>NC_140511.1:58273912-59506912 GCF_964339955.1 Pipistrellus hanaki | reverse complement strand
TGTACCCAGGCCCTCCTTCACCTCCCGGGGAGAAGGATGGAGAATGGAGAATGCCCAGTTTGATCTTCCCAGGAAACGTGCCTTCTGCCCGGCGGTCATCCCAGGCCGAAACCCAGGATACGGGGCACAGGGACTTGTACACACGCCGGTACCATTCACACACAGAGACATCACCCCCTCACAGCGGTGGAAGTCCAGGTAGTTCTGCCAACAGTTCCTGGTCTGGTTCTGGTTGGGGAAGCGGCTGTCAAAAGGAGCAGTCCGGTAGTTCTTGATTTTTGTCTTGATGTCTTCTGCCATGTTGCTGATTCTAAAGACGCCCCTGAAGCTGCTCCCATCTCAATGTGACCTCAGCAGAGCGCAAATAAAGATATTTTAACCAGAGACTAAAAGAGAGTGCCTTTGGGCATATTTGGGCTGAATTTTGATTACACTGAATTAAAAAAAAAATGTAGAAAATACTAATGTCTTTTTTTTTTTTTTTTTTAGCATATTTTTATTTGTGTTTTCTATGAACCTTAGCATCTATAAAGTAACTTTAAATGAAATAAATGGCCTATTGAGAAAGGTGATATAAAGGTGCCACCAATTTATTATCCCGCAAAAGCAACTTGGATGTTGGCAGACAATTTTATAGTAGAACTAAAAATAAGCCAAGACTGGTTTGGCTCAATGGATAGAGCATCAGCTTGGGGACTGAAGGGTACCTGGTTCGATTCCAGTCAAGGGCATGTACCTTGGTTGCAGGCATATCCCCTGTAGGGGGTGTGCAAGAGGCAGCTGATCGATGACTCTCTCTCATCGATGTTTCTAACTCTCTATCTCTCTCCCTTTCTCTCTGTACAAAAATCAATAAAAATATATTTAAAAAAATAAGATTATGCAAAACAAAATGATCAGTAGCATACCAGCGACATAATATTAGACCTAGGTATATGTTTCAACAATAGTCTGCTCAGTTATTTTTTCAATGTTTACATTAATTGAAACTTTAAAATTATTTAATGTACATAGACATATGTCATTTTAACTTTTTAAAATGAATTTAAAATAGTTTTAAAATTATACATTTTATACATTTGGTAATACAATAAAACTAATTTGTCAATTAGTAAATAAACATTAAAAAAAATAATAATGATTGGCCCAGCCAATGTGGTTCAGTGGTTGAGTGTTGACCCATGAACCAGAAGGTCACAGTTTCAATTCCCAGTCAGGACACATCCCAGGGTGCAGGCTTGATTCCTCGTAGGGGGCATGTAGGAGGCAGCTGATTGATGGGATTCTCTCTCATCATTAATATTCCCCCCCTCCCTCTTCCTTCCTTTCTATGAAATCAATTAACAATCTAGTAATAATCAGACCCACTCTTCCCCAGAAGCTGTTGTGACAGTGAGGCTCAGAGGTGCTGTTTGTTGACTCTGATCTGCCCAACAGCACCCCTGGGAGAAGGACAAGCCTCTCATCTCCTTCCCTTAATTTTACTTGTGAACATTTGTAAGTCCCAGAGAGCTCCTGGACTGCTAGAGGGTGCAGGCCAGGCTGAGGGACCTCCTCCACCCCTGAGTGCATGGTTTTCTTGCACCAGACCTCTAGTAAATAATAAAATCACAAATTAGACCAAAGACAGTGAAAGTAGAATAAAAGATTTGAAGTGAAAGGAATAAAATATTCAAAGAATAAATAAAGCTGAAAAGATATGAGAGTAAGGACAGGTTTAAGTTTATAAACAGTAAATCAATTAAAGAGTGGACGTGGACTTGGGCAGCATTAGGAGTTCTTTGTCATACAAAAATAATCATGTCTGTACTGGCTGAGCCAGACCTGTAAATTCTACAGGTCTAAAAGGACTCCAGGGCAGAGGGCCCTTAGGGTTATGAGGTGAATACTGTAATGTAGCTTAAATCTGATAAGAAAAACCTCTTAAACCTCATTAACTGTTTAGGTCACAGATCATGGTGCACTGGGTGGTTCCTTAGAAAAATCATCTAGTCCAATTTCTTTTCTATAGTTGCAGAAAGATGAAGAAAAAGGCCAAAGTTGAAGAAAAAGTTGTATTTCAGAGGTGGGGATGAATCGGTGGAGACAGGGAACCTTCCCTGCCAACACCACCTGACTAGGAGGCCTGCCCAACTAAAGACCTTTTTCTCAAGCACCTTCTTAAATAATTTTTTTTTTTACCTGAACTTTTGGAATTGACACAAGTGGGTTTGATGATGGTCAATTACTCCTTTGGGATCTTTTCCCAGAGTTGGCTAGTTTGGTTCAGTGATCTGAGCTGCACAGCTGAGAGCAATGGTTTCTCATCAAGGACACAGGAAGCTCTGTGGCCTGGGGTGAGTCAAGGTTGATTTAGAAGTGGGAAGTGGGGGAGGATAGTCCCACAGAACCCTTGGCTGGGTTTAGTAGAGCGGCTAGAGGAAACCCCTCAAGGGGGAAGAAAGATGCAGAGCAGAGCACTCTCCTGAACTGGCTGCAGGTTCACTCTGCCTCTCAAGTGGTGCCTGGGTTTGTCTGCAGAGCTGCTTACAGATATGGCCCCAAACAGAACTGATGATACTACAAGGCATCTAAGGTAAGACCCAAAGGGCCTGCAGGCCTTCTCAGTTATGCTAGTTCTTGAATGAGGGTCTGTATTTGTTTCCTCTTGCAGATTTTAACTGTAGTGATTTAAAACAACACAAATTTAGCCCAGCCAGCGTGGCTCAGTGGTTGAGTGTCAACCTATGAACCAGGAGGTCATAGTTCAATTCCTGTTCAGGGCACATGCCCAGGTTGTGGACTTGATCTCCCATGGGAGGTGTGCAGGGAGGTGGCTGATTGGTGATTCTCTCTCATCATTGATGTTTCTATCTCTCCCTCATCCTTCATCTCTGAAATTAAAACAAAATATATTTAAAAAAACAACAAAACACAACACAAAATTATTATCTTGTAGTTCTGAAGGTCAGAAGTCTGAAATGAGCCCTACGGAGCTAAAATCAAGGTGTTGGCAGGGTGATCTCCTTTTAGAGATTCTGGGGGAGAATTCAATTCTTCCCCATCTACCTTCTAGGGACCATTTATATTTCTTGGTTCCTGGCTCCTTCCACTGTCTCCCAGCAGCTTGATATCTTCACATTTCCCCCCTGACATCTTACCACATAGTCTTTTCTCTCTCATATGTCTACTCCTATGCTGACCTTCCCATTTGCCCTTATGAGTGCCTTGTAATTATATTGGGCCCACTTGAACAATCCAGGATAAATCTCATCCTCGCAAAATCCTTAATTGAATCACATCTGCACAGTCCCCTTGACCATGTAAGAACTCATTCACAGATTCAGGGAGTTAAGATGTGGATATCTTTGGGGGCCATCATTCAGAAGGCCACAAGGGCTCTCATCCCCTGTCAGTTCGGTAGATGGCACAGGGTCCTTGCAGGATCACCACCTGGAAACGCCTATTCTTCAGCTTCTGGTCCACACCACTCTTCTGGCAGGAGCTGAGGAAGGCCCTGCTTTGTGACTTCACTAAATTGACGAGTAATTGAACCAGCTGCTTTAGGGCGAGTTGGGACTCCATCTGCTGTTGGAATTCTCAGCAACTTAGGCACTGGTTCTTTAGGAATAAGGGAACTGAGGATTGGGTATAAACTTCATAGTATTAGGCATATTGATTAAACAAATATGTACATAGTACTTACAGGGTACTGAACACTAGACTAGGCAGCAGAATATTATTGGTGAATAAGACATGGATTTTATTGATTTTGCTTATTTATTGTTTCCCCATGTGCTGTAGTCGAAGCTACATTATGGCATAGACTTTATCTATTCACTACTAGATACCTATGTTCATCTTTTTAGGAGTGTTTATAGTAAATTCTCAAATTTTTACTGAATTATAAAAGATACAGTCTTTGACCTCAGCGAGTTTATAGTTTAACTAGGGGCTCAGTGCATGAATTTGTACATGGGTGAAGTCTGGCTGACCCATCACAATGGGGGCCTACTGGGGGCGGGTCTTGCCAGGAGGAGGGGCTGTGGGTAGTTGGCCAGCCAGCCCCACCCTCAATCAGGGTGGATGGGCTTAATTGGGGGCATGGCCACCTGGGTGGAAGGGCAATAGGCTGTTGCGGGGGGGTGGGGGGGGAAAGGGAGGAAGGGGCTGATTGGGATCTCGATTGGGCTGGTTGGCCTCCCCAGTCATAGTGACTGATTGTTCTGGTTGTTCCACCATTCCGGTTGCTTGATATACTGAACTAGGGGTTGGAAAATTATAGTTCTTGGGCCAAATCTAGCCTACCGCTTATATTTGTAAATATAGTTCTTTAGATCACTGTCATACCCATTCATTAACATAGTGTTTTGGCTGTTTTTGTGCTACCGTGGTAGAGTTGAATGGCTGGGACAGACTACACTGGTTGCAATTTAGGGCTAAGATATTTACTATTTGGCTCTTTACAGAAAATGTTTGTTGTCTTCTGGGCTGATAACATGGAGTATAATACTGCATGGAGTATAATACTATCTATGATAGTAAATATACTTTAGAATGAATAGGATGCCTTATGCCATACTTTGATTATTCTTAGAGCTTCCCATGCTCCCAAGGCCCTTTGGGTATTTGTTAAACTGTCCACAGTGGTTGTCATGGAGATGCCATTGCTCCAGTTTTCATGGTCCCTGTAGGCTTATTGCCTTCCAGTCACCTATAAAAATCTTTGCTGAGATGGGAACTCTAGTGTTAGCTTCTTGAGTCCCTGGACTAGCCACTCTGTTTTCCTTTCTAAGTTCTCTCTGCCTTCTGGCTATACTGTTGAAGTGTAGGGCTTGGATCTCTACTGCTTATAAACTTCTCCCTTTTCCCTCATGGCCTACAATTGTTTCCTATGACCTAATAACTCCTCTGTCTCTGTCTCTGTCTTTGTCGTTCCCTTCCATAATCTAATTTCTTCAAAATATTTGGATGTTTACAAAATCCCTCAGCTTCTAATTTTCTCCTATAAGAATCCTTAAAGTAAGCAATTACAAAGCTTTGTAACTAGTTTGAAATAAGTGAAAGGAATTCTAGGGATAAAATAGGCAGGTTTATGGAGTTTTAGGCATAAAAAGGGTCCTTGGTGAGGAATGCATAGGTAGGGCATGGAGCCGCCAGAAGACAGACATTCACAGGGAATAAAAAGGTGCCCCAGGATAAGGAGAGAGGAAGACATACATTCGCTGAGGATCAAGAAAAATCACAAGAGTATAGGGAAGAAGGAAACCAACTTTCACGGAGGATAGAGAAATGTTCACAAATGGCAGAAAGAGGAAAATAAATTTCACAGGAGAGAGAAATTTTATATGATAAGGGGGAGATTAAGAGGGACGGTACCATGTGGGTTTTATGCTTTGAAGCTGATATTATGCAAAAACAGTGGCCATTTAGAAGAGTATAGGATCATAAAGTGAGGAAGGGGTCCAATTAGAAGGGAGCATGAAGAGAAAAAGAACTACAACATTTATAAACCTTAGAAAAAGGGGCTTTGTGGGTTACCCCCTTAGGATCCCCTCCCTACGTGGAAGTTTGTATTTGCTTCCAATAAATTTCCACCCTTTTCACCTATCACCTTTTACCGTGGCTTCATTCCTGTAATTCATCTGGACAAGAACCTACGAGAGAAATCACACTTGCATCCTGCTCAGGAAAACAACCCAAATCATAGCATTAGGTATTTGAAAAATTATCTTGTCTTATTTGCTTTGCTAAATAGTTTGGACCATTACCTGAGAGAAATACATTTTAAATAAGAAAAAGGTTTTAAGGAAGAGAGTGACAGCATTAGCCATCAGGATGATATCCAGTATTTAACAACTGCTACAGGCCCAAACAACTGCTATAACAATGTGGGTACCTAGGGGCTGAGGATGGGCTGCATTTGTGTGTTGAAAGCTGGACTAACCATCAAGGATAGAAAACAGTAGATGGGAGGCATCCTACAAGATTAGAAGGAGATTAGGAAGGAGATATTCATTATAGTAATCTAGAAAAGAGATGATGGGGCCTCTACTTGGAAATTGACAGTGGAATGGGGGTGAATGCACAGAATCTGTCTTTCAGATGTAGAATCAAAGGGATTAAGAGAGTGATTGGATGACAATATGGAAAGGGAGAAAAAGACATAGGTTGCTCATAAGTTATGGGCTTGGGCAATGGGATGAATAGTGAAGCCCTTCACTGTGTCAGGAGACCAAGTGGAGAAGCACGTGTGGAGTACGTGGGGGGAATGTAGAATGAGTGTGGTTGGGCCATTGAACCTTCTGCTCTACCACTGGAGTCACTTCCAATAGGCTAGTAAAGTACTTAGGCACCCCAGGAAGAAGAAGGCCCCTTAGACAGGAAAGGTGAACACCTCTGCATCAAGAAAACCATTCTGTTTTGAGCAAACTCAGTTCAGGGGGCTGGGAGGGTGCATATTGTGATGGGGACATGAATGTTTACTAAGTGATTTTCTACTGGCTTTCCAGCATTTCTGTGTGTAGACATCCATTAATTTGGAGCCCTCCAGTCTGATCTCTTTCTCCTCTACCAGTATTTTAGTTCCAGATAGTTCTATGTGGCCTTTGAGATCATGTGAAAAAACACAGAAAGTCTTTTCCATCCTGATTCTATGAAGAGTTATGGTTTTTTAATTTACTTTTTCTTTCAAAATAAGTTTTATAAACGCCATAAAATACAGTCCATGCAGGGGCCATTTACTGTGACTACACAGAGAGATTTCCTGATAGGAAAACACAGATAAGACATGTGGCCAAATTGGCATTTGGTCTTAATTCTTTTCTAATCTCAAATATTATGAAAAAAACCTTCTATAAAGACAAGATCTGACAATAATAAAATTGTCATTTATTAGGCTATCAAATTATAACCTGCCATTGAAGCAGATGGCAAAGTTATAGAAAGTATTTAAGACTACTTCCTCCTCTCTGCTCCCACTTTCCCCCCATCCTTTCCTTCTTTTCCACCCTCTGTTTCTCCTCCTTCTTATCTTCCTCCCTCCCATAATAGAAGGCACCAATTACCACACAGTAGTCTAAACACCCTTCTCTGCCTAGAATCCCCAAATTGGAAAATAAGGATGAGGGTAAAAAAATGCATGTATGAAGAATCAAATGATGAAAACTGTTCAAAACTTTTCCAAATGAAATTTAATTTCTTATGCAGTCCTAATTCTTTTTAATTTAATTGGCTGGATCCCACTTAGGATCTTTTCAGACAGTAAAATAAAATATTAAGAAGCAAAATCCTCCTGGTAATTTAACAACACTTGAGCCTGCTGCTCTTGGCTTTCCATTAGGTCCATAGCCAGAGAAGGACAGATGTGTTGAATATGTAAATGTACTTTTAGAGACAGATTTAAAATTTTTGAATTTGTTTTTAAATTCATTAACAGTTTTTAGAGCAGTTTACAGAAAAATGAAGCAGAAAGTACAGAGAATTCTTGCACATTCCCTTACACGTTAGCAACCTCCCACACCACAGCGGTACGTTTGTTATAATTGATGAACCTACCTGGACTCATCATCACACAGAGTCCATAGTTTACATCAGGGTTCACGCTTGGGGTGGTACATTCCATGGGTTTTGACAAATGTACAATGACACATATCCACCATTCTAGTATACAGACATATACACATGTACATATGTGATTTATATATATACATATCTGATGTACTAATTACCATGTTAAGGCCCAAGTAACAATTAAAAAACCTGGATTTGCTTTAAAGTTGGGACTTAGTCTTTATTTCATGTTTGCCTTGCTTCAGGAAAAGAGGAGTAATTACTTTTATCCAGATTTCCTCATCTACACTGTCTGCTTGTCAGAGTGCCTTTTTCCTTACCCTGCCCCATCATTGCATGCCCATTATTTTTGTTTGTTTTTAAAATATACTTTTATTGATTTCAGAGAGGAAGAAAGAGGGAGAGAGAGATAGAAACATCAATGATGAGAGAGAATCATTGATCAGCTGCCTCCTGCACTTCCCCTTCTGGGGACTGAGCACCCAACCTACACATGTGCCCTTGATGGGAATTGAACCTGGGACCCTTCAGTCCACAGGTTGATGCTCTATCCACTGAGCCAAACTAGGGCTGCATGTTCATTAAAAAAAATAATTTTCTCCCACTCTGATAGACAAAAATATTTAAATTTATAATTTCCTAATTACTAGTGAGATAGAGCATCTTCTCATATATTTATTAGACAATCACATTTCTTACATAAAATTGGTTTATGTCTTTATATCATTTCTTGATTAGTTACTTAAAAAATAATTCGTAATCCTTTATTTTGTCTATAATGTCATTTGTAGAATATTTTGGAAATATTTTCTCTCAGCTTGTTATATAATTTTTGTCTTTATATTGATATTTTGATTTTTTATGTCAGATTTTTATCTTCTAGGTTTTGTGTCTTACCTACGAAGGTCTTCCTTACTTCAAAAGATGATCAAATATTCTCCTACAGTTCTTATGATATGCTCATGTTTTCTGCACTTATTTTAAATCCATAATCTATTGAGTTTATTATTTTTTTTATATCAAATAAGGTGGGTGGAGGGAGTGCCTAAATTTAAAGCTTTCAAAATGCATGGCCCAAAGTTTTCAATGCTGTTTATTGCTATGAAATATCACTTTTATTAAAATGAGATTATATATATGTTTCTGGATTCTATCTTATACCAGGAAAAAGTTTTCTATTCTTGTGCCAATGCCATGGTTTTTGTTACTGCAGCAGAGTTTGCTTTGACATCTGGTTGGGAAGAAGTCCCTTATTCTTCTTTGTTTACTTTTTTTTCTCATGTTTTGGCTATTCCTGCGCCTTTTGTCTTCTTCATGGATTTTCAAATTAGCTTGTTATAGTTCATAAATGATCCAGCTGGAATTATGGTTCTAATTTTATTTTATTACAAATTAAATAATTGGAACAGAACTGACATTTTTATGATATTGAATTTTTCCATCCAGAGCCACAGAATCTCTACATTGTTTAGGTCTTTGTATGTGTTCTGGTGAAGTTAACATTGTTTTTCATCTAAATCTTTCATATATGTTGCTAGATTTATTTATTCCTCTCCATTCCAAGTTTCCTTTTAAATTGCCTTCTCTAGTTGGTATTGCCAGCCTTGTTTTGGCAAGA
This sequence comes from Pipistrellus hanaki, assembly GCF_964339955.1. Classification (NCBI taxonomy): domain Eukaryota; kingdom Metazoa; phylum Chordata; class Mammalia; order Chiroptera; family Vespertilionidae; genus Pipistrellus; species Pipistrellus hanaki. Next base: position 59,497,743 of record NC_140511.1, on the reverse strand, counting down.
GTTTAGTCATTTCAGAGAAATTAGCTTGAATCATGTAATATTCTGTCATGCTGAACAATATGGTAACATTAATTTTAAGTAGAAGAAAATATACTAGATTTAGAATAAATAGGATTATGCCTCACTACTGGAAATAAATATTAACGAAGGGCCAAAGCCAGGCCCCAGTCTCTTCGCCTCAGTGAGTTTGAGGAGAGGGGTGGAATGCCTGCACCCCAGCACCACCGAAGATCACTCTTGTTTACCACCACTTCCCCTGGGAACTTCTCTCTTCACTCTTTTATTTTAAAAATTATTATTATGCCGAAACCGGTTTGGCTCAGTGGATAGAGTGTCGGCCTGCGGACTGAAAGGTCCCAGGTTCGATTCTGGTCAAGGGCATGTACCTTGGTTGCGGGCACATCCCCAGTAGGGGGTGTGCAAGAGGCAGCTGATCAATGATTCTCTCTCATCGATGTTTCTAGCTCTCTATCCCTCTCTCTTCCTCTCTGAGAAAAATCAATAAAATATATTAAAAAAATAAAAAAATTATTATTATTTTTTATTAATCCTCAGCTGAGGATTTTTTAAAATAATAATTCTTTATTATTGAAAATATTACATATGTTCCCCCTTTTTCTTCCATTGACTCCCCCTCCAGCCCTATCCTGCCTCAGGTCCTCACCACTCCATTGTCTGTGTCCATGGACCATGCATATATGCATATAAGGTCCTTGGTTGATTACCTCCCACCCACCCACCCTCCTCCCCTCCTCGCCTTTCTTCTGAGATTCCACACTCTGTTCCATGCTTCCATGTCTCTGGATTCACTCCGTTTATCAGTTTATTTTGTTTCTTAGATGCCACATATGAGTGACATCATGCGATACTTGTCTTTCTCTGATGACTTATTTCACTTAGCATGATACTCTCCAGGTCTCTCCATGCTGTCTCAAAGGTAGGAGATTCTTCTTTTTTACTGCTGCATAGTCTTGTATGGTATAAATGTAGTACAGCTTTTTTTGTTACAGAAGACAAAAGAAGTACCAAGCACACCTCCTAGAGAAAGGGAGGTACCCCGTTTATTAACACTGTGGACTCCGGGAATAATTTCCAAATCAGAGTGAAGAAACATGCAAAGAACCTGTCTATATATATCCCGCTGGGGTCTTTGTCAGATATGCCCCCTCCCCCGCTTCGTGGCCTTGCAGGAAGGCCCCCAGGTGTCAGGCCCTGTCCAATGGTCTGTCTTGGCACCAGAATAACAACCCTCCCCTGCAGGGCAGTGCATTGTGCACAGTTCCATGGCCTCAGCATTTAGATAACAAGTTCTGCAAGACCACTTTCCTCCTCATTTTATCCACTCATCTACTGATCTCTCTTCACCCTTGGGAGGCAATAGCATGGTAAGGAGGTAATAGCTGTCGGTTGTCATGTTGTCAGTCCTGGGGTTTTGGAAGTAAAAGGGTAGGATCTGGGAAACTGGATCCATTTTCAACAAATCTTCACCTCATTAAAGCTTTGAGTTGCCCTGGTTTTACCTGGCTGACTCCTGCTGCCCTGGGTATTGTTCTTGCTTTGGGTGCTGAGGGGACAGGCCCTGGTTTCCCCAAGGTAACAAGCCTGAGAAAAGAAGAGAATTTAAGAAACTTTTCCCAACTTACCTTCTCACTGCTTTTCAGACCATCTTCAGCCACATGCTCCATTCACCCATTTCCTATACAACCTGGTCAAGCTACTCATTATCCTCCCAGGGTTTGTCATATTTTCTTGATGGTTCTGGAATCCATGGTTTTCTCTGATGGTTGTGGTTTCATCAGGTTGGATATTTAGTAGGGAGCCAGCAACAGCCCCTGCTGGTTTGCTATTCAGACCAAAAACTTGCAAAAAATTTTTATATACTCAATTGGCTATGATTTTATTGTATAACTCTGAGATTTGGGGGGCAGATTGTACATGCAGTCTAGATCCTAGTTTTATTGTCAAGATTTTTATTCTTTAAAAAAATGTAAGCTCTGCCGAAACCGGTTTGGCTCAGTAGATAGAGCGTTGGCTTGAGGACTGAAAGGTCCGGGTTCAATTATGGTCAAGGGCATGTACCTTGGTTGTGGGCACATCCCCTTAGGGGATGTGCAGCAGGCAGCTGATCAATGTTTCTCATCGATGCTTCTAACTCTCTATCCCTCTCCCTTCCTCTCTATAAAAAATCAATAAAATATGTTAAAAAAATGTAAGCTCTATATCCATCTATGATTATTTATCGTTTTGTAGATGGTGTAGGATCAGGATGGGGAGGTTTTTATTTTTATTTTCCCAGAAGGATTGCCAGGTGTGACATCATCATTTAATAAATAACCATCCTTTTACTTTGGAATTGAACTGCCATTTTTGCCATGTAAATTCTTTTACACAGAAGTTTTGTTTCTGGGTTCTCTATTCCATGTCACTTGATCTGTTTGGCTATTTCAGTATCAATACCATAACAAGTGGATTAAAGTGGCTTTGCTGTGAATCTCTTGAATCCTCAGGGGCTCAGCTGAAGTTACTCTCAGGACAATTATGTCACCAAGAACAAGGCACATTTCCAGAGTCCCCATTGTGGGCTACAGCTCACTATTTCAATCAGAAATACTTGCTGAACCACTTTTTTCTGTGTGTGAGCCAAAATGTAAAAGGTAAAAATTGCCAAATTTTACATTTGATATAAGTGTCATCTGGTTTGGTTGGTCTATTAGATAAATAAATTGAATCTTTTTTTTCTTTTTAAGTACCATACTGTTTTTAAAAAATGAATGAATGGATGAATTCCTTTAAAATATTTTTATTGATTTCAGAGAGGAAGGGAGAAGGAGGACAGATAGAAACATCAATGATGAGAGAAAACAATTGATTGGCTGCCTCCTGCATGCCCCACATTGGGGATTGAGCCTGCAACCCAGGCATGTACCCTGATTGGAAATCGAATTTCGACCTCCTGGTTGACATTCATCCACTGAGTCATGCTGAAATTAATGTATTAAAAAAATCTTTATTGTTGAAAGTATTATATATGTTCCTCTTTTAAAAATTAATTTAAATGCTATGTAATTAGTAGTCATTGCTAAGGAAAAGCACATGACATCTTGGTTTGTCTTACTTGAGAGACTTCCCCTTGGATCCTGATTCCATTTGTTCATCAGATGGTTCCAGGGAGAATAGCTTGGTGACAGAGTCTGATAGGGGCCTCTTCAAACTTGAGATGCTTTGGTTCCTGGGAAAGAAGGTACCTTACTTACTATCACCAATTGCTTTCAGTGATATCCAAGTAAATGTGGAGGATTTTAATGATCCGGAGATCATTAAATGCTAGCTTTCATGAAGGTTTTATTTGAATTCCAGTTGAAACCAATATTTCAAAGATACTGCCTAAAAATTGAAAGCAAATTATATAGGTGGAAAACAGAAACCATGAAATAAGTTTTCTTTTCATGTGCATATTTATACTCATGTCATCCTTTTCCCCATCTGGATCTGCCCGGCCCTGGCCCAGAAATTAAGTCTCTCCATGTTTGATGTAAGTCAAAACAACCAGGGCTGCAATTTTGCTCAAGTGCATTAAAAAGGAAATGTTGTAATTGACGTCTTGAAATGAAACCGCATATCTATGTGCGTTGCATCTTCCATACCCTGCTTCCCCACCACTAGTTGGAGAATTAGGTCTCTTTGCGAATGACTTAACCCAGAACAGCTAGTGTGGTAAGATCTGTAATGTTGCCTAAATCTATTAAAAGGGAAACCTTGTGCTTTATGTCTTTAAATATATAATGAGCATTGAGCTGCTGGGGCAGCACAGGAAGATGTCTTGGAGGGAAACTAACAGTGTTCAGGCTCATCAAACATCGCTGACAGTAATATTTTCCATATGTCTTCCAGAGAATGGAAAGCATAGCTCAGGGCCACTGCTTACATTACACATACATAAGCCAAAAGAAGCTCCTCTTTTTTTTTTTTTGCGTATTGTAAATGTTTTCTTATTATATTTATTTAACAGTTGGAGAACATTTATAACTAGAATCTTCCAGGCCACAATATAGAATGACTTTGGAAGTGCCACTTTCTCCAACTATAAAGGGAGGAAGATCTCCTTTCTTCTACCTACCAAATATAAAATTCTGATCCTTTACAAAAGAAAAAAAAAATCTGTACCTCAAAATGATACTTTTCTTGTGTATTCAGCAATAATCCATTGATTATCTTCTGTGTCCCTTGTATGCTGTGTACTATAAATATCACAATGCCCAGGGGAAAATTATCATAATGCCTAGATAACTAATTATACAGAAAATCCTTTGATTGCAGTTATGATAAACTAAAGGCCCATTGCATGAAGATTTGTGCAATAGGCCTTCCTTGCCTTGGCTTTCAGCACCGGTTTTCCTCTGGCACCTGGGACCCAGGCCTTTGCTCTGGCCACTGCCTTCCACCTTTGCTCAGGCCGGATTCTGCCATCTTTGTCTTTGCTGAGGCAGGAGTGCTGCTCCTGTAGATTCCTTTGCGTGCGATCCCCCCCCCCCCCCCCCGCCCAAACACAGTCACTTTCTCTCATTGTAGGCTTCCTGTCCCACCCAGCCATTCCACACCTGGAGTGGCTGGGCAGCAGGGCCACCACCATTTTTGTCCTTCTAATTTGCATATCCCCTCCTGATTGGCTGGTGGGCATCACAGAGGATGGTCAATTTGCATATTTCTCTTTCATTAGATACTTCCAAGGAAACATTCTGTTTATAAGGAGAGTGTGTGGTGGGCAAAATTCTGAGGAAAAATTGACCTCCTGGGGCTAACAGAAAGACCTAGTGACTGCCTCCTACTAATGTAGAGTAGGGCAAGGAGACCCTCTCTGACATCTCCTTTCCCTCCTTGTGTACCAAAGGAAGACAAGGAAAATCTTGAGCAAGGAAGGTAAAAAAATGCAGACAAAATGTGGCTATTAGAAGTCCCAGAGGCCTTTGAAGTCAGGACTGGAATACTTCTTTTAGACCATGTGATCAGGGTACTAAGTGTCGTCCATGGATCACTTACTACCAGATCCCTGGGATGCTTGTTAAATATCAAGATTCCTAGACTGAGGCCTACTAAATCCAGCTGAGGGTATATTGGGAGTCAGCATTTTAAACAGGATTGCCAAATGCATACAAACCATTCTATAATTTGAGACCTTTGCACTGATTTAGATTCTCATGTTGAATAGACCCTCACATCAATGATTTTGGTGCCCTTTCACTCTGTCTCTAGATCAATTCTGGGATTACTTTACAGGGAATGTGAAGTAAAGCCAATGGTCAGACATTTGGAAACAGCAAGGACCCAACCTAATTCTACATGAAATTAAAATCCTCACAGTGTGGAAAAATAGAAGGAAAGAGAACTGAACTGAAAACCAAAACTTGTGTTTGAATTTTGGCTCCATCACTCACTCTACATGGCCAAGGGAAGTAATTGCTCCTCTCTCATTCCATTTGCTTGTTCATAGAATGATCAGCATTTTCCAAATTGCAGTCAATGGAGAACCACCTTCAAAATAGTATCACCTGTACTGTTAGAAGTATTTTTTCTTTCAATAGTTAAGTTTCACTTGAAAAAAAATCTTTATCTTATTACCATAAATGGAAAACCAATCATTACTTTCTGTAATTAGAAGTTTGTCACTATAAACTAGATTACAATTAAAATTAAAATGTTTATTCCTGAAACTCTGAAATGCAAGTCTTTGAATATTCTTCTTTGTATTTTTTCCCAGTTTTTTTTTTCTCTTCACTTTACAGTCTTGGAAATTTCTATTTTTATTTTCTCCTGCTTAGAAATTCTTTCCTCAGCTATGTTCACTCTACTAATGAATCCATCATATATATTATTAATTTCAGTTATAGTGTGTTTTTTAAAAAAATATATTTTATTTATTTTTTACAGAGAGGAAGGGAGAGGGATAGAGAGTTAGAAACATCGATGAGAGAGAAACATCGATCAGCTGCCTCCTACACACCCCTCACCAGGTATGTGCCCACAACCAAGGTACATGCCCTTGACTGGAATCGAACATGGACCCTTGAGCCCACAGGCAGACGCTCTATCCACTGAGCCAAACTGGTTTCGGCTATAGTGTTTTTGATCTCTAGAATTGAATTTCTTTTAGAGTATTTCTTGGAAGAATTTTTATCTCTCTGTTTCCACCTGTTTTTTGTTTGTTTGTTTGTTTGTTTGTTTGTTTGGTGTGTGTGTGTGTGTGTGTGTGTGTGTGTGTGTGTGTTTAATTCTAACCTGAGGAGATTTTCCCATTGATTTTTAGAGAGAGTGGAAAAGAGAGGGAAAGACAGAGAGAAATATCAATTTGAGAGAAACACATCAATTGGTTTTCTCCTGCATTACCCTGACCAAGGCCCCAGGACGGGGAGGAGTGGAGCCTGCAACCAAGGTATGGGCTCTTGACCGGAATTGAATCTGGGACCCTTTGATCTGCAGGCCGATGCTCTATCCACTGAGCCAAATTGGCCAGGCATCCCACCTGTTCTTGCATGTTTTCTACTTTTTCCATTATATCCCTTAGCTATTAATCATAGTTTGCTGTTGTTGTTGTTGTTTTTAAGTTTCCTTGCCTGGCAATTCCAACAGGCCTATCTTATTGACTCTGGTTCTGATGCTAGTTCAGGCCCTTCACACTGGGTTTTTGCCTTTTAGCATGCCATGTAAAATTTTTTGTTGTTGAAATCTGGCCATGATATAGTAGGCAAAAGGAAATGTGGTTGCTAGGTCTTTAATGCTATAGTGGTCAGATGTGGGAGGGAAGGGGTGTGTTCTCTGATTAAGTCTCTGATTAAGTCTCAGTCCCTCAGTGAACCTGTGTCCATGGCTGTGAACGTCACCAGGGCATCTTAGTTGTGTATTTTCCTTCCTCCAGGTAAGGTAGGATAAAAGAGCTTCTCCTGAGAGCAGGCCTCCATAAGAAGAGAAGAATATAGCGCAGTAAGGCTCAATGGGAACCCGAGGAAAGAGTGCTTAAGCTTAGCTGGGAGAACTAGGGAAGGATTTATAGGGGAGGTAAAACTTAAGCTGAATCTTGAAGGAAGAGAAGGAGTTTTCCAGGCATACAAAGTTGTAGGGAAGAGAAGTCCAGGCAGCTGGAAAAATATGTGCAGAAGCCCAGAGGTATGCTCTAAGCCTTTAAGTCCAACCAAATCACATTTTCATTGCTAGAACTTACAGTTAAAATTTATCCTCAAAATGATATATTTTTTGAGGATGACATAAAGGGGTATTTTTGTTTATAAAATGTCTCATGTTTCTTAGTTTAAATTCCCAAACAGAGAAATTACCCTCCATGTTACTCAGTTTTTCCATAGAATTCTGTCTGTTGTATAAATTCTCTCTACCTCTCTAGTAGACATTTATGTACTCACTGTTTAGTGGTCAGCTGTTGGGGGGGGGGGGTGATAAATAGAAACCAATGAAGATACCTTGTGTCTGACACATCATTCTGGTGACCTAGGGAGTCATTCCAATGAACCAGCCAAGAAGGTAATGTGCTTCGAGTCAAATCAGTGAAATGAATAGACAGTGAGTCCATGCTGCCAATAGGGGTAAGTTCTAATCCAAGTTACATCAGATCTATTATGAATTTGGGGGGAAGTCAAATCTTTAGACCATTATATCCAGGAAACCTAATCATCCGTAGTCGGAACCAGCTGCTGTAGCCCATAATATGCCATGTCCTATATAACACTTCAGAAATTGTTGCAACTGTATCCAATCATTCTGTTCTTCCTTTCCAGGGCAAAAATAATTTTTTTTTTCAATAGAGAAGGAAACAGTCTATGGGATTCTGGCTTGAGATGCTGTCTTCTAAAGACAAAATACAACATGTAAGAGGTTTAGCTGATTTTGAATACAAGCCATCATTGTTTCTCTAGGTATAAAGTGTAACCGATTCCATAAAGGAGGCCAATATAACTAGCTTATCATCATATGAGGCTTATAATCTTGGTCCCAATCACGAAATGTCTCCAGGAAAATAAGTAATGATTTCATCCTCCATCGACATACTTTCCAACTAGAGATCTCTAATCCAGGTCTTTGTCCTGAGCTATATGTGCACATATATCCAACTGCCAAGTGAAATAGCTCAGGGGCAATGCAAGTTCAGTCTGTTCGAGACTGCATTCATTTTCTTGCTCAAAATCTTGCTTCTGCTCTCCTTGAGCAATGGAATTGCGGTTAATTTCTCCTGCCTAGAAACCTGGGAGACATCGTAAGCATCTCCCTCATCCTTCACTTACACTGCATCATCAGTCTAGATTGAGCCTCGTATCTCTCCATTCCCTCTTCTAGCATTTTAATTCAATCTTCTTAATTTCTCATATGAGTTCCTAAGGTAGATTTATAAACACATACATGGATTTATGACCTCTAATCTTTCTCATTTATAATTCCCTTCACAATGTACCCAGATGAATATTTAAAAAATGAATATCTGATCAAGGCAGTCTATCACTTGAACACCTTTAAATGGCTCCTCATTGTTTTTCAAGATTAAATATCAACTCTTTAGTGCAACACATGTTTCAACATTTTATAACTTGGCTCCCATCTCTGTCTCCAGCCTTGTATATGTGTTCTCACCTTAATTCATTCTCTCCCTCTTCAGCCTGTTATTATACCTAATAATAGTTAACATCAATTGGGCACTCACTCTAAGCTAGGAACTATGCTAAAAGCTTAAAGTCAGTGTTTTCCAAAGTTCTCTGAAGATACGTATCACCTGAGGTGTTTGCTAAAAATCTAATTCCTGGTCCCTGTTCCAGATCCATTGAATCAAAATCACGAGGGAATGACTCTGGGAAGTTGAAATAAACACACACACACACACACACACACACACACACACACACACACACGCCCCATCATGGTGACCCTTACCTTACCATTAGAGACATTTGGGAAAACAATGCTTTACATAAGTTTTTATTTAAACCTCATAAAAATGAATGAGATAAGAACTGTTGTTAGTTTCATTTATAGATAGAAAAACTGAGGCTTAAGGGAAGAGGTACTTTGTCCAAAGACACATAGTTAACTGATTGTCATTATTATGATTTGAACTGAGCATCAAATTCCAGAGTTTACACCGCTGTTAAATTCTACTTTCTCACATGTGTGTTAACACATGTGCTGTGTGCACTCTCAATTCTCTATGCTTCTTCTGTTCTTTGAGTTGGGAAGTTTTCCCATATTTGCATAGAAAACTATCAATCCTTATTCAACTCAGCTGAAGCTTTCATTACCTCCCCAGTCTGGTTGGTTGCTTTTCCATGAACTGTTATGTTATTTTGTTGACATAATGAATCATCATTTATATCCTTGCTTGTTCCCCTATCAGACTAGAAGCAGGCACATCTCCAGTCTTTCTATGCCCTTGGTCTAGCAGAGTTCCTGACATATCCAAGTTATGTGATAAATATCTTCTGAATAAAAAAAGTATAATAAGTAACTTTAGTATGGCAAGTGCTTGGGGTTTAGATGTGGTGAGTTGATGGGGTTAGGCTCACTCCAGAGAATTACTTGTTTTGGGGTATTGAATCTTGCCTCTTAGAACCAGGCCGTGTCCCTTTGAACTTACTTGGCTTTTCATTCTAGGGGTGTTGCTAGGAGAGATGGGATTGAGAAACCAACCCATTCATTTTGAAGCTCAAAGGAATCAAATGTGTGATATACTTTGGTAGCTCCAATAGAAAAAGAGAATGAAGGCCCCAGAAAGGGATAGTGTTATAAGGGGAAGGGATGACAGAGCTGGCAATGTGAACTCTGGATATAGAAGGCTCAATGTCAGAGTTCAGAGAATTAAAAAGGTATGCTGACATGGGCTTGGGGCACTCTCAACCCAGACTCCCAGTGCTATGGGTGCACTAAGGGTGCAAAGCAAAAGTTAAAACATAGTTGGAAGTAGTGTTCTCACTTGGTCTTAAGGCAACAGAGAGAGCTCTGTAGTGGTGTCAGTGAGTAAGACTTTTAAGACAGGAGGCTTGGCGAGGGCTCAAAATGTATGGACTAAGGGTCTACCTATTTCCAGGATTTCAGCAAACAGTAATGCTCAGGCTGCCCTTTTGGCAGGGGTACGAAAGGGACTGGGCTCACAGGAGTGGGATTTCCATGGCTGTCAGTGACACCTGTGTTCCACTATTGGGGACGAGGCAGTGGTGACGGAGGAAGCCAAAGGATCAGGTGAAGCTTTCCAGAAGTTCACAGACACCATGTTCATTTATGAGGGTTACAAATGTCTTGGGTATACCTTTCCCAGTTATGAGTTGAAGGCAAGAAATGAGGAGAGCTGGCTTATGGACAGGTGTAAGCTATCCTGGCAGGTTTTGAAATATTTATTTGTGGCACGAGAAACTTAGGCAGCCTAGATTTTCTCTTAATGTGCATGCTTGGGTATGGTGTCATAACTTATGTTTAAAGGAAATGTTGAAATCACCAGGTCTAGAAGATTTGGAAATTTGGGTAATAGAATTCTTTTTTTTTTTTTTAATATTTTTATTGATTTTGTACAGAGAGGAAGGGAGAGAGATAGAGAGTTAGAAACATTGATGAGAGAGAGTCATCGATCAGCTGCCTCTTGCACACCCCCTACTGGGGATGTGCCCACAACCAAGATACATGCCCTTGACCGGAATCGAACTCGGGACCTTTCAGTCCCCAAGCCGACTCTCTATCCATTGAGCTAAACCAGTTTCGGTTGGGTAATAGAATTCTTTAACAAAAGTGAGTAAAACGAGATCAACCAAAGGACTTGTATGCATGCATATAAGCATAACCAATGGACACAGACACTAGAGAGAGGGTGTGAGGGTAATGGGGGGATAAGGACACATATGTAATACCTTAATCAACAAAGAAAAAAAGAAAAAAAAACCCTAAAAAACAAATAGGCAAAAAAAACCCAAGAAAGGTATCGTGTGTGTGTGTGTGTGTGTGTGTGTGTGTGTGTGTGTGTATGTGTGTGTGTGTGTGTGTGGTACTTGTATGCATATATGCATATATTTATAGCTCAAGGATACAGACAACAGTTTGATGAAGGTCTGGGAGGAGGGAGGAAGTGGAGGGAAAATAGGCAACATCTGTAATAATATCAACAATAAAAAATAAACTTACATAAAGTGAAAAAAAAAACAACCCAAATCTTTGAAAATATGAACCTTTTCTCAAGCATGGTAAAGACCATCATATGCAGTTATAAAATGAGACCACATAGGCAATAGAGCAAAACCACATTTTATATGAGACATGTTTTATTTAAAACAAGCTTTATTTGAAACAAAGGCTTTCTTTAGAAAAGGTGTTATTTGAAGAAAGGTTTTATTTGGTCCAACACTATTTGTAGGCATTCTGGAGACTCATTTATGGGCAACAGAAATTAGATCGCACATGCGCTACACCAGAAGGGATGCTCTGTTGGGAAAAGAGAGAACACAGCTGCAAACATCTAAAGAGTTGGCATTGGGGATTACAAAGAAAAAAAAACTCTCATGAGAAAGGTGACACGTTCAATGCCAAGGAAATTAATATGTAAATGACATGGGTCAGGTCCGTGAAGACCAATATCCCTAGCATAGCTGACCAGATACACTCACTGGAATCTTTCTGAGATCACAGGCAGGAGATTCAGTTTCTATTCTGGACACTCCGCCTTAAGATGCGAAGCCTTGACATGACCACATCCCAGTCGGCGTAAGCTCCTTCTAGATGGCGGGATATCTCAGTCCCAGCTTCGTAGCTACGGCGGCCATGCAGTAAGCGCCAGTTATCAAAAGTAATCACATCACCTGGACAAAAGATTTCTCCATGTGAATAATCACGTCTTTAACGTTTGCAGAGCTAGAAAATGCAAAATATCCTTGCTGCTCAGCTTACATCAAGAAACAATATGTTTACTTCTTTACATAAAACCCATGCATTCACTTTGCACCTAAATCAGGTCACTGGGTGCAAACAGCTTTAGACATTTTGACATTTAAACTACACAGCCTGGCCGGCTCCTGTGGGCACTTATATTGTTCTTACTTAAAAGGTCATCTTTGTGTAAAATGTTTGAGTTGTTCTTCCTGACTGTTATTTATCTCTTACTTAGAAATGTTTATTTCCAGTGTAATAGCAAAAATAATTATAAAGATAATAACCTTCTTGGTTTGTCTTCTATGTTTGTGGTATTTTATGCACATTATTTCTAAGCCTTGTAAAAATCCTAAAAAAAGAGAGCATTATCTCATCTTTTCATACATGAAGAAACTTCGGCTTCAAGAAGTTGAGGGATTTGCCTGAAGCTATGGTGCCATTAAATGGTAAAGCTTGGATTCCAGCTCCTATTTATTTTGTATTTTTCTCCCATGGTATTTCCATTTTACTTTACTACTTTAAAAATCAGCCTGTGTGACTGCATAGCAGTGGGTTTATGAAGATTCCTAGTATTACTTTATTATACCACGATCAATTAAAAAATAATCATAAGTGAAAAAAAGTCTTCTACATGGTCAAATCAGTGGCAGAAAGAAATTATGCTTTTTATTTGAAGCCTTCAGTTTGATGTTGTTTTACTGCATCAAGATGGTCCAGGAAAAACACAGTGCTTTCTGTTTATTTATTTGTTTGTTTGTTTGTTGTTTATTTATTAAAACTCTTTTTTTGAGAGAGGAAGGGAGAGGGATATAGAGATAGAAACATCACAGATCAGCTTCCTCCCACATGGCCATTACTGGAGACAGAGCCCACAACCTGGGCATGTGCCCTGACAGAGAATTGAATCTTGGTTCAAAGATCCACACTCTACCACTGAGCCATATTGGCCCACCAAAATAAAGCAGTTCTTGAAAGTTTTCTAGCTACTTGAAATAAAGGAGCAGAGCAGGCTGTTGTGGCTCATTGGCTGAGCATTGATCCATTAACAAAGAGGTCACTGGTTTGATTCTTAGTCCTGACACATGCCAAGTTGTGGGCTCAATCCCCAGTAGGGGGTATGCAAGAGGCAGCTGATGAATGATTCTCTGTTATCATTGATGTTTCTATCTCTCCCTCTCCCTTCCTCTCTGAAATAAATAAAATTTTTTTTTAAATTTTATTTCTGGTAACACTATGTCGACCAGATCAGATAAGTTTAATGAACAAACATTACTCCTACAGTTTAGAGTGAGAACCATGAAAATAATTTGATATCTACCAGGATAGAAGAATTAAGTACAAGCTTCAGTTTACATTGATTGGTTATCAGGGTAGAAAATATAAGTCATCAGTCTTGACATCAGACATGAGATTTCCTTAGGTCTATAGCTTATCTTTCAGGTATTTATTCTTTAGGTTGGAGTTATTAAATTTTCTTGTGCTTAAGAAATACATAGACACTTGTTTAAAATGAATATTTTTAAAGCCCGAAGAGTCAATAGAGTGGAAGTGGGGTCTGGGAGTCGGCTCTTTAAGCAAGCTGGCTGCTCCCCAAGATTCTACTGTCAGTGTTCCACATTCAGTGCTTGAGCAAAACAGCTCTCTATTGCTCTAAATGGTTAAGGATGGAGAAATACATCCTTTCAGCTGTTTGAGAAAACATGTTCACTGACCTGGATTCATCTTAAAAGTGAACTTGGATTCTTTACAGTTCATGAGGTCCACAAACTCCTTCAGAGCAGCATAAAAAGGCTGAACCTTTTCAACAGGTACATCGAATATTGTGTCTCTCGTTGCATTATTGAAGTTGATTCGAATCACTTGGCCTTTATCATCTAATCTGTTTTTTTGAAAGAGAAAAAGTTAAATATATAAGTCACAAAGTATCCATTTACATTTATAAGAGTCAATTTGTCTTGAAAGATGTTTCTGAAACACAGTATTGAAGAATCCAAGCACATGCACAGAAAAAGTTAATGTTATCTGTGGTACAATGTACTTATTTATTTTTTTCACTTAGAGAGTAGTTTTGAAATCTTACCCCCTAAGCGCCAAATGATTCAAACTGATTTAAAATAAACATTACCAAAGACTATCATTATAAAGTTTTTACGTTTTAGAGAAACAAATTCATTCTTCATTCTTTAAAACAGTAGCTTTTACATTACTAAAGTATTTTTATGTTATACTTTAGAAATTGAGCTTTTAAGTATAATGTTATTGGTACATTATTGGAAAGAAAGACCTTTTTAAAAAAAGTTTGAAACATACTTTTCTAACTCAATCCCTAGTTTACAGATGAGGAAACCGAGGGACAGAGGAAAGGAGAGACTAGCCTAAGGTACATCTTTGAAACTTTCTACCTGGGGCACCCTTTGTGCCACCCTCCATTGTTACTGACAAGGATGCCATAACTTTAACTTCTTGGAGATCTTTTATTTTAGCCATTCTGGTGATCAGATCTTCTTTTAAAATATATTTTTATTGATTTCAGAGAGGAAGGAAGAGGGAGGGAGAGATAGAAACATCAATGATGAGAGAGAATAATTGATTGGCTGCCTCCTTCATGCCCCGCACTGGGGATAGAGACCGCAATCCAGGCATGTGCTCTGACTGGGAATCAAACCATGACCTCCTGGTTCATAGGTGGACACTCAACCACTGAGCCATGCCAGCCAGGCTATTCTTTCTTTCACTCATGCCATAATTCCTTGATGGGAATGGGTATGGTAATTATCAGCTCTCTCTTTTAGAGTGAAAGGAACCTTGTGATTCATTAATTAAATGCAATGATAATTGTTTATCTCATATTATATTGTGCTTAAACTTTAGTTTCTGAGAGTTCATATACATAAGCAAAAATAATCAGTTTTCTCTCTGTGTGTGTATGTGTGTGTGTAACACAATCTCTGTCTCCTTTCACCTATTATTTATTCTCTATCTGAGAAAACAAGACACATTTATTATTTAGCATTCTCAGCAATGACATGAGGGGAAATAGAAAGCAAATTAGTGATAAGGTCTATAGAAGACATTGTTTTGTTGATTGAAAAATGTTAGAGGAGATGAATAGTTGGCATCTTGAAAAGCTGCCTATAACCTTATAACAAAAAATACTTAAATATGTAAAAGCTTTGTAAGAAGGAAATCATGTGTACAATAACAGAATAAAAGGAAGGTTCCAGTACAGAGTTACATACTAAGAAAAGGTAAAAGTCTCTCCAAAATGAGGAATGACTGGCTATATATTAACTATACAAAAATAAGAATTTAAATATAAACTAGCCCCATGGTATCTATAAACCAGCAAGAGATCATCAGTGATGCTGACAACAGAACACAATGAAAGGACTGTAGCCTCACCTCCTACAATCTGCTGGTGCTGTGACTCCTCCCCACTACTTACAATATTATGTCTCATTGAGGGAGAATGATGCTTGATGGGACTTCTTGAATTTGTTGAGGAAATGGCACTATGGTGCTGTCCACTACATCCCATTTTATGAGGATAGGCAATAAAAATTTATTTCAGATTAGAAGTGTCTTGTATCTTGCAAATTAAATATGTTCCCTTCTTTCTTTGGTCTCTAGACCCAACTTGGAGCTGAAATCTATTCTCAATATATGTGTTGAACTTCATGGAAATTTTACCTAGCTAAAATTTATTTTGCCCTTTCTGAGTGAGAAGGGGACATTTATTGATTATCTCTATTCATTCTTACTTCAATAGTATGTGGTAGTTATTAAATGACTCCCCTTTTACTGGCTCTCTTTTTACCATGGGTTAGCCAGCATAAGCCACTTGACCAAAACTAGGGAAGGAGTTTTCTTTAGGTGATTGAATTTGAAACCACTAAGAAGCATTGCTATAGCTTAATCTCACCATTATTATTTTTTGTCCAAGTTTCTTGATTTGTTTATTTTTTCTTGTACTGTATCTAACTCTGTCAACAGTCTCCAAGTCTTTTTGTACTAGATAAACATCTCAAAATAATTATAGCATGTACAAACAAAGAAAATGAAATGAACCCAAGTACAGAGAGGACCAAGGCTCTTGATTAACTAAAACCCTCATTGTTTCATCTCCTATTGTTAAAAATACATTTTTAAGCGAGTTAATGTTAACCATTTGATATTCTCTAGGCATGTTCTGAGACCTTAAAAATGGTCAAATTTTGGAATTTTACTACCAGAAATAACAAAACCAAATCATGATTTAGATTAGGGGTGTCGAACTCAATCAGAGAAGGGGCCAAAATCTAAAATCCAGCCTAAATCGCGGGCCGAATGGTTTACTGAACAGTCATAAACTGACAATGTCATAAACTGACAGCGGAGTGCAGTGATGACAGCGCGGTGCGGGCCACATTGCAAGGCCTGGCGGGCTGGATTTGGCCCGCGGGCCTTGTGTTTGACACATGTGATTTAGATGGTGAACATCCAGGTGATTTCACTCAATAGCTAAGTTTTTGGCCTCTCTTCACTAGCCTTGCAGAATCATTAATCAAATTGGGCCACAACAAAATTAGCACTTGTCATAGATCCCCCATCTCCAGTAGATCCCCTCTGATAAGTCTAGTACCCACCTGACAGCATACACAGTTATTACCATATTATTAACTATATTATCTGGCAGTACTTCAGATCCCCATGACTATTTTGTAACTACTTAATCTCTTTACCTTTTCAACCATCTTCCTCAACCCCTCCCATTGACAGCCAGAAATTTATTATCTGATCTATGAGTCTGTTTTTATTTTATTTGTTTATTTTGTTCTGCAGATGCCACATACAAGTGAAACCATATAGTATTAGTCATTCTCTGTCTTTCATGGGTTTTTAAGGTTACTTTAGAACAGTTAAAACTGTCTTGTTAAAACTAGTAATCCAAGAGTTAGTTCTTCTCTTTCCCATCTCTATGACTGACCTCTCAGAGAATGTTATCTTGAACTAGAGTTTATTTTTGACCTCTGTTTTTCTCTCACATCCTTCATCTACTATGTCAGAAAAATATGCTGTTTTGACCTACAAAATATGTTGCAAAACAAATGTGTCTCCACACTTCCACTATTACCACTTGGATTACTCATGTTCAAGGCATCCTCTCCTCTAACGTGAAGTCCTAAAGTAGCTTTTAAAACTGGTTTTCCTGCGTCAATCCTTGCTCTTTTCTACATTCCATGCAACCCAGCAGTCAGGATGATGGATTTAAAATGTAAGTAAGTATGTATAAATGCAAGTGTCCCTCTTTTGGTCAAAATCTTGCAGCAGCTCCTATTTCATTAACAGTGAAAGTCAATGACTTACAATGGCTAGCAAGACTCTTCATGGACTTCCCCATTTGACCTCCTGTCTCTCTCTCCTCTCCTCTCTCTCTCTCTCTCTCTCTCTCTCTCTCTCTCTCTCTCTCAAATATATTTTATTGATTTTTTTTACAGAGAGGAAGAGAGAGGGATAGAGAGTTAGAAACATCGATGAGAGAGAATCATCAATCAGCTGCCTCTTGTACACACCCTACTGAGGATGTGCCCGCAACCAAGGTACATGCTCTTGACTGGAATCGAACCCGGACCTTTTAGTCCACAGACTGACGCTCTATCCACTGAGCCAAACCGGTTTTGGCTGACCTCCTCTCTTAATACTCAGTTTTACCCTGGCCCTTGGCTTTATCAATTGCACCAGCCATGCTCCTAGGCCTTCTCAAGCCCTTTGCTCTAGCTGTTTCAGGAAATGCTTACCTCTGAGCAATCTTCCTCATTTCTTTAAATTTTTTCTCAAATATTGCCTATTCGGTAAAGCTTTCTTCACCACATTATTTAACCATACAAGTTCTATCCTCCCTAAGTATTTGGTCCTACAGATTCTCCTTATCATGCCCTACCTTTCCTTTTTTTCTTGAGTACGTAAAAATGTTTTAACCTTCCTTGTAATTTATTTATTTGTTTTAAAATTTCAAATTCTCCCATTCTCCGCTAGACTGTAAGCACCAGATCTTTGTTTTGTTCACTGATATATACCAAGCACCAGGAAGAGTGGCTGGCCTCCATAAATATTTGTTAAATGAATAAATGAAGGCTCTATTGTGTCTACCAGGCAACTGAGTTAGTACATTTGAAATCTGATTATTAAATGAGTTTACTTTCATATTATTTGGCTATTTCTCCTGAATAAAGAATATAAACTCAATTCTAAAATTGGAAACACCCCAAAATCCACCGATGGGATTTTATTAAATAAACCATACCCTAGAAACACAGTGTAAAATAATTTTCAAAAGAAAGGATCCATTTTTGGCCTTTTGTAGATACTTAAAAAATTATGATCAGATAATATCTGATGAAAAGAGAACACAAAATGTTCCATGTAGGGAACATATGATTTTTGTTGTCACCAATTTGGGAAGACATTCCGTTTTATTCTCAGTCCATGTGGTTCAGATGAGGCTGTCCTTGCCCCAAGAATGAACATGTGACTAGGAATGGTTAATAAGAATTGTCTGACTTTCTGTCTATGGTGATTGTTTCAAGGATACGCTTGGACGCAAATTGGGCAGTGAGTCATTTAGCTTTGGTGTAGCCATTGGGAAATAATTCCTCTGTGCTGTGTTTACCAGCTCTCAGGATAATGAAAACTTGGAACTTCCATTGATTATCTTTGAAAAATGAAGTCAACACAAAGGATGGCAAAGCTAAGAGGTGAAGAAAAAAGAGATCAATTTCAGATAACACTGTTTTAACTCCTGGATCTATCTCATCATTAGATTCTTCTACTTCTGGTTGAAAATGTTCTGACTAGCACAATCATATTGATCATAACTAGGTAGAACTTATGTTTTAAAAACTAAGTAAAAATTAAGGGTATGTGAAGTCTTAGTTATGTCTCATATGAAATTTGATAATTTTTTTTATGGTGGAAAGATTCTTTTTTTACTGTAATAAAAAGTAGAGCTCTGGCATTAACTGAAGCTTTCTGTGTTTTAGTTTTAGGTTAATGAAGCTTTTGTATTGTCAGCTGTTGTATTGCTGTGAGAAATTTATAAATAACACTTACTCTATAATTTTGTGTTTGGATTGCACAGAGAAATCGCAGTAATCCACTCCAATGTCTGTGAAGTCCACAAAGGTAGAGGACAAAAGCTGGAATGCCCGAGGGTTTTTTTCCTTGAGCTTTTGGCATATGTTAAATCCATCTACAATTTCTGAATCACCCCCGGTGACTGTTTGTTTTATACAGTGCAGAAGCTGAACCTGTAAAAAAGAAATAGAGAAATAGGTTTTTAAATGATACATACTCACATTTTTTTTGACACTGCATTAAAGAATAGGAAGATATGGATGCACTAAAATTGACAAACCTTTTATATCTCACTTTGGGTTCATCAGACAAAGAGGCTGGAGAGAAAAAGTTGCTCTCCATCAACAATAAAATTTGTTGCAGATGAAGACATAGACATGGACATACTAATGTTCATGAGAAAACAAAAGGCACAGATAAAAATAGGGGCAGGGAGCTAGTAATTCACCTTGGAGTATTTATGCATCTCGCTTTAGCCTTACAAAGAAGGTGGGAACTAATTTGGGTCAAGGAGGGTAAATATGATTTTGAATAGAATGGAAATTTTAGAATAGAATGGAGAGAGTGAATCAGGTGGCAATGATGATGATCGGTATGCAAAAACGCACACTTCCCTGAGCATCAAAAAGTTTGGCTGCCGTAGAGGGTCACACCTGGGGATGGTAGATGCAGGTGGAAAGGCTCTTTGGAACCTCAAAATGGAGAGTCTTAAATATCAAATGAAGGGTATATTTTGTGCTCAAAAGGGGGTCATTAAAGGCTTTTGCATATGGAGGTAAAACTGAATTAAACAATCTCAGCCCAGTGGTGTTATATGGTATAAATTATTTAAGGTGGGGACTAATGAGAGTGTAATGTAATATTTCATATGGACAGATAAGAAGCTAATGATGGCCCTAGCTGGTTTGGCTCAGTGGATAGAGCATCAACCTGCAGACTAAATGGTTCCAGGTTCAATTTCAGTCAAGGGCACATGCCCGGGTTGCAGGCTCGATCCCTAGAAGGGGGCATACAGGAGGCAACCAATCAATGATTCTCTCTCATCTTTGATGTTTCTATCTCTCTCACCCTCTCCCTTTCTCTGAAATCAATAAAAAATATTAAAAATAAAGAAGCTAATGATGAAGGCTATGACTATGAATAAACCCAAGAAATATTGGAAATGAAAACCAAAAGAAGAGTATTAGTTATTTTTATTAAGGTTTAGAAGGAAACGTTAAACATTATTTCATTTGTAAAGCAAAACATAGTAAAATTAAAAAAAATACTTTCTTCTATTAAGCAGAGTTTGTTATCTTTGGTTATGTGACTTCTTTTGGTAAGTCAGCATGGGTGGGTTATTTCTAATAACTAAATTTAGACCCTGACTTTGTGCTTAGAGAGACTAACCACATTCAGCTGTGAAAACTTTATTCTTACAGAGTCGAATAAAAAAAAAAAAAAGCACCAATGTCTGGCAGTTCTTATTGAAAGGAAGAGGCAAATATGATCAAATACCAAGACTTGGGGGTAATTACGAGTGGGGAAAGCATCAATTTAGCTTGCTTATCTCCATAGATTTTCTAGAATAGTGCCATCCATTTAAACTTCCTGTAACGATGAAAATGTAGTGATAGTCCCACATGGCTACTGTGCATTTGACATGCAGTTAGTATGACCAAGGAGCTGAATTTTAGATTTTATTTAATCATAACTAATTAAAATTTAAAGTCATTTGTGGCTCGTGACTACTGTAGGAAATAGTGCAGGTCTAGACCACAACCCTCCATCCTCCCCAAACTGCGTACATTTTCTCAATGTTTTAAATCTTATGCATACTTGTTCTCAAACTATGGTTGTTTAATTTACATTTATTAAGTCCTCATTCTGGTCCTTAGAATTTTATACTTTCATCTTCATTTTATAAGTGAAAAAGCTGAGACCTAGAGCTGAAAAATTCAGTCAGCTAGTAAAATTCAGTGAACCCATGGTAACATACTATTCAAATTTTGGTCTATTTGCCTCAAAATCCTCATACATCAACTTCCTTTCCTATAAAGAGAGAAGTCTCTTTATAGCACTCCTAATAATTCAGTATTGTTTCGTGTGTGTCTCTGTGGTTTCTAAATATAAACTTCCATCGTAGATTGATGATGCCTTATTTTCTAATGTTAGAAGAAAACTGGTCTAAATTAATAATAATTCAGTCCTTAAGTTTATGCTGTTTTCTCTTAAACTAAACACACACATGTGCCAAAGCTGACCAAGTCATTGCAGAAAACCATCTCATCACTAGGGCAATGAGGGGTGAAGCAGCATGATTAAAAATAAGATAAAATGAAAATTTCCACTTCAAATATACTAAACTCCAAGAAGACAAAACAATAGCATAACTTTGTCCCTGAGAGAATCAAAATGTTCCTTAAATCCTTTTAGATTTTGCCATAATGAAGTCATAGAATATTTCAAATATAGATCTTTAAAAAAGGTCAAGTGATGCCTTTTACATATGGCAAGGCCAACTAATAATCTTCTCTTGCATATTTATATTTTAATGCAATCTTATGAAATAAAAAAGGTGATGAAGCCAGACAATATTTTCACTGCTAAGTTAAGAGGAAAATACTGTATATGTGTGATGTGTATAAAACCCAATTTTATTTCATGTAAGTCATACAGAACCAAAAATATTTTCTTTCTAAATGTTGCTTTATGACAACATGTGACTTCTGGCCCAGACAGAGAAGTTGGCGAAGCAACATCTGTGTTTCATTAGAGCCGTGTCTCCTTGTCCCTACCCCATATGATCCAAATTGATAAAATGAAACTCTTGACAGGTAACTTATCCAGATCATTTCATTTGTACTGGAAAAACACGGACTAATTCTGTTTGTTATGAAAACACTGGAACAAATCCCCCTCAATAATTCAAAATGGAAACTTGAACAAATACACAAACAGCGCCTACATTTTAATGATTTCTCTGCTAGAATTTAGACATTTCAGGAACCATCTTTTATTTTAAAAATCTCTCATGGAGTCATTAACTTTAGATGTTTCATTTGCTGATGGGAGACAGGCACACTTTTGTGGCATTTCTTTGCCTGTTTACAGCATACCTGTTACTAGTATGTCTCTATTGCAAGGAAAGGTGCTGGATTAAGTTTTGAGATATAGAGAAGTCTAAAATTAAATTTCTGTATTTAAAGAGTTTGTCATATATGATAATGTCTATAAATAATCAGCATGTAACATAAATTATGGAAATTTGAAAGTCCAACTCAAGACCCATATTGTGCAGTGAAAGATGGAGGCCCATGTTCAAGTCCAAGTTCCCTATTCATCAGATGTCACCCTGTGAAAGTATTCAGCCTTGCTGTGTGTCATTTCCTCATCTGACATAAAAAAGACATGATTTATTCTGTCTACCTTCAAAGAATGTAACAGATAAAATGCTATAAGTAAAAATACTTTGAAAGGGTGTCAAATGCTGTAAAAATGTCAAGCATTATACTTCAGGAATATTTATGAAGTCATTTAATCACTTTCCCATAGGCTTTCAATTTTAACCCAGAAACAAAACCTAAACTCATAAAAAAACAAACAAACAAACAAACAAACAAAAACCAGCAGGTAATTTAAAAATTCAAATAAAAGCTTTCTAGTTTGATTTTTAAAACTTCATCTAATTTCTCCAACCTATCTTGAGCAGATGAATGGGGCTGATTAGTTTGGTTTTTAACCTCAAGGATTTTAGAAAATTTCCTGCCTCCAAACCTCATCTGAAAATGTGATAAAATGGTCATTTTAATATCATTTAGTTCATAGAAATCATGTGGTATCATTCTCAACAAAATAATTTAAAATATGAAGTTATATTCTAGACTAGCTTAGTTAATGCAGGCTAGGACAATGAGTAACAAGAAGGGCACAGAGAAAATGTGTTTAGTCAACATGTTGAAAAACAAACAAATTTTGATTTTTTATCCATTTTACCTTCATTAACTAGAGAATTAACCCAAATTTCCACTTCCATTTACCCTGGAAGATATGGATTTCTGTGTAATATTTCATTGTCCTATTTAGCTCTAAAAATAGGAATAAGCCCAGCTGGTATGGCTCTGTGGTTGAGCAATGACCTAGGAACCAAGAAGTTATGGTTTAATTCCCAGTCAGGGCATATGCCTAGGTTGCGGGCTAGATCCCCAGTGTGGGGAGTGCAGTTGGCAGCAGTTCAATTATTCTCTCTTATCATTGATGTTTCTATTTCTCACTCCTTTTCTCTCTGAAATCAGTAAAAATATATTTTAAAAAAAGAAACAAAATATATTTTTGAAGGTAATTTCCTGACCATATATTTTTTTTTTGGTTTAACAAAATGATGCTTTTGCAAAAATGTAGCTGGTTTACTAAAATGACAGTTTCGGCCCTAACTGGTTTGACTCAGTGGATAGAGTGTTGGTCTGCGGACTGAAGGATCCCAGATTTGATTCCAGTCAAGGGCATGTACCTTGACCGAGGGCACATCCCCAGTAGGGGGTGTGCAGGATACAGCTAATGGATGTTTCTCTATCATTGATGTTTCTAACTCTCTATCCCTCTCCCTTCCTCTCTGTAAAAAAATCAATAAAATATATATTTAAAAAATAAAAAATAAAATAAAATGGCGGTTTTGTAATAACTTAGGGGAAGAGGATCCTAGATTGTGGCTCCACGCTGAACATCCTCCTTGAAGAGGAACCTGATAGATGGGAGAGTAGATGGTTCCCCAAACTAGCCAGGGTTACTCTGCTCCATGCATTTATACCCCCTTTGCAGTCTGTCTTTGCAGCTTCTCCCATAAAAGGTGAACTCTACTTCCCCCACTTCTTGAATCTGGGCTAATCTTATGATTTACTTTGACCAGAAAGCATAGCAGAAGTGACATTATGTTGGTTACTAGCCTAAGTCTTGAGAGGCTTTGTACATTTGGTTTGTTCTTTGGAAACTTTGCCAGCTGCCATGTGCATGAGCCTGAACTAGCCAGCTGGAGGATGATATGATAGAGCAAGTGGGACAGGGACAAGCCGGCTCAACCATCACCTAGGTCAACCAGGCCCAGCCGACTCAGCAGCAGCAGCAGCAGAACTGCCCAGATGAACACAGCCCAAACTGTAAAAACATGACCTAAGTGGCTGCTGTTCTTTTAAACCACTAAGTTACGGAGATGGTGTTTGTTTTTGTGGTTTTAGTAATAGCGAATTAATGTGAATGATGGCCGTATGACTTTGTGTGGAAAATCTACATTGTGTTCTTTTTCTTTTCCCTATTTTTTCTTTGAACTCTCTTGTGATTGGTAAGTGTGCAAAAAGACCTCAAGATGTACGGCTGTGGTAAAATGTCTAGGCAAAGCCAAAAGTGCCAATAGTTTCAGGAACAAACAAAAAAATGTTAAGAAATATACATGAGAATCTTTGATCCCTTGGGAATGGGAAGCTATTCAGGATTTAGGTACAGAGATATTGAGTTTGGGTTGTATTTGGAGAAAGCATAGGGCAAATTAGCTGTGTATTAGGATCATCTAGGCTCCAAATAGGCGATAGTGGTCCTTGGCCTGCCTTGCGGAATGTGGCGAGGCTCACCTTACCCCAGGTGGGTGATGGAGCGCTGGGTAATCAGTGTGAAAGCTGAGCTTCCCAGTTGTGTAAGCCACGTTGTTTGCATCGATTTTGTCTTGCACTTGCCAAGTATGTCTGTAAAATACAAGAAACATATGTTTAAACTGGCTGTAACTGAACCAGAGGAAATGTGCTAAAATGAACTTGATACATGGGGGGAATGGAAACTTTTCATTTTATGAAATAATTCCCATAATGATGATGAGCCAAGGAAGATGAGTCTGACCTTTTTTTTTTTTGTCTAAAGTAATCATTTCCAAATTAGCATCTTCTCACTGCTCTTCTCTCCAAAAGAGAGTAAATTCATCTATTTGACAGAGTTTATGAAGAGGTGTATGTGGAATTTAGGTTGTTTTTAATAGCTTCATGCCTTTCTAGAAATGATTTATTGAGGTGAAGTTGATATAACATAAGCCATTTTAAAATGAATAATTTGGTGGCATGTTAGACCTTTATAATGTTGGTAACTGCCATCTCTATCTATCTGGTTTCAAAAACATTTCCATTATTCTAAAACCTCTTACCCATTAAGAAGTTTCTTTCCATTCTACAGTCATAGTTCAACATCTTTCCCTCTCCTCTGTTTTTCTGAAAAAATGCAGAGGCTTGGACAGACTCTATTTTCTTTACTTGGCAAAACTATAGATAACATTATCTTCTTTTGTGACAAGACAATATCTATGTGTCTTTCTGTTTGTAATGTTTTTTCACTTTTAACTTTTCTCTCAACTACTATTTGGTTTCCCCATATAATAGCTTATATGGGGATGATAAGAAAAATGCTTGATTCTTTCTTTTTATTTAATACTAGAGGCCTGGTGCAGGTATTCGTGCACTGGTGGGATCTTTCAGCTTGGCCTGTGCCCTCTTGCAATCTGGAACACCTTGGGGGATGTTGGACTGCTGGTTTTGGTCCAATTCCTTGGCCTACAGGGATTGGGCTGAAACCAGCAGTCTGACATCTCCTGAGGGATGTAGTCATACATGAGGTGAAGTAGCAGGCGGCCAGGGAGGAGCCTGAGCCCAGGCTGGGCACCACACTGTTCCCGCTCATCCTGGCCCCGCTGCATCTGCTGCTGCCACCACAGGTAGCGCTGCTGCAGAGGCGGGAGAGGCTCACACTGCTGCAACTGTGCTCGCCAGCCATGAGCCAGATGTCTGGCACCCGTCGATCAGCTGAGTGGTGCTCTTGCTGAGGGAGCGTACTGACCAGGGGACAGCTTCTGCATTGAACATCTATCTCCTCGTGTTCAGTGTGCATCATAGCAACTGGCCAACTGGCTATCCGGTTGCTGTTCAGTCACTTAGGCTTTTATATAGAGAGATATTGCAATGTAATGAATTAGTGTTTTACTACTATAAGGTGAATGATTAATTAAAAAAATAACCTTATTGATAAAAATGTATTAAAACTAGATAGAGATAATGGTTTCACAACATTGTCATTTTACTAAATGACACAGAATTGTATGCTTTAAAATGGTTAAATTTATGTTATGTAAAATTTACTTCCATTAACAAAAAATAGCTAGCCTTAAAAGTTACAAAAAAAAAGTTAACAGAACTGGTAATGACTTGCAAGCCTGTGACAAGGAAACACTTTGTAAAGCTTTTCAGAAGATTAAGACAATGGGTAATTGGAAAGAAACTGTGTTTCTACATAAACAGAAGTGTAGTTTGAAAAAAAAAAAAGTCACTATGCATGCACATCATTTTATTGCTGTTATAATGTATATTTATTAACTATGCTCACAGTTATGAAATCATTTTTCAATAAATGTATATTGAGTATCTATTCAATTCAAGGCATTGTTTTTCAATAGAGCTAGAGCAGAGAACAAAAAAGTCAAACAAATGACCAAATCTAATATCACACAGAGATAAGTGCTATAAAAAAATAAAGTCAGGTAAGAAGGTAAGGACTGGGGGTCAGAGGACTACCACGACAGAGATGATGCTTTAGGAAGTACGCTGGAAAGAGCTGGAGTTTTTCACAGAGATTTGAATGAAGTCAGGGAAGGAGAAGTATGCATTTCTGGGATATTTATTTTAGGCAGAAGAATCTGACAAGAAAAGTTTGTGTTTTCTCTCTATTTTCTGGGGCAGAGAGTAAAACTACCTATTTTTTTTCCTTCTCATTTAAAACTATTTTTATTGATTTTTAGCGAGAGGAAGAGAAAGAAACATCAATGTGAGAGTACATTATACATGGGCTGCCTCCAGGGAATCCCACAACTGGGGCATGTGCCCTGACTGGGCATTGAACCAGTAACCTTTTGGTGCACAGGATGATGCCCAACCAACTTAGTCAAATCGGCCAAGTCTTTTTTTTTTTTTTTTTTTTTTTTTTAAATCATATAGATTCTGGATGGAAAGCCTGATGTATCTTTCATATCTTTCAGAAAAGGTTAAAGAGCTCTCCATGTGTGGCCATGTACTGCAAAGAGAGCCAGAGAAAAGTGGAGAAGCATATACACTGAGTGGCCAGATTATTATGACCACCCCATCAATACTTCGTTGGGCCATCTTTTGCCTTCAATACTGTGGTGATTGTTTTTGGCATTGACTCCACGAAATGTTGAAAGGTGATGTGAAGAATCTGACACCACGCCTGGTGAATAGCACTGTCCAGTCCTGTGAGATTTGATGGTTATGGAACCAGCTGCCTGATGGCTCTTTTAACTTTGTCCCACAAATACTCAATTGGATTGAGATCTGGTGATTGTGGGGGCCACCTAAGCAAGGTAAAGTCTCTCGTGTTCTTGAAACCACTCCTGCACAATATGAGCACCGTGGCATGGTGCATTGTCTTGTTGGAAGAAGCCATCTCCATTGGGATATGCCATCAACATGATAGGATGAACTTGATCAGCAGTGATACTTAGGTATGTTGTGCTATTTAGACGTTGTTCCACATGAATTACAGGGCCCAAATCATGCCAGGAAAACATGCTCTAAACCATAACACTGCCCCCACCAGCTTGAAGGGTTGTACTCATACATGTGGGGTGCATGCTTTCATGCTGTTTTCGTGAAATTCTCACTCTGCCATCTGCATGATGCATCTGGAAACGTGATTTATTGGACCACATGACTTTTTCCCAATGTTCAGATGTCCAATTCTTGTGTTCCTGTGCGAATTGGAGACATTTTTATCTTCATAATTTCAGACAGCAAAGGTATTTGAACAGACCTTTGGCTTCCATATCCTATATGATGCAGTGTACGGCTGATTTGCCTACAAACGTCAGGTGGTCAAAATAATCTGGCCACTCAGTGTATATCCTGCTGCAATTCATTTCAAGTATGTGTCAAGCAATCCAGTATATGTAGTGACTGTTGCCAAGAAATACACGATCTCTATGAAGTTCATGCCACTCCATGTAACATATATAATTCAGATTCAGAATATACTCAGCATCAGCATCCTAAGAATTATCAAGACATAGGAAGGGATTGGATTTAAGGAGTCAAAAGAACTAAATTCATCACATTGCAGAATTTATCATATCCTCTGACTAAGAAGATGATGCTGTTGACACTGTTAGTAGGAAATGACTGCATTCAAATTTTTTTCCCCCCTCAAAAATGATGATATTGATAGTTTTGCCAAAACCGGTTTGGCTCAGTGGATAGAGCATGGGCCTGCAGACTGAAATGTCCCAGGTTTGATTCCAGTCAAGGGCATGTACTTTGGTTGTGGGCACATTCCCAGTAGGGGGTGTGCAAGAGGCAGCTGATCAATGATTCTTTCTCATCGATGTTTCTAACTTTCTATCCCTCTCTCTTCCTCTCTGTAAAAAATCAATAAAATATATTTTTAAAAAAAGTGATGATAGTTTTGCATTGATCCACCTCAATTCTCTTTCTTGGTTCCTCCTATGATCAAGGGTCAACTAACGAGGTTTGCTGCAGCCAAGAGCTGGCTGAGAGAGCAGGTGAGAGCTTCAGCCAGGGAACAACTCTCTGCTTTGTTTGACTTTAATTGGCTTCTACAGGGAAGGGGGCCGGTGACTTGGCTTCATCGGAGCAGTTCTCCGGCCCTCTGATCTAACTGGCAGGGGATGACAAACATTTTTTTAGCCCTAGAGTATCTTTGGGATGTGTAGTCTACACGTCTGTGCTCATACATAATGATAAGTCCCAAGAAAGGAGCTTGCCAGTTCCAATCACAGAATAGCCTCCTAATAGTTTTAGCATAAGTCTGGAAAAATCCTGAAAACGTCATCTCATCTACCTTTCCTTGTAGAAATGAATCGTGCCAAGAAGACTGCTGACTGTCTGGGACTCTAGGCTTTCACTTATCCTTCTCAAATCCAAATCTCCCATGAAACATTGCTGAAACAAATGCAAACATAATCCATAGGCCTGTGTAGAAACTATCATTTAAAAGCCCACTTGTGGAGCTTTCATGAGATGAGGGTGTACTGACATGCACCTCTCACTTGAGACATATTCTAAAGCGTTCCAAGTAAGGCAAAATGCAAGCAGATCATCAAGAATTCTTAGGACAGAAGCAGAGGGGCAGGATTGATCCTTCTGCAACTAAAGAGGTGGGCTCAGCACAGCATCTCCCCCACCCCCTTTAAAAATATTTATTTTTATTTCAGAAGGAAGAGAGAGAAAGAGCGGGAGAGAGAGAGAGAGAGATCACTAATTGGCTATCTCCTGCATGCCCTACACTGGGAACTGAGCCTGCAACCTGGGTATGTGCCCTAACTGGAAACTGAACTATGACCTCCTGGTTCATATGTCAATGCTCAACCACTGGGCCACACCGCTGGATCTCAGCATAGCATTTTTATCTAATGATGTAGATGCTCCGTATTATGCTACAAGTAATCCTGCTTTTGCCAAAGATGCTGTTTTAAGCAAAGCTAAACAAACAAAGATGCTATTTTAAACAAACCATTGAGTTAAAATTACAAAATCTCATTCTCAGCATTTAATTAAAATTTTTGCTTATATTTTTCTCCATTCCAAGGTTTTTGTGAACAGTTTCTGTGTATTACAATACTTATTTTTGAGAATATTTCATGGACTTGGTTTAAAAGCTAATTTACTAGCTTCACCCTAATATAGATGGCCAGTTATAGATATCATGATATTGTATGATGTTAATAGTATTTTGTGACAAATTAAAAACCTTTAGAATGTATAGGGTGTTTATTGTTTATGCCAAATTAGTCCTTTTTGTCCTGGATGATGCATTTTATTCCTTTTTGGTTAGTGGCTCCCACTTGGTGAATCATGCTGGATTTTTTTGTAATATTTTTTCACTTTTGAAATGCTACTTATATAAAAAGGTGTTCTCTATTTTATCACTAGCAGCTGCAACTCTCAATGTTGACCTGCTGCAAGCTCTTCTTTGTCAGGTCATGAAAGAATAGCTTCTTTGGGACATCATTGCTTTTCCCAATGAATTGAAAACATATGCACATAGTATATTATTTTTTAAATTTTAACATGCAAAATGATCTAGATAAAATAGACAAAACATTTTATAGTTAGCCATCCAAAGGAATATCATATTGTGTATTATTTGTAACTATAGTTGTGACACTTACACATATGACTTCCTAGAGGCAGTCACTCACTTTTTTGCATTATCATTTATTAGGCACACACAATGGGCCAGGGATTGAGAATGTAGAATGGGATGGGATGGAGTAGAATGGAAGAATAGAATCCTACCTTATAAAAGGGTAATATGCAAACTAATGATCAATCGCTTAAGCCATGACCACCAGCCAATTGAAGCGAGTATGTAAATTAACCCCAGCCAAGATGGCTGCAGCCACAGAGAGCAGTTGAGAGAGGCTTGGGTTTCCCCGACAATGGAAGCCAAGCTTTCCACATACCCTGGCTGGCCTGGGCCTCCACTCAAGGCTACAAAGTTTCAATTGTAGAAGGTAAATAAATTCCAGATACCAGGGCCTCCACTTGGGTCACCAGGGGTTGTGGCCAGCCTGCAAACCACCACAGGCTCCTTGCCCAGGCCACCCCACACCCCAAGGTAACCCCCACCCTGATTCTTCAGGGCAAACCAGCTGGCCCCCACCTATGTACCAGGCCTCTATCCTATCTAATAAAAGAGTAATATGCAGATTGACCAACACACAAGATGGCTGCCCCCATTGGTCAAAGATCCTGCCCCCATGTGGACACAAGATGGCCACCACAAGATGGCCAGCAAAGGAGGGCAGTTGGGAGGTACAAGGCCAGCAGGGGGAGGGCAGGCAGTTGAGAGGGACCAGGTCTGCAAGGGAGGGCAGTTGAGAGGGACCAGGTCTGCAAGGAAGGGCAGTTGAGAGGGACCAGGTGTGCAAGGGAGGGCAGTTGGAGGCAATAAACCCTGCAGGGGAGGGCAGTTAGGGATGGCCAGGCTGGCAGAGGAGGGAAGTTGGGGGCAAACAGGCTGGCAGGGGAGCAGTTAAATATCAATAAGGCTGGCATGGGAGTAATTAGGGGTGATCAGGCGGCAGGCAGAAGCGGTTAGGGGCAATCAGGAAGGCAGGCAGGCGAGAAGTTGGGAGCCAGCAGTCCTGGATTGTGAAATGGATGTCTGACTGCCTGTTTAGACCTGATCCCTCGAGTTTAACATTCCTCAAGGTGTCCCAGATTGGAGAGGGTGCAGGCTGGGCTGAGGGACACCCTGCTACCCTGTGCACAAATTTCATGTACCGGGCCCCGGATAGGATAGGATAGAATAGAATAGAATAGAATAGAATAGAATAGAATAGAATAGAATAGAATAGAATAGAATAGAATAGAATAGACTTGCACCTCATGAAACTTACAGTCTATGGGGAAGACAATATGATTAATTTTTCAAGGCCAACGTACAAGGTATTATTAGAGTAAAGAAGTGAAGATCGAATGGAGACCTGAAGGTTGAATAGAATTTGCCTGGAAGAGTAAAGGTCATTGCAGGCAGAAGAAAGAGTTTGTCAGAGAGCCCACTGGGGGAGAGCATGGCCTCACAGAAGTGAGAGGAGTTCACTCGAGGCCCAGTGATGATTTGCTCTATGTCTACCCTTGAGTTCCCTTTACATTTCTGCTTCCTTATTGTCCTGTAAAGTCTTACAAAAATATCTCAGTGCATTAGGGAACTGAGTTAAAACATATTCATTATCTCATATCAACTGATCCTCTATCAAAAATATTTTTCGAGCCAAAACCGGTTTGGCTCAGTGGATAGAGCGTCGGACTGCGGACTGAAAGGTCCCAGGTTTGATTCCGGTCAAGGGCATGTACATTGGTTGCAGGCACATCCCCTATAGGGGGTGTGCAGGAGGCAGCTGGTCGATGTTTCTCTCTCATCGACATTTCTATCTCTCTATCCCTCTCCATCTCTCTCTGAGGAAAATCAATAAAGTATATTAAAAAAATATTTTTCTAATGAAAACACGGACTTGATAATAGTAGATAGTGTTACTTTCCTGGTTGTCTATTAACATTAATCCTGGTATAAGCTCTATATTTTAGGTTTATTCAGTGGTGACTACGTTAGCCATCCATTATTATTGTTATGTTATTTCTAGGGAAGGGTTATGATTATTTGTAAAAAATACTTGGCATTTGTGTTTTAGGATTTTTTAAATCCTCATCTGAGGATATGTTTATTGATCTTAAGAAAGGAAAGGAGAGAAAGAGAGAGAGAAACATGGATGTGAGAGGGAAACATTGATTGGTCGCCTCTCACATGGGACTGAACTCAAAACTTAAGTATGTGCCCTGACCAGAAATTGAACCCATGACCTTTTGGTGCATATGATGATGTTCCAACCAACTGAGCCACACTAGTCAGGGTCTAAGTCTATGTTTAAAAAAATCATTATCTTTCAGTTCTACTTGCATTATGGACACACATTACATCGCATTTATTCCTAAATATGAAAAAGTCCATACCATTTTTAGGTGAGAATTAATAATATTCCCCAACATAAACTAGAAAAACAGAAGTAACCTTTCTGATATGTTCAGCTAATATGGAAATCTCTATGAGATATAAAGATGTAAACAAGGAAGATTCTGAGGTTATGATGCTGATATAGTTTTTAATTTCTCTGAATTCTCCCAGCAAGGCATCTGGAGTGCAAACTCCAAAACTCAGGGATATCATCTAATCAAAATTAGGTGAAAAGATATATCTATGACCACCACTCCCTCTCTCCCCCCCGCACGGCCCAACACACAAACACACAATGAGTGGGTATAGATAGACCTTTATAATATGTGGTATTATTAACTGTGTAGGAGAAAGCAGAGGGAAGCAACTCGGCACCTAATGGATCTGAAAAATTCCCAAATCGCTAATAGATACTTGCTAGAAAGTGCAGACAGCCAATTTATGAAAGGTAGTTAAATCTGAGAGGGGATTTTCACATTCCAAATAGCTGAGTACAAGAAGCTCATGGTAAGGGACTGGAATAGTCTGGGCCCCATGAACTCTTAAAAATTTACCAGACACATTCCCTTCCACAATTAAGTTTCCATGTGAGAAAAACAAACCCAAATTGACCATTAAAGGGACAAAGTAATGAAAAGGTCCAGATGAAAGTGAAGGAGAAGAACCAGGTCTTAGAGTGTTATCAGCCATAGTTTTGAAATACAACTTAAAATCATAAGCTTCAAAAGGTTTCTGAATCATATCTCTTCTTAATAGTTAAGAAAACAGATTTTACATAGAAATTGGAGATATAAAATGATTAAAGTTTAGTCTATTTATAGCTACATCTAATGAACCAAAGGATTTTAATAAATGATACCATATATGAAAAAATAATCTACCTGATAATTGGAAACTAAAAAATAGGGTGACATATTCAGGATTTTTTTTAAAATTATTAAAAATGAAGACAAAACTAGAAGGAATGCAAGATCAATACGCATAAAAGATAATGCTTTTATATAACTAGAAGATAAAAGAAGAAAAAACTTAAATGTAAAAAAAAAGAAGAGATAAGAAAAATATGAGAAAAGGCAAAGATGATTTAATATATGCGTAGTAGGATTCCTTACAAGAAAAAACCCAAAGTAAAGACCAGAACAAACATTAAAAACTGCAATTAAAGATTATTGAAATTAAAGAAAAAGGTTTGAAAGCGCATACAGAAAGACCATATCATATACTCTCTTAAAAATTGCCCCAGAACCACCACCAACTTTACATAGTCTGCAAACTTACTGATCCTTAATATATATATATTTGGGCATCTAGGTAAAAAAAATCAAATTATTTAGAAGGAAAAGAAAATTAGATAGCCAATAAAACCATAGTGCATATTGAAGATGTCTTGAGCCAAGAATTTTATATTTAGCCAACTCGATTTTCAAGTATAAAAGACTTAAACTGCTGTCAACATGCAAGAATCCAGAGAATATTGTTCCCCTGAGTCCTTCCTGAGGAATTTACAAGGGAGTGAGCTTCAGACAACTAAAGTGAGTAGGGATACATAGACATAGCACTGGTGCTGATTACTCATCTTGTTTTACTAACAGTACTAATTGCAGCAAAGGAAAAAAAACAGATACCAAAAATCTACAAAATTGGGAAACCAAGCTGTGATACTAAGTGATGTGCACTTGGTGAGAACACTTTGATCCCCCCAAAATATCATAAAATTCAGAAGAGCCATTACATTTGGGGACTGTTTAGGATATTTGGGCGGGTTCTGGTGTGAGTGGCAATGTTCCATTTCTTGACCTGGATGGTACTCAAGTGTTTGCCTTGCTATAATTTATTTTGCTTTATGTGATTTTTTTTTGTATCTTTATTATATGTTTCCGTGGGAAGTGCTTTTAAAATTTTATTTTTAAAAGTTAATGATACTCCCAATAGTCAAAATGAAGACAGGTAATTATAGAAAGATAACACCCTCTAAAAACATAAAGAAAAATGTTATAGCAACTTGCTCCAAAGTCCCAAAGGCCTTCCTTATGAAAAACTTAGAATGTATTGCATTACAAAGTAAATCCACCTTAAGCATATTTTGTAGTTTTTTTTTTTTGTTTGTTTTTTTTTTGAGGGTGGGGTGGGAGGTCAAATTGTGCTTAATTTATTTCATTTGAACAAGAATTAAATACTAGTTTAGATTCCTGGTGTGAAAGATTAAACTATACACTCTATCTTCTCTTGTGACAAGTTAGCTGCTTCTTTGTCATTTTCCTTTTGCATAAACATTTAGCTATAATTGAATTTAGTAGGGGGGGAGGGAATTAATATTCTGTTGCTGTTGTTATAATTTAGAAATGTCTATATTATTCTATCAAATTATTTCCTAGCATCTGAGCCAAAAATGTGAGTAGAAGCCACATTTGATAGTCAACGTGATCATGGCTTAGGAACTATAGGGAAAATGTTAGATGATAACAAACTGCTATAGTATCTATAATAATAAAAGCATAATATGCTAATTAGATCGGACAACCTTCCAGGTGAAGCTGGGGTCTTGAGGGAAGCCCAGGTCCCAGGTGCCAGAGGGAAGCTGGTGCCAACAGCCAGGGGAAGAAAGGCCTATTCTCACACAAATTTTGTGCATCGGGCCTCTAGTCATAACATAAAGGAAATATTGCAGACTGTTGAATCAAGTAACCCTGGGTTTGCAACCTGATTGTTCTGCCTCAGTTCTCTTACCTTTAAAATGGGGACAATGATTCTTACCAGAATCATGAATCTGCAAGATAATGATGATAAAGCATTTAGCTCAATAAAAGGTGTTTCATAAAAAATTATTTTTTCCCATCCCAATAATAACAGCTGTCTGTCCTGGCTACTTAGAATATAACCACAGTTGCAATGGGGTTCAGAGGACTTGAGGAGAAACAACTGCCTTACTAGGGTATTTTATAAATTTTCTCAAACGATTTCTAGAGGAGCATGCGACACAGAAGTTATTTTTCCTTTCATTCATGAGATGACCTCATACTCAAGTGGTTTTGTTGGCAGCAACTTTAATTACCACGAAACCTGATATTACAGAGGGAACCTCAGGGACCGACTCTTGGCTGATAACATAACCTGGGGTTCACAATGGCCAAAGAACATAGCTTGTAACTGCTTAGGAAACTCTAATACTCACAAGAACACACATTTTAAAGGCCCCTGCCCCAAGTCAAACACTATGGTTAGTACTAAATCTTTAAACAACTCATTAAGAAATCCCAGTGTGAATTTTTTACAGAGTAGGATGGAATTACAACTAAAGTCAGAACTCAGACAAGTTTTCTTTGCTTTCTTCCCAAGTCTGAACTGCTTTTAGGTTGTTGTTTTTTTCATAACTCAGAAGCCATTTTTATTCAAGATAGGTTGTGTGGTTTTCTCAAGCAATTTCTTGGCTACAACTATACCAAAATGGGTAAATATGTTGTTTTTTTTTTCCTTCCCAGTTCAGCCCTACACTTCACAAATGTTTTCTGATAGCATGAATATCAAGCAAGTAGCTGCCTCAAAGTAAGTTCTGGAGGCTGTGCTACCAGTAAGGGTAGTAGTAATTTCTAAGGGTCCCAATGCCAAGGAATAATAATATTTTTCACTCGTACATCCTCAATCTCTAATACAACTTAATGTGTGAAATGCTGCCGGGCTTGCTTATAGAAATGCTAGCAGAAATTCAGTAATTGCTGGAAGGGAGATATTCTTGTACTACCCAGAAGCCATTTCAACTTTTTTAATGCTTAATTGGACTGGCTGGTGTATTTGACAAAGCGCCCACTGTGGACACTTTCTGGTTGACATTGTTTTATCCACCTCATGAAGCCTGTGTGCAAGGCATCCGTGCAGATGCAAAGCTGGGCAGTTGTATAGAATTTTACATTTCTCCAGCAAACTTTTATCCGAAGGCCTCAAAGGACATGGCCTCAAAGGTATTCACACACTCCTACAGAAAGAGAGAAGCAAGTCTGCAGTTGAAGAGAGTCCTGGAGCTCTGGGAAATTAAATGAAAAGTTTGGATCTACTCACAAATAGCCAACAGGGAAGCCATGATTAAACCGTTTCCCTGTTGGTCCTATGATCAGCTGTCCGGGGCCATAACAGAATACAGCTGCTTTGGGGCATTGGGTCCTCAATTCTTTTGGAACTAAAAATTATGCAGTATTTATTTATATTTTAACTACAATTTGTGGCCTTATAAATTTTATTCAGCAATCATACAGCTTCCATGCTCATTTCCTCAGGTAAAATAAACTCATTTCCGTAAGTTTCTTTACTTTTTAAAAAAAAAATATTTTTATTGATTGTGGAGAGGAAGAGAGAGGGAAAGAGAGAAAAAAATCAATGATGAGAGAGAGTCGTTGATCAGCTGCCTCCTGCACACCCCTGTTGGGGATTGATCTAGGAATGTGCCCTTACTAGGAATTGAACCTTGACCTCATGGCTCATAGGTTTATGCTCAACCACTGAGCCAAGCTGACTGGGCCTGATTGACTTTCTAATGAAGAAGGGTCCATCAGAATTGGTCAAGAGGTTAATTTTCTAAGTAAGGACTGCCAAATAACAATAAGGGTAAGAAAGAATTTTAGGATATATTCCCTCTTATTAAAATTTCCTGAGAAATAAGTGTGTGTGAGGCACTGAGCTAGTACTCTTTTCTATTGGGTTAAATTTTGCCATAAAATTCAGATAATTTTTCGAATAAAGAAAGTAATTTTTGCCACTTTTGGTGTGTGTGTGTGTGTGTGTGTGTGTGTGTGTGTGTGTGTAGGGGGTGAGCATCAAGGAAATGGGATGAGGCATCTGGCCCCACTCTATAAAAACTGTATTGCCCCAAACCAAAGGCTTAAATCCTCCTAAAAGAGTTATAATTTTACAGACTGTCCCGCAAGTAGATATATTTGATGACATTGACAATGGAAGTCTCTTTACCAACTCTCAATCTTTTCTGCCAGGAATGCTTTCATCATTAAGGCATTAGGTTGCCAAGCATTTCACATGGTTGTATTAAAAGTGTGTTGTCTGATACACTAACATAATAATAACAGGCATCTGAGAAAATACAGATGTGGATAATGACATGCACGTTTGTCCTCAAAACTGTTACCATTTTTGTCTTAGTAGTTGAACATAATTTTATAGTTATAAAATGTTCTAATAATTACTGCCTTCATCTGCTGCTTTGCAGTCCTTTAAAAACATCTAGGCATGCATTTATCCACTAAACATTTATTCTTTGCCCACTATATACCAAGGCTGCACAAAATGCTGGAATCTACTGTTTTTGTTCATCCAGTCAACCATTTAACAATTGAGATGACAGCCAAACACCATAAGTAGATATAGTACTTCTCACTTTAGACTTATGCAATTCAAATTTGCCTAAGATAACCCTATTTGAATGAAAAGTGCTAGGTTGGTTTTAGTTTGCAAGGGTGGCATACTAAAGTAAGAACACACTATTACTGGTTCTGGCATCTAAACAAGAGTGGAAACCAGTCTTCTTGAAAAATCTACATGAAAAACAAAGTTCACCTTTAACCTTATCCATTTTCCTTTCTCTATCCCTCTCCTAATTTTGGCAATGCCTCTTCATTATTTATTGTATTCATTTATTCATTACATACATTCACTCACCAATCAATTATTTTTCTTTTTAATTTCTTTATTGATTAAGGTATTACATATATGGCCGTATCTCTGCATTGCCCCCCTACATCTCCACTCATGCCCTCATCTCCCTGCTGTCTGTGTTCTTTCCAAACAATTGTTTTTCAAACAGAGTAAGATACTTTGCCAGTGGAAAAACAATGATATGAAAGAGAAGGGTCCTGATTAAGGCAGCTACTGATTCTTTTGTTAGGATAATCATGTCCAGGCATCAGCACAGTACAAAAATGAACATTATAAATGCCATTTAGTGTACATAATTGTGAGAGCTCAGAGGATGTAAAATATCCAAGTTATTTGCCAATTGAGACCCGCCTTCCCTTGAAGAGCCTCTTCCTTTCAACCATTGCTGCACATCAGAATCACCTACAGAGTTTTCAGAAGTCCTGATACTCGGGCCAAATCCAAGTCCTGTTTTAAAAAAAGTCTCTGGACTATAGTCTGTGTCAATGGGTTATGTATATATGCATATAAATGCATTTGTTAATCTTTTCCCATATCCTTCCCCCTTCCCTCTGGGGAAAATAGATAAACTTTTTAAAAAGTTTATAATGGAAACTAAGAAAAAAAAATACCCAGAAAATGGTGCAGCTTAGGTTGAGACCAATGTTCTAAATATTCCCTGTCCTTTTAAATCTCATGTTACCCAAACTTTAATATCACTTTCCCTCATTACCATGGAGAGGAGCAGGAAAGAAAAATAACTTTAAGGAAAATATTCACTGTTCTCATTTTCTTCACAACAATAATAAAATCCCACAAATAAGCAAACAAATACAAAGCAGAACCCAACAAAACTGTCCTCTTCTGTAAGTTCATAAGATAGGAAATGAAAAAAATTCCCCCATTCCCGCCAAGAAGAGATCTTGACAATTAGTGGTGGGAAAAGCAGTAAGGAGGCAAGAAGGGCATTTGTGGCCTGGGGTAAATGGTTTGAGAGATTCAGCAAAGAAATGTGATCATCTGAGGAAGGTGAGACTGAATAGGTTAAACCTATCTGATGAGATGCACAGGCCTCGGACAAAGGAAATGGAATAGTAGAAGGAGGTCTGATTTATTTTGACAACAAACCCTTAGTATTTATTCCCATAAGTTAAATAATATTAGATCAGTGGCCAAATTGTATTTTTACAATTTGTAATAATAAAACAACAAACAAAGTTACAACTCATAAATCAGGACTCAGAATCTGACCCTTACGTGATAGATGGGGGTGGGCATTAGGGAACTACAACAAAGAGCCCCCATTTGGCCACTATTATGAAATTGTGAAATGTGTTGGCATAGATCTGCTGACAGC
This sequence comes from Pipistrellus hanaki, assembly GCF_964339955.1. Taxonomy (NCBI): domain Eukaryota; kingdom Metazoa; phylum Chordata; class Mammalia; order Chiroptera; family Vespertilionidae; genus Pipistrellus; species Pipistrellus hanaki. The sequence continues at coordinate 59,458,190 of NC_140511.1, read as the reverse complement.
AAATAAAAGCTAAGTGCAACAATGTAGGAAAGATTTATTTTGAAATGTTCTGTTTACCTCTGGTGCCTGAAAGCATCCTTTCTGTTTTTCCTTTATACTATTGATAGTGACATGGATTAAGAAGCCTGGGGATAGAAAAGACCGAGGTCCCAACCCTGGTTCCTTTTTAACCACATGTGGGAATGCGGGTATTCAGAATGCGGGAAAGGTGGGCTCCAGATTTCTTATCAGTGAAATGGGGGATCAAAACTGGTTCAGAGAGTTGTGAAAATTAATAAAGAACAAAAAATACAGTTGGGGCTCTTAGTCCTTTTTTTGTTTGCCTGTTGTAACTGCTGTGATCTCTAAGGCCATTCAAAGTCTTGTAGATGTAGGAAAGGTACGCATTTTATACGGCATTCATGGAGTGGGTCATCCAGTCTAAATATAGGATCTTCTGTAATGAATGAACTTGCTGAAATCATTGGGGGCAAGTGACTGAGCTTTTTCAATCCTCCTTTGAGGTCTTATTATACTATTAGTTTAGGGCTGGCAAACTCAAAGGCCAGCAGGGCCCTTGCAGGCCTGAGGCTGGGAAGGACTTTGGCAAACCAGAGAGAATGTGTTCTCTCAAGGGCAGCCTCCACTTAGGTCCACATTTGTTGGCATGAGGGAACTTAGGCTCAGCTGTTGCCAGATTTGATTTTTGAAGAAAAGTCAGATCCATATTTAATGTAAAATCTCCCACTTTTAAAGTACTGATGACTAATTTAATTTTATTTCAACATCATGTGGGCCAAACAAAACATCTGCGTACAGCCTGTGTGCCATCAGTTTTCAACCTTGGGATTTTGAAGGTCATTTTCACATCCAGTGTTCTCTATTCTATGAGCCCAAGAATAATGATCTAGATCTCATAGGAGAGGTTGGCCCTAAAAGTTGGAAATTAAGTCATGCCCCCACTTCTAGATAAGTGTTTCCTGTTGTTAGTGTTTCACCATCTATAATTAGTTTTACCTCCCAGGCATTTCTTATGCAGACAGGTTCTTGTTCCAAAGTTAAAATATGTTTCCTGTTATGTGCTGAGGTGCCTAGACTTAATTTTCTGCATGTTAATTTTATCCTTTTTGTTTTTTTTTAAAAACACATCTGTTGGCTGATTTCAATCCCCCAGGGCCCAATTTTATTTTATTATTATTAATTTTTTGGTTAATCCTTACCAGAGGATATTTTTCCCCCTCATTTATTTCCAGAGAGAGTGAAAGGGAGGGAGTGGAAGGGAGGGAGGGGAAGAGAGAGAAACATCGATGTGAGAGAGACACAAAGAGATAGGGTCTATAAGATTGCCTCCCACCCTAACTGGGGCCTGGATCAAACCTGCAACCCAGGTGTGTGCCCTTGACCAGGAATCAAACCCATGACCCCTCAGTGCACCAGCTGGTGCTTTAACCATTGAGCAATGTTGGCCAGGGCCCAATCTTATTTTTCACCAACTCTTGGGAGGTAGCACTTGAATGAACTTGAACATTTGTAATGCTTAGTGTTTTATAAAAAATCTTAAAGAAACACAATTGTGCCCCTAGAAAATTATAATGATGAAGCCTTAACTAACCCCCAATGTGACTAAGTTGGGAGATAGGGCCAATAACAGAGGATTAAGGCTAAGTCATAAGTGTGGGGCCTATGGAACTGGTAAGAAGAGAAGCAGATACTAGGACTGTGGGTACACAGAGGAGACAGTGAGGAAGTGGTCATCTGCAAGCCAGGAAGAGGGGGTCTACCCAGAAACCAGCCCTGCTGGCCCCCCGATCTTGAACTTCTGGCCTCCAAACTGTGAGGAAATAAATTTTTGCAGTCTAAGCCACCCAATCTATGGTATTCTCTTATGGCAGCGCTAGCAAACTAACGCACACCTATAACTAGCCTGATGCCTTTGTTATCTGATGTCTTTGGACTTTTAGACTTTTTTTTTTTAATGCTTTTATTCAAATGTGAATGATATTTTTTTTTAATATACTTTATTGATTTTTTATAGAGAGGAAGGGAGAGAGAGAGCTAGAAACGTCGATGAGAGAGAAACATCGACCAGCTGCCTCTTGCACACCCCCTACCGGGGATGTGCCCGCAACCAAGGTACATGCCCTTGACCGGAATCGAACCCAGGACCTTTCAGTCCACAGACCGATGCTCTACCACTGAGCCAAACCGGTTTTGGCTGGACTTTTAGACTTCTTAAAAATTCCAGTCATTCTCACAGCAACCTCATTTTTAGACTCATCTTCTCATCTGCTTTCCTGCTGAAGATATAGAAATTTCTGTGCCTCCAACCAAAAGATTATCCCTTCTGAGAAACATATTAAGCTTTATATATAATGGCAGAATATAATATTTTGATAACTCACCCATAAAATGTGAGGTAAAGGAAACCAATCCTTTTCCCAAGTTTGACAACTTCTCCTCGTTTGTCAGATGCTCCAGTGAGTCGCACTATGCCTACTTTCTTGAGGCTGGAGAGCCACTTGTACGCATGTTCATCATTTTTTAAAACATCTTGAAAATCCAGAGTAGGTAGCTGGAGTTCTGAGCCCCAGTACTGACATTCTGTGAATTAAGAAAATGAAGAAACCAGATGGGATTTCTTTGTTTTTATTTACAGTCATAACCTCAGGGAAGGGGCTAGTTCTTTGAAGCTGCCTTTTGATTCATCATTTATTTTCAGTCGTATTACAAATGCCTAAGTTACCAGATTTTCTTCCTTGGAGCCATTCTAGTCTACTTATATACCTCCCCTGCACCCCGCCCTGCTTTCTACTATGCCTGATCCATGACAGATATTCATTATACCATAGTTGTTGAGAGAATGTAGTTTTGCTTATGGATGACTCTTGATCTGTATATCCGTCTGGACACTGCTTAAAAATAACCTTGAACACTTTGTGTTTTAACAGCCAAGTCATATTACTCAACTCCAAATATTATAGTTGATAAAATTGGGATGGTGGCCTAGAACATCATATGCCTAATCTTGACAGTGTGGGGACTGTTTCTCGTGGTAGGTACAGTTCCTTCTTTCTTATTTTGTCTGATAAGATGATTTCTCTGGGGTTGCATTGTCTTTTGGAGTCAGCAAAAGCTGGCAGTGGGAAGAGAAGTTGGAAGGTGTGGTCCTGGGGTGCATAGACACCTTGGCGACAAAGCCACAGGAGATAGTCAAATGCACGCCTTAGCTCTTTGATTCTTTATCTTAAATTCTCATAAAATCTTTGCTTGAAAAAGACAAAGGAAAAAAAAAAACAACAACAGAAAGGAAAACAAGTATAAAAAACAATTCAATTGAGAACTAGGATCTCCCAAAAGAGGTGGAACACAGAGTAGATGGAATTTTGCCAGGGAAAATAACTCAGACAATACAACTGATTCAGGAGAGACTTAACTTGAGCCAATCCATTTGATTCCTTTATTTTTTTCAGGAATGAATTTACCTTAGGAAGTAAAACCTTCCTAACAATTGGCAGAATGAGAAATTATGATCTCAATATCTAAGCAATGCCTCACTTTTCTGTAACACCACTTTACAGAAAACAACCTTAACACTCTCCTCCCATTTAAGAATGAGAAATGGGTCAATGTTGCCTGGTAGTAGCTGTAGAGTGGAAATCATTCCTTCAATGTCAACATGGCTTTCTTAGGCGTCAGATAGTGAAAAGATGCAGGCAAGTAAGTGCAAGGAGCCACTTCCTGCTCTTCTACCAGCTAGTGGCAGAAGGACATTCACAGAGGTGAGTAGGTGTGTGCCTGTGGGAAGACCCAGTCAGACCATGCATGCATATATTGCCAAAGTTTCTGGGTTATTATGCATAATATCTTGCATAATGAGGCAGAACTTCTGGGGCCTAAATTAAAACCTATAAATTAGTTCCTCCAGGTTGCTGAATTAATACTTTTGGGTGTTAATATTGTTTAGTATTTCATACATTCCACAAGCCAAAGTAACTTATTGTATCTTCTCCAGAAGTCGAGTTTATATCCAGCCATTGGTTCTTAACTTCTCCTTTTATAATTTCTCCTTTTAACTCTTCTCTCTCTTTGGGACTAATAGAACTGAAAAGACAATAGCCTTACCTGCTCCTTTTAAAAAAATTTTTTTAAAGCATTGTTTATCAAGTGCTTCTTACACTTGAGACAACCTTAACTGTAATTCTAACCTAATCACTTTAGCAAAGAGAAGCAGCTTTGGGTCATATTGTATTATGCCAAAGCAAGTTGGCTAAAGTAATAACAAACAACAACATGTGAAGGTTTGGAAGTAATGATCATACTTTTTTTTTGGTGGGGGGAGGGAGGTAGGTTGACTTAACATACAAGTTCTTGGTATTCCTTGATTATATTAGTGACTCAACAATTACTTGTTGATTTATCTTTTCAATAAGCCTAATATTTTACCACGTCAAGGCACTGTGATAGGTGGTAGGTTTTAAGGAGCACATAGTCTATGGGAGAAGTAGACCTGGGAACTGACAATATGATAGAGGTTATAGTTTAGGGATGGGGAATGTTTTTTATCTGCCAAGAGCCATCGAATATTTATAACATCATTCACAGGCCATACAAAATTATCCACTTAAAAATTAGCCTGCTATATCTGGTCAAACATTTAATAAACTCCCCTCATGCCTTGGCAGGGCCAGACCAAATGATTTTTCAGGCCTTATACAGCCCATGGGCGGGACGTTCCCTACCCCTTTTATAATTAAAATATGTTCAAGATACCACGAAGGTATCAGAGAGGCACTCTACTTGACTTTGTTGTGAATGTTCAATTATGTGGTTGTTTGCTTCGCTTGCTCTTTTTGTTTAAAGTCTCCAGATTGTAATATCTGATACCAATCAAGGAAGTCTACAGAAAGAAGGTGATACATGTCATAAATAATGCTTATTGGCTGCCTCACTAGGAAAGTCATTTGGCTTCCAGTTAGGAGAAACATTTCCTGGGCAAATCGTCAGTGTCAGGGACATAAATAACAAATCACCATCTCTTCTTTCCAAAGCTTGCCCTAAGTAAACCATATCTAGAAACTTGAAAAATATTTCAAACTGCTTTAAGGCCCCAAATGAAAAGCACAGGCCCATAGAGTCTTAGAGGTAGGTGTGATGTTAGGGACTCAGCTGGCATCTTCCCATGGCTTTGGGATTTCCCGTCATCATTAGTTCTCATTATTGACCAACAAGATGGTTTAAACCACAACCGAGGATCTCTTAGTTCTTGGACACTGTGATGATTTAACTGAGGACAGGTTGTTGTTCATTGATGGGCAGATTGTTAGATTAGTTTTCTACTTGGCCATATAGCAAATGTGTTACCTTTATGACAAACTGTTAACTAATTTACTGATGAACCTTCATTATAATGTTTAGAGAAAAATCTTATCTCCTGGTGACAACAGAGCAGCATGGAAAGTTGGTATGCTCCAGATGCAGTATTGCCAAGCAGAAATTCTGAGAAAACTCAGAAATATTCTGCTGTACTGCCCAGTACTATAGCTACTAGCAACAACCTATGGCTATGGAGACTTGACATATGGCAAGTGGAACTAAAGAACTAAGTTTTAAAATTTAATATTAACTAATTTAAACTTAAACTTAAGTAGTTATATGTGACTGCTAGTAGATGAGACAGGACATGAATAAAGTAAAGTGCATGAAGGCAAAGAGACCTGGTTCTAGGTATTAATTTTTACCTCTTAGCAGCTAGTTTCTTGGTCTCTCTCTGAACCTCTGTCTCATAATTTGTAAAATAGCCATCATTATATTTACCTTGCAGGCCTTTTATTAATAATGCAGTGAGATTGTACAAGAAGCCTAGAACAGTGCTTGACACATAGTAGACTAACAATAGTAATAATAATAATAATAATAATAATAATAATATAATAAGTATAGCTAATGATTTCTGAGTACTTTCTTGGTATAAGGAGTAGTGCAAGGTGCTCTCTATATATTACTTCCTTTAATGTCCATGATAAATATATGTGAGAAATGCTTTCAGTATTTTCATGTTACAGAGAAGGCAACAGAGATCCAAGTCCTGTAGCTAATGATTTGCAGAATTAGTCAGTCAAATCTAGGTGACTGATTCCAAAGTCTGTAATTTTAACAACTACACATAAAATAAACATTGGATGCCCTGAAATACTGTCATCCCATGTATTTTTATGTTCCATGCCTGAATGTCCATAGCTTTTACTGTCCCTTATTGAAGGATTCTACTAGATAAATAGGAAAGCAGAGCAGTTTGCAATAAGGAACACTGTCTGAACTTGTTCTAGCATGGGTGTTTAAAGATAAACCTTGGCTCCTCATCAGGATTTTACATGCAGAAGAAAACATGAGTAGGCTCCATTGCACAACTCTACAACAGCATTGCTTTTCACCTGTTGTGAAATGAGCCACGGCCTCAAAATCAGCTCCTCTACCTTATGCCATTGTAATTCTGGGATCCATGTCAGTTTGGTTTTACTTGAGGCCAGTATCACTTTCCAGAGAGCTTTGGTGACCATGGCCAGGAAATAGAATAAAGAGAGATTGGAAAAACAATTTCACTAGATGTAAATGTTTTTTAAAACTTTGAGTTTATATTTTGATCCTTTGGGGGATTCCAGAAGCATCTGCTTTGGGCACACACCAAATACATCTGCATACATTTATAGCATGTTTCAGTGAATTTGTTTCTACGTGAGTCACTTTCTCATGATAGAATAACATGCATACACAGCATGCTTGCCAACACACAAGTGCACACACACACAATACCCTTTGTTTGAATACTGCAGAAGGAGTTAGAGTCTTTCAATCAAGATTGTACTCTGCATATGTAAAGTTAACCAATTTCACACAAAGATACTGGGTATTAAGCAAGGTTATCATCAGTCCCATAGAAGTGCAGTGTGAACTATAAATAATCCAGGCCGCAGGACTTCACTTTCAAGAGTGTGGTTACAAAGACTTTTAAGTTCCACAAAGTTTGCAGTGTTCCAGCTATAGCTCTCATTGTGGTGTGCCCTGGTCGTAGAAATCAGCGACCGAGGGCCACAGCCCCGTGTGCAACCTGTGTCCTAGCATGAGCCACTCATCCACTTTGTAACGCTAAGGGTGACTTTCATAAACAGCACTGTGACTCACCAGTTTCCAAATCTATCATTATAGTTCGAACGTAAACCACTCACATTTCCATGAGAGATAAACTGTATTTTTATGAAACCCATGAAAGATAAACTACATTTTCTGAAATCCACAGAAACCTTAATATTGAAGATGTAATTTAGAAGCATCTTTTTCAGTCTCCCCCAACTGTAAACCATGATTCCTGGGAGCCCAAAAGAAAACCCGTTTGACTAGAGTAAATCATTTATCAGGCAGATACCCTGAAAGCTAATTGAAATGTCCCACCTGGGTCTGGATACATAAACAGGGTGGAAAATGACGGAGTATTTAAGGCATGAACCACCCCATCTAATTTAACTTATGGGCCCACTAATAAAGACTTCCTTGAACATGTGCTTCACACATCATAAAGTTTACGAACAGGCTACAGGCTGGCTTTCAAGAAACCATTTGTACAAGGTTTCCTTTTTGGGGTTATGAATCACATTCCCGGATCCCAAGTTCTATTTCAGAAGAGGAAAAGGCACAAAGAAGTGCTTCAGCGACGGACTCTTGAGCGCGACGGCATGCCGAGTTGCAACGTGTTATTTCAGGAGGTTAGGGCCTTCCCGTCACCTGCGCCTAACTGTGCTGTTGGCTCTGAAACAGCCAATCACTTACCGTGTTTTCCTACAAATGTTTCGTAGGGGTCCAGTTAACACAAAAATCTGACCCCTAAGACACCCGAGTGGAAATGGGGCTTTGATTCTTCTCTCTGCGCTAAGGGGATCCATCGCCTGTGGATGGGCTTTTACTTCTTGTCTAGTGAACTCAACGCGTCTTTCAAGATTCTGGTCACGTGTCCTCACTTCATTAAAATCTTCTGACTCTGAGATGAGGATGTGAATGCGAGCAATTGATTAAAGCTCTCTCCTGGGGGCGCTGTTAGGAGGAGGAAGTTGTATTACTGATCAGGTTACTGCTTTTGGCCACAGCACTTGGCACTGCTAGACTTCATGGAAACACTGTAGAACACACTTCAGAGTTATCCCACCCTGGGGCAGGGAATCCCCTCAGTCCTGGTCTTTCTGGCCTTTCGTGTGTCCTGGCTAATTGTACTCGCAGGCAGAGAAACCTTCCAGCAGAGAGGCAACCAAGCAGCACGAAGCTGCTGGCAAGTGTAGGAAGAGTGTTGGAGGCTATGGGCGGGCACTGGCAGCCTCTACTGTGCCTCCTTCAGGATCTGCAAGAGAGGTTGAGCTGGCTGTCTTCTCTGGTCCCCGATACACACCACAGTTACAGTGCTTGTCACATTACGCAGAAGTGACCTTTCACTTATTCAGCACATGTTTATTGAAAGCCTTCTGAGGCAAAAGAGATCTCATGGGTGAATAGAAATAGATGTGATTGCTTCCCCTGTGAGGAAAACAGTGAATAAACAGGGAAACAAACATATAAGAACATACAAGTGCACATTGCAGCAAGTGCTGGTGGGTTAACAGCGCATATTGATACTCATTGGGAGATAGATGGGGTTGGTGAATTTATACATGGCAGTTATAAAAGGACTATTTATACATGGCAGTTATGAAAGGACTAGCCGAAGGGATGCTATTTAAGTCATATCCTGAGTGGTGAGAGAAGCCAGTCATGCCTAGGTCAAGGGGGCAAGGAGATGAGTGTCCTGGTGGGAGGGGCAAAAGGAAGATGGGGAATCTCTTAGCTTGTTGGAGGAACTCAAAGTCATTGAGGGAAGAACACACGAGGCAACAAGGGCATTTAGCAGATGACGTGGAAGTTATTCCCAAAGCTAGTTCATTGAGGATGTACGAGGCACACCCAGAGATGAAGATATTGGTCCAATTTGATAGGGATATTGTGTCAAAGTTATTAAGTCAAGGTTCAAAAGTAACAGATCTGTATTCAAATATGAATTCTAATACTTCCCATCTAATGACCCTCAAAAATTGATTTATTCTCTCAGTTCAATTTCTTCATCTGGAAGTTACAAGATGAAAACAATTTGCAGTGTTGCTGTTAAAGTTAAATGAGATGATGTCTATGAAAAGCTCACCATTGTATACTTGATTAAATATGCACTTGAACCAGGCCATCTGGAAGAAAACACATTATGATGTCTGATCTTGTTGCAAGCTCACTAATCTCTAGTGAAGTCTTATGCTCTTCTTGCTGACAGTTTCTCATGTTCTCTTGTCATCAAATCTCCCACACTTCCTTCTCCTACTCATGCTCAGCTGACAACTTTGCTTCATATTTCAGTAAAAACACAGAAGGACTCAGAAGAGACCTTCCATGTACTCCCACCATCACATTCACCAACCTGCCTGCATCCCATGTCTTTATTGCCACTTGATGTAGTATAAGATATATTTATAAATGTGTTTATTGCTTTCTCTACCAAGATGTAAACTATTTAGTGTCAAGGCCTTCCTCTGTTTTGTTCACCACTGCAACCCCAGCACCTAAGACAGTGCCTGGTACATAGTAAACATTCATAAATATTTGCTGAATAAATTCATAATAAATTCTACAAGCTCAATAAATGGTCATTAATCTTAAATATTTTCCTAGATTCCAACTGTCTAGTGGGGGAGACGGTCAATGCTTAGACATTGACCATTCATTGCAATAACTGCAGTGACACTGAGAGAGGAGCCCACACAAACTGCTGTGACCACACAGAAGAGAGGGGGGGGGCATGAATGGTATTTAATAGAACAGATGATCTTTATTTAAATCTTGGCTCTGATAGTGCTTGTCTCTTTGATTTTGGATTAATTACTTCATTTCTATCAGCCTCATTTTCCTCATGTGTAAAATAATTATAATAATAATGCAGCCTTTGTGAAGATATTGCTAGGGCTAAATTGAGAAATAAATATAAAGTACTGAGCTTAGTGCCTTACATAGAGTAATGCTTTTTTTTTTTTTAAATCTGAATATATTAAATATTGATAAAATGACACATTAATTCTAGGATACAAACAGATTGATGACACTGATGGTAATTAGAACTAGAAAGTTGTCTTTGTACTTAATTCTTGCCTTGCAGATGAAAAAGAGGGTTTCTTTAAGGCATATGAGTTGATAATATTCTATTCATATATAAATTCTTTAAAATTGTGAGGAGGAAGATTGGTGATAGAATAGGAAAAGTGATTAAGGAAAAAAAAGGCAAATGATGGTGGTAGTTCAGAGAGTTGTAGTGAAGGCAGTAAGATTCGATTGGATTCTGAATTATTTTGATGATGGAGCTAACAGATTTTCTTGAGATACTGGATGTACAGTATAAGAGATAAAAGGGAATCAAGGGTGATTCTGCTACCAGAGAGATGGAGTTGCCCTCAACTGAGATGGAAAAGACTGTGTGAGGAGCAGGATTATCTAAAACCATTGAGTTTCATTGGAGGATTATCTTTTCTCTCTCTTTTTTTTCTTATTGCTCCAAGTATATTATTTTATAAATCCCCTTTTTGGCTGTCCATCATATATTTTTGCTTGATCACATTATTCTGAGGTAGAAACTCCCATTATGCCCTATTAAAGTTAGAGTTTGGAGATTCCTGTATGAGCATATTGTTTTTCTTTAGTTATCTTTCCTTTATCTTCCTTACTGATATTATCTACTTGTGTACAGTCATGGGATTGTGCCTAATTTGGGCCTGAAATTTATTTCATCCAAGTATTTAGCTTATGAACTATATCTACTGGTATTTTAATCTATAGAAATCCTTTAACTATTACTAAATAACACAGCCACTTTCTCTCAAGTTTGCTGGCCATCCCAGCTTCAGCAAACATTTCTAACTCACAGATTGAAAGTAAGTTTATAGTTGATCAGACTTTTCACTGCCATCCTTAACTTTATTTCAAACTATCTGCCAGTAAGGTAAAATTTTGGCCCAGACTTTGAACCAATGTCTGAATGACCAAAATCCTTTCCAGGCCAAAAGTTCACTCCTGAGCCACTCTCATGTTTTAAAATCAGAAATATAACATGATTATTTTCATGTAAGGGAAAATCTAACATAAGATCTTACCATGATACTGTTGTTTCTCTTTCATCCTGTTCACCCAAATGCTCTTCACTATGCCTCTGCTCCAAGTTCATGGTTCTCTGAATTGGAGGAAAAAGGGAGGGGGGAAAGGACCTAACCGGCTTTGAGATCTGTGTCCAGGCACTGTGTGAAGCCCAGCACTTGCATTTTATCATTTATTCTTCATATCTCCAAACTGAGAGGACTGCCTTTTTTACACAGAAAAAAAGTGATGTTCAGATCATTTATGAAACTAAGTCAAGTTCACAGAGCAGAGAGTCAAAGACAGCTCCGCTGACTCCAAAGCCTTATCTTCACCTGTATTATTACACAGGTGAAGAGCATTCTTGACATATAGCACCCTTTCACTTTCTCTCTAGACACCTTTGAAAAAATGTATATGCTTCCATTGTTATAGTGCAGCCTTGCATTTTAGTGTGAAATTATGTCTATTTCCTGGGCTTGCTTACCTTCTAATTTGTAATTTATGGTTTGGCTCAGGGATGCATATAAATAACAGATCGAATCATTGCTAAAGGGCTTCATTGGGACGTGAGTTGGACCCTGCAGATGAAATTTGGTCAGACAGGAAGAATGGAATAGGCGATCTGCGAATCAAGGAGAACTTGGATAAGAGTAAGAATTCATATGCTTGTGAGTGTGGCACCAGGTTGTGGGATAATGGGAAAACATTGTGCCACAGTGAGACACTGAGTAAGAGGGAGCAGAGAAGATGGTGGGCAACAGGAAAATTACTCTATAGAATTGTGCAAACCAGGTGTGAACACAGAGGTGTACTATTTTAGAATTATTTCAGTCATGAGATGATGAAAAGCTCCAACCAGACATGAGATGATAAAAGTCAACTAAATTGTTGGCAAAAGAGACAACCAAAGCAATATTTCTCCCCTATAACTTATGAGAATCAGTCTTTTCTGGGAAAATATACAATATGCATGGAATTTTAACAGCCAATGGAAAAAAGGAGAAATGAATTTCACTAATAGAATTCATCATCTTTTCTTTGTGAACAAATACACTGCTCAAGAGGTTTAAGCAATCTTTTAGGACTATCTGGTCTCTATGGTTACTTACATCCACCTTCTAGGGAAACTTGTGAAGACTGAGTTAATCCGTAAAGTGTGACATTGCCCTTTATTTAGCATTGCACTACTCTAGAGGATAACTAGACACTATTTCAACCATGAAGATAAAGATTTGGAGGCATAAAAAGTTTAAGTAGCTCACTCAGGATAATAGACCTAGCAACACCTAAGATCAAGAGCACTCTTCACTTCGATGCTACACTGTTTCCTTGATTAACAGCGAAGTTATAGATTGAGAAAAATGCAGAATTTTGAGGAAAAAAATAATGTTAGAGCATTCATTGAATAGAACAGAGGCTAAAAGTCAGCTAATTTGTTTGATTATTTTTATTTGTTTCTTGCCATGGGCACATTTAAAAGTTTGGGACTGAAACTTAAAAAAGAAGAAATGTAAGTATGATGAAACGTTTATTACCCCCAAACTAAAGTTGTGTAGGTCCGTGATCTGCCACTTTGGAAAAGCAAAGTAGAATCAGAAGTGAGAGGTAACAATTTTTAACCAGTTGTGTCGTGTGTGTGTATGTGTGTGTGTGTGTCTGATGACTCTCCTGATGTATACGCACTAGCAAAAATGGCAGGCTAAATATATAACATATGTGCAGGTTTGGTAAAAATGAATATAAAGTGGTCCAACTTTACTTGAAATTGCCACACTTTTACATTTTCTAAATTTATAAATGCTAAAATTAGAGTCCAACTGCCAATGTTTTAAAACCCACTTCTAGTCTGCAAGAAAAAGTAAGCCTAGTTTCTGAGAAATGAAAGTTTTTCATTCATTGAAGAAAGCTCATTCTACTTTTACTCTGAAAAAAAAAAAACATAAAGAAGAAATTTACTTTAATGTAACTGCAGAACATTGCTTTTCCAATAGCAAAAAAGGTATGTTTTCCTTAATTTTTGATGTGGCAAGTATACTGAAAAAAAAAAAAAAAACATGAAAAGGAAGGAGACTGTAATAATTCTTCCTTGAATTAGACTTGCTTTAGGATTTCAAAAATATCCTCAAACGTTTTAAAGGTTTTTAAACACATCAGCTTTTTAAAAATGTAATTAAAAACACATGGCCAGGATATTATTTATTTAAACATTTTTCTATTTATTATTTTTTAATCCAGGTAAAATTGGTACATAACATATTAGTTTTAGGTATATGGCATAATAATTTGATCTTTGTATATACTACAAAGTGACCCCAACAATAAATCTAGTTACTATCATCAGCATATTGACCCCCTTCATTCATTGTACCCATTCCCTAACTACCTTCCTCTCTGATAACCACCAATCTATTCTTTGTATCTATGAATTTTATTTTGTTTTGTTTGTTGATTTGTTATTTAAGCTTCTACATATAAGTGATATAAGTGAAATTATGCAGTACTTGTCTTTCTCTGTCTGACTTATTTCATTTAGCACAATACTCTTTAGGTCTATTCATATTGTCAAAATGGTAAGATTTCCTTTTTTATGCCTGCCTCGTATTGTGTGTGTGTGTGTGTGACATTTATATATAAATGGACACATAGACTGTTTCCATATGTTGATTATTATGAATAATATTGCATTGAATACAGGGTACTTATATTTGTTGTAATTATTGTTTTGGTAGAGATTAAAGAACAGGACCACTGACCTCCTGTCCTACAGGTCGGTATATGTTTCTCTTGAATACAGATTCTATCCCCATCCTTTCTGCTACTACCCTGGTTTAGGCTCTCAAAGTCTTTTGCAGGATCATTTCTAGGCTGTGCTATGGTCACCCTGCTCCCAGTCACTCCCCAGACCAGTCCATTCAATACAGATGACCAGATCAGGACATTTCTACAATACAGATCCAATCACTTAACTGTCTCTTTAAAAATGAATACAAACCAAGAACCAAAGAGGTACCATGGAGAAGGGGGAATGCAACAAAGCTAAGGAGACATTCACAAACATGTAAGTGTTTAAGAAATTATATGCCTTTGGTCAAAATCAGAAAGATTCAACTCTGAAATTGTAAAATGAATTCTAAAGAAAAGAAAAGCAATACTATTATTAAATTTATCAAGATCTTAAATTCATTTATAACATAAGCTTGAGAACTAATGGAGGGAATAAGCCTGAGCTCTATGTTGAGAAACTCCCTTGCCAAAGGGTTTAGGACTGAGACTGTTCATAGGGCACTTAAGCCTCTTCATGGTTTGGCCTCTTCCTTTGGTCTTGTGGACTAATAATTTTAACTTTACCAGCATTAAACTAATTGCAGATTCCTAAACCTACCCTGCTATTTTATACTTCTGTGATTTTCCACAGGCTTTTTTCTCTGTTGAGAATTTCCTCACCTTCTATCTTTGCCTGACAAACTGATTCTTCAAAACCCAGCTAAAGCATGACTTCCCTTTGGGGACTCTTTCCTCATCTCTTCAGATTCCTTCCTCTGTGTTGTACTTATCCTTTCATGTGTGCCGTCAAGGACTTAAATTAATGTACTTTACTTATTTTTTTCCATGGCTCATGCACCCTCCTAGACTTGGTACATCCTGGAGGACAGAATCCACACTTTTTTTTTTAAACTTGGTATTTCCTTAAAGAGCTTCTAGCACAAAATGGGTACCCAATCTATGTGCCACTAGAGAGGAGATTGTGAGGGATGATTATTAGCCACGTCTTCCTCCCAGCTGTGCCTGTCCCATGACAAAAGCCTTTTCTGGCTGATTATCATCTGTCTCTTCAGTTTTGAGTTCCACATCCAGTGCCAAGGGAAGATCAAGGGAAAGTGGTCTGCATCTTGACGCCAGATTTTAAAAGGCTCTCCTCACTCTAAGGAGAGTGCAGAAGAGGAGGGATTGCCACTGAGGATTGAAAACCCAACAAAGGCCTTTCACAAATGTCACTGAGTCTGTTTACATGTTCTGGAGTACAAATGTTTGAAAATATGCAATGGCAGTAAAATAACGTGTCAAGTTTTACGGGCAAAAAGCCATAAAAGCAATACTCTCTAAAATGGCCCATTAATTTATTCTTTAACCCACCGATTGCACAGCTTGAGAATATATTTCAAAAACCTGATCTTGTTCTAAACCATTAAAATATTTTCCAGTGTCTAAATAGCAGCCAGTTCTCCTTATATTATTCATGATTGCTGTGTGACCAGCTTTTTCCACTACTTAACGGAGTGTAGTATCATTTCCATTTTGCTACTGCCTGATAGCATTGAGAAATGTAAGCTATAAACTGTGCTTGTCAAGCAATATTAATGGGAGGGGGTGGCCGTATCCTTTTACAATGCTTAAAAGCTTAAGCTGTAATAATAAGTTGGCTTTTATTCCCTGAAATAATTAAAAGATGAGCCTGAAGGAAATGAAAGTAAAATCCAATAGGATTACAAAATCAGGACATAGTTAAAGAAAAAAAAAATATTTTGAGTGCCAGAAGAAATTTAAAATAAATAAAAAAATAATAATACATTTCTGATTCTGCTATTTGACCCAATTGCTACTTGGTTATGTAACTGGAGAGTCCGTGAAGTAACTAGCAATGCACTTACTGGGGAAGGCAGGGAAAACATATTTCCCAGGGGTAACCATATAGATTCTGCCAGCTGGCTGGGCTTGAGAAAGAGGAAAATGCTTCCTGGTGGTTTAGACAGAAAGCACTGGAACAAAATCATGTCAGTTGTCTGAATGGTGAGGCTAAGGCAACTAGAGGGGCCTAGTTCTTTTCTTTTCTTTTCTTTTTAAAAATTTTTATTGATTTCAGAGGGGAAGGGCGAGGGAGAGAGAGAGATAGAAACATCAGTGATGAGAGAGAATCATTGATCGGCTGCCTCCTGCACCCTCCCCCTTACTGGGGATCGAGCCCACAACAGAGGTATGTGCCCAGGACTGGAATCAAACCCAGGACCCTTCAGTCTGCAGACAGACACTATATCTACCAAGAAAAGCTTGCTGGGGAACTAGTTCTCAACAAGACTGGCCTGTACTTGAATTGAAAGGAACAGTCATACCTTGTTGATAACCACAGGACAAGGTCAAGCTGTGTGGTCGAAGTCAATTCATTAGTAACATTTCCGTACCCAGTAAACTGTTATAAGTCTAGCACTTAAAAGCAAGGAGAGTTACCGCACACATCTGAGATGCTCAGAATTGAAAGAAGTAAGGTGCTATCTCTATCTTGGGATATGACCCAGAATTCCCGGAGAGGTGTTATAAATTTCAAGGAGCATGGTCAGTTGCTCAAAGAGGCAGAGGTCCAATATTTCCGGTTAACAATGGAAAAGGGAGTTCAGGAAAACTTTCTTTGTTAGTGTGTTTGTAGAAGTTGAGGTTCTAGAAAATACGTAAGAATCATCATGCTTCTAGAATTTGCCTTTGCCCCACATAATCTTTGATACAAATCTTCAAAATACACAGAGAGTGAATTATTAACACTCCCCACTTCTCTCTAGTGCCTCTTCTTGAGCGGTAATTATTGTGTATCTCCTAAAAGTCACACTTTAAAAATACCTATATCAGTATTTATTTTATTTTGTCTCTCTGCTCAAGAATGAAGTCTTTTTTTTTTCTTCCATAGCATTCATTAATGCAGATTTCCTGAACATTCCTGTGGACACAGGTTCCCTTGAGACTCATATAAATTCTCCCCAAGCAAATGTGCTGTGCAAACTTATACAAACGTACACAAACACACACACACACAGACACTCATATAAACACATCATGGGGGACATGGATAACACCATGTTAGGAATTCCTGCTCTGTTGATTTGGTGCTTTTCCGGGCTTGGGTCAAATTATTAAGAGCAACTCTGGTTTGTTCTGCCATTGTACAGCAGACACTTTCAGAATATCTGCTGTGCCAGATTTCACAGTATATGACAAGGATACAAGTTTGCTGTATTTCTTTCCTTCCTGTCTCTTGAGAATGTCTAGGATGGATCTATATTTCTTTCATCACTATCCAAAATAACCCCTGTTGGTAAGTCATTAGACATTCCACATAAATTACCATAGCATTTTAACGGAAGCAAAGGGTTTGAATTTGATTCTGAGCAAATTTCTTCCCACACGAGTTTTAAACGACATTGAAAACCATGACAAGGTTACCTGGAAAAAACAATTCTCTTTGGAGTTTCTCTCTGGCCTGCTGTGAAAAGCATCTCTTCTTCAGCCAATCAGCTTCAAATTCACTGTAATGTTCACTTGGCCATGTGATAAGAACCTTATAACACAGAAAGCAAATATTACCTATATGTACATTATGCTTCTATATATCCAGTTCTCCACTATTACCCTGTTTCCGAATGCCATTTAAGACAATCAGGGAATCAACCCCCCCCCTTCCTTTTGCCCATGTATGCACAGGCTTAGAATAAGCTTTTGAAAAAATAGGATCACTGAAAGCCACTGGAATCTATTGTACCTGAGTTCTGAGGCCCCTTAAATGTCACACAAGTAATAAAACCTAGCTAGACCTGACATTCTTGTTCTGTATTCTCTAAACCTGTGATTTCCAGACTTTCTGCCATGATATGAAGTTAGAGTATCAGAGATAGTAATGATATGACCAGGCAGGTAATAATAATAGCACAAAATAACACCACATTGCTGTATAATGAGCACTACATACATAACTCATTAGTCCTCATGCAACTCTAGGGAGAAGGCATTCCTATCATTGACATTATTTTAGGTGGGGAATGTAAGAATAAATACGATTTCTATGGCCACCCAGCTAGCATGCAGGGACCCCTGGGAGTAAAGTGCTCAAGTGGAGATGAAGACAAGAGTGGGAGGAAGGTGACTTGGCTGGTCACCTTTGCTTCCTCTGGTAGCTATCCTAGTATTTGGAAGAGAGAAGCATAGGGTGGTGGCCACATCTAGTTTGTGGCTTTGAGAGCTATGCTTTTGGGGATTCTAGAACAAGCCTTGTACATCTAGTCACTAATTTTGAGTGCTTACCATAATACTAGGCACTATGCTAAACATTTTATCTACATTATCTCATTGAACCCTCACATTATCTCTCTGAGCAAAGTCTGTTAGTATCCCTGTTTCACAGATGAGTTAACTGAGGCCCAGAAGCATTCTTTTTATTATAGAAATAGTTTGTTTGTATCTTCAAGGCTGTCAGTCACTAAAGGAATAATGAGCCACATTAGATTTTACCAACAATAGTCGTAGTAATAAAAATAGTAATAATAATAATAGAATCTTTCAGTTACTGAACAGGCTTACTTTGCACCCAGCCCTACCCAAACCGTATGATCCAATAATAATTCATTATTTACATTATTGGAGACCAACCCCTTTATTTATCTTGGAAAGAAAGAGAGAAATGATAATTTAGAGATAATTACCCTTTTTCTGTCAAAAGACAAGTCTTTAATACCAATGTTCACATCAAGAGATTCCACGAGAAATTTCCGTGCTTTTGCAGAATCCAGGTAGCAGTGGGGGCACTGGCAGTTGTCCCTCAGCCATACGGCAGGGTAGAAGGACTCTGTGCCATCCTGCCAGAGAATCTGCATCAGATGAGCCCCATCCAGCACCTCTGCCTTCTGGATGGCACAGTGCATGTTTCTGGTCCTCGCAGGTAAATCCCGTCAGCTACCTGCTATGGCAAATCAGTGTTAACAAGGCATCACAGGCAGATTGGGTCTGAACTTGACCTCTAAGAGTGTAAACAATTCAAGTAGACCCTGGCTTGGGCTATTTGCTCATCTGCCAGAGTTTGAGGTTTGACTTAGCAGTTGCTGGGACCTTTGTCCTGGTGAGAGTATTTCATATGTGGTAAATAGAAACACATTGACTAAAAGTCAATAAGATGAACATGCTGAGTCAGGGTCCAAAGAATTCCTTGTTTTTCTCACAGTCATTTTAAAGAATAAATTCAGAATCAATGACGTGCACTTTTAAGTTCTGTTTGTTTAAAAGCTCTGGAATTTTTGTGAGGGAGAAAAATGCTCCATAGACTGAAAGCACAGCAATCATACTTGTACTATTTTAACTGATGCCTAATTGTACAAGCTATTAAAAAAAGTAATTTATTGATTTTTAGAGAGAAAGGAAGAAAGAGAAATATCATTGTGAGAGCACAACATCTATTGACTGTCTCCTATATGCCTCCCAACTGGGGATGGAGTCTATAACCCGGGCATGTGCCCTGACTGGGAATTGAACTGGCAACCCTTTGGTGCCCGAGAGGATGCCCAACCAACTGAGCCACACAGGCCAGAGCTGCACATGCCTTTTGAAAAAAAATTCTGTGACACAAAATTACTAAGCTTGATCTAGTAAGGAGAATATTATTCAATTTTAGATTTTACTTGAAGAGGTACTGTAATCCAATACATTGTACTATGTCTATTCTATCATTAATTTTCTTTAACTTTTATAGTGCATTTTCTTAATGTGATATAGAGTTCCTGGACTCTGCAAAGAATGTGTTTGGTTTGTTTGCTGAAGATTTTCTGTTTGAATAGAGTGCACCTTGAGATTTTGGTTAGTTTACTCTAATCCTTTCATGAGTACTTTCATGGCTTTCCTTGGGAATGCAACACTTCTTTTTATTAAGAAATCCACCAAATTTAAGAAGATGCAGTATTGGCAGGAAAGGGAGTCAAGTGAGAGAGAGGCATGTGCTGTGAACTGAGCACCTCAGTGTTGATTCTGATTCCAATCATGGCTATCAATTTGACCTTCAGAAATCATATCAATGTTTTTAATCTCACTTTCTTCATATGTCATTCTCCAGGAATCTAAACTTAGGTGAAAGACATAGATTTTATACTGAAGAAGTAGAACTTCTTAATTTCTTTCACATTATAAATAAGTCATCATGAATAGAAGGGGACATGTGACAACAGAAACAAAGCTTCATTGTCTTGGGAGGAAGGGGAGGCAGACACACACACAGAGTGACTGCTTAACAAGTATCTTCTTTGTACCAGGCACAGCAACTTCAATGGAGGGTTTAATGACAAGCAAGACAGAATTAGCTCTCCATCTTTCTCAAAGTCATAGATGAAAAACTTGATACATCATTAAAAGAACTTAAAAAAATACTTCCCACAACATTAAAATAAAACAACTTTTAGGTGATTGTTTTATATTTATTTCTGTAGCTTGGGTAATGTAGTCAGATTATTAAGGAGGACCAAGACAAAAAAAAAGCGGGGGAGGGCCCTCTTTTTTCATTTAGCCAAATCCCTCTAAAGTTATCTAATGATGAAAAGAAAAATAAAATTTACTGGGATTCATGCTTATTTCCATTTGGGAACTCCCATCTATTTTCTCTTAATCATTTATTTAGCAACAGGAGAGCACTGTTACCTAAAAAAATCATTAAAAATCTAATTTAGTTCAAACCTGAGTGACTATTTATCTCGGATTGAAAAAGAGGCCTTTGGGAAGTTCCAATGTCAGTTTCTCTGTGGAAGGAGTAGGGAATTTAGTTTTCCTGGTAGAAGGGGCAGCGGGCAAGTTTTCTCATAAGAATGGTTTCCAAGGACAGTGGTGTCTGGCATAGTGTAACCAGCCCATTAAGTCTCACATGATCCACATGAACAAAATGGAAAAGTGTAGTAAATTTTATCTAAGTCAGGAGTTGGCAATAATTTTTGTAAAAGGGCAGATAGTACATGTTTCAGGCTTGTAGGCTACATACAGTCCCTGTTGCATATTCTTGTTTTATTTTTTCAAATACTATAAGAATATAAAAGCTATCCTTTCCTCATGGACTATAGAAAAATAGGCTTAGGCCATATCTGGTGGAAGGTTGTCTGTCTTTGGTCAAGTTACCTAAGTCATGCTTTCACTACAGTGGAATAGAATCACACTTAACTACAGAAAATAGTTCTCCTTTTCTTCCTCATATATCAGGTTAAACCTATTCAAATATAACTAATTGTATTTGTGCCTGTTGCACTAGAGGGTACAAAGATCATCACGAAGTTCTAGACCTCGGGGAAAAGAAAGATAATTATGAAAGTCAATAAAAAAATAAGTCTGGGCGCAAATGGCATTTATACTAGTACGTAGTTGTCTGAGAGGTTCCAGGACACCTCCTTAGGGAAAATGGCAATTTGAGTAAGCCGAAAAGGCTTTGTGATCAATGTTGCTGAATGCATGTGGATTGCATCTTTTTTTTCTTTTTTTCTCCCTCATTCTTTTTTTTTTTTTTAATTCTCACCTGAGGATATTTTTCTATTGATTTTTTTTAGAGAGAGTGGAAGAAAGAGGGAAAGGCAGAGAGAAATATTGATGTGAGAGAAACACATCCATTGGTTGCCTTCTGCACAAACCCTAACCAGGGTTGGGGCCAGAGAGAAGCCTGCAATCGAGATACACGCCCTTAACCGGAATCGAACCTGGGACCCTTCAGTCCACAGGCTGATGCTCTATCCACTGAGCCAAACCAGCAAGGGCTTTTCCTCTCTTATTCTTTAGCACAAGCATGTGACTAGTAATTTGCTATATTTCCCTTTTCTTTGTAGCCTAGTTTAGTGTGTGATATGATACTGGCCAATTTATATCTGAAAGTGGCTGAATTTAGAACAATTTTAAAATAAGCAGACTTAGCTGCCACTTGATGTTTCCCCTTCTTCCTGCCTGGAATATTGAGGTGGTGTTGGCAATGGAGCAGTCATTTTTCAAACATGAGGCAAGAAGCAGAAGATTAAAATTTATAAGTAGTCTGGGCTCCCCATGGTTCTGTGAATTCATATGCCCAGTATTGGACAGTCGTGTCTGAACTTGTTTTTACATAAGAAAAAAATAAACTCCTATTGGGTGTAAACCACCATCTGCCAGCTTTTCTGGTTATAGATAGACTGGATCACAAGCAGAAACATTTGTGAAAGGTCATTCTAAGGAGAGGGGGCAGAATTAGCCAAGGAACTAAGATTTTCTGAATTTGAACAACAGAAAATACTTGGTTTAGCTGGAGCCAAAGGCTATGAGAGACAATAAGGGGCACCCAGTAGTTTGGCCTTTATAACAATAAATGGAACATTTAAAATATTTCTTCCAAGTGGGAGACTGACAAGGGAGATGATACTGAGTATAGTGTATTGGAAGCAGGTCAAAATACTAGAATTAGATAAATTGTTTGGAGTTTTATAGTGATGAGGTTAAGAATAAATGAGATGCTGGGAGTGGACATGTAGAGGAAAATCTGGGAGGAGAGGTGTGAGCCATGTTGCAAAGTTGAAAGTGTTCCTCAGTGTTTGTCCTCTTTAATTTCTCTTTGGCCCTTCTATTAAAAACTGTTTTATGAAAGAGAATGACTTTGCTTTCTGATTCTATAAGAAAACAATTCTTTGGTGAGCTTGCTGAAAAGGAGCAATCACAATAATCTATTAGCGGTGATCAAGAAATGCAATGCAGAAGACAATTGTTCACACGGACAGCCATGTAAAAACACAGATGTGTTACCAGGCATGTGGTTATACCAAGATTTCTTCTGGTACGAGGCTATGCTTTTTCAGGGAGTGGAAAACAGACAAAGGGGAGATTCTGGTTTCCCAGTAAATAAATATCCACAGGCATGATGGAGAGCCCAGAGGCCAAATAGCAGCAAGAAAAATTATTTACATATATCCTATTTTGTTTATCTGAGTGTTCTTTTGGTACTTAACCTATTTATAAACTGATGGATTAAACACTTGCTAAGATTACTTGCCAAGAACCAAAGGCAAAAACATAAACTTGAAATATCAGCACATGAGGGAAAACTTTACACCAAGAGAGGAGTAAAGTACAGCGTAGGGAATGTAGCCAATAATATTGTAATAACTATGTATGGTGCCGGGTGGGTATTTAAAACATTGAGGGGACCACTCTGCAAAGCATCTGCTTGTCTAATCACTATGCAGCACACTTGAAATGAATATAAAATAATATTGAATGTAAACTGTAATTGAAAATAAAATCTTAAAAAATCCATTTACATATTGGTCCTGGCCTCTTAGTCCAGTTATTGTAGACTATAATTATGCCCCTTTCATCCTCTCTCTTCTCTAAATCCACTCAGTTTTTCAGATGATTTTTCATAAGATGTGATATTTAGAATCTTCACCTTTCCAGTCTATGAGTGTTTTTCAAAAATGGTTTACAAGATACCACAGATGAAATATTTATAGTACAGAAAGATATGAAACCTAGTACTTTCTATGCAGGAAAGTACTAGAAGTGTTTTTGATTCTTTATATTTATTTATTTATTTATTTATTTATTTATTTATTTTACCTTGTGAGTTTTAAAGAGTAGTGGCAACTGCTTATGGGCAAGTCATTTGGTTCTAAAATAAGAATATTTGTTTTAATTATATTGATATTAAGGTTATAATAATAGCAACAGTAGAAGCTTACTTTATTGAATGCCTTTTCATGCCACTCACTGCTCTAAGTGCTTCATGTATATTAACTCATGGGATCTTCATTACAATCCAATGAGAAATCTACTATTACCCAAATAAGCAGCAAATAAAGAGGTTAAGGGATATTAGCATATAGATAATAGCAAAAACCATCTTAAGCTCTTCAAGGGACTAAGACCATTAAAAAAAAATTTTTACTCATTTATTTTTATCATCCAAGTTCCATGTGTGCTGATCTATATTCTAGATTCAACTAATTTCCAGTACTGTGGTCATTAATGGGATTGAAAATGATTTGGTTGGAAAGGATTTTTATAAAACCTAAAATCAGATACATTGATTCTTAATGGACACATTATTTGAAGGGTACATTTTTCACCACAGTAAACGTTGTTCCTATGCTTAACGATGGCACTGTGCCCATGTCCTAGTTAATGTTGAAGTGATCACACCTACAGACATCTGCATCAACAAATACTCATTATAACCCAAACTTCTACTTCAAGCTTTCTGTCTCTCTATTTCCTCCTCTTTTATTTTTTTTCTCCTCTTCCTACCTAGCATGTTTGAACTGGAGAGGAAAAAGCACTTTTTCCAGATATTAAGGGAACCTGAGGCTCTTTCCCCCAATCCACTTGACCAGTACATATCCTTAGGAGGGTATTTTGAGAGAGGTTGCACCATCTGTCCTTGGCTGATGGGAGCTTGCCTGAGGCACATGAGAGTGTGGAAGAACTGGAAAGACATGGGTGTTGCTGAAGTTAATTGTTTGAGTGACTAGGAAGGAGTTGGCGGGTCCTTTCTACTCTTGACAATCCCTTTCTCAGCTGTAGGACAGATGTGCATCGCAATCCAAACCAAAGCACGGAGGAACGAATGGGAAACAATTTCCCTCTTTAATGTTCTTTGGCTTATATAAAGGTCTGTTGGGGCAAATGTGAAGAACATTAAAAAAGAAAAAAGTCAAGGATCATCAGTATTTGAAAGCAAATTATGAAAATTTATAAGCTGTATATGCGTATAATTTTTAAAAATCTATTTTTCAATTTTTTCCACTTGACTTATTAAAAGCGAGCCCATGGACATTTAGATATTTGATAAACTATTGTGTTTCTTTGGAGGAAAGAAATAGAAAAAAGTAGATAACTCATATGTGTGTGTGTGTGTGTATCTATAAATAATGTATTTCTACTTACTCTACGATTGTAATTTAATTTATGAAATATCACATTAGTTTTGGGAGGAAGAAGTAATTTTTCTCAGCCCAAGAATCCGAGCTTGGATTGGTGGAGATTCCTATCTGATATGATAGCGTTCTTTTAATTTCATACTATTACTTGGTGTGTGTGTGTGTGTGTTTGTTTGTTCCCCACTCCCTTACCCTATTTTTCCCCTTCAGAGTATGGAAGTGTGTATTTGGCACAACCAAGTTTGTTTTAGAGATTATCTTGCTGCAGCTATGGGTGTGGTTTCTGTCTTTTTATCTTTTTAAAAATTTGATGAATTCACATTTTGCCAGCTGGTTTCTCCAGCGCTTTTTGGAAAGTGAAGAAAGTGGCTCTGAAAATTATTTTATGCATTGAAATTAAAAATGAAATAAAAGATAAACTTAGAACTAGAACTCTTGAACTGGAGAGAAACAACCTGGGATATCACTGGGTTCGGTGCAAGGCAAAGGAAGCTCAGAGATGTTGGGTGTGACTTGTCCTAGCCACACTGCTGGTAGGTGGAAGAGGGTGTCCCAAAACAGGTTGGCCAACCCATTGTGCACAAATAAATTGAATATTTTCTAATTCTAATTTCTAATGTCTCAAATGCAAATTATAACTAATTTGAATCATAGGTTTCAGGCGGGATTCTCAGGAAGTTGATGCAGAAACTTCATAGTAACTATACATAAAATTAAAATTGAAGGAGACTAATAATATACACTTGAGAAAGCTGATTCATCTACTAGATTACTCATCACCCCAAATAAAAACTAATTATTTCTTGACTGTTTTTTAATTGGAAGAGAAGTAGAGTGAACTCATGTTACGAAATATCAGTTAAAATTCATCTTCTCTTCCTTGGGTAAGTCATCAGACCTGCTTTTGTACTAGCACGATCCCGTGTATTTGACCTCCTGCTCCAGGTGGTAGGATCAGAAAATGATCAAAATGCAAAAACCATGCATATTGTAGGAGTGTATGTGTATGAGGTGTATATATAAAACCATTTATCCAGCACTCACTATGTCTGGCCACTCTGATAGTGCTTTCTATGGGTTAACCTTATTTAATCTTCCTGACAGTCCTATGAGATCAGTACCATCACTTCCATTTTATAGATAATCTCTTTTATTTTATTTATTTATTTATTTATTTATTTATTTTAAATATATTTTATTGATTTTCTTACAGAGAGGAAGGGAGAGAGATAGAGAGCTAGAAGCATCGATGAGAGAAAAACATCGACCAGCTGCCTCTTGCACACCCCGTACCGGGGATGTGCCCGCAACCAATGTACATGCCCTTGGCCGGAATCGAACCTGGGACCTTTCAGTCCGCAGACCGACGTTCTACCGCTGAGCCAAACTGGTTTCAGCATATAATCTCTTTTAAAAACATGTTTTTATTGATTTCAAAGAGGAAGGGAGAGGGAGGGAGAGATTGAAACATCAATAATGAGAAGAAATCACTGATGAGCTATCCCTTGCACCTCCCACACTGGGGATTGAGCCTGCAATCTGGGCATATGCCCTGATCAGGAATCGAATAGTGACCTCCTAGTTCATAGGTCAACCCTCAACCACTGAGCCATGCCAGTGGGCTATACACCAATCTTGAGTGTGGATAGGTGAAGTAGCTGACTTGAAAGCAGAGGAAATAGGAATTTTTGACCACTGCCTAGAACTACATCATGGAGAACCTATGGCTGAATAATTTTCCAGGCAATAAATTCAATTCACCAAAAATGTACTGTAAAATAGTAGCTAAAATCTCAAGACTATTGGTTGTTAGTTGACCTCAGCATGCTACATTTCATCCTTGGAGGGAGAAGACCAAAAGTTGTTTTCTAGACATTACACCATAAAGGCTTAAAAATATTGGTCTTCCTTTATATTTCAACTTTTAATCATAAAACTCAATTAACTTCCACTTGGTAAGGTTGAGGTTGACCGGATTTTATTAGCAGTGTCTGAACTTTAATGTATTGTAATTTGAATATATACACGCTCTAATAATTATACTTGCTACATAAGGCCCTTCAACTTATATATTATTTTATTTTTTAAGCTTGACTTAATAAGTGGTTGAGTTACTTAATAATTTATAAACATATGTTCAGCTGAATAACAAATTCTATAAAGCCATTTGAAAAACCAGTTCATTATCTTGACCAGGCTCACGATTCTGCTTGCTATTTTGTTTAAAGTCTCAAATTGTACGCGCTCGCTTGTTCCTAAATCTCAAAAGGGAAAACTTTAGCTCTGCTCTGATGGAATTGCCACAGGCAGATTGGAACTCCAGGGATTAAGGTGTCCCTTTACTGATGTAATGCAGCTTATTGATGCTAGACGTAAGAAGATTTCTAAAGCTCTGAACCAGAACATATATTCATTATGGGAAATTTCATATTTCAATAAACTCGATGCAAAATACCTGTCGTAGCTCTTCTCGAGCTACATTTAGGGAGCAAAAACAGTTGAAAGGGTGCACCATATCCTTCCTAAAGACACTTGGTACATCTCGCTTTTGGGGCTTAACAAGGGCAGGGGTTTAATATGCAGTCACCTTTCTTTGGGTTGGGTTGTGAATTATTCAATGAGGAACATTCCCAACCGGAACGCCCCTCCCCCATGCCCTACCACCCAGCCTGCTTTATAGACAATCTTCTCTCTGTCCCCTCTGTTCGCTTTCTGGATCAACTTAGGGATTGCAAACTAACTTGACTGCTAGACTAAGCCAAACATAATTAGGAAAGAGAAGCTGCCAAGAAGTAATCAGATCCACTGCATTCCAAAATCAAGTCTATTCCAAATGCCTGTTGGACCATCTCCGTTGCACCCCACGTGGCCATGAGATCCATGCGCCTGGATTTCCTATCGGATGCTCCCCCCCCCCCACCTCCAACGCGTAGACCTGAATCCACAAGACTCTTCAAAGATGGGAAAGCTCCGCTCCGTCATACCTGTTCTCAGATGTGCTCTAGACGCCAAACCTCGCAAAATATAGCAACGGAAGAAAATGTCTCCTAGATGTTCTTTGAGAAGAGAGCCTCCTGGTGCCTGTCACCTCCGGGTTGATCTGCCCCCAGTTTCCGATGACTGATGTAGGGCTAGTTCTTGGGAACCTTTCTCTCTGCTCTTGGCAGCTCCACCGCAGCCCTGCCCCCACACACAGCTAAGGCTTGCAAATGAGGAGCGATGTCACAATCTGAAGGTGTAGCAACTCCTGAGAGGAGCTTGGAAATTTTAAAGAAAAAGAAAAGAAAAAAAAAAAAAAAAAGAGCTTTTCTGGCCTAAAGTGAAAGCAATTAGAAAGAAAAAAAAAAAAAATACTTGCACTACCACAAGTGCCTAAAACCACAAAGCCCCAGGATTCAATGAAAAGCATTACCTTTCCTAACAGAAGGAGGCGCAGGTCTCACCTGTCTTGTCTCCTGTCCCAGCACCAGCAGCAGCGACAGCAGCAAGTGAAGGAGCTGTCACTCCTGTCCCACCTGTTCACAGTGACAGCTCTCTTGTTGCAAAACTCCCTTGGAGAAAAGGCATTGAGATGCACATTTAACAGGGAGGAGCTAGCAGCTCTCACCTGAGCAAGAGGTGAGGTGGTATCTACCCAGCCACCATGGAATATTCCATATGATCCCCTTTAGAGGGAGCTTGATCAGTTGTCCGGGGCTGGTACACGGCGGGAACGGGTCCCCCTGAGCCCTATGCCCTGCTTTCTCCGCTGCTTTGGCTGGAATGAACAGTAGCTGCCAGAGAGGGCTTTTCTGAAGGCACCTGGTTGCCCAGTGACTTGATTCACAACACACAGCCCTTAGGGCAACAAAAGGGAAAGGGCAGGATGGGCAGAGAGCCAGGGACCCAGAGCCTGGCTGCTGGGCACTCAGATGGGAAGTGCCCAAGGTAGGGGGAGGGCTGGCGGACAAGGCTAAAGTCCTAGTTCCTAACAGGGTCCAGATTCCATTAACAGGAAGTCAGCAGGTGGCAACAAATACCCAGGAAAGAGGGGCCTGAGCCCTCTGCCTTCCCTTCACCACCACCAGAAGCAGTGTCAGCCTGCTACTTGTTGCTTCTTGCCTGAGGGGTATTCACAGATGGGAGACTCAGGAACAAAAGAGCTAGACATAGAGAAGCCCAACTCTCCACAGCCTCCTTCATGGTTGGCTGCCCAGGATGACCCCCCCTTCCAGGGCTGCAGCATCCCCTCCTCCCTCCATGATGCCCTGACAACTCCTTTCACAGCAATGTTTAAAGTGTGTCTCTTCCTGCAGTCCCTCCTCCATCTCCTCCTTCCTTCCCCCAAGCCCCGGTCAAGTTACTGACACTCAGTGCCAGTGATAATAACAGCAGGTTTTGTTTCCCACACAGGGCAGGACAGTGTGTGGATTTGGGATGCTTTTGTAAACACCCCCAGCCATTGAAACCCATGCATGCCATTGGGTTTCATTTTTTTTTTTTTTTAAGGCATGCCAGTAGCAATCAGTTAATTATATTCTAAAAATTTCTGAGGATATAATAAAAATACACTCAACTATTTTTATTTCACACCTGGTGATTGGTAACAATTACTGGAATACATTCGGTAAATTCTGTTTAAGCTTTAAAAATGTTGCTGATAAAAAGGCGTTGCATGTACAGGGTTTCTAAAAGATGAGTATAACAACAAAAAAACCTGTTAATAGTTAAAGTTTAAAAACCTGCACATATTGCCCTAGCTGGTTTTGCCTTTGCTGGGCCTGTGGGCTGAAGTGTCCTGGGTTTGATTCTGGCCAAAGGCATGTATTACTGTTGCAGGTTCAATCCCCAGCAATGGTCGGCATGTGTCAAAAACAACCAATCGGATATGCCCCTTTCATTTCAAGGTTTCTTTCTCTCTTTGTCTCTCTCCGCCTTCCCTTCCACTCTCTCTAAAAATCAATGAAAAAATACCTTTGAGTGAAGATTAACAACAAAACCCACCACATTGAAAACAAATAACAGAACAAACAACTCCTAACCTTGAGTGCGAGAAGCCCCTTTAAATTTTTTTTTTTTTAAAGGAGCATTTCCCTGAGGGTTCTCTCTCCCCTGTGCTAACTCTTCCGTCTCCAGCTTGCTTTCACATATGGCTTCTCAGTCTAATAACCTGGAAGTCACAAACACTATTAACTCTGAGATCCAGATGGAGAAAATGAGACCATAGAGGTTCATGAACTACAAAAGGTGACAAAGTGCATTGGTACCAGAGCAAGAAATATTCAAACTTGCCCAGGTGTTCTTTTTTTTTTTTTTTTTTTTGATTTAAGAAAATTTTGTTCTTAAAATTAATTCCATGTGAAGGTCAGCTAATTGAACTTCACTGTAGCCAAAGCATTAGACATTAGAAACACAGTGTTCATTTTAAACTGAAATATAACAATCAGTGTTATATTGACAAATTGACAATCAGTGTTCATTTTAAACAGAAATATAACAATGCCCTCATTACCAGGGAGCACCGATGAATGATGAATGAAAGATGCTCTGGATTGCTTGAAAGACTTCTTCAGTAATGTCCGAAAAGCAAGATTTTATGACATTGAGCAGGATCTTACTCAGAGATTTTATTATTATTATTATTATTATTATTATTATTATTATTATTATTTAATTACTAGAAGACCAGTGCATGAAATTCGTGCACGGGGTAGGAGATGTCCCTCAATCCGGGACCCCTCAAGGGATGTTTGACTGCTGGTGTAGGCCTGATCCTGCAGGACTGCTGGCTCCTAACTGCTTGCCTGCCTGCCTGAGCACCCACCCCTAACCACTTGCCTACCTGCCTGATCACCCTTAACCCCTCTGCCTGTCTGCCTGATTGGCCCTAACCCCTCTGCCTGCCTGCCTGCCTCATTGCCCCTAACTGCTTGCCTGCCTGCCTGCCTGCCTGCCTGCCTGCCTGATTTCTCCTAACAGTCTCTGCCTCGGCCCCCTGCCATGGCAGCTTCATCTAGAATGACATCGGAAAAATCGTTCGGCTGTTTGGTCTAATTAGCATGTTATGCTTTTATTATTATAGCTATGACATACAATATTTTATTAGTTTCATGTATACAACTTAGTGGTCAAATATTTATATACCTCACAAAGTGATCACTATCATAATTCAAGTAACTTTCAGTCACCACACAGTTATGATTTTATTGACTATGTTTCCTATGATGTACATTACTGATTTTATGACTGGAAGTTTGTACCTCTTAATCACCTTCACCTATTTTGCTTACCCCTCCTGACCCCCTTGCCATTAGCAATAGCAACCATTAATTTGTTGTCTGTATCTATGAGTTTATTTCTGTTTTGTTTTGTTTTTCATTTTTTTTAGATTCCACATGTAACTTAAATCATACAATATTTGTCCTTCTCTATCTAACTTATTTTACTGAGCTGTGTACCCTCCAGGTCTGTCCATCAATCAGAAA
Source organism: Pipistrellus hanaki (assembly GCF_964339955.1). Taxonomy (NCBI): domain Eukaryota; kingdom Metazoa; phylum Chordata; class Mammalia; order Chiroptera; family Vespertilionidae; genus Pipistrellus; species Pipistrellus hanaki. Next base: position 59,426,893 of record NC_140511.1, on the reverse strand, counting down.
TTTGATGGCAGGTGGTGTTTCTTGAGGATGAAGCCATTGGAGTCTGGTGACTCCAGTGGCAGCAGACTTGTATTATTTTCAGCATATGCTGGTGCTCAGGGGATTGTCCTGGGAACAACAAGATATTATAGCGGGCAGGACTAATTAGCTTCAGCAAAATCTAGAACCTATAGAAAGATTCTACAGCCACACCATTTCCTATTTTGATAGGAAAAACAGGATTTGCCAGGGATATTTCTCATACAAACAGCTGATAGCAGCATTTTTAAAATTAAATTTTGGTAATTGTTTAAAAATTTTACAAACAGCTGATAGCAGCATTTTTAAAATTAAATTTTGGTAATTGTTTAAAAATTTTATATCATGTAAGAACAAAAATGTGTTTTAATGATACTAAAGACAATTATATATATTCTTATATTTCTATAAAAAGAAGAAAACCAAAATGGCCTCTAATCCCACAGCCCTCATATTATTAAGAAAATTATAGAAAGATATGAAATGACATGTACTTCTCTTTTATCCCTCCTTCAAATTTTTTTTCCCAAAGGTAATTACTGTTAATAATTTTTTGGCCTGTACTGAAGTATTTACCATGTTTCCCTGAAAATAAGACATCCTCCGAAAATAAGACCTAGAGCATGGAAAGATAAGACATCCCCTGAAAATAAGACCTACTGCAACTTTGGGAGAAAAAATTAATATAAGACACTGTCTTATTTTCGGGGAAACAGGGTACTATGCATATGTACAATGCAGTGGTATGCTGGTAGACCCTGAACAATCTGCTCTCTGTGCCCATGTGTTTTTAATTCCCAAGTAATAACGAAAGTGCTTTTCTTACCCAGGATGACAGGACCCATGAGCAAGGAGGGAGCTCAGTCCAGAATTTGCAAAAGGATTCGGCAGGGTATGCACTGAGTAGGAACCTGTCTTGAGTCTTTCCAATAACAAAAACTATTATGGTAAATAATTATTAGCACTCATTTTGCTAACTCAAATCAATAGCTAAGTTCTGAAGTTTTAGTCATTCAGTCTCTAAGAACTTAGTAATTTTTGAGTAAATAATAAGCTGTCAATAAATGGTAATTTTTCATGTTATTTTTCTTAGGCTGAAAAGAAGGGTGGTGATGAACCAATTTAATCTTGAAAATAATTTATCTTAGCTATTTAAATATTTAATATTTAAACGGTTATACCTTCTTGTAGTAGAACATTCCCTCCATGAAAGCTTCGGGCCTTCCATATTTAGCCCCATTCTTACAACAGGAAATGGAGGCCTTGACCCTGCTACTATGTTTTAGGGGGCTCTATTCTGGCCCTCTTCCGTTTGTGCCACTCTCCACAGTGATATATCTATGTCTGCACCATCCCCCAACTCTAGATAATGCTCTGCCAGCCAGACCCTGACATTTCTGACTTTCAAAGACTTGTGTCTATTTCCAGGGCCTATGAGCTTTCCCTTCCCTTCCTCTAGGTTGCTCTGCCCTGCTGGTCTGTACACACTCATCCCAGGATGTAGTCTGGGACAGCTATCTATCTGTGTGCTGTATGGATAGATGTCGCTTAGATGCATGGTCTGGAGTGCCCAGATGATCTCCCTCCCACTGCAGGATGAAACTTGAAATGCGACGTCAAAGTGGAGATAGTTGTGGGCCATAGGCTGCAGGGTGGGGCCTAGAGTCTAGGGACTGGTTCTCCCTTCCCTACCAAATTTTAATGTGGAACAACAAGGAATATGGCAATTCTAAATTCAAGTTTAGTTTCTAGGCTATGAAGGTATTTTTTTTTAAGGTTAGGTTATATGGTACATTTAATTCAACAGGTTGTTACAAGCAGTGGTGTGTTGTTGGTAGCTGTTTAATAAGAGGCTCTCTGAAAAAACAAAAAACTTGATTGCAGTGTTTGCCATTGTGATGGTGTAAATGATCCTGCCATGGCCAGTTTCAAGCTACCAATGCAACATCATTGAATGTGAATTTAGGAAAGGTGCATATAGTTAGCTCTCCTGAGCTGATAACAGCTGGACCTGGCATACTCCTGTTTATAATTTTAAATACAGGCATGCACCACTTAACAACTGGGGTATGTCCTGAGAAATTATTGTTAGGCGGTTGTGGGAGCATCATAGAGTGCCCTTACACAAATCTAGATGATATAGCCCACTGCACACCTAGGCTACATGGTGTAGCATATTGCTCTTATGCTGCAAGACTATAAGGCATGTTATTGTACAAAACAACATGGAATTAAATAAAGTACAAGAGAAAATGATGCAATCAAGGACAGTAAACAGGAGATGTATGAAGCTACTGCCAACATAACTGGCATAGTTTTACAGCAATTTTTAAAAAATAAGTAGAAATAGTATATTCTAAAAATAAAATAAAGTAAGTATATAAACCAGTACCACAGTCATTTATTATCATTATCAAGTATATACTGTTCACAATAGGTGCTATACTCTTATATGATAAGTGCAGTAAGTTTGTTTACACCAGCATCACCATTGCATTATGAGTAATACATTGCATTATGACATTAGGACAGCTTTGATGTCACTATGTGAAATAGAAATTTTTCATTTCCATTATTATTTTATGGGAGCACTGAAGTATGTACAGTCCATCATTGACTGAAACATTGTTAAGTAGTGTGTGACTGACTATATTGAGGTATGGTATGAAAGCCTCAACTTGTACTCTCATCCTTGGACCCCCAAATGTTAACATTTCATTCTAGTGCATAGAAAATTGCTGATATATAATGGATCCTTATTAAATGCCTCTTGAATAAAAGGCCCAATTATTTGTATGACATTAGGTAATCCACTCATCTGTAAGTTAATCTGCACTTTACAGTTATTGACCAAATGATACAGTTCATGTGACAGCATCTAACACAGTTCTTGGCACCTCTTATACAATCAATAAATGTTGAAACAATAATTTCCATTTAATCAATCTTATCTCTTTTATTATCATATTTGGGGAAATTCAAGTTTTTAGTTTAAACTAATTTTAGGTGTTCATAATTTTCTGCATTTGTCTCTAGGTCAAGACACATGCCCTTAGAGTTTTTCTTGGAGAAACTTTTGTGATAAACATCTCATTTTCATACAGTTCCCAAGGGAACAGTGTTCACATAATGTTACTCATTTCAGAAATTTTGGTAAAATTCCATTTGGCTGCAAGTCTGAGCCTAGGGGAGCAAAGGCAGTATTTTATGCTCTAATTTTGTTCTCAGTTGTATTTTATATTCTGAGATAGTAGAGAGAGAAATGGTTTTGAATTAATACTTGAAATTTTATCATTCCATATGTTACCTTGAGTGAGGAATGTATTCAGTTTTTAAGATGAACCCATAAGAAATAGGAAATACAAATGATTCAACAGTGGCACCCTTCCTCTCATTTGCTTGGCTAATCTAGTAAAGCTTGATGAGTGATAATTTCTACTTGGAATAGTTTTCACTCATGAACAAAACCCATTGGTTGGTGATTGGTACACTTAGTATAAACATTATTATTTTTTTTCTTTAGTAATTCCTAAGAGAAGGTATTTTGCTTCTCATGGGAATGTTTTCTTCCTCCCAAAGTGTTGATACCATGAGCTCGATGAGACATTGTTTTCCTCCTCAATATTGCTTTAGCAGTTAGATTTTTTTTTCTTCTTTTCAGGGCCACAAATTGCTTTTAATTTCTCCTATGAGTTCCTACAAAGCAGTTGTTTGACTGAGCTCTGTTTTTATAAACTCAAAAACCTTAGGAAATAAATCTCTGGTAAACATAGTAGAGACTTTGGGAATCTTCCTTTATATTATTAAAAAAACACAGTTCTTTCTCCAAAAGATCTCCTTAAAGGAGTATCCCCTATCAGATTACTCAAGTGTTGAAAACTCATCTGAACAAGCTGCTGAATGAAAACACAGGTTCATCAAAATGGACATTAAATTAAAGGCAGTGCTTGGGAAAATCATCAGCAAATATAGATATATAACTTACAGTTTGGAAGAAACTTGTATATCTTCTGATCCAACAAACTTATTCTATAGATAGTGAATCTGGATTATTTCCAATCTAAAGGAAAACCAAATATCATCAAGGGACACTCAGATTTTCATGTCTATATTAGTGAGAATGGGCTGTGTTATGGTATATAAATAGATAACTGTCAAAGCTCAGCAGCTTAAGACAACTAAGGGGGTATTTCTCACACACATGGCATGCCAATCACGTGTAGGCAGTGGGATCTGCTCCATGAGGTTGGGGATCAAGACTGATAAAATCTCTACTACTTTGAACACCACCAGATGCTGTGAAGGGCGAAAGTAGGTCCAGTGGTCACTTGTCCTTTCAAGGAAGTAGGGAACTATAGTCCAACTATGTTATTGAAAGGGGGAAACTGCAATATTATTTTAATAGTCCCAATATCTGGAAATCCTTATGACTTCTATTGTCATTGACAATTTTCAAATGTATGAACTCATAGACACAAATAGTAAATATGAAATATACTAAGGAATAGTAAAACCTTAAAATAATATGTTTTCAGAATGTGAGTCTAGAAAATTATTACTGTAATTATCACCTGGCTGCATTGGTAAGACCCAAGCACTTGTAGGATAAACGATACTAATAAATTTAAGGAAAGGAGCAGTAGGAAGGTGAGGAAACATTGAAAAACAAGAGTTACAATAGGAAATCTGATGTCACCCCTCCTGCACCATCAAAGGATTTGGCAAAACAGATGGATGCATTAATGACTAATAGCATATATTATTCAGTAACATTCGAGACCAAAAGATAGTTCTTGCTCCCAGAGACATTTTTATGTCAAAATTTGGCCTCCACAGATTATATTTTTTTCTTAGAGGGAGACAATGGACTGCTCAGGCTAATATATTAGACATTTGAAAGCTGTATTCTTATTCTAATCCAGCAAATTAGTCTTTGCATTATATGCTTAAGTTTGGACATTGCAAGGCAGTCTCACTAAGTGTGATCAACTCTGGAGACTGACATTTTTGGGGTCTGCATGGCCAATACTTGATTCTGATAAATTCTTCCAAGAAATGCTACTGGATAAAGGCCTTCTACTCATCAGTCAGGTAACCTTGTGGCAATATCTGCACTCCTGTTTCAACCATCTCACCCTCCCAGAGACAGTTCTTGCCTTCTAACGTTGATAATAATACCTTCAAAGTGTGATGTGAAGGGTGCTAGTTAACTTCCCTCCTTAATATGGCCTATTTTCTGCCCAAAGACAGTACACTAGTGGTAGGTCTCCTATTGATTGCAAGCATCTCTTCATTAAGATTTAATCTTTTCCTGAGCTCTTTTTAAATGCAAATGTCCTTTGAGAAAAGCACTATTTTGTCACTACTATTTACTGAGCAGTTTTTATGGAGCAGATACTTTAATCAGTGTTTTATGCTTTATTTTGTTTACTCTTCACAAAACCCAGTGAGGTAGCTAAGATTATTCCCTACTTTACGAACAAGGAAACTGAAGCCCAAGTTTACTAAGCTAGTAATTGGTAAGGCTGGGATTCAAATGCAGTTCTGACTTCAAAACCCAAACTCCTATCGCTGTGTAGCAATGAAGAGACCGAACACGACTGCAATATTCATTTATTTAACAAGCATGTTTAAGAGCCTACTATGAACTCTTCAGACAACAAACAAATAAATGAGTGAGACTATTTCAATGAGTGGAAGGTTCTGTAAAAAAACACTAAGCAGCATAATAAGATGGAGAGGAATTTAAGTGAAAAGATAGTAGTCATGCTGGTTTGGGGAAAGTTAAAACAAAAACAAAAACAACAACAATTTTATGGAGAAAATGCTCAGGCTGAGCCCTGAATGATGAGACACAGCCAGTCTTTAGGAGAAGGTGGAAACCGCCCCAAGCAGAGAGAGCAGCAGGCTGGAGAGAGGATGAGGACATCCAGGGCAGGCAGAAGAGCGCTGCGGAAATGCTTGAGTGAAGGGTCAGCCTCGTGCCCTTGAGGCCCAGACAGGTCACTGCAGATGCATCTAGTGATAAGGGAGAGGATGGGAGGAGCTGATGTGAGACAGATGGGCAGGCACCAAATCATTTAAAGCAGAACATGAAAAGAGCAACGTCTGCTCTTGGATAAAAGGTACAAGAAGAAAAGTTTAGGAGTCTCAGAATACAAGCATTTTTTAAAAATATATCTCTTTCTAGGGTAAGCCATACTCCCAGTCATTCTTAACTTTAATCCCCTACCCCCAAACCTGGTAATGTGTACTACAGATTTGGTGTTAGATATGCAAACTATTGCATTCCTTCAAGCACCTTTTGAACACAAGACATGGGATTTTCTATAGCATTGACTTCAGTTAGGCCAAGCATTCATTTTTACAAAACTAGGGGCCCAGTGCACTAACTCATGCACTTTGAAAGGAACTGTGGGCTGTGAGGCTACTGTGGGCACAGGGGAGGGTCTTGGCCCATCCTTCATGCCCCTACCAGGCCCCTCCCACCATGGACCCTAGTCCACTGTCTGCTGGCATCCCCTGCTCCCACTCGCTGATGTCTCTGGCTTGGCTCACACCCACTCATTGGGCAGAGCAATTGGAGCTGGCATCAGCAGCTGGTACAAGTAGGGTCGGCGCTGTCAGCAGGAGTGAGCAACGGCTGCTGCTCTGATCGCCGCTCAGGAACAGGGGGAGGCAGAGAAGCCCTCAAAGGTGATTGGGCCGGCAATCACCACTTGCACCCACTGACAGCACCGACAGTGGGTGCTCACAGTGGCTGCCAGCCCCTCAGGAGCAGTGGGAGATGGAGAAGCCCTGAGGAACGATCAGGGCCAGCAGCTACTGCTCACACCCGCTGATGGTGCTGAGCAATCAGGGCCAGTGCCAGGTGCTGGCAGTGTGTGTGAGCATTAGCTCCAGCACTGGCAGTGGTTGTGAGCGTCCAGCAGGACTGCGGCACACAGGAGCAAAGAATGTTCAGTAACCGTTAGAGGCTTGCTCTGATGACAGCAGCTGGCACCCCGCCTTGGTCTGGTGCACCCACTCTGGTGCACCATCCAACTGCGGCTGATGCCTGCCATATTCCACGCTCTGACACCTGCCATGTTCCGAGTGTGTACCTGGTGGTTAGCGCACGTCATAGTGATCTGTTGTTCAGTTGTCTATTTGCATATTAGGGTCTATTTGCATATCAGTTGTTCTGCTGTTTGGTCTATTTGCATAAATATATATTCGTGTTTAGAATTTTACCTTTGGAAGGATGTGTAACAGAGGGATGATGGCTGAAATGAACTCCAACGGCTAGAAGTGGGATTAAATGAATGTTACCTGTGGATCTGAAGACACACACTGATAAACTGATGCTTTCCTAAGATTATCAAATAGTTCCCAAATCAAAACTGTAACATTTGTCAGAATCCTATAGGTCCACCTTGAAATTAACAGGTTTCCTCTGAGTCTCATGGTAAAAATTCATGGAAGATAGAATATGTCTTTTATTCTTTGGCTAAATTCTAGGAGATTCAATGGGACCCTAGGGAGCTTTCCTTGCTATTTTCTCTTATTTTCTTCTCTCTCTCTCTCTCTTAAAGCTGAGATATGTGACATATAACATTACATTAGTTTCAGATGTACAACACAATGATTTGATATTTGTATTTATTGTGAAACAATCACCAAAGTAAGTCCATCACCACACATTGTTACAAACTTTCTTTTTAAGGCTTACTCTCTTAGCAACTTTCAGATATTCTTGCTGTTTTCTTGTGCGTGTACCTCCTTTGTGAATCTTTGCCACAAGTTGGCTCTGAAGTTATTTCAGCAAACTAACGCATACTTCTGTTTGCTGACTTGTTTAACAAACGAAGTATTCTCCAGGCTGTTGGGACACCTCTACAAAGGACTTAAACAGATGCCTGGGCAAATAGATTTAGGATTTGATAATATGCTGTGAAAGATGAATTTAGAATGTGTCTGGAAGAAAATATATGCTACCCCGGAACCTCTTCACAAACATGGCCCAATGTGTGTGATTCATGGGCAAACCTGCCTTTGGGAATGTATATTAATGGCTTTTGCTCACTTGAAACTAGACACATTCTTTTCCTTTTTTAGGTGCATTTATGATGCTTTTTATTTGTTCTCAGTTTTATATGGTTCTATAGCATTCTTTGTTTTTCTTTCACGACCATTTTTTCCCAATTAGCTCACAAGGCTCTGACAGCATTTTTGGCAGAAAGAAGGTCAGTCCCTCCTCCCCAACTGCCTGTTTTGAGCAGTGGGTGAGGAGCCTTTCACACACCCTTTCTACAAAGCATTTGGAAAACAATGATTTGTGAGTTTATTATTTGTCTAGCCAAATCTGAATTCCTGAAAATACTCTATTTTTTTTTTTCTACTTAGGGAACTATGTCATCTTGAATATCAAAAGCCACTATTGAAGGCTTCATTCAGACATGTGTGCTTAATTTGCCAATGCAGAAGTGAATTTTAAAATGCTTTTAGATAGATAAGTTGAAGATATAAAAGCATCTCAATGGAAAAGTTGTTTTACTCCTCTAATAAATTACTTGAAAGGGTTAGGCAGGCTCATTAATGGCTTGAAACAAAAATTAATAAACACAGAGCTCTAAAGCCAAAGCCTCCTAAAAGCAATATAAACGGGAATCTGGAATTCATTTGCTTTATAGTACATTAGCATGATTCCGTTACTTTCATGAGCCCAGTCACATGTACGTATAGCATGAGATTTTTTTTGTATTTCATCCCTTTTAATTGATAAGAGAATTGTCATTACTGACTACCTTATCAATAAATGATGTTTAAAATATTTATAACTTACAGTGTTTGATATAGTATTTTCTTAAATAACATTAGTGATAAATGCCAGGTACATAGGAATTATGACACATAATGTAAATATACTAATTTATTTCTCAGTGAGATTATAAGAAATCATTAAGTGGAGATTATGGCTGCAGAATTCTGGGTAAGGAAGTTTTTTGTTTTATATTTAGAGAAGCAATTTTATCCGTGTCAGTTTCTTTTATTTTAAAATTTTACATGATCGTGAAAATTTAAACAATAGTGAACTATGTAAACATCAAAATTAAAGTTCTCTCCTTACTCCTCTGTCCACAAATTAATTTGTCTGGGAGAATCATGGTAATGGTTTGGAGAATATTTTTCAAGATTAAAAAAATATATATTTTATTGATTTTTACAGAGAGGAAGGGAAAGGGATAGAGAGTTAGAAACACTGATGAGAGAGAAACATTGATCAGCTGCCTCCTGCACACTCCTTACTAGGGATGTGCCCACAACCAGGGTACATACCCTTGACTGGAATCAAACCTGGGACCCTTCAGTCTGCAGGCTGGTGCTCTATCCATTGAATCAAACCAGTCAGGGCTTTTTCAAGATTTTTAATGTTTATATACTTACATAAAGGTATGTCTACAAGCACACCCACATACATACACACATTTACATATATATGACACATGTTTAAGTAGATACATCTATATAAGAAATGAGATATTACTACTTGCTTTTTCACTTATATTATGAAACCCTTTCCATGTGTGCATATGTAGTAACACCTTACAATTTTCAACCGCTGATACTGAAACAAGATTCTATTTTTTACTGGCTTGGTAAAACTGGGAAAGATGAAGGCCTGTTTCTAGGCTGGCATGGAGGAATGAATCCTCTTATATCCAGTAGGTGGGGATGCAAATAGTGATGATAGGTACAATATCTTTCCTAGGAATTTAGGCAGTATATGACAAAGTTTTGATAAACATGGACCAGAAAAATTTACTTCTAGTGTTTGTTTTTTTTAAAATTTAATAAATCTATTATTCAGATTATTACAATTGTTCCTCTTTTTCCCCCCATAGCTCCCCTCCACCTGGTTCCCACCCAACCTCTGCCCTTACCGCCTCCCCCCACCCCCTGTCCTCATCTATAGGTGTACAATTTTTGTCCAGTCTCTTCCCACACCTCCGACACCCCTTTCCCCCCCAAGCATTGTCAATCCACTCCCTTTCTATGCCCCTGATTCTATTATATTTATCAGTTTATTCTGACCATCAGATATTTTATTCACTTGATTTTTAGGTTAACAGCTGTTAGCCTGGCTTGTGGCTGAGTGGCGCTCCCCCTGTGGAAGCTCACTGACCACCAGGGGACAGCTCCTGTGTTGAGCATTATAGCGATTGGTTGCTCCACAGTTCAGTCTATTTGCATATTACCCTTTTATTATATAGGATTTTAATAATACTACATCAAACACTTAAGGAATCACCACTCAATATAAACTAGAATATTTCCTGAAATTTCCATTTGCCTACCCTATTATAGGATAGGTCACAGTTATCTAGCATAGCTATTGTAGATGTCAAACTACAGAAAACCCTTGCTCTTTGGTTACAGGGCTTTTCATCTGTCTGGTGAAGAATACTCAAGCTCCTCTGCCTGTGTGATTGAAGTTCAGAGTAAAATCTATATATATATATATAAAGCCAGCGACCACAAAGGCCATAACAACTGTAATGACTGGTCACTATTATACCCCATGGTGACCAGCGAACTGCCTGATCAAGAGGTGGGGCTAGCTGGCCAACCTTGGGGCCACTCCTCCCTGCCACCTGCCCCTGATCGGACTCTCCCACCCCAATCAAGAGCAGGGTGGCTGGCCAAACACCCCCCCCCCCAGCCCCATCCGGGATCAGCGTGCCCCACCATGATAGGCCTGCAGCCCCTCCTTCAGGCCAGCCTATCCCTGATCACCCCCCGACACACACACACCTCAATAGGGGCAGAGCTGGTTGGCCAACCTCCCAAAGCCCTTTCCCCCACCCAACCCCACCCCAGATCGGCCTCCCACCCCAATCAGGGGAAGGGCCACCTGGCCAACCACCCATGGCCCTTCCCCCAGGCTGCTGGACCCCAATTGGTCTCCAACCACAATCAGGGGCAGGGCCAATCACCTGCACCCCCTTTTCCCAGCTGGCCTGGTCCTGATCAGACCAGGTGGCCAACCAACCTCCTGCCATCTCCTCCTCCCAACAGGCCTAGCCCCAATCCATACCGATTTGGGCCGGGCCAGCCGGACCCCACCGTGCACGAATTCATGCACGAATTCATGCACTGGGCCTCTAGTATCAATATAACATAGCAAAACTTTTAGTCCAGACTTATTTTGCTAGTTGAGTCTTCTTGGAGAGTAGCACCAACTTCTCCCTTGCAGTAATGAGGAGGCCAGGTTCCCAATCTCACAGCTGTGTGGTAATGTGAGTGAGTGGCAGAATTTGCTATATGACCTGAGTTACATGTTGGGGCATAATAGGGGACTGGGGTCTAAGCCTCTTGGTTAACTATGTATTTTGATGGTCTTAAGTATTTGACCAAGGCTGGTTTCCATGGGACTTTGCAGCTCATTTTCTGAGAGGTAAGCCTGAAGTGGCTTGGTGTGGGAAAGTTAATCTTTACTTCTCAATCCTATTCATCTAAATTCTTTCCCACACTTGGTATTGACAAACAGTAGTAGTATCATTTTTTATTATTTTGCTGTCTAAAAGAGTATCTTATGTTGTAATTTGTATTCTTCAACTATCTGATCAAACTAAATCTTATTGTTTCACATGTGTTTTCTTTATCTGAAGTGCTTGCTCATTCCTCTGACCATTTGTTATTGCTTTATTAATACTTTCCTTATGATTTTAAAAAGTTCTTTAGATATTATTAATCTTTTATTGATTATGCATGTTGAAAATATCTTCTTCCAGTTCAAAACAGGTGCTTTCATTTGCTTTAATATTTCTTCTGATTAGCATGTGGTCTTAATTTTAACACAGCTAAATTCATTCATGTTTTAATTTACATTGGCATATTTTGTGTTTTAACAAATCCTTCTCTACCTGAAGTTCAGACAGAAATCCACCAATATTTTTCACTAAAATATTTACTTTTGCCTTGTAGGTCTTTAATCCATCTGGAATTGATTTTTTTGTGGGGCAGGCAGAAATCCAGTTTTATTTTTTCCTGTATGGATAAGCAATTTATGATGGTTTTTCTATTACATCATTTGTATTTTCTGGGATTGAATTGGACATTGTACTTTAGTTAAAATCATGCATGATACAGAACGGGACACATTTCTTAGACAAAATCTTTCCATCATTACTCTAACTGTGGAGGAAAGGAGAGAGGTTCTTTCTTCACCAATACGCTTTTTTTTTTTTTTAAGCTGTAAACTTTCTTTCATACATTTTCTTAGTGTCATAATTATTTGATTTACTTTGCTCTAGATAATTTCTCAGAAAGGTTCTTTCAGGGTAAGTTAGACCGGGCTATATATTATTGCCCCCTAAACCTCCTTTCATCGTCACTAACAATAACAAGTGAAATGTGTGATTTGAGTGTTTCATCTTCCTCAGCGGAGGTTCCATCCAGATCATTCAAGGGTCACTTTGAAGGAAGTATATATTTGAATGTTCTATACATTTGGGGAAGGACCCATTGGATCAGGAGTGAAAAGCTCCTGAGGTGGTATTGTCTGCACTGCATTTGCATGTGTACCCAGTACAAGTGTGGGATGTGTTTAGCAAGCACTGTGGCCTCAGAAATGAAATCCAGATCTCTGTGGCTAGCAACAGCTAGTGGTTTCCAATTATGGTTCTCCAGGAAGAGAGACTTATTCTCATAAGAAGGAGAAATACTACTTGACCAAGTTAGCATATATTATTATTTTTGTAATCTTTTGAGCCATACACTAGAAAATACTGGCCACTTAAAAACAAAACAAAACAGCCTATCCTTATTATTTTAAAATGTTATCTTGTTAAACAAGTTGCATCAGAAGAGTTTCACAGGAACACAACAGCAATCTCTCATTTTTATTTAACAAGATTTTTGCACAATGGACAAATGGAATTGATCCAATGCTGAAGAAGGGAGGTATTATTAAAAACCTAGTAATATAGAGAGAAAACATTGTTTTCACTGAGCTACTGAAGGAAAACCCAACCCGGCTATTATCTGCAATTCTTATCCAGCATATATTCCTCTCTCTGATTCTGCAGACCAATGTTGCTGTTGAGTCAGTCTGTGGTTAAACCAGAGGCCCACACGATACTGCCGTCTGTTACAACCACCTCACAATGACATACCATGTGCAAACGTAGGCAGTTGCTTTGGAAAAACATTTGTCTTTCAAATTCTTGACAGAACTCCTAGTGATTCAGGAAGACACAGAATTTCTCTAAGAAGTGTTTAAATAAGGAGTTGCTGAAATCTTATCTGTCCAGATTCCAGAATGTAATCTTGTGAGCACAATTTTTCTGAATGGCAATGAAATAGTCCAGTTTTATAGTTGCTATGGGTCTGAGAAAAGCCTGTTTAATTCATGTCAATTCAATTCCATTCAAATATAGTTGCTGAATATCTAACACACAATAGGTCCATTATATAGACTTTACTGAGTATCTATTATATACAAGATACTGTGCTGGGGGAGGTGATGAAAAGCCTTTTTTTTTTTTTTTTTTTTTTTTTTTTTTGCTGCTTCCATGAGGAGACTAAAAACATCTTGGCAGCAAACAATAAGAATTCCTCTGGCAACTTGAAACAAATAGGTTTAGTGGAAATATTTCAGGGGATCTTAGAATTGTAGAATTATTTTGTTCTGTCATTTGCAACATTCATATAAGCAAATAGCCATGTAAGCAACATTCAACCAGTAATGGTTTAAAAGTACACTTGTCATTGTACATTTGTCCTTATCACCATATATTGATATTTTCCATGACAAAATAAACATCACAAGCTTATAAAAACAGTTTTGACTAGATGTATCCTTGTTTATGCCTTTTAGAAGCTAGTTAAAAAATCGAGGAAACATGGATAAAGGTGGGTAAATGTTATAATCCTTGAAACACCTTAAAATATTATTGAAGAATTAATGAACATATTATAGAAATTAGTCTGTTATTGTTTTTATCTGTGAATAATTTGTTGAATTTTACCATATATTAAGCATTCACATTTGGTTTGTCATCTAGCAAACAAGATAGCTAGATATGGACAATTGAATGGGATTGAAATATTCTATATACCATAACTTGTAGTTTTAATGAATCCCATAGTTAGCAATGAAGTTGTGTGGGAGAAATTTGATTTCTACTGCAAAAGGACTACCCAGCCAAGGCTTCAAACTCAAGGCATTTATTTAAAATGTCTTCAATTGCAATAAAAGCATTATAACATAAAAACAAAGAGAGTTGGGAGACAAGGCTTAAGAATAATAGAAACTAATATGTAATATTTAATAACATAATATTTAATAATATAATATTTAACAGGATAATATATTATAATTATATGTAATAAATTATTGCATAATATAATATGTAATAACTTAATATAATAATGTATTATATATTTAACATATAATATATAATACATTATATATTAAATTATAGTATATAATATTATACATGTATACATTGATTATATTATAATGTAATCTATGACTACAATATAATATAATATTATATACAATGATTGTATTATCTACATATATTAGTTCAGTGGTTATATAATACACAGTGATTATATTAATCTACATATATTAGTTCAGAAGCCCAAAATGCAGGAAGCTTGGACCATTTGGCAAATATCTCTAGCAGGAACTAACATTCTGTAGGTTGGTGGTAAGAAGGACTCCTCCTCAAAGTCCCAAAAGCGTTTGATTGGTTGAGATTTGGTCACATCTAATGCTAAAGAAGGGAGGCATTATAGAAACCCAGTAACACAGAGTCTGATCCACAATTAGAGGTGGACATGTGCAAGCCAGGAATTTGCCTTCCCAAAACTTCCAGTACAATGAGGGAAAGGTAATTCTCTCCTTAAATTGGAGGACTACTGAGAAAAAGAATAATGCTGGTAACTGCCTACTGCAGGCAAGGTGGGCACTGTAATTCTACATAGAGATGGATGAGAATGAGAGCCAGGTAGAGCACATTGAATTTAAAGATGAATTAAAAGGCCAGTATGGTTGATGATAGGTAGAGCAACAAGAAATACCTTTGAAAACACACAAGGCACAATAAGGTGGCCACATAAAAGTTAAACTATGAAATGAACACTTTAGGTTTGATTGTCCAGAGATAGGCAAAATTACATAAAAGAGACAGAGTATAGTTCAGGCAGTAAGACAAAACCAAAACCTGATTAAAAAAAAAAAATCTGTTGGGGCAGCTCTCTCCCCTAAATCATTTGTAAAGACCCTGGTTTTGTAACAATTTGAAAATTCATTTTAGTTTTCCTGATCTATAAACAGCTCTTTGACTTCTTTAAACCTCTTGTAATATCTTCTTGGTCCCCTCACTTAAAAGTGAGTTGAATACAATATTTGACACAATTCAAACATAAATAAATTAAGGCATTGCCTTATCAAAAGAAAGAATGTGTCATTCAGAAGGGATGTTGGCCAGTGAAGGAGAAACAGAGAAACACAAGCCTGAGAAAGGAGTGCCCTTATTAGATGGTATAAGCATCTGCTTCTCACAGGCAGATGCTTCATTATCCTGGAAGCAAGCACACTGGGGCATTAACATACCAATCACCAGAGTTGACTCCAAGAGCCATTTTTTTGCTTACCAAAGTGTTTTTGGATAAATTGGCTTTTCTATAGGGAGAGAAAGCGCAACAAAAAGGGATTGCCCAACGGTTCTATCTCTCTGGTTTATATACCTTGGTTTACCTATAAAAATCAGCGTGTATTTTCATCCCAAATATAATCAACTCTGAAAAACTACTAAGGCCAATTACTAATAATGTGATTTTTGAGCTATAAGTCCCAATGAAGAGAGTAACTGAAGCCAGATGGCAGGGGATTTAAGCATGAAAGGGTCTTAATAATAACACTCCTTAAACTTGTGTAATGTCTTACAACTTTCAGAGCACTTTTACTTACATTATCTCATTTGACTATTTTGTGAGGGCAAGCAAGAAATTGAAAACCCTCTTGAAAGTAGGGATACTAGCATGTGATTTGCAGGTAAAAAGTGGCAGAGAGAGTATTTCTCCTGCCATTCCAGTGTTTACCATTGATCTACACTTTCTATAATTTCCTCAGCATATGCTGATCACCATTGGATTGCAAATGGGGAGTAGGACACTATTCTGGCCCTACAAGAGGAGCCATTGCTACAAAGCTGTACAATTACGTAATTCATTCTGTATTTAAGCTTTAAGAGAGATCAAACCAGTCATTCACTAACCCAATCTAAGCACTATAAAACCAACATTTATAAAATACATGAACGCATAAAAGAGAAAATAATATTTAATTCTACTACAAACCCCATGTGTATTTTACACACACATCAAAACTGACATCTGCTCCATTATTTCCTAGTTGTTTTCATTTTTATTATTTTCTCTTTCTCATCTTCCTATTCTTTTCTTCATTTTTTGGCTTTAAAGGAAGGTCTTGGCTACTTACGCACCAAATCACTCACAGCTTTGGAACAAACAACGTATCTTCAGCACTCCAGCTCTGGGGGTCACTCAACCCTAGATCTCATCTGCTTTTCTTTCTCCCAGCAAGATCTTCCCATGTTTCTCTCTTGCTGACTGCCTCCTTTGAGAACATTTTCTGTTTCTTCCTCTGTGTAAAGACCTTTCAAATGAACTCTGTGCTTAGGAAACACAACACACTCTTTTAAAAGCTGTCCTCACATTTTGAGAAGTTGAGAAAGAATGATTTTCCCTTTAATGCTGATTTTCTAGCAGAGGGATAGAATAGATTACACATCTTATATTTTTTTGATCAATTTATGTAAAAATTAATTTTCCTATTATTCAGGGGAATACTTAATTAGTAGCTGTGGCCTTGGAGAGTTGCTCTAAAATATTTTGAAACAAATTCTATTCTCAGACACCAAGGAAAGTTTATTTTTTTATTATTATTAATTAATTAATTTATTTTTAAATATATTTTATTGATTTTGTACAGAGAGGAAGGGAGATAGAAAGTTAGAAACATCAATGAGAGAGAGTCATTGATCAGCTGCCTCTTGCACACCCCCTACTGGGGATATGCCCACAACCAAGGTACATGCCCTTGACTGGAATCGAACCTGGGACCTTTCAATCCCCAAGCCAATGCTCTATCCATTGAGCCAAACTGGTCTCAGCACCAAGGAAAGTTTAAAGTGATAAGGTCATTTTTAAGAGAATGGTTAACCCTATCCAATAAAAGAGTAATATGCAGATTGACCATAACTCCAACACACAATATGGCTGCCTCCATGTGGTCAAAGATCCTGCCTCTATGTGGATACAAGATGGCCACCACAAGATGGCCAGCAGGGGAGGGCAGTTGGAATGGCATGCAAAAGAGGGCAGTTGTGGATGATCAGGCAAGTAGGGGAGGACAGTTGGGAGACACCAGGCCTGCAAGGAAGGGCAGTTGAGAGGTACCAGGCCTGCAGAGGAGGGAAGTTGAAGGTGATCAACCCTGCAGAAGAGGGCAGTTAGGGGTGACCAGGCTGGCAGAGGAGGGAAGTTGGGGGCAAACGGGCTGGCAGGGGAGCAGTTAGACATCAATCAGGCTGGCATGAGAGTGCTTAGGGGGTGATCAGGCTGGCAGGTAGAAGTGATTAGGGGCAATCCAGAAGGCAGGCAGGCGAACAGTTGGGAGCCAGCAGTCCTGGATTGTGACAGGTATGTCCCACTGGGATTGGGCCTAAACGGGCAGTCTGTCATCCCTTGACGGGTCCCAGATTGGAGAGGGTGCAGGCTGGGCTGAAGGACAACCCTTCTTCCCCCTGACCCCCGTGCATGAATTTCATGCACCAGGAGTCTAGTTGAATAATAACTAGAAAGAAAATAGTCCCTTACTTACTTTCCTCCTGAACATAACATGTAATGATTTTTTAAAATACCAAAGTATTTTTTTCCCTGATTTTCATTCACCAGGTGTAATACCCTTAATACAAACTGTTATAAAAAAATTCTACTTCTCAGTTATTTTAGTTATTCTTACAACTATCCATCTATTCATTTTATCGACAAATGTTTATTGAGCATTCTGTTCTGTGTCAGGCAATGTTCTAGGCTCAGGGGTCACAATAGGAAACGGTACAGACAAGGTCCCTGCTATCAGAGTTTTTTTCCTGTTGGGTAAGACAGAGAGCAGGAAACTAAGTAAAATAATTTTAGGTACTGATGAGAGTTATAAAGAAAATAAAACAGGGTAATGTGATAGAAAAAGAATGTGGTGGCGATCTACCTTAGATATTATGCATTTTGCTATCCATTGCTGCAAAATAAGTGACCTCCATACTTGTGGCTTAAAACAATAGCAACTTAGATTTCTCACAGTTCTTTGGTTGGCTGGGATCAGCTGGGTGGTTTTTCTGTTTCACGTTGCAAGATGAAGTCACTCATGGGTCTGTATTCAACCGGGAGCTTGGTTAGCTCTAACATGTCCAATGTGGCTTCTCACCTTCTTGGTCTCTCTCCACGTGGTTTCCTTCATTTGGTAGTCTAGTCTATGTTCTTCAATCCTTAGTTGCTAGAAAGGGTGGAAGCTGTTAAGTCTTATAAAGTTTGGGCCCAGAACTAGCAGTGTATCTTCTATCATAGTTTATTGGTCATAGCGAGTCACAAGGCCATCAGATGCAAGGGAAGGGAAGTAAATGCCATCTCCTGATGAATGAATCAGCAAAGATTTTGTAGCTGTCATTCATTCATCAAATTGTAGAAAATGATTTGATTGCTGACACTTTTCTCTAGACTTTAAACTCTAAAAAAGCAGGGATAATATCTATTGTTGCTCACTCTTGTTAACACTAGTGTCTAGCACTGGTACCAAAAATAAAGTGTCAATAAATTTCAGAAAAGGCTAAAGAAAAGAAATACTTGGTTCATCTATTATCTCCTCCTCTTCTTGTAATCATGGAAGCATTGCTAATGGATCATGGAACTCTTTCTCCTTACACTCTGATAAGAACTCAATATTCTGCTTGACACAGTGATCCAGGTAGTAAAAGTTGTCATACATTATTATATTATATCACCGTGAACAGGAGCCCCAGAGAAGGCTTTAGAGAGGTAGAATGAGCTGGGCTTGGAAAGTTACATAAGATTTCAGAAAAGAATAAAACAGGGATAAGGCCTCTCCAAGTCTATATTGATCCTATAGATGAATCATAAC
This sequence comes from Pipistrellus hanaki, assembly GCF_964339955.1. Classification (NCBI taxonomy): domain Eukaryota; kingdom Metazoa; phylum Chordata; class Mammalia; order Chiroptera; family Vespertilionidae; genus Pipistrellus; species Pipistrellus hanaki. The sequence goes on along the minus strand of NC_140511.1, from coordinate 59,407,662 downwards.
AATATGGCAGATGAATAAAAAACAAACAAACAAATGTCCTCCTTTTGTATGAATGCTTCCTCTTGGGTTTGTGAACAGATTGTAACTTGTGTGTGAAGACAAAGGAGCCCCTTTCTCCAGGCAGATACAATCCTGGTCCAGTGAATGTGGCTTCATCTATTGCTTTGATAGATTGCACAGACTTCCCAGGAGTAAAAGTTACTTTAAGAGGGTATTTGGATATGAATAATTGCAGTGAAACATAAATAAAGGTTATTCTTGAGGGTTTTTTTTTTTCTTTTTATTTTTGAGTTTTTCATTTTTAACTTAAGAGTTTTTTCTTATGAGCAATGGTCTTTCAGGTTGAAGATTCATACCTACAATTTTTAATTTGAGGCCCAGTTTTTCTACCCTGAAATCAGCTGGGTTTACAATGAGAACTAGCATGCATCCAACAATGATTATGTTTCCTTCATGTCAAACCACCAAATGAAAAATGAAAGCACCAATCAACCAAATGTTTTGTCTACATTATGCTAAACTATTAGTTAGTCCAAACCAACACTTATCATCCCCTTTAATTGTCTTGCCAGCATGTAAGGGAATCCATAATCAATGGAAACACCAGAACTCCAACTATTTGTCTGTTTAAGCCAAGGAGATAAATTTAGTCTGTTGACAGATGCTTTCACTTTTCAATCAGATGTTGGAGCATTATAACCATAATAATATATAAAATATATGAGTTTGCATCAGAGTACCTCAACTCTTTAGTATTTGTATACTCTTACAGGTTATACAAAATTTCATAATGTAAATCTTCCTAAAGTTCTATTTTTTTAAGGCTTTGAATTCTATAATATACCCATTACCTTTGAGAGGAATCTTAGCCTAATATTCAAGTTCTTCAACCAAACTGTCATCTCCCTCTTATCCAACTACTTTATGTTTTTCATATTCTAGACCAGGGTTTCTCAACCTAGGCACTGTTGACATTGTGGGTCAGATAATTCTTTGTCATGGGGCCTGTCCTCTGCACTGTAGGATGCTTAGGAACATCCTTGGTCTCTACCCCTTTTCTTTCATGTCATTTTCTATACCCTAATTCATGTGGTTCTTCCTGTTTGATAACCTTGTTGTTGGGAAGTGAGGTAAATATTGTGACAGTGCAGTTTTCTCCTTTCTATGAAGAACCAGGAGTGAGATAAGAGAAATAATCAAACAGGTAAGGGGCAGAAGAAAGACCATGGACTCATTTCAATCCCATCATGTTAATAAGGACAAAGAATACTTACTATATGTCACAATATACTTAATGAAATAGTCTAATATACATCCCAGATGATACACCAAGCTGGATTATCTCATTTAGTGCTTCTCAAAGTCCTATGAAATAAGGACCTTTGTATGCATTTCACAGAGAAGAAAACTGAGGCCCAGGAAGTGTCATTCATTTACCACTGATAACCTAGATAACACAAGGAGCAGCCATGATTCAGTGCCAGGCAGGCTGTGTCCAAGGGTTCTAATAGCATTCCAAAGGGTTAAATGATTTAGGAGACATTATCCTTGAGGTGGTTTGCTTTGGTTTCATCTTCCTGTTATTAAAAGATGGATCACCTGAGAGAAAAAGCCAATTGAATTCCCATTTCCCCGTGTATTTCTATTCCAGGGTTTTCATTTGCCTTTAATGACTTTCTCAGGCCTTCCTCTTGAGAGTGAGACCTTCCAGGGCTGAGCTCAGCCCAAACATGAAACTTTTGGGAAAGAGTTAGGAAAGTCTGTTCAGCTGTTTTTATAAATGGAGAAAAAAAAAATAGACATAAAGCACTTCTTCTCCTCTTCCCCAAAATAACTTAGTGTTTAGACTTTCAAATTAGCATGTTGTCAGACTTTTATGAGAAAGTCCAGAATTAATTGCAAACGACTTGAAGACTCTTTCCTCCTCTTCCTTTGCTGAGCAGAGCTGTGAGCATGAAGCAAACTTTTCTCAGATGGTTGGTGAACTTGTGATGGAAATAGCTGCACAGAAAGCTGGTCAGCCATGGAAGCTTTTGGTTTTCATTTGGGCCTTTCCTATTCATTCTTCCTTTGACCCTCTCCCCAACAGAGCCTTCTCCAGGTTTGCTAAGAGATTGGTAAGTCTCATTAGTGCTGAGTCTAGTACTCAACAAGGGGTTCACTCATTCATCCATTCAAATATATTTGTTGAATTCCCACACTACTAGACATGGTACTTGAAATTTTATGTACATTACTTTATACATGTACCTCAACAAGCCTATGAATGTATGTCATCATCACCAGTTTACATAAATGGAACCCAAGGTATGGTCAGAATATGTTGACTGCCCTTAGACATTAATATTGTGAGTGTAGAACTGAAATTCAACCCACAGATATTTTTTTTTCAAATATATTTTATTGATTTTTTACACAGAGGAAGGGAGAGAGATAGAGAGTTAGAAACATCAATGAGAGAGAAACATCGATCAGCTGCCTCCTGCACACCCCTTACTGGGGATGTGCCCACAACCAAGGTACATGCCCTTGACCAGAATCAAACCCGGGACTTTTCAGTCTGCAGGCCGATGTTCTATCCACTGAGCCAAACCGGTTTCGGCAACCCACAGATTTTTCTGTTTGCAAATCATTGCTTCCTGGTAGCCAAGTACAGCTGAGAGATCTTGCTTATTGTTTATGTTACAGAAGAAAGGGTTGGAGGAACTGGGGATATTGAGCCTGGCCAAAGAAGCTGGCAGGTCTTCAACTAACTTGAAGTGGACAATGGATACATGGGGACTGTGGATCCCTCATAGTGGAAGCCACATCATGAGATATTTCAGTTAAAATATGGAAGGGTGTGCTAAGAGTTAGAACCCCCCCCCCCCCCCCAACAAATGAATTCACTCCCTGAGAGTGAAGGGAGAACCCTGTAATTTGAGGAGTATGTGGGGCCTGTATAATCACTTGGTAGGACTGCAGTGTTATAGACAAGGTTCAGACGGGTGTTGAATAGGTGACTAAGATGAGCTTGGCCCTTTGGGTTGTAATTCTGTGACTCCCTGGCCTTAATAACATGAATTAATATGACCCAGAATAAATTACTTCACCTATTTAGACCCCAGATCCACCAGTTTTGAAGGTTATTTCTAGATTTAGTGTTCTCAGACTCAGTAGCTCTCAGATCCAAACTATAACTAGGGATGTAACTTCAAGTACAGTTTTATTACTATTTCAGCCTGAAAGGTTAACATAATGTTGATATCTTAAGTTTCATGCTTAGGCTAGCTAGCTCAATCCTGGAAACTTGAGCCTGGAATCAAGGTCTTCTTTTGTTAATTCTCTCTTGTTGTTTTTTTTTTTTTATTCCCTTAGTTAAATTCAAAGTTTTCTTTATTAGCTCCCTGGATAACTACGGAATAACTCTCTCCAAATGTTCCTGAACTCCTGATTTATAGACTTCCTGGTCCTTCCAGAATTAGGATCCCATTAGAGTGGGGGATGGGCCATATCAGGAGAGAGTGGCAGCCAGAGATGGAACTATGGCAAGGCAGGAGATCAAGGAGATGGCAATAGAGGACTGGCATAGCTACCAGGTGGCATTCCAGAAAGGTAGGCGGTTTACAAATAACCCGTGTGAAGGGTTGTTGCCAGGATTTGCTATGTTAAATAGATATGACATGCTCAGAATAGTGTGATGGCCACATAATAAGTAGTATAAAACTATTTTCAATTGCATTATTATTATTATTATTATCCTATGAGTCTAATAGTGATTGCACATAATAAGTACTCAATAAATGTCGAATGAACAGAAAAATAAATGAATAGGTCCTTTGAAAAAAAATTTAACAATAATTGAAAGGTAAAGTGGTGGCTGCACGTTTGGGCAATAGTAAGATTTTTACAGAGGAAATGGGAAAACCCTGTAAACGCTGACATCCTGTTAATATTATGTTGTTATTTTAACTGTCGGTCCAGATTTTTCACTGCTATTCTTTTTTTATGATGAAACTCTTGGAAATTTAGAGGGTCTATGGAAAATGTGATTATGGGATAAGTATTTATCATTAGCATGGCCTTTGCCAACTTCTAAGCCTGAATGAGTTTTTGTTTGAGCCAAACAGTTAGAAATTGTTTTCTATTTCTGAAGTTTTCCAAGTGACCAAAATGCCTCTAATTAGAAAAGAAATACCGCTTATTCATTCCGTATGTTTATGGCTAAGTATATGCACATATCAGTGTTCACTGGGCCAAATTGTCTGCTTTTTTATTGAAGAGGGTAGAGAGCCAACTCTTTCCTGGGCATGTGTTGTAGGGGTCACCGTGCCTTATCCTGAGTCCTTGTTCAACCAACCTCAGTCCTCTTTCCTTGCAGCTCATGTTGAGGTTGCATGGGGAGAAATGGGCAAGCAGAGAATTACCAAATCCTTTCTCACGTTTGGAAGTCTGCCAAGCTCCAGGTATTCTCATAGGCCCAACAGCATCCAAGCTGATACTGAGCTGGGATCAGTCCAGTCTACCAGTCCTGGCAAGCTCATGATCAGGAGACGGTAGAGGATTTCCAGGCAGATAGGGATGGAAGATCACACAGTGAGAGTCTGGGATTAGATAAAGGGGCTTATGCTGTCATCCTAATTAATACTTTCCACATTGAGATCATCACAAATGGGGTCTGGCCTTCAGTCTTAGAACCCTGAAGACCAGACTTTTCCAGGGTACTCAGGACCAAATAGTATTTAGTGCTCAATTAATATCAGAAATTAACATTCCTGCTCTGATCGGTTTGGCTCAGTGGATAGAGTGTCTGCCTTCGAACTGAAGGGTCCTGGGTTCGATTCCAGTTAAGGGCATGTACTTTAGTTGCGGGCACATCTCCAGTGGGAGGTGTGCAGAAGGCAGCTGATTGATGTTTCTCTCTCATTGATGTTTCTGACTCTCTATCCCTATCCGTTCCTCTCTGTAAAAAAAAAAAAAATCAATAAAATATATTTAAAAAAAATTAACATTCCTATTCTCTCTCACTTGATAGCCTGGTTGCCAAGTTCTGAAAGCTCTCTTGATGTAGCTACTTAGGTACAGAAATTGTTGCATTTCTTTCATGTGCACCATCTCCATGCTCAAGATAATAAAGAGTAAGCAACTTTGCTAACTGATATTTTCTGGTGCAGCATCCCTTCTCTTGGCCCAAGTAGGGAGGCATGTTTGCAGTCTAAATACACACATAGGAGTTACTCTACTATGATTGGGAACAAATGTTTCTTTGGCTTCTGAGGTGCCTGTCTAGAATGGGGAGGTCAACACTGGTTCATAGACATATATAAAATGTCTCAGGCTAACTTTATACCCATCCATTCATTTCAACCTAAGCACACACAAGATATCCCTTCTTAAAAGAAGGTCTTTAATGAGACTGTGTGAGAATAGTGGCACTTACTTTTGCTTGGCATTATAGTAAACCCTCTCCATGCATTGGCTTATCAGATCCTCACAAAATCCCTGTGTACTATGCCACAATTTTCCCACTGTACAGTGGAGGAAATGGAGACTCCAAGAGGTTGCACCATTTGCTTAGGTTCTGCAGCTAATAAATTGCAGAGGCATGATGAGAATCAGAATCCTGTCTCTCCTTCCTACTCCTAACAGCAGGAGGAAAGAGAGAGATGGAAAGCCGAGCAGGAAAGAGGAGAGAAAGAGCTTGGCTAAGGCATGAGGGAGGGGACAACCAGGACAGGAGTTACTGACACTTGAAGGGTAGGCAAAACTATACCTCAGAGCAAAGTGAACCCACTAGGTTTGTTGCTCTTTATAATTTAACCCATAGTAGAATCATGTGGAAAATGTTAGTGGTTGACTCAGTGGAACTGCCAGCAAAGCATACATTTAAAAAGTTGAAGCGAGCACCCGTGTTTGCTTCATCTTGGAATGAGAGCTGGGCAAAGATCAAAGCAAGAGAAGACGTTCAGGAAACACATTTCTTTGACTGCATGCAGGAGGAAACTTTTCACAACTGGAAAATGCGAGCCATCACTGCCAGCACCAGAGCACAGAGGTTTTACCTCATTAATCATAGCTGTCAGGTTCCTTTCTGTAAACAGCAGGCTGTTGACATAAAAATACCTTCTGTTTTTCATGGAAACGCAAAACAGGGAGATGGTGAAGTGTACAAGTTGTTGGTGTAAAATGCTTGTTGGTGTCAAGATAGGATGCTCTGTGACCTTACCGAAGATGTCTACACCTTAGTGTAGTCACAGTGGCTTCTGTGTACTAGTCAATCATGTGTTGCATTCCTGTGGTTTAGTGAAAATCTCTACCTTCATAGGCTGTCCATTTCAGCCCCTCAAGTAGGGTACACAAGGCTTGGGCTGGTGGGTTAAATGTGGGACTTCAAGTCAGAGAGGTTAGCTGATGTCCATATATTGCCTAACGTGTGAGCAGAGAAGCCATATGCCATGCATGCGTATCCAGGTACCTTGGCAGGGGAGGAGAAAGTGGTCAGGAGACTGAGGGAGGCACTACTAACCTCAAGTCCAAAGGGGGAGGTAGAGAATAAATGGAGCCAAGAGTTGGGGAATTTGATCCATGCACATGTTGGGAAGAATGACACACATTATTCCTGGACAACAGCAATAATAAGACACATTAATAAGGATCAAGGTCAGTTTCTGTTGTCTTCACCACTAGCTACCACCGTAAACCAAGCCTCTGTCATCTCTCATCAGCTACTTAGCCAAGTGGCCTTTCTGCTTCTACTCTGCTGCCTCACTCCCAGAGTGTATTAATCAGATCACATCACTTCTTTCTGTACCTCTCCTGTGCATTGAACTTAGGTTATTATTCAAATTAAAATTAGATAATTATTATTTGAATAATATCTAAATGTGTTAATTAATATCTAAATATATGCTCTTCTTAGATCTCCAATACATAGAAATTAGATTAACATTCTAATTTCTCATGCTAGCCATCTAGTTCCTACATTGCCTGGCCCCAGTACTCTCTAACTTCAAGCTCTTAAATTTCTTCTCTGATTTACTATGCTATACTCACACTGGCTTCCCCTCCCTTCCCTGTCCCCCTCCATCATCTTAGCAAGCATATAAACTTGTCTCTGCTTGGAGGATTTTCTTTTGTGTTCTTTTACCAAAAAAACTCTTCTCTAATTTTAAGGTTTTTGGCCTTCTTCTCAAGATTTGAGTCTCAGTTCCAATATCTCCTACATTCTCAGAGAGGTCTTCCTAAACCATTTCATCTAAAACTAGAGGCCCAATGCACAAAATTTGTGCACGGTGGGGTGGTCTCCTCAGCCCAGCCTGCACCCTCTCTTATTTGGGACCCCTATGATCAGGCCTAAACCAGCAGCAGTCGGACATCCCTCTCACGATCCTGGACTGCTGACTCCTAATTGCTCACCTGCCTGCCTGCCTGCCTGGTCACCCCTAACTACCCCCACTTTTGGCCTGGTCACTACTAATTATCCCCTATCCTGCTAGCCTGGTCACCCCTTTTACTGCCCCCCCTGCCAACCTGGTCATGCCCAACTGCCCCCTTCTGCTTGCCTGGTCACCCTTAACTGCCCCCTCCCCAGCCTGGTTGCCCCCAACTACCCCCCCACTGGCCTGACCACCCCTCACTGCCCTCCCTGCCAGCCTAATTGCCCCCCCATTGCTCCCCTGCCAACCTAATTGCCCCCACTGACCCCCTGCTGGCCTGGTTGCCCCCAACTGCCCACCCCTGCAGGCTTGGTTGCCCCCAACTGCCCCCCTCCCCCCCACTGGCCTCGTTGCCCCACACAGCCTGCTTTTCAGTCATTTGGTAGTCCCTCACTAACCCTCCTGCCGGCCTGATCGTAGGCAGCCATCTTGCGAGGGTGTGAGGGTCAATTTGCATATTACATCTTTATTATATAGAATAATACATATCACTGCCTATCATTCTTTTATATATAGTTTAGTTTATTTATTATCACTTTTTTTCATTAGAGGATCCCAGTGAATTCATTAAATTTTCACATTCAAATGTAAGATCAAGGAGGGCATGGATTTTTTTCCTTTTCTGACCGCTGTATCCCGATACACAGTAGGCAGACAAACATGTTTTGTTTGTTTTTGAATAATGAATAAATGCATGACTGGCAGATCTGCAAGGAAAGTGGTACTTGGACAAGGAATCTTTACTATATTTGGGTTCAGTCTTGACTAACTTCTCTAGCTGTGAATGTTGCCTATCATTTCCAGATAGTGAATACCATGCATTGTCCTAACAGTTCAGTGTCTATAAACACGTGTTATGATCACATGTGCTAATATATGTGAAGGTGCTTGGAAGATATAAAATTGAACAGGAAACCAGTTGCTCTTGGGCAAAAAATTAGCATAATGCATGCAGGTCTAAAAATTTATACTTCACCCCATATAAAATAAGGTGGACAAAAAAGTTCTTTGAGGGAAATTGGGTTTGAATTTTTCCAGTTAAGAAAATCATATAAGGGAAATGTTCATTTCACAGACTATTTAGCACAGATCCTAGAACAGGAAGGGAGTTAAATACGTCTGGTATTCTGCCTTCGGAAAGGAAAACATCGTTAGTGGTTATAAGGCCCATACAGTGGTCATACTACCTGCCTTTGACTCCATTCCTGTCTAGCTATGAGACTTTGGGTGAGTCATTTAACCGCTTTGTGTTTCAGTTTCCCTCATTCAAAAAGTTCAGAAAATATGACATCTATCTATTTGAAATATAACCCTGGGAGATTTATGTAAAATAATGTACAGAAACACTTTGAGCAGTGCTCATTTGATAAATATTAGCTATTATTATCTTCCTTTTGCAACAAAGTGGCTGAATTTTGGAACATTTAAGGAACTTTCTCAAAATTGTACAGCTAATACATGAAAGAGCGAGCCTAGAACCCACAACTGTGCCTCTTAAAGTGCTGTGGCTAAATTTAAGCATTTAAGAAAGATTTAAGCAATTAAACAAAGTTGAAACCTAAAATAGACATTGGCTCCGAAACAATGTGTTACTATAATAGTTTTTTGAAAGAAAAAATACTTATATAGATCTGTATTTAAAGTACTGAAAGAATGTACACCAAAATGCCAATAGTTTTTAGTTTGTGTATAATGGTGGAGTTTGAAAATTCAAACAACTTTCTTTCTTTGTGTTTCACCATTTGCCATATTATCAGCAGTTATGGATTAACTAACCAGAAAAAAAATGCTTACAAGGCAAAGCAACTGCACTAATAACATCAGCAATGACACTTCTATGTCATGTAAATGTGTGACTATATAAATCTTTATATTATTTACAATGCTTTTATGTTTTCCAGATAATTATGGTTTAGGCTCTCACTGAGTTCCCACCGAATCTTGTCCACTGGCCAATCCCCCATGCTGCCACACTCTGACTCTGTGTTTAGGTGTCAGTTTCCACATGTCTACATACTATTTCTATCCTGGGTACCTCAAAGGGGGGCACTTTGAAAATGATTGATGAACAGAGCCATTGCGATTCTGAATCATGAAACAGGATTCCTAAGGACCACCCTAATTTCAAAATTACTAAGATAAGCAATAGGATCTCATTCTCTATACTTAGTGAATTGTTATGCATTTCTGTATTTTATGTCTAACCAAGACTTATGTAGTTGTTTTTCTTTTACATGAAAACTTTCATAAACCACACTTAGCATTTATATTTCATATTCAAGTATTCTGTGTCTACAAGATTTTTATAATCATCCTCTGAAAAATGCCCTAAGGACATTTGGCCATACTACCCTTTTGGTTGATTTCATACCTTCCAGTGATTTTCATGGGCATTTTGTTATTTGTTAAAATGGTTTATAATATAAGTTTTAGGCTTTTCTCAGAAAGTTTTGAGCCTGTTTCTTTCGTGGAGTTATAAAGGAGAGTTTAAAAGGCATTGAAAAGTATGTGAACTATGGAGTAGCCTTTGGTGCTAATGTTTGTAACACTCCGACACCTGCTGTCTTCTCCTGGCTTCTATGAGCGTGGCTTTGGATGCTGCAGAGGATAATGTGGCCTGGTGTTCTTCATCCACAGACTGTAGATAGACAGATCTTTATCTTCAAAGTAGAAATGCTTCAAAATAGGCATGGGGAAGTTTCACATGGTCAGAGGGGAGCATAAAGATGAGTGGTATTAAACAATGAATCATACAGAGAAAGTATCAACAAGGCATTCTGTAAACAGGAACCACTCAGCTTCTGACTGACAGCAGTCAGACATCTAAACTGCAGGAGGAGGTGGGCTGACTGGCCTACAGGGGACAATGCTTGGAGTGGACAACTGGCAGCCTCACAGGACCCCCTACCCTTTGCATTTTATTTTGTTTGATGATCTAGCTCACTAGATAATAATTTGTTGAAAATGTGAGGACATAGTAATGTATGTATGACAACACACAGTTTAATCTGGGGAATATAACCTAGGATTTCTGGGCCTAAGTTATAAAAATAATGATAATGATAATGTCATTAATAACAAGTAGCAATTATAGAGGATTCAGTCTGTCAGGTACTATTCTAAGCATTTGGCATGTACCAATTCCTTTTGTAAAATGCTCCCTTCACACAGTTTGTATTAGGACTGAGGGAAATAACTCAGGTAAAGTTCTTAGGAGTCTGATCAAAATTATGAGTTTCCAAAAGGTTAGCTATTTCATTGTTATTTAAAAAAACAGTACATGCATCTTTCTTCAAATATTACTCTAAGAGTCTTTAAAAGTATTTTTGCTAGATGAAGTCCCAAGGCTTTGTCATATCCCAGAATTATCCACAGCCTAACTCAGTGCCTGATATATATTTATAAAAGCAACACATATCCCACATTGTATGGATGTGTTGTAAGTAGGTATCTCAGGAAAGAAAGCAGTATTTGTTTTCATCCGATTCTCAAAATATTTCATGGTCTAAGAACTAATGAACCCCTACTTTGAACAAAGAATTTGTCAGCATGTGAGTAATGAAGTCCTAATAAAAATAACTGTGAAGCAGGGAGGAAAAAAATCTGTGGTGCTGTTTCCCTGCCATCAGAGGATTTGGAAAAGCCTTGTGATGCTAGCCTCTGGGTTAGCCATCCAGGATAGCTCCCTCCCCCCACCTGGAGATTCCCATTTGCCCGCTGGGGCCATTTACATAAGACTGTGGGATTGCTGGAAGTTCCTCTAGCCTTGAATGGATGATTCAATGTCCGATCATTTTATTCTGGTTTTGTAGAAATCATAGACTGTTAGTACTGGAAAGAGCCCCATCTCTGATCTATTTCAGGGTTTTCAAATTTGTAGCAGATGTGCCACCCCTTCCCACCCTGGTGATGGGGACATGGCTGATGGGGACAGCACTCTTTACATCTGTGTCTTTTAAATTGTTCTTAACACAGTACTGTACGAAACCATTGCCAATGGATTCAAATTAGCACTTGTGAGGAAACTGGTTTCTCATCCACGTCCCTTTCTAATGTCTTTCTATTATAGTTGGGAAAACCGAGGTGATGACATTTAATACGTCCATGGATTAGACTTGAGCACTGTGGAGTGAGTGATATGAAAGCTTTGAAATAGCTTGTGACTACAAACTATTGTAGTTTATAGTCACAATACCAACTCCTTTGCCTATGCTGTTATTTTCCTCATCTTTTATAGGATAAAGGAAAAATGCTTTTAAATGATCATTTACCTTCTTACCACACACCAGTCCAGAGGCAGCTAAAAGCAGGCTTCTGGATGAGGAAATTACAAGTGATTTGTTGAAATAGTATTCCGTATGTTTTTTATTTTAAACAATAAAATAATTATTCAAAGCCTCATCTCTCATCTCTCCTCATCCTTGAAAAGAGCACCATGGGAAAGTCGTATACTCAAATGTAAGACACCCAGAACAGTTACAATTAGCTGAGGATCAATAATTCTCTGAGCCTCAGTTTCCTCTACTGTAGCAGGAAAATATTTGACATTTCATAGGAATAGAAAACTGGATTATTTGTGCATTAAGTGAAAAAAGATGGCTCACTGTTGAAAAGTAGGTTATGAACACTCATTTATTTTCCTCTGTGTGTATGTGTGAAAAGAAAGCAAATTTAAGTGACGATGAGAACTGGCCAGAGAAAGACATGAAATAAACTGCATTTCCATCTTCTTAAAGCATGGATTAAATAGCATAGATGTGGCTTCAGAATAACTGAACACCATTATAGTTCCTATAACTTTGAATAGATCTCTCCCTCTGCATTCTGAGCACTGGCATAAAGTTTTCCAGTTGATTCTATGGGGAAAACTGGAGAAACACTAGAGTTTTCAGGCAGACCAGCAAGCAGACAGAGATCAAAACGGCCTAGATTTTTTTCTTTTTCTTTTGAGGATTGAAAGGGTGGCCAGGGAAGGAAAGAGCACCAGAGATGTAGCTATCCCTCTATCTTTAATATACACTCTAAGTAAACTGTCTTACATCCCATCCTTCTCTTTCCTTTCATGTTGGCCTCTCTTGGCAATGTGAAAGTCACAGATAGAAATTAGAAAATAAGCGAGCATTACACAAGAACATGTTTATTGTCTGAATAATAAAATTTGGCTAAGGAGTTATTAGAATCCCCCCCTTACCTGAAGTACAAGCCTCCAATAAGCAAACAGAAGCGAGACCCCCCCTAAATGAGAAAGAATATATTGACAACCTCACTCCTAAGGCATTTGGGGGTGTGTTCAAACAAACAAGCTACTTCTTCTTAATGGACCAGAGCACGGATGACACAGACACACAGTGAGAGACATCGCAAATCAACACATCGATGTGAGTGCCCAACCACCACAAACCTCAGACTTCTTAAAGGTGGCCAGCCGCTTGGATTTATACACACAGAGGCACTGGCACATCTCCCTGCAAAGGATGATTTGCATGTAGTTTCTAGCCAATACTCTTACCAAAACACAAAACAAAACAAAAAAACCTTAGAGACAATGGTAATAAATAAGAGAGAAAAAGTGAAGAGGAGACAGCAGCTTCCATCTGCCCGGAGCATGCAGAGCCGCGCTGGGCCTCCTCGGAAACATAGGCAGCTCTGCCAGCTTCCAGCGCCCAGGGGAGAAGGCTGCGAGGGGGGAGAAGCTATGCACGCTGGCTGCTGTCTGTGTATTTGCAGCAAATCTCTACGAGGAGGGGGTGGGGAAAGCTCAACACTGTGTCCTGGGTGTCCTTTGGGGGTGGCTGAAACAGGTGTCTCTGCAGCTACCAAGCCTCGGAGGAAAAGGTGGGAGGCCTGGCTTACCACGGTTGTTGGCAGGTGGCAAATCCATGGCAGACCCGTCTCATAAATAATGTACAGAAACCAAACCCACTTCGTTCCTTTCCCAAGATGACTTCAGATCATTCTCCAAGTGCAAATCTGAATATAAAGATTATCTTCGTGGGGGAATGTCAGCCCTGCCTTCTGTCCCCCTCCCTCCACGGCAGGGCAGACACGGTCCCCTCTGCTGGCAGGACGCCCCCCCGGTCCCCTACACCTTAAGGTAATCGTTCTTCAGCCGGCCTAGCCGGGTCCCGTGGCTCCGGATGGTGAGGGCCAGCAGCTCGTACCGGTCCCGGAGGCCCGCGGAGATGTCCAGCGTCTCCTTCAGGAGGGACTTGGTGTGCACCAGCATCCCCAGGAAGTCCTCGTTGAGCCTGCTCTCCTGCCGGCTGTCCTGCTCCTGGCCCTGCTTGAACTTGCTCTCCAGCTCCGTGAGGGACTTGTCCGAGTTGGAGTAGGCGTCCCCGATCTGGTGGGACTCCCGGCGCAGGTACTTGCCGTAGCTCTCCTCTCCGTCCAGGTCGTAGGAGATGCTCTTGCTGATGCCCTCCAGGACCCGCCCCGCGTCCTCCACCTGGCGGCCCAGCACCGTGAACTGCTCCCGCAGCGTGAGGCTCAGCAGCCGGCCGGCCGGGCCGCCCTCGCCCTGCGAGCAGCGCCGGTGGTCACTCACCCTGAAGAGCAGCTGGCACTTCTCGGGGTCGTCGTTCTCCTCGTAGTCCCCGTCGGGCACGAAGTAGTGGTGCAGCGTCCCGTTGGACATCTCCGGGTAGAGGGGGCCGTCGAAGTAGCCCTGGCACAGGTGGCAGAAGAGACCCATCCAGAGCAGCTGCAGGAAGGCCATCTCGTGGCTTCAGGAGGACAGGGGACCCCTGGAGAAGACTTGGGGCCCGGGGACACGAGGAAGGAAGGGGGTCCCCTTTGGAGTCAGGGCCGCCTCCCTGAGACAGCGTCAGCCTCAGGCCCCGCCGGCTTGCTGCTCCCTGGTGCCCCCTCTCCAGCAGGCTTCATGGGGCTGCGGCCCCAGCGCCTGGGTAGCAGGGTCAGCAGCGCAGGATGCACAGGGATCTGTGTTCCCTCCCGCTCTAAGTAGGTACGTGCTGCTGCTGCTGGGCGGCTGCAGCTCAGCAGGCTCTTTCCCCTGCGGGATCCCAAGGCTTGGCAGGACTGGCTCTGTGGCTCTCAGCTCTCCTGCTGCTGGAAGCTGGAGCCTGGAGCTGGAGAGAGAGAGAGGCTGGCTCTTGCCCTCTGGTACTATTGCAGCTCCTGGGCTGGGTGGGAATGCGGAGCTTTTCCTTTGGCTAATGATATCCTGAGGATCTCTCTGCTCTCAAATTACAGCTGGTTTCGTCACTTGGAAGCCAGGGAACAAGTTTGGAAAGAAACCTCTCACCAGGTCCCTGTTATTAAAGGTACAGGGTCTCTTTTTTAAGATTGGAAGGGAGACCCTAAAAAAACCCCCACCGACTTTGGCTTAAAGGAGAACATGGGGACAGGACAGCTGGAATTCTCACAGCAAAAAGACTGGTTTGCTTTTAATACAGGGGGAGGATGAAGGATGATTACTCTGGAGAAAAGACATTTCACATGTTTCATAAGAATCAGTTAGAGTGAATTCGATGAGTATGTCTTTCATTAGAAAGTTTCTGACTTTGAGACAGATGTGAAGTATTAGAAAGTGGCAGTTTGATTTGAAAATGGTTAGTTAAAATTTATAATAACAATACTTTGGATGAAATAGGAAATAGAAAACTGGTGAATTCATGTTTATTAGTATACATAATAATAAAAGCTGAAATGGAATTTTACTGGTTTAGTAAGTAAATGGGCAACTGAGATAACTTTAATTTTATGAAAAACCATCCGTGCTAAGCTCCTGCATTGTATCTTTAACCTGACCCTTTACAGCTATTATTGAGGATACTTAAAAGTTTTCGAAGAATAAAGGGCTGGCACTGTTTCCCCATTTTCCAGATGGAGAAACAAAGGGGAATTATGTTAAGCAAATTGATTATAGTCATAAAGCTATATTGTAGTTAAGATTGTTGTTGAGACAGCACTTATTAAGTCACAGAATCTTTTAACTTAATTCAGGGGGGAAAAGGTATTTTTTTAACCCAGCCATTATAGTTTCTGATTTATTAATTGATTAGCAAATAACCATCCTTCAGGACATCTCATTTGTTCAACCAATGTTTACTGGTCATCCTATATAATAAAAGACTAATATGTAAATTGACCGAACGGTGGAACAACCGGTTGCTATGATGTGCACTGTCCACCAGGGGGCAGATGCTCAATGCAGAAGCTCCAGCTGGCGGTCAGTATACTCCCACAGGAGAGCACAGATCAACCAGAAGCCGGGCTCACAGCTGGCGCCTGCAGTGGCTGTGGTGGGAGCCTCTCCTGCCTCTGTGGCAGTGCTAAGAATGTCTGACTGATGGCTCCCAAACATCCATATCCATCAGTCAGACACCCCCTGAGGGCTCCCAGACTGTGAGAGGTCATAGGCCAGGCTGAGGAAACCCCTCGAATGTACGATTGTGCATCGGGCCTCTGGTTTACTATATACTACAGTCTATTAAGTAGTAGTATATAGAATAGAGCAATGAACAGAAGTAGAGACAAATTCTTGCCCTCCTGGAGCTTATGTTCTGGGAAATGGAGAGGGGATTAGATTAATACTGATAAGACATTTTGTATGGTGGGTAGCAATGGGGTTGCAGAGGAAAGACAGGGAAGGGATGGGGAAAGCAGGAGGCAGCATTCCTAACATGGTTATGTCCTCTTTCAACTTAAAATATAACAAACACTCACACGATTTGCCTGTGTTTATACTTATCTCCCTCTCCAAGTCATAGGTGGCTGGTATCGTTCAGAGCCACAGTCCGTACAACTTTGGGACTGTCACATTTATTGCCATCACTTTCACTGACATGGGGCCAGACTCCTGGATAGACATGAGAAGTCTGCTTAAGTAATTGGATATTTTGTTAATGTGGTGTCACATGCATAGATTTTTGAGACATGTTAACTGCATATTTTTTCAATATTAACCAATTTATTTCCTAACAAACTACAATATGTTTTAAATATATTTTATATGTATTTTACATATATTATCCCCATTTTACAGATAAACAGGTTAAGTAGCTAGTTTCAGACCCAGGTAATTTGACTCTAAACAGCATATTAAAAAATATAAAACCTTTCATGAATTTGCAAAGGGGACTAACTAATCTTCTCCATATTGTTCCAATTTTATTATATGTGCTGCCAAAGTGAACACTTGACTGCACACTTCCATTCTTATCTGCATATTTGGCATCATAAAAAAACATAGACCAAAGGAGTCTTCTTTATGCTGATGCTCACTAAAAGGCTATGGCTTATTTTCACTGTGCAGGTTTTCCCCACTATCTGAAAATACAGTGTTTCTATGAAACCGTCTTTAATGGCATAAAGCAATTACCATTAATTTATACAGGAAAAACTAGGGAGCATTCCCACACCCAAATAATAATCAAACCAATCATACCAAATAACAGATAATGCTTAAAATAACACCGACATGGAGTACAAGCAGGAATGATATACTATACAGCCTATATACACTAGAAATAATGCATGTATGGTATAGTTACAAGTGAGCACTGCCTCTCTAACCAGTTTGCTGCAAAAAAAAAACAACATTAAAAACAAAAAACAAAACTGAATACTATTTTATCTTTTTTTTTAAAAAGCAGAAATATTCTTCGGATTTTTTAATTTTTATTGTTGTTAGTAAAAATAAGTACCAATGTAGGTCTTTCATAAAAGTGAAGTGGTGCAAGGTGACCTTTGGAAAAGCAGGGCATACCTATAGTCCAGCAGAAAAATACAAACTCCTCTGGTTTAGAAACTGAATTTTTGGACTCAAGAACCACATGGCTTCATTCCTTTGCCCTGGGGCATTCACAGATGATGACAGATGGATTAAAACTGGCTTTTGGCAAAGAAGGGAAGAGGGCTTGACTCTGATTCACTCCACTTCCTACACAATCTGCTCCAGAATTACTAACCAATTCTTCTAAGCACATATCTATTAAGCACTTACTACTGCTTGTCCTCCACTACCTACAGGGTGCAGTGCTAAGTTAGGCACAGATACAAAAAGGTGCAACAAAAATTTAAGTCCATAGAGAGCTTGCTCTTTGGTTGGATATATGTATATGCACACACATGATCAGGATAAGAGAGTATTTACTTTTCCTGCAGTTTTCTCATGTAACAATATGAACCTTCTGTTAAGTATCACCATTTTTGGTTCTACTTCCTCAGCTTATGTTCATTCTTGGGCATCTCTTTCATTTGTGTTTCTGACATGGCTATTAGTTCTCAGGACTACAAACATCCTTATTCATGTCTACCAGGAATGACAGATTAGATCCTTGATAGCTCAAATGCAGCTCCTCCAAATCCACATTGATGGTTATAGCCTGATTTCAATCATTAATCCACAATCTAGATATATTCCCTTTCTGGGAATCAAACTCACAACCATTTGGTGTATGGGGTGACAGTCCAACCAACTGAACCACCCAACAAAGGCTAAGTAATTTAATTTTTAATAATGGCTATGTTGAACAACTGGCTTGCAAAATTCCTGAAAACTTCATTGGCTCTCATGAGCAGGTGCTAGTAGGCAACAGCATACCACAACTTGTTCATTTTTAAAAGTTATTTATTTGTAGGTTATTCATATGTGCCCACTTTCTCCTTGGGCTGGTCTACTAGAGTCAGAGTTAAGGTGGGTCTCCGAGGATCAGCTTAAAATAAATGGAGCCGGAGGAAATGTCCAAGAACAGATGTCAGAGGACTTTGAAGAATAAGTAGAGGAAGCACCTGATAGAAACCACAGTTGAGTCTAGAGCTGAAAACCAGAGACAGAGTCAAAGGGTTGGCACTGGGCAAATTTCAGGATAAAGGAGGACTTCAGGAGCCATGGCCAGAGTTGTGTAAATAAGTAGGGGAGCTCCTTCACCCAGTACAGCTGCTCATATGCTGTCCTTGCCATGCAATGTTAGTAAGGTTGGCTAGCTCAAGACTTGCTTATCTTTTATCCTTTTCAGTGCTCTTTAAAATCAAGATTCTTTGGTCCAATTACCACTTCAGAGAGGGAAGCAGGAATTTAAGCACTATGAGCCTAAAGACCTGTAAGATTTTTGTGATTTTTCTCTTGACAAAGGTTTTTGTGATTCCCTGGCTGTTTCTGATTATGGTAATAATAGAAGTTTTCTAGAAATGGGGCTTGCAATCACTAGGTATAAGGAGGGTTGGAGAAATAGGGTCCCGCTATACAGTCTAGAAGCCAAAAGGGGCCTCAGGGAAGTGGAAGCCCTATACCCAATAAAACAGTCAGACTGAATCCCTGGGCCACATCAAAGAGGAAAAAAGAACAAAGGGGATTAGCCTGGACTTGATTAGAGATCAGGGCAGGAGAAGCAAGGAAAAGAAGAGAAGGGGGAAGATGAGAAGGACAGTATTTAGCACTTTGGGGGGTATTTTAATCAAACAAACAAATAATTAGTAGTTATTGAGCAGCCATTGTTTAAAGAGGGTGGGAAGAAGAGAGGAAGAGATATGGATGAGAAAGAAAGGAAAGAGAGAAGTAGGGAAGGAAGGAAGGAAGGTAGCAAGCAGGCAAAGAAGAAAAGAAGATAAAGAATGGAGAGAGTGGAATAAGTTTTGATTATCTAGTCTGTTATTTATTCATTTATTGTTGCTTATTATTGACAATATTACAGATATCCCCCATTTACCAGCCTTTGCCCACTTCCACCCAGCCCCTGCTTCCCCCTCCCCTGGCCTTCACCACATTGTTGTCTATCCATGGGCTATGCATATATGTTCTTCACCTTCTTTTGTCTAGTAGCCCCCATCCCCTTCCCTCTGACATTAGTACCCATGACTCTGGTTCTATTTTGTCAGTTTATTTTATTAGATTCCACATATTAGTGATATCATATCTAGTCTGCTATTTATTTGTTACATTAACCCAGTGAAGTGGTTATTATTATTTGCTATAAGAATATTGGTTAGGGGCAGAGGAGAATTAATTAACAAGAGCAATTAAAGAAAATCTCCATTATATATAGACAATAAAACACACCCATGAAAACATAATCAGAATGCTTACAAGGAAATAAGTATAATGTGGGAAGTATCTAGTCAGTTCTCCCAATCTTTCTCTATTTGTCAGAATAAGCTATGATACACCACGATAACAAACACCATTAAAATGCTAATACCAAATTCAAGTCTCATGCAAGCCAAGGTGATTCAGTAACTCTCCTCTATGCCTTAATTGTAATGTCATTTCCTGTCATTTCTTAACTTTAATGTCATTTCTCCTAAGAACCCCTCCTTGATTTCTGGATTTTAATTAGTCCTCCCTATCATTCTACCTATTAGTTCTCCTTTTTGTACCACCTTGTTCTTTTCCTCATGGTACTTTCCACTATTTATAATTGAACTTTAGGTATTTATTTGTTCTAGGTGTGTCTCTATAGCTTGACTCACATTGCTTAGAGATAGAAGCTGTGTTCACTTCTATCTCCCCACTGCCTGGATCAAAGTGGTGTACTTAATGAATATATGTCAGCACTCTGACTTAAGTTGGTAACTTCCTATTTAGTGTTTTGACACCCTATTTTTGTAATTAGTGGTACCTTTTCTTAATTTTTTAAATAATATGTATTGCATTTTATGGGGTTATCTATTAACCTGGTATATTCCCTTCCCCCTCCCCCACTTGACTGTGAGTTCAAGTGTAGGGATGTGTTTTAGTTACCTTTATATCCTTTGTGATTAGCACAGAGCCAAGCAGATAGCCAAATATTTGTTAGTTGTTGTGATATCCAAAATATATAATTTAAGGAATTCTACTCTTTAGTGATGGCCAGAGAATCTGAGTACATGTTTCGTCTGGCCAAATCAGCCAGTGATATCTCACACTTAATCTGGATAATCCTGGCAGAATAGAAGGGACAGAGCCCTGTGAATTCCATGATTCAGAACATCCAGAAGGGAGTATCTCTCAAAGGCTGACTTCTGACCTATCCTAAGTAAACTGTGCAGCAGACTGTACAGACTGTCCTAGGATGTTCTGGGCTGTGAACTGCAGAAGCATCAGACCACCCTGCAGGGCAATTTGCTGTTTGCCTGGTAACAACTTTTACTTCTCTGCTATTGGAAGTGCCCACCCTGTTTTAAAAAAATATATTTTATTGATTTTTTTTTTTACAGAGAGGAAGGGAGAGGGTTAGAAAGTTAGAAACATCAATGAGAGAGGAACATCTACCAACTGCCTTGGCACATGCCCTTGAGCAGAATCAAACCCGGGACCCTTGAGCCTGCAGGCTGACACTCTATCCACTGAGCCAAACCAGTTTCAGCTGCCCACCCTGGTTTATGATCTAGCTGGCTTGGAGAAAAATCAGACCTTATTTCTTCCCCCCTTTGAGTCATCTTCTATTCTTTCTCATTATTTTAATGATCAGGTCTAATAGAATTGAAAGAGCTGAGAAAAGGCAGAGAAGCAGAATGTGAGAGAACAGAACAGTCACACTTCAATTCTGCAAGCACTTTGTTCAGCAACCACATGGGAAAACAAATCATAGCAGCAGCTCTACTATCTGTTGAGGTTGTGGGGGCCATAGGGTACAAATGGTCTGCAAATGGAAATATATAGTGGGGGTCAGAGGAGAGGGACCTATAAAACCTATGACGATCTGAGGGAAGGAAGATCAAATCTAAATGGAAACAGAAACAAGTGTCATGGAAAGTTTAGATCAAGAGCCACTGACTAAGGTTACTGAGAAACCATGAGTTTGAGTCTTTCCTTTATTAAGGCACTCTGGTGTTTCTGGTCTTAATAAAACTTATAAAGGAGTTCACAGATGGCCAAGCAGATGCCCCTCAGACATCAGTTGGGGTAGGGAGTGGAGAGATGTGGTGGGATAATAACAGCATTTCTTTTTTTTTCTTCTTTTTTTTGTTGTCAGAAAACAGGAACATCTTCCATGCTTGTGTTTCTTAGTTTTTGGCTGCATTTTTTTTCTTTCAAGATCTTGGAGATTTAAAAATTGTCCTGCAGTGAACAAGTCCTTGATTGTGTTTAGAATCCAAATTCAAACCCAACTTTTAATTCTAAAGAAATGCAGTTGGAAGAGGAAAATAGGGGCTATTTTGAAGATGAGTCAAAATGGGTTTGCCATTATTGCCTTTGGGGTAAGTCTGAATTCATGTCAGAAAACTTGTTTCCAGATCCAAGTTCCAGGGTGGATCCAATTGTTCCCACTTTTTATTTTGCAGCTTTGTTAATGCCACCTACTGAGCACCCACACTTTACTTCTTACTTCCTCTACCTACTCCTCATTTGGCCTTTTTTTGCTGGTGATCCTGTTGAAACTAAATGTCAAACAGGTGGAGGTAGAAGGACAAGCTTATCTAGATGTTTGCCATAGAGCATTTCACTTAAATATGCTTTTTAGATATTGCCCAAGTGTCCATCAGAAGATGAGAGAAATAAGAAGGGGTGGCGCATTTACACAATGGAATACTACATGACTGTAAAAAGGAAGGAAATCTTACCCTTTGAGACAGCATGGATAGACCTGAATAGACTTATGCTAAGTGAAATGAGCCAGACAGTGAAAGACAAATACATGTAATTTCACTCGTATGTGGATTCAAATGAACAAAGGAAACTAACAAAATAGAATCAGACTCATAGAGAACAGACTGACAACTGTCAGAGGGGAGGGAAGTTTCAGGGCTGGGTGAAAAGGTGAAGGGACTAAGCAAAATATAACTCATAGATACAGATAACAGTAGGATAATTACCAGAGGGAAAGAGGGCCATGGGGAGGTAGAAGAGGGTTCAGAGGGGATAAGTGATGATGGAATGAGACTTGACTTGGTTCAGTAAGCACACAATGCCATATATGGATGATATATTATAGAATTGTACACTGGAATCCTATATAATTTTATTAACCAACTAGAGACCTGGTGCATGAAAATTCATGTATTGAAGAGGGTCCCTCAACCCAGCCTGCTCCTGTCATAGTCCGGGAGCCCTCAGGGGTGGGAGGTGACCTGGTGATCAGGGGAAGGCAATGCCCCATCACACCATCACACCTCTGCTGCTGCCACTGCTGGCAGTGCAACCCTTAGCCAGCCCTGGTTACCTGAGCCTCAGGTGGCCCTGGCCAGATGGGCAGCTGCCATTTGAGGCTTGCCTGTTCCTTGGGCCAGTCCTGGGCAGCTGGGGTTGGAAGGCTGAAGGGACTGGGAGACTCTTGCCACATGCTTCCCTGGCAGGGCTGAGGGGACTGGGCACCACCATCTAGTGGCTATGGGCACTGAGAGTGGGGCAGTCAATTAGCACATTCTCTCCTAATTGGCTGTGGGTGCTGCCATCTTTGCAATGGCATGAAGGTCAATTAGCATATCCCCTCTTTATTAGATAGGATGTTATCCCAATAAATTCAATATAAAAACACAGATATCAAATTTTAATTTAGACATGCGCTTGTTCAAAATTGGGATATTCTTTATTCTGACCAAGTTCAGCTTACATGATTAGCAAATGCTTGCTTCTAGAAGTATGAAGCAAAAGGTTCTGAGATAAGTAAGGATATCAATTTAATATTGACCTTATGTTTTGAACCATATGAGAGGACTAATGGTATAGACTTTAGTGTGGTTAAAACTTTTCAACAGTGGTTATATATTGTGTAACTAAAGATTATTTATATAGGAAAAACCCATTTATTGGTGAATTCTTCCTGCAAAGTTTTTGTTCATGACCAACAACTCTTGATTTGTTGGGAGTAAGTCACAGCCTGCCATAGTATTAGCATTCTATTGTAGCTCTGTAAAGACTGAATAGCAAATAAAACAATGTAAGCAACTATAAAAGGAAAATAAGATAGATTTGATTACATTAAAAATGTACTATATGTGAAAGTCATTATAGTCACCTTAAGTAATTTGGGTCAACGTTTGCAACACATTTTGGTAAGAAATGTTTATTATTCTTTGTGTGTATTGTGTTCATAGAACTTAAGAAGAAAAAACAATAGAACTCCAGAAGATAAGTAAGTGACATGAATTGGCAGTTTTTAGTAGAGAAAATGATATACTAACTTAACATATAAAGTATGTTACCTTGCAAGTAATAAAAAGCCAAAAATAAAAATGAGATAATGTTTGTCCTAATATTGTAGTATGAAATAATTATATTTCTTAATGCTATAATGACACAGAAAAACAAGTATTCTTATACATTGAAGGTATGGGTTGACTTTTTTGCAAAGCAATCTAGTTATTTGCATTGGCACATTTAAATTTAAAGATAATTTAATAAAATGGCAAATGAATATTATACAATATCATATGAAAAAAAAGGTTAATAAAATAACAACAAAAACCGCAATACAAAGGCAAGATGGTAATATGACAAAAGGTAGCCTGCTTATTTCTATGGAGGGATTTCAGTAGTTCCCCCTTATCTGTAATAAATATGTTCCATGACCCGCAGGGAATACCTTAATCCATGGGTAATACTGAAGCCTATATATGCTATGTGTTCCCCCCCCCCCTGTATGTATATACCTATGATCAAATTTAATTTATAAATTAGGCAAACTAAGAGATTAACAACAACTAATAATAAAATGGAACAATTATTACAATGTACTGTAGTAAAGGTTATGTGAATGTGTTCTCTCTCTCAAAATAACTATTGTACTATAATCACCCTTCTTTTTGTGATGATGTGAGACGATACAATGCCCACATGATGAGATGACGTGAAATGAATGACACAGGCATTGTGACATGGTATTAAAATGCTTCAAGGGTTACTTGAACCCAGACACTGCTACACTATGATAGTCAATCTAATCACCTAGATGGCTAGTAAATGACATGAATATGCTGGACAAATGCATGATTCATATCCTGGGCCAGATCGAATGGGACAGCACAGGATTTTATCATGTTACTCGGGACAGTGTTCAATTTAAGACATATGAGTTGTTTATTTCTATAATTTTCCATTTAATATTTTCAGAGCACAGTGTGACTGTGAATAATGTAAAGTCAAGTCATGGACAAGGGATGGATAGCTATGTTCTCCTTTCATTTGGTTTGCATTCTCCAAAGTGCCCCCCATAATCCTATGGTTAATAGACTATAAATTTTAGGAGGAAAAATAAAAACTAAGAGAGGGAAATAGTTCAAAGGGGTAGAACAACTCGAGCCATGTTCTGGAAGCCCTCACCTCATGGAGCTTGATTTCACATGCTTTCGGCTGTGCTTCCCCGATATCGCGATCCTGGGTCTGTAGACGGCAGAGTTTCATCTGATTTAGTTTTTTAAACCACTTGGCTCTGAAGCCAGATACCCAAGTCTTTGGATTCAAAAGCCACTGATGGACTTTTTCCATGGTTGAAATAAAATCAGGATGTTTGATTCTTGTAGATGTTGAGGTTAAATTTCTAGATTTTCATGGATTGGAATTTTTATTACCAGTGTTATGGGTTAGGCTGGAAGCATAGTGAGTGGAGATGCAATCCTCATGTGTTGTTGAGTTATTTTGGGACAAAGATTCTCTGAAGCAGGCTAGGTAGTAAGCTTCTAACCAGAAACCCTAAAATCTAGGAATTATAGTCAAGCTAAATAATACAAGACACATGAGTTTTAATCTTATTTTCTTTCCTACTTCCAGGTGTCTTATATATTTATTAAAATTGCTGCTTCCCAGATGTTGTCTCACACCATCACCTAAATGGAAAGGGTTTCTATTATGTAGCTTCACAACCTCATTTATATTATGTGCACCAGAAGAAATTCACATTATTAGATACTTAGCATATTTTTTCAATTTTATCTCTTTTAATATAAATGAAGGTTTCCTTCAGGGATATTTAAACCAAGTTTGAAGATGGGTGTTGCCCACAAATGTTGTTGTAAAGAAAATGAGGGAGAAAGTTATAATTTCTTATTCCCAAAGATGACACATAAAGAGGGCAGGTTTTTAATAAAGTGTAATAACAAAATATTTCTTGGTTTTAAAACGATTCATAGAAAATAGCTTCTGAAGTATTTTTGCAAAGCTGTGAAAAATAAAAGTGAAGCTTGGGCTTTAACAGAGTTTAAAAATAGACCATGTGCTACCAGGGAGGTCTGTGAAGTAACTAAGTAACTTATAGTGTTTAGAGACTCTTAACAGTATGTAAAGTTAGAAAATCAATTTTTCTTAATCCCAAAGAAGGCCAGTGTCTGGTATAAACTGGCAGCAGCTTATAATTTGTAAATAGTGGGAAAACGTGACTAATAATAGTGCTGTTATGACAGTACAGTAATTTAATAGGATTGAAGATGTTTGATCTAGAGAGAACACAAAACAAGAATGTTCTCTGTCTTTTCTTAGAAATGTTGGTTAGCATTAGGGACACTGAGATGAGCATGAGGCTTTCTGCCTATGATAAGCCATCTTCCTTTTTTCTCCTTCCAAATGCTTTATTGATAATGGCTTTATCTCAAAAGCAGGAGGAGCCAAATGGAAAAAGATAAAATGATCCCCGGAGAAGAAAAATGTTCTTGTCATGAATAATATAAATAAGTTCAAAAATAACTAAATGCGATTTATCATTAAAATTTCGCTTTCCATGTGTACAACGATTTTTTTTTTTTAGCAATCTCCAATGAATAGAAGCCTTTCTTATTTTTTAAACTCCATGGCTCAGGTATGGCTGCATTCCAAAGCTGCTTGAAGAAAGAAAGGATTAGCTCTGGAATGGTGGAGTCACTGTGGTTTGCACTGTGGAATTCACTGTGGATGCTGAGCCCCAGGAGCTGACAGGAAAGAGAAAATGCTAACATTCAGATACTAGATCTATAAGAAACCAAACATCAGGCTACTTGGGATGCATCTAGATTTTAAACGGGTGGCAATATGTAGGCAGGCTGTTTCTATGTTTTGTTCTGACTCTAGATATGTTAATATTTTTGGGATCCTAGCCTTAGAATCTTAAACATGAAGAAGTTTATAGTTATTTTTTTGTTTGAGGAAGAAAAACTATTGATTAGAAATGCCATCCCAAATAACTAAAAACAGAATATCATCAAGTCATATGAACTCAGGTGTTACAGAAACACACACACACACACACACACACACACACACTTTACATTGATTTGTGCTTCTGGCCAAGGTGGAGTAACAAAGATTGAATGTGCCCTCCAACCTGAAATAACTAAAACACTGGACATAGGACATTAAATAAGAGTTTTTAAGACTGAGCATCAAGCAAAGGAGGACAGTGACACCTGAGAGATGGGAAAACAGACAATGTGTAGGAATGGGAAGCCAGTGGAGCCTAGGGGCCTTTCTGAGTTGAGAAAATGGGTCCAGGAAGGCCAGGTGGCTGGAGTTCACAGAGCAGAGCAATGGAGAGGTACAGCTACAGAGAGAAGGACCCCATATACCTGCAGAGGGTCTCCTTCAGTATCGACTAGCACATACATATAAGGAAACTCCCAGAGTAGAGAAAGAGCCACCCAAAAGGAATTAGATCAGTGGTTCTCAACCTTTCTAATGCCACGACCCTTTAATACAGTTCCTTATGCTGTGATGACCCCAAACCATAAAATTATTTCCGTTGCTACTTCATAACTGTAATTTTGCTACTGTTATGAATCATAATGTAAATAGCTGTGTTTTCCGATGGTCTTAGGCTCTACAGCAGCAGGTCTCAACCTGTAGGTCATAACCTATAGGTTGAGAACTGCTAGCAGGGTCACCACATTAGAAAGGTTGAGAACTACTGGATTAGAGGAAACAATTGTTAGAGTTAACTCAGGGCTGAAAAGGACTCCAGTTCTGACTAGGCAGAGTAGATAGCTTCAGAATTTACTACATGCTGGGAAGATTACTAAAAAATATTTTGTTCCAGTGGTGGGGAAGTATTAAGCATATTCTAAATGCTGTTCTGATCAAGCCTCTAAAATATATTTTTAAAAATTTATCTTTATTGCTGAAGCTATTACAGGTATTCCCCTTGTCCCCCATTGATATCCTCTCCCCTCCCCCACTTGCCCACCCAGGCCTTCACCACACTATTGTCTGTGTCCATGGATTATGCATATATGCATGTAAGTTCTTTGGTTCATCTTTTCCTGTTCCCCTCTTCCATCTGAGATTCCTCAGTCTGTTCCATGTCTCTGGACCTGTTTTGTTCATTAGTTTATTTTATTTATTAGATTCCATGTGTAGGTGGGATTGTGTGATGTGTATTTTTCTCTGACTGGCTTATTTCGCTTAGCAAAATAACTTACAGGTCCTTCCATGGTGTCTCAAGTAAGAGATCCTTATTTTTTTTTACTGCTGCATAATACTCCATGGTATAAATATACCATAGCTTTCTTATCCACTCATTAATTGATGGCCACTTGGGTTGTTTCCACATCTTAGCTATTGTAAATTGCATTGTTACGTACATAGGGATGCATGTATTCTTTCTGATTGGCGTTTCAGGATTCTTAGGATATATTCATAGACGTGAGATCACCGTGTCAAATGGCAGTTCCATATTTCATTTTTTGAGGAAACTCCATACTGTTTTCCATAGTGGCTGCATCAGTTTGCATTCCCACAAGCAGTGAACTAGGGTTACCTTTTCTCCGCATCCTCGCCAGCACTTGCTGTTTGTTGATTTGTTGATGGTAGCTATTCTGGCAGATGTGAGGTGATACCTCATTGTTGTTTTAATTTGCATCTCTCTGATGATTAGTGACTTCAAGCATTTAAAAATATTTATTTTGGTCATCTGTAGTCCTCTTCAGGTAAATATATATTTAGGTCCTTCGCCATTTTTAAATTTGATTGTTTTCTTTTGCTAAGTTGTAGGAGTTCCTTAAATATTTGGGAAATTAACCATTTATCAGATGTATCATTGACAAATAAGTTCTCTCACACAGTGGGATCCCTTTTCATTTTGTTGGTGGTTTCTTTTTCTGTGCAGAAAATTATATTTTGATGCAGCCCATTTGTTTTTCTTCTTAAATTCCCTTGCCCTTGGAGATGTATCGGTAAGCACATTGCTATAAGAGATGTCTGAGATTTTGCTGCCTATAATTTCTTCTAACATTTTGATGGTTTCATGACTTACATTTAAGTCTTTTATCTATTTTGAATTTATTTTTTGTATGCTGTATGTTGGTAGTCTAGTTCATTTTTTTGCATGTACTGTCTAATTTTCCCAACACCATTTATTGAAAAGACTACATTTACTCCATTGTATGCTCTTGTCTACTTTGTCAAATATTGAGAGTACTAGTATGGCTTAGGTTAATTTCTGGGGTCTCTTTTTTTCTCCCATTGATCTATCTGCCTGTTCTTGTGCCAGAACCAGGCTGTTTTGGGTACAGAGGTTTTGTAGTATAAGGTGATACATGGTATTGTGATCCCTCCAACTCTGTTGTTCTTTCTCAAAATTGCTGTGGGTATTCAGGGTCTTTTTTTATTCCATATAAGTTTTTGGAGTATTTATTCTAGATCTGTGAAATATGCCATTAGTATTTTAATAGGGATTGTGTTGAATCTGTATATTGCTTTGGGTAGTAAGAACATTTTAATGATGTTAGTTCTTCCAATCCATGAACATGGCATATCCTTCCACTTGTTTATATGTTCCTCTATTTCTTTTTTCAATGTCCTGTCATTTTCTGAGTACAGGTCTTTTATCTTCTTGGTTAAGTTTATTTCTACATATCTTAATTTCTTTTTGTTACAATGGTAAATGGGATTATTATTATTTATTTTTTTTTTAGTTTCTCTTTCTGGGAGTTTATTATTTGTCTATAAAAATTCCATCAATTTCTAGATGTTAATTTTGTATCCTGCTACTTGCCAAATTCATTATTGAATCTAGTAGTTTTTGTATGGAGTCTTTACAGTTTTCTATGTACAATATCATACCATCTACAAATACTGCCAGTTTCACTTTCTCCTTTCCAATCTGGATGCCTCCTGTCTGATCAGTGTGGTTAGGACTTCCAGTACTATCCTATAAAATAAAAGTGTAATATGCAAATCAACTGAACGGCAAAATGACCAGTTGGCCAGAGGCAAGGCCAGTGAGCAGGTGGTGCCAGGCCAGCAAAGGCACATGTCAGTGGGCAGAGGGAGTGAATGGCGATGGGGGCAGTGACCAGTGGTGGCAGAGGGGCAATGGGGAAGGGGGGCTGGTATTGTCCCCTGATAGCCTGCCCGGTTGCCTCCCACAAAGGGAGGCCAGACTGTGGCTTATGGGGAGCAGGCCTAAGCCATCAGTAGGACATCCCCTGAGGACTCCCAGACTGTGAGAGGGTGCAGGCCAGGTTGAGGGGAACCTCCCGTACCCCCGCTCAGTGCATGAATTTTCGTGCACCAGACCTCTAGTGTTGAATAAGAGTGGTGAAAGCTGACATTCCTGTCTTGTTCCTGTTCTTAAGAAAAACACTTTTAGCTTTTGACCATTGAGTATGATGTTGGCTGTAGGTTTGTCATATATGGCCTTTATTATGGCCTCTATTCTCACTTTGCTGAGAGCTTTTTATAAAAAATGATGCTGTTTTTTTTCAAATACTTATTCCGCATCTATTTATATAATCATATTATTTTTGCTTTTATTTTATGTGATATGTCACATTATTGATATGTGAATATTGTACCAGCTTTGCATCCCTGGGATAAGTTCTACTTGGTCATGTTGAATAATATTTTTAGTATATTGCTCTTATGTCTTTGTCAACAAGGCCTCAGACAATTACTACCGGTAAATCCATTCATTCATCATGTTTATAACTGAGTGAATATTTACTGAACACCTGTTAAGTGCCAGACATTGTTTTAGGCATTATGAAAATACTGGATTTGAACTTCAAAGATAAAATAATATAATGGATATAAATACCCTTTGTGAATGCTAAAGTTCTATTTAAAGAGAAAGATTAGAAAGTAGTTTCCATATCATTCAATTTCAAATTTGCTCTTTTGGTAACATTATTTTTGTAATGTATGGTGACTAATTTCTCATTTATATTTTACTTTTCAGTAAACCAGAGGCAGAAAGTTGTACAGGCTCAGAAATATAACAGATCTGTTTTAAAAACAAATATATCCTCTAATATTTACATGACTGTGGCCAACTTATTTGATTGTCTTTGGCTACTGGTTTCTTATTGTAGAAGTACTAATGTAGCAGGGGTACATACAGATTCTTGAGCGGATGAAATAAGAACATATATTTTTAGGGCATTTTGCATTGCCATTTAACACATAATATTGGTTATTTTTATCACCCTAAATTCTAATAATACACACTTTCCCCCTATGAAATTTAGTAAAGTTATGAGAACTTGGGGGGGGGGGAGTAACTTACAAATAATTTTATTTGCCTTAAATTATCCCTTGTACAAAAATGTTGCTCACCAATGATTAAGCATTGGCATCACCTTGGAATTTTTACAAACAGAATTTCAGAATCATTCCTAAACTCACTGAATCAAGGCCCTCAGGAAACTGAGATGCACATTAACTTTGGAGAAGCTTGAACTGGGTGAAGAGATACATAATAGGTGCTCCTGACTGTTCAGGTTTATTTTCATTCCCACTCATTCTTCAGGTTTTGGTATATTCTGGGTTTTCTATAACATTTGACTTTTCAGTTTTCCTTAATTAATATCTAGAAAAAAAACAAAAAAGAGCAAAGACAAAGATGGTGTCAGCATCTAGATTGGGCTTTAAGTTGTATCCATTTCATTTAGTGTCTAATTCCAACCATGTACCAGCCATGTGTGTGCTTTATCTTGTTAAATCTATTTAGTCCACATAACAAGTATTTAAGATTGGCATTATTGTCTTCATATTACAAGAAATGAAATGGAGTCTCAGCGAGGTTCCAAATGTTTTAGAAGGACAAGAAGCCAACAGGCAAGAAAGGTGGATTTGAACTCAAGTTTGTATCCAAATTATGTTTTTCCCACCTATTCACTAGTGTGGTGTGATCTTGGTTGCATTGCATTTCTTCTCTGTAGGTGATTAATAAAAAGGGTGGCTTTTTCTCTTTCACAACAGATTGGAAACATGGTGTTCCTATCTGTCCAAGAGTATTTATCCTACTAATTCAGCTCCCCCCTCTTTTTTTTTTATTGGGTCTTAAAATGGTACATGTTCGCTATTAAGAATTATTGAACCAACATATGGTTTCAATTGAACAATTCTAATATATCATTGTGAAAAAAGGAAAGAAAAAGAAAACACAATCTAACCTTTGTACTTTTGCTATG
Source organism: Pipistrellus hanaki (assembly GCF_964339955.1). NCBI lineage: Eukaryota > Metazoa > Chordata > Mammalia > Chiroptera > Vespertilionidae > Pipistrellus > Pipistrellus hanaki. The sequence continues at coordinate 59,375,989 of NC_140511.1, read as the reverse complement.
AAGTAAAAATGTGTTTTAATAAAAAACTGAATTGAAAGGTCTAGAGTTAAGTAGACACATTTATATTTGTTTATTTTTACCTCAACAGTTGGTCATGACTAACAGCCAGAGGGCTTTAAACACAGCTTTCATTCAGCTGCTTTTATGATTTCCCTGAAGCACTAGTTACCAGAGTTACAGACTATAGCTCACTGTGTCTACCTATGGTCTGTAGTGGCTCAGGAGTTGCCAGCTTGAGTTAGATCTTTGTTCCAGAAAGATCATAAGGCTTTAACACACCACTCCCATTTTACTGAAAGAGAAATTCACATCCCTGGATAGGTATTGCCTCTGAAATGTTTGAGCTTGGCAATCATTGAATTTCAATTAGATTATGGTATCCACACCCAAACCAGTATGGTAAAACCTCATGTGGTAAATTTGAAGCAATGGTTGAAACAGATTATGGGAGAATTCCAACTCTTTAAAAAGATTTGGCAAAGGAGAGAAGCTTCTGCATGTGATTACAATGATCATTAATGTCATGATTTGTGTAGAAATCACAGTACTTTCATATATACTATTGAATTTTATCTTCATAATGAATCTTTTAAGATACATATTATCACTATATTATTATATAGGTGTGGGAAATTCAGGTTAGGGAAGTTGTGTCTTGCCTTAGTAATAGTTGATAACTGATGTTACAGAGCATGACTTTGATTGGATTTTGTAACTTTCTTCTAGCTGTAAGTCTCAATGGCCTTCCCATATTCATTTTCCTCTTGTTGACTGGGCTTCTATACATTGAGGTATCTTGGGCCATGCACAGAAGGTAATTTTCAAAGCTGTTCAGTATTTGGTCAGAGTGGTTGCAATGGCTCATTTTGTTAAAAAAAAAATCTAATCTTGGATGTGAGCTCCACAAAATAGCAACAAAATTTCATCAGTGCTGAGTCATTGAACTGCTTTTGGTAGGGAAAGTGAGGGCTTTCAGCTGCAAGTCACAACTTCAATTCACAGAACTGACAATGATTGAGTCCATGGGAGCAAAGGAAGCTCCATTGACTCTACTGGTATAATATCACATAATAACTAAAATTTTTCTGCAAAGTATCTGCTGATGAATAATGCAATGAATAACTACAGGCTATAAAAACTGTGCTTATGGGTTTGGCAAATTTGTTCAAATTGTGTCTCTTTCTTCTCCATCCATATTTTTATTATTCTTAGTTGGAATGCATCTTAGCAGATTCCACTTTGTGTTACATTAAATTATATTTTCTCAATTTTGACATAATTTCTGCTTGTAATTATTCCATATAGATCACTCGGGCTTATTCTTCAGTCACTTCAAACTTGGTATTAACTCTTTGAAAAAACAATTACTGAGTGGTATGGCTAACATCTATAAGGGCTATGAAAACCACTTTTTAAAATTTGTTTTATTTTTAATTGACTATTGATGTCACTCCCAATGTTCTCAACTCTTTTAACAATGGTTTTTACTGAAGGGCTAATAGTCTTAAGCAAGTTTTCTTTGGACACATTTCATTGGCTGCTGCAATCAAACATGATTTAATTAACTCACCATCAATAACTTGCTTGTTTGGCTGGCTAACAAATAAGCCACTTGGACCTTTTCTTTGGTTGTAATGTTACTTTTATTTGTGTGAAGAAATTCTGCTGTGATGAAATATTCAGTTTTAAACTTTCAAATTTTTGGACTGCTACTCCCTGTGAATTGCGAATATTGTTCTAACTGCTTAATCTGGTTATGTCATTACGTATTGTATTCTATAGCTATATGTCTTTTCATAAGAAACACAGTGATTTGCTCTTCAGTTTGATAATGGAATAATATGCACACCACTGTACCTGAAAGGCATGACATCCAAAGTCTACTTTTTCTTTGCTTTTATTGACATGAGCGGTATGCATTGGTAATAAAAATTACATAAAATATCAACTTAGGACAATATGTGTGACATTTGAAGTGCTGTTGAGTAGTAACGCTGCCACTGTGATTTATAGTGCACCAAGGAGCAGTGTGAAGGGATTAATGCCACATATGGTTTCTGTCATAAATGCTCAACCCTGTCATTTTAGAGCAAACACAACTACAGGAAATGTGTGAATGAATAAGTGCAGCTGTATTCCAATAAGCTTTATTCTTAACACTGAAATTTAAATTTTACATAATTTTCATAAATATTCTCCTTTTTATTATTTTCAGCCATTTTGGGATGTAAAAATCATCTTTAGCTTAAAAGCCAAACAAAAACAGGAGGCCAGATGGATATGGCCCGAAGCCCATAGTTTAGTAACTCCTGATCTTGACTCATACAATATCCAGAACTGAATTATTGTTTGTACTTTCCAAACCTGTTATTCTCCTGTCCTCTCCACCACTATGAGTAGCCAATCTGTTTTGTTTTTTTTGTGTGTGTGTGTCATAAATTTTATTTAAATGTTGGACATCCTGTGTAGGAAAACAGAACAGCCAAGGTAAATAATATTTACACCTGAAAATGGACATAACTCTTTGTCAGGATGTTCATGTGAGGATTGAGAAATTTGGTTAGAAGTTGACCTCAGATTGAATTTTGCTGTTGCTAGAATCATCTTCAATGCACAAGGTACTTCAATTTGTTCCAGGAGTAGGCTCTTGTTATTTTATGTCTTGGAGGACTAAAGGGTTTTTCTCAATTTACTGTTCTACTTTTGGAACAGTACTGTTTCAGAAGTCTCCACATGTGTATTAAAGTGGGAATCTCCTTCCATGCTATCACCCATCCCCTAGTCATAGTCTTCTGTTCATAGTCTTCTGTTCTTTTTATTTGGTTGAGGACTTGTTTTGGTGGTAGGGAATTTTCTCAGTTCTACTAGTCCTACCCCAATCTTAAACAGAATTTGGGATCTGGGTCTCAGGATTGTGGCTTTCTCAGAAATTTTGCCCCTTGATTCATGGAGTCTAAAATGTGCCTTCTTTTAATAAGGATTCAAGGTGGGAGGAAATTTTCCTGATGGTTTTTCAGTGGTAACTGATTTGTACTTTGCAACTTCTGCATTCTAAACAGAGATGAAACCAATATATATTTTTACTGAAAATTCATATTTGCAATATAAATTTAATATATTGAAAAAACCATTGAATGATGAACATAGGATTCAGGATGATGACTACTTTATTTGGAGGAAGGAGGCAATGTCTGAGAATAGAAGTAAATGGTTAGACTCAGGTTATTTAAGAGTTTTAGTGTTGGGGTTGTGGATTATTAAAATACCTAACTATCCACATAAATTAACAAATGAGTGGGCTGCACATGAACTGATAAATGGGTATTATCAACCAAGGATATGTTTAATCCAATATAGTGCAAGTGAGTTTTTAAAAAAATGTGAGAAAGGATAGATATTTATGGAAACAGCTAAATATCTATTTATGGATAAAACACATGTGATATATATGTTACAAATATAGTATTTTGTATATTGTATGTAAAATATATCACATATATAATATACAAAATATTAGTTGGACTTAAAAAAGAAGGAAATCCAGCCCTAACTGGTTTGGCTTAGTGGATAGAGCATTGGCCTGTGGACTGAAGGGTCCCAAGTTCAATTCCCATCAAGGGCATACACCTTGGTTGAGGGAACATCCCCAGTAGGGGGAGTGCAGGAGGCAGCTGATCGATGTTTCTAACTCTCTATCCCTCTTCCTTCCTCTCTGTAAAAATCAATAAAATACATTAAAAAAAAAAGGAAATTCTGTCATTTGTAACAACATGGATGAACCTGGAAGATATTATGATAAGTAAAATAATCCAGACACAGAAAGACAAATGCTACATGATCTCACATATATGTAGAATCTAAAATAATCAGACTCATAGACTCAGATAGTAGGATAGTGATGACCAGGAAATGATGTTGGTCAAAGGGTGAAAAATTTCTGTTATGCAAGATCAATGAGTTCTTGAGATCTAATGTACAACCTGGTGATTATTGTTAACAATACTGTATTATATACATGATATTTGTTAAGAAACTAGAACTTAAGTGTTCTCACAATAAAAGAGAGGGAGAGAGAGAAGAGAGAGAGAGAGAGAGAGAGAGAGAGAGAGAGAGAGAGAGAGAGAGAGAGAGAGAGAGAGAATGGTAACTACATGAGGTGGTGACATGTTAATTAGCTTGGTGATTGTGGTGATCATTTCACACTGTATATGTATATCAAGACATTAAACTGTATACCTTAAATATATACAATTTCTATTTGTCAATTATACCTCAACGAAGCTGAAAAAGATAGATATCAATTGTAGGAGTCATTTCCTTTTATATCATAAAAGAGGACAAGCCCTAATCTTATTGTAGTGATAATAAAATGATCTGTTGTATTTTAATATTAGTCTTGAATGTAAATAGTAATATGAGTCTACTTTCACTATCTTCAGAGATGCATGCATATGCCAGAACTACTGTAACTACTCATGTATTCCACTTTGTTCAAGAGTTGGTGTAGATTCATGTTTAGGAACAAATGTTCTGGAATTGAGAAAATCTCATCCTGGATGTTGACTTTGTCCTCTGTAAGTGTAAAAGTTTTGGACTCATTCCTAAAATGTTGATTAGAATTTTTAATTCAAGGCTTGTTTGAGATGTCCTAAGTATGGCACTTAGTACAATCACATAGTAAATATACATTATTATTATTATTATTATTATTACTTCACTCTGTCTTATCAAATGCTATTTCCTTTCACCTGAAGGTTTACTCACCTCACCCTTTTTAACAATCTGGTGATGACAACTTTTTCTGTCAATACAACTTTGATGCTTTTATTACATTGAGAATAAAATTTTAAGTTTTTCAAAATAAGCAATTTATTTCCCTATTAAGTACAACAATCATACATAATTAGATACTGCCCTGATTGCTTTTAGTCTTCTGAAAGTGGGAAATTTTACCCTCTATTTATTTTGTTTCAGAGTAAGTATGCACTTAGGGTAAATGAACCTGGAGACATTTCTGGACTTTGTGCTGGAGATTCTGCAGGTGTCTAGTCTGTTCTCCAGCACCTGTCTCTTCATATCTCTTTGGAATGGGTGGAGTTTGTGACCTCTCACAGCCAGTTGACAATGAACATTTTATAGACAATTGTATTAGACCTTAACAAAGAAACAAGCTTCTTTCCAAATGCATTTGGCAGGATAAGCAAGCAAGGCCAACAGAGTTATACAGTTTATAAATAATAGGTATTTTTTCTCAGTGTAAATATTCAGTCATTCTACATGAAAATGTCTAGCTCATTTTGGCACTGATTGTTTAACAGCAATGATCAATGATATTAATATTTTATAATATCACAAAAAGGAAAAATCATGCATAGGATTCATGCCAGAAAAATTTCATAGGGTTATTTTTTTCCTGTTACTCTAATATACCTATAGTTTTCTATTGTTTATCTACACAATCAGTATGTCATAATTTGCCTGTTTTCTCTATTATTACATAATTTTAACTATTTTGGAAAATTAAATCATTCTTTATTAGTTCCTTAAATGTATCATTTCTATACGTGTATGAAAATACACATTTCAGCTCTGTGATCTTAGTGCATAGCCACATGTTGGCATATAGTTTGCAAATACCTATCTTTTCAGAGACTGGATCTGCCAGAATCTGAGGCTTCTGAGCAGTTCAACTCAGAAACTTTCTGTTCCATCTGTGCAAAGCTGTTTGTACATCTCAGAGCTCTGGCTATGGTGCTTTTTTAGTCTGCATAGACTTGAGCTGAATGCTCAGGATGACCTTCTCGGTATATTCTCACCAGCCATTGAATCCTTCCCAGGGAGTTCAGGAAGTCTGGCACTGCTGTTGATAACACATCAATGACGTGATGTCTGGTTTCTATTAAAAATCAAAAAGCCAAATATTTGATGCCAAAAACAAAAGTATAGACACTGTCATATATAAACATTAATATATTGCCTAATTTACCAAGAAACCTGAAGGGATTCCAGTGAGTCCTGGACCAAAGTGGACGATGGTATGGAGGCCTTGGCAAGGTCATCTATACCAAGTACCATAGGCAAATGCCACACACCATCACAGTCTTCTTCCATTGTGGTCTTCTTGGATTTTCTACTAAATAGTCCTAGTTAATTTAGCTATAAAATGTGTAAACTATCCAGTTATAGGCAAAGTAGTTTTCAAGCCAAGGTCATGGATCTCTTGAGTTGAATTTTAAAGTAAAGTGGACCCAATTACACACAAATGTGATGCATCCAAATTTGCTACACGTAAAAGACGTGGCTTGGCCTCAAGTAAACTCAAGACTCGGCTATATTTGCGCTATGATTTGAACGAGGTCCCAAGGATTCTTCTATCTAAAAGTGTAAATAAATTTGTTATCTAGCAAACTTACTATGCACTAGGCTCGCTATGAGGTTCTGGAAAGACATAGATAAGATGAGTGCTTTGTTCTCAAGGAGCACACAGTATAGGGGAGAGACAGACATATGACTTGCAATCACAATTCAGTATAAGAAGAGCTATTACAGGGGATGTACAAAGACAGGGTCATCTAACAAACTGGGGAAAGGGTCATAGGTGCCTCCAAAAGGAGATGATAGTGGTGAGATTCCAGATTCTCACCATGAGTTATTCATTGTTTTATAGCTCAGGAATTGGAGATATTTAAAATGAAATATATTGTGTGGGTAGGTGTTATGGACTAAATATTTGTGTCCCCCCTCAAATTCATATGTTGAAATTCTATCCCCCCAGTGTGATGGTGTTAGGAGGTAAGTAAGCCATGTGGGTAGAACCCTCTTGAGTGGGATTAATACACTTAGGAAAGAGACTCCAGAGACTCCTTGTCCCTTCTGCCATGGGAGGACACAGTGAGAAAACACTAGACTATGAACCAGGAAGGGGGATCTTATCAGACATGGAATCTTCCATCGTCTTGATCTTAGAGTTTTCAGTCTCCTGACTGGGAGAAATAAATGTTTGCAGTTTAAGCCATGTAGTCTATGGTATTTTTTTTAAACCCTCACCCAAGGCTATGCTTTTATTGAATTTTTTTTTAAGAGAGGAGAATGCTGGCAGCTAGAGGGAAACCCAGGTCCTGTTGGCAGCTGGGGGAAGGAAGGCCTACTGTTGCATGAATTTTGTGCATCAGGCCTCTAGTATATGGCTGTGCTCACCACATTTTCACGTGGGACTTGGGCACTGTGATTCAGGCAAAGAGGGGGTATGTGAAGGCCCAGGGGCCCAGGGCCCAGAGGTCAGCTGTGACCTGTCCTTCCACACCAGATGTTCATGCTTCAATCACCAGCCAGGACTGTGGACCTCACCTGTGCATGAATTTCGTGGACCAGGCTTCTAATACACACACACACACTGAGTGGCCAGATTATTATGATCTCTGAATGCATGAATTCATGCATGGGTGGGGTCCAGCTAGCCTGGCCAGTGGGAGGGAACATGAGTGGCATGGGTGGTTGGCCAGCCTGCCTGCTGATCAAACTCCTGGTCAAGGGGACAATTTACATATTAGCCCTTTATTATATAGGATATATACTGAGTGGCCAGATTATAATGTATTCAGAGATCATAATAATGATCTCTGAACACATATATATATGAGAGAGAGAGAGAGAAATATCAACTGGTTTTCTCCCTTATGCACACTGACTGGGATTAAACCCACAACCTAGGTATGTGCCCTGACCAAGAATTGAAGTGCAACCTTTTGGTATATGGGATGATGCTCTAATCAACCAAGCCATCTGGCCAGGGCTATGGTGTTCTTTTATAGCAGCCAGAATTGACTAAGAGGGTAACTACTGATATCACAACAGAGAGCAGAAATGCCTCAAGGCTTCACAGGAAGGAGAATTTTTTTTTTTTGTCAAGAGAAAGGAGGGAATAGTAATATTTACGTTAATGTCTAACATATAATCTTATTATGTGCTAGGAACTTTAGTACTATATCTATCATTTCATTTAACCCTCTAACAGTCTTATCAGCTAAGTATTATTTTGAGAATGAAAACCTTGTGGAAAGAGTAGAAAAAAATTGTAGACCAGGAAGACAGGGCAAAGGTTAAAATCTGAGCGGTAAAAGCCTCTAAGGGAGTGTCCCACCCAGAGAACAGTTATTGGACTAGACTCTGAACAAGCATAAAGTTAACCAGCATTTTAAGAGGACTAGTTGGAAGGGATGGTGGCCACAGGAGAGTAATTCCATTTTTTTTTTGGCAGTTTATTTCAAAATTTTGTCCTTAACAGTGTTTGATAAGTCATCTATTCTCAGATTTTTATTTCCTTAGGGGAAAAAAACCTTATCTTTTTCTCAAATGGATCAAACTGATAAAAAAAAAAAAACAATAACAGTAGTAATTAAATATTTTAGGGGGTTTACTATGTGCTAGGAACTATTTCAAGCACTTAGCGTACATTATTTCATCTAACTCAAGTAACAACTCTGTGAGGAATGAGATAGAATCACTTTCATTTTATAGATAAAAGAGCTGAGATTTAGAGAGGCTGGGTAATTGATCCAAGATTCACATCTCTTAGTGGGTGTTTGAGCCAACATCAAAATCTCCAGCAGTCTCCTTCCAGAGCTTACACTTTGAATCCCAAACCAAGGAAAGCATTAGACTATAACTCAAGAGAAAACACTTGGGCTATGGTGGAAAAGTCAGAAAAATAAATTGTAGCAAGATGTGTCCTTTCAAAATTAAAAATATGGTTTAAGTGTTTAAAGGTTCTTTTTGCTGTGAGGCATTACAGACCACTGACAAATGTGTGCTGTCTCAGGCGAAGGTTCGAAGCAATGCGGTGGTAGTGGGGTGGTAGACCATCACCCTGGGCTTTCCTGCAGCTGTGATTGTGCACTGATGAAGTGTTGGGCTATCTGGTCTCTTGCTTCTTGGTGCCTGCGCCTTCAGAATGCAGAAGTTCCTCTCCATTTTTTTTTCTTTATTTCCCTCAGACTGGACTGTCCCTACATCATCTAACTTATTACCAGTATGTTGCCCTTTGTTGTACAAACATCTTCTTCCCTATTTCAATCACCTCGGAATTCTCCGAAGTCATTTTCATCCTGAAGGGGAAGAACAAAACAGTCTGTCTTTTGACAAATTTTTTCCCCCTTGGACGGAACCTGCAAAAAATGCTTTTCATATGATCTTTCTCCTATGTGGAATCTAATGCACAAAATAACCCAATGAACAAAATAGACCCAGAGACGTAAAACCATGCAACAGACTGCTGCATCTCAGAGGGAAGGCAGGGGTTGGTGGGAAGAGATCAACCAAAGAATGTGTATCATGTATGAATAACCTATGGACACAGACAATAGGCTGGTGAAGGCCTGGGATCAGGGCAGGGGGTGGGCTAGAAGAGGTCAATGGAGGGGAAAAGGGGACATAGGTAATACTTTCAACAATAAAGATTTAAAAAAAGAATTAAATGGAACTAAAAAAAATGCTTTTCAAAACAGTTGAAATGGCAACACACAGCCTGGAGATGATTAAATGCAATGGAAAAATACAAGACTCATGAAAAAAGGATTTTCGGGGAATTTGCACAGAAAAACAACATTCAAGCTCTTTAAAATGCAGCTTTGTCTGTCAGAGTGACCTGTTTGCTGTCTTCACACATGACTCTCTTTCCCAAGAGTGCAGGCTCTGACGGTTTTGAGTTTACAGCCGTGGGCCAATGCCGAGTGATTGAGGCAGCAGATGAGAGCAAGCAGGGACATTGGCTCTGGCAGCAGGCTCTCCGCTGCTGACATTTCCTACCAGGGAGCCCTGAGGCAGGTCTCTGGGCTTGACCTCTATCAGGCACCGTTTCTCTTCTGCCATTGGGGAAGATGAAAATAACTACCTCATAGTTATATAACTACCTTCATATCTGTGAAGATTAAATAATATGTATAAAGCTATTTGGAAAAAGCTGAACACCAGCAGTTATTACTAAACTTTTTAAAATATATTTTTTATTGTTGATAGTATTACAGATGTCTTCCATTTCCCCTCTCTTTACCTTCCTCCTCCCAGCCCCTCTCCGGGTCTTCACTACCCTATTGCCTGTGCCCATGGCTATGCATATATTCTTTGGTTTATCTCTTCTCATCCTCCCAACACTACATCAAGGTATATCACTCTGTTCCATGCCTCCATGCTTTGTTTCTTACAATATTACTAATTTACTGTTATTATTTTACTAATGGTCTGGTGCACGAAATTTGTGTGTGGTGGTGGTGTGGGGAGGATGTCCCTCAGCCCCGCCTGCACCCTTTCCAATATGGGACCCCTCAGGGGGTAACTGGTAGTGGATATCCTTCTCACAATCCAGAACTGCTGGCCTGCCTGCCTGATTGTGCCTAACCACTTCTGCCTGCCAGCCTGATTGTCCCTAACTGCTCCCCTGCTGGCTTGATTGCCCCTAACAACCTCTGCCTCAGCCCCACATCCAAGACCCAGGATTCCCTCTTCCGGTCAACCACAGGCACCCGGAATCTGGGCTTCCCCCCCTCTGGTCAGCCATAGTTGCCCAGGCTGGCTGCTGCTGCAGGGGATGGTGGGCAGGTGGTTTTTCCTGGGCTGCAGCTGCAAATGCTGGCACCTGGATCCATGGAGTGGGCGGCTTCTCTGTCTTCCAGCCACAGCGAGTGGCAGGTACTGGTGCCTGGGACTGCAGGGTGGGCGGCTTCTCCGTCTACCAGGCTGTAGCCAGCTGCAGGTGCTGACACCTGGACCGCAGGCAGACGGCTTCTCCATCTTCCCTCGAATGCAGTGGGGGTGACTTCCCGGGCTGGCTGCAGCCTAGGATCACTGGACAGTCGGCTTCTTTGTCTCCTGGGCTGCAACCAGCTTTAGGTGCTAGGGCCTGGTTTCTCTGTCTCCTCCAGGATGTGGGGCAAATGGCCATGAGGCTTCTGCTGCTGTCTGCAGCCTGGGTTCAGGGGGCAGGCAGCTTCTTCATCTCCCGGGCTGCAGCCAGCTTCACAGGCCCAGAGTAGCAAGACGATGGGGATGCTACCATGTTTTCAGGTTCATTTGTATTCTTACTCTGATTGGCTGGTACCGTAGTGGAGTGATGGTAATTTGCATGTTTCTCTTTTATTAGTATAGATAAGTATCTTTTCTTCTTCCTCATTGACATTAAAATGACAAGAGTAAAACATATATGTGTGTTGGTATTGCCTCTTTCTTCCTTAAAAGGAAACCTAGACAGCTTCAGCCTCCCCTCTAGTCCTTTCTATACCAGATCAGAGAACCCTGCCTCTTTCTCCCAGAGGCATCCATGTTGTGCTTATGATTGCTTTTTGATGAACCTCACTCTTTTGCATGGTAGCTCCCGGAATTGTTGGAAAATTAGCTCAGGCTTCTAGGGAGTTCCTGTTCCAGGACTCCTTTCCAGTAATTTCTACCCTTTGGTTTTAGCATGGCTCCCTGCCGCCACCTGGGATGGATCTAGTCCCTTTTCCAAATAAATGAAGCTACCTAGGAAAAAGTTACTTAACCACTCTGTCTTTCAGTTTACTCATATATAAACAGAGATAATTGTTTTACCCCCATAAGATTTTCCTGAGGATTAAACAGATATAGGCTGCCCCCAGAATGTATACACACACCTTAAATAATGATAAAGGCAGTGTTCATGAAAGTACATTTCATTTTCAAAATTGAGCCATCAGCTGTTAAAGTGTATATACATTTTGGGGTCAAAGTTAGAACATGTAAGAAAGTCCCATGAGAAAATGGGCAGTCCACAGCTTATTTTTCATGTCTTTGGTTCTCCCTGGATCATGAAGTCTATAAGGGCAGGGACCTTATAGACTGTTTGTCTATACTCTGTCTCTTTCATCACGCTATCTCCTGAATTAAGCACATTCACCTCGTACATTGCATGTGCTCAATAACTATTTGCCATTTGGTTGGTTGAATGAATGATTGCATCTGGCCAGTTCCCCCTCTCCGTAAGAGAGCTAGAGCTTGAATCTTGCCGAACTTGCCCAGCTTTCCTCTCCTTCCTCTTCCCTTCCATAGAAGGATTTCTACAATCCACTGGTGCTTCTGACATGCTCCTCCCAATCACGAAGACTCAAAGCCAGAAGGAAGTGCTCAAATCACCTCCTGTAACTGGGTCTTGCATCAATCACAGAAAGAGGGAGATTTTCTAAGTTCTCGCTGCTGTGGAGAGATGAGTTCAAACTGTAGGAGGTCAGCAGTGCTCTTAACATTGCCTTTGTGTTGTTTTCATATAAATATTTTTACTGGGACATCTTCTGGCAAGGAAAGCCAGTTCTCAGTACTGTGGAGAGAAGGGAAGCTGTGCTCACCACATGCCAGTGGTATGCACTTGAGTCAGCTTAGGGTCAGTGTGATTTGATAGCATGTTCCTTTTCACTTTTGTCTTGATGCTTTCCCACTGACTCAGTGTCTATCTACTCTTTATCCTTCCTTCAAATGGGAAACAGCTGGGCTAAAGTGAAGTCCATGTCCAGATTCCCGACTCCCTTCCTTCTCCATGTCCCTGCCCACTTTCTCTGGCCCAGAAAGCAGCAACTATTTCTGTTTCTGAGATGCTAATCCTATTACAGATGTTTTACTAATTATCAAACAGTCCAGTTTGGCAGCTTGTAGTAGCTAAGTCAGATTCACACATTTTAACATTTTTGCCACTCACCTAGGGAAGTTCTATTTAAGGTCTGTTACATAAGTTATTGGAATAGCTCTAAGAGGGTATCTTTTTACCAAGGTAGGTGAGTTTCATTATGAAAATTCAAACAATAGTCCTAGTCTGTTTGGCTTAGTGGATAGAGCATTGGCTTTGGACCAAAAGGTCCCAGGTTTGATTCCTGTCAAAGGCATGTACCTAAGTTGCAGGCTCCTCCCAGTCAGGCCCCTGGCCCAGCCTTTGCAGGAGGCAACCAATTGATGTGTTTCTCTCATATTGATGTTCCTCCCTGTCTTTCTCTCTCTCCTCCACTATCTCTAAAAGGTCAATGGAAAAATATCTTCTGGTGAGGATTAAAAGAAAATTCAAACAATAACTTCTTTGATCCTTTCACAGGGAGTGTGGTTGAGTCATCTCTGACTCTCCTGCTTTGTAACATCTATGAGAAAGAACCATTGATCAGCTGCCTCTTGCACACCCCCTACTGGGGATGTGCCTGCAACTTGTTACGTACCCTTAACCGGAATCAAACCCAGGACCTTTCAGTCTGCAGGCCAATGCTCTATCCACTGAGCCAAACCAGCTAGGGCTTATAATATTCTTAAGATTTCACATATAAGTAAAATCATACAGTATCAGCCAATGTTCCTTTTTGAATGAGATATATTATAGGATGACATGTTGCACGGGGATAAATATTTGGTGCCTATCCCCTGACTTGGAAATCTAGAGCCAGAAAACAAATCTGAGAGTGGAAGCATGTCACTCAGCTAACAAGCCTAAATAATTACATAACATCTAAGCTTTAGGCCTTGAGGCTCAAACCCCATAGGTCCATGGAACTACCCTGAGAAGCCTCTGGAGTCTTTTAGTAATTTGAGAATCAAATACATTCTGTTTGAAAACGACTTGACTGATGTCTGTCATCACCACTTATTTCTGAGAGAAAGAGACAGTGGGCTCTAGAGGTCAAGGAAGGAATCTGCACCTCCCTGGTTTGCCCATGAACTTGAGGCTGGTCTGGTTATATCTCCTATTGGGATATAAATTTCAGCTTAATAAGAGGGATGACTTTCTAGGAGCTGGAGTTGCCCCAAAACAAAATACACTGCCTTGGTCCACGGTAAGTTTTCCAGAGACATGAAGTAAAGAAAGTTTTCTACACCATAGAAAGTGGAGTAGTGAAGCACACACACTTTACAGTTATTCCACTTCTGACACTCCACCACTTCTGCGCCCCATACACAGGGAAGCCACAGCACATACTGTTCCACATTTCCATCTTTGTTCTCATCCATGTTTCTTAAACTACCCCCTGTCCCTGCTCCCATCTGACTTTTTTCCTCCCAGCGGTGAGTTTTGCTGTTTATCCTCCTTCAGCCCTCCCTTTCTCGTCCTTAAGACTTTATTATTTTATCCTGTCACTCTGACCATAACTTGCTTCTCTTAGGAGGGCCCAAGCAGGTTGCCTCTGAGTGCCTAGCATGAGCACGGCCCTTGGTTCCCTTGGCCTGGGACCCTTCTACCCTGAGATCTCTCTCCTGGTCTTCCTCTGCAGGTTGCTTTCCATTCCCAGGAGCATCTACAGCAGCAGCCTAGAGAGTCTGGAATCTTTTACTGAATGCAAATGTAACTGGTTCCCCAGGGTGTGGAGATGGGCTCCTATGAAGCAAGGAGATGCCTTCTCCTTTTACCCAACCTCTTGGAGGGCTGCGTTCTTCCAGCTGGCCCCAATTCCATGGTTTCCAAGTACAGACTTGCTAAAAAAAAGCAGTAAAACTGGGTGGGCTTGTCTCCCCCAACATCTGTGTTTACCTCACTGAAGCATGCTTTATAGCACAAAGCCTAATTAAAACACTTTTACACAACAGCAACATTTTAGCTTTAATATGGTCTCAAGGAAAAAGCAAAACGGCGGGGAAATGAGTGGTGTTAACAAAAAGCATCTAATGTATTTTGCAACTTTTCTATTTGGGCGCTCGTTGGTAAAACAATGCATTAAATTTTCTTCACCAACTTGTCTTACAAGCCCATGCTAATGACTAGAATAATGACTGTCTGGATGTAATTAAAGAAAATAAAGACCTTTCCATCTGCCCACTTCAGATGACATCCTGGATTTCACATGCATGCTTTACCCTCAAATGCTGGTCTTAGACGTGTCAGCGCAGTTAATAGAGATGTTCCAGTGCAGAAATGCTTTTGAAGGTATTTCATCATCATAATTAAATATAAACTAGCAGACCATTTAAAAATATATTCTCCTTTAGACCATAACCAAACAAATTCTGTGGAACCTGGAGCAGGACAGTGAAGCGGAAATATAAATATGGTAGTGGAGAGTGACACCATGGACCAACAATGGGGCCAAAGTGCATTTCTATCCTTTCACCTGAGCTAGGCCTTTGGAGAGAAGACAATGACCAGTTCAAAAAATAAACTCTGGTTTGTTCCATTCAAGTAACATTGGTGAGTTCCCAGTGGTTCTTAACCATTTATGGGGCCACAGAATTCTTTTAAAAATTGATGAAAGCTTTAGATATCCTCCTCAGAAAAATATATCTTCCCATGGGCAATTTAAATAATACACACATCACATAGGAGCTTCAGGCAAGGCGGGTAGGGGGTTAGAGCTCAATATAAATTTAAGGTCTAATTTGCAGCTCAGAACTCCACTAGCACTCTTTTTTTTCACATGAATCTTCATCTCTGGTCCAGAGTTTCATATTCTTCCTTCAACAACTTGCTAAGCATCCTCACTGAGTCCCATTCATATGTATCATCAGTAACTCAAATGCAATCCTAATATTTAACATCTAAGATAAAAACTTTAGTCATTTTTATTTCTTCTTCTGCATGACTTTCAGCAGTCAGTCAGCACATTCATCTATTTCCCCCCAGCTCCATCCAGGGATCCCCTACATACCCTCCCCTTGCTGCTCTCTTTGCTGCTCAGGTCCTTCTTACTCTAATGTGCTTTGGCATTGAATTTCTCACAGATGTGAACCTTTGGCTCAACTGCATTTCTTATTCTTCACTATCTCATAACTTATATCCAAAACTATCACATTTTGATTAAAATGCCTCTCTTTACCTAGTGAATTGATGTCTACTTGCAGAACTCTTCCCTTGTTAAAGAATCTCTTGACAAGTCCCTCCTGCCTGCCTGCCTGCCTGTCTCCCTGTCCCTCTCCTTTCTGGAGAAGGTATCTTCTTCCTCTGAACTTCTTTCTCACTGTATCCACATTTTCTTTGAAGCCTGACAAAAATATGTATGGCTTTGTTGAGATATTATGTATATACTATAAAGTTTATCCATTTTAAATGTGCAACTCAATGACTTTTAGTAAATTTACAGTTATGCAACCATCCTTGCAATCCAGTTCTGTATTTATTTTAACCTAGTAATATCTATAGTGCCAGCACCATAATCAGCGCATTATTTTTATAATGTTAACCCTTCTCAAGGTAGTAATTATTTCTAGTTTATAAATGAAGAACATAAAGCTTAGGGATGTTAAGTAATTGTCTGAAGTCACACAACCACAAGGAGGCTACACTGGAGGCCAGATATGCTTGACTACAAATGCCATATTTTAAGGCAATATGACATCATTTTTCTCAAATAAAAAAAAAAATTATATTTTAAGATTATAATCTACTAGATAAAAAGTGGATTAGTTTTACCCATGGTTGTACCTAAATGCCTGGTTACACATTGAAGCAAGCAATAAACATCTGTTAAGTGAATTCATGGATGCACTTTTATGCTTCATGGCGTTTTAGAATTATTCCACTGTAGTTTTTGCTCCAATTAAAGACCATTGATAAGTTGTCAATATATGTGTAACTATAACCTTGAGGTGGAAGAGGGAAGGATTTATTAATCTTATTGTCCCATGAAGGGATGAATAGAGTCACTAATTTAATGCCACCTTTGAGCTAAATAATTCCTCAGGGTTTTAGTTTTCTAATCTATAACATGGGAGAGCAATGATTTTACTCACTTTGAATAATAATTATATAAGAAAAATGTGAGAATAAAGGTGAGAAAAATGAAGACATGAGGAAAGAAGAAAGGACAAATAGTGGCCCCATTTAGAGAAAAGGACACAACTTCATTCTCTCTTGCTTGTGTCACAATGGCATATCCATCCATTTTCATTGTTGCAACAAGTAAAAAAAAGGTGCTCATAATTTTCTTTTGATTGCCCTAAAATTCCAAGATTTCCTATTAAATGGACCTAGTATAATCACAATAAAATAAAACATTGTCTATGTCTGACTTTAACTTCATTTTATAATTAAACTGTACCTAGTTAGATGGAAGGAAAGAAGGAAAGAAGTACACAAAGAAAATAATGGAAGAAATTGACAGCTGTAAAAGAAAAAAAAGAAAAGAAAAGAAAAAAGAAAGGCCAAGGAGAGAAAAGCAACTGAAAAAGTGAAAGGAAAGAAAATAGTGACTAGAAGAAAGCAAAGAGTGAAACAGGAGAGAGGAGAAAGAAGGAAATAAAAAAGAAAGTGGAACAAAAGGCATGTAGAAAAGTTTGAAAGGAAGAAAAGGGAGAAACTGCATTCAAATGATTTCTGCCAGGCCTGTGCATTTTGAAATAGAACCATCTGAATCCATACTTTAACCACAAGTGTTGGAATACAGTTTGGAGTAAAAACAGCCTCCATCCTGACATTTTTCCAAATGTTTTTCTGCTGAATGCATGGTATCCTTTTGTGTCCTAGACCATGTTTGAAAGAAAACCTGGAAAGCCTGGGTTTTCTATTTCCATAAGGAGCAAAGGGTTCTTGCCTTATGCTAGCCAGACATGGCAAGGCTCAATTCACAAACGTAGGCTGGCCAAGGGAGCAGAGTATGAGTTTTGCATCGCTGCAGGAGGGCCGACAGGCTCATGTCTTTCCTGGTTCTGCTCCACTGTGATCTCACATAGCATGACAGGGATTCTCTTCCACTTGGCGAGAGTAGGCCTCCTTAAGTGAACCCTAGAGGGCTCAGCAAGGCAGATAAAGATGACTTTGGCCTGTCTTGGTCACTCACTGAAGGAAAAGGATGCCAAATTTCTATTAAAAATTTAAAGTCCAATTCTCAATACAATTCATAAATTATGAAAACCTTTTGAATCCTCTTTGCAAGTGAACCATATATTCTGTTTATCTGGAAAAATGAACTCAGTCATTTCTGCCCAGCTGCTATATTTTTTCAAGATCATGATTTTCTATCTGTTTCATATTGAGGCAAAGGGATAAAACACATCTGGACATCATAGACACGCTTGTTTATAGTGCTGGGATTTCTACCATTACCTTCACCAGGGCATCTGGAGTGCCGATTGGTTTCAAAAATTAATTCACCAAGAAGAGAAAAAGTATTTGTCAAATTTTTTTCTACCAAACTTTGGTTAAGAAAATACCATCACTGCTATTTGTGTCTACTCCAGTATTTGGGGATGAGTAAGTTATGAAGATCTTGACACCCATCAAAGAAAGCCATCTTCTTGCCAGCTCTCCAATTTCTGATTTATGCTTTGTCATAAATGTCCCTTATGTGCTGACATGTGTTTGGCTAATTCCAGAGGCATGCTTTTGGTTAACTTCATTGTCTCTACTTTCTCTTTCCCCTCCTCATCTTCATGATTCTAGGAGATAATTCTAGTTGGTACTGTGTAGCATGATGGACACCTTTTACCCTTACTTTCATAAGCTTCTCTGCTCCAACCTCAAGGGCTAGAATGTGGGTATGTCCAGTGCATTCATGAATAACATTTAGCCATTTACTAGGTCCAGTCAGGGTGAACAAGAGAAAGAGGTTGAATATCATCCCAGTTACCAGGTACCTAAGTTAAATATATCTAATTATTGCCAAATTTATCACTTCTTAATGTGTCATCTTGGGAGAGTACCTTAACCGCTCTGAGCCTTAGTTTCTTCTGTAAAATGGGAAAAAATAGTAACTACTATCAAAATGATTACATAGTGCATGTCAAAGTGCCAAGGGTAGTGTTTAATAAATAATAAATACCCAATAAATAGGTTTACTTTTTTAAATTATTTTTGTTATTACTACTAACATTAGTGTGAAAGAATGTAAACATGCATAAGCATGTATATATGTATTTTCCATGTCAATGATGGAAACAAAATATAAGCCACTCACTGGGTCATATTGTCCACAGAAGACCATTATATTAAGAGAAGAGCAGTAGCTGGTAAGGTATATAACATAGAATCAAGGAGTAAAAATATACCAGTACATCTCCAGTATTTTCAAGGAAGGAGCGCACTACTTTCTAAGCACTGTCCCTTTGTCGCTTGAGAGGAGAAAGGCAACTGATCAGGCCCCCATAACTGGATGGAACCACACTGCTTGAATATAGTCAATGCCTCTTGGTCTAAGTTTCTCTTTCTTAAAATGAGAACTTGTAGATACTCCGTGTACTGGTAGTGTATGGTCAAGTCCATTTGAAAACTGTTGTAAATGGCTTACTCCTTTAGTAGTAACTTTTGCATTTTAAAAGCTGTGAATACTAATCTTAGGATAAAGAGTTGCATTTAATTTTAAAACAGCATTTTCCAAACATATTGGCTACCTTCACACACACACTGGAACACCAGTTCTGTTTGTTTTGTTCTAAAGCCAGACATAGCCATGATTTCTTGTTCATGCAAACCAGAGACCAAATCACCCTCATCTGCATCAGGCCTCTGATAACTAAGGAGAAAGGTAGTCCAGCTTTGCCATCTCCTGGGCCCACACATATCTAGGACCCCCAGGAGTTGTCTGTCTCATCACTAAACACCTTAGAGAAAGGCTTCTTGAATCTCAATCTTTACTTGCCCCAGCACTTCACAGGCTCATATCAAGTATCCAAAAATAACAGCTTGCCATCCTAACTGATGGCAAAGTGGACCTTCTCACAGCCTAACCTGGGCAGCTAGCTATACTATGAAAAGAAATGGCCTTCTCAGTACATGGCAGAACTATGTTAAAATACAGCCCTTACGCCGGGAATCCAAGGTAGAGTGATGAATATACAATTTACAGCAGGATCTATGGCACCTTGGGTTCCATTCTAGACACTGCTGTCAAGCAAAGGAGGGTGCTTAGTCAAGTTACTACACTATGTAGTAAATGGAGAAATAAAAGAAAACATACAAACACATGTACATACAAACACACACACACATACACACACTCACACACACAAACACACTCATCCCCATGTCTTTTCCAGATAACTCTAGAATTTCCATGGCAGATACAGTAAGTCCTCCATACGAGGTTCTGAATATGAGGATTCAACCCACCGCAGGTCAAAAATATTTTTAAATGTTATATTGTTAACTGTATACTTAGATCTATTATGGTGTGTCTCTTCTGAACATGTACATATTTTTTTCTTGTCCTCATTCCATAAACAATACAGTATTATAATGATTTACATAGCATTTACATTGTATTAGGTATTATAAGTAATCTAGAGATGGTTTAAAATATATGGCAGAATATGTGTAGATTATATGCAAACACTATCCATTTTATACAATAAATTACTTGAGGGGATTTTGGTATCCCCTGGGGGTTCTGGAACCAATCCCCCTTTAATATAAAGGGGTGACTATAATTGTCCCTTCTCTGGAACCAGGGATTTTTTTTTTTACTCCAACCCGCTGGAAGTTAGTCTTTTGTGAGTAGGGTTAACAAATCCATTTTATATAACCCATTCATCCCTAAGTGAACTGTTAATAATCTAGTTTCTGAACCTGCAAAACTGAGCCCACAAACTATAATTGTGAGTGGATGCTACAGAGTTTAAGTTCTCAGCTCACCATTTTGCCCTTTCTATAGTAAAGGGATGATGATGCCAATTTTATACTTGTAATTGAAAAGTACTGTGTAGGTATATAGTATTACCATATAACAGGAACCCTGAAATCCTTATTCCCAGAGCTGGAAAGCATTAGAGAGATTATATCTTCTAGACTCCACCTTCAGAAGACTGAATATCTAACTCATCACTGAGCTTTAAGTCCTGGTTGACTTAATGCCCAAGTCAAAGTAAGAAAATCCTGCACATGGTAAAAACATGGCTTTTCAAATCTCATAACTGTCTTCTCACAAATACTTGTCCAATCAAATTCAGTTGAAAATATTTTCTGCACCATGTTTGCTTACGTAAAACTTGAAGTACGCAAAAGCTCCCTTTATTTTTTCTGTAATTGGTCTTTCCATCCTGACCCTCTCTTCTCCTTGCCGTAGATCACTTGATCTAGTCACCTTCAGGTGACCTCAGTCAATTCAAATGCTAAGCTCAAGGTGATTCAGGATTTTCTTCTTGTTCTCCAGTCCCCATCCATCCAGTTCCTGTCACTGTCCAATGGTCATCTGCCCTGGTGTCTTCTGGGAAATACAGTTGGCCAGTCTTCTCTTTAATCATCTGCTGAAGAAACTAAACCTTTCCATATTTATATCCATATGGAGGTCTGCACCCCTACCTGGCTTCCATGGTCCATGTTGTAGTCTGTTTGCCTTGCTCCCTTCCTCCATGTTTCCATATCCTTTTGCCTTCTTCCTCTCTTTCTCTTCTCTCTCATTTATTTCTTTGTTTCTCTCTCTCATGCCCTGCCCACCCCCAACACATGCACTACATTTACTGAACATGTAGTGCTATCCCTACAAAGGTTCCTAAGATATGGACCTTGACCAGAAGGAGCTCTCAAACAAAGGAACCCATATCATCAAGATGAGGCCAAAAATTCCAGCCTTGCAAAAGCCCAAATCTCTCAAAAGGACTTTTCCCTTAAGGAAGCGATATCCTCAAATCCCAAAGACACTGAATCTGAAAATCATTTTGTCTTTGAATCACCTAAC
This sequence comes from Pipistrellus hanaki, assembly GCF_964339955.1. Taxonomy (NCBI): domain Eukaryota; kingdom Metazoa; phylum Chordata; class Mammalia; order Chiroptera; family Vespertilionidae; genus Pipistrellus; species Pipistrellus hanaki. Next base: position 59,354,417 of record NC_140511.1, on the reverse strand, counting down.
ACTGAATCCTACCCATCACCTGGCTCAAATGCCAGAAATAAGAGTATGACATGGAGTCCAGAGACTTTTTTTGTCGGAGCATCAGAAGGGGGAAGCTCATCCTCATTGTCTCTTATTAATCACCATCAGTTTGACTGCGGTTACTGATGAGGTAAATTCCCTTAGCAGTCTGAGGCAACATTTTCCAAAGGAAAGCAAGTTTTGTTTTGCAATTGCTCCTCCTCATCATCCCAAGCCATGCTTGGATTCCCAGCCTGGACCTGCCCACAGTGACCATCTGGCTCGCAGCTGCGATGTCCAAGTGGAAACACTCTGGCATGAGCGTCCAATGGCTCCTTTTACTTCTTGTAAATGACACTGTCTGGGTTGTAGGTTACCCCATCCTTTCCACTGGAAAGGCAAGAACTGTCATTTTCTTCTTCGCAGTGGGCCCACATGTGTCAGGCATATGGCAGGGGGACTGTCTGGCTTAAACTGTGAGCCTGACCGGTTGTATTTCATCAACTCTGTGAATGCAGCTCTTTGGGAGAACCTTAGAAACTGAAGTTGAAAGGTTAGAATTGTGAAATCCGGCCAAATGCATATTCATTTGGTTGGGAGAGCCTGCTGGGTGAGTGCTAACAGTGGTCTCAACACCAGATAATAACCTATCCCTTCCATTTTTTTTTTTTTTTTGACCTGGCCAGACCATGGTTCAGAATAACAATAGTTAATATTTATAGAGTGCTTATTATGTCTCTGGCACTGTGCTGAGTGCTTTATATGCATTATTCTATTAACTACCCTATGCAGAGGTTATAAATATTACCCCACTTTAAAATTTTTAAATCTGCAGCTTCAAGAAAGTGCATCATTTGTCACACAAGTTGTCTGGTCTATTTCCCTTCATTGAAAAATGGCAGGATTATTGTAAGCTCCTTGGAGGCAGGGGAGTTCTCAATACTTAACACAGAGCCTCACATACTGTACAGAAGATGCTAAAAACAACAACAGCAATTAAAACCCAACCAAACAAACAATACCCCCAAACTCATCTACAACTCAACACTATGGAATGAATAGATGTTGAATAAATGGATAATAAGTTTATGCCTTTACAATAGAAGGCTGTTTCCTCCTCTAAAAAACATAAATATTGGGTCGGTAACTAAGTAATTGCAGATTTTTTAAAGAAAATCAAAGACAATTTTTTCATGGAACTAAATAACTTTATTCTGTAATGTATTGCCCATTTTGATCAATGACCTTTTGCCATCTTTCAGGCAGCATCATAATCCCACGTTCAAAAAACTTCTGGTTTTTATTAGCAAAAAACTGAATCAGGTACGATTTGACATCATCATCATTATTGAAATTTTTACCATTCAAGGAGTTTTGTAAAGATCGAAACAAAAAGTAATCAGATGGTGCAAGGTCAGGACTATATGGTGGATGTGGCAAAACATCCCAACCAAGCTCCATTAATTTTTGCTGAGTGACCAAAGATGTGTGTGGCCTTGCATTGTCATGATGGAATACAACACCTTTTCGATTTGTCAATTCGGGCCGCTTTTCTTCAACTGCATTGTTTAATTTCGTTAGTTGTTCAATGTAGACATCAGAATTGATCATTCGGTTGGGTGGTAAGAGTTCAAAGTAGACAATTCCTTTGTAATCCCACCAAACTGATAACAAAACCTCTTTTGATGAATATCAGCTTTTGATGTTGTTTGAGTTGGTTCACCTGTCCTGCTCCACGATCTTTTCCGCTTGATATTGTTGTAAACAACCCATTTTTCATCGCCAGTTATCAGTCATTTTCATTACGTTTCTTTAGCAAATCGCAGCTGCTAATGCGTTGCGTTAACTGTGATTCTTTCAGTTCGTGAGGAACCCATGTATCGAGTTTTTGAACATAGCCAAGTTGTTTTAAGTGATTTTCAATGCATGTATGTGATACATGAAGCTTCTCTGCAATCTCACGTGTTGTACTGTGACAGTCTGAATTGATTATTGCTTTGATTAGGGCGTCATCAACTTCAACTGGACGACCAGAGCGTTTTTCATCTTTGAGTGAAAAATCACCAGAACGAAATTTGGCAAACCAATTTTGACACTGCCGTTCTTTTAAGGCTTCATCACCATAAACAGCACATAACTTTTTATGAGCTTGCGATGCGTTTTCCCTTTGCGGAAATAAAAAAGCAAAATATGACGAAAATGTTCCTTTTGATTTTCCATTTTTCAACGAACGCCAAACGAAAACTACAGAACAGATCAAAAAACTTTTTTTACTGATTAACAGCTGAATAGCCAACTATCAATAACAAAATGTGTTTTACATTTGTACTACGTCTGCAAACCTAAAAATTCAACTGAAGCCATATATGTGTGAAACCCACAATTACTTAGCTGCCGACCCAATATCTCCAACCAACTTTACTGGAAGTCATATACATTCAGGAATATGGCACAGAAAATGCCACAGCTACATTGATTTATTCAGGGACTGCTCTCACCCCACCCAACCCCACATACACACACATAATCTGGTAGCTGGCCCTTCTTACCTGAACATAGATTATAATTAACATTGTCTTATCTGTATTGGTCTGAAGTTTTCCCTTTAGTCATGCTGCTTGTTCCATTGACTCAATACTGTCCATCTTCAACTTTCAGCTCAGATTTCATCTCCTCCTGCATGCCTCCCACAGGATCCCAATTACAGACTCTTTACTGCCAGTTAGAATATAGTGATTGCCAGGAACCCGGCAGATTACATTTAAATGCTAAGGGTTTAGGTCTGCTGGGTAATGAGGGCTTTAGGCAGATATAGTCCTGTGTCCTGGACAGTCCCTGAGATCGTGGTTAATAACAACTATCCAGAATTTGTGGTCACGCCTTTGGGCTCATATCCATCGCAGCTCACATATTCTTTGTTCCCCCACTTCTTTACATCTGTAGGGTTCAAATTATGCCCATGTACAAAGATACAACCTTATAATGAGAGTATTTCTACATATTGAGATTTTAGACGATGTTCTAATTGACATTTAAGTATCTACTCTGCGCTAGGCAGTTTACTTACATAGCAGCATAAATCCAGTATTCCAAACACAGGCGCCATCTAAACTGAAACAAAATATGCCACTTTCTAGGGCTGGGATTTTTGGAAAACCTTCTACCTGTGACTTCTTTCTCACTTCTCTTTCCTCAAGTTTCATTCTTGAAATTTCATTTTCTTTGTGGTCTTACAAAGAGGCAACCATTTGGGTTTTGACAATCATCATATTATGCTTTGAAGAGTCATCCAGTTAGTTACTTTAGCTGTCAGACTTGCTGGGAGGTTTACTTTGCTTTCTTTCATGATACTCTGTGTGTCAGAAGTAGGGTCAGAATAACCTCCTAGCTGCTATTTGATCAGAGTACCATAGTTTGCAAAGTGCTTTCAGAGGCCGTCTCCTTGGCCTTAAACTTCCTTAAAAGTGATAAGAATATTATTACCCTCATTTTTCAAATAAAGAAATAAAGACATAAACATACTGAGCTTCTACTTCAAGGTCACAGCCAGTAAATAAAGGACTGACATGTTCCATAGCCCCAGCTTTTTCCACTATATCATGCTTGCCATTCTCAATATTCTGCCAGACAGAGGGATACTCATAAAAAAAAGACCAGTGCCAAAGCACTACCCCAAGTGGTTCTAACTTCGTTGGTATGATTGGAGCTGACCATCCTTATAATTTTTCATGTCACTTATTTATTTTCATTTATTTATTATTATTATTATTATTATTATTATTATTATTATTTTTTTTTACAAAAGTTTATTCTTAAATGTATAACAGCCTCCAAGACAACACTTCATTTCAGCTATAGGTGGCAAGAGATGTGATAATAGGGAATCCAGATGTGAAAACAGGAATGGACTTAAGGGTCACCATTGACCCTGGCATAAGGAACTGATCACTTTTTTGCCAGATTTCTTAATTCTACCTGTGACCAGAGGCCCTTCCCTCTAGCCTTCACTTTCAGCCCCTCAAGTTTCATCTGCTCCTCTTTCTGCCTCTGCTTGAACGCCTTGTCTTTCTCATCCATCTCCTTGGCCGGCTTCTTGGGCTGCTTCAGGGGCTGCTTCTTGCCACCTTTGTGGCCAACCAGGACACGGTTCCTGCTGCCCCTGCCCCAGACCCTGCCACCGGAAGCCCCTTATTTCTAATGTAAGACCCATTGATTGAGAGTCTTTACTTGCATGACACTTGGTGAATTGCAAAGGACTCTACAAAATGATAGCAATATTAATATTAGTGTTTTCTTCTTTATAGCAATTATGAAAATCCAGACTGTTAAAAACTATTGACTTTCTGGAGAAGTAAGTCTGTCGATGCATGAGTTTCAAACTGCAATTCCTCTGTCATTCTACAGTAGAAGTCAGCTTCCCAGGACGGATTGCATGCTGCCCCAAGCAAAATGAAAGACAGAGAAAGCTAAGAACCATATGATTCCACCCATATATGGGATATAAAACTGAAACTCATAAGCACAAACAACAAAGATGATCTGACTTTGGGTGGTGGGCACACAATGCAACATACAGATCATGTATCATAGAAATGTACTTTGTAGTCCTATATAACCTCATTAACCAATGCCACCCAGTAAATTTAATTAAAAATAAAATTAATAAAAGACAGAGGTTATGTTCTTAAGTGGCCAGCTGTTGATGTTTATAAAGTAGTTTGTGCTTCCACAATTGCTTTGCCATGACAATCCTATTTATAAGAGTTATCACCAGCTCACTTTTATATCTGACTGGCTGTCCAGAGGAAAAATGTTAACTAGTTTACAGTTTATGCTTTTTCAAAAGTTTTATGGTGAAAATACATTTTTCCAGTAAGTCCATCTCTCTGTTGTTCTGGGTTTCAAACATAATGCTTTAACAGTACTAGATGAGATTGGTGGCTTGGACGTGGAAGCAGTTTGCTCCTCCTGGCCAGGGAGGCAGGTTGGTAAGCAGCAGGAGGCCGGTTGCAAAGCCAGTCTGAGTGCTGGTTCCTCCAAGCTCACATGGTCTAGAAGGAACTGCATCCTCAATTGTCCTCATTTGGAATACGAGAGCAGGGTCTCAGTGCTTCTTTCTGTGCCTCCAGTGGGTCCAATGTGCTGGGGAAATTACAGACAGAATAGAAGGGAGGTAAAGTGGCCAGGGACTTTTTCTATTCTGAGTATTAAAACCCAGTTAATCTGAAGCCTCAATGTTCAGAACTATCATTTGGTAGAAAGAGATAAGTCCCCAAAAGATAAATCTATTATAAAAGCTATTTAATAAAGGAAACCTTCCTAATGATGTCCTATTTTCTATTGGAGTTTAAAAATTTGAAATCAGAGATGGTCTTTATTCATCTTTGTATTCTCATCTAACCCAAATATAACTACAGTATATTTGTACTTAATATATTTTTTCAAATTTGTTTTTATCATGTAACCATATGCTTATATATTTTTTAAAAAGTCAATATAATTTCAAGCCTTATAATAATAAAAGCAGCCTCTAGTTATCTCTAGTTACACTCTAGTTCCAATCTCTAGCAACTTAAAAAAGATTGTGATTTTTTTCTGACATTTTTCTTATATCTAAATAATACATTAATACTAATCTCTTGATTCATCAAATTTTGAAATTATTCATTAACCTGTCAATTTCAGAAATGATCCATTGACCTATTATGATAGGTGAAAATTTAGTTGTCTGTAACCTCCATTTCCCCTGATTTCTTCTATCCCTCCCTTTAAGCATAGTTATGCCTTATTTTGTGAAGTACTCATTTACATTCCTTTGTTGATGTAAATATTATTTGATACTGAGACAAGTAGTATACTTGTGAGTATATTTTCTTTCTTGTCCATTTGTTTCTTTTAAGTTATTTACCTGTTTTTTCATTTATTTCTTTTCCTTTGCTGAAATGGTCTATCAATTTTTCAGTGATTCCTTCTAAATGCAGCACAATACCAGAATTAATTCAATTTGTAGAAAATAAAGTCACTATTTATTTCACACCTGAGTTTGTCATCAATGGTATATGCCATAGAAGAGATATGAGAATATTGATACAGAGCATCCAACTTAGCACTTCTGGTCAGATTTGTTGTTATCAAAGACATCCTGGGGAAATGAACCAGAAAAATTCACATGCAATGGAATTCTGTCTGCCAATTCACCTTCAAAACATTCCATAATTTCAATAATGCAGACCAGGAATAACTTTGTGATTAGGCACTACTTCTAATTTTAAATATTATTGGAAAGTCTTTTTCTGATAATATTATATTTAAGTGATATTTATGAATAATAATAGTCTTAAACATGAATATAATAAAGTGCTCTGCTGTGACTGATGAAAATTTGTCTCATGCTTTCTCTTCTTCACCTCCTTGAGTGCAAGTGTGTAGAATTTTAAAATTTAATTTAACTATTTTTGTATTGCCCGACACTAGCAGATGACTGACAAAACTGAAAAAGGAGGAGAAGAGCGATAAATATCAAAAGAGGAGGAGAAAGAAATGAAAGAACTACAGAAGAAGGAAAAAGATGACAGAGAAAGGAAAAGAGGAGAAAGTACAGGGAGGATGCAAGGAGAAGGCAGGTAAGGAAAGAATCATGAATATTTCACAGGGAGAAGCAAACGGGAAACAGGAGAAAGTCAGCCAATATTTCCCATTTCCCCATCAGATCAGAACAGGTTGAGATTCTCAGGAACCTTCAACCTGCATAGGAGGACACTTTGCTTCTATTGGAAAGAGTTAACTTACTTGGAGAGTAACTCCCTAAAGCTTGGAGATCCACAGGTAGTCCTTCACTGACGAGATTAGTGCCAAGTACACAAGATTCAGGAGGATGTTCTTTCTATCTTATTGTTTAAATAATAGGCAAGTTCATGTAGAGTTCAGGAAGAGAGAGAGGTTTAAACTGTCACACTCCCCAAGAGCTGGAGCACAGAGCTGAACTGCTGGTGCTCCAACTGGAGAGGTCTCCCCTTGCTGTCATCTTATCATTAAGCTTGATTAGAAACCTTAAAAATATGGCAGGTTCTCCTCCTGGAAATAGGCAAGTACTTTCCTTTTGCTTTCTGGGAAGAGTGTTTTCTCTCTAAACACATCTTTGATTTTCTTCTGTGCCTCAAGCATAAACCCAAACAATTGCATCTTGTTTACTTTTTGCTTTTCATTTTCATCAGCCATGCCATCAGGACATTTTAACAAATTGTGCTGCTAGAGTGGCTGCCTCTATGCTAATGGACATAAATAAATAAACAGAGCCAGGAATTGGATCACATGGCCTTGGCAAAATCACTGTAGAAGGAGAAGAAAAGATATTCATTGGAATAATGCAGAGGAGTAGCCAGAAAATGCCATTAGACAAATGTGGCCAACAGAAATGGTTTAGGCGGGTCCGTGCATCATTTCTGTAGAAGTGCACAGTAGTGCTCTTCAGGCTGGGCTCTGTGACTAATGTCACTCTTCTGTGTAAACAGAATTTTCTCACATTTGAAATTGTTTATTTCAAGTCCAAGACTAAAAAATGTTAACTATTATTGGTATCCAAAAATGAACTCTCTACTCCTTTGCCTTCTTGAACAGGGAATTCTGAACTTGTAACAACTGGGATCAGTCTTAGGGACTTCCATTATTGAATTTGGGGGTGATAGAAGTTTGTTACAGGCAGTTTTCTGTCTTCTATGTTAAACAATAAATTGTGATTTTCAAAGGTATTTTCTGTCTCTGTCTCTCTCCATGCCCCCCTCTGATTCTCTTACCCTTAGTCTTATTCTAGAAACCTGTCAAAGCACATGTTTTTGGTGCTTCAGCTTTGTGATGGCTATTTCAAGAGGAAAGGGGTATTTTTGTTTAATTTAATGGCACAGTTGGAGGACTGAGTTTGTGAAAAAATATGACCTGAGGAAAATGAAACATGGCTTTATATCAATTTACACCTTGCTTCTTAACCATTGTAGGAAACTCTCCAAATAGTCTATTATTATTTTAAACCACTACTTTTTAAACTTTCTGTCACATTGCAATCTGTGCCATTATAAACTTTTCCTCCCAGGGAAACATGCTAGTCAATTTCTGAGCTATTCTCTCTGTGTATGTGTGTGTGTGTGTGTGTGTGTGTGTACACATGCTTGTTAGGGGAATTTATCTCTCAATCTATTCTACTTTTATTTATTTTATTATTATTACTTTTTAATCCTTACCAGAGGACATTTTTCCATTGATTTTTAAAATTTCTTTATTGATTAAGGTATTACATATGTGTCCTTACCCCCCATTACTTCCCCAACCCTCTCACTCATGCTCTCACCCCCTGTTGTCTGTGTCCATTGGTTAGGCTTTTATTCATGCCTACAAGTCTTTTGGTTGATCTCTCCCCCTTACTTCTACCCTCCCCATTGATTTTTACAGAGAGAGGAAGAGAGAGGGAAAGACAGAAAGAAATATCGATGTGAGAGAAACAAATCGATTGGTTGCCTCCTGCATGTCCCTGACTTGGGGCTGGGGCCGGGGAGGAGCCTATGACTAAGGTACATACCCTTGACCAGAATCAAATCTGGGGCCCTTAGGTTGGCAGGCCGATACTCTATCCACCAAACCAAACTGGCTAGAGCTCAATCTATTCTAGTTTGAAAACAAATAGAAAACAAGTTCTGCTAAAAAAAATTGAATTCTTTAGGAAGTTTTCGACTTAAGCTTATTTTTTAAGACTGCAATTTGAAAATAACTTGTGATATAGTCAAGTTTGCTTTTGTATTAATCATGGCATGAGCATCTTCTATACATAATCATTGACATTCTGGCAACCAATGTCAATGATGTTTAGCAGAAAGGGAATGGAATGGCATCCACTGGAAACTGCTTCCTGCCATTCACAAAAACTCTTAGACTCCATTGATTCTGTTCCACAAACTCAAGTAATTATAGTTATAGAATTCACTGGGTTATCATATTCACAGTCTCTAAATGTCAGTTTTTCTTATATATTGACTACAAAAGAGTTCTTTAGAAAATATCCGCCTGTATATGAAATGTCTTCGTGTGCTGCATACGAAGCATGTTGCAGCATAACATGATACTCAACTGCCATGTGTGTTTCCAGTTTGAGGCCGCTGTACCTTGGCTCCAATTTGACCAAATTCAGCAGCTGCCAGAACACTATGATAAATTGGAGGGAAGCTATAATCAACGAAAGATTTTTGTGGCTTATAAAGGCACCCCAAATTGCCAATAATGAATATTCCATAAGCAAGAAGGCCTTTTCCATTCCAAATGCTATTAGGGAAGCAGATATTCTGTCAAAAATACTTACTTTGCTAAATACTTTTGAACTTAGCAAATGACTTTAGAGATTAAGCAGAAAGACTCCAAGCACGAGTGCCACTTATATCCGAAGTGGGACTTTCATGCACAAACGCACTTTAGATGAAACCTCTCAAAATCATACACATCTTCCAAAGGAGATGAGAAATGTGTTCATATTTTCCAAGGGCTCAATCTCAAGGTCCAATCAATGTTGTTTGTATTACTGGAATATTTCTGTTTATAAAATATTGGAAGTGTTCCTTCCAGTGATTAGGAAATAAGTTGTTCACTGTTTGGAAGACGACTGACTTTCTCAGGTGTCTGGGTGACTGTATTCTTTGGGGTTTTTCTAAAAAAGTAGAACTACATTAAAATTTGATTTTAAAGAGATAGTTTGAAACATTTTAAGCTAGAGGGACCTTTGGAAGTATCTAGTTAAGAGGCATGATTTTAAAGATGAGAAAACCAAAGCCTAGAAGTGAAAGAAACATACTCAAATTTATGCTGTCAGTTAGGTTGATCTAACTCTTCTAAGTTTATATGATTATGATGCACATGAAAAACTTTCACAAACTACAAATCATTATATACATATTAGACATTCCTATTTTAATTATTAAATATATTATCTTGTTATCCCCAGGATTAAAAAAAAAATCTCCTGCAGCATTTAGATTCAACTTATTTTCTCAGCTTTAAAAAGCCACTATTCGATTCCAGAAGACTTTTCTGATGCCTTATTCAGCTCATCTGCTCACTATGCTCTGATCCTGGATCCTATTAATTTATGCCCATATTGCCATGATAATCTCCTCTTACGAAATACCCTCCTTTTCTTCATCTACCTTCTTTATGTTTCCTTACATTTGTAGCACAACTGCTCACATATCTCTATTAACTATCTAAAACTTCGTACCTCCTATTTCTTCAGAGACTTTTGACACAGTTACCTACTTATTCCTTTCTGAGATGGACACCTTTCTTTCTTGAAATCTAAGATTCTGCTCTCTCTTGCTTTTTCTTATCTAATTTTCACTCCTTCAACGTCTTCATTTGGTCCTTCTGATATTGTTATATAAATAAATATTGGAGTGCCTCAGACCTCAATGTTTGAACATCTTCCCTATCTCATGTGCTTCCCAGATGAGCTCATTATGTATTGTACCATGACATTAATTTTTACTTACTGTACTTTTCGAACCATAAGACGCACTTTTTTCCCCCCAGAAGTGGGGGGAAAAAGTCCCTGCATCTTATGGTCCAAATATAGCCTACACATATACTGTAAAAAAAAAGTTTTTTTACTTGCCCGGCTCTGTGGTCTCTGTGTGCTTGCCCGGCTCTAAAATGGTTCTAAATGCTGCTGTTTACTTTACAGGGTTGATTACATGTGTTTATGACTGTGATGTTGGGTTTTAATGCACATAAAATATTTTAGGACACTATTTGTTTCAGAATCTTTTTTTCTTCATTTCCCTTCTCTAAAAACTGGTGCGTCTTATGGTCCGGTGCGTCTTATGGTCCGAAAAATATGGTATATGCTAATATAGCCAGCATTTACATAGAGCTTCAACTTGCCCTTTGGGCTCTAGATTTTTAAGGACACAATCACTTTCCTTCTGAACATCTACTTTGAAAAGTCTGATAATCAGCAAACACTTTACATGTCTAAAACATTTTTTTTTCTCTCTCCAAATCTGTTCCTTTCTCTGAATTCCTTATTCAGTAATTGGAAACAATATCCCTTCATTTAATTAGGTAAAAATTGCCTGATGTTATTTTGTCTCCCCCCCCCCCCCTTTTTTTTAACATATTACATCTTGTCTGTGTTGGTTTTATGAGAGTGCTGTAACAAATTACCTCAAACTTAGTACCTTGAAAATAAATGGGAATTTATTCTCTCACAGCTATAGAAGTTCAAAACCAACTTAACTGAGTCCAAATAAAGATTTCCAAGGCTCTAGGAGAGAACCTGTTCCATGCCTCTTCCAGCATCTGGAGCTCCTGGCCTTCCTGGATGATAGCTGCATCACTTCACCCTCTGCCTTCCTGATCATAGTGCCTCCTCTTCATTTATTTAAGTGCCAAAGGAAGCTCTCTCTACCCTTTTCTTATCACAATTATCATGCTTATGAATACATTTAGGGCCTGCCTAAATAGTACAAAGTTATCTTCTCATCTCGAACTCCTTACCTTAATCACATTTGCAAAGACTCTTTTTCCAAAGAAGGAAACATTTTCAGGTCTCAGAGATTAGGACCTCACATCCTTGGATGGCCATCATTCAGACTACTACAATGCCCATCAACAAATCCTTACAGTTCTGTTTTTAAAATATATTCAGAATTTCACCATTTCTCACCATTTCCATAGCCACTACCCAAGTCTATCATCTCCCATCTGGATGAATGCAGTAGCTTCCTAACTGCTCTTCCTGTTACAGAGCCTGCCCTCTGCAGTTAATTGTCAACCCAGCATCCAGGAAAATCCTTTAAAAAGTTATTTCAGTTCATGTCACTGTTTATGCTCATAACATTCCAAGGATTTTCATCTTCTTCAGAATAAGATCCAAAGTTTTAACTGGGATTTACAAGGCTCTCTTCAACCTGCTCATCTATCTGATTCATATCTTATTACTATTTCTTTCCTAGGTTACTCAGTGGAGATATGCTAGTTTCCTTGAAAGTCCTTGAATACAGCAAACATGCTCCAACTTCAAGAAATTTCTTCTGCCAGAAATGTTCCTTCTTAAGCTAGTTCCATGGTTTACTCCATTAACTTTATTCAAGTTCTTACTAAAGTATCGTATTTTCACTGTGACTTTGCTTGTCCACTCAGTTTAGAATAACCCTCTTTCCTGTGTCACTTTCCAATCCTTTACTGTGCTTTGTTTTTTCCCCTTTAAACACATCAGCACACTTTATGATATGTTTATTTGTTTATTTATTGTCATCATTCCACAAACAATGTAAGCTCCATGTCATTTTTGTTCCTTGGTTGCATATGGTCAGTGCTCTCATTTCATGCAAAGGCCTAGAGATACTACCAAAAGGATTGCAATGTATACAATAGGATAATTAAGTATACCCTGGCAAGTTTTGAAAATATAACATATGGTTTGAGTAACTGGATAGGAGACTTTTTATTTCAAAAGCTAAGCATAAGGGGAAGAGCCAAGCCATCTTCTCTTCAATGAGGGGAAATGCCATAGCTTAGTGAAAAATTTTATTACTTTGTGGAATTTAAATATGTGTCTGTTTTAGTTCCATAATTGTCTTAGTTCAAACAATATATCCTCTCCTATTTGTGGTCTCTTCTCCAGAACTATATAGGGCCCATAAAGTTATAATGGAACAAATAGAGGCAGAGTGCCACCATAGATTGAGTCTAAGAGGAAAGGACTGAGATTCAGTCATTTAATTATCTGACATTCCCTCTTCCAGCCCTCAATGTTGGCTAGAGGGATGCTTCTAGAAATTATTTTGCATACTAATCGCCTTGGAATCTTGTTAAAATGCAGATTCTGATTCAGTTGGTCTAAGCAGAAGCCAAAGATTCTGCATTTCTAATGAACGCTCAGGGGTTCAAATGTTGAAGGTCTGTGGACCACATTTTGAGTAACAAGGAGCTAAAAAACACTGAGATCACAGAACATAAGCTCTTTTTACTTTTTTTTTTTTTTTTACTGGAGCTCTGAGTTTTGCTGGGTGGACTATATGGCACTAAAAGATTATGTTGGGAGGTAGGGTCTCCTATACAATGTTTTCTAGAAGTCTCCACAGTTGTGTTCTTTTTCCTTTCAAACTTGAGTTACCACTGGCTGGTAGCCCTAATCCTATATATTAATGTCACTACCATTCTTCTAGTTATAAACTCTTGGAAGTTATAAGTTATCTTTGCACCTTCAGCCTTTTTCTCAATCTCCTATATTCACTCATATGGCAGGTTATATTGCTAACCCGCCCCTGTGCTGACCTCTTATGTCTTCTTTTCCCCTTCATTGTTATCATTATCACTATTTACTCTGAACTTGCATTATGGTGGGCTTTACATGTATTGTCCAAGCAGGCAGTTAGTTAGTTACTAATGAAAGAGAAGGTGGCTCTGAATAAACCCAATTAAATTGGGAAACAGCAGTTTCACAGTAACCCTGGGGACTAGCCAGCATCATTCTGGACAACATTCTAGGCAGGACAGATAGCTTTACAACCACAGAGTGTGGGATTAGGGGTTCAGGGTGGATGGTGAAGGGGAATTCCTTTCCTTGAGTGAATGTGCAGTGGGAGCCAAATGAGGAGAACCATGAGAAATATGCAAAATGGAGATCATAAAGGGGGAGGGGACTAGCCTGGGAAAGTCTGGAAAAAGATGAGATTGGGGAAGGACCCAAGATCTGGAAAAAGCCAGGAAAGAGATTGGGTCATTTGAAAGAAAGCCCGCTCTTTTCCAAACCCAAGGAAATATTTGAGATCTAGATAAAGAACTCAGCACTGCACTCTCCTTGGAGCACGTCCATGCTCTTCCTTCTCTCCACCAGTACTCTTTCTCCTAAACTGTAAGGTCCCCAAGAGACTTGCAACCAGGGGAGCAGCAATCAGAGGCAGAGGACTCTCACCTTGCCTCTTTCTTTCTTCAATCCACTACCCTATAGCTTGCCCATTCTTGGTCTCTCCGAGAGTGGTACTATCTCTTTATGCTCTAATAAATCTTGCCACTGTCACTTAAAACTCCTCCTAAGTGGCAGTCCCTGAAATTCTTTTTCCAAGATACCACAGTAGAGCCCAATTCCTCCAGTAACAGTTTTATGCATTTGAAACCTTAAAATAACCATGAGTCAGGTATATTTAAAATTTTAAATCCATTTTATGAGTGCAGAGACTGAGGTTGAGAGTACAACTTGTCAGTTCACATGAGTAGGAAGTGGGGATGCAAACTTAAGTCTGACTGACTATAGATAATGCTCCTAACCAGTGTACTTATTGTTTGCCCTCAAATCTACATTTATTTTTACTAGGATCTAAGCAGATTTATTACTGCTTCCTATAACCTTAATTGATACAGGCACATGACCTTAAGAATATTAGAAGTTTTTAAATCATTGCCATTGGATCTATTTTACAGACTGATGTAAGAATTTCTTCCTAATGCTTATTTCTGCTCACCTCATGTCTTCCAATTGTGCAGTTGCCTTTGAGTTTTTATATCATGTATTCACAACTTACCTTTCTTTTAAAATTTTCCACTTCAGCATAAATGAGATGCATCCACACCTCAGTGCCTTTTACCAGAACTGTTCTTCCCCTGCTCAACAATTAAAATTATATCACAGAGCCAGTGCTAATATATTAAATATCATTGGTTTTGGATTAAAAAAAAAAACCCATGCCTGCCAATGAGGCTTAGAAGTTGAGCTTCAATCTATGAACCAGGAGGTCATGATTTGATTCCGAATAAGGGCACAAGTTGAGGGCTCCATCCCCAAGGGGTGGGGTATGCAGGAGGCAGTGATCAATATTTCTCTCTCATCATTGATTTTTCTATCTCTCTCTCCCTCTCCCTTCCTCTCTGAAATCAATAAAAATATATTTTAAAAACATTCTTTATCTTTCTGAATATATGAGCACTTTATATATTCTTTTGGCACTTATTAAAAGAGAGGCAATGAGGGGTTAATTAAATGAGTTAAAGCAACTCTTTGGGCCACTATATTCAATTGTACCAATGAGAGAGTGAGGCAGGGATAAATTCACTCTAAATCTGAGTCCAGCAGTCTTTCTGATTTGGAGTTTCATGAGAGAATCAATCTCTAATCCCTCAATGCATCCATTGTATGCAATGAATGAAAGTATCTGCTCAGCAAATAGAATGATGCCATGTATCGATATGTACATCCTTGGGAGAACTGAGAAGGGTCACTGAAAACATCAATTCTTATTACAGTGCTGTGGTTCAGATCAGGAACTCTGCTTGAGATAGGTTGGGAGGCTCAGGCGCACTTTTGTAATTCATCTACCTGGAAGGGGCACTTTTTTACAATTTGCACAAGGGCAGTGTAGGTACAAGCAAAGGCCTTGCATGCCAGAGCAATTTATTAGCTTAACTGCTCTACAAACTCAAGGGCTTACTATTATTGTAATTATTATGGGTATTTCTCCTGGTAAACTCTAAATTCCTTGAGACAGAGGCTGTGTTGCATACTCATTTGGGTATGCTTCTTGTCATCACCCTCTCTGACTCTATACTTGTATTCTAATACTTCATTCATACCCAGTTCTTTGTAACTAGTCTTTGGTATTTTCCTCTGGTTTAAAGAAATTTTATCCTGTTACATCTATGTGTTTTCTTAAGATATGATAATATTTTAATTAGACAGGACAAAAAAGGAAAGAAATAAAGGTAGGCAACAAGCAGTGATAATGATAAAAAAAAATTTCTTTCTTTAATTTCTAACTGTAGACTTCACATACAATAGGGATTGGAGGGCACTGCCCTCTGGCATGTTTCTTCTTGTGAAGTGATGGAACTTCTTGATAGAGGGGATCCCTTTGGACTGAGACCTAGAGCTAGCATTTTTCTCTTTTTCTGGGACTAAGTGCTTATTGTAAGAATACACCACACTAGGCATAAAGAAGGAGGATTCTTAACAATAACACCATTTTTCCAACCTTGTTGATGGACTTCAATTTGGGTTTAACTTAACTTAGAGAGACAAATAAATTGGACATTTTTATATTCCATATATTTATATATAACAGAAATAAGGAAAGAAGCAAACAAGGCTGTCATATTTAAATCTCTTATGGTAACTCAATTGGTTGCAAAATAAATAACAGAAATTTATTGGTTTGCCATTGTAGAACCCCACACAAGTATTTTGCTTTAGGTTTACTCCCTTCTTTCAGACAAAAAAGCCAAACACAATAATATTATCTGACTTCTCCTAAAATGCTGTATATATATATATATTTTTTTTTACATGGCAGAACACAGAACAACTTCACTTAGAAAACTAGTCATGCCTGGTCCTTCCTATCTCTTTACTCTGAATCCACTCTTTCCTGTTTGCTCACTGGCTGACTTTTCTCTCCATCACTTCCTCCAGTTCTGATGTCTGTTTCTGATCCCATGATTTTTAAAACCTATTCAGAATTCACTCTTCGGTGTCCTGCATGCAAGCTCCTAATGAGTGATGAGATCTGTGTACTTATAAACTCTGTAATTTTGTGCATTCCCTTAAGCTTTGGGTCAAATACTCCACAAACCTTTCCTCCTCAGGACCCCACAGCAGGATGAGTCTATGAATAGAGAAAATGTATTTTTTAATAGCTATAATGTTTCTCATCCCCCATATTGTTTTTTTGGAGGGGTATGGATACTCATTCCAATATTAAAATACCTGCATATTTAAAAATAATCAGTCTATGGAGGAAATACTTGAGTAGCCAATTGAAGGTTTGATTCTAAGCAGAAAGCTTAGGAATCATGTATCATAAATTATACTTTTAAAGAAAAGATCTTCCTCCCTGTCTTTTTCATAAACTCCAATATTAAATTGTCCATGCCAGGCCAGTGTTGCCCAGTGGTTGAGCATCAACCCATGAACCAGGAAATCATGGTTCAATTCTTGGTCAGGGCACATACCTGGGTTGCAGGCTCCATCCCCACTTGATAAGTCAAATAAGAATTACCTTCATTTGGAATCTGAACTCTGTCACTCTTATCCACTGATGCTAGTTGTATATCCCAAAGCAGTTTCTTCTTTCAAATAGTAGAAAAAAGTTCTAGTTCTCCCCTTAATTTAAACAAAATACAATGCCCATTATTTCTACTATTCTTCATATAATTGTTTTTTCAAATTTGATATTAAAATTATTGCCTTCCACTTACAGGCTCTAGAATTAGTGACCCTGAATTGGATCCCAGCTCTGCCATCTACTGCCGACAATCTGTGTAAACTCAGGCAAGTTATTCTATGTTCTATTGTTTGTTTCTGCATCTGCAAAATAGGAATAAAACTGATATTTACCTAATAGGTCTGTGGGAGTTGATTGAGAAAGTATTCAAAATGTTTGCACCTGATTAAAAACATCAACCCCATACGTAAAATATGGTTCAGACAAGTTCAGGAATAAAATTGAGAAATATCATTTCTGCTCTAGAAATGTTACTTCTTTCCAACAAATAAAGATTTCATTGGCTAATTTAGGTGTTTCTCTGCATTATTAAGTTATATTGCTCTTGCTGTAAACTGAAAATCCCAGAAGAACTCTTGTTAACCCAAGACTCCCTTAGGCTATAGATGGATAATTAACTTTTAGAACCCAGATGCATGGCTTAACATCAATTCTTATTAGAGTTAACATTTTTTGTTCATTGTTTCAGAATTTTGAATTATCTTTGGAACTCATAATAGTTTGTCTTTCTTGATTATAGCTACACACTTTAAACTGGTATTAGCTCATGGTTTTGTTTAATGTCCTTTAACTTCAAACAAAGACACTGGAAACTTTTAAAGGGAGAGCTCTTTTTCTCTGGGAGGCACTGAACAGACTTATCACCATAGAACTCATGCAGAGCAGATGCAAGTTTATTGTCTGTTCAACTTCTCCCCTTGAAAAGCATTCTTTAATAGTGTAAGTAACTGCTTTTAAATCAGTAAGAAGTATTTTTTTTTTCAAGTGGTGATGCTATTTGGATTAATAATTATTGCCAACACGTCAAAATGTCTGCTTTGTATGGCTGCTGATGTACATTTTACTGACCGCTCCACAGCTGAACGTTAGAGTCCACTGCAGGTATCTGTCTTAGGAGTTATTTAAACAGGGACTTATGAAAGCAATAACTTGATTTCTGATGTCTAGACGTTCTTTCCCACATGACTCTGTCAAGGAAGGCTGAGATTCAGGCTGTCCAACCTGCATAATTTATATGGCCAAGGCCTATTTTCACTGTCAAGGAGCCAAATCCCTCAGGCAGCCTTGCCAAGGAACTGTTCCACTCACTTTTTTTTTTCACCCCCTAGGCCTTCATTCTAACATTGGCTTTCCTTATTAACAAAAAGCAGAAAACAAGCTCCTATTTGTGACATAATGTCTTTTCCATCAAGAGAAGTTGAACCCCCAGTAAGAATTGCCCCCTTCAAGTTGTTAGCTTTCCCAGGAAATTGACTGTTTATATATGCAATGCTCATGCCTTGCTCTTGAGGTATGCCTTCAAATGTATTTGTTCGGTTCAAGTGACTATATGGATAGTGTCTCTGGTACAATTGCATGTTCCTTCTGGGGTCAAATCTTTAAAAATGGTAATAAAAATTGAAGATCAGCAGGATATATTTTTTTCTGTCTAATCACTTCTACACTAACTTTTTGGGGAACTGAGGGTGAGATCCCCAAATTTCAATTTAAATATTATCAGATCATAATTAAACATTATTTTTACCTGATATTTCATACATTAACTCATATATTGTCCTTTATAACAAGGGATGAAGATGATAGAAAGAGGACTTGGCTGAAAGTTAAAAGATTTGGATTATTGTGTTGGCCAAAGGATAGTTTTGTGAATTTGATCTAATGGATTTTCCTTTTTGGACTACACATTCATTTTAGGTAAAAAGAGTAATCTGCACTCAATGTAGCTCTTCCCAGCTTTAATACTTTAGAAGACAGGCTGAGGCCTCACTTTGAACAAATATAGCACAGGGAGTGTAGAGAGCGAAAAGAGAAGGAAGAAGAAATTTTGTGACATGGAAATGTTTACAGATCCCAAAGACCAGGAATGAGGGAGCAGAAGGAAGAGGGAGGTTGTGTAAGTGCACAGCAGCTTTGCCTGTAGCACTTATTTTTATACAACAGCAGAGTGAAGAGGACTTTCATTTGTAGAGACACGAGAGAGGGTGTATCATCCACTTGTCTTTCTATCTTTTCACTTTTCTCATTTCCCACCCATGGAAAGTATGACTTTTGTATCTGAACAGTGAGACATATCTAGGGTAAGAGAGACTAAAAAAAGGGTATAATTCTAGAGACATAGTGAGGTTCCTGGGATATACTTATTTTGAGAGCAGCAAAGAACATGTTATCCCATGGCTTAAGAGACCCTATGGATAATTCAAAAGCATCATGTGTTTAGAGAAGAGAGAAGACCGCCAATGTATGTCTTTTTTGTGGTCACATGGTATCAAAGAGATAACGGACCAGGATAGTTAGGAAAGACTTAGGAAAGTTTTACACTCCAGTTTCATGGGAGAAGGCAAAAAAATTAGTTTTAAGTGTATTTTTTAATAACATTTTATTTAGTTATTATTTATGTCTAAATAGCTTATAACTTGTCTCTCTCCACACCCAAACAATCCAAATCCCATAATAAATAATGATTGGGGCATTATCAGGAGAGATGGGAATAGTGAAGCCTTAAAATGCATCTTCTTTTTAGGCTCTGTCTGAACTTTTATCATCCTCTTTTGGACTCTTGTCATAATATGACATATTACACTTGTTCACAAAAACTTCAAGAGGCTCCAGATGAATTCTAGCAGATCCAACATTACATTATAAAACATATGACTTTAAGTGTGTTTAAATACATGTTTTATTAAATCCTTCATAAAATAGAGGATATTAGATTATATATCATCTGCATATCAAAAAAGATCCTGATTTAACTTTTCAATACATCACAAAACAAAAGGAACTAAAGTCCATATCATTACATGACCCTTTCCATAGATAAGAAGCAGCAGAACAAGGAGAACTTATAATGACAAATTATAAGATTGAACCAAAGGAGACTTTTTGAATGTATTTTGAGAAACTCCATTGACTTTAGAACTTTGACCCCTCCTGTCTGCTCAATTTCAATTTCACAAGACCTATTAAGCCTATTAATATTTTATCTAGTAGAATCACACTCTTTGCATTTGAAGGAAATGACTCAACCTGATGACTGTAGGAAGAACCAGCATTTAGATAAGTAATTAAAACAACAAAATCACATGATGTGAACATGCAACCATTCATTCACCATTACCCCTTGTGGAGCCAGGTCTCAGCAGTGAAAAGAAACAAGGACTTGCCCTAGCAAATATTTCAACCCAAGTTAGAGAAAGCCGGTAGAAGCTATTGAAGTTTCCCCCATCTTAAAAGAAACAGAATGTCCTGGTTCAAGTCATAAATCTTTCTGGCTAAGCTCTCAAGAGTAATAGCAGTAGATTATTGTGTGTGCATGGTTAAGGGACAAATAGCCATCCCCACCCCCTCCAAAAGGGAAATTGTTTAAAAATCATACAGTAAGCCAATGGAAGAATCCAAACCAGTGTGTGCCAAACCAAACTTCAAGGAATGTTTCAGTATCAAAGTTTACCTGTACTTTCCCTGGCAGAGAAGCTGTTATTGAGATATATGAGCCTGGTTGTACAAGAAGGAGTTCTACCATTTCTAGGGAAATCATGACTCACAGTAATTCAGTCCTCATGAGATGTTGGCAGAAATCAAGCCTTACTTCACAACAGCTGCAAAATCTGCCTGGGATACCCCTGTGTATGGTCAGTGATGAATAGCCAATGGGAGCATGGGGCTTTGATTTAGTTGAAAGGGTTCTAACTGACATAACACACCTGTGGGTACTGCTCTGTATTTTGGGAATAGCAACAAATGTTTTTGATTCTTCCATCCCCAAACATCTAGTTATATTTATTGACTGGATAACTGAAACAAGACGACTCTGGCATTGCAAAGCATTGTTGAATTTTGGGGATTTATTTTTTTTTAAATCTCAGAGCCAAAACCATCACTTCATTTGGAGGTCCAAATGAGCTGAGTATAATATTTAGCCTGACATTGATCTTTAAATGTAAAAGCTTAAACTATCTGAGTTCATGTTAACTCTGCAGTCTTGCCAAGGGCTGCCACCTTCTTAAGATGTCTTGGGCTTGGATGTGGAGTAATTTGTGCAGCCGAGTGTCATTAAGGGTATGTGGTTTTGATTTCAAACTACATAACTGGGCTCCTAAGACTAGACTTTGTTATTTATTTGTTTGTCTGACTAGGGACATTTTCATAAATTCCATCAGGAATCCATAAAGGTGCATCGGTCGTTGGTCCTTAAATCGCAGAATGTTAGGATTTTAGAGATTTCAAGTCCAAATTCTTCCAGTGCCACTTTCCCTTATGTAAAGTGGTAGTTGAAATATTTAACAACTAGAAAGGCTGATTGTTGACAAATAAGAGACAAAAAAGCATTCAGGTTAGCTAAAATATAGAACACATACTGATAACTTTATTGTCTGATCATCAGCTATCTGGTCCACTATTCTATCCAAAAACAATCTCAGTGTTTAACAACAAGAAAAATAACATCCAAAGAACTTACATAATACAACCACTTTAACATAGCTTGTTGTTGGCAAATGAGTACATTGTCTTTTGACTTCCTAAATTGGAGAGGTCCAGTGCAGACATCCTTTGTTCAAGTAGAGTTTGCAACTTTGATATATAATTTAGTATAAGTTGTAGAAAGGACAGTGATTATATCAAAGATTGTTTAGATTTGAATATTTTTGTCATTTTTGTCTTAAGAATGAATTCAGTGACTTTTTACAATCACCCTTTTTTGGTATTTGTGTGCAAAAATTGTTTTTCAAATTATTTTTCTTTTCACCTGGATTTAAGAAAATTATACTTTTTATTGGTCAAACTTTGGAAGTAAATTGAAGTAACTATTTTACTTTTTCTATGGGTATGAAATTTACCCCCTAAAAATCAGAAAAATAATTGCATTTCTTTTTACTTATTTTATTTTTAAAAAATATACTTTATTTTATTTTTACAGAGAGGAAGGGAGAGGGATAGAGAGCTAGAAACATCGATGAGAGAGAAACATTGACCAGCTGCCTCATGCACACCCCCTAGGGGGGATGTGCCCACAATCAATGTACATGCCCTTGACCGGAATTGAACCTGGGACCTTTCAGTCTGCAGACCGATGTTCTCTATCCACTGAGCCAAACAGATTTTGGCTGCATTTCTTTTTAAATATATTTCTTTCATTTCTTTCAAAATATGCTGGCTCTGTAGCTAAATTGAAGATACCTGTTAGTATTTTTGAAATGTCACTTTTATAAACTTTACTTCAAATGAAAATGACAAATTCAATAAAACTTGTTAGATGTTCTCTTTTACAGTCTTTTCCTCCAAACCCCATGCTATTTCACTTAATCTAAAAGTTCATAAATATCAACATAATATTTCAAGTTTTTCATGATTAAGTTACATTGTAGATACATGATCCAATAATCATAATTTCTGGATCTCTAATTATATAATGGTTATGGTTAGTGGAATGTAGACTAAAACATTTTTAATGCAATTTAGAAATTGAATCATTTCATAGATATTCAGTGTTGCAATCCATTCAAGGGTAGAGAAAGCTATTTGGATATTATGTACTGAGATAAAGACTTCACCTAATATAGTCAGACTAGAGACCTGGTGCAGGACATTCGTGCATTTGCGGGGGGTGTCCCCCAACCCGGCCTGCACCCTCTCACAGTTTGGGACCCCTCATGGGATGTCCTAAGCTGGCAGACAGAAATCCCCTGCAGTGTTCTTAGTGCTGCTGTGGAGGCAGGAGAGGCTTCCACCACCGCCACTGCACTGGCCAGCCATGAGCCCAGCTTCTGGCTGAGCAGCACTCCCCCTGTGGTAGCACACTGACCACCAGGGGGCAGCTCCTGTGTTGAGAATCTGCCCTGATGGTCAGTGTGCGTCATAGCAACAGATTGTTTCACCATTCGGTTGATTTGCACATTAGGGTTTTATTATATAGGAAAATAGCAGCTATTTTTTTCTACCTAATTTCCTTTAAGTCTCCAGTTGCTATTTCAATAGAGCCATAATTAAATATTTAATTTTGCTGAAACTGCTCTTATGTGGCAATCACAGACACACCAGGACAACATACACCATGTTAAACTCATAGGCTTTATTTTTTCATTCTACATTTTGTGAAAAATATAATCCTTAATCTGGATGTACACTAAAAGTGTTATTCCATTTTTTTTTTGCCATACTTTCTTCACCATATTTATATCCAATGTGAAGAGAACTTTCAGGATTATATGATTTGAAAGATATGATCTACTTTTTTTTTCTCATTTCATAAGTTATTTATCTGTGGAAAGTAGAAGATAATCAGTGAGTCATGTACTCATAAATCTAATGCCATCCCTATAATAGAGAGTGCCTAAAAATTTAATCTAGTTCACTTTTTAAGAATTTTAAAAATGATCTATCTAATTATCAATTGGGAAAACCTCTTAAAAGTAATTTGATCTATGTATTGGAATCACGAAACTTGTTATCTTTGTAGGCTGATTTTTGAGTCTCCTAGAGAATTTATACCTTATACATTATAACAACAAGTGGTACTTGCTCAAATACATTTACTGTGGCATTATTTATATTAGCAACTCTTGGTAAACAATAAAATGCTTAAAGGTAAAATGGTTTATGATAGGTTACCCATGTTCATCTTTAATTTGATGAACTAGAAAAACCAGTAAACAGTAATCATCCAAAGCATTACAATGCCTATAAATGCCTGTGTCTATGACAATTGTTTAATGTTTGATAGGGAATCAAAATGGTATTTATTCATGTTCACAATTATAAAACTATTTTTATAGAAAAGAGAATATAAAAATGAAGATAGTTATAGCATTCAAACTATGGATTTTATGTAACTTTTCTCCCTCTACTCCCTCCTTTCTTCTTTTCTTCCTTTCTTATTTTCTTTAGTGTTATTAGTATTAGCAAAACATCTATTATATAAAGATATGCAGTGAATGATTGATTTAATTTATAATATCAGACAGTAGCAATTTTTCAGCTAAAATATTGAATATCAATGTAAACATAAAAATATATTTGTTTAAATTATTCATTCAGTTGTCTTCATTTTCCATGCAAGTTTCTCTGGATAAAAATAGAAACAACCAAGCAACTATGTGATATTCTGATTAAGCAATTGATCATCCAAGCTTTCTAAATTAACTGTTTCATAAGACTACATAATGCTACATTAAATTGGATAATAGACTAAATTCAATAAACAAATTACAATAGTAATGGAGAAGATAATCATATTTAAGAGAGATAAATATTTTCTAGACCAATAAGAATGTACTCAGTCTAAGGTCTATTGAAGGCTAGATTCCAAACATCTGTAATGTCTTACCTTAAAATCTCCTAATTCTCTATATTTTGTAATTTTGTTAGAAATTCCTTGTTTAGCAGCAGGGGTTGAGAAGTCTTATACGGGAGTTAAAGACCTGCAACACACTCTTTCATTAACCTTGGACAATGGAATAAGTCTCTCTGAAACTTGACTTCTTCAACTGTAAAATTAAAGAGACAAGTCTATAATCTCCCCATAGGTTTTACGATACCAATATTCATTAATAGGACTCCAAAATTAAAGGCCTTATTTGGATTTAGTTTTTCCCATGGATAAGGTCAGTGATTGCCTATTTAGTTCACAGAAATGGCTGTAGGACAAGAAGTATCTCTCATAGTTTTAGGGACTATAGTTTCTTTTCTTTTCTTTTCTTTTTTTTGCATTGACATTTTTAATTATTGTGGATTTTTGTGAGACAAGCTCTTTGAGTTCCATGAACCATCCTAACTTACTTAGTTCACTTCCATTTTTTTTTTTTTTAGTATCTCCTTTTGTTTGCAAAGGCATTGTCCATTTAAGTGAATTCTCAGTTTAAATATCAGTTTTAAATAGTAAGCTGATTACTGATTACCTGTTATTCTAGATGAATCCTAGTTTATTCCTTACAATGTAAGATAGTATCAGCTCAACTACTATAAAGCAAGAAAAACATAACCCTAAAACAATGATATTTGAGTATTGATATCATTATACTCCATCAGCATGCATGACTAACAAATGACTCTATTAAAAGCTCAAGAAATAGGTACCATGGACTTGTGTTTTCTTTTTCTTTTTCAGTGTTTTAACATTTATAATTTATATTCTGATCAACACCATGTTTCTATCTTTGTGCACAACCAGCATCTGCCCTCTAAGTCAGCTCAGACTCCCTTTTAATTCCCTGGGCACAACTGAAGCTTAGACATGTGTTGTTCTGATACTTTAGGTTTGGTGTCCTGTTGTTGTTTTTTAAGTTCTTTACTGATTAAGGTATTACATAAAAATAAAGAGCTTTTATACAGCAAAAGAAACCATCAACAAAACAACAAGAAAGCTCACTGCATGGGAGAACATATTTGCCAATATTACTGGTAAGAGTTTAATGTCCAACATTTACAGGGAACTCATACAACTTAACAAAAGGAAGATAACCCAATCAAAAAAATGGGCAATGGATCTAAATAGATAGTTTTCAAAAGAAGACAGAAGGAGGGCCAAGAGACATATGAAAACATGCTCAAAGTCATTAATAATCCAAGAGATGCAAATCAAAATGACAACGTGATACCATCACACACCTCTCAAAATGGCTGTCACCAACAAATCTACAAATGACAAGTGCTGGCAAGGATGCAGAGAAAAATGAACCCTTGTGCACTGCCGGTGGGAATGCAGACTGGTGCAGCCACTGTGGAGAACAGAATGGAGTTTTCTCAAAAAACTAAAAATGGAACTCCCATTTGACCCAGTGATCCCACTTCTAGGAATATATCCCAAGGAACTAGAAATACCAATCAGAAAGGATATATGAACCCCTATGTTCATAGCAGCACAATTCAACATAACTAAGATTTGGAAACAGCCTAAGTACCCATTAGCAGATGAGTGGGTTAAAAAACTGTGGTAGATCAACATAATGGAATACTATGCTGTGGTAAAAAAGAAGGAACAGCATGGATGGAACTAGAGAGCATTATGCTAAGTGAATTAAGCCAGTCAGAGAAAAATAAATATCACATGATGTCACTCATTTATGGAATATAATGAACAACATAAACAGATGAACAAAAATGATCCAGAGACGGAGAAGCATAGATCAGACTGTCAAACCTCAGAGGGAAGGTAGGGGAGGGTGGGGTAAGCAGGAGAGATCAACCAAAGGACTTGTATGCATGCATATAAGCCTAACCCATGGACACAGACAACAGGGAGGGGTGAAGGCATGAGTGGGAGGGTGGGAGGATAGGAATTACAATTTCTTAAGGACTTTAGTTGATCAAGACATAGTATTTTCAGAAATAACTCACTTATTCATTAGAATTTTAGCATATATGAGGTTTCTGATTAAGCTATCTCCTCTCTTTGTCCCTTAGGACAAGTTTGGGACACTCCTGAGGTCCCTTATATATATAATCCTTATCCGAGGATATTTTTTTTCATTGATTTTTAGAGAGAGTGGAGGAGAGAAGGAAAGACAGAGAGAAATATCCATGTGAAAGAGATACATTGGTTGCTTGCTTCCTGCACAGGCCCTGATGGGTTGTGGGGCTGCGGAGGAGCCTGCAACCTCGGTATGTGCCCTTGACCGGAATTGAACCTAGGAACCTTTGGTCTGCAGGCTAATGCTCTATCCACTGAGCCAAACCAGCTAGGGCATATTTTGATGATAAATAGAGACCCAGGATATAGGGCACTTGCAGGTTGATGACAGGCCTTGAGATGTTAGGGGAAATGGAATTTAATAGAAAATGTGATTGACAAGAAATACAGACATCAACACAATCCAATTAAAAAAATTCTTATTCTACCAGCTCTTTTTTAGTCTAAGAGAAAATTCAGCAAGGGAGCCTGATAATTTTGAGGAATAGCCTTTGAGCAAATCACATTAAGAAAAATGAATTAGGAGTTTTGTAAACACTGAAGCCTTCTCAAGGATTTCCAAATGCAAGGAAAATACACTTAATTAAGCAAACTATTTATCTCCAAAATAAAGTCACATAATTCTGATCCTGACCAAAGTAATCTTCTTTATTTTTTTTTCAGCCCAAACTAATATATCTCTGAATCCTCCTGAACATATTTCATTTCCAAATTGCATGAAATTGGTTGTCGAAATATTCCCACAACTTGCTTTCTTCCAACTTGGCTTCCTCGGAAAGCAAACAGCCCATTTTACCTTAAATGACTGTAATCATAAATGCTTGGTTGGCTTTAGAGAACAGCCGGGTTGTATGAGAAGGCAGCAATTATTTCTCCAAATGAAAAGGGGTCTTAGTGTTTTCTTTTCCTAAACCTTCACGGATAAAGTATTTAAGGACTCTGATAAAAATAATATAGGGGTTTTGGAATCAGAGAACTCAGATCTATTTCTCTCTATATTTTCATTTCCGATTTTTCACCTACCTCTCATTTTTGAACTTACCTAAAAAAGGATCAGAAAGCAAACTGAGAACTGGGATTTCTATTCACAGGAAAAGGTTTCATAAGGAAGTTTTAATTGCCTTTGATTGTTGTAGCATTGCTGTTACTTAACTTTTATTGGGAGGGGAAAAAAGTCTCATTAGGTAAAATTTCCACCACCCTTCAGCTATTTTGTTTAAACAGAAGCATAGAAGTTAACTAGGTCAATTATAGTTTATTGGCTTTCTTCATGGTTGATTTGAGTGATTCAGAAAAGATTTTTTCCCTATATTATATATGAAATTTACAAATTTTACCAGATAATTATATTATGTTGTAAGTTGTTTTCTACATATACAACTAGCTCAACTAATAATTTATACTATAGAAAATGATTAGATTGGTATAGTTAAGAATCACATTCAGCATTTTAAAGGACACACTTCTATAGAAAGCAATTCATGTCAAGTTTACAAAAGACAAATTCCAAAACTATATTATAAAATAATTCTATTTTTTAAATCTGCATGCATACAAATAATGAAATAATAAGATTATAGGTGGTTTTAATTTAGTTTTTGTATTCTAAATTAAATACAAATTATAATTTTTTTCAGCTATTATATATTTCATTATATATAATACTAGGGGCCAGGTGTATGTATTTGTGCACATTGAAAGGACATGCCCTGGAGCCAACTTTCCAAGCCCCCCACACCCCCAGCCAGTTGCATTTGGGGTGGTGCCACAGCTCCAAGAGCATCTGCAGAGTGAGTGGGGGACCCCTCTAGCAGGTGGGGTCCCTTGGCTTGGTCTGTGGGGATTGGGTCTAAACTGGCTCTCAGACAGCACTCTGCCAAGTTGCTGTCATTCAGCAGCTCCTGTGTAAGCGCCTGCCTCCTGGTGGTCAGTGCACATCATACCTACCATCTGGTTGCCTGGGCAGCCGGTTGGCTGGTCACTTAGCCTTTTGTATATATATTGATAGTCTTGAATAAATTAAAGAGATCAGGGAGAGAAAGTAGGCATTTTTACTTATAAATCAAAATAATATTTATTACTTCTATAACTTTCTAAATGCACTACTTCTCTTTATTTTTTTCTTGCCTTTAAAACATTTAAATTTCTTCACAAGTTTGTTTGACATCAGCCCCTTTATCAGCACCAGGAAAGGCTAAATGATCAATAACGCTGTTCTTTTGATTATGTGAATGGTGTTTTCCCTTGGAATATGATTTAGGAGAATTAAGTTGTAACTCTACACAAGTTTGGCCAAATGTTTTCCCAATTGATCAACATGGCTATCTCTACAGGAGTCATAGGGAAATTATCTTCCCAAAATAGATCTTTTCTGTACTAAAGAAACTTTAATCAAGTCATTATCATTTCATGTACTCACATCTCATGAAATTGCTGTGTCAGCTAATGTGAGTTTTACTAGTATACTTATTTTTTAACATGCTTTGCATTTCAATTCCAATAAAATTATTGCTTAAAATATTTTGTTTGGAAATAATTCAAACTTGTCAAAATCTCACAAGAATAAGAGTAAATACATTGAACATCCAAATGCCCTTTACCCACATTCATCTATTGTTTTTCCCCAGTTGCTTTATTTTCTCTCTCTTTCTCCTCATATAATCTTAAGTTGTTATATATTATGTCCCTTTAATATTTCAGCATATATTTCATAAAGATTAAAAATATTCTCTTACATGACCACAGAGCAACCAACTTCAGTAAATGTAACTTTGATACAATGAAGTATTTATTTATACTATGAAATCCACTTTTGTCAATTGGCTCAGAAATGAACTTTATACACAATGAACTATGGTACCTCAGTTTTAGCGCACTGAGCCTCATTCATTGAGGAAAGTGATCATAAACACATCAGATGAAACTTTCTGTAATATATACAGTGAAGATGTATTGCAAGGTGTTACCGTTATAGGATTCATAGGAAAAACAAACAAACAAACAAACAAACAAACAAAAAAACCCAAATAAACCAAAACAAAAAAAACCCCTTGAGTTGAGTCTTACAGCAGAAATAGCTATATGCTTCCTGAATAATCATGGACATTAAGCATGCTTTCATGTTTACCTTGGCTATCAAGAAATAGAAAGCCCCACATAGGTGGCAACTCTCAAAAGAATGTGTAGTGGTTTGTTTTTCTTTGTATTTTCCCCCAGATTTATCATTTGTTTTCTCTTAGTGTCTTAGTTAACTCAGGTGGCTATAACAAATTATCAGAGACTGGGTAATACATTGCTGGGTAATACAACAGGAATACATTGCTCACAACTATGGAGGCAGGAAATAGAGACCTTTCAGGCTTTTGTTCTTCTTTATCATTTTTAAAGCTTCTTGGTTGAAACCCTAAATGAAACTAATTCTATATTGAATACTTTGGAAGTAAAGTAAAAAACCAGAGACTGTTGGGTTATATATAAAAATGTGATAGAGAACATTTTCTAGAGATTTTCCCCCCCTAAACAACTTATGTTCTTATATCTCAGGGTGGCCGAATTTTCTAAACTGGCAAATTCAAGTCCAAGTGAGGAATCAATAATATCATCCTACCACCTTCTTGACCTTGCCTGAGCAACAATGAGATCATCATAACATGAATTATGATGCATATTTTATAGACAAGAAAATTGTGGGTTTGTGGACTAAAAGGGACCAAATACTAAACCTGATAAGCTCAGGGGAGGCCTACGTGGTGGACCTTACAAACTCAGAAACCTAGGGTAACCATATAGAATGTTCTGAACATAAAAATTCCTAAGAAAAAGTGAGTCATAGTGGGCAGTCATGTGCTAGATCTGGAGCTTCCTTGACAAAGGTCAATCTTCTGACATACCCTTGAAATGTCAGAGTAATCTTTTCCAGACCACAGCACCAGAGCACCAGAGCAGGAGCCCACAGAACCATTACATCACCTGTTTCTCAAATACAATCTCTTTGTGCTGTAAACATTATTCACTATCTTGTACTTACCAATGTAAAAGAAATATGTCTCTTCATTCTACTTTTTATCTAATCCCAGAGATTTCCCTGCTTTGCTTTCTTCCACCTTCTTCATCTACCAACAATGAATCTCCTGTTACCACTTTGCACCTCCTCCTTCGATTCTAATGCATAAAATAAGCTGCAAAAATGCCATTCTCTGGAGCATTTTTCTCAGTCCATTGAGATTTTGCTTCCCGGCAATCATCGTCAGTTTGGCTCAAGTAAATTTACAAAATTCTCAATAAGTTTGAACATTTCTTACATCAATAGGTTAAAGCTCCCACGATCAGAAAATACCTACCTGCATTCTGTTTGATTGCATGCCCCAAACCAAACATCACTGGCCCATTCTACTGATGGCATCACTGTGCTTCCAGTCTTCCAGGATAAATAGCCCAATCTCCAACTTTTCCTTCTGTGGAACTCTCTGTGCTTTGTGAAGAAGCCAAGCCCTGTTGTTGTCTTAGTTCCTAAATGTCCCTGCCATCTGTTCCTTCTGTCAGTCACTTCATTACCCTCTAACGGCTATTGCTGTGTTACTGTGGATCTGAATTATATATATTTTTCTAACTGGTCACCTGCTACCAACTTTTCTCTGGTTCCAATACAAATCTGTCTGCAGAGTAGCCTAATATTTATAATCATGACCCCCTGCTTAAGAATCTACAATGGATTTCTCTCACAAGAAAAAAATTTAAGATTGCTCAAGCTACTATAATAAATAGCTCTCAACTATTTATATCCATAATATATGTATTATGGATATAAAAATACATATATGTATATTTTCCTACAGCATACATTCCCAACCTGTAACTTCCACTACTACCACTATATTCTACTTACTAGTTCCCAAAAGCACTTCATTCTTTAGCTATTGGGTCTCACTTAAACTACTTATGCCATTCTCAAAACCCATCCTTATGAATTTAACTCAAACATCCCTTCTTCAAGAAAAGACCATGAAAACTTAGAGGGAAGGTAGGGGAGGGTAGGAGTAAGGGATAGAGATCAATCAAAGGACTTGTATGCATGCATATAAGCCTAACCAATGGACACAGACAACTGAAGGGAAGGTAATGAATGGGGGGATAGGAGATAATTAGGGGGGGGGGGGTAAGGACACATATGTAATACCTTAATCAATAAAGAAATTTTAAAAATAAATAAAAATATATCCTCAGGTGAATGTTAAAAAATAACAACAACAACAACAACAACAAAAACCACACACACAAAAAAAAACAACAAAAAAAAAAAAAAGGAAAAAAGAAAAAGAAAAAAGCCCCTATATTTCTCCAGCTGGAGTTCACCTCCTTCTCCTTCATATAACCCATGACACCTAGTTCAACTGCTGTTTTAAACTCACTGGAATCCAATCTTTAATAATCATTTCTGTATCTGTCTTTCACACCAGGCTACGTATGCTATAAGGGCAAGGCCCAAGTTTTCTTTCTTTGTTGCTCCCTCCATCAACTTTAGTGTTTTGCAATAGCAGGCATTCCATTAATGTTTGCCAAGCTATATTACCTGAGGACCACAGGACGTTGAGTTAAGGTATTAAATTATTTTTTATTCAAATGAGGATTTACCTGAAGGAAGCCACACATAAACCAAACACATTCGTTTTTCTCTGATGGTGGTTAGGTTATCAGTATAACAAAAGACAGAGAAATGTTTTGAGAGGTTGGTAGAGGAAAAGGTAAACTAAGAGTCAGAAGGCTTGGTGCCCATAGCATTTTTGTGTAGGTCAGCATGAAGGAAGATGGCCTATGAAGGGAAACACAGGCTTACAGAGAAAATGTGCTAGGCAGTCAAAATGGTAGAAGGGATGGTAAGAAGAAAGCTAGCATTTTCTATACGTGCCAATCCTGTACAGAATGCTTTGGCATATGTGTACATTTGACTCTCACACTAGCCACAAAGAGATGATGTTCTTGTGTCAGCTGTTAGCTAATTTAACAATGAAGTCAATGAGATTCAAGACATTTAGTGAATTTGAACCAAGGTACATCTCATCTAAAGCCTATTGTGTTCCCTGCCACACTGACTTGACTATGATGAAAGCTTGAGAGAAGTTGAATAAAGTTGCTAAAAGACACAAAGAGGTGTTGGACTATCAAGTTTTAATGGGAAATTTCCATTTTATTCATAATGTTGCCTCTGGTTTACTTTTTGAGAAGCAAAGGGAAATATATTCTGACAGGATAAGTAGACTTCAAGTCAGATTTCAAACTCCTATCCTATGAAGCCTCTGCTCTTTCCACCATTCCAAGCCTCCCCATTTCCAATTGGACATTCTGCAGCTTGTCTTGGATCTGGGGGAAAAGGGGAAGGGAAATGTAGTGAGAGAGGTGGCTTCTTATATAATCACTTTCTTTTATGGAATGAACTGTGGTTTGAAATTTCGACTTGCATCTTTTAGACCATAAATCTAAGTGGGGCATGCTGTCTTGGCAAAAACCAGTAGCAGTGTGCTAAGTGTTTACTGCCAAAAGCAATAGCATCATGACAGCAGATAATTATGAACAGTGCTGGTGAGCAGTGAGCAGGCCTGGGAAGAGATAGCTCAGAGAAAAGGGAGTGAGGGTTCTGGTTGAAACCAACCCAATTCTCAAACCCTTGCCTCTGATACACCTTTAAGCTCCATCCACTTCCTTTCTTAAAGAAAAAGAACACGTGAGTTTGGAATAAGAAAACCCCTTGAGAGTCATTGGCAACACGGAACGAAATGATGATCAAGAGTGAGGAGGGTTTTGTTTTTTTAAGAATCAAGCCAAAAGCATCTTTACCCAAACCTGTAAAAAATGTTGGTATTCCCGTGCAGGTTCCTGAGGACCCTTGTTATTTGGGATCTTCCAATTTTCGCTCCTGATTTCTAGTGGACACATTTTATTAGGTGGGAGAACTGGATCTTGCTGTCTTTTTCTCTTGGTCTGGAGTCAACTTATGAATGAGGGCAATTCAACCTCCACAGCATGGTTGGAAGAAAAAGCGTCTAATGAATTCAGGCTGTGAGGGGAAAATCTGCTCTGGGCCTCTCTCTCCCCAGGAAGGGAGAAGAAAGGAGGCAGTCAGACTGCTACCTGGCAGTGTCTGGAGGCAGAGTGCAACTGGGCGGAGGTTTCCTGCTGCGGTTAAAGAGGCCCTCTGTTACGTAACCTGGATGGCGCTGCTCTCGAGGCAAAGCCATTCTCTTAAGGCCAACGCCAGCCCGGCTTTCAGGTGCCTTCGCTTTGGTGCTTCAGGGCTTACTTCATCTCAACTAAACACTCCTGTTTACAAAGCCTCATTTTGTCTGAACCCACGCCCTTCCTATGAAGAAATTTCTCCGAGCATTAATGAAGCGCAGCTACTATCAGAACATCCTGTTGATCATCGGGGATTTCAGTATGATAGCTAGTGAATTGTTCACATAAATCACAACTAGCCATCTGATCTGTAGGGAAAAAGTAAATTATCCAGGGAGGATCAAGACCTTGTATGACCTACTTCCTCCTTAGGATATTTTGAATGTAACTCTACACTTTCCTTGATTACCTGAGGCCATAAATAATTGTATTGATTTATAGCATGGCATGATATAATGATTTATTTAGGCAGAGGTGAGAGGCAAACTATTTAGCAATGGTACATAATGGTTCTAACCGGTCCGAAGAAATGCTGGCCATGAATAACCCATGCGGTCTAATTAGTTAGCCCTTGGAGGTTATTAGCTCTATCCTTAGGGATCAGTATCCCCAAACTTAATATCCCTAGCTTCCTGGCACCTATCAAGTGTCTACTTATTTTTAGCTGACTTCATCCGAAAGTGACATTGCAATACAGGTACAATTATTTACATTTTACAGAAGAAAAAGGACTTAGCCAAGCAACTTGCTTAATGTCACACAGTAAGTAGGTAGCCAATTAACATTTGAACAGACCTTACCTGCCTGACACCAATGTCACCTACAGTACACTGCCTTGTTCATTCCTCTTGTCCCTAATCGTCTGCTATAGTAAAACTACATATTAAATTAGTAGTCTCATTTAAAAGCCACACGGGCCTCTCTCCTGTATAATTTCAGTTAACAAGCATTTATTGAATGCCTACAACGTGCCAACCACAGAAAAATCAAATGATCCATAAACTGAACAAGCTTTGAATACTGATTCTAGACACTCAACCTGCTCAATCTTTACCACCTCTTCCATAGGGCAACCTCTTCTTCATGGCATAATTGTTAACCTTTGGCCTCATGGAGACCTTTCCGGTTTTATTTTCAATTTCATGTTTAGTGAGTGACCCAACTGCAAGGCTAACTCTGGATAAGCAGGTTATTGATCAGTGTTCTGCCTTGCTCCCTGCCTGTCTGCTTTTCCTCAATCTAAAACTCACCACTAAAGAGAATGAGCTGAGTAATCTATAGCCATTGGTACCAGTGCAGTGAGAGAAAGGTCTCTTTTGGTCTTAATTTGCTTCATGTATATTTACTGAGTGTCCACTAAGTGTCAGACACTCTTTTGGAACCCAACGTTTTTATCGTTATTTCAGGTTTAACTGTGCTACCTGATCATTGCTCTGTTTGAAGCAGCATTTATACTTGAGTGTTTCAGATGACTTCTTCAGGCCTTTCCCCCACTTATAAGCCAAGAGTAACATGAAGTCTTTGAAGCAGAGTTTACAACCTTGTTTTTCTATTACTAATATAGCATGCTGTTCTCATCCCAGCTCTGATTTGGCTATAGACATGGTGACATTTTGAAATGTTTTCTCAGACAGCCAAGAGTAAAAAGGGAAGCAACAACAACGAAAAAAGCACAAAGAGTTCAGAACAAGGTTCCTTCCAGAAAAGTCTACATGAAGGAATTCACTTTCGTCAGTGCCCCAAAAGCCAAGAGTCTGGCACAACAGAGAGGTCTAAGTATTTTCTGAGAAAAGTTATTGGGGAGAATGGGAAGCTGACCCTCACATTCCTCCTCTGAATTCTTCAATGGCTCCTCGCCATGTTCTGGTGGATACAAAGTCCTGACAATTCAGAATCAGCTCACGAATCACCTCTTCTAAGAAGGCTTTCTGGATATCCCCATCCCAATAAAACTAGCCAAGGCTTCTTTGTGTTCTTTTATGCAATGACATCCATCATGCTGAATTTTAGGACTGATTCAGCACTTAGCCTCCACAATCAGATTGCCTGGGATTAAAACCTGATTTCCACACTTAATTTTTTGACTTTCAGCCAATTTTTTAATATCTTTGAATGTTTGGTTCAGATATATTATAAAATTTACTTATTCTTATACAGTTTGCCTATCAGTAGAATGGAAATAATAACAACAGTATCTTTCTAATCGTTTTATTATAAGGATTAAATAAAATAATGAGGTTAAAAGAGCTATTATAGTATGTAACATACAGATCTCAACAAATGTTACCCTTTAATTATCATATGCTTTTCCCCCTATTAGACAGTGAATTCATCAATACTCAAAGTATTAACCCATTTCCTGTTTGTATTATAACCATTATCCTTACAGGAAAATGTAAACTCATGGATCCCTGATTAGGTATTGAGCTTGACTCTGTACAGGTTCCCAATTAAATTGACTCTGCATTTCAAAAACTGAACATCTAAAACCTTAGATTTAACTGACTTCAGTCCTTATTCAACCAATTGACTTAACAAGGCCTTACCATTACGAGTAAGATGCTACTAATACATTTGTTTTTTTCAGAGATAGAGTTTTTGGAGGGATGGTGCAAATTGTTTTCTGAAGATAACCATCCCATGCATTCATTTTACAATGTGATATTGACAGGCCACCAATGGGCCAATGCAACTTCCTCAACCAACAGAGCATACCGGAAGTGATATTATGTCTCCCTAGCCTGGCTCTGTCCCTCTTGGGACATGCACCTTTAGAGCATTAAGTCAACATGTATACAGTCTAATGGTTCTCAAACCCCCATCCTGGGAAGAACATATGAAAAGGCCGCACATATAGAGAGAGGCCCAAGAAGCCTCAGCTGTGCTAGTCTCCAATCTTCTAACATCAGGTATCAAAACATATAAATGAAGAAACTCTAGTATGATCCCTGCCCCAACCAATATCTAACTACAATCTTCTTAGAGACCCCAAGTCAGGAAGCCCAAATGGATTGCTCTTGGATTCCTGACCCACAAAATTGTGAGAGGGATAATAAATGATTATTATTGTTTTAAACTACTAAGTTTTAGGGTGATTTGTTGTGCAGCCTTGGTAACAAGAACAGGGCAATTGGGATTTTTCTTTTCTTTTCTTTCTTTAGCCCAGTTAGGTCCAAACTGTCATGCAGATGAGCCAAGTCTTGGAACATTCCATCCCTCAACCTAAGTGACCACTGTGATGGGCAAGTAGGGACTCTGCCCAATTGGTGAGGTTTTCGTTGATTCCTGGGGTTGTGGCAACTGAGAAAATCTGACCGTTTAAAAAACCAATGGCCCTGGAAGAATAAAATAGACTTTCTGGTTAGTAACTTTTCCAGTAATCAAAGTTTTATTTTCACATCCTTTTTAGTAAGTGTAAAAATATATTCCAAATCACTCCCTCAAAGTGAGAAGAGAAGCAGGAGAAGCAGATACCATATGTCTCCACATAAATGCAATTACCGGGCCCTGCCTTCACCCAGGTCACACACCTATGCTGTGGAGGGTATAAGGTGGTGGAGGGAGAATTTCACATCTGGATTAAATCAAAGCATATTGGTTGCAGCTTGCAGACTGCAATTTCTTGCCAATGTTCTTGTTATTAATCCCTTGGTACCATTAAAGAAAAAAAATATGGTTCTAAACTCTTCATAAACTGGATTTGAGCAATAGCCATGGTGGACAACAGGCAGCTTAGACTTGCTGCATGTTAACAAAGCTCTTCCCTCACTGAAACATGGGAGGTCTACACACGTGAAAAGAAGGGAAAGGGATGGGTTTTGCTTCTGGCCATGAGTGAAGTGAAGGGAAAAAAAAATGTGCAAAGCCTGAAGGGACTGAAAGCAAGAACTCTAGCTAAAGGTTTATTTTTTTAACCTCTATAAACAAAACAAAAAACAAAAAAACAAAAACCCAGCTTTAGTGTTATTGATCATTTCTATGGTTTTTCTGATCCCTATTTAATTCTGCTCTGGAGTTTGTTATTTCCTTTCTTCTGCTAAATTTGGAATTAGTTCACAGCTATTTGGTGCTCTGTAATATTTTTTATTTTTCATTCTTCTTTCTTCTTTATGTTTTGGTTTGAATATTTTCTATTGCCTTGTTTTCCACCTTTTTGAGGTCCCTATGAGTTGTGTGTATCAATAGTTAATTTTTTATTATTGCTGATCATTAATCTATTTTGAACTGATATATAATTTTTATACAATAACCTATTAGTATACATCATAGTGTTGTGATATTTACATATATTACAAAATGATTTCACAATAAGTCTAGTAGAAAATTAAGTGTTTCCTATTTTGATTTTGTCTTTTATAAAGTACTTTTATTTAGCATTGTAGGTTTTCCACCTCTGGTGTCATAGCCATGGAATACTTTTCTGAACCTCCAAAGTTTGTTTAACTTGGCATAAATACCTATAAAAATTCCAGCAAGGCTCCCTGTGGCCACCATCCAGAAACAAAGCCCAGATTCACTGCTGGCCCATGACCTGAAACCTTGACTGCTAAGTCAAAATGCAGGATTGACTTTAGCTCAGGAATGAAAGTATGGCTTTGTGGAATAATTATGTTTTTCTGGCCTTTGCTTCCTTTCATTCTCATTCCAGTTTAACTAAGGTACTATACAGCATGACTTTGTTAGACAAGAAACCCATACTTCTTTCCAAGGAAAATGGTATTTTCAACACAATGCAATATTTTAATCAAGACAGATCAGAGTCTACCTTTATTCTGCCATTAAGAACTGAATGCCTTAGGGGAAAACCACAGGAGTTCTATGAGGCTCAGTGTCCCCATTCATAAAATGAAAAATAAATATCCTGTAGAGTTTTGGTGAGAATTAAGTGAATAGATATAGAGAGGGAAAGGTACATTGGAAGAGATCAACCAATGAACTTGTATGCATATATGCATAATTCATGGACACATACAATAGGGTGGTGAGGGCCTGGGGGTGGGGGATGGGAGCAGGCTGGAAGAGATTGAGGGAAAAGGAGGACCTATGTAATACCTTCAACAATAAAGATTAAAAAACAAAAAAAAAGCACAGAGCACAATACATGAGCATATTATCAGTTTTCTCTATTTTTTCTTTTTTTAAAAAAAATATCTTTTTTATTGATTTTAGATAGGAAAGGAGAGGGAGAGAGATAGAAACATCAGTTTGGCTGCCTCCTGCATGCCTCATACTGGGGATACAGCCTGTAACCTGGGCCCTGATTGGCAATCAAACCATGTGCTCTGACCAGGAATTGAACCATGACCTCCTGTTTCATAGGTTGACTAACATTCAACCACCGAGCCAAACCAGCAGGCATGTCAGTTTCCTCTTTCTAAATGTCATGATGATGACTTTCCATGGTACTTAAAAAATGACAGTACTGCAGTATTGAAAATAAAAAATAAATGTATAATTCTGTACATATGGCTAGGCATATGTATTTAAATACGTTCATATGTTTTCCACAAATATAATTTATTTGCACAATTTTTTCCTAGTAGGCTGTCCAAAATATTAATGTCTTTGGAGAAGGCAAATGAAACAACACATGCTCTGACTTGTCCTGGCCAATTCTTTATTATTTAGACAGACTATGTCAAAATGCCATTGTTTTCGTGGACTATATATAAGTAAGTGTACATGAAAGCCCACACCAGAGCCTTTCTCAGTCTTGAGAACTAATCTACATTCTTTTCATGCATAGCATGTGATGGTTTTCTCCTTGACATCATTTAGGACAAAGATTCCAATTTTTATGAAGATGAAAATATACTGTATTTTCTACCCTCTGTACAGAGGATTGCATGATAAAGGGATTTGGTACCAAATCTTAACTCTCTGCTGATTTTTCTGTGAACCTAAAACTTCTCTAAAAAACAAAGTCAGTTGAAACAAGCACACAAACAAAATAAACCCATAGAAATTCATTCTCTCAGAGATCTGGAGGCCCCAAAGCTGAAATCAAGGTTGTCATCAAGGATGCACTTCATCTGGGAGAATCTATTCTTTGCCTCTTCTAACTTGTATGGCTGCAGGCATTCCTGGACTAGAGGACATATCACTCTAATCTCTACTACTTGCACGGCCACATTGTCTCCTCTTCCTCTTTTCTTCTGTGTGTTTCTTATAAGGACACTTGTCATTGAACTTGGGGCCCACCTGGATTAAGTCAAGATGCTTAAGTTAATTATCTCTGCAAAGATTTATAGGTTCCAGAGGGGAGGGCATAGAAATGCCTTTTTGTAGGTCACTCTTCAGACCATAATAATAGTCACTAAATCCAATC
Source organism: Pipistrellus hanaki (assembly GCF_964339955.1). Classification (NCBI taxonomy): domain Eukaryota; kingdom Metazoa; phylum Chordata; class Mammalia; order Chiroptera; family Vespertilionidae; genus Pipistrellus; species Pipistrellus hanaki. The sequence continues at coordinate 59,314,267 of NC_140511.1, read as the reverse complement.
TTGGTCAATAGACCTCAGGGAAAGTCTATTCAAGTACTTCTAAGAAAGCTTTATTTCTTTATTTATTTTTCTTATACTTATTAAAAGGGACACACAAGGGGAAAAAAACCAACTTCCTTTTTATCTTTCTGTGTAGTTGTAAGAAGACAAGATACCATGAGCAGCAGCCACTCTGGGTCTAGGAGGTAACAAGTCTGAAGACTTGTTTGATTTTCTGGGGGGAAAAAGCCTGTATACATATACTTCTGAGTTTTATTCCATCTGAGGTTATAACTGTTTTTAAGGTTTAAATGGTTCATAATTGTGATTTCTGTTACTTGCAGCTCAAAATATCCTGATTACTGAAGTGGGAAAATGCAGATATAAGGAAAAAGCTAATATCCACAGGTATAAAAGTTACTTTTAGAAGGTTAGAATACAGGAAAATAAATAGCTATCTCAACTGTCAGATTATCTAACGGGAAAATTATTTTGGGGTTATGCTAAGAACATAGAAAGAACCATATTTATACTTAGGAACAGGCATGAAAAGAAATAGCCTAGCTGGAGGGGTAAGAAGAGTTGTAACAACCTAGCCAATGTGACTCAAGTTAAGTGTTGACCTCTGAATCAGGAGGTCACGGTTCGATTACAGGTCAGAGCACATGCCCTGGTTGTGGGCTCCATCCTCAGTAGGGACATGCAGGAAGTCAAACAATCATTCTCTCTCATCATTGATGTTTCTCTCTCTCTTTTTCTTTCTCTCTTTCTCTCCATTCCTCTCTAAAATCAATAAAAAACATATTTAAGAAAAGAAGAGTTGCAACCAATGTATAGACTATAAATTCCATGAAGTTAGTTAGAACTGTATTAACATGAATGTATGCATAAATTATATCAAACATAAAGGGTCTACTTGTCTTGCTTCCAAACTTCAAGATCCCATGGCAACGTTTGAAATCTCACTGGGTATTGTAGTGAGGCTATATAGTCACCAAATTGAAAATCTCAGGCTTTTATTTGTAGCAGCATGTAAACACTCTTGTGCACTGGACAGAGTCTGATATAAGTACTGCATAATTGGAGCTGGATTTAACACAAATAAATTTGTAATAAAATGCCAGTCAATCTTCTGCTTCTATTTCTACTGCTGGCTCCATTAGCAGTAATGAAAGGGTGATCTAGACAAGTTCTCTTATGCACACGTAGCCTGACATGCAGTCAGGGAAAGCTTGTGAAGATTATAAAATAACGCTCCATTATGGAGTTCAAGGATCATCCCCTCGGTGTGATTAAGTGAGCTTTACAGCTTTCAACGCCTGCAGCTCCATGGTAGACTTGAGACAGATCTTTTGTAAATTCTGTTTCTTTTTAACATCTATAAAACAGAACTTGATTTCACTGCAGCTATGGCAGATCTATTTTGCAGTCAGCATGTCTTAGACTTAAATAGACAAATTAGGTCCTGGTCTGACAGGCTGTTTTTTTTGTTTTGTTTGTTTGTTTTTTTGCTGCCCACCATTATCCTCATCTTCTGCCTCTCAAGGCTGTCTTCACTCTTACACACATCTCAAAAAAGTAAAGCAGTATTCTTGCCTCATGTTAGTATCAGGAGGGATTTTCAGAGGCTCAGTCACAGCATAATGAAACTCTGCTTTTGTGGTGGAGACTTATCCGTACCATACCTATCAACCTGAATCAATAGCCCTCCCATCACCAAGAAAATACCCCTGTACTTTTCTTAGAACCTGAAGAATAGTCTATGACCATTTTTCAAGTTTTAAGGCAGAGGGCAGGTAGCTTCTATCTTTAGAAAGAAAGATATTACATAAAATTTAACCAAGACTAGTGTCTTGCCTTCATAATAACTGGCATTTATTGTGCAAGATTTATGACTCCTTTAATCAAGCTATTAGTAGAGACTACAATGATCTATTTTCTAGCTGAGAAAGTCCCCCCTATAAGTCAAATCACTTAAGGAGCATCACATAAATAGTAAATGAGGAAGTTCAAATTTAAGTCCACTTATTCCTTTTTTTTTTTTGTTAATCCACCACACAGAAGATTTTTTCCCATTGATTTTTAAAAAATGTATTTTTAATATTGAAAGCATTACAGATGTCCTCCCAGGCTCCCTCATCCCCACTTCTGCCTCATCCCTAGGCCTTTACCACACTATTGTCTGTGTCCATGGATTATGCATTTATGCATATATGTTCTTTGGTTATTCTCTTCCAGGCCCCACACTCTTCCCTCTGAGAGTAGAAGGGAGGGAGAGAGGGAAGAAGAGAGAGAAACATTGATGTGGAAGAGACACATGGATTGGTTGCCTCCAACAGGCACCCCGATCAGGGATGAGGATCAAACTTGCAACCCAGAAAGATGCCCTTGACTGGGAATTGAATCCGGGCCCCTTCAGTACACAGGTGGATGCTCTAACCACTGGGAAACACTGCCTAGAGGTGCTTATGCTTTTAACTTCTGTATCTTCTCACACTATTGAGATGTTTCCTGGGGCTACATTTAAACCATAGCTCTAACCTCCAGAGAAATCCCTGCCTAACCAAACTCAAAAGAAGTGGGAAATACTTTCTGCAGGGCCTATCGAGACAACAGTCTGTCAGTTCCACTTGGCAAAAGTGACCAACTCCAATTATGCAATTTAATTTCAGGCTCTGTCTACTTCATTATAGCTTTTACATGCTGACAAAGGGATAGAACCAGAAATATAATATGTAGGCAGTTTGGGTCAGGATGAAGATAGTTGCTTTTGTCTGGCACAGAGGGTATAACTTCAGGAAGGGGAGGGGAAACTGAGTTTAAAATTCTGGCTATGAGATAAAAATCTGAGATTGAAGGAAAAGATAGAAGTCTCTGGAAGAGGCCAGATGTGTGTAATAGAGGTAGGCTGGGCAGAGGACGCAGATAGATTTTAATGTCTCCATGCATAAGTATTATTAGGATCTAGGATGTCTCCTGCGCTTCAATGACACAAGTGGGGAATGAAATCTAGATGCCCTCTCCCCCCTACTCCCACACCATCTGTGACAGTAAACCTTATTCCCTCCATTGGTCCTAAAATGGTTGTGTCTTTTTGGGTTCTAGCTGTGCTAAGCAAAATACAAGAGTCACTTTAGTTTGTTTTTATGATACAACTGCAAAGGAATGGTTCTGTATCTTTTATCTTTTATTTTCAGAGATGTTAAGCTCAAAGAAATTAAATTCCTTTACCTCCTTCTGGTGCTTATTCTTCAACTTTCATTCTGATTTAAAAGATGACAGAAAGCACCACACTTAAATGATACGTGTTCATATCTAAATTTGAGTTAAATTGTCGTGTACAACATCCACACAAGCATGAAAGGCTGGGTTCCAACAGGTGATCCAAATGTTGGTCCACAGATGGTGATGGCATGTCTCAGATATCCTGATATGCCTGGATAACTTTAGGTATTTTTGTAGTAAGTAACTTCAAAATGTTGTCTTTCCAGGGTTTCAAAAATATGGCCTCCTAATTTAACATGGAATAGGAATAAGATGGCCTGGGAAATAGCCCATGCAAAAAAAAAAAAACAACAAAAAACAAAACAAAACAAAACTCGAAGAATTTAAACAACTCATAATGAGCCTCTGGTGTGAACAAGCTGCAAAGTGAACTAATTAAATTTAGGCTTTCAAACTAAATGAATCAACATTTTAAAAGAAAATTTCTGCCTAGAAATATGCTTTAAAAAAAAAAAGATCCGTAAAGAGAGTATTCATAGCATCTTCTCAAATCCTTGGCTTAACCCCAATGAAAACATATTTTCATCAAGCCTATATTTCTGTGTTGCTACACACTGAACTAAACCAAAATGGCTGGCCAGGCGTTACAGAACCACCATGTATGGCCCTCAAAACATTCAAAGAACATCCCAGAGACTTTTCTGGTGTGTTGAGAGCAGGCTCTTGTTGACCAGTTCAGAGATCCATTTGTTTCCTTGCAGCCTTTATATAATACATCCCCTCTGTGCAGCTATGAACATTCCTCCAAGATCTGGAACTCTGGGAACCTCTAAGGATGTCAGAAGCAGCTACTTGAACAAAGCCTTTTGAGAGAAGGGGTTGTGATTTTTCAATTGCCACAGCCATTGGATGAACCCTAACATCTGGGAGCTGCTCACTGTTGATTTATACTATGTGTTAGTACGTGTCGAATTTGGGAAAAGGCCCTGCTTCAGTATGACATTTAGCACCTGTAACTAGTTTTAAGAAACAAAAGCCATTCTATTGAAATATTTTATTAGAAAACATATCCCACAGTTTACCCTGCTCATTCCAGGCCTTTTAGCCAATGAAGTGTTTATACGTTTTGAGTTGGGTAAAAAAGAATTGGTCAGGGATATGTCAGTGTTTCCATTACACCCCTTCTTTTTTTTTTACCCCAAAGTAGCACAAGTTTATTAGTGTGTCCATAAAAATTAATATTCCACTGAAACCTGGCAACAAACCATAAAGTAAATGTTTACATATCTCTTCAAATATTAACTCAGTGGTTTCTACAAAATGATAGACCGGGTGTGAAAATTCTCAATTCATAGCCTTTCTCAGCTAATTCAGTTGAGCTAGTCTTTCAATGACTAATTTTTTTTAAGCACCTGAAATTAACAGAATTTCAGAATAGGGCTGAGAGAGAAGTTTATTAATTATCCAGAAGCTTCCAACATGAGGTCATCCTGAAAAGTGGAAACTATCAAACTAAGCAAGTATAGCCAAGCAGGAGGGTTATTTGCACCCAAACATATATCCCTGCTCTCTTTCAACTACATCTCAGCTGTCAGAAAACAGCCTAGGGCCAACCAGCAAGTGGCTGTGGTGGGGGAGGTGTTTGAGATAGAGTTGCAGATGGAGTGCTGAGCTCCCAGTGCATTTGGCTGACCCAATGGAGGGGAAGCCAGACCTCCATCCATGCTTAAAACTTTAGGTCTATTGCAGGAAAATAGACAAAACCATTCTCTGGATGAGAAGGGCTAGTGAGGACAGGAGGAAGGAGAATGTGGTGAGATCAGGAATGAAAATAGAAAAGAACTAGAGAGCCCGAGACTCTTCTTTTATCAACCCCTATCCTAGTTTTGCTTGGAAGGCATTCTTGTTCTGAGATTTTTGTCTCCTTGACTCCTCCTCCCATGTCTTCCTCTAAATATCTTTTCTAGTAAAACAGTATCAGAATTTGAAGACTTATTTGCTTCAAGATCTTCCTCCACTATTTACTAGCTGTGAAGTTTTGACTCAGGTAGTTTCTTTCCTAAATATTCCCTTTTTTATTCATTGAGTAAACAACTAGTAAAGAGTTCTCAAGAAATACTTGATGGTACACAGTGATATCGCTTTTACCTTATATGGTTAGGGTCAGAATCACATGAGCTGACGCATATGAGACTATTTGGATAATAATAGCAATAGTAATAATGATAAGCATGCATTATGTGTCAGAAAAGGTCAAGAATTTTTATTAAATATCTTACTTAACCTACACAAGCAATCTATTTAAGCATTTTTTTTTTCAGCAGAGATTAGATGGCAATACTTAACCATCAGAGGCAAGGTAATAATGACCTCCAGATGATCCTGATCTATAGGGCTCTATGGATCTATGCCTTGTAGAACATGCTGTTTCTAAAGTCAAAATAGATGGGTGGCTAATAAAAGTCAATAGATATTTAATAACTGATGATCTATTCATTGCCTAGTTTCAAATATCAGGTCAGTTCTAATCCTCAGAACCTATCAGTTGAAAGAAAGTCCAGGTCTTCTTAGTAGTGATTCCTTCGATCCTTTCCCAAACAAACTTATGACCATTTGTTATGGAGAAAGGGAAAATATCAAATTTTCAAGGTATTTTGAGTAACTTCCAAGCTGATATGAACCAGAGTGCCATTGTGACTCTCCTGTTCGAGAACAGGTATATGGAAACAAAGTAATAAATGGAATTCTAGCACTGGCCTGTCTCACAGTGGGTTTACTGTATCCAAGGGTGTACCCAGTATTCTTTTCTCTGGTTTCTGAATATGTATCTGGAATAGATATACATGTGATTGGCAGAGTCCTAAAATTCACTCCTCTACCCATAGAATAAAAACAAGTAATAAAGTTACCACATTCGTTTAGAACCATATATAGCTGGCTAGACTGAATTGGTTTTATGAAATCAGAATGGAAACATCCAGGCTGGCTTCCCAAGATGTCTATTTTGAGATCAAATACCTCAAATTACACACACTACTTAATCCCTAATTTCTTTATTTTTTTTTTAAGATTCCTTTGAATAAAAACCTTTTTACACATGAGTATCAAGAAATAGTTCATCCCATGGCTATTCATCCCTAGGCATTGTCATGAACTGTGAAGGGTCTGAAATCTCACCCTACCTCAGTTGCATGAATGATGACAGAATATGTGAGAGTTTTAGGTCAAAAACTGCATAAATCTTGGCATAGAACTGTGTGTTTGCATTGACTTCCTTTGCCCTTCAGGTTCCATGGGAGTTAGATGGAGTAGCCCAGGTGGACCCTGCACCTGTGGTCGGTTGGCATCACAGTTCAGGAGACTCAGACTTCAGAAACTCCATTTAGTGTATCCATGAAAAACAGCCCGACATCTGCCTTAGAGGGAGATGCTATCTCTCTATACCCAACAGAAAACAAGTTTTTCCTGCCGAAACCGGTTTGGCTCAGTGGTAGAGCATCGGTCTGCGGACTGAAAGGTCCCGGGTTCCATTCCGGTCAAAAGCATGTACCTTGGTTGCGGGCACATCCCCAGGTGTGCAAGAGGCAGCTTGTCGGTGTTTCTCTCTCATCAACGTTTCTAGCTCTCTATCTCTCTCCCTTCCTCTCTGAAAAAAAATCAATAAAATATATTTAAAAACAAAACAAAACAAGTTTTTCCTCTGCTCTGCAGGGGAGATGTTGTCTTTATCTAAGGCTGCTCACTTTACCAATATTCTTGATAAAATAATCTCAGAAAAAGGCAAGATGTGCGGAAACATGGAGAATTGTCTCCCAATGTTAGTATATCCTTCTCTGTCAAATTTTGGTAGAAAAATTAATAATCAGATGAGACATAATTGCTATTGGTAGACTTTTGATTATTGAGACACTATTGATTGCAGTAAACCCTAAACATATAATTTCAGCTTCCACCATTGATTAAAAAAAAAAGCAGGCACTTTTTCCACATTTTAAAGGAGTTTACACTCTTTCTGTTTTTCAAACACCTTCAGTATTTATTTATTTATTATTAGTCCTCACCCAAAAATATTTTTCTAGAGAAAGTGAGAGAGAGAGGGAAGGACAGAGAGAAACACATCAATTGTTTGCCTCCTGCATGAGCCCTGAACAGGGCCCAGTCCAGGGAGGCGCCTGCAACCAATGCATGTGCCCTTGACTGGAGTTGAACCCAGGACCCTTTGGTCCACAGACCAATGCTCTATCCGCTGAGCCAAACTGGCTAGGGCACCTTCAGTCTAAATTTACACTCTAGATCAAGGCTGGGATTTTTTTGTATAGCTGAGATCATTGTTTTAGGTCTCAAGAGAGTTCCCATTGGGTTAATGTTAATACATTTATTTATCATGCCATTCCATTTGAAACCTTCATCATCAAATGAGAGTGGGATTTCCTAAAGGGGCCCTCAACTGAACTCCACATTTTTTCCCAACCCATTTTAGCCAAGGGATAAGTTGGCAACCTTTCTGATGTGAGCACGTAGTGGAAAGAATATCAGACTGAGATCCAGGAGACTCATATTCTAATCCTATTTATTCCATTAGTGTGCTATGTAACCTTGGATAAACATGTAGTGTTTTAGTAAGAATCCCTTATAAACAAATCAAGCCAATAAAAAAAGTCTTGCCAATTTCAAATTATATATCTGGCTTCTAAATTGCAAGATGTATTTATTTCTTTATATGCAGAATAATATTCTTTTATGTGAGAAGCAGACTACTTTACTGTAGCTCTTTTCAACAAAGAAAGATCAAGTAAAAAATATGGACATTCTAAGATGTTTTCTAAATTTGTTCCTGTGGAATGATTTAATCTTGAATGCCATATATATTAGGCCACAAACAGAAAATAAAGAAGTTTTAAATCAGAAAAAGTCTCAAATTTTATATTTTATATAATGTATTTAAAGTTATTTTACTTTGAAAATATCATATTTCTTATTTTTAGAATACAGTTATATATCTATTTTCTCTTATTTCCACAGTCATCACTCTAGATTGGCTTAAATGTTTAACATTAATCTATTATTCCAAGTTTATATCTTATCTCTACCCTCAATCTCTTCTTTTAATTTAATATTCTTAAAACTTAAACCACCTATGCCTATTGGATCAAGTCTGAATTATCTGTTCTGACATTTCCAATCTAGAATTATCTTGTCTAGTCAACTTTTATCGTCCCCTATACCCAAAAGAATTCTCATTCCAGCCAGATGAATACATTTATATGTGCCTTGAATTCTATATTTTTATCTCAACCATCATGCCTTTATGACTTAGAACTGTCTCTTCCATTATCTCCCCCTATCTGACTTCAACCTTTGGCTCAGTTGTATATTTACTTCCTCTCAGAAGCATTTATTTATTTTTCTCAATCAGAGCCAATTTTTAGCCTTTTTATAAATGTTTGTAGGACTAGGACTCTAACCTGAACCATGTTTGTTTGTTTTTTAGTTTTGTTTTTTTAATTTTTCCTCAGGTTGGGCTTTTTTGACAGTAGAAACTAAACTGACTTATTTATTACTCCCCAGAGCCTTTGACTCCCCCAATTTTTCTTGATTTGATTGGTTGGATTGTGCCTTGTTGTGAATGTAATTGTCACACTTCTTATGCTTGCTTCACAGTAACCAAGTTGGAATATTCCTTAATGTAGGTGATATAGAGAGCTATTTAGCATTAGTGAACTAGACGAGGAGTTGTTTCCTAAATTTATTTTGATGTATTTATTTACAGTATCATTAATATAGGTGAGGCTTGGATAGAGGGTTTCATATTCAGCAACCTGAAAGTTTTTGTTGGTTTTGAATTTGTAATTTCAATAGAATGATAAAAAGTAAATCCAGATTAAAGTAAGTTAACTAGAAAACTGATAGAGTATCTACTAATTTACTCACACAATTTTTTTCATTCAGTAAACTCACTTTCCAACTGAACTACTATGGTGTTCTCTAATTGCTGTTTTGATATCTGGTCCTTCTCTTAACAAGACTTTCGCACTAGTGGTCTAGGCATTTATAAAACAGAAACCCACCACATCACTTTCTTGTTTGAAACCCATCAATGGTTTCTTACACATTGGATGGAGGATAAAATCCTAGCTTTTAAGCATGGTTCATAGGCACTATCATCTGATTCCCCAGTCATCTCATACCACTCCTTGCCTCATGCCTGTGCTATAGAAATGCCAAGCTGATTGTGATAGGTTAAACACACACATTTTAAAAAATGTATTTCTAATCTAGAAAACAATCGTCAGAGAAACATTTAGATCTTGTCTTATAAGTTAATATAGAATGTGAATCTAACCAGGTATCTTAATATAATTATGAAGTTCAGAAAATAGAGGGTTGAAAAAGTTTGTGGAGCTACCATTAAAAGTTTGTGGTATACCGTTAAGGATCAATCATCAAAATTCAGACTGCTAAAAATTGTAGGGAATTTAATAACATGACTTCTTCAACATATAAATTACAAAGAATAATAAAGTGATGGTATTATATTAATAGGCCCACAGACATCAATAAATTCTAATATATGAACTTTATTTAGATTCTGATTCAAGCAAACTAACTAAATATTTTGACAAGTCAGGAGGCATCTGAACACTGACCAGATAATAAGAAAATGATTTTTTAAATCACTTAATGTGATTTTAAATTTTAGAGTTTATATCACTTAGAGACATATATGGAAACATTTTTAGATGGAATGGTATAAAATCAAAGACTAGCTTCATCATAATTTGATTTTAGGGACAGGAAAAGTTGAAAAATAAATGTAGGTAAAGATGAAACAAGATTGTTCAAGGATTGGTAATTATTGAAGTTGGGGAGTGGGAGGTTATATTCTTTACTCAAGTTTTTAAGATGTTTGACTTTTCTATAACCCCGGGTAAAAATAAAATAAATAGCATTATCAAAGTTAGCAGTGGTTTTATAAAAAGTGTGCTTTCAAAAAGTATATCTATAATAATAAAAGTATAATATGCTATAATAATTAGACCAGACATCCTTCTGAATGACCTTCTGGAGGAAGCTGAGGCTGTGAGGGAAGCCCTGGTCCTGGGTGCCAAGGGAAACCAGTGCTGGCAGCTGGAGGAAGAAAGGCCTACTCTTGCACGAATTTTGTGCATCAGGCCTCTAGTATTAAAATATAATTTCTAAAATGTGAATATTTGAAAAGGAGTTTTTATATTTAAAAATATTAGAAACAGTTAATCTAGAGTCTACTTTAATGTAGAGTAGGAATGAACTAGGGAGGAGACAGAACTGTGGTACACTACATCCACTGAGATAGCCAAGTATGTGTCCTTCCCAGAGCCCTGGCAGCACATACATATCTTCTCTTCTAAAAAGAATCATAGCCTACGCCTGGCCAGCATGGCTCAGTGGTTGAGCATTGACCTATGAAACAGGAGGTCACGGTTTGATTCCTGATCAGGGTACATGCCCAGGTTGTGGGCTCAATACCCAGTGTGAGGCATGTAGGAGGCAGCTGATCAATGATTCTCATCATTAATGTTTCTATTTCTACTTCTCCCTTCCTCTATGAAATCAATGAAAATATTAAAAAGAGAATTATAGCCTAGCCTTCCTCTGGGTTATACTTAAATACTAGCTAATGGTCTATAGTTCCAACTTTGAAGTCCTCATGGTTTCAAACTTTCCTCCTTATAATGACCTAGATATCCCCCTTCATTGAATGTGTATATGTATACTAGTGAAACCACTTTTAAATGTATATTTCTCTTTGACCAGGAGATTACACTTCTCATAGTTTCTACTAATTAAATAATAGCAGATGTTATTCATTGATTCTAGATACATTTACAGGATGTTCATAAGGCACAGTTTATAATTTTGAATAATTGCCAATTAATTAAATGAACAATATGTTACTGAAAGTAAAAATTAGTTGATAAAACAATAGTTTTTAGTGAGATTTAAATGTTAAAATAGATGTTTGTATGTATGACTGAACTACAACTTAAAATTTGGATTACTGAGTATCTGTTCTCCTTTCCCTATTTGCACACACACACATACTTCCTTCTACCCAATGATCTTCTCATAGACTAGGAAATTAACATTTCCTTTCCACTACTTTATATAGCCTTATATATCCAAAAACTTTGGATCCAATAATCATTTTATAATTCAGAAGGGCAGATTTAGATCTCCCTCACAAATAGAAATTACTATAACAGACAGCAATGAAATCTTCACCTTTTTATTTAAAACACCCCAGGAAGCTCTCTGTCAAAGGCAACTTCTGTACTCACTAGAAGCTTAGAACCATTAAAAGTGATGCTTATCAGTCTTCAAAAATCTATGTCCTCAATCTATCTGTGGACAAAAATAAAGAACCATAGAGGGAAATCTGAAGAAATGGTGTGAAAGAGATACTATTTATAGATCTCATTTTAACCTCAGAGCTGATGGTGGGCATAGAACCAAGATGGGAAAAGAGATACTAAAACAGTCATGAACAGAATGCCTCTATAATGAGCAAAATAACTAGTTATGGAAGATGTTGCTAATGCAAGGAGTTCTAGGATTTAGCTGAACTAAAAGGAGAAAATTATTTTAGAGATCTTGAGGGACAAAAAGGGAGAATGAGGGGACAGTTGACTCTATTATTTAGGATGATAATCTAGAAGAGAGAATTGAACAATATCCTATCCAATAAAAAGGAAATATGTTAATGGAACCTCGTGCCGTTCTAAAGATGGCAGCACTCATAGCCAATAAGGAGGAAATATGCTAATTGACTGCTCCACCCTCAAAGATGGCGGTGCCCATAGGGGTGTTGCCTTCCCTGATTGCTGGGTCACCTCCTGCCCCTGAGAGCTCCCGGACTATGAGAGGGTACAGGCTGGGCTGAGGGACCCCCCTCCAGTGCATGAATTTTCATGCTCCGGGCCTCTAGTGTTATATAAATCTTCAAGTGATCAGAAGCAGTTTATAGAGTTGGCCAATTCAAGCAATTAGGGAGTAGGTGGGATGGTGGCCAAAAATATGATGCCAGGATATGATAACAGGTCTTCATTGGGAGGGGTGGTTTTATGATGCAAAGGTGGAAGGGGAAGTTTAAGGAATTCTACTTTAATTCATGGGTGACTGATTCTACATTTCTACTACTGTAGACTAGTTCTATGTTTCAGTCATGATTACTGGATTCCTGAAGCTTTATATTTACCGTATGCCTCTTTTGGTAATTGGGGCATTGACTCCTTCTGTTATTCTTTAGTATCATTCTTGATAAACTAGGCAGTGAGCATCTCATGTTCTTTAGCATGTTGGACTAAACTTTTTTTGCAAGGAACCAGAGTTCCATCCTTGCATTTCAATCCTATCTATGATCCTAAGTATGCAAGGAAAAATAAAAAATAAAAAAAAGACTTAAGAGAAAATTACTTCCTTGCTAGTTTATCACAGGCATTTGTTGTCAGGATATTTTTCATATTAATTTATTGTAAATTTTTGTTTTTGATTTCTCATTACCTTCCTTGTATTACTGCACATTTTCTCTCCTCTCTAGAATAGTGTTGATCAAAGAATTTTTGGACATAATGGAAATACTTAATCTCTGTCTGAAGATTAGCCATTAGCTAATTATGATTTATTGAGCATTTGAAATGTAGCTTCTGCACCTAATTTTCTCTTACTTAATTTTAATTAATTTATACTTACATTAAATAGCTATACATGGTTAGCAGCTACCACATAGAACACTGTAGTTCTAGAACTTGACCCAGTGCAATAGGAATGTCTACTTCTGAGTTCTAATCCTATCCATTTTGCACTTGGCTTTCTATGATATGCAATATCTCAGAATAGAATAAATCATGAATTCCAGAATTTGTCACTCAGTTGCTAAATCCTATGAATTAGCTTTCAGTCACTGGCTGGAGTTCAGCCAAATGGAAGGGACCAATCAGGAAAGGAAAGGCTGCTGGATTCTAGTGCACCCCCCATTTTCATTCACTAGTCACTTTGATTTTGTTTGGCCTGCTAAAAATGTTCCCATTGTGCTGGTATGTTTTAATGTGAATCATGACTGTGGATTAAGAACTATACAGTAATTACTGAATAATTCCAGCCGGGTCATGTGCCCAGCCACAAAGATCATGTATTAAGCGTAATAGCCTTAGGTAACACTGAATTGATGCCCAAAAAAGATGAGGTTATAACTCAAATTTCAATTGTATCTGACTTTCCTAACTCAGTTAAGTCCTAGGAAATTATTCACTGTTCCTTTATGCTGTTTTCCTGTGTCTTATCACATGAAAGTTTAGTTGCTGCTATTTTCTTTGTTTGAGCTAAAACTTTTTTTTTTTTTTTTTTTTTAACATTTTCACTGGTTGAAATTTTTGTTTTTATGATTTAAGGAATTTGCACAATTATAGTATAGTATAATTTTTAAAAATCAGGTTTTTAAGGATTGGGCATTTACTAACTTTTTAATTGTTTAACATTAATGTTCTTTTTTTTTTTCATATGTGACAATTTTGAAAATTCTACTTTTTATTGGAAGATTCCAGATGATGATTGACTTCTTTATGAGGAAAGTGTATAATAAATATTTTGCTTAGAAAGTGCGGCATTGAAAAAACAATTTAAAATGAGTGGGCAACATCAATATACTATTTAACCTGTTAAAAATGATATGGCTAAAATGAAAAATAACACCAAATACTGACAGGGATGCACAAAAAGTGGATTGGTTATACATTGCTGGTTAAAATATAAAATTGGATGACTACTTTGAAAAATAGGTCGACAATTTCTTTTAAAACTAAAAATGAACTTACCATGTGAGCCATCATTTGCACTCTTGGGCATTTATCCATAGAATTGAAGACTTATTTTCGCACAAAAATTTATACCCCAGTCCATAGTAGCTGTGTTTGTAAGAGATCCAAATCTTGACATTTGATAGAGTCATTTTCTGTTTGGGGCTAGGCTTTGGTTGCAGAATAAGGACCAAACATGTTGCTTGCTTGTCTTGATTGACTCCTCAGAAGAACAGGAAAAAATACTTCAGGTGTAATCAAAAGCATGTGCAATGTGGAAATCGTGTATCTTCTCAAAACCTTTCCAATGGAGAAATTTCATAAATGGATCCATTTCTTAGGTCCCTCATGCTGTCATAATGTTCCTGACATCACTGCCCTCTTTCTGGTTTTGGGTTAGCCACTAAACCACTCTAGTTTTCTCATGTGATGAGTGAGAATTCAGGCTATGTATCTCCAATGCACATTGTGGGACTGATGTAAACCCATGAACTTGGGTGATGGAATGGGACAGGGTGGGGCATGGACTCAGATGACCTGGATTCAATGTCTAGCTATGCCACATCCTAAGGTGATGGTCTTAGAAAAAAAATCCCGGAACTCAATAACCAGGAACAGGGCCATGAAGATGAGCAGAGACAACATGCTATTTCCTGGCAACAAAATAAAGGAACTTCATTCCAGCAAAGAAGAAAATTATTCCTCTAAATTGCTTTCAAATTTCATTGGCATTCCATTCAATGGGGCTTGTTAAGCATAGCTTGCTAGGTCCTACTTCCTAATTTAGGAGGTCTGTGGTGGGGCTCAGGAATTAGCATTTCTGGCAGTTCCCAGGTGCTGCTGCTGCTGCTGCTCCTGGGATTGGGAATCACATTTTGAGAACCTCTGTTTCAGAATACATTGTCTACTAACTAATTTTCAAGCTGCTCCTTTTTAAACCAGTGACTGCAACTATTTCTTCAGTTCCCACGACTCTTCCTTTCAGATATTCCCAACTACAACCAGAAAAATACTGTAATGCGAAGATATGAACAAGTAGATTTTAAATCATTTAAATATGCCAGCCTCTATTCCAAGCCCCTATCTTGGCTGGGTCTTTCATTTGGTCATTTTTTAAAGTAAATGGAGTAATTGGCCAAGTCATCAGAATCTCCAGAGGGTTTGAAATCACTAAGTACAACTGGTTATTTTTGTTAAGGGCTAGGAAACCAGCTATAATGATTTTCTCGAGAATTTAAATGACGAGAAATGCAGCAGTATTCAAATGGGTATTTTATCTCCTCTTGGCTGCCTTTTTATGTCATCTGACAATTCCCACTTCCACATGATGAGAATTCAGAGGTTTATATTTCTTCACTAAATTATATCTTCTTCTCACAATTTTTATTTCTTCCATCCTGGAAGAATGGCTCCTAAAAAAACTTGCTTTTCATATTACACCATAAATAATTTATGGTGTAAAAAAGTCAAAACCCAAGCCGTAAATAGTCAATTGCTAATTCTCCATTTGAAGCAGCCAATGTCTTAACATCCATTGTAGTTTATGTTTATGCAACATAATCCTAGGATAGCATCAATTAACTTAGGAAAAGGTTGGGTTTGACACTACAGTATCTTTATCTCTGCTTCTCCTGTAGTTTCTCCTGGGAGACATGACCAATGGATACAGGTGTGAGAGAGGACCAGTTGGGAGAAAAAGAGGTAGCTAAACATGTACAGTGTAGAAGAATAATAACACCTCATTGTACTCAGGAGGCCTTGAATCGTTTTTTACAGTTAATATACGCAGAGCTCAGTTAATATAGGCAGAGTAGAACTACAACTCAGGATTCCAACCTGCTAATCATGCCGCCTTGTGAACTTTTTGGGGCCTGTCATTACTTCTTCTCCTTCTTCTTCTCCTTCTTCTTCTCCTTCTTCTCCTTCTTCTTCTCCTTCTTCTCCTTCTTCTTCTTCTTCTTCTTCTTCTTCTTCTTCTTCTTCTTCTTCTTCTTCTTCTTCTTTTTAATATATTTTATTGATTTTCCACAGAGAGAAAGGAAGAGGGATAGAGAGCTAGACACGTCAATGAGAGAGAAACAACGACCAGCTGCCTCCTGCACACCCCATGCCAGGGATGTGCCCGCAACCAATGTACATGCCCTTGACCGGAATCGAACCTGGGACCCTTCAGTCCGCAGACTGACGCTCTATCCACTGAGCCAAACTGGTTTTGGCCATTACTTCTTTTTTAAAATATATTTTTTACTGATTTCAGAGAGGAAAGGAGAGGGAGAGATAGAAATATCAGTGATGAGAGAGAATCATCACTGATATTTGATTGTTATTAATGCTACTAAGATTCACAATCATATTAGTATAAATTACATTTTCAGGATTTACTTATTAGATTATTACTTTTTATGTGTGCATGTGTGGACTTAGGCAGCCAATAAATACAGTATATTATTTTATAAGAGGAACATCTCTGTGTTGTGTAGCTCAAGGTTAATAGAGGGAAGAAGAAGCTAGGGAAATGGCTGCCTCCTACCAGGGATTAAACCCACAACCTGGGCATGTGGCCTGATAAGGAATCCAACTGTGACCTCCTGGTTCATAGGTCAATGCTCATAGGTCCAGAGCCCAACTAATGCCCTGAGTCTCACCAGCTGGGCTCTCGTTACTTCTTTCAATGTTCCTCATGCTGAATAACTTATTCCTTGGCCCTACTCATTTTCTGCCCCACCCAATATTATAATTGCCTTTAATAACTACTTCAAAGTTCTATGGTGTCAAACCTTTTTTTTTTTTTTTTATAAGCAACTCACAAAATTTAACAGCTTTCAAGACCTAATAAAATTAATCTTTATTGGCTTATAAGGCTAAAGTGGATCTCCCTGAGTAGCAAGTTTTCCTTAACTGTGCCCGTCACTGAATTAGCCTCTGACTTCAGATCAAACCTCACCTGGAATCTGTAATTATCTATTTTCACTTTGTTCCAACCCCAAATCCCCACAACCACCAGGGTTTCTGGACTTCTCTTCTACTCTAATAAATAGGGTATGCCTTCTCTTGCTCCTCCAGGAGATGAGACTGTGTACTGGAATAACAAACTTTAGCTGTTGCTCAGAGTGACTAGAGTCTTGAGAAACTGCCCATGGTGGTTTCTGGGGAAGGTGAAGAAAACATTCCAAAGATTAGAGAAGACTGTAGCCTTGGACAGGAGGACTCACTAATTTAATAGCAGAGTAAAAACTCTCTTCCAGCCCTGGCTGCTTTGGCTTAGTGGTAGTATGAGCCTGCAGACTGAAGGTTCCAGGTTCTATTCTGGTCAAGGGCCCTGCCCTGGCCCTGGTTGGGTGTGTGCAGGAAGCAATCAATCACTGTGTCTCTCTCACTTTGATGTTTCTCTTTCTGTGACTCTCCCCTTCCCTTTCACTCTCTCTAAAAATCAATGGGAAAATATCCTCAGATGAGGCCTAACAACAACAACAACAACAAGAAAACCTCTTTCCCACGTGACTTAGAAGAAAGAAGCAGGTTTGGAGAGGAGCATATTAATTCATTAGGTTTAATTTAATGGAAGGCCTCTAGCAAGTGCCCACAGTCATGGTAGCTGACTTTCCCTTTGACAGAGATTTTTCCATTTCCCTAACTTCTTCTTCCCTCTATTAACCTTGAGCTACACAACACAGAGATATTTCTCTTATAAAATAATATTTTTAATAAAATAATTATTATAAATAATTATTATAAATAATAATTCTTATAAAATAATTATTTCTTATAAAATAATATTTACTGGTTGCCTAAGTACACTACATGTACACATAAAAAGTGATAATCTAATAAATAAATCCTGGAAATGCAATTTATACTAATATGACTGCGAACCTTAGTAGCATTCATAACAGCTAAAATCAGTAGAAATTGTAGCAAATTAAAACAAATACTTCTGGCCTTCATATAGAAAAATCTTACATCTGTATAACTAGCAACAGTTTGTAAAGTGTTTTTGCATAATATTCTAATTGATGCCCCTCGTGATCTAATATGTGAGAGGAGATTATTATTTTTATTTTACAGATACAAAAGATTTATGACTTACGAAAAGTCACACATCTAATTTATAACAGGTAAAGGCCTCAAAAACATGTGCTCCTCTTTGAACATCTGTGCTTATAATATGTACAAAAATATTGGAAGGATGAGGGTAAAATGCCTGTGTTCTTTTGGTTTCCATAAGAAGGTAATATGTCATTTTTTCCTTCTTCTTTCTAATTTGGTATTATCCTTTCTGAATCTTGGCCAATTGATCATTCTCTGCCAGAGTATGAAATGTTGAAATTCCTCACTTTCTGACCTGTCTTTCCACCTCACCTCACACGCTGTTTGAATAACACACATACCAACAACTCATAAATATTTTATTTCCACAACATTCTCTGTACATACATGACTGTCATCCTTATATTTTCACATACAAGTTCAGGTTTAATTGGCCAACAATTGACCTTTAAACTCTTATTTTCTACCCACCTTCTACCTGCTCACAGACACTTGTTTCTTATCCAGTGTGCCCCAAATCAATAATGACACCCTCAAATAATTAGATGCCAAAGTTCCAAACCAGGAGTTATATCTGTGACATCTTCACGTTCTTAAATTCTCACATCAAATTAATAAGCATGTCCTCATAATTTTCTATCACCCAAACAGGTCTTAACTCTGTCTGCTTGCCACCATTCTCATTATCAGCATAAATCAATGATATCAGTTCTTTCCAACTTGATCCCTTGAGTCTAATATCAATAATGGAAGAGAATAAACTTTTAAAAATAGAAATTAGGCCATGTCACTCATTCTCTGCTTACAAATCTTCAATGGCTTCCTTCTGTCTTTTGGAAGACAAATTATTAAGGTAGCTTATAAGGCCCTTCTCTTATCAGCCATCATCCAAATCTCTCACGGCAGTCTTCTCCTTCCTTACTTCACTACATTTCTGAACCCTGCGCTCCTCTTATTTGTTTCAATGTGTCAATGTCTTTAATGCCCCAGAGCTGTTCTGCATGCTGGTTTACTTGCTACAGTGTTCATGTATCTCACATCTCATCATTCTTTAAGTTGCATAGTGTCATTTATTCAAAATGACCTTTCCTGACTCTCTTCCCGTGATCTAAATTAAGTCTTTCTTTCTTTTTTTTTTTTTTTTTTTTTTTAATATATTTTATTGATTTTTTTTTTGCCCCCCACCCTCCCTCCCACACATCCCCTCCCTCCCCAGAGTTTTGTGTCCATTGGTTATACTTATATGCATGTATAAAAGTCCTTCGGTTGATCTATTATCTCCCCCAGATCTTCCTCCCCTCCCCGCTGTAATTTGACAGTCTACTTGTTGATTTAATGCTCTTTGTTATCCACAAATGAGTGAGGTCATGTGGTGTTTCTCTTTCATTGATTGGCTTATTTCACTCAGCATGATGTTCTCCAGTTCCATCCAGTTTGCTGCAAATGATGAGAATTCCTTATTTTTTATGGCCGCATAGTATTCCATTGTGTAGATGTACCAAAGTTTTTGGATCCAATCATCTGCTGACGGACACTTAGGCTGTTTCCAAATTCTGGCTATTGTAGATTGTGCTGCTATGAACATAGGGGTGCATATATCCTTTCTGATTGGTGTTTCTAGTTTCTTGGGATATATTCCTAGAAGTGGGATTACTGGGTCAAATGGGAGTTCCATTTTCAGTTTTTTGAGGAAACTCCACACTGTTCTCCACAGTGGTTGCACCAGTCTACATTCCCACCAGCAGTGCACGAGGGTTCCTTTTTCTCCGCAACCTCGCCAACACTTGTCGTTTGTTGATTTGTTGATGTTGGCCATTCTGACAGGTGTGAGATGATACCGCATTGTTGTTTTGATTTGCATCTCTCGGACAATTAGTGACTTTGAGCATGTTTTCATGTGCCTTTTGGCCTTCCTTCTGTCTTCTTTTGAAAATGTTCTATTTAGGTCCATTGCCCATTTTTTAATTGGATTATTTATCTTCCTTTTATTTAGTTGTATAAGCTGTTTGTAGATGTTGGAGATTAAACCTTTATCAGTGGTATCATTTGCAAATATGTTCTCCCACACTGTGGGATTTCTTGTTGTTTTGTTGATGGTTTCTTTTGCTGTAAAAAAGCTTTTTATTTTGCTGTAGTCCCATTTGTTTATTTTCTCTTTAGCTTCCATTGCCCTAGGGGTAGTATCAGTGAAGAAGTTCTTTTGGCATACGTCTGAGATTTTGCTGCCTGTGGATGCTTCTAGTATTTTTATGGTTTCCCGTCTGATGTTTAAGTCCTGTATCCATTTTGAGTTTATTTTTGTGAATGGTGTAAGTTGGTGATCTAGTTTCATTCTTTTGCATGTGTCTGTCCAATTTTCCCAACACCATTTATTGAAGAAACTGTCTTGACTCCATTGTATATTCGTGCCTCCTTTGTCAAATATTAGTTGAGCATAGTGATTTGGGTTGATATCTGGGTTCTCAATTCGATTCCATTGATCTATATGTCTGTTCTTGTGCCAGTACCAGGCTGTTTTGAGAACAGTGGCTTTGTAATATAGTTTGAAGTCTGGTATTGAGATCCCTCCTACTTTACTCTTCTTTCTCAGGATTGCTGTGGCTATTCGGGGTCTTTTATTGTTCCAAATGAACTTTTGGAGAGTTCTTTCTAGGTCGGTGAAATATGTCGTTGGTATTTTAATGGGGAGTGCATTGAACCTATAGATTGCTTTAGGAAGTATGGACATTTTGATGATGTTGATCCTACCAATCCATGAACATGGTATGTTCTTCCATCTCCTTACATCTTCCTCTATCTCTTTTTTCAGTGTCGTGTAGTTTTCCCCATATAGGTCCTTTACTTCCTTAGTTAAAGTTATTCCTAGATATCTTAATTTTTTTGGTGCGATGGTAAATGGAATTGCTTTTTTAGTCTCTGTTTCTGCAGTTTCTCTGTTGGTGTATAGAAAAGCCATGGATTTCTTGGCATTAATTTTGTATCCTGCTACATTACCAAATTCATTTATTAAGTCAATTAGTTTTTTAATGGAGTCTTTTGGGTTTTTTATGTACAATATCATGTCATCGGCAAATAAGGATAACTTTACTTCTTCTTTTCCAATTTGGATGCCTTTTATTTCCTCCTCTTGTCTAATTGCAATGGCTAGTACTTCCAGTACTATGTCAAACAGGAGTGGCGAGAGTGGGCATCCCTGTCTTGTTCCTGTTCTTAGAGGGAATGGTTTTAGTTTTTGCCCATTGAGTATAATGTTGGCTGTGGGTTTATCATATATAGCTTTTATTATGTTGAGGTATGATCCTTGTACTCCCACCTTGTTAAGAGTTTTTATCAGAAAAGGGTGTTGGATTTTATCGAATGCTTTTTCTGCATCAATTGATATGACTATATGATTTTTATCTTTCAATTTGTTTATGTGATGTATCACGTTTATTGATTTGCGGATATTGTACCATTCTTGCATTCCTGGAATAAATCCTACTTGGTCATGGTGTATGATCTTTGTGATGCTCTTCTGGAGTCGATTTGCTAGAATTTTGTTGAGGATTTTAGCATCTATGTTCATGAGGGATATTGGTCTGTAATTCTCTTTCATTGAGTTGTCTTTATCTGGTTTTGGTATTAGGGTGATGCTGGCTTCATAGAAGGAATTTGGAAGTGTTCCTTCCTCTTGGATTTTTTGGAATAGTCTGAGGAGGATAGTTTTTAGTTCTTCCTTGAATGTTTGGTAAAACTCTCCTGTGAAGCCATCTGGCCCTGGGCTTTTGTTTGCTGGAAGCTTTTTGATGACTGTTTCAATTTCTTCCCAAGTCACTGGTTTATTGAGATTTTTAGATTCTTCCTGATTGAGTTTTGGAAGATTATATTTTTCTAGGAATATGTCCATTTCCTCCAGGTTGTTCAGTTTGTTGGAGTAGAGTTGTTCATAGTATTTTGTAACAATCCGTTGTATTTCGGTGGGGTCTGTTGTTATTTCACCTCTTTCATTTCTGATTTTGTTTATTTGGGTCCTCTCTCTTTGTTTCTTGGTTAGTCTGGCTAGAGGTCCATCTATCTTGTTTATCCTTTCAAAGAACCAGCTCTTGGTTTTGTTGATCTTATGTATTGTTTCTTTGGTCTCTATGTCGTTTATCTGTGCTCTGATTTTTGTTATTTCCTTCCTTCTACTTACACTGGGCTTTTCTTGTTGCTCTTTTTCTAACTCTTTGAGTTGTAGAGTTAGATCATTTGTTACACTTTTTTCTAGTTTTTTGCAATAGGCTTGTAAGGATATGAACTTCCCTCTCAAAACTGCTTTTGCTGTGTCCCATAGATTTTGGATTGTTGTGTTTTCATTGTTATTTGTTTCCAGGATGTTTTTAATTTCTTCCTTGATTTCTCTGGTAACCCAGTCCTTGTTTAATAGCATGCTGTTTAGTCTCCATGTGTTTGATTTCTTTGGATTATTTTTATTGTAGTTAATTTCCAGTTTTATGCCATTATGGTCTGAGAAGATGCTTGATATGATTTCTATCTTCTTGAATTTGAAGAGACTTTGCCTATGTCCCAAAATGTGGTCTATCTTTGAGAATGTCCCATGTGCATTTGAGAAGAATGTATATTCTGTGGCTTTGGGGTGGAATGTTCTGAAGATGTCAATTAATTCCATCTGGTCTAGTGAGTCATTTAGGATTGATATTTCTTTGCTGATTTTTTGTTTGGATGATTTGTCGAAGGGTGACAGTGGGGTATTAAAATCTCCTACTATGATTGTATTGCTGTTAATCTCTCCCTTAATGTCCTCCAGCAGTTTTTTTATGTATTTGGGTGCTCCCGTATTGGGTGCATATATATTTACCAGGGTTATTTCTTCTTGTTTGATTGCTCCCTTTAGTATTATGAAGTGGCCTTCATTGTCTCTTGTTATGTCCTTCACTCTGAGATCTAATTTGTCAGATATAAGTATTGCTACCCCAGCTTTCTTTTCATTTCCATTTGCCTGGAAAACCTTTTTCCATCCCTTCACCCTCAGTCTGTGTGCATCTCTTTTTCTGAGGTGGGTTTCTTGTAGACAGCAGATGTATGGGTCTTGTTTTCTTATCCAATATGTTACCCTATGTCTTTTGATTGGAGCATTTAAACCATTTACATTTAATGTTATTAATGATAGGTACTCATTTGATGCCATTTTTATTCTATACCCCTGTGTTCCTTCTTCGCTTCCTATTTATTTATTTTTACAGTAGACCTTTGAGCATTTCTTGCATTGCTGGTTTGGAGGAGATAAATTCCTTTAGTCTTTTTTTGTCTGTGAAGCTCCTGATTTCCCCTTCAATTTTGATTGATAGTCTTGCTGGGTACAGTATTCTTGGATTCAGACCCTTTCTTTGCATGACTTTGTATATTTCATCCCATTCCCTTCTGGCCTGATAAGTTTCTGTTGAGAAATCAGTTGTTAGTCTGATGGGGGTTCCTTTATATGTAACTTTCTGTCTCTCTCTGGCTGCTTTTAAGATTCTAACTTTGTCATTGGTGTTTGCCAATTTAATTATAATATGTCTTGGCGTCGGTCTTCTGGGATCCATTTTGCTTGGGACTCTGCGAGCATCTTGGATTTGTGTGGGTTTTTTCTTCTCTATCTCAGGAAAATTTTCTGTCATTATTTCTTGAAATACATTTTCCATGTCTACCTCGGTTTTCTTTCCTTCCGGAACCCCTATTATTCGAATATTGTTTTGTTTTGCATTGTCCCAAAGCTCCCGTAGGCTCTCCTCCTGCTTTTTAATTTTTTTTTCTAGAAGCTGCTCTAATTGGGTATTTTTTTCCATCTTGTCTTCTAGCTCACTGATGCGATCCTCTGCTTCTTCTAGTCTGCTCTTGATGCTATCTATTGAGTTCTTCATAGTAGTGATGTCATTTTTCATTTCATCTTGAGTCATCTTCATTTCCTCTTGGGTTTTTTTCATTTCCTCTTGGGTCTTACTCAAATTGTCAAATTTGTCTTCCATTCTTTTTAGCCATCTTAAGATTGTTACTCTGAATTCTTGCTCTGGTAGGTTGCTTGCCTCTATATCGTTTACTTCCTTTTCTGGTGAAGCCTGCTTTTCTTTCATATGCGGGCTGTTTTTTGGTCTCCCCATGATCTATGATGTCTGGTTGTGTAGTTCTCTCTCTCCTGCTTTGATTTAAAGGCACAAAATACAACACAACCAGGTACAACACACAAGGCACTGAATCGAAATGTGTTTGCGATATTAATAACCACCAATAAGGGTGACTAGAACCCAGCTAACAAAAACATGCAATCAAACAAAAAGCATAGGCAAATCAATCTTATAAAAGAAAAGCATACAACTTCAGTAAAGTTAACATTCAACATACAACTTCAGAGTTAGAGAGTAAGACTGTTTTGTTTTTTTTGTTTTTTTTTTTGTTTTTAGGACAACTGCGAGGGAGGTGTGAATGGGTTTGGAGCAGGTAGTTGGAAATTAGATATATACAAGTAGGGTGAAATTTTAGGAGGGGGTAGACAGATGGAATGGGGGAAATCTAGAGCAGGAAAGGGTTAAGATAAACAGGGTATCAAAGGAAAAGATTGGAAAGAGGGTGAGGGCATAAAGGTAGGGTTGAGATAGAATAAAGCGTTGGAGAAAGAAGGATAGATAAAGACTGTAGAACAGTAATCCTTTTCGCTGAGCAGTGGGGCAATCCTGTGAGGACAAGTGTTCGCGCCGCTTGGGATCCGCGTTCTGGGGGTCACAGATGCTTGGTGGTCGCTGCGGCTGTGGATATTCAGGCCTCTGACACGATCCTATCTTCCTCTCAAGATGGCGAGGTTTCCCCGTCCAAGCCGGTAGGTAGCTCCGGGCAGGGACACAGCCCGCGTGGGTGCTTCCCTGTGAGGGGCACCTCTGTCAGCAGCCCCCCAGCAGTTTCTTCTGGTGTTCGCTGTCTCCCAGCTTGCCAATAAACACTCACAGCACAAGACCCTCAGTTGCTCTCTCTTTCTGCTTCGGGAGAGGGCTCAGAATCCG
The DNA here is from genome assembly GCF_964339955.1 of Pipistrellus hanaki. Taxonomy (NCBI): domain Eukaryota; kingdom Metazoa; phylum Chordata; class Mammalia; order Chiroptera; family Vespertilionidae; genus Pipistrellus; species Pipistrellus hanaki. The sequence goes on along the minus strand of NC_140511.1, from coordinate 59,289,171 downwards.
CCCATCTATTCTTCCGCCATCTTACCTCCTCCTGGGTGAAGAAATGCCTTGATCAGGAAGGTGCTTCTCCCATGACCAGGTTTAACTCTTGTACTCTGTAGAAATGACTTCCTCTGTTTCTCCAAATATGAGAAAAGCAGCTGCTGAGCGCCCTGAGCGCCGCTGTCTGCCTGCCTCCGGAGGCGGTGGGTGCGTGCCTCTTGCGCCCCAGCTCCACGGCTTTTCGTCCTGATTTTTCAGGCTTTATGGGAGCATTCTTAAGTCTTTCTTTTATACGATTTCAAGCATCCCAATCTTTTCTTTCAGAGCACTTCTAACAGTTTTAAAATATCTAATTTCTTGTAAGATTATTCCTGTTCTTTTTTTTCCTATAATTATCAGTAAACTATAATATTGGTCACAGCCGGTATCAAATTTGTGTTGCACTCATTTGAACAGTAACTTAGCATAGTCCCTGCAGGTATAGATATTATTTATATCTGAATAAATTAGTAAACAAATTAGTTTGTAGAATTTATTACATATTCATCTGGAAGTAAAAACCCCCAGTATCTAGTTCTTCTGAAACCAACTGGCCTTATGACCCAGAGCAAATATCTTTTGTGCCCTTTTGTTTCCTTATCTTTACAGAGAAGTGACAGTCTGGGTTTTCTAAGTTTATTTTCATCTCCAAATTTTTCTAGATATATTAAATGAGTAAAAATATATCTAGCAAGTAAGGTTGGAACCTCAGAACACATTAATTGTTCTCTAAGTGAATGGGCAATGTGTTTAATAGTACTTTAATGACATTTTGAAAAATTCTGTTATTTTTGTATATTTAGAAGCAAATTTAGGGTTATATTGCCTGACTATGCCTCTCTCTCTTCTACAAGGTTTATTTATTTATTTACTTTATTATATAATTTATTGAGGTGACACTGGTCAATAAAATTATATAGATTCAAGTGTACATTTCTAGAACACACTGTTTATAGACAGTATTGTATGTTTACTACCCAAGTCAAGTCTCCTTCTATCACCATTTATCCCTTCTATTCCCTTCTCTACCTCCCCTCACTCTCCCTCTGGTAGGCACCACACTGTTGTCTGAGTCTATGTTTTTTTTGTCTTCTACAAGATTTAATAAGATAAAGCTCATGCTTATAAATCATGAACTGGATTGTGTGTGTGTGTGTGTGTGTGTGTGTGTGTATGTGTGATCTCATCCACATCTCCAACTTGAAGGGCACTTTATATAAATTTTATTCAGAAACTTAAATGTCATCTTTTTATTTTTTTATATATATATAATTGATTTCTTTTACAGAGAGGAAGAGAGAGGGACAGAGAGTTAGAAACATCAATGAGACAGAAACATGGATCAGCTGCCTCTTGCACACCCCCTACTGGGTATGTGCCTGCAACCAAGGTACATACCCTTGTCCGGAATCGAACCCGGGACCTTTCAGTCTGCAGGCGGATGCTCTATCCACTGAGCCAAACCAGTTTCAGCAATGTCATCTTTTTAGTTATGTATTCCATTCCTTGTATATAAAGTCAGAGGCTATTTCATTAATTTGGATAATAAAAATTATAAAATAATCCAAATGTTTATTTTATAGGCTATTAGTGGTCCCAGCAAGTAGGAATCTGTCATGTTCATTTTTATTAGCGTCTTCTGGAAAACATTACAATAAAATGGACACCCTTGTCTTTATAAGTAAATAGTCAAACAAGTCATCACCACTCAGAAGACAAAACACTCCTTCCAAATTACAAGTGTTTATCTTCCTCTGTGTTTCCATGCCTACATATGATATCTCCTGTCTTTCCCAAGTCTTGCTCTCCTTCTATTATAGATCACAGATGTTGGGCTAATGGTTTTATAAACTAGTCCTTACATTTTGCTTTAAAATTGGTTCCACATTTATAGGACATTTTTGGAAACTTGTATGAACTAAAATATTTATGATTGTTGCTAACCTCAGAATTAAATATGGCCTTCCCCTTAAACATGAACATTTTTAAAATTAGGTTCTGGAAACTTACTGGCTCTACTCTCCAAGTAGAAGCTTAGGATCATTTATCCTAAATTATCTGGTAGTTGGGAAAAGTAAAGAGACATTGGGGAAGCCAGCCCTCCCACAGAAAGAATGGGGCATGAACAATGAATGGCATGCTTTTGGCTTGGCAACTGACCCACTTAGGCTCATCTCCAAGACCTTAAGTTAAATACATGGCATTTTTTTCTTTCTCCTGCTTAGGATCTGGGTGGAGGAGTAGGTGTATTTTTGCCTGTACTGGAATTTCCCAGAGTAAAGGCTTCATGTGTATGACTTCAATTTTTTTAATTATTATTTTGCTACATTTCCTTTGAAAAGATTTTTAAGTAGCAAAATATAGGGTAAAAAACACACATGTGTTTTGAAACCATGTAGAGCCTGTTCAAATTCTGGTCCTCCCACTCTTTGCTCTGAGCCTTCACATTCTCTTCATGTGTGGAGGACCATACTACATATTTCATCGGAATATGTTGTAATTTTAAAAAGGATTTTTTTTTCTGATACAGTGTTTACTAGTTATTGTTTATGGACTCCAAGATGCAACTTTTTATAGAAAATCATGGTTCGATGAAGTGTATCTATACTTTCAAGAACTGTTAAGTCATTGCCTTTGTTTCTTTGGTAATAATAATTTAAGTAATTTCACAGCTGCTATGCTACTTTTTCTTTCAACCGCTTATCCTACATAGTTACTAATAAGTAATGTGCTTACAGTCATACAACTAGGATAGTAGTAGATTCAGGAATCAACCAAGATTCCTGAGTTATGGTTCTATGCCCTTTCCATTCTGACAATAGACTTTTTTCCTCCTAATTTAAGAGAACAATGATAGCTTTCCACACCTTCTAAAACAGTGCTTTCTAGTGGGTGTACTGAATAGATATTTGTTAGATAAATTAATGAGATTTTGGTATCATTATTGTCAGGAGCTGGGAGGTTAGTTAAATAAAAACAAGTATCAATTCAACCATATCTGACAGGAAGACAACAGAAAAGGGTTGCTGTGGAATATTTCTCATTTATTAAGGGAAATATTAAGGCCCGAACATCTACCCCACACCCATAGTGATTGTTAGCTCTACACATAGCATCATTATAAAAGTTTTACCTGTAGGCTGAGGAGTTAGCTATAGCTAATAGATTGGAAACAGGACCACCAGGGATGAGGCACAGATGACCATAGGTTTCTAGCTTATGCAACACAATGGATGACTGAAATATTCACCGAGAAAAGGAAACAGTAAAGAGGAGCACATTTAGGAAGGCTGGTAAACTTAATGTTGGGAATCAATATGAGATTGTCTGACCCATATGAATGGAAGTCTGTAGCTTGTTTGCAATATGAAATCAAAAGTCAGGTCCCAGAACAGGATTTTGGATCTAAATTTGGCAGGTGCTGAGGCCACAGTGGTTGCTGAAACAATGGAAAGCGGTACCTGCAATACCTGGATTCTGAAGATGTATGCAGACACAAATATACATAATTGTAGATAAACAGAAATTATAGAAGAAAGAGTTGATACATAACTATCCCACTTACTTTGCATAGTAAATATGAGTGAGTATCCTGATTGCTTCTTACCAGCTTCGTCAAGTTACTTAGGATCTCTGTGCCTCTGTGCTATCTACAACAATAAAAGCATAATATGCTAATTAGACTGTACGTTCTTCCAGATGTCCTTCCGGACAACCTTCCAAATGAAGCTGCAGTGGTGGGGGCTGAGGCAGTCGCCATGGTGGCGGGAGCCGAGCCCATTGCACAAATTTCATGCATTGGGCCTCTAGTTAGCTATAAAATAAGGCTAATAATAGTACCTTTGTGACAGGTGGTTAAGAGAATTAGTTAATTATTTTATGTTTAGAAATTATTTAATAAGTTCTGGCACATGATAAGATCTAGATAAATGTTAACTTTGATTGTAATGAAAACATGAGGGCAATGCTTTGATTTCAGAGAAAAAGGGAGAGGGGGAGAGAGAAGGAAACATCAATGATGAGAATATCATTGATTAGCTGCCTCCTTCATGTCTCGCACTGGGTACTGGCCTGAAACCCAGACATGTGCTCTGAATGGGAATTGAATCTGCATTCCTGGTTCATACGTAGATGCTCAACCACTGAGCCACACTAGCTTGGAGAGAAAATGTATTTCTTCCTGAGAAGGTTAGGAAAGGCTTTTCTCTTTCTGGACTGCTCTTTCTTGACCTTTTCATCTGCCTTCTCCTTCACATTTGTCCCTCAAAACCCACTAGATTTCATTCTTCTCTGTAAAGCCTTCTGCATTATCTACCTCTCTTCATTATCAGAATGAATTACTCTACTTTATATGCTACTAGATCCTTCCATATCTTACCACCATTAGTTGAATTGCTTCTGTTTGCTTTACCTTTCATTCTTAACTTTGGTGAAAACTTTGATTTTCATGTTGATGATTATTATTTGAATATGCTAGGAACTTAGAATATTGTTTATATAAATAAAAAAGAGAAACAGTAAAGAGTTAACATAAAGGTGTGAAAATGTACATAATACATTATATTATATTTATGGTGGTATTTTTTTATCTTCTCCATGTGTGTAGAAAACCATGTTTTCTGGAATACATGTGTAATGCATTTATAATTGGAACATGTTATTGTTATTATGAAAGAAGACATTGCCCAAAAACCAAATGGATTAAAAATAATACACTTCTGTGGTTTCCAATGGCATTAACTAAACACTTGGAAATGGTCATCTTAAGGCCTTACCCTGTGTAATTAGAAACACAGCTGTGGAGCCTTGCACAGGAATAATTCTAGACCTCAGATTATGTTTTCCTATTTTCCCCTCTCTTCTTAACTTTCCAGAGCCCAAGAAAACAAAACACTATGAATTATTAGTCCATGGAAAAATTACCAGGGAAAAATGGCTATTTTTAAAACCTTCAGTCTTAATAAATAATTTACTTTTTTTCTAGGACCTAAATGTTCAAAACACCCATGATTTATAGTTTAGAATGCCAGAACAATTTCCCATGGGAAGCCAGATACATTTTTCAGATGTGTTGTTTGTGAGACTAGATTATTTATCACAGGTGTCAAGGGTTCTTTTCTCTTTAAAATTGTTTAATTAGCCAAAAAGGAAAAAGGAAGCCTGTTTAATTCATTTTAGAAACAGGATACAGAGGTAACATAAACAGCTCAGTCTCAAGGTAGATGTGCAAGAAGCAGCCAATTGTGGACATATAACAGTAACATATATTTGGGGTGGACTTTGTAAAGATAGCTTTTCCTAATTAAAAAATATATATTGCTAGTGTGAAATAGCATCCTACAGGTGACATGATTTTTATATTTTATTTTATAATTTATATACAGTGTTAATGCCCAATAAAAATGATAATAGGGTTCTAGCTTATATTGAGATACCTTTACATTTCTTTAAAATATTCATTAAATATTAACTATATTTAAATATTTTTTATCACATCTCCTCTCCATTCCTTTGTTGAAAGAAAGCTCTCTGTTCCTTATTAAGACTTTTCCTTAGTTAATAATGTTGATTTTGCTACTGCTACTAATAATCATGACAACCCCCACCACAATAAAAATGTCTATATTTAGTTATTTACTTTATAAGAGCCACAGCAACTCTATTATTATTATTTACATTTTATAGATAAGAAAACTTACCTGTTAAAAATGTCTAGATAGTAACTGGTGTAATGGAATTCCAGTCCAAGTTTGTCTGATTCTGACTTAACCATGGCATAAAACTTGTCTTTGCCAATAGATTCTGGAATGGAAAAAAAAAAAGATGTATTTCTTTTTAAGCAAAAATAGAATGTAAATGTAAAATCCCTTTTTGTACCATCCAGTATATTCTTGGATCTACAGTTCCAATTTTTTAAAGATATTCTATAAATTCTTGTACTCATGTATAAATTGGGTATACAGAAAAATAATACAAAAGGTGACATCTGTACTTCAGATATAAAACCACAGCCTAGAAGAAACTCAGAATGACGTCAAGCTGCTACTGAGCTTTGACCTACAAGCCTAGTGCTTTATTCCTTGGGCTTATCTCATAGCCTTTCTGAAGCTGTTTGGCATACCATTCTTAAACATGCTTGATTTTATCTCTTCCCTCCAGGTTTCTCACAGGAACCCACATTGTGGATCTCAGAGAGATTCTAAAGGTGTTCTTTAGAGTTGTTGTTTTTTGGGGGTGGGGAGATGTGGGGGGGTATGAATTATAAGAGGAACACAAGCAGTTATGTGCTGAGTGAAAGCAAAGAAATTAAACAGCCAAGACAGAACTGTTTTAAACATATACATATATAAACATTCTTGCTTTCATTCCTTTAGCTCAAAAATTCCCCTACTTTTTCCCAAAGTGTGTTTTTTTTTTGCCCATGATATGGATTCCACAATCTCCTATCTATTCAGCCATCTTGATCTGTTAGACTTCTCTTCCCTGGATTCTCAACATATGTTTTCTATTGGCTATTTCCTTTCAGCACATGTTCTCACTGTTGCATAACCTTTCCTCTTCCAAAAATATTTTTTCCAGCCTCTACCTCTACATCTTACTCTAGTTATTATTCTGTTTACAAACTTCTAGTTTCAGTTGAAGTTTCCCTTATTTCCTGTTTAAATTGTTCTTTTAAACCTCTTTCTGGTCTCTCCAGTTTCCAATCCATGCTCCAACCCGCCAAAAGGGATCTAACACTAAAGGGGGGTTCAGTAGCTCCCTTCACCTTCCTGCTAAAACACAATCCTTCATGTTCCATGCAGCGCCCCTTACTCAGATCATCTGTCTGTTTTGTAGCTCTTTCTCTGACATTCTCCTATACACTCTCTCAGTGTTTGTGTTCTAAGCATCTGTGTACTTATCTCATATGACCTGTCAAACTGTATGCTCCTTGAGAATAGGACTTGAACCCAGTAATCAATGTTTATTAAAAGAATTAATGACTACCCAGCCGGTGTGGCTCAATGGTTGAGCATTGACCTATGAACAAGGAGGTCATAGTTCAATTCTTGGTCAAGGCACTAGCCCATGTTGGGAGTTCCATCCCCAGTGTGGGGCATGCAGGAGGCAGCAGATCAATGATTCTCTCTCATCATTGATGTTCCTATCTCTCTCTCTTCCTCTCCCTTCCTCTCTCTAATCAATAAAAATATATTAATAAAAATGAGTGACTTACATCAAATCTAACATTGGCCTGGCAGTAAAAGATCAATACGGTTTCCATAGCCAGTGGATCAGAGTAAGATCATGACACAGATGTGGAATTTACTGGCAAAATAACTACTCTGAGAATTTTAGCAAAGCAGTGTACAGGCTTGTTCCATAGAATCAATATTGTAAATGTTCTGTCTTTGGGTCAGATTGTTAAGTATTTACAAATCTTAACTATGATGCAACTATGCCGTAGCATGTCAACTAAAGATCAATCCTGGAAGGATGTGCCTTTACTTTTGGTCACCTTTTTCACAACATTGTTCCTCCCTTTGCCTCTGGGAGCAGTGAAGATCTAAGAGAACTTTTCCTTTTTCTTTTACTTTACTTTTCCTTAAGGTCTAAGCAACCTGCATTCTAATTAGGGAGCACACGATAAATACTATTTGCACTTAGAGAAAGAGACTGTCTTGGGTATTAGCTAAATGGCCCAGGAAATAGACCAGCATGCCTGAGAATCTGTAACTCAGTGCACATGTGGACTCCCAGTTAGTCTAAACACCCATATGTGACAGCTGCTCTTCATTATATATTGCAAACTTTAAAGTTTATTTTGTGTGTGTTTATTCCATCAGAATAAAAATCTTCCCCATTGGCCTTGAGCATACAGAATTTCATAGTGTGGAAGGGTTAGACTCTGACCACAAGCATTGTAATCAGTTCACTGAGCACTAGAAGCAGTTGTGCTTATGAAACGTCTGAAGATACTATGCTTAACAGTATAGTTGTGGAATAATCCACCTGGAAAATAACCCATATGGCCTATACTCTCGAAGATAGTTTTCAAAGGGCAGTGTTTCAGAAGAGCATGAGCTCAAGAATCAGGTGCACAGGATCCAAATTCTGTCTCTCTGTTAATAGCTGTGTGATTTAGAACAAGGACAAGCTATTTAATCTCTCTGCACTTTGCTTTTTCTCATTGTAAAATGGGGATAAAAGGGTGCCTGCATCACAGGGTTATTGTGAGGATTAAACCAGATCATTTGTATAAACCGTTTAGTCCCCAGTAGCCATTGAATATATGAATTACTTTTATTATTATTATTTTTTTTTAAGATTAATTAACAGAAGCATAGAAAGTTTTAAAAAGTTGCCTGAGATTGACACCTGGTGAAAAGCAACAAGAACTAGGATTTGGATCTAAATGTCTTTAGCAGCAAATTCTTTGCTTATTCACTTCAGCATGCTGCTTGAAATGAAAACATCCCGGGACATACTCAACCATGTTTCACAACTTGCTGTGAGACGCCAGGTTTAGGTTCATTTTATCTGCTTCTCTTCTATGAGAAGCTGGCGTGATAGGGGAGGGTTTTCATGGGAGGGATCTAGAGAATCCTTCTAGGGATCACTCTTTCCTTGGTTTCCTATAGTTGAGCTTCAGTCAGTTAGTAAAAGAGCTAGAGAATGCTATGTTCACTGGGGTAGACTCAGGGATACTAATAAAAGTTTTTAGTAATTGGTTGAGCATGAGCACCAAAAAAAATTAGAATGGACACTGTGACTAGCCCCAGTTGGAGATCTTGGAGGTCCCTTGCTACACTGAGTTATATCCTGTAGTTGCTAGGTTGTTGGGAGATCTGAGGGCTGGCTTGGAGTAGAGACTCTTACAGACCAAAGGAAGTATTTAAAAATCTTTTTTTTGTTTGTTTTTGTTTTTGTTTTTGTTTTAATATATTTTATTGATTTTTTTTACAGAGAGGAAGGGAGAGGGATAGAGAGTCAGAAACATCAATGAGAGAGAGTCATCGATCAGCTGCCTCTTGCACACCCCCTACCGGGGATGTGCCCGCAATCAAGGTACATGCCCTTGACCAGAATCGAACCCGGGACCTTTCAGTCCCCAAGCCGACGCTCTATCCACTGAGCCAAACCGGTTTCGGCATATTTAAAAATCTTAACTATGGTGCAACTATGCAGTAGCATGTCAGTCCTGGAGCTATGTGCCATTCATCCTGGTTTGTCTTTTAATTCTTTTATTTAACAGCAGTTTTTAAGGTGAGTTATACTCAGTGTATTGGCAAGTAAGAACTATTTCAAATCCAGACTCAAGTCTGATTTCATAACATGCATCCTTATTCCTATATCACGTTACCCCAATCTCAGGATAATAAAACTCAACAGCTTCAGTTCATAGTTGAAAAATTGAGACTTTCATGACTGATAGTGAATCAGAACTTGAACTCAGAACTTCTCACCTTTGATCCAGAGGCTTTTCATCACATAATATTTGCCTCTCTAATCAACATCCAAAAATAATAGGTCTCCCCTGTAAAAATCTTTCTCCTTTCATTGTTTCAGCACCCTAGCTGGAAGGACTCTGGTAAGAGAGTGCCTGCTACACTTTCAATCCTATTAAGCATTTGCAATGATTGAGTTTCAACTTATGCAATAACTCAGACTCCTGTGCAATCCATCCTGTCAAGCTATTTTTTTTTTTTACATGAATCATGGGGGCTAACTACACTGTTCAAACCAGATAAACATACTTTTTTTCATTTCTGTCTGACATTCATAATGTGTGGTATTTCCAAAAATCAGAACTTATCACAAATTCTCTCATATCAAGATTAACAACCAATTTGTGGAGCATATGGCTTAGTCAACTACCCTGACATGCTTGATGAAATGGTATTCTCTGGGTCCCTCATCTCCATTTCATGAAAGGAGAAAATTGGGGGATGAGCAGTATATATGTATAAACACATAGATCAGAAAAATATCTGCACAAAGCAAACATGACTACATGTTTGTTTATTTTTCCTGTCTTGCTTAACAATGATTTTAATTAGGTTTAATTTTTCTTTATCCAATTTCCTGTTTTCTAATTGCCTCTGTAGATTTCTGAGGCATGAAAATAACTTGTGAAACTCATACCTCTAGAAATAATCTTAAAATGGTCACAAGTCTTTAAAAACAAACAAATCTAAGTTCAAGGCTCTGGACAACTCTCTAGGGTTTCCATCCTATCTAATAAAGAGGGAATGTGCTAATTGACTGTCACACCCTTATAAAGACCATGTGCCCAGTCTCCTCAGCCCTGCTGGGGCAGCAGGTGGGCAGCACAGCCAGTCCCGCCCCCAGGCAGGCCCAACTGCTCCACGTGCCTGCCTCCAGAGTCCCCCAGTCCCTTCAACCCCCCAGCTGCCCAGGGCTGCCCAAGGCTAAGGTAACCAGGGCTGGATGAGGCTTGTGCTGCAGGTGGTGGCAGCAGAAGAGGCGTGATGGGGGAATTGCCTTCCCCTGATTCCTGGGTCACCTCTTGCCCTGAGGGCTTCCGGACTGTGAGAGGGGGCAGGCCAGGCTGAGGGACCCCCTCTTCAGTGCATGAATTTTCATTCACTAGGCAGGCCTCTAGTAAATAATACAATTTTTAATGTTTACACTTATTTATTTTGTATTTTCCTAAATCATCTCATTATTCAACACAACATTTCACTATGATTCTCAGGCTTACGTTGAATTCCTATTTACCTAGCAGTTCATATGTCATAATAACTAAAATAATTTGTTTATTTATATTTCTACTTAGTATCTTAGTTTTCTGTGGGTCAATCCGTGTATCAGCATTACAAGTTTGTTGTAAGTTTTAAATAAAAGTCCATGTAAACTACTTAGAGAATTGGATAGCATTCATTAGTTATTAATAAATTTTACTTCCTTCAGGTCTAGTGTATGAAATGAAGAGAGTATGGACCCTTGTGTATTCTTTCAGCTGATGGTAGGAATGTCTGCACTTAGGTTAGGGGGCATCCTTGGATATTTGATTTAAGATGAGCTCTGAGATGCCAAAGCTGGTTCCACAAGCATTGTGCTGCCCAGCTCTCAGAGGCACAATTCACACATCCCTGAGGCTTACCCCAGCTTCTGGGTAAAAGCCACTGCTGACCACCATTCCGTCATAATCAATGGGCAAGTTGGAAAAAATGCCATAATGAGTTGGTTTCTACACTTCAGTCCTCTTCTTTTCTGTCATTTCAAGCTATGTTCTCCGTCTTGCTGCCCCCACTTACAGTTCCATTGCTTCCTATTCAGTGTTTATCACTCTGGACTTCTAGATTGACATGTGTTGAGGTTGTCTTTCAAATGCCTTTGATGCCACATACTAGCTCCATAAGCTATTCCATCCCACAAACATACGTGGATTTGTGCTAATAGTTGAATTTCCTTCTTGCCTGGAAATGAAATCCACATACCTGTACCTGTTTTTTTTCATCTTTCCCAAGTCCCTAAAGAGAGCTACATTCTATAGAATTTATGGCTCTTAGGCTTTCCACCCTCTGGCATCCCTCATTGCTCCATCTCATTCTTATTAACTCAAGGCTACTCTAAGTGTGATCCTAACTGTTGCGGAATGATCAAGGAGTGAGCCACGGGAATCTGAATAGTAAACTCCCTGGAGATTCTTTTACACCTTAAATTATGAGGAGGACTGTTTTAAAACTCATTTACTTCAGCATCAGATTGCAACTGCCTTCTGTTTTATACCGTTGCTTTTCTTTCAAAACATCCCTTCCCCTCCTCCCCCCCCCCTCTTTCTGCCACCTAATATATAACTTACCCGCATCTGTGTCCAAATGCTCTTTCTGTTACTTTGAATGGACTCCCCTTGAAAGAGTTCAAATAAGACACAGATTTTTAAATTGATTCCAGAGTTAAATTTATAGTAATATAAAAATATGTGTCTTTTCTTACCCAGAAGAAGGAAGCAGGAGTGCTCCTTTGATGAAGCTTTATTACTGAAAGAAACTGAACTGCTAGTTCATAAATGGCATAATAAAGAAACATAGCCTGTCAAGAATTTTGATAAAATGGAAAGATATCTGGTGAAACATAAAAATACCTAAAATGAAACAAAAACACTGAAAATTTCAGTATGGTAACAATTAATTAAAATTAAATAAATGTAAATATTGATTCCAAACCATCCCTTTCAATACCCTTCCCAAAAGGGCACTGAAGAAGTGCTTTGAAAGATGAATTTCACTGAACCTTTAAGAGAAAGATAAGCTTTATCTTGTGAAGAAAATAGTAAAAAAAGAAAAATGTTGTTTAATTTTTTGTTGTTGTGAATCTTCACACTAGGATATTTTTTTCCCATTGAGTTTTAGAGAGAATGAAAGTGAATAGGAGACACATAGAGAGAGAAACATCAATGTGAAACCAATACTGATTGGTTGCCTCCTGCATGAGACCTGATTGATCTGCAGCCAAAGGTACATGTCTTTGATTGGACTCGAACCTGGAATACTTCAGTTCAAGGGTTGATTCTCTATCCACTGAACCAAACCTGCTAGGGCTGTTTATCTAATTTTATAATGATAGGTTGATGTCAAATCTTTGTAAAGGTAATTAAAGAAATAATATTGTAGTCCTATTTCACTAATTAATCCTATATAATAAAGAGGTAATATGCAAATTGACCTTCATGCCCTCACACAAGATGGCCACTTCCATGTGGTCAAAGATGGTCAACACAAGATCGTCGGCAGGGGATGGTAGTAGTAGGCTACCAGGTCTGAAGGGGACTGCAGTTAGAGGTGATTAAGCCAACAGGGGAGGGCAGTTGGGGGGGAGACCAGGCCTGGAGGAAAGGCAATTGGGGCAACCAGGCCTACAGAGGAGGGTAGTTGGGGGCAACCAGGACTGCAGGGTATGGCATCTGGGGGCAATTGGGCCTGCAGGGGAACAGTTAGGCGTCGATCAGGCTGGCAGGGTAGTGGTTAGGTGGTGATCAGGCTAGCAGGCAGGCAAGCAGTTGGGAGCCAGCAGTCCTGGATTGTGAGAGGGATATCCTACTGTCAGTTTAGGCCCTATCCCACTGGGGATCCTGATTGGAGAGGGTGCAGGCTAGGCTGAGGGACACCTAATGGGGCATAAATTTTGTATACCATGCCTCTAGTACATTATAAATATCCAGAAAAAATTCTTGGCTAACTACCCTGTTTCCCCGAAAATAAGACAATGTCTTATATTAATTTTTTCTCCCAAAGTTGTGCTAGGTCTTATTTTCAGGGGATGTCTTATCTTTCCATGAGCTAGGTCTTATTTTCAGAGGATGTCTTATTTTCGGGGAAACACGGTATGCAACATTATTTATGATAGCCAAGATTTGGGAGAAGTCAAGTGCCCATCAGTAGATGAGTGGATAAAAAAAGAAAAGTTGTGGAACATTTACACAACAGAATACTATTCAGTGGTAAAAAAATAAAATAAATAAAAATAAATAAAAATAAATAAAAATAAATAAAATCTTACCTTCTAAGATAGCATGGATGGATCTGGAGAGTTTTATGCTAAGTGAAATAAGCCATTCAGAGAAAGACAAATACCACATGATTTCATTTACATGTGGAATATAATGAACAAAACTAACAAACAAAATAGAGAAGCAGACTCATAGGGAAGTTGGGCTGGGAGACTGGTTGAAAAAGGTAAAGAGATTAAGCAAAACAGCAACATATACACAGACAACAAGATGGAGATTACCAGAGAGAAAGGGGGTGTGGGACGTAGGAAAGTATAAAGAGGAGATAAATGATGACAGAAGATGATTTGACTTTGAGTGGTGAACACACAATCCTGTATAATAAAGAAGTAATATGAAAATTGACCATCGCTCCAACACACAAGATGGCCAACCCCATGTGTTCAAAGGTGGCTGCCACAAGATGGCCAGCAGGGAAGGGCAGTTGGGAGGGACCAGGCCTGCAAAGGAGAGCAGTTAGAAGAGGGCAGTTTGGGGAGACCAGGCCTTCAGGGGAGTGAAGTTAGGGGCAACCAGGCTGGCAAGGGAGTGAAGTTAGAGGTGACCAGGCTAGCAAGTGTATGGTTAGGAGGTGATCAGGCTGGCAGGCAGAAGTAGTTAGAGGCAATCAGGCAGCAGGCAGGTGAGTGGTTGGGAGCCAGCAGTGCTGGATTGTGAGAGGGATGTCCCAGATTAGAGAGGGTACAGGCTGGGCTGAGGGAGACTCCTTCCCATGCACGGATTTTGTGCACTGGGCCTCTAGTACTATATATACATGATATATTAAAGAATTGCACATCTAAAACATATATCTACTAGTACAGACACAAATAAGAAAAACTCAATGGATACATTTGTAATTATGGAGTGCTATGCAGAAGTTAGAAGTAATGAACTAGATTGATAAAAAATAACAACACCATATATTTAAAGGAAAAGGTCCTGATATTTTAAAAAAGAGAATGAAAACAAGACCTAGAATTTAATAATTTTTATATATATTAAAAATATAAATGCACATAAAATAGTGCTACAGCCCCGCCGTGTGGTTCAGTGGTTGAGTGTCAACCCAAGAACCTAAGAAGTCACTGGTTCACTTCCCCTTTAGGGCAGTGCCTGGATTGCCCACTTGATTCCCAGTAGGGGGCATGCAGGAGGCAGCTTATCAATGTTCTCTCTCATGGAGTTTTTCATCTCTCTATCCCTCTCCCTTTCTCTCTCTTTTAAAGAAAAACCAATAAAAAAACACACTAACAGCTGATAACTCACTCTCCCCCCTTTTTCAGGTTTAACTAACTTGAAATAATGGGTGAAGTAGACTAAGCTTTGAACAAAGAAAATTTATCCTCCAGAATTTTTTTATGGGAATACATAAATGGTAAAGTTTATGGTACAAAACCAATGACAGTAGATGAATTGAAAGTACACAAATACCAAAGGAAATGACTCTTGATATTTGCGGTTCCATTGCGTCCCATCATCAGCAGTGCCTGGACCAAAACAATCATCAGTTTGAAGGCTGGCTTTGACAAAAAATTTAATATACATTGAATTTATAGTCATTCAAAGTGTATATATATTTTGGGGACACCCTGTGTATATGTATATGTATGTGTATGTGTATGTGTATATGTATATGTATATGTATATGTATGTGTATGTGTATGTGTATGTGTATGTGTATGTGTATATGTGTATATGTGTATGTATATGTATATGTATATGTATATGTATATGTATATGTATATCCCCATTGAGCACTTTAGACTAGGTTTACCCAAATGCAGGGGAGTAGGAAATGGCAGCAAGAAGGGATAAGGAGAGTATAATAATAAAATAAATACAACTAAATAAAATAAGAAAGAGGCCTTATTGGGATAACTGAGTATCACATGCAATGAAGTAAGGAGCGTGAGTTATTTTTATTCTCTACCTGCTGTCTAAGCAATGAAGTTGCCTGAGAAACTAGGATATTTTGCCAGAATGATGAAATTGTGAAGCTGTGCTCCACTTTTATTTCTTGCCATCAGATTTCTCAGGAGTTCTGTCTTTTAGAAACTTATGTTTCTCTTATGCCAAACAATACGCTTTTTTGTCCTAAAACATATGGAACACCCATTATTATTAATAGAATTTGAAGATATACTTGAGAGAAGCCAATAACCATCTGGTGAAATACTAACAAAGCCCATTTTCACATGCTATATATCATTTCTTCCCAATGTTGTACTTCTAAAGATGCTTATTTATTCATGTGGCTCAAAATTTCTGGCTGATAAAAACTGCACGGTATTTATATAAGGCTACTTGATAGACAACAGTAATGATGCATTATTCTAATTTACTAGTGCTTTCCTGTGTGTGTGTGTGTGTGTGTGTGTGTGTGTGTGTGTATACATATCTCTCTATATGAAACTGTAATATGCAAATAGACAAAACAGTGGAACAACCAAACAACTGGTTGCTATGACATGCATTGACCACCTGGAGGCATATGCGGAACATGGTGGGTGTAGGCCATGGCAGGATGGTAGAGCAAGTGAGTGGGACACCATACCAAGGCAGGGCGCCAGTTGCCGTCACTGGGATGAGCCTCTGGTGGTTACTGAAAATTTTTGCTCCTGTGTGCCGTTGTCCCAAGCAGCACTTGCATCTGCTGCCAGTGACGGCCCCACTCACATCCATTGCCAGCACCAGCCCCGCTCACACGCACAGCCGATGCTGGAGCCACCACTCACACCCACTGCCAGTTCCTGGTGCCAGTACTGATTGCTTGGCACCATCAGCGGGAGCAAGCGGCGGCTGCTGACCCAGATCACTGCTGAGGGCTTTTCTACCTCCTCCTGCTCCTGAGGGGTGTTGGGGGCAGTAGCAGCTGCTACACCCACTGCTGGTGCTAACCCCAATTGCTCCACACATTCAGTGGGTGCAAGCAGGACCTGCACAGTCAGCACCCGGGAGCGGCAGCAGCGGGAGTGGGGCTGCTAGCAGACAGGGGAAAAGGGTCGTGGTGGGAGGGGCTAGGCAGGGGCACAGAGGATGGGCCAAGACCCACCCCTGTTCTTACTGCAGCCTTGCAGCTCACAGTTCCTTTCAAGGTGCATGAATTTGTACACTGGGTCCCTAATATAGTCTCACACATATATTATCTTGAAGTTGTGTGGAACTAATGCAGAGCAAATCATGTTCTGAATATATATGTGAATCTACTATGTATGTAATTTAAAAACTTTGTGAGTGTAGAATAGAAATAGCAAAGTAATTTTTGTGCTCTTCACTGAGCCCTTACAAGGCTTGCTGTTCGAGAGAATTAAGTGCCCAGTTGTGTATTACGAGATGAAACATGCTAACTTTACACAAGTTCCCTCGCCAAGTTCCCTCCTTGAGATGATGGAAACTGTGGGGGAAACTTTCAGGCAACCTTATATAGTGGGGAAAATTTTGGACTACAATTGTGAGACCTTCCCTTCGATTGCCCGTGTTGCTTCTTTTGCACAACTTGCGAAATCACATGATATCCCCAAAACTAATTCCATCATCTGCAGAACGGGGGAAAGTAGTTCTTAGCTGCAAGATAATTGTAATATTCTAATGACATAGCAAACTTCAGCTGTTACAATGTAAAGGTACCTATTAGTAATCCTGGTAGCATATCCTCCCCTCACCATATCCCCTCATCTGCTTGAAGGTGAAAACAAAGCAAAAAGGAAAAAAAAAAAAAAGTGAGAATGGGGGGAAAAAAACAACTTTGTAAGTAAGGCAAAAACAGAAGAGATCCTGAGGAACTCTGCATCCATTGAGAAGTTCAGGAGAAAACTTACGTCAACCCAAGAACCTAGCACAATCTCCCTCAGTTTCTTTCCAGCATTAAGTGTTGGTCAGACAGAAGCCCCGAAGTTGAAGCTCACTTCATGGCCCCGTACGTTTTGGTTTTTCAGGCAGATCAGAGTTGAACATTTCTGTTTCAAAAGGTGAATATTATAGTATGGAAGGAAAAAAAAAACTGGGTGAAAAATAGTATTTTTTCGTTCATACTGAGGCACTTCTATGAGTTATGGAAAGTACACACACAGTAGGGCTATTTCTGGCAACTGAGACATATAGTCCCCCTGGGCAAAGCTCACATTGGCATTTCCAGGGCTTCAGTAACTTATGGCTTACATCAATTTGCAAATGCAGTAGCAAAATTGACTTTCTCTAACTCTCTTTTCACGAACACAATTATGAGAATCATGGGAATAGTGCTTTTTGAATTGTGTTCCTTCCCAGCTAGTTTATGTTAGTCTCTGGAGAGGAACTCCAGTGCTTGTGAATTCATTTCTCTTCACTTACATTGGAATTTTTGCCATTTCGTCGGGCAAGTGTTACGAATGCAGCAATTTCCACTGCCACATAACGGTAGCAGACATTTTCACTCTACCCAGACTTTGCAGGATGTCTCAGGTTGCCACCTCTGGTGTGTTGTTGGCTTCTCTTCCCTACCTGAGCTCCTTCGTTTGCTTCACCCTGATGTGTGTATTCACAATGTAGCCATCATTTTTTTCTTCCAGTTGTTCTTTATGCTCCCTTGTCCTCTACCGGTTATAAGGCATCACACTCAAGGTCTTCATCAAAATTTTAGCAGAATCACTTTTATTTTAAACGATTTTGTCTGCTCCAGACTCTGGCACAAGTGCCTGGAGAAAAACATTGAACATGTGGATAATACAAATAGCTCAACCACTATTGTTCTAAAATGAGCTGCCTATCATCATGGAAAGATGAACAGTTTTGTTGCAGAAACCAAAATCGCTAGCCCTTTGAAAACTCCAGCCCTTGCATACCTGAAGGCCTTTGCAAATCTCCAGACCTGCTTGACATACCTGTTTGTTTATTTCCCCATGTAACCTTTGTTCTTTTACGCACTACAAGCAGCTGACGTATGGTGAGGTGCACAGCAGGTTTTTGTGGATGACTTGTTGCTCTCCTATACTGCTGCATTACTGGAATAAACTATTCAATCTTGTCTCTGCTAAATTGGCTCAAGTAGTGATGGGCATCACAGACCCACTGTTTGTCCAGTGACATTTCCAGATGGACTCACGTATCCTTTAATGTTTGACAAATTACTGCTTTATAATGGCTTACCCCAGAAGGAGAGTTGATATACTACTTTCTGAGTTTTGGAAATATAAGGAAATCCCATCATTGAGTAAATTGATGCTTCTAGTTTCCCTCACTTCCTACACAGATGTCATTTAGCGTTCTGCCTCTGAGCCCCAGGTCTATGTTTTGGGGAGTGGGACTGAGAGCATGCTGGGAGCCACCACTGTCTCCAGGAGGTCACAGCAGTTTTCAAAATGCCAGCTCAGCAAAAAGACACACGCTTCAGAGACCACAGCCCAAGACGTAATATTCACAACCACAGTGAAATTGGCTCAAATAATTTATTCTGAAAAGTTCCAGACTGTGGCCAATGTATAGAAAAATAGCTGTATAATTTATAGGTTCCATTTAAGGCTTCCCCCTGTAAAATTAAAATCTACCCTTTTCCTACTTCGTCTTGAAACAGCAATTTCCTGGCATTGCTGACAAGCATTGTTCTGGAGAGGTCTACTCCTTTGAGCAGTGAAGACTGTCCACAAGCTCCTGATGAACCTGCCAAATAACTGAATTTGAAGCCATCGTTTGGGAAGAATCAAAACAGTCCTGACTCCATTTTCCAGATGGTTGTTCCAAGGGCCAGAGCATAGCTGGCCTAGAAAAAAATCAGTTGTGGTTAATGAGAAGGAAAGCAAAGTATGGAGCTTTGGGATGATATAATTCTGGAATCTAGTCCAAACTCTTTACAACCTCAGGGTCTTGGCTTTGCTGTGCCGCATGTCCAATCACAGTTCTCTTGGCTTAGCTTGTTACATTGCTGACATCTCAGCTCAATTGTCACTTCTCCAAAGAGGTCTTCCCCGACCAGTCCACTTAAAGTAATATCCTTCCTATTCTCCCTCCCGTTATTATCATCTCAATCCCGAATTTGACTCCAAAGCATTTTTTCTTTAACTGTATTTTACTTATTTATATGATTACTATTTTTTAGCTTTCTCTTCCCTCTAAGGGACAACTTTTTTTTTTTTTTTTTTTTTTTTTTTTTTTTTTTTTTTAAAGCAGAATAGATAGTGTTATGGTTCTCAAACTTTTGGGTCTCAGGAGCTCTTAAAAGTTAATGAGGAATCAAAAAAGCTTTTATTTATGTGAGTTGTACCTATCTATAATTACCATAATTATAGTTGTACCTATCTATAATTACTGAGAAGTTTAAAAAATATGTTTATTAAGTCATTCAAAAATAAGAATAGTAAAATCCATTGCATCTTAAAATAAATAATACTGTTTATTAAAAAAAAAAAAAACCTATATTTTTCCAAACACACAAAGACAATTAGTGCAATGAGTGGCAATGTTTTATATATTTGCACCTCTGTTTAATATCTGCCTTGGTAGATAGAGCTACATTGTCACATATTCTTCTGCATTCAATTTGTTGTGATAAACTATTTTGGTTGAAGAACAAAAAATTAAAATATTGCATACATTTTTTTAAAATATACTAGAAATTGACAAGTGATAGTTCCTTAAAAGTTTGTTGCAAAATGGAATGTGACATCATATCAATGAACTTCTCATGCTATGTTATATTATAATTCATTGGTCTTGTTTTTTGAAAGAATCCTTTATCTAGCAATAATTTAGTAACATTTGCATTGATCAGCTAAACAAATATTAGTTTAACTCAAATGTGTACATAGTTTATGATAGGGTAAGAAAATGTTTCATCTGTAAATGTCATCACTAATCTTATGAGAAAATTGTTAAATATTAAGAAACTATTAAGTTCACAATGATATATATGATTTTCAACATTCTGGTTTTCACTTAAAATCTTAAATTTTATGAATGGCAACACATACTGTCAGTTGTTTGTATGGCAGTGGTAAGCTCACTTAATTCATTTTTTTAAGACTTTAATTTTTAAGAGCAATTTTAGGATCATAGTAACATTGAAGGGAAGGTACAGAGAATTCCCATATACTCCCTGCCTGCACACTCACACAACCTCCCATAATCACTGGTGCATTTGTTACAACTGACGAATCTACTTTGACACATCATAATAACACAAAATCCATGGCTTACAATGTGGTTCATTTTTGGTGTACATTCTATGGGTTTGGACAAATGTGTAATGAAAGCATCCGTCAGTATGGTATTAAACAGAATATTTTGACTGCTCTTGGAATAGCTATGTATTCCTTACCCACTGACCCCTGGCAACCACTGATCCAATTTTGTTCAGGATTTTTGTATCTATGTTCATGAGAGATATTGGCCTATAGTTTTCTTGTAATGTTTTTGTCTGCTTTTGGCATTAGGGTAGTACTGGCCTTCCATAATGAGTTAGAAGCATGATTTTTGCACTAAACTAGCTTAATTAGTCATGAATCATGTTAAAATCAGCTCTTTTCCAACCATTTAATGGTCCAGGCCAATAATCCAGATGCCTATTTATCTCATAGCTAGTTCAAATTTGGAGCCCTTGGTATTCTTTCAAGCTATCACCCCTCAGCTGGGAAGTTATAAAAGACATCTTGATTATATGATTTGGGACCAAGTGGGAGTCTTTGAGTCTTCCTTCTACAAGTACACATCACTTTGCATATTTGAAAACACTGCTGATGTACATAATATATCCTCCATCTATCTACCCAGGTCACATGGAACCAGAACATCACACAATGACCAGTCATGTTGACCATTAATTTGTAATTAAAACCAAATATCTGAAATCAAATTCAAAAGTTAAGAACCAAACAATCTGATAGTATTCTCCCTTTGAGCTGACAGGAATCCTTGAATAGAAACCTGTACCTGAAATGCCTCATGTCCTACTCACAGAGCAAGAAGGAAAAAGAGGGCAGGAGTAAAGGAGATGGGAAAAAAAGCAGAGGAAAAGCAGAGAAGGGCTGTAACATAGTCAGGGCTCTTTTCACAGAACTAAAACAAAATTATAAGGCAACTATATTTTCCCCCCAGGAAAATCAATTCTGTCTTGTTTCTAACCATTGTTTCTGAGTTGTATTTTTGTTTATTTATTTGTTTGTTTGCTTTTTCTTTCTGATCTTTTTGTTTTTTATTTTTAAATTTTTCTTTGTGATGGCTATGTTTAAGTGATCCAAAGACAGCACTAATGTGTCCACATGACAGTGTTCAAGCAACCTGGGGAATTTAGCTAAGCAAGTTGTGGAATCAAACACAGCTGCTTTTTTGATATAAACGTTTTTAGGAAACACACCTGTAGACAAAAGTAGGGCTCAAAGGGAAGCCATTGGCCTTCTACCTATAAATCAGAATCCAGATAGCATGTAAAGCAGTCTCACAATCTAGGGACACAAAAAAACAACCACTGAAACAGATCATAGGATTGGTTTTCTTTCCTTAGCCTGGAAAGCTACTTAGGCTTACATGATAGTAAGTTGAGGACACTTTTATGTCCCTGGATCTTACTTCCCTTCTCTCTGCCTCCTTTTTATCTGAAATAAGGTTAGAACTCTTGCTCACCCAAGGTCCCTGGGATCTTTGAGGATTTAGAAAAGGAAGGTAATGACAATAAACATAAGTTGTTTTACATATCTCTGGAAATTTAATGGAAATCATAAAGCCACAAAAGTAAGCTCTATTAAATTTGATTTTGTTTGGAATTTATCAATGACTTGAGATCATATTGGCTATTTAAAGGTAATGGAAATTGCTAGCTGGCTGTGGTATTTTTATAAGTTTCTGGGATGTGATTGATGGGCCAGGTATGGGTAACAAAACATAGGCATTGGTCATAAACAAAGAGTGAAGCTATTGAATGGAAAAATAGATAAAATGAGTCCTTATTCATGAATGAATGTAATTGTCCCTCAAGTCCTTGCATTCTTTAGTCTTAGGTTTCTGATTTCTGTGGCCTAAACTTGTCATGTTCATATTTTGAATTGTTTATTCAAAATTCACTTCCCAGGATTAACTTCTGAAACTCACCCTCCCATGAAGAGGCCAAAGATTATGTATTTCTCCACAGAAGCAGTAAATTTTCAATTCTTTCCCCCCCCCCCTTTTTTTTTTCAATTCTCCTTCTTTACTGAATGGCAGGTACAATTTAAAGAAAAAAGTATTTAGAAATGTGAATATCCATCTCTGTCCTTAAGCACACTGAATTTTTTTTCTCTGTTTCTTTTGTAAAGCATTTTTTTTAAAGAAATATTTACTTCAGTCTTCCTTCTGGTTAGTGACAGAGATGGAATTGACAACCACAGAAAAAAATCTCAGTGCCTACCTTCTCAACCTACAGATGTTTTTGTGGCCAAAGCACAGTCCCTTCCTTTCCATTATGCACTATTTTAGGTCTTCAACATCTGCCATTGGTATTATTTTAGTAATTGGTTTCCTGGCCTCTACCTTACTATCTTCCACTTGCTGCCAGATAAACTTTCTAAGGCACAGTTCTGAAAATACTTCTTGCTCAAAATCCTTCAGTAGTCCTTACTGAATATAGAAATAAATTAAATCTCCTTAGCCTGGGATTCAGGTCAATAAAATATATATTGGCCTTGAAGTTCATTTCAGACTTTCTTCCCATTATAATCCTCTCCACTTGTAACTTCAGCAACAATACTGTACTTACTGTACTCTACTTTACTATTCATTTTTTCATAGTCTCCAAGCCTGTGCTCATGCTGTTTCCTATAGCTGGATTTTTCTTCTTTTCCATTCCTTCATTCTTTATTTAAAATAAATCATTAACTATCTGGGAACCAGCTTAAATATTTCTCTAAGAAACATAAAATATTTTCAGCAATTCTTCCTCCATACTTTTATAGAACTTATCATATATTTTGGTCAACCTCATGTTGTATTATATAGACCTGCTTGTCACACTTGTTAACTGCTAGAGGTCAATAATGAAGTTGTTTAATCTTTGCAAGTTCTTAACAGCCTCTAAAATAATTTATTAGTTGCCTTCAAAGTGGCCAATTGCTAAATTATCCTCTAAAACTTCTCCTAAGTGACATAATGACTATGTAAAGCAAACAAAAGAAACAATCTTCCAGTTACTTTAGAGCTAAAAGGTGAGACTTTATTTAAAAATGTTCATGTTTAAGATAACCCTACAAATCTTTATTAAAAGCTTTTCTCAGCCATCTTAGCCATACCAAGTTCTGAAGTGGCATGACAAAATAATTTAGGTTTCTAAATAAAAAATTAAAAAATTGTTGTTTTTTTAAAATTTATTTCAGAGAGGAAGGGAGAGGAAAAGAGAAATAGGAACATCAATGATGAGAAAGAATCATTGATTGTCTGCCTCCTCCACGCCCCCTACTTGGGATGGAACCCACAACCTGGACATGTGCCCTGACTAGAAATTGAACTGTGATCTCCTGGTTCATAGGTCAATGCTCAACCACTGAGCCACACTAATCAAGTTCTAGATTTTTTAATTTTATTTTTTCCAGATCAGGAGCCTGGACCTCTGGTGGCTGCTGATGGAAAATCGCCCCTATACCAGGTACTTGCAGAAGGTCCTGAGTAAAGTTTCCACCTGACTGTAGGGAAGAGCATGCTCCCAATCAAGAACAAGTAAATTCCATTGCACTTCTGCAGGAGCCATGGAAGAGAAGCCTGGAATTGTGAGTAGGTCTTACCAGAGCTGCTTAGAGGTGATAGGTACAGAATAGGTTCCTGAAGAGAAACCAGGAGGGATGTGGGAAGGGAAATGAGCTGGACAATTAAACACAGGGTACAGTTCAAGAAGTACATGAGACTCATTGTCAAAAGACGTTAAAGGTTCCATTTCTTAAGGAATTGTTAATTATTTTCCCATTGTTATAAAAAGCATACAAATTTCTGTGTCAGAATATAGAAGGGTGTATCCACATGAGCTGAGATGGTTCTAGGCAAGGGAAAACTCTTAGTGTTAGCACTATTAGACAGTTTTATGGTGATAAAATATATGATTGCCATTAGATTTTAAGAAATATTGAAAATGGATTGCAGACCCTTATTATAATCTTTGTGGATCCATAAGAGCCTGTGGTCTAAATTTGAAGAAATCATTTGAGTAGATCAATCCAAATTTTTTTTTACCTTTATTTTTTTCAACACAGGAACTTAACATTTCCCTTAGCTTTACTGCCAGAAAAAAAGGTCTTCATTTTAAAATCCTCCATTCCCTCTGAAGCCACCCATATATATTCATGACTCAGGTTTGCTATCCCATCCACCGTTCCTTCATGAAACCTCATGCTGCCATCTGCTACTGTTTGAAGATAAAGAGGTGCAGATCCAAGCTTGACATAGAATTTTCTTCAAGGGGCACTTGACATGCACAGTGTGAAACCAACCAGGAATAAGGCCTTTCCAGGCTGCTGGAGAAAGTCCTTAAGGGGTGAGACCAAAGGGGCTATTCCTGTCAGCCAAGATTTATGGATTTTGTGGAATTCCACCCCCCCCCTTCCTTTCAGCTCATGAAAAATCTCTGCTCACTGACCTGACATTTTCTCTTTTTATTCATTTATTAAAACAATATTTGGGGTATCTTATAAAATTTATAAAGCCATGAAATATATATTTTTTTACCATGCCCTTAAATTCCAGTTTTACAGCCAGTCCTAATTCAGTATGTATTCTTCCATCTCTTTTTTGTCAGTGTATAATTAAATGTAGCAGCATATGTGGTTTTTTTTTAATCTATATATATATATATATATATATATATATATATATATATATATATATTTAAAAATTTTAAATATGATATAATTCTATTTCATAGACATAATTTCAAATTAATTATCATGTCAGGGATGAATATTGTTTTCACAATCTTATTGTTGAAATTAACTATTCCTTGTCAAGGCACATGTCTGGATTGCAGGCTTGATCCCCTGTGAGGGGGAGGAGGAATATAAGAGGCAGCCAATCAATATCTTTCTCTCATAGATGTTTCTAGTTGTCTATCCCTCTCCCTTCCTCTCTCTCTAAAATCTATAAATGCCTCAATTTGAAAGACAGGCAAAGGGAGAAAAGACATAAAACAATTGATGGAGAGAGACCAAAAGATGAAAGAATCACTACAGTACGGTGTCTTTGAGTACTAACAATAGCATTATAAGCAACATGAATGTATTATTCACGAAAAGAAAATTCAAATGCACTATTTCTGACAGTTATTTATAAAAATATTTCTCCATGATCATATTCAATCATAGTTTGTAGGAACCAAGCACAAGCCATGGACATTTTCATCTACATCATTTTGGAAACTCTGATTGTACTGCAAATTTGGTCATGAACTTCTTAAGCAAATCAGGCCATTAAAGAGTTCCTAGGGCTTCTCAGGCCATTTACTGTGCTGATTCTAAAAGATATAGCCCTGGCTGAGTACTTGGTTATGATGTGAGGTGACCAAAGCTCACTAAGTCTCAACTAATTTTATACTAACCCTCAAAACTGTGCTTAGTGATATGACCCAAGAGAGTGATACAATAGTATGTCTGCCACCAAGGACCAAAATTCAGTTGGAAAAAGTGGGAAAAACATAATGAAACAACTAGCAGGTTTTGATGGGTTGTTACCTTTGAGACCCAAACTGCATGAAGAGCATCCAGAAAGCAATAGTGAAAATGGCATTGCTGTGGAAGTATTGGAAGAAGAGGAATGGATGAGGAAGGTTCATGTTGGAGAGCAAAGAGAGGAATGATATGGTAGAAGTAAATGAGACAAGCTAATTAGATCTGTTGGAGTCTAGGAAAAATAGTTTCACCTTAAGATGAAAAAATAGGGATTCTTGAGAAAGATAGAAATAGCATTTCAAGAAAATGACTTTGTGTAGATTTGCAGGATAGATTAGAATGCATGGAGATATGAGATAGGAACATTGTTGAAGAGTCACTGTAAAATATTTTGTAAACTAAAATGTATGATTCAAAGGCTTATAAATGTGAAGGAGAACCAGAAATAAACTAAAATCCCTTGGAATGCAAAAGGCAGAGTTTGTTTAAGAGAATTTAGAGGAAGAATCCAAGTGAGTTGGAGGCACCTCTCAGACTAACAGCTAAATTCCACATCTAATCTATTTTTGGCTCCTGGCAAACAGTGAGCATACACAAAACTTGTCTTTAAAAAAGCCTTGAAATTAGTATTGAGGTATTCAGTTAATTTGCAGCTTAAAGACCTTCTATTGACACCTATTTACTAATTCAGAAGGTATAGAAATGAGTTATAGAGCACAATAAAAGATGATAAATTAGCCTGGATAAAAAATGATGAGATAAAACACAGGAAAAAGTATAGGAGAATGGATATAAGAAGGAATCATAAATAAGGCTTGTGATCCAAACTATAATGCGCCACACTTATAACAGGGGTGTGAGCTAGATAATTTGGCTTTAAACTTTCTGGTAGCTAATGTCAAAAGGGGAAAACTTGGCAATTAAATAACCTAGCATTACCAGATAAAACCATATGAACTATTAAGTAATCTTGGTTTAAGTCAGTGATCAGCAAACTACGGCTCCTGAGCCACATGCGGCTCTCTGGCCCCTTGAGTGTGGCTCTTCTACAAAATACCATGGCCTAAATGGGTCTATTTTGAAGCAGTGGTGTTAGAAGAAGTTTAAGTATAAAAAATGTGGTTCTCAAAAGAAATTTCGATCATTGTACTGTTGATATTTGGCTCTGTTGACTAAAGAGTTTGCAGACCACTGGTTTAAGTGATGTAAATTTAGCAGGATAACCTCTAATTATGTGCATTTCAGATTAAAGTTATTTTCCTCTGCAACAAACTCTCTCTTTGTCTTTGTTTCTCTCAGACACTTTCTTTTTCTCCACCCCCTTCTCTCCTATCATACACATTCGCTAGGGTCCAGTTAATGGAGGATAACTCCACCCTGCCCCACAGTGGAGTCAGGAGCCCATCCTTGCCCCGCCCTGCCCTCTCATACACACAGATATACACACAGAGAAAAGCACTAGTGTTTAAAAAATAGCAAATGTCTAACTTTGGCCAAATTGGCTCGTCTTTATGGGTAACTCAACACTTCTTTTCCTCCTCACCAAAAAATAAAAATAAAAAACCCATAAATTAATCCTTTAAGGTAAAAAGATAGAATTGCTTATTAAAATCTTATGTCTTGTGATGGACTTAATAAAATTAAGAATTTACAAATAGATAGGATGGGTAAAGAGAGAACTGGGAGAGAAGAAAATAGGATTTTCATTTAGATTTTTTCTATAATATAAAAATTAAATCATAAGCCAGTATTTGACCTTGATTGCAACAGAGAATTTAACTGAATCTATCTAAATTTGGCAGGCAGATAATGTTGCATACCTGGGGAAAGATCAGAAAACTTATGCAAGTCAAATGTGAAGGAGATCAAGTGCTAGTTAAATAACATTTAGAAATAAGAATGCGATGTTATTTGTAGTTAAGTACAATGACTACTTAATTTACTACAGTGATCTTTGAAGAAGAGTGAAGAATTTATGTGCAAACCTCAGGCCAAAGTGAGTTCCCCAAATAAGAAAGGGTTCATTAGAGTATGTGGTTCCTGCTTTGTAGTTTTGTCATAATAATAATCTGGTACTTCAGAGCAAGGAAGTAATAGACCCCTGCTTTTATAGGCAAGGCCACTACAAAATCTTGGGATATTTTCATTTCTGTTACATCTGAGCTACCAATCCCAAAGGATTCTCTCTTTCTAGTTGGGGAAAGTGAAATTACAGCTCATACTGTAGAAAGATGAGACTTTAGCAAGGGGGACTTTTATGGAGGTTATTCAATAATATCCTTCAGAGCAAAAAGGGGGCAGAAACATGACTGTGATTAGGGTTTGAAATTGAATGAAGAAACTAGTATACACATTGGGTAATATCCAAGCATATTCATTATTTGGAAATTGAAAGAAAGCTCATGTGTAAGAAAGTAGTAAGCCATAATGAAAAGAATTATACAGGTCTAGATCTGTGTTCTACTTCTGGCACTTATTAATAATATGGCCTTGGAAAATTCAAGCAACTTTCTCAGTCTCAAGTTCCTCCTTTATAAAATGGGAATAGTGACACCTATTGCCAAGGGTTGATGGAAGAAATAGAAAGACACACTGCTTAACACACCTCATACAAAGCCAGACAATTGAGGCAATCAATAGATATGGCAACTTTACTTACTAGTATTTCAATATAGTTTTGGAAATTCTGGGAGTATACAGACATAGTTCTTATTCTCAGGAATGCAGAGTTTAACAGAAGAGTCATACAGGTAAATAAAAATTAAAGAAATAATGTGATAAATATTATAGTAGCATAATATTTTAAAGGGGCATAGGCTAAACATGATTAATTTTGTTCTGGGTAGTAGGGAAGGTTTTCTGGAGGAAATGATCTAGACTAAATAATGAGTGACAATTTTTCAGTTTTTTAACCTCAATGAAGATAAGAATATATGAAAACCCTAGAATAAAGATGAATATGGATAAGGCAAAACAAAAAAAACAAAAGTGAGGATTGAGAATTAAGTTAGACTTTGAAAGGAAAGATGTTTTTCTAAAGCTATAGAATTTGTTTTTTTGTGGGTTTTTTTGCAGTCAGAATTATGGATGATTTTTTAAAATCAGTTTTTAGCAAAGAAATGACTGGTTCAATCTGCTTTAGAAGGGACTCAGACTTAGCATGTATTATCTAATTTAAACCACTATCAGAGTTTGCTATTAAAGTTTGTGTATTACAGATCAGGGAAAAAAAATCCTGTAGAGGCAAAGTAATTTGTGTCGTCACAGAATAATTAAATAGTAAAGTCAGGGTTTGTACTTATGAAGTCTGGCCATTCCATACGTGATAGTAGAGACAGTCTTGTTCTAGTAATTCACTGTCACACTTGACCAGATCCATTTTTAAAATCTGTTCATGAGCCCAATCTCATTTGAGCCTCACAGAAAATCTTTGAGATAAAATTAACTCTTTTGATGGATAGCACCATTTCATAGAAATTGATGTGTCCAGCACAAAGGCACTAGAGCACTAATCTACAGATTGTGCAATCCTCTTCCTCATATTCAGGGGTGGGCAAAATAGGTTTGCAGTTATGAGTATGTGAGGCACAGAGTAAATAATGCTGTTGTAATAATAATAACAGGCATGTCTTCTTCCAGGTGAGTAACTATAAACCTACTTTTGCCCCCTCCTATATAACCATTGCTCTGTGAAAACCTGTGTTCTGTCAAAATTGGAACATCAAAATATCGATATAATTGTCTGATGCTTACACTTTAATTTCCAAATGCCAATGTGAGTGTGTCTGTTGTGTCTTTTACTTTTGATCGAACATTATTTTTTAATGAAGTCTAAAATTTATATATGACACAAGTTCAAGTCACTTGGGCAGTGTAATTCCCTTTCTTCTGTTAACAGCCACTAAAGTCCTTTCATCAAGTTATAACATGTTGGATGAAGAAAAAACTAAGAACTAACTCTTTTGCAAAGTATGAGCAGGGGTGGCTTTACTATATTTTGCTGACTAATACCCTCATTCATTTTTCAGCTCCAGCAAAAACACAAGCCTGTTTTTACACCTTCCTTAATAGGCACATTCACTGCAAAAATACATAGTCATCTTATAAATAAACGAGAGGCCTGGTGCACAAAAATTTATGCACTGGGCAGGGGGGTCCTTCAAACAGGCCTGCACCCTCTCACAATCCAGGAGCCCTCAGGGGATGTCCACCTGCCAGCTTAGGCCTCTCCCCAGAGGATGGGGCATAAGCTGGCAGTCAGACATGCCTCTGGCAGCCCGGGAGCCCTTGGGGGATGTCTGACTGTGGCTTAGCTGCAACCAGACATCCTTAGCACTGCCACTGTGCTTGAAGCTGCCAGCCTATCTTGTGGCTGAGCGGAGCTACCCCTGTGGAAGTGCACTGACCACCAGGGACAGCCCCTGCATTGAGTGTCTGCTTCCTGGTGAAAAGTGCATGTCATAGCAACCAGTCACTCCTGGTTGTTCTGCTGTTAGGATCAATTTGCATATTATCCTTTTTTATAGAGGATGGGTGATGGTGGTTATAGAGATACATATTTATCTTGTTAATATTTCACATTAAATATTGGATCTTAAGTAGGAAGCAGAAAAGGAAAGAATGAATCCTTGTGTTTTCTGTAATTTCTGAGAAAGATCTGGAGAGAGAGAAGGAGAGATTTATAAAAGATTTTTGAAAATTTTCTAATCCAAAGTTTCATGAACAGCAGAAGTAAAGTGAAGGGAAGGGCAATTGTCTAGTTCACCCAGGCCATAAACTCTTTCATCTAAAATAATGACATGATGAAAATTACTTGGTTTTTGCTTAAATGTTTAGAAAAATTGCATGAATATTGTACTTCACATACATCTACATATATCTCTATACCATATGCCTTACCATTCTAGAATCTTGAAGAGAGACTGGCTAACTCTTTTTATAAATGAACATGTTAGCATAGGTATTTAGCTAGATGTTAATAAAAGGAGAGTAGTAAAGGGAACCAGAGTCTATTAAGCCTGATCAACTGGGAAGTGTCCTTCCCGCTTGCTTCAGAGCATTCAGAGGTTTCCTAGGAGACAACAGCATCCTTCACCCTCAGGACCTAGTCCTGGAAGCAGGCAGGAAAGATCATTACTGGTCATTATCGGGGGAAGAATAAAAACAACAAAAGGGAACTTCCCCTGCTGGGGGCATGCTCAGTAGAAGCCTAGGTGATGCAGGGGCAGGTGCTTCTACTGTGAGGCATGTGCAATGGTAGCTAAGACAGTGACCATATGGCTCTGTTGGTCTAGCCCAGGAAAAGGATGAGATTGGGTAAGGGACACAGAACCCCAGAATATCTAGGAAATGAATTGGTTAGCGGGATGATCCAATACCAGCTCATGAAGGAATAGGAAGTTAGTGGGTTAGTCTGACAAAGCTCCTGTTTCTTAATCCAAGCCGAATTACTCTGAAGAGAAAAATAGAAGGATTTTTATTTGGTTAGTATGCTGATGGATTTTGCTCCTGAAGAGGAGAGAGAGAGAGAGAGAGAGAGAGAGAGAGGGGGGGGGGGAGGAAAGGAACAGAAGGAGAGGGGATGATTAACCAAATGTAAAAATGGCAACAAACAAATAACTCTAAGAATAGGGATGGCTGGTATTCAGTTTTAAGTTGTTTGCAGGAGGTGATATACACAGCCCTCCCACCCCCATCGTCTCCCAGAGCTTTAGTAAATTCTGCTCTATTACAAGCCCTATTCAAGATTTTATGTGTGTAAATCAAGAAGAGAAGACAGTGTTTCTTTTTTTGGGGGGGTAGGGGGTGGGGGTTGGGTGGTGCTGTCTGAGGTTATGTGAACAGGAAAGAAAAACCCACAGTTGGATTAAATATTCTTTTTTTTTTTTCCCCCCCTGAGAATGAACCACTGGGATTTCCAAGTTTGAAAGTGGCCCACAGTAACCACTTGGTGGTTTATTGATCTATTTGAGCAACTATGCTAGTCCAGAGGCAATTCTAGGTATGGCTGTATCCCGGCCAGTGCTCATTTTTGTCTTCCACTTGGACACCAAGTTGATCCATCCTTAAAACAAACTTGGTCCTGCTTATGCTCTGTCCTGAAATTTCTATCTTATCATGGATTTCTGCTGGAATTACCACCTGGCTTTGTGACATGGTCAGTCCAACGGAACCCAGTTCATGGCAGGAAGTTTCAAAAACATGGTTACTTGTCTCTGTGGCCAAGCTTGCTATTTCTTTCTTTTATTTATATATATATATATATATATATATATATATATATATATATATATATATATGTATAAATGATAAGAGATAATCACTGATCAGCTGCCCACAGTTCCTGGGGATTGAGCCCACAACATGAGCATGTGTCCTGGCTGGGTATCAAAGTATAGCTTCCTAGCTATTTCATACATTGGTGCTCAACCATTGAGCCATGCTGACTGGGCCAAGCTTGATATTTCTACCAGAGTACAGGACTCGGGAGAATACTCCCTGGTTCTGCTATGGCCTGACAAATTCCTCCGTGCATCTTTTTCCACCAATGGAAATACTGTGACCTACGTGCAGGCCTCAGGCCCTGCATCTTAGATTTGCTGCCAAAGGCTTTTTTAATCTCTGGGCCCAAATAAAGCTGACATCCTTTCACAGCATCTAACACCTAGGCCAGCACAGTATTCCTAAGCGTGAAATGAGTTGCCCTCTGAGAAAAGAGACTTCATAAATTAGACTTCTTTGTGGAAGAAGAGGTAGTGTACATGATTTGTTCTTTACTGCAAGGGAAAGTCATGATACAACCCTGACTTCTGGCTCCCTAAAGTATTTTCCTAAACTGGCCGGTCTCTAAATATTCTTAGGGTTTATCTACTAGCGTCTGCAGCACTTGTGTCTTAAAGGTCTTTGCATGTTAGTCACCTCTAGCATATTCAAGTCAATCAGAATGATGTCAATGATGGGTTGGATCAGTGTGATATTTTGTAGGATTCCAGGATAGTCCAAATCTCTTTCTCTATATTATGACAGAGAGAAGATTTACCATAACCCTGGAGTAAAATTGTGAATATGTTGTTGTTCACTTATTGTGAATGTCAGCTGTTTCTGATCCTCAATCCTGATAGGATAGAAAGGAATATATTTACCAAATTAATGATCATGTACCTTGTACCCAAAGCAATATTATATCAGCTGAATCTAGTTAAAAAACAAAACAAAAAAACTTATTTGACATAATTATGGATGCTCCTTGGTTGAGCTGTTGATGGTCTAACGTCATTCTCTAGGATTCATCTGGTTTTTACAGGAGTCCAGACTGAAAAATGAAGTAAAACTAATTTATTTAAATCTTATAATGTTTTAATCTCTCTGCCTTTGGGATATGATGCTGTTGTTGATTTACTATTTTAGCAGGCGGGGAATGCAGTTTCAACAGTTTCTACTGGCTTCCCAGCTCTACTAGCAATTTCCCACAGGCTAAGGGCCCAATGGGAGGGTTACTCCAAGGATGTCGATCACAAGTATACATTCATGGTTTGAGGAAATAACCACCAGGTGAATTCATGGACCCAGTGGACTCACTGTAGTTCAGACTTCAGGAGACATGTTGATGCCTCAGGTCTCCAGGTATTAGAGCCCTGAGAGACACTGTGTTTATGTATGATCTCTAGGACTCATTTATGTAAGCCTCCTTGACTACCATTCCAACCTTGCCATTAGATATAACAATGCTGACATCCCAGTTAATTCTGCTACATAGCTTCTATGGCTTGAGAGTTTCATCATCTTCACTGCTATCAGTGAGCCAAAATGTGTGACTACCTCTCCACCTATCTGATTTCATAGATGTTGGTTCCTCTTTCCCCATCACATCTGTGTTTCTGGCGAAGCTCAATTCTCTTCTGGGTCTTCTGGCATTCCATAATATATCTGCATAGCTAGTTCTCTCACTAACCTGAAAATACTTTTATTTGTAATAAGCTTTCAATTTTAAAATAGTTTTAGATATAGGAAAAAGGTACAAGGATAGCACAGAGAGTTCTCACATCCCTCTCATTCCCCGAGCCAATTTCTCCTCTTACGTTACCATCTACAATTATTGAAACTAATAAACCAGTATTATTACTGGCTAAAGTCCATCTTTTATTTACATTTCCCTAGTTTTTACCGAATGTGTTTTTCTGTTTCAGGATCTCATCCAGAATACCACATGACATGAAGTCATCATGGCTCTTTAGGCTCAGTGACATTTCCTCAGACTTACCTTGTTTCTGCTAGTCTTGACAGGCTTGAAGTGTATGTGTTTTGTAGAATGTTCCTTATTTTACATTTGACATTTCTTAT
Source organism: Pipistrellus hanaki (assembly GCF_964339955.1). Classification (NCBI taxonomy): domain Eukaryota; kingdom Metazoa; phylum Chordata; class Mammalia; order Chiroptera; family Vespertilionidae; genus Pipistrellus; species Pipistrellus hanaki. The sequence goes on along the minus strand of NC_140511.1, from coordinate 59,254,728 downwards.
CATGGTTAAACTGGGATCCTGAGCCATTTAGTCCATTTCTCCACCTTCTGCTATGGCAACTCAGACATTTCAGCTTCTCTCATCCTAGCCATTACGTCCTCTGGTCTCACAAGAGCCATGCTTGTGGTGAATTTGAACCATTCCCTGGGGTCCTGGCCAAAGTATTGAATATGGTATCCTAAGAGAGTATCCCTAGGTCAGTAAATGCTCCTTCATCTAATCTTGTGTTCTGGTGAGTGATATTGGTGATAGATAGTGATAGATAGAAAAGACAGTCTCTTGAGAATTAATGCACTTGTAAGAGAGAGGAAGGGAGAGGGATAGAAAGATAGAAACATCAATGAAGGAGAAACATTAATCAGCTGCCTACTGCATGCCCCCTCCTGGGGATTAAGCCTGTAACCCGGGCATGTGGCCTGCCGTGACTTTTTGATTCCTAAGTCGACACTCAACCACTGAGTTACACTAGCCAGGCCAGAAGTTTCTCTTGATATTCATAGGTAATTAGTGGAACTCTGAGAAAATAAAGATTCCATTTCAAGAAGCCAGGGGGCACCAGATGGTATTTGGGTTCCTCCTGAAGAACATACACTTTACCTGGAAAGGTGGCCCACAAGGTGCATTACTTTTCTTCTCTCCTTTCCATGGGCTGGAAACATGGTTGCATAGTGCTACCTTATTGAGTCATCTGTTACGTGGAAAGATGGGACATAGAATAAACTTATAGACAAATTTCTTCCAACATGGTTCAGATCCTAAAAATTATTGAGAATGTCTCTTTTACTCTAACAAGTAATGCTAACTTTTCTTCATACTGAATGACCATTCCCTAGGTTGAAACTTTGTAGATAGGCAGCAATATCTTATTACTAGATAAAACAATGACTAACAAAAGCTAAAGTCCACAAATAAATGTTTAACTGAAGAAAAAAATAGGCCTGTTTGTATATAAACTATTAAGCAAAGTTTTTAAAATTGTAATGAAGTAAGATCTTATAAGTTGCATGTTTATGTACTTTTTATCCTCATTTGTAAGACTATTTATTGAGTTATTATTTATTGAACCAAACCTACATGCTTGATACTGTGTTAATTATCTTAACTACTTCAGAAGCATTATTTTATTTTATTTATTTTTTTAAATATATTTTATTGATTTTTTATTACAGAGAGGAAGGAAGAGAGATAGAGAGCTAAAAACGTCGATGAGAGAGAAACATTGATCAGTTACCTCTTGCATACCCCCTACCGGGGATGTGCCCGCAACCAAGGTACATGCCCCTGACGGGAATCGAACCTGGGACCTTTCAGTCCGCAGACCGATGCTCTACCACTGAGCCAAACCGGCCTCGGCTAGAAGCATTATTTTATTAATCCTCACAGTTACTCTTCATAGTATAATTCAATTTTACATCTGAAGAAACTAAGTCTCAATGTTTCCATAGCTTTTCTCAAACCTTAATGTGGGGCAGAGCTTGGGAAATAATCCAAATTTGACCAAATAATGATACCCTGTCTTCTTAAAACTAAATGTTTACTTCTGCCTTACAAGGTCACTAGTTGAATTTTAAAAGCCACCTCCCTCCTTTTTTTTTTTTTTTTTTTTTTAATTTCATGCCAGATTTGCAAGTTCAGTTGGTTACTCACGACCAAAAAGAGCAAAACCCTTTAATCAAATACAGTAAGAGCACTCTGAGGAAAAGAGAATATCAGGCTTATCATAAAAGGACAGGCAGAGCCACACTTTCTAAAAGTTGAAAATTGAATTGTTCCTCTTGAGTAGGATCACTGTCTGTTGATTCTTATGAATACATCACATAGGCATTTCTAAACTTAACACACACAGATGTTTCTATTATTAAGTATTATGAGGTCTACTTGCTCTCTGTTTTCCTCCTTCGAAAGCGAGGTTGACGTTAATCCTAAGGGCATGTGGGGCATTTTTATTCCTTGGGGACTAAAAATAAACACGCAATAAAGTCAGGGTTAGTGGCAGACATCAGGGCATCAAAGCACATCAGCTGCAGTGTGTAGGCTTTCCTCCACCTGAGTGGGCATGATGTGCATCTGGGGGAAAGCGAGTTCTCTGCAAGTCTTTCCCCAGTGGAGACATTGCCAGAGGGTGGAGGCTGCAAAACAGAACATTCTGGAACCTCCTGTGATCAGAAACAAAGTACCAACTACTGGCCTAAGAGTTGGCCCGAGGCGATTTCAGGAAGTCAGCTGAATTTATGCTCCCTTCCCGGTGCCTGACATACCCCTTGTTGACCATAAGTCTTGGTCTTATATCTCTGCTCCAGTATCTTTGTATACTGCTTTTAGAATATTTATTACAGAATAGTATGAAACCTTCAAAATATCCTTTTGAGATAAGTTTTAGTGTCTTTATTTTAACAAAGGTTTTTTTGTTTGTTTTTACTCAAGTTCACACTGCACGTTAGCAGTAGAACTAGGCCCAGACACATCTTCTAGTCCTCCTTTTGAAAGAATGAGTGGGAGGTGGGGGCAATGAGGAGATAAGGACACCTATGTAATACCTTAATCAATAAAGAAATTTTAAAAATAAATAAAAATAAAAAATATGTGTCAATCACATTTAAGTTTGTTAAGTTATTCCAAAATTATAAGCAGAGCCACCAAGAGCTAGCTTTAACATATATATATATATATATATATATATATATATATATATATATATATATAATTAAAATATATTTATAAATATATTAAAATTAATTTTAAATAAATATTTTAATATAGTTAGGAAATCGAGTTTTAGAATCAAATTAGAAATCATGGAATGATAATAGAAATCCAAAAAATGATTTCTTAGAATAGCATTCCAGGCAGCACAGAAACAAATATTACTGAGAAACCCAGCACCTACAATGAGTGACCATTGTGGGTGGACCTCCGTTATTACCTCTCAAACTCTTCTGATGGAGGACAATGATGACACTAAACACTTAATAAATTAATCACCCAAATCCTGGCTTCAGATGAGTCACTATGGAAAAAATATACATTGTAGTTACTATATACAACACATTTTTGCAAAGCTGCCTTTGAGGCTGGGACAGATTTATTTGTATATCTGTAGTAAGGACAATTATTCCATAAATTTTAGTATAAAAATATGCCAAAGTTACTCATTCATGGTTGTGGGTAGTGATGGCAGGAGTGGCATGATAAAATTGGTAGGAAATGAGGGACTAAAGTGTTTTTGTGGTAACTGATAAAATTATGTCTGAGCTCGCCAACTATATCGTATGTTCAAGTGCAAGTCAAGAGAATTGGAGTATTAAAAGTCACTTAATATTAAAACTATTTCAATTGAAATTGTATTTGTTTATTTATAAGGTTCGTTCTTGAGAATATGAAAATATCATAAGATCTTCAAGAGGCCTTGGGTATTACTGCTCTATTTCACTGGAGATATGTTGATGATCAGCTTGAAAGGTAGACCCAGACTTTTCTCTATTACATTTGAACGGCCTCCTATCAAGGCTAGAAAAGTGAGTAAGCTGAAATAATCTTTGTAAAAAAAAAAAAACAACTCAGTTAAAAAAACACACACATTGAACTTGGAGTACCCCAGGTTAGAATTACGATGAAAGCTACCACTTACCAGCTGTATGACCTTGATCTTGACCTTGGGCAAAGCACTTTTATGTGCTTTTATTTTTATTTTTTTTCATTTGTGAAATGGGACTAGTGACACATTTTTATAGCCTCTCATTGCTGTATAAAGTCAAAATCATGTAATATATAAAAGTGTCAGACACCTAGGAGATTCTATGACCTTTTGAAGCTTATTCAAAATTTTTATTTTAATGCCTAAAAGCCTGAATCAAACAAAAAAAATCCTTTCCTTTTATGCTTCTTTAACAAAATCAAGCCCCTTTGTAAATCATGATGTGTTTCCCCCTTTGCCATTCTACAACAGTGGAATTGCTTGGTATTGTAGGACAATTAGCAAAGGACTTTGATCACCATGCTCAATTGCCCTCCCAATTAGACATTCCCTTTGAATGTTCTACTTGTTTTCTGAAGAACTTTGCCTCAATTAGTCTGTTTTAATATTAAATAATGTTCTCTGCTGGACTCTGCGATTTGCCTTTTAAAGTTGTAGTTACCATTTCTTCACACAAGTTAAGTCTATGTGAACCGAGTAAATAAAGTTGTAACTGCAGACACATTTAACTAGAATAAACCTGGGAATCTGATAGGATGGGATATAAATTACAGTTTTTATTTAGATGGCAAAATGTGTTTGCAGTAAAATATTTCAGCTTTTTTAAAAAAAAGCTTAGAATATTTTTTCTTATTTTATTTTCCCCCCTCAGTAAAATAAGAATTAAACATAGATTATATATCTAAACATAGATTACCCTTACATTCTCCTTTTTCAGTAAAACAAGAATTAAACATAGATTATTAAACACTACTTAAATTCATATAGTTTAATTTATTGAGAAACTTCTAGGTACCAAAAGTACTTCAGAGAACAAAATAAACAAAGCCATTAGGGAGCTTATGTTCTTGTGGAGGAATGTTAACATTTAAAATATCATGTAGTATATAGTAGGAGATACATTTCTCAGCGGGGGTGGTGAAAGAACAGAGTAGAAAGAAAGATTTGGAATGTGGTTGTCTGCAATTTAAGTAGGTTAGTCAAAAAAGATCACACTTGAGAAGACTTGAAAAGGTGATTTAGTTACTTACATTATTCCAATAATGTAATTATTAATATGCTATACCATCATTTAAAAAATGCTATAGCTAAAAACTAGAGAAATTAGTTATATCCAATATCATAAGATGGCTTAGTGAGAAGGGAGACAAAAACTTGGTCTTTTGTTGCAGATAAAAGGATGTTTTCAACTATGTCACAAAGGCGTGGGGAACAAATATCTTTCTAGTATGTGAATTAAATTCAAGTGTCAACTCATGGATGTTCTAAATCCTCCAGCCTTCCCGGATAACTATTATTTATTTGTTTGTTTGTTTGTTTGTTTATTCCTCACCCGAGGATGTTTTTGTTGATTTTTAGAGAGAGAGGGAGAGAGAAAGAGAAAGAGGGACATTGACATGAGAGACACACCAATTGCTTGCCTGTGTTGTATTATACAGGCCTGGACTGGGATAGAACCCACAACCTAGGCATTTGTCCTGACTGGGAATGGAATCTGCAACCTCTTTTTGGTGTATGGATGATGCTCCAACCAAATGAGCCACTTGGACAGGACAAACCTTTCTTTAATATCAGAAACAGGGAGAGGGAGAGAGAAAGAGAGAGAAGGGAGAGGGTGAGAGAAGAGAGAGAGAGAGGGTGAGAGCAGAGAGAGAGAGGAGAGAGAGAGAGAGAGAAGGAAGGTTTTGAGAAATGTCACTGCCACCAGCCAGATTCGTGTACCATTTCCTTGTCTTTGTTTTTATGCCAAGTTCCAGCACCATTCCCACAGGATTTAAAAAGAAAAAAAGAAAGCCTGTTGTCTATAAGTGGAGTTTCGTTGTCTTTGCCACTTGGTCCTCAGACCTACCCTTTCTATATCCATAAAAGTGCCAGCCAATCAAGAGACCTCTACTATGTGTCATGTCTTTTGCAGTTCCAAGAAGGAGCAGAATCTGTGGATTTTCTGTTTTGTTTATTTTTGTTATTGTTTTTTTTGTGTTTTTTCTTTCTTTCATGATATAACTCTTGGATATGGTCCATTTTCATCAGTCTTCATAAGCAGAAATAAGCATTATATAGAATTATCTTCTTCAAAATAGGAATTATTCAGTATACCTCAGGAGGCAAAAATGGCTATAGCCATTTTGCAATTTGATACAAAGCAGTAATTCCTGTTCCACTATAACTTGGAGTCACCAGCTTGTATCCTAGGGACTTGTTAGATAGGCATGTTTGTCGAGAGAAGCACTCTGTGGGAGGACCATTTTCTCAGATGTAAACCATTTAACTCACATTGTGAGGAGTTCTTGGAGAACATTCCCTCCTTGATAATGTCCACAGGAGGGAAAAAAAAATTCATCATGTGAAATTATTAGAGTAGATTAGCTTCTCTGAGCACACTTTTGATCTTGCCACTTCCTTGTTTAAAATCAAAACCAAAACAAATAACATCCATTTACCTTACTACTCTACTCCTGCTTCCACTGGACAGCCAAGGCCCATCCTAGTATATTTTCCTCCTTCCTATCCCAGGCCCAAATAAACATGGTATGCATTGTATGGTATTAGCAACATCGTATCTTTTTTTTTTTTTTTTGGATGCTCTATCCTTGCAGGTTCCTTCTGTTGGTAGCATTCCATATCCTCAAACTCCCTTCCTCTTTTCCAATATAATTTACTTGCTCTGTGCACCCTGTAGTACTCTTTTACTCTACAGAAACTTTTAATGACAATTTTAAATCTAACCTACTTAATAGGGGAGTGTGTATGTGGCAGGTGTAACAATCTTACACTAAAGGAATAAAATGTTGATGATGGCATTTGTGGCACCTGCAAGAGGGTGTAAGAAATATTGGAGTTTCCTCAGGCTAAAGAAGCATGTTTCCCTTCCTCCCCTTCCCCCTCCAATGTTAATATTTCTGTTGTAGGGATGTGCTTTCTAGTTGATGTAGAATTGAATGTATTGGTTCTTTTATTTTCCCTGAAAAGTTATTAATAAAGTTGATGTTATGCCTTATAATCAGCAAAAACCTTGCATAGAGTGAGCTTTTATAAGAAAGAGGAAGAGAGTTTGAAGACATGGAATTCTACCAATATTCTCTTTTATGCCTTTACTTCAAAGGGTAAAAAATGGAAAATAAGTGAGAGTGAAATGAATACATTGATGCAATGCCTTATAATCAGCAAAATGTTGCAAGCAGGGGCAGACATTTCCTTCACATCCCAAACGATTAGCCACTCTGCTTCCCTAGTGTTTTGAAATCCAAGACTAACAAAATTCATGTAGGTGCAGGTTAACTAAAAACAATGAGCAGTACTGATTTGCTCTGCGACTTCAAGCTCCTGGTATTTAACCTGGAAGTATCACTGATGTAATAATAGTGCCTGGAATTAATATTCACCTGATTTGTGCAAGTTATTTATGTGCCTTGTGGATTCAACACTAATACTTAGGTGGTGTTTAAAATAGTCAAGCTTCTGAAAGCCAGAATTCTGGTTTTCTGCTGAGATTACCAACAAAAACCTGTTATACAACTGGAATACCTTATGATGAAAGTAATGAAAAGCTTTAGGTTAAGGTAAAACTATTAAAGACCTCCTTTTCCTTAACCCAGATCATATCAACTCTGCAAACTTACATACAGCTCTTGGGAGAGGTTTTGCATGTTTATTTGTAGCTACAAGCACATTTCAGCCATCAAAGCTTTCTGTGGCCTAATTTAAATTCATGGAGCAAAGTAGGGAGTAAAGACAGTATCTAGACTAAACAAATAATCAAAGGTTTATTCAGTTACCTGGATCTCAAAAGCAAAAATAGAATTTTTTTATGTTTGATAGGAAATGTTTCTGGCCTTGGGCATAATCAGTATTTTTTTTCCCTCTTCTTTTTCTTTTTAAATTATTGTTTTAATTTTCTACAATAGCTGTTATTCATTACACTCTGTTGACCAGGACTTGTACCTGTATCTTCAATGAGTTAGTTATCTATACAGCTGACCAACTCATACAGACATACATAGAGAGATTCTTTAAAATAGGTGAGGGTGCTTACAGATTACAAAAGTGAGTACCAAGGAAGGTTGCACCCCACAGGAGTTGGGTGGGGGAGCAAGAAGGGTGAGTCAGGAAAGGCTTTCAGAAGCACAGGAGACATGAACTAGATTTTGTGGCACTGATAGGCTTTGCTGATGTGGGGCTGGGAAAGACCTCTGAGAAGGAAAGTGAAGCAGAAACAACATTGAGCAATTGCCACCAACTGCTTGCTGGGGGGTACTTTAGAGCAATCAACAGAGTTTATCAACAGAGCAGAAACAAGTATTGGTGACTGGATTTCCACCTTCTCTCATTTGTCTTGGCCCTAATTCTAACTAAGCCTTTAGGTACAAGTATTGTAAATTGGTCAAAATGAAGGAGAGATGGAGAAGATTGAGGACTACAAACAATGTATAAATTTTTGGTAAGTCTATTTTTTGAAGCCTAGGCTCAAGAGGGAATCAACTGTTAAGTTCAGTATGCTTTCCAGTAAGTCAATAAGGTAAATATTATTTTTTCATTTTAAATATCAGATAAAAAAGGAAGAGGAAATTTGAGACACGTAAAGACTCATAATAACCCTGTAGGAGCATTATTCCCTTGATCATATGAGTCTCAGAAAGGTTAAATGATTTGTTAACAACACCACAGCTCACTGAAGCTTCAGCAGACTTGAGCAAAGGTCTCCTGATTCCTTGGTCTTTGCTCCTTTCCCTCCACACTCACTGCCTCAGGCAAATGCAGGTTCACATCTTCCACCCTTCCTCACTCAGAACTAAGACACCACTGAGGGGGTTGTGTTTGCATTTTACAGATTCCATTTGACTAATTTAAAACGCTGAGGTAGTCAACCTGTATCACCTCTGTTTCCCAGTAATGTTTAACCTTAAGGTTTTTTTTTTAAAAAAATCTAGGAGATAAAAGAGCATGTTATCTGGCAAGTCCACTCCACCTCCAATTGCCCACCCCCACCTCCCACTTGGTTATTAATTTCAGAACACATCTGAATTCTTTCTTTGTAGCATTTGCTTGAGTAGAGGAACAGACAGCTCCAGGTCAGGAGCAGATTTCAAGTTCTCATTTGTTGGTTCCAGCGCCATTACCAGATTCCTCTCTGTAGTCAACCTTTGAGATCTTCCCTGCGTGCAACTTGGTATTTGAAGATCCACAAAGGTCATTGTTCTCTTCACAGAGTTAGTCTGCTCTTTCAGCAAAGCATTTGCTGTTCTGAGCTTTGCTGCTGGAAGCAACTTTTCCCTGAGACCTGGTCGAAAGCAATTCTCAGGTGTCCAACTTCCCAGCATGGAGGTGAAGAACTTTGCGGCTTGGGATTATGTCGTATTTGCAGCCCTCTTTATCATTTCTTCTGGAATCGGGGTGTTCTTTGCTATTAAGGAGAGAAAGAAGGCGACTTCAAGGGAGTTCCTTGTTGGGGGAAGACAAATGAGCTGTGGTCCCGTGGCATTGTCTCTGACAGCCAGCTTCATGTCAGCTGTCACTGTCCTGGGGGCCCCTTCCGAGGTCTACCGCTTTGGGGCCTCCTTCACACTCTTCTTCATTGCGTATACTTTTGTCATCATCTTCACATCAGAGCTCTTTCTGCCTGTGTTCTACAGATCTGGCATCACCAGCACTTATGAGGTAAGACAACTCTCCCCCTATTCTTTGTTTGGGGAGGAGGCGCTATTTTCTCTCCACTTAATCACTCTTTTGTTGTTTTTGCTTCCCCCCCGCCTCTAATAATACACACCTTCTTAATGATAATCTGTGGTAATTGAAATATACTCATTTATTTTTAGGAAAAAATATTACAATGCTATTGGGGAAAGCTTAAGCTTTGGATACAGACATACCTGTTTCTTTTTCCTAGAGTACGAAGTCATAGAGCCAACCCTAGGAGGACATTTCAATGATTAAGTGAGAACCTGTGTATGACTACTGAATGCATTGCATAACTTTTAAGAGCTTCTCAATGAGAGAGCTAAAGTTATTATTTATATTATTATTAACGTATTCTGGGTATTATGAATGTTGTCATTTTCCACAAGAAAACAGAGATAATACAGGTGAATGATTGTATAGTGAGTCAAGCCTACTGTGAACCCAATTTGTCTGTATCTCTTTCCATAAGATAGTAGAGTTGAGCACTCTACTATAAATTATTACTATGCTCCAGTTTTTAGTGGGGAAATTATAATGTTTTTAAAAATTAGAAAATATTTTAATGAGAAAGAATTGCTCAATTATACAAATGTGGGGATTATTTTAATAAGAGGAAATGAGGTAGTCATGTTTTTACTTTGAAATAATTCTTAAGAAAAATATGGAGTTAAAAATTGAATTTGTACATGTAATATTTGTGATAAATATTAGTTTTTATGAAAAAAAGTGTTTATTTTCTTTATCAAACATCCTTACTAAGTCACAGCAGAGGACTCTTAACAGAAGAGAAATGTTTTTCTTTTTTGTGTGTGTTTTTATAAATTTTGTAAGCGAAATGATTATTAAATTAGTATAGAAATAGAAAAATATTTACAATATTAGTGCCTCCATGGGACAAACATGGGTTGAAGAAGCTGATTACTTCTTATTTTAAAATATATTTACATATGGGAATTGCCTATACGGTTTTAGTATATAAAATTAATTTACAAAGTTTGTTGCCCTCTACATATTTTTTTTAATTCTCTAATAGTAAGGAATCAAGGTTATGCAAAGTACATATGGAGTTATTTTGGGATTGTCTCTTGCTCTGTAAGAACTGGCATAGGGATTAAAAGTATGGACTCCAGATTCAAGTCTATTTGGCTTTGAATGCTAGCTAGCTCTGCCATGATTTGGGGAAAATGACTTAATTTCTCTGTACTTGATTTTTACATATGTGAAATCGTGATGATGAAATCACCTATCTCAAAGGACATCTCTGAGGAGTAAATGCAAAACCTTTTTTTATTATTATTTTTTTTAATTATAGTTGACATTCATAGGCAAATTCTTTTAATACATCCTGGCAAACAGTAAATGCCACATCAAAGTTTTGTATTATTATGTTTGTTGTTGGCACTGTCCCCATATTTGTATTATGATTTAGTCTATCTATTGAAGCTTGAATTTGTTTCTTTGTTCATCATCCATTCCCTGTTCCATAAATATTCTTTCTGGGATCTTTTAAAGCACTAAATATGGGAGGGGATAGAGTCTTTCCCCCCAGCTCTTGGCCTTGTGATTTGTTTTGACCAACAGGATATGGCAGAAATTATGTGTTTAGCTTAGGCTTCATTAGGCTCAAAGTTTCTGTCTTTGTTTTCCTGGATTGCTGTCTTGACACTGCTATACCAGGAAGCCGTTTAAGGTGGTCTAGCTTCTGGGGCATGAGTGGGAATACAGAGGGAAATAGAGACACCCTAGTCACCAGCCATGGCCAACTAACAACCAGAGGCTTCAGTGAGGCCATCTTGGACCTTCTCACCCGGCTGATCTTCCAGTTGATTCCAACCCCATGAGAGCTCAGGGAAAACAAGTAGAGGAATCACTCAACAGATCTTCAAAATTATGAGAAATAATAAAACCTTTATTTTTAAGCCCATGAGTATTGGGGTGGTTATTAGATGGCAGAAGCCAATTGATTTAAACGCTTTGATATACAGTGGGATTTCAAGACTAAGATATGCCATCTGTGCTACTTTATCACCATCCTGTCCCTTGTCAAAGCATAAGGAATTGTTCTCACCCTCAAGTTATATATTAGGTTCCACTCATTTGCAATATTATACATTTTCATTATCTACACTTAGTTTATAATTAGTCTCATCATGCTGTCTCCACTTTAATTTATGTTATTTTTTTCTCTTTTTAATCACACGCTAATAAATCCAGTTTATTATTATTTATATCTAACACTAGTTTAGAGGCTGGTGTCTGGTCTACATACTTTCTCATTTTTCTTGGACTTATTAAACTAAATGGCTTCTAAACTTCTTTCTCTTCAATTCAAACTTTTTTTGTTGTAAGAATACACAGGATATTACTTCTGAATATCTTCTTTTATAGTGGTTTTAAGCATTATAGATGACTTTTTTGGTAAATTTATTTCCTTTTTAGTTCTCTTTAAGTTAGATTCTGGTATCATAGCAATTATATTTAAATTATGAGAAATTAGATGGACAGGCATATGATATCACTATTGAATCTTATTTTAGCATAGTAAATGATATTATAAAATCTTTGTTGTGAAATAGATATTTAGGGTCTGATAGGGTCTTAACCAATGTTATGAAGCCTTTTAGGTCATTGTAAGAATTGATTTTTACTGTGATATGGGTCATTGCCGTTTGGGCAAAGGAGTGGGATGATGGGATTTGTATTTTGAGTGTTACACTACTTGATATTAAGAATGATTATAGGGTTTTTAACTGCTGAACCTATTTATAGGGGGTCTAATTAGTAGGGTATTGCTATAATCTAGACAAAAGATGATGGTATTATAGTGGCGGCAGAGGAGAGAATGCAAATAACTGTGTTTTGAAATTGTGGGTAGGCCCCATGATTATTTTATAAACTGGATGTAGACAGTGAGAGAAAGTGAGGAGTAACCATGCTCCATGTTATATGGGCTTGAACCAACATGGAAAATTGACTTGCTATTTCCTGAGATGGAAAAGGATGTGACTAAATCAGGTTTTGGGTTTTGAAAATAATCAAACATTATGTTAAATGTTACCTATGCAAACCCAAAGCATGCCACTTTTCTGTTGAACTTCCATTTTACTTTTAACTGCGGTAATAGCTATGACACAGCAAAGATGGCCATTTAATGCTCTGAAAAGTCAATGCCTTCTTTCATATGTGAAATTATACAGTTGGAACAGTCTCTCTTATTTCACTGATGAGAAACCAGATGCTTAGAACAATGAGTGAGATAGTGGCAAAGTTCAAAGTAGAATTCAAGGAATCTTTTCATTTATTTAGGATTTTTACCCCATATATCTTTTTCTCCATACCATATTTATAGCTTTACTGAGATAAGAAAAGCATGGATCAGACAATAGAAGGTTTGGAATATAAAGTATCCACAATGCAGAATAAAGATTTTAAGAAAAAGAGGGACATAAGCAGAGTTCCATTAAGAGAAGCAATGTGGCTGATAGAATGGTGGGAAGGATTGAAATTCAGGTCAGTTATGAAGCTACTACTCTAGTCTGTAAAAGATGAAATAAAGGCCTGAAGTGAATTTTGGAGCAATAGGAACATAAAAGGTGATGATGGCTTTAGTATATCCAGTAGGAAAATCCTGAGTAGCAAGCCAGAATGCTCATTTTTTTTTCTTTTTAAGCAACCTATTTATCTTCCCTGACTATCTTGAGAAGCTTGAACAGGCATTGAGCTTTAATATATATTTGACTTTAAAGAATCCATATTCTTTCTGTTCATCCATGTATATAGCATAAAAGCGCACATGATAAATCCAAAGCACTGAACTCAAAGGAATAACAAAAAAAAAAAAAAAGAAGAAACTTCTCTATGTAAGACTCACTGACTCTTTGCACGTTCTTTATTCTCTCTAGTACTTACAACTACGATTCAACAAAGGAGTTCGCTATGCAGCAACAGTCATCTACATTGTGCAGACGGTAAGGATAAGGGCATTTACAAATGTGGAATTGTGAGTGACAAGATACAGGTTAGTTTATTTCTGGGCATAGTTAACTCAATTAAGAGAGAAATTTGATACTAAGAAGAAACTAATTTCTTTTAAGGTTAACACTTTTAAGATATGTGATTACATCTAGTTATTCATTGCATATACCCCATATATACATGCAAACAATAGCAAACCAATATATATAATGAACCTCAAAGAAAAAGCAAAGCATTTTCTTAATATTTACTTCAACTAGTTTTTTTTAATCTCTATACATTGTTTTGGATATGAAGATATGAAATGGTCTGTTAGCTGATTAAGAAAAAATCTAGTTAACTGAGTTGAGTCAGAAATACTTGTTTTGTTGAAAATTATTTGAAGACAATATTTCTAAACCAATACTCCCACTTTCCCCTTCTGGACTCCTCTCCCCCCTCCCAGGCTCTGGGGAGCCCTCGTGCAGCCTCAGTTTGCACGTGGCACACCTTTGGTGAGTTTCGAGCTACTCACCAACCATGTTCTGCTGAAAGATAACCTTCTTCCTGTTTCTTAATCAAAAGTCCTGTTCACACAGGCTGAAGGATTTGAGAGAAATATTGTAAAAGGATGAAAAGAATGATCTACGATCTGTTCATAGGTGTTTACCTTTTAAAGCCCTCACATAAATCTCTAACTGGTGAAATTTCATTTAAAATGAAATGGCACTGCACCCACTTCCATCAGCGCAGTGGTCGCAGTTCTGGGAGTTAGGACCCACATCATTAGTCTTCTCTGCACAGTACTTCCTCCTCACAGATGCTTTCCATCTTCCTAAAATCCATACTTTACAAACTGCTAAAACACATTTGTGTCATTGTGATATGTGTATGAGGGGAGAAGGGGAGACAAGGAGAGGGAGAGAGGGAGACTGAATAAAAAACTTAACTTGAAGCCCATTTTTCTACCCTTTAGAAACACATCAAATCTTGCTATAAAATACCCAAATTTGCAACAATCTTAAAAAGCCGAACCCTATTATTCCTCCTCCTAACACATATACCCCTTCTGCAGACAAGTTACAGTGGTCAGCAACTTTCAAATTAGAGGGGATGGGAATGAAATGCTTGGTGAACAAGTTGAAGGAAATTGATTTTAAGGTCAATAAAAAACTTTCTAGGCAGCTTTCCTTTCCATTTCACCTCTCAGTGTTTACCTCATGCTTGTTTCTCCACCAGATTCTCTACACAGGAGTGGTGGTGTATGCTCCTGCTCTGGCTCTCAATCAAGGTGAGTTATCGACATTTCCTTGGGTACATTCCACTGCGGTTATGCCTGCATGCTGGTCTTGAGAAATACACGCAAAACATCTTGGGGAGGCATTCCTGTGTTTGGGATGCCCTGAATACCATGGGAGTCACAATATAAACCTCTCAAAGTTGAACATTGAAAGTAATGCAAACAATGAGTTACCTGATTTTGCTCACGTGGTCCAAAACACACAGTTTAATTAATTGTAATCACTATAGTGATGGGAGCTTTGGTATTATACATGCACAACTTCTACCTAAGATCATCCATAATATAGGGTGATTTCTCAGTGGTTTCATGAAGCAGATAATCTGAGTATAATAATAAGTGGTGCTTGTAGTAATTGCTTCAATACTTATTCTTGACCCTTTTTGAGAGAATAGAATCCCAGAAACAAAAAAGAAAAAGAAAGTGAAATCAATTTTATAATGGCATCTCTGATATTTGGAAGTTCTCAATATTCAATGTAATTATGCTATCTACTTATATTCAGAAATATCAGTTCTGATATTTGGCTGATGTTTATTTGGTTTTAAAGTACTCAAAGTAACTTAAAAACAAAACAAAAGATAAATCATTGGTGCATATCAGAAGCTTCAGAATTTTAGGAAGAAAAAGTTGGCTTTTAACATTACGTGAAATTTGTGGACTCAATCAAAGTATAAGAATGTAATAAAATAATCTTTGTCAAAGTGAGAACATTCAAGAGAAAAACTCTAATTTGGTTTTCATTAGCCCACAAAGAACACTGACAAAAATATTGTTACTTTTTACTTGTAAAGCTTACTCTTTTGCTTTTCTCAGAAAAACTTCTTTCAATATTCTTTCTCCTTTTGTAGTGACTGGGTTTGATCTCTGGGGGTCTGTGTTTGCAACAGGAATTGTTTGCACATTCTACTGCACTCTGGTAAGTATCTAGCTTCGAAAAGGGATTTAGTGCTATCTCCTAACACGGGATAAGGGCAATCTCCAGCAGCAGCACATCTAAATATAGAAATTGCTCTTCTAAAATTTAGTAGAAGTATGCTGGCTTATCTGTTGCAGTTTCTGAGGTAAGTGCTGATGTTTTACTTAAAACTATTTTTGGTATCAACCATTCGTGGAATTTAAGCTCTGAGCTCTTTTGAAAAATAAAGTACCTCGTTGATTAAGTGACCAAATGCAATTTCTTTTTAATTTTTAAGTACTTTTTATTGATTTCAGAGAAGGGAGAAGCAGAGAGAGATAGAAATATCAATGATGAGAGAGAACCATTGATTGGCTGCCTCTTGAATGCCCCCTATTGGGGGGTGAGCCTACAACAGGGGAAAGAGCCCTTGACCAAAATCGAACCCAGGATCCTTCAGTCCACAGGCCCATGCTCTATCCACTGAGCCAAACTGTTTAGGGCCCACATTTAATTTCTGAGAAAAATATAAATTACTCAATTATAATGATTATAAACCATGGTTAGAGTTTATAATTCACTGTGTAATGGTTGAGAAATACAAAATGCATGCATGTATGAGTAAGCAAGAATGGCTGGTATTTTATAAACCTGAGCATGCCACAGCTTGCTTTTATCTCTTATTTGTGGAGCTACTATGATAACATTTAACATTTAGCTAATCAAGAAACCTGGTTGTGATTGGCAACATTTATGTAATTGCTATAATTCATTTAGTTCAACAAACTTTCACTGAGCACCTATTATTAGCTATGCCCTCCCTGCCATGGGAACCTTTTGTCTTCTAAGCCATTGACATCATTTACAGAGTCTATAAGTATCCAGCTAAGAATACAACAATGGGTCCTAGGTAGCTGGATTCTCTTTCCTCCTTTTTTGTAGAGAACAGTAAAGTACTTGGTATATTATCACATAGCAGATCTACATGTATTTTGGCATTATGTGCATACTACATACTCTTTTAAAATATATGATGAGAATATGCAACTTTTAAATTAGAAAGTATTATAGCTGTCCCCCTTTTCCTCTCCTATTGACCCCCTTCTCCCTGCTCCCTCTCTTTCCCCAGAATATGCTATTTTAAAATGCCCTTATCTCTCTTTTATCATATTTGCAGACCTCACCAGTTGTTTACACCACAAAGTTTCCATTCTGTTCTCTCTGCCTTCCATTCCAGACACACTTCTCCCTAAGTTAAAAATAGACTCCTACTCCTTAAGCATCTGGCTTTATCTGAGATTAGTTGCTCTGAGGTACCTGCCTATTTAGTGATGAGGAAATACGGTGATAGGGATGCTAAAGATTGACTTCTTAGCAACAGCAGTGGAACACAGAAAGAGTGGAATAACATATTCAAAGCAGTGAAATAAAACAATTATCAACCTATAGTTGTGTATTAACAAAATGATATTTTAAGAGCTGACTGTCAAGAATCAAGAAAATTTACCACCACCCAGCCAGTGTTGCTCAGTGGTTGGACATTGACCTATGAACTAGGAGGTCACGGTTCGATTCCCACTCAGGACACATGCAGAGGATTACAGGCTCTATCCCCAGTGTGGAGAGTGCAAAAATGAGCCAATCAATGATTCTCTTATCATTGATATTTCTAGCTCTTTCTCCTCTCCCTTCCCCTCTGAAATCAATAAAAATTTACTTAAAATAAAAATTCATGGCAAAATTTCAAGGGAACTCATTTAAAGAAAATGATTAGAGTGGGAGAATGGAATTAAAACAAAGCAAAACCTCAACTGATTTAAGCAAGAGAAGAAAAGAGAGAGAAACACACACACTCACACACACACACACACACACACAGAAAAAGTAGAACAAATAGAAACCAAAAAGATGTCAGAAACAAGTCAGGATAGTTTAATCATCACAGTAAGTTAAAATGAACTAACTGAACTACTAAATTGGTGTCAGTTCTTCCCTCTATCCTGCAAGCTTCTGGAAGATTAAAACATCCATTTCTTCATGCCACTTGACTGACCTAATTCTCCCCATTGTTTACAGGATCAAGCATAAGATTCTTAGCCTAGTGTTGAGTCTTTCATTATGTGAATAAATCCACCCTTCTACTCTCTTCCCATCACACCTCTATCCCTTCTCCACCCTCTAGCCAGGTTAGCGGCTCCAGTGTCTAAATGATGGGTTCTCTAACACATTTGCTAAAACATTTCACAGTCTCTTTACACTGATAGTCCCATGGCTGCATAGCCTATGACAACCAGGGAAGATATTAAAAGAATAAGAAGTGATTCCTGTCACCCAGGAGTATGCAATCTAGTAACATAAGCACTGGTGCAATCTAGTAAATGCAACCTGGGAAAGTAAGCAACACAGGCTGATTGAATATTTAAGAGACACTCATGGTACAATGATGAAGCCTGTCATCTTTTCACAGAAGTTTTTGACACTCTGGAGGAGTAACAGGGGAAGGTAATTGTATTTTTTATTGCTAAAAATACCACATGTGTTCATGCTCATAGTGCTATTCATTTTCAAAGCTCTTTTATTTTTATTTATTTATTTTATATCTTTATTATTGAAAGTATTATGTATGTCCCTCCTTTCTTCCCATTAACTTCTTCTAGCCTGCCCCACCTCCAGTCTCAGGCCTTCAACACCCTATTGTCTGTGTCCATTGTTATGCACATATGAATACAAGTTTGTTGGTTGATCTCTTTCTGCCCACCTACCCCTGCCTTTCACTTCATTCAATCTTTCCGAATTTGCTTGTTGCATCTTCACCATTGTTCTGAGGGACTTTATACCTAGATAATTCCAGCAGCCTCTTTATTTCCTGTTTTCTTCTGGTCCACATGCTCTCAATTAGATAAGTACATTAGAATCACTTGGGGATTGTTCAAAAAAACACTGAGGACTGATTTCTAACCCAGATCTCAATCCCCGCCCCCCCCCCCCCCCCCCCCCGCCTTCAGGGGATGGGGCTCAGACATTGTTTTTGTTTGTTTGTTTGTTTTCAGTTTCTCCAAGTGACTCTAAAGAGGAGCTGGGTTTGATAATCCCCTTTCTAACCTCTTGTCCAATCACACTGCATGAAATGCATCTTCCTGACACTCTAGTTTGCTCACCTCACTATTTGACCAGCTGCCTGCTCTTAAAATTCCTTTCTCCATTAATATCCAGATTCTATCATTCCTTCCTAGTTCTTCTCTTCTTTCTAACTATTCTACCATCTCAGCTTTCCAAATTCTATTCACTGAAACTGCAAAAGAAAAGAAATCTCAGGTTGCACAAGCCAGACATGGGTGATCATCCTCAATTCCCTCCCTTTCTCCTCACATGTATTCAAGTAATCACAAGCTATGTTGGTTTTACCTCCCAAATATCCTTGTAATCCATAAGCTTCTATTTCTTCGATTTTAGTCATTTTGCACATGGACTACTAAAATAACTCTGAATTGGACTCTCAACTCCTTTTTTCCTGTGGTCCTTGCAATCTCTTGTCCACACAATCATCACTGCAACTACTGTGAAACAAACAAAAAGCTTTCATTATATAAATCTATTTCATATTCTTTTATTGCTCTTGAGAAAACATTTAAGTGGCCTTGTCAAAATCTGGCCTCTAGCAGATTCAGCAACCTCCCTTTGGGAACTCTATATATTCCTCAGTCTGTTCATTCTAGCTGTCTTACTTCTTCAGGCAGCTTCTCCTTGCTTCACACATGCTGCTCCCCGCTTCATTGTCCTCTGTCCCTGATAAATTCCTACTCACTCTTCAGAATTTAGCCCTAATGACACTTTCACAAGACCAGGTCAGGACTCCCTGCTCTGTGCTTTAATAGGAACCCTTCCTTTTTAATTGCACTTTCCACAATTTTAAGTAAAATATTACATTATTGTCTAGTATCTACTTCTCCCATTGGATCCTAACTCTGAAATTAAGGAAAAAATCTGTCTCTCTTCATCCCATGCTTAACATCATAGTTGGCAAATAAAAGAGGCTCAGCAACTATGCTGAAACAAAGAAAGGAGAAAAGGGAGGAAGGAAGGAAGAGAGAAGAAAGAAAAAATATGGATCATATTTACAGCGGTGGAAGGTTGCAGGCTTCATGTTTAGAACTGTCACCCATTCTCTCCATTTCAGGGAGGCTTGAAGGCGGTGGTGTGGACAGATGCATTCCAGATGGTGGTCATGATTGTGGGCTTCTTAACAGTCCTCATTCAAGGATCGGCTCAGGCTGGTGGATTTCACAATGTGTTAGAGCAATCAAAAAATGGATCTCGACTACATATAATTGAGTATGTCCAGTGCTACTTTTTCCATGTTTTATAAAGATTTAGTTCAATGACCCAATCCCCTGACAAAAATCTTTGTTCACTCACTTCTCTCTGCCTCGTAGCTTTGATCCCGATCCTCTCAGGCGGCACACTTTTTGGACCATCTCAGTGGGAGGAACCTTTACATGGCTCGGCATCTATGGAGTTAATCAGTCAACCATCCAGCGATGCATTTCTTGCAAAACAGAGAAGCATGCCAAGCTGTAAGTTGTGATTAAAGAGACATCTCTGTGTTTTCTCTGGCCTTATTGGGTACTCATTATATGCTTCCTAATGTTGTGTGTGTAGAAAAGAATCAGAAAACAAGAAGATTTATTTACTCCTTTCAACAATATTTTGAAGCATGCATTACTATTTCCATCTCAGCAAGGAAGTGGTAGAGCTAGGGTTTGACCTTAATAGTCTGTCTGCCTTTGTTCTCCATCATTTTCTGCCTCTATTTATTGAGAAATTACTAGGTTAAATTAGCTGTGGGTAGTGGGTGATGCAGAGGTAAACAGCATGTATTTCTTACAGTTTCTGTTATGAGTTGACCCTTATTACTGATTTGATTCAGCATGGATATACCTTTAACATTCCCAAGGAGACATTGAAAAAGAAGACAACCCAAGGTAATGAGGCAGGTCAGAATGGGGCTCTCTGTGCTCTAAGTCCTGCCAGGATATCCTTACCAGGCCTACTCACTCCGAAGGACTCCAGCAGGCAGACAGCTTGTCAAGCCTTTTCCAGGCCCTGCGAGCCACCCTCCCAGCCTGTACCCCTCCTTTCTCCGCCCACCCCCCCGCCCCCCAGCTCTCCAGTGGGGATCAAAGGAAGGTACACACTCTGATGCGAAACTGGTAGAAACAAACTAGCATAGCTTCTGAAAGATGCATTTCATTCTCATTGCTACTGTCTAAGGTTCCAGACTCCCCTGACCTGTCAGGATGCCCTCAACTTTTCTTAGAGTGAGAAAGAGTCACTGGATATTCCTGCAACTGATTTTAAAGTACTGTCAATGCACAGTTTCTTCTATAGACTGAAAAAAAGATAAAATTGCCTGGGCATGGCTTACCATTTTGTGACTTGCATTCTAAAAGGTAATATATCGCTTTACATATTTCACACATTCTCGGAAGTGAAAGTATTATCTAGTGTTCCAGCAATTCACTAGTAAGATATTTATATCCTATGATAATAAATAGTATTAACAAATCCTCTACACACATGATTATCACTTTATCCAATAGCTGAATTCTAAAAATGTATTTAAGATCAAATGTGTCTTTGATCTTGATATTCATATAACATTAACAATCGTTTAAAATTCTGCTTTAAATTGAACTAGAATTGAAGGTATAGTTTCTCTGTTGGCACTACTAGTAGGAAGTGGTGCTCTGAGGGTAGGAGGAGTAGATGTAGGTTATCAGAACCCTTCCCAATACCATCCCATCTCCCAGATAAGATGAGCATATCCAAGCACAGTCACTTATTTTCTATCCCCATTGCCTTTGTTTACTTTCTTTATATTTCTTATCACATCAAAGATAATCTCACTTATTTAATTGATGCCAGCAGTTATTACTTGCCTCCAGTCCTAGAATATCCCATTCCATGAGGGTGGTGTCTGTGTGCTCACTGCTCTATCCCAAGTACTCAGAAGAAGCTGGTACACAGATTTGCCTGGATGGAGGAATAGTGAGAGCACAACCCATGCAATTCATAAGTATCTGTCACCTTATGTCTCAATTGTATCCCCAAAAGGCTATCTCTAATTCAAACCTCAACCAACCAAAACAAACAAGTAAAACTCAAAGGTAAAACATTGTTAGATTACTACCAAAGAAGCTATTTTTGAGGTAAGACCCTTTGCTAATGTAAATCATATATCAATAGAATAAAATTTTTTTCAATAAGATAATTATTTAACATATTTGCTAAATAAACTTAGCAAATTTATTCATAAATAAATACTTTGATTGAAGGATTTTGTGAAAGTTGGGTGTAGCTGTACAATACAGGTTTTTAGGGGACTTTGAAATGAATGTGTGTCCTTACAGTTGAATGTGGATGGATTTAATTCCCTTCAAACAATGAGTGGTTCCAAGAAAATGCTCACTGTTGCTCTCCTGGTCCCTGCAATTAGAGACAGATTGAGATTTATTTTCTCAGACCAATGTAAGGTTAGCCTAACTTCAAGTCTCCTTTGAGATTAAGAAAATAAATAATTAATTTTCAAAGGCCAGTAACAAATGCAAAATAACCACAAATGCTGCAAAATTATATGCATACTTATTATTAAACATATCTGTGCATCACAGAATAAAACAAATAGCTCCAAAAAATATAGGTAAAATGACCTTGGGCTTTTCATACTTTCTATTATCTCTTTAAAAAACACTACAACTTTCATCTGAATTAATTTCCAAAGTGTGTATCTCCAAAACTTGTCTATGCCTACACTTATCTTCTTATCCCTCTGGAAGGAAATATGTTAAAATGTAAGTTGGCTTTTTGACAGTTTTGTTAATTGAGTGGAAGGAACATCACTTGAAGCTATATATGAGTGATTGTTGTGTGAAATTTCATCTAAGAAAATACATCTCACACCACACATTGAGGTCTTGTAAAAAAAAAAAAAAAAAAAAAAAAAAAAAAAAAAAAAAACAACTCCCAATTTCCAAAGAAAATCCATCAAAAAGCTATTTCATTCAACTTTTGTAATCAGTCTAAAAAATGTAATGTACTCAAACCCACAGAAAAGCAAAAATATAAGACGTAATAATTCTTGAAGACTGTAGAATTTTATTTTTAAGCAAAAAGGTGCCCCAAAGATTTACTGTGAGTGTTTGGTGATGACCTTCCCAATGATATAGCATAGTGGCTACCAATAGGCCCATTTGTTCTTTTTTAGGGCCTTGTACTTCAACCTGGTGGGTCTCTGGATTATTCTGGTGTGTGCTGTTTTCTCTGGGTTGATCATGTATGTCTACTTCAAAGACTGTGACCCTTGGACTTCTGGCATTATCTCAGCCCCTGACCAGGTAGGTACATGTTCCCTTGGGCCTGTGGCAATGGCAGAAATGAGCCTGTTTCTAACCATTGGTAGGTAATTTGGCGTCTTTCTCCCTTCTTCTTCTTCTCCTTCTCCTTCTTCTTCTTCTTCTTCTTCTTCTTCTTCTTCTTCTTCTTCTTCTTCTTCTTCTTCTTATTTTTCTTCTTCTATTGTTTGAATCATTACAATTAGTAGTACATATATCTCCTTCCCCTCCCCCCAGATCTCCCCCCAGCCACCCCTAACCCCCCCCCCCGCATATGCCTTCATCTGCCCTCCCCCTGACCCCCCAGTGTCTTGTATCCATTGGTTATGTTTATATGCATGCATACAAGTCCTTCAGTTGATCTCTTACAACCCCCATGGGTTTTTCTCTTTTTCACCTGGATCTATAGCCACTTTTCACACCCCAAAAACTAGATGTATTTCCTCTCCTCTTGGGTGATATTACCACATATGAGGTTCTAATATAAAGGAATAAACATGTAAAAAGAAGGTACCTCACCTTGCCCTTAAAGACAAGCCATAGACTAGGACAAGGCTGAAGAGAAGAGGAAGGTGGGATTAACGAACGGGTTTGGTTGTCAATGCTACCAAAAGGTTGTGGGTTCAATTCCCAGGCAGGGAACATGCCTAGATTGCAGGTTCAGTTCTGGCTAGGGCATGTGTGGGAAGCAGCAGTTTTATGTTTCTCTCTCTCTTTCTCATTCTCTCCCCCTTCCTCTCTCTGAAATCAATAAACATGTCCTCAACTAAAGATTAAAAAATCATTTTAAAATATTTTTTAAAACCTCCCTTTGTGGACAATATGACCTTCTATATATTCAACTGTCTTACTATATCCTATGGGGGCTGCTCTCTCACAAATCTAACTACAGAGTAGAACTGTAACACCTAGATTCTCTGAAGACCTGGGTATTGTTTTTTGGTTTTTGTTTTAATATATTTTTATTAATTTCATAGAGAAAGGAAGAGGGAGAGAGAGATAGAAACACCAATGATGAGATAGAATCATAGATTGGCTGCTTCCTGCACACCCTCTACTGAGGATAGAGCCTCAATTGGGGCATGTTTCTGGGAACCGAACTGTGATCTCATAGTTCAAAGGTCATCCCTCAACCACATGCCATCTGGTCTAAAGACCTGTTTTAAGCATTTGTTTCTAGGGTTTAATTGCTAACTTCAACAATAAACAGAAAACATCATACTTTTCAAAGAAAAAGTAAAAAATTCAAGTTTATGAACCTTCTAAATTTTGTCCAGCCCCTTTTCCTAATACTGACTTTCTCTTTTCTACCCCTTCCACACCCCTATAGCTGAACCTTAGGTCCATGGAGTTGGATGGATCATAACCCCATTTGCTAGTATGCAGCTACCTTAGTCCAGGCAACTCCTCTATTATTATTACTTCTGTATTTTTTTTTCACCTTCTTTTGTTAAAAAGCTATGTTCTCACATTTCAGACAATTCTGATGAGACCACTAATCCTATCTTGTTTGCCTCCTCTTCAGCTGATGCCATACTTTGTCATGGAGATATTTGCCACAATGCCTGGGCTACCAGGACTTTTTGTGGCGTGTGCCTTCAGTGGAACTCTGAGGTTAGTGCTGTGATGATAATGATGGAGACTGTGAGGATGATAAGGGGATGGTGGTAGTAGTCACTAGTATTTACTGAGTACTTACTCTGTGCCAACTGCCCAGCTAAATGCTTTATTTGTATTTGCTCATTAGTTGCCACACTTTACATGTGACTGAAACTTAAAACTTATTATAGATAAGAAACTGAAATTTAGCAAGGTAGCTAAAACTTACCCAAAGGGTCCTAGTAAACTGCAAGAGCAGATGTAAGCCTAGGTCTGAGCCTACACTAGACCTCTCCGGTTATTTTCTCAATCTTGTCTGGTGCCCACTCTCCCACAATTTCACATCACCTTATCACAAGGCAGCTCACTCAGTGGCATTTATCATTCAGCACATCTATCCTTTGCAATCTATTCTCCCCATTTTCAATAGCACAGTCAGGCAGCTAATAACTCTCATCCTCCACAGGTAGACATTGTTCTAAATACAAAATTATTCACACATTTATTCAGACTCATATTTTAGAAGGTTTATACCAGGTATTATACCAGACACAGTTGAAGACTGTGGGGATGGAGGGATACTGCACAGAAACAAGACTGACATTGCCCTCATATGGAGTTTGCATTCCCATTGACGTGGAAGATAGCCAATATGTAAGTGAACAAAATAAAGGAGATAAAGGAGATATAGTTTGATAATGACAGCTTAAAGGAAATAACAGAGTGATATCTGAGAGAGAGGTGAAGCCTGGGGGTTCTATTTTTAATAGGGTCTTTAGCGATCTCCCCTTTGAGTCAGTGACGTTTGTGTTGAGATCTAAAGCATGTGAAACAGCCAGCTATTGAAGAGCACGGGCAGGAACCTGTACAGGCAGGTAGAAGAGCAAATTCCAAAGTCCCTTCCCAACCCTCAAAGAGAAGCTGCATGGGATATTTTAGGAATGGAAAGAAGTGTTAAAGCACGAGAAACTGGGAGGAGAGGAGAGCAGACAGTGATGAGTCCGAAATGGAGAGCAGGCATCAGATCATGGAGAACCTTCATGAAATGGCAGAGTTAGCACTTCAAATGAAATGGGAAGGCATTAGAAGGTTTGAAGCAAGAGAGTGAGTGATGTCACACAGTTAAGACTCAGTTTTCCATGTGGGGAAGGGACTATAATAAAAGCATGAGTGGTGCAAATGAGTGACCTGTTAGGAGGCATTTGTCTTAATTCAGGTGAGAGAGGATAGTGACTTGGAGAAGGCAGGGGCAACTGTGTTAGGAGCAATGCTCTAAGACAGTAAGATAGTGTCAGTTCTTCCCTTTAAGCCACACCCACTGTCTTCCTCCACATGTAGACATTATTCTAAATATAAAATTATTCAGACAAATAGTGTAGAAGGTTAATATGATGTCCCTTTATGAATCATAGACTACACTAGAGGAAAAAGTCTTATTTCCTTTCCTGGAGCTCAAATGCAAAGAATAAATTACAGGATTGTTAAAAGCCAATTTGAACATAATTTATCAGGGTCAAAATTCTAGCAGTATCAGATCATAAAAGAAAAATTTTATATTTTATATCTGAAACCTCTTGTCACAAATCTGTTAATCAGTGTTAATTATTTCTTATTAACAAATCAGAACATTTTTTTATTTATGTGAACATATATACCTTTTAGTATACAAAAAGATTATATTTTATATACTGTTTCTTTTTTCAGAACATTTAAAAATATTTATTGAGTTTATTGGGGTGACAATGGTTAGTACAATTATATAGGTTCAAGTGTACTATTTTTGTTTATTTTGGCAAACTGTTATTTATTTTTGTTTTATTTTTTTAATGAAAAAATAAATTATTCTCCATCACAGGGGCTCCAGGGAAGTTGTCAGGCCTGTACCACACTCACTAGACACCTGCAAGGACCCACTGTCAGTGGAAAACTGTCTTTTATTAATTAAAAAATTTTAATGTTGATATTATTTCAGGTGATACCCTTCCCCCCACCCCTTTTCCTACCTCCACCCACCCTTCCTCTTCCTCTTTTGGCTCCAAACTATTGCCCTTTCTTTTTTTACAGCCAAGTAGTATTCCATGGTGTAAATGTACCACAGTTTTTAAAAAATATGTTTTTATTAATTTCAAAGAGGAAGAGATGGTTACCTTAACCATCAATTACTAAGGGGAGAATTTCCTAATTTCATATTGTTTATTTTGAAAGAGTTTTTACAATTGTTATCAATTACTTAATTGGTTGTTAAACTTTCCAGTGGCCAAATGAAGTGGGAGATCTTTGTCTTTCTTGTTCACTATTGTATGCCTAGTACCCAGCATGAATAAACAGATACATGAGTGATATTGATAAATGAATTAAATATTACTGAACGGCAAAGTGAACTGACATCTGGGATAAGGTAGTCACCACTTCTTGCTTTAAATCCAATCTAAGCTGTCCCCACCGTGCCACCCCCACGCAAACACGCACATGCATAATCTGTTACTCTCTGCTAACTCATTTAATATCTTGTTAAAAGAAATTAGTGGGAGTTAAAACATGAAAACCTAGCTTTTTCAGTGGACTTTGTGGAAGAATTGAGAAGCAACCTTGAAGAGTGAGTCAACAGGCCATGTGGTTCCCCTGGAGTTCTGTTTTCCTAGATCCCTTGTCTATTTGCCCTTGAAAACAGGGCTTAGCTTTACTTACTTGGACTATGTTCTTGCTTTTCTCTCCCTGTAGCACTGTGGCTGCCAGCATCAATGCCTTAGCAACAGTGACCTTTGAGGATTTTGTCAAGAGCTGTTTTCCCCATCTCTCCGACAAGCTGAGCACCTGGATCAGTAAAGGCTTATGTAAGTATAGCCAGGGGATCTTCATCCCATGTCACAAAATGTGTACATGTGGTACATGTCAAAATCCTGCACATGCTATTCTGGACATATGAGAAATCTCTCATACTGAGTCTTATACTTGCAAAGATACATGGAGGGTAGCAGCTTATCTGTCACCATCCTTATTTTTGACCTTCTTTTGTGATTAGCCTACATTTCAGATTCATCATATCAACATCTTTAAAAATATATATATTTTATTGATTTTTTACAGAGGAAGAGAGAGGGATAGAGAGTTAGAAACATTGATGAGAGAGGATCATCAATCAGCTGCCTCATGCACACCCCCTACTGGGAATGTGCCCGCAACCAAGGTACATGCCCTTGACCGGAATCAAACCTGGGACCTTTCAGTCTGCAGGCCAATGCTCTATCCACTGAGCCAAACCAGTTTCGGTGACATCAACATCTTTTGATTATGCTATGCATTGTCATATTAGTTCCTCTACATGGGAAGATATTCTGCTCACTGTGGCCAATCACTTTCTAAAACCAAATTCTTTTCTAAAGAATCTGTAGGAATCTCTTTGATGTAGGACTCTCTTTCACGGCCCGCGTGGAAAGAGTTCCAATTCAGGGTTCGGGTTCTGGAGAAGGGCCGCACACAAATGAAGAGACTTGAGACTTGAAGAAATTCAACTTGGAGATATGGGGGGCCAGGCGGTAGTCCATCTCTAGTGGGAGAACTACTCCCTGCTCGGGCCCTGCCATCCCCTTTTATTAAGGCTTTGGGAAAAACATCTTAGGCAACATACCGGTATACAGAAATTTACATGTAGCCCTTAGGCAGGAAATAACCGAAACTTACACGGGACAAACAAGGTGGAGGCTGCTTCAGCTAACAATATCTCAACTAAAGGTTAGAGCAATTAAGGTTGTTGACCAGCCTTCCTGGCTTTCTGTCAACATCTCTTTTTTAGTGAAACTGATTTGTTTTCCAGCAAGAATCCTTTATTACTCAACTCCCAGCAACCACACCTTAAATAAGAATTTCTCTTTGTTTAATCGTAAATTTGCACATTACATTTTTAATCACAATAACACTTATTATCTTGAATTACACTTTTATACATTTTACTTCTAAGTATAAACAAGCCATATGCTTATTTACTTATTATAGAAAATGTAGGTATTTTGGAAAACATATGAACTTAAAAAGTTATAGCTACCTAATTGTGTTACCATTTTTTAACTTAAAATTAAACAAAAAAATTAAACAAAATTGAATTTCCAATATATATGCCACCTAACTTTTGTTATTTTTTTTTTAAAATAAAAAGCAGTGGCTCTTTGTGTTTAGTTTTTCTTTCAGATTAAATAATACATTGCATGTTACCTAACTGCACTTTGCCCCATGGCATTGCATTGAACCTAAAAATGTATTTGGGAAGAATTGACATTTTTGTAAATTTTACATCTAAATAATAATTTATCTTTTCCATTTAATAATATAACAATTTTGATCCCAGATATTAATTATACCCATGTCTTTTTTTCCTCCTGCTTGTACCCCTCTCCTCCTCCTCCTCCTCCTCTTCTTCCTCCACCTCCTCTATTTCTTCTTCCTTCTTTTTTCCTTCTTTCATTGATGTTATCAATGAGATGCTTTCCCCATATTTCCTAAACTGTTTATGATGAATGTGGAAAAGCTATAGCTTTTTGTTTTTGTTTTATAAGCATGTATATTGCCATTTCCCTGACTATTATTGATTTTAAAGAATTTAATTGTTTTTCTAGTAAGTATGGTAATTGCCTGCTAATATTGGTAGTTTAATCATCTCCTTCTTCTCAAATGTTCTTCTCATTTGGGTTGTTTGTTCTCCATTTCCTTTAGTGTTTCTTCTACTTCCAAAACGTGGCTCTTTTCTTCTGCACACTTAAAGAAATTAAGTGTATTTTTTTTCTGTCAATTTTGAGTTCTCCACAAAATAAAGTTTAACAATAATAATTTTAATTGTACTATTTGTATTTTTTCCTTACATTTTACTATAAGAATTAAGTCGTTCAGCAAGGTTTGGATACTTTTACCATGAATTCCCAATATATATGCCACCTGAATGCTCCATTAATACATTTCCAAACTTACTTTTTCACATATCCATCCAGATCTCTAACCATTCATTAATCACCTTGTTAAAATACATTTCCCCTAAATTTTTGCATTCATATTATTAATTAGAATTCAATAACTGCTTAAAGTTATCTTTCATGCAAAATATATCTTTCAGTCTACAATGAAATGGACACATGTTCAGTATGTTTGCTAAGTTTTGACATATTCATGCACCTGTGCGATCCAGCCATTAAAGATGTAAAACATTAGCATAGCCCTAAAAATCCTCTTTTGCTCATTCCAGTCAATCCCTGCTCCCACTCCACTCCAGAGGCAGCCATTATTCTGATACTTTCCTCTTCTGGAATTTCACATCAATAGACTCACACAGTCCACGCACTTTTTGTAAGACTCCTTTCACTCAACATAATATTTCTGAGTTTAATCCATATTTTCTTTGTGTGCCCGTGGCCCATCCCTTTCCATGCTGAGTAGTTTGACCCCCTCAAAGCCAGTTCTGATGATGGTAATGAGATATTTTTTTTTCCTTTCAGGTATCTTATTTGGCGTGATGTGTACCTCCATGGCTGTGGCCGCGTCCTTCATGGGTAGTGTTGTGCAGGTAATGAAAGAGGGAAAAGACACATTTATTTCATAGCAACATTTTTACCCATGTCTTTGCTAATGTTTTGTCTATTCCTCCAAGCCGCTCTCTGAGGCCAGGTCCAAATTACACATGCATGTAAAATTTCAACCAAAATTACTTGCAGAAGAGAAAACTGTTAAAAACTAATAATGGACTCAGGTACACAGCTATGTGTGTGTGCACATGCGCACTGCCTGCATGATTATGCCTGTGTATATTCAACAAAGCCAGGGAACAGGGCTGTAGGTTGACAGAAAATTAGTTTAATGAAATTATTTTGCCAGTTCTCTGGGCTCAATACCTTAGAAACTAAGAGATGTGGAAATGCATTTGTCAGATTCCCTTAGTTTGCAAAAGGGAGCCATAAAAGTGGGATATGGGATATGAGTGCCCAATGGCTTCCCTACCATACCTCAACCCAGTGCTTTAACATTTTTGAGGTATTCTGGGTGAGAGGTCAGAGATGGGGTAAAAGACAATCATTATCAAAATACAATTATGCCTGGCCACTATGATTCACTGGTTCAGCATCAACCCATGCATGTTTTCATTCTGGTTAATGCATATGCTCAGATTAGGAGCTTGATTCCCAATAGGGGTCATGCAGGAAGCAGCGGGTAATGATTTTTCTCTCATTGTTGATGTTTCTATCTCTCTCTCTCCCTCTCCCTTCCTCTCTCTGAAATAAAAAAAATACATATTTTTAAAAAATTTAATACAATTGCTCAAACAGCTGATCAACTATGTAAGTAAGATATGAAATATGTTTTAGATGTATTTACTTGGTACATTATATGAAAAATTTTTGATAAGATAGAAAATAAAAACAAATCAATGAGTTCTTAGCTTGAGAAAATCTATTTCTACAATCAAAGCATGCACACAGGTCTTTTGCATATAATTTTATTTTTAACAAAATGCACCACTTTTATTGTTTCAAGTATTACATGTTTCCTTTTTTCTTATTAACCCCCACCACTCCTATCCCTGAGGGCAAGCCTTCACTGCCCCAGTGTCTGTGTCCATTGGTCATGATAATATGCATGCATATAAGTCCTTTGGTTGATCTCTAATCACCATTCCCCACAAGCCTTCTCTCTGAGGTTGGATGGTTTGCTCACTGCCACCTTGTCTCTGGATCCATTTTTGTTCATTAGTTTATGTTGATCATTATATTCACATATGAGTGAGATCATGTGATATTTATCTTTCTGTGTCTGGCTTATTTCACTTAGCACAATGCTCTTCAGTTCCATCCATATTATTGCAAATGGTAAAAGTTCCTTCTTTTTTTTAGCAGTGTGGTATTCCATTGGGTAGATGTACCACAGTTTTTTAATCCACTCATCTGCTGATGGGCACTTAGGCTGTTTCCAAATCTAAGCTATTGTAAATTGTGTTTTTATGAACATAGGGATGCATTTATCCTTTCTGCTTGGTGTTTCTAGTTTCTTGGGATATATTCCTAGAAATGGGATCACTGGCTCAAATGGAAGTTCCATTTTTAACTTTTTGATAAAACCCCATACTGTTCTCCACAGTGGCTGCACCAGTCTGCATTCCCACCAATAGTGCACGATGGTTCATTTTTTTCTGCATCCTCACCAGCACTTGTCATTTGTTGATTTGTTGATGATAGCCATTCTGATAGATGTGAGATGATACCTCATTGTTGTTTTTATTTGCATCTCTCAGATGATTAGTCACTTTGAGCATGTTTTCATATGTCTCCCGGCCTTCTGTATGTCCTCTTCTGAAATGGTCTGTTTAGGTCTTTTGCCAATTTTTGATTGGATTGTTTACCTTCATTTTGTTAAGTTGTATGATTTTCCTATAAATTTTGGAGATTAAACCCTTATTGGAGATAACATTGGTGAATATGTTCACCCATACAATGGGCTTTCTTGTTGTTTTGTTGATCATTTCTTTTGCTGTTCAGAAGCTTTTTATTTTTATGTAGTCCCATTTGTTTATTTTCTCCTTAGTTTCCATTGCCCTAGGAGCTGTATCAGTAAAGATATTCCTATGACTTATGTCTCTATTTTTATTTTTTTCACAATGTTTATCATTGAATCCAAATGGGAGAAATTATTTTCAGAAATCATGTGATTAATGAATAGCACAGTCAGGACTAATACTGTATTTTTTTTACATATAAATTTTTTATTGATTTCAGAGAGGAATGGAGAGGGAGAGATGGAAACATCAATGATTAGAGAGAGTCATTGATTCTCTGCCTTCTGCATGCCCTTTACTGGGGATCAAGCCTGAAACCCTGGTCTGTGCCCTGACCGGCAATCCAAGCAGTCATAGTCAGATGCTCTACCACAGAGCCACACTGGCGGAGCAAGACTAGGACTGCATTTTATCCAAGTTCAAGAAAAAGGTGGTCCCCCGTGGCTCATGAAGTCATGACTTTGATGTACTTTCTCCACAGGCTGCTCTCAGCATCCACGGCATGTGTGGGGGGCCGATGCTGGGCTTATTCACCTTGGGGATCGTGTTTCCTTTTGTGAACTGGAAGGTAAGGATCCTGCACTTCTCTCTTCTCTCAAGTTATCCTGGTAATTTGTCTATGCCAGGAAAAACAAAACACACACACACACATATAACACAGTGGCTTCTTTCCATGGAGCTAAACAAAACCTGAGCCCTCCTATCTCTGACTTCAGTGAACCCATTTTAGAAGCAGAAAACAAAGAAAGAAAGAAAGAGATGGTCCTGAAATATAAAATTTCATGGCCTCAAAGCTGATTATTTTTTAAAATATAGATATATTTTTTTATTTCAGAAAGAGGAAGGGAAAGGGAGAGAGAGATAGAAATATCAATGATGAAAGATAATCATTGGTTGGCTGCCTCCTGCACTCCCCTACTGGGGATCCAGCCCACAACCTGGCATGTGCCATTAACTGGAATTGAACCCAGGACCCTTCAGTCTGCAGGCTGACACTCTGAGCAAAACTGGCTAGGGCCCATGCTGATTCTTTAGGGTTGACATTGTCTTCCCTAAAGTAAGGGCTCACCGAATAAAATTTAAAACATACAATAAATTCAGAAATTGTTTTTGTTAAAACACAATTTTTAAAACTTCAAAAACACAGGCAGTCCTCGGATTATGTTGGACTTGACTTATATCGTTCCATGGTTACCTCATCATCTCCCATTTATTTATATAAAAAAAAGTTCTATCGTTTCAATGTATGTACATATGTGCTTTATGTTTTTTTTTTATTATTTATTTACTACAAGTAAAGGTCAGGAATTGTTATCTATCTCTTAATCTTTTTTACTGTTTCACTTCATTATTGCTGTGCATGTGCTCCACGTGAGTGATGGAGGTGCTTATGTAGGTGGGTTCCGACTTACAGCGAAAATTGCGTTATGTCTCACAGTAGGCAGAGATCTCCGACATAACCTGAGGACCTACTATATCTATAAATGTTTTCTATATTTGTACCTAAATTATAACTAATTTAAGTTAATGAACTAATTTAAGGAGAGAAGAGCTATGCATACTCTGAGAGCTGAATCTTCTTGTTTTGGCTAGCTGACAAACTAGTAAGTTGTCTTAAGTAAATATTGGTTGGGTGACTGTGTAGTAGTATAATTCAAAATGAACATTTATTTGGAAGAGTAATATAAAATATTTAAAATTTAAAAATATTTTAACATATTTTAAATATAATATTATCAAGCTAGCATTTTACTGTTTATGATTGCCATTCGCATATTTATATATATATATATGTCTCATTCACTTTTTTTTTAGAAAGTCTGCAGAAAACCTGACTCTATGCATATTTTTAATATATTGTGGGGTGCTCAAGAAAGCCTGATCACATGGTATACCTAATTAGATCTTTGTGGCCTCCTGACCATTATTCTAGATAAATCTTATGAGGCTAGGTAAAGAGAGTGGACAGGAAGGAACATTTAGGAATCCGTACTACTCCTGCAGTATTATTAGAAGACACTTTGTCTTCATCAACTTTTCTGATATTGATGTTAACAAGGATAGCTATGTCCTTGGAGAGACAGAGGAGGAAAAGCAATTTCTTAGCCACAAAAGAACTAATAACTAGCCATATAACACTTCAATGCATTCTAAACATTCATTTGTTATGTATGTTAGAGAATTGTGGTCCTTCTATTTAGTTGGGAAAATTACCTTGTTCTAGATAAAAAATAATAATGACTACAAATTTGTATCACCTCTCTCCTTGCCATTGGCCATGGTGGATCCTATCAATCAATACTGGCTCTCTCTCCACAGAATGTGGATGCAACCTCAGACTTCTTCTCAGCATGGCTTTCAAGACAGCTCCTCTAAGTCAGCCAGGGTTGAACTTTCTATTGAAGTCCATTCACCTTATACTGGTAGGCCTTTTAGGCCTCAGCAAGCTTCACTTTTCAAGCCAAATTCAGCCATCTTCCTGTTTTTGGTGTGGCTTGCAAGCTAAAAATGACTTGACATGTTTAAATTGTTGTAAGGAAATAAAAAGAAGAATGTCTCATGACACATGATTATTACATAAAATTTCCATTCCAGTGCCCATGAATTTTACCAGAACACAGCCAGTCTCCTTTGTTTGCATATTGTCTGTGGCTGGTTTTATGCTAAGTGGCAGAAGCCAGTCGTTGTGACAGTCCTACATGGTCCTCAAAGCCTAAAATGCTATTAGCTAGCTTTTTATAATAAAAATTTGCAGACCTCTAGTCAGACCAAGGCACAACTATTCAAATGATATGCATTGCTTTAGTTTTCTTAAGTTATGGTGAAAGGAACATTTCAATGCTGTTATTGGAGCAGCTTTTATTTTGAATAAATAGAGAAACAGGCCAGTTGCTTTCTCTCGCAGAGAAGGCTGAGCTATCCAGGAGAGCCAGGGGCACCCAGATTTTATTTTCCAGGGGCATTGGTCTTGGCTCAACTGTCTCCTTTATGAAAAAAAAAAAAGAAAAAAGACTTTTCACTGTTAAGCAAGAAATATAACCCTGCAATGAAAGGGCTAGTAAATACACATGCTAGAACTTAGACTCAACACTGCAAATCTGGGAATCAGAGACTCTGCCAGGAACTCTTGGAAGAGCCTATGGGAATGGAGCTTCTGTATTCTAGCTCATAATGACTATTAATGATAAATTACTTCAACTGTCTCTATTATCTGAAGTTTTCCAAAACTTCTGAAACTCAGCTACTGGGAACTGAGGTTTCAACAGTTTTTTAAGTGAGTGTTAAGTGAGAGGAAGAAGCCAAATTGAGAGAAGCAAATTCCTGCTAGGAATCGAAATACAATAATCTCTATAAAATTATCCAGTGTTTTCACTTAAGGAATAAGTTATTTCTAAATAAAGTGGTGTCGAGGGAGTTGGAAGGAAGGCAGTTTGAGCATGCTGTTTCCAGAATGTGTGGCTAAGATTTGAGGTGGAAAGCCAGAATCTCCAAGGCACAGTATTCCTCACCTCATTATGTGTTCATATGGCTTTGCCATTAACTTTTCCTTTGCTTCATCAAGGGTGCACTAGGCGGCCTTCTGACTGGAATCACCTTGGCATTTTGGGTGGCCATTGGGGGCTTCATTTATCCCGCACCAGCCTCCAAGACATGGCCCTTGCCTTTATCGACAAACCAGTGTGTCCCATCAAATGTGACGGAGTTAGTGCTTCCAGTGCTATCCAGCAGGTATGGTGACTTCTAGGGCAGAGGTAAATCCCAGAGGGTGGGTCATCATGTTAAAAGAAGGAGCAAGACAAGACCAATATTGCTTTCCTGTGAGACTCCCCTGAGCAGCACACAGCATTGATACCCATGATTTCTGTAGAAATCCAGTGCTCTACATTCCAGTGTAGAACAGTAAAGGTGGCAGAAGGGTTAGCTGGAGTATGAGTGCAAATTAGAAAAAAATAGTGAAAAGTTTAAAAGTAGAATGTAAAGATCATAGATGTGTTTTTAAAAGAATAAATGCTCTGAGTAGAATAGGTTTGTGGGCAAGGTGGAGAATGATTGTGGACATACTGAGACGGGAGCAATGCTGAAAACTTATAGTTTTAACTCAAACTGTACAGGGCTTAGCAAGGGTTGTATTATCTATTTCTAGCTGGAACACGTGTTTCAAAATATCAAAATACAGGAGATAATGTAATGCAGGGAGAGGACCATGGACTTTGAAATCAGAAATATCTGTGTTTGGATTTTTGTTTTATGATTTATCCGTGCTGCACAAGTTAGTAACTTGTCATGCCTTGATTTCCCACAGTCCTTAGAGAAGGTAATAATTTACTGGGACTTTTATAGGATTAACCAATATTAAATCACATTACATTTATATCTCTATATTAAATTATATCTGTCTATTAAGTTCTAGCTATCATTTATTTATCTATATATCCTCTATCTATCTATATACAGTGAGAGAGAATGAGAGAGAGGGAGAGAGAATGAGCCAGGAGCACTGTACCTGGCTCTAGTAAGTGTGCATTCTCACATCTAACTGTGCTCCCGAGGAGGTGGTCCTTTCTATATAATGTATGAGAACTCCATTATCTTGCTGGCATTTGCCTCTGAGTGTCATCTAGTTTACACCTATTCTCTCCACAAACCTTATGGACAAGCAATATTTATAGTCCCCAGGTCTACCATGTTGTTTCTTTCTTCCTGCCTATGCTTATAGAGTCCTCTTTTCTTTCCTTAGTTAACTCTTACCCATTCTTTAAAAATAACCTACGGTGTCATTTCACATGTCAGCCTGGGTTTTATACCCTGTCTAATGCTCCCAGAATCCTCTGTGTCTATCCCACCAAGGCGTTGCCGCTCCATTTTATGATTGTTAACTCCTGTGTATTGACCATGGCTTGCTCATCTTTTAATCTTCAGTGCCTGTGATAATTTCTGGCACTAAATCTGGGTTTAGTAGATGTCTGAAGAATAAATAATACAAAAGAAATAGAAGGCATAGTTCTCATTGTAATCGTAATTCAGTGGTAATATTTGTAATCCCAGGATAGATGGGATACAAAGCACAACTTGTCTAGCTTTGAGGGTTTTTTGTTTTTTGTTTTTTTTTAATAATCAAATGGCAAAAAGTTAAGCTTTTGGGTTTTGAGCGATGCCAGGCCTTAAAATGAACCCTCAGCGGTTCTCTAAGTCCCTGTGAATGGTAACTTCAGAACCCACAGAACTACTGACGTGCTGTTGTCCTTCCTCCACAGGCCTGCGATTGCTGACTCCTGGTATTCAATCTCCTACCTTTACTACAGTGCAGTGGGCTGCCTGGGATGCATTGCTGCTGGAGTAATCATCAGCTTCCTCACAGGTTGGGTACCTGGGGCTTCTCTTTGGGGCCAAGGACCCTAGGCCAGGGTCCAGTTTCATGCATCGGTGGTCTTAGTGGCTGGCTAACTGGTGTGATTTTGGATCCACCACAAAAATCCCCTCTTATTAGAGAGATATATCTATCTCCAGACTAACATGCCAAAAAATCTCTTTTTACATATATTATTAATACATATAATTAATAATGATTCATATACTGTATATAACATATATATGATTAGCAATATGTAACATCCTGTTGAATAATAGAGGAATATGCAAATTATCTAGGATGCCATAATGTCAAAACCGCTCAGCAGGCAGCATGCATAGCAGGCATGGGTGGGTAGAGCCTTGCAGTGTTGAAAACGGGGGCGGGGCCGCAGCAGAGGTTAGGCAGGTACACACAGAGGGAGGCCTCCACTGTGGGCCCACCCTCAGGGGTCCGCAGGCCTCCGCCTCATCTGGCCTGGAATCTGCAGGTCTCCTCTGGCTCTTCCTACCTCTTTGGGGCAATCCATCAAGGAGCCCTGGGTAGATGGGCGGGGCCTACCTCTTTGGGGCAATGCATCCTGGGGCTCCTGCACTATGACAGAGCACAGGCCAGGCTGGGACATCACCCTCCCCCTTGAGTGCATGAATTTTGTGCACCGGGCCACTAGTATACTTACAAATATCTTCCATATGCACTGATTTGGTTCAAAACTGAGAACTTTCCTAAAGAAAGAAATTATGTAATTTCTGCTATCCCTTCTGCTGGCATGTAAAGGGTACTAGTAGTAGAGTTTTCCATAATAACTATTTTAACATAAATTTGTTCTCTCTGTTTAACTCTATAGCCAGGAGCTTGCCTGACCTGACAGCTTGTAGATGTTTAAAAACCAACTCCGACCGCTTTGAGTGACTAATGTGACTAATGTCTGTCTATTACCTAGTCAGGCCTGAGTTTACCTTACACTAAGTCACGTCCTGCTTCTCAAGTTGATGATGCCTCCGTCCTCAAAGGAAGTCCTGGAAGGGCGCATCCACCTCATCCATCTGTCCTTTCATTTATAGGTCACCAGAGTGGCAAAGACATTCAACCAATGCTAATCAGACCCGTCTGCAACCTATTTTGCTTTTGGTCTGAGGAATATAAAACATTGTGCTGGTGTGGAGTACAGCATGACGGTGGGACAGAGCAGGTGAGCTGATATTTGAGCTTCTGGAAAATAGACACTGGCTCAAAGGGATTCCCTTTTCCCATTTAAACCATCTGCACAGGCGGGTGTGGGGAGGGAACACAGTGAGTGTCAGCACCTGAAGGAATCTGGGGCTCAACTTCAGTTATCTCAGCCAATTAGCTTTTTTTTTTTTTTTTTTTTTTTTTTTACAGCTTTTATTTATTTACTAGAGACCAATACATGAAATATGTGCACTGGTAGGGTCCTTAGCGACTGCCGCTGCCTCCCTTCTGCTGCCCCCCCCTCCCTGCCCCCGCTGCAACTGGTACTGGTACATCCCTCCCTTATCCCAGCTGGCCCTGCCCCCTCGTCAAACTCCTAGACAACTCCTGGTTGAGGGGACGATTTACATACTATGTCTTTATTATAAAGGATTTTTATTGACTAGAGAGGGAGGGAGAGGGAGAGATAGATAGAAATATCAATGATGAGAGAGAATCATTGATTGGCTGCTTCCTGCACATCCCCTACTGGGAATTGAGCCCATAACCCAGGCATATTCTCTTGACTGGAATTGAACTGAGACCCTTCTGTCCACAGGCTGACATTCTATCCACTGGGCCAAACCAGCTAAGACTCACCCAGTTAGCTTTTAAGCAAGTAATTGTGTTGTAGCTAAATATGTCTCTGATCTAAATTGTTGTCTTTGCAAGTGATCTATTTCCAAAATTCCTTTGAACTTTTCTGAGGGTGAATTGTAGGAAAAATATATAAATGAATGCCAGAAAAGGAATAAAATAGGAGCACCGTCTCATATAGTGGTGAAAAGTATGGGTTTTAGTCAGGCCTGGGTTTAACCCTGCTTCCATGCCTTACTTTCCTTGGGTAAATTAACCTCTCTGGACTTCAGCTTTTATCTTAGAACTGGGGTGGGCTGTGCAGCACAACCTGGGCACAAACATCTCTAGTTCCATAGAGCATGAACATAAAGTAAGAGTTATTGGGGGCACTTCTTAGGTTAGAGAAGCAGCAGCAGGATTCACAAAGTCTCCCCACTTTCTCACCCCACTGAGCAATGTGTTTTGGCCACACAGGGCTAGAGACACTGTCCAGGTACTATCGGGGGTCACATCATCCAAAGACCAAGGACTGTGTTTAGACCAAATTAGACCTACTGACTTGATGCAGCAAGAGTGGGGGACATTCCAGGGGAACCAGGGAATGCCACCCTCAATAAGAAGAGAGATTGGCATACATTTTTGGTTTGGGTTGCTGCTGAAGGATTCTGGGAGGGGTTGAAGGGAAGCAGGAATGAAAACAAAGCTGTGTGCAGCAGCGTTGGCTAACAAACATTAATCACTAGAGAGTTATGGCATTTGACAAGTGCAGAACCTTGTGGGGAGCAATGTTTCCCATTATGTTTATGGCTGGTCTTATATGTGTCTGTCCTTTTAGCTTGACTAATGGCAGGCATGTTGTATTCCCCCCCCCTTTTATATAGAGTTTATTATCATCCTTTCAGACCCAGACACTTCATTCTTTCAGCATTCTAGGAAGGGAACTCCTTACCCTTATCATATCACCTAAGGTGTCACTTTCCCCCAAAAAAGGTAATAACATGTCCATGAAGAAAAGCTGAGCTGAATGTTACTTCAGTAAGGAGTGCACCATCTAGACAGGGGTTACAAATGGGAAGAAAACCTATTCAGCTGAGGAAGCAGCTGGTTGAGCAGTATATTGTTTGGATAAGAGGATTATGAATAAGTTCTAGAAAGAAAGAATCAAGTTATGGAGTAGTTTACATATTTATCTTCCTGGGCAAGATTTTCTTGAAATAAGTGATAAATCCTGCCTCGAGGCTGAGTTGAGAATGGGAGGGAACATGTAGCATGTCATTATTAGGTTCCACAGCCAAAGAGTATCATCGAGCAGCCTCTGTATAGGAGCACTCGTATACAGGTACCCAGTTACGCCCTCACCATACCACTATCAGAGAATCAGAGACACAGGTTCTCTCTCCTCAGGAGGTAATGCCACTATATCACAGGTTTGCTTAATAAGTTATATATATATTTTTTTTTTCTCCACACAACACATGACATATTGTAAATGCTCACTAAATTATTCTTTTTTATTTTATCATCATTAGAAATAGGTACCTACATGGATTGAGGCATCAAAGTTATCAATTAGAAAGTGCCTTGGGTCAGTTAATTGTGCTACTTTTGTATTTACCAATACATATCATTTTTATTTTATTTTATATTTTTGATCGGGGAGGCCCAAGTCCCTTGATTTACTTTGGAATACATCAAGACGATTTCACTAATACGTGTCTTTCCCCTTTCCGCAGGAAACCCTTGAGAATGGCAGCACCAGGAAACAAGGAACTGAAATGGTCTTACAGAACGGACTCAGAAGAAAAAGCCTGGTCTGCATTCCAAGCTGCATTTCCAAGGACAAAAGCAATGACAATGTGGCATTTGAGAAGATTACCTATTTCTAAGGCAACACGTGCATGCGTGTGCACACAAACACGCACATACACATGCGTAGGCATACATAGTCCCCATGCTTCTTGCTTATTGGTTAGTAGACTTGTGTAGTTGCCATTGCTAGAATACAAAGGTGCCTACTGTCTATTTATAACTTATTTATAACCTCAAATACAATGACCATTTCCTGGGATATTCTTTGGAAGACCCAAACTTTCAGGTGAGAAAAAACAACCACGCCTTAAGTGCCCAGGAGACATCCTTCTTGAATAAAGTGAGACTGGATTTAATCATTGTACAAGAAATCATTCTGTTTGCTTTGTGAATATTAAACTTCCCTTTTCTTGGTAGATTTTTAACCATCAAATATCTTGGAATTTACAGGCAGAATGAGGAAGGGGATAAGCGTATTAAATGCTTCCTGTCTCAGATGATAAAACAAGGGAATGACAGCCACCTGAACCCCCATAAGTCACATATACACAGACACATTTCATATACCCCCATCCTGTAGCTTCAGGTGCAACTTATAGCTGCTATTAGCATCCCTGACACACTCATATTTTTAAGTCCTCTAATAGTGATACCTGCTCCTACAGCTGTCCTGACCAAGCCTTCAAACAACTGTGCTCAGCACAGGATACACAAGAATGCCTGGCTAGTGAAGGCAATTATAGATGTCTTTCTCCCTTTAGGTATTCAGTGTAGTATTTTTTTTTTCTTTTTATCTTTTTTTTTCTTTTTTTACCACCTTACAATAAAAAATTGACTCTGTGCTCAATAAGAAGTGTAAGCCTTTCTCCAGACCGAAAGAAGAAATGTCCAATAGGAAATTGTTAGAACAGTATCATGTAAAAGAACCTTACAACTAGTTTACCAGCCCAGAGATTTCACTAGCCTTAGGTATTTCTTTGATGCAAAATAACCTGCCCACAGTTTTTATATCCTTCTCATTCTGCTCATGCATGCAAGCTCAATGTGTTCCATCAGGTGAGGGTAGTAGAAGCAAATATCTTAATGGTTGAACTTTAGCAAATAATTTATAAATACTTGTTAATTTTCAGTATATGAATATATATATATATATATATATATATATATATATATATATATATATAATATAAAGGCAGCTACTGAAATGGCCATAATAACCTAACAACCAGTCTTTCTAATGCCCACTATGGCCAGCGAACTGGCCCAATCAGGGGGTGGGGCCAGCGGCCAACTTCACAGTCCCTCCTACTTGCCGGCCTGCCCCTGATCTGACTCTCCCACCCATATCAAGATTGGGGTCTGTCAGTCAAATGCCCCCCTCCATTTCTCCCAGCCAGCTGTGCCCCAGATCAGCCTTCCACACCACAATAGGCCAACATCCCCACCCCAGGCCGTCCCACCCCTGATCACAACCTGGAGGCGAGGATTGGCGGCCAACCTCCTGCAGCCCCTCTCCCCAAGCTGGCCACTTCCCCAGTGGGTCCCCACCACCCCGATCAGCCTTCCACCCATCCTTCTGGCTGACTTCACTCCTGATCATCCTCCCACCCCAATCAGAGGCAGGGTTGGCTGGCAAACTACCCACAGCCCCACCCCCAGGCCACTGGCCCCTAATCAGCACCACCACCCACTACATTTGGGGGTGGGGCCTGCCATTTCACGGTCTACAGCCCCTCCCCATGGCTGGTTCTGCCCCCAATTGGGGAAACCTAAACAGGGGCAGGGCCCACCAGCCAACCACCTACGACCTCTTCCCCTAACCAGCCCAGCCTTGATCTGGGGCCCTGATTTGGCCCTGATCTGTGTGGGGCAGCTGGCCAACCTCCAACCATCTTT
Source organism: Pipistrellus hanaki (assembly GCF_964339955.1). NCBI lineage: Eukaryota > Metazoa > Chordata > Mammalia > Chiroptera > Vespertilionidae > Pipistrellus > Pipistrellus hanaki. The sequence goes on along the minus strand of NC_140511.1, from coordinate 59,211,842 downwards.
TCCTCCTGACAGATCCAGCCCGAACTGCCTTGACTGGGGCCTGGCCGGCTGGACTCCACCCATGCATGAACTCATGCACTAGACCTCTAGTCTATATATATAAAAAGCCAAAGACCATAGTGCCATAATGATCGGCACGACTGGTTGCTATGATGCTCAATACGGCCAGTGAACTGGCCAGATCCAAGGATGGGGTCTGCCAGCCATCACCCCTGCAGATTCCCCCCCCCAAGCTGGCCCCACCCCTAAAAGCCCCCCACCCCAATAAGGGGCTGGCTGGCCAACCTCCTACAGCCCTTCCACCTGGCCTGCCCCACCCCTGGTGGGCCCCCACCACCTCTATAGGCCCTCAGCCCCTCCCCTGGCCAGCCCTGCCCCTGATCAGCCTCTCTTACCCCATTGAGGGAGAAGTGGCCAGCCAACTACTCCCTCTCCCCCACCCATGGCTGCTTCCCCCAGCTAGCTTTGCCCCTGATTGGCCTCTCCCTCTCCCACCCCAATCTCCCACAGCCCCTCCACCTGGCTGGCCCCACTTCCACCCCATCAAAGGTGGGGCAGCCAGCCAACTCCCCCATGTCCCTTCCCCCCAGCCAACCCCACCCCTGATTGCCCCCTACCCCTATAGTGGGTGGGGCTGGCTGGCCAACCTCCTGCAGCCCCTCCCCCCAGCTAGCCCCACTCCTGATCAGCCTGTTCCACCCCATCAAGATTGGGGCAGCTGCCCAACCTCCAACAACCTCTCCCTGTGGCCGACCCCACCATCGATGGGCTTACACAACCCTGACTGGCCCTCACCCCCATATCCCATTAGGGGACAGGGTCATCTGGTCAACCTCCTGCAGCCACTCCCCCTGCATGGCCCCACCCCAGTTATCCCCCCCCCACCCCCGCCAGCCTGATCAGGTACAGGGTCAGCTGTCCAACAGCCTGTGCCCCTCCCTCCAGCCACTGTCCCCCGATCAGCCCCCTTCAACCTATTTGGGGGGTGGGGATAGTTGGCCCACCACCTACAGCCCCTCCTCACAGCTGGCCCCACCCCCAATCACATTCCACCACCCTATTCAGCCTGAAGCCTCTCCCCCAGTTAGCTCTGCTCCTAATCAGTCCCCTCCACACCAATTGGGGAGGGGCTTGCAGCCAACCTCCTGCAGCCCCTCCCCCAGATTCTGACCCCTGATCACCTCCCCATCCCTTTCGGGGGTGGGGCTGGCCCATCACCCTCATCCCCTCCCCACAGCCAGCCTGGCCAATCTCCCACCATCTCTTCCTCCAGACAGGCCCAGCCCTGATCCGCTGATTGGTACCAGGCCAGCTAGACCCCACTCATGCATGAATTCATGCACTGGGCCTCTAGTATTTATAGAAGTAGTCAATTTCTGGAAAAGTACCTATAGAATGGGCATCCTATATAATAAAATCCTAATATGCAAATCAACTGAATGGCAGAACAACCAGTCGCTATGATGTGCAATGACCACCAGGGAGACAGATGCTCAGCCAGAAGCCAGGCTCATGGCTGTGAGCACAGAGGCAATGGCAGGAGCCTCTCCCACTCTGCCACAGCATTAAGGGCCCCTAGGGCGATGTCCACCTGCCAGCTTAAGCCCACTCTGGGGAGCAGGCTTAAGGCAGCAGGTGGACATCCCTCAAGGGATCATGGGCTATGAGAGGGTGCAGGCCGGGCTGAGGGACCCCCCTTCCAGTGCATGAGTGTCGTACATGGGCCTCTAGTGTGTGTGTGTGTGTGTGTGTGTGTGTGTATATATGTATATATATGCTATGAATTTTTTTTTTTTTTTTGAGGAGACAGCACATCTTTATTTTGGGGTCTTGAGGTAAGAGGAGAGGAGAGAGCCAGGAGGTCCGGGGTGCACAGGTTTGGGCAGCTGGCAAGCCTGTGCATGACAACGGCCTGGCCTAGCTGCGCTCGCAGATGACCTCGACTACACTGGGCTCCATGGGCACAGGGTCCGGGCATCGAAGAGCGGCAGAGGCCATCCACCTCGTCCAGCAGCAGGTGCACAAGCTCCTCGTTAGCCACGAAGTGCCACAGGTAGAGCTGCAGGAAGTGGCAGCCCACCTGCCCCTGCTGCAGCCCAAAGTGCCCAAAGGTGCGCGGCCACACACACTCCAGCAGCGTCTTCATGCTGATCTTGGTGATGCCGGTCAGCAATGACCCCTTGTTGAACTCAACAGGGCTGCACACATCAGTAAGCTCAGAGAACAGTTTCTGGATGTTGCTCAAGAGGTTGGTGTCCATTGGGGCACTGTTGTGTAGCTGGGTGCATAGTGGCTCTGCTGCCGGGAGCTGCTGTAACACGGAGAAGGTCCTCTTGCTGGAGTCTCTGCTCTGGGCCTTGCGAACACCCTCTTCGTACAGGAGCCCCACCTGCAGGTCAATAGCTGTCATGTCCTCCACCATCCGCTTCATGAAGTTCCGTGGCTCCAGGGTACTGAGCCAGCCCCATGTCTCCACGCTCTTGCGCAACATCAGTGATTTGACCAGGCCCTGCCCCTTCACCTAGTGTCAGCAGTCGCCGCCGTGCCCTCTCCCTGGCCTCTGCACACAGTGTGCTCCCAGGTGTCCCTGGAGACTGGTCCTGCACCAGAAACTGTTCGTCAGTGAGGGTGAGAATGTAGGAGATGGTGGCCGTCTCCTTGGCGGTGAAGAGGGATACAGCAGCCAGCGAGGCCTTCATGTGGCTCAGGATGGAGCTGGCCACATTGTCCAGCAACTTGACCAGGCCAGGGCCTTCCTTCCCAGCCAAGCAAGGTACAGCCAGCGCCGGCCGCACATCGGTTAGGTTAGGCAGCCCAGGAAGGCCGCCCGCAGGCCCTGCAAGTGGTGGCCCAGGCTAATCGTTCCACGAACTCTCTGGCAGCATCAGTCAGCCCAGCAGCAGCAAGCAGAGCCCCAGGTGCTCGCAAGCGCCAGTGGAAGCGGTCTAGTGCCCGCACCAGCAGCGAGTTGTTGAGTTGTTGATGTCACCTTGCTCCCGCGCCAGCTGTCTCTCCACCAGGGCAAAGGAGCAGCTGCCAGCTTCTCCGCACCTGCTGGGCCCTGGGCCGCAAACAGCTCCTGATAAGCTGCAGCCAGCTGGCAGAGGCCATCCACAAAGCCACTGCCTGCCGCCATGGAGGGTAAATTCTAACACATCGGGGGCAGGAGCCAAGGGCCCCAGCTCTGCCTCCAGGCTTCTCAGCTCTTCCTCCAGCCGCCCTCGGGCATGGGCCAGGAAAGCCTCACGCAGCTCCTCCTAGGGCTCGCCAAGAGCCAGCGGCAGCTCCACGCACTCCGCCTGCTCAGCGGCACCGGAGCCACCCTCTCGTAGCTGGTAGCTGCTGGGCCAGGCGAGCGGTGATGAGCTGGCAGTCATCCTGGATGGCACAGGACCAGGGCAGGTGCCGGTGCTGCTGCAGCACGGCTCGCGCACGGCCCTGGTAGCTCATCGCCTGCCCTTAAAGTGAGCACACGTCCCGCTTTTGGCGGGACAGTCCCTATTTTTAACAATTTGTCCCGCCTCCAGCGGCGTTTTAAAAAAAGGTCCCCATTTGCCGAAACCGGTTTGGTCAGTGGATAGAGCTTCGGCCTGCGGACTGAAAGGTCCCAGGTTCGATTCTGGTCAAGGGCATGTACCTTGGTTGCGGACACATCCCCAGGAGGGAGTGTGCAGGAGGCAGCTGGTCAATGTTTCTTATCGATGTTTCTAGCTCTCTGTCCCTCTTTCTCTCTCTTCCTCTCTGTAAAAAATCAATGAAATATATATATATATATATATATATATATATATATATATATATATATATATATTTTTTTTTTTTTTTTAAAGTCCCGATTTTTGGAAAGATTGAACAATTTGTCCCGCGTCCTGCGGCGTTTAAAAAAAAAAAAAATCCCGATTTTTGGAAAGAATCTTTTTTAAAAACTTTTTTAAAACGCTGCGGGATGCGGGACAAATTGTTAAAAATCGGGACTGTCCCGCCAAAAGCGGGACACCTGGTTACCCAGTCTCTACGCAACTTGGCCAGATACACTTCTGGGTCGAAGTGCGCCCCATTGAGATCTGTTGGGTCCATGGGGTCAGACCCCTGGGCGTGCCCCATCGCCTCCTCCTTAGAGAGGCTTTAGTAAATCTTCAGCATCCCAGGCGCCTTCCTGCAGTGCTCCAGCGCTCCGGAGCCTCAGAGCCTTGGCCTTGGGCCACTCCCCGCCCAGGCCCAGCTGCTGCAGCCTCCATCTCTCCAACTGCAGCCCACTGGAGTATGGAATTATTTAAAAATAAGGTGACCAGATGTCCCGCTTTTGGTGGAACAGTCCTGATTTCTAACAATTTGTCCCGCGTCCCTCGGCGTTCAAAAAAAAGTCCCAATTTTTGGGAAGAATGCATAAGCTAGGGAAAGGCGGGAGAATGGGAAGGGAATATATGGTTTTTGGCAGTCTGTGATAGGCCGACAATTACCTTGTCCTTCTTGTCCTCAGAAATTTCCAGAAACAGCAATATATCTGTTTTGATTTTTACAGTTTAAATCAAATGTTTACAAAGCTGTTCACATCATTCAACTAATTCCAATTACAGAATCTGATTTGACACATTAAAAAGCTAAAAATAATCACACATAATGTATTGATTTAATGTCCTACTGTAACTGTCATGTAAAAACAATACATGAGCAATTCCTAAATTTCTTATTTATAACAGTAAAATATAGTCAGTCAGAATGTGTAGAGAAGTGAGCATTGACTAATTTGAAGTTAACATTATTAAGGTTTATGTACCTTTCTTGTTTACTATTTTCCAGAACACTTACCCAAAGACACTAGCTTAAAAACTGAGTCAGTTTATTTTAACAAACACTCCCTTAAATTGGCTTTCAAATATCTTATGAGAGTTTGGAAGAAACGTGTCATGGTTAACAAGAATATATACTTACTAGAGGCCCAGCGCATGAAATTCGTGCGCAGGCCTGGCCTGCAATCAGGGCCATCTCCCCCGTCTACCCACAGCAGGCCCCATCCTCACCACACCCAACCCGGTTCCCCTTTTGCCATCTGGTGATCAGTACCTGATGGCCAGGGGAAGGGACTGAAAGGTTGGTTGATCCTGATTGCTTGCCAGCTCCGCCCCCACCTAGGGTCACTTTCTGTGTGGGGGCAACCTGCAGGGTGGGGGCCCTGACCTGGTGCTTCCCACATCCCTGCCACTCAACCCTGGTTCCCCATTCGCCATCAGGTGCCCTTACATGCATGCCCTGCTCCCTTAGCTGGAGCTATGTCTGTGCTAAAATTCCTGTCCTGAAGAAATTTTGATGATTAAATGAGTACAGCCAGCCCAAGTGTGAAAAAGAAGCATTGTTACCCTTGTAAGAACTAAGCAAGCTTTCTCTCCCATCTATTTCTAGCACACATAAAATAAATTGATTCTTTTATGAGGATCCGTATACTACACTGCATTTTCATGGGCAGAGTGTCTTGATGATAATGAATTTATCTGAAGACAAAGTTTTTAAGAGTGGAATAAAGGGCTTACAAGAATAAGAAGCTACTGCCTTGCAGAGCTAAAGAATAAAAAATCCCCTCTCCCCATATACACTCAACAAATCCCAACTTACTTATAGAGAGCAAGTAGAATTAAATTTGACATGAAAATCATAGGAAAAAATATCACATGATAATTTATTGAGTGAGAAAGATTCCTTTTCATTCCATTTTACAATTGATTGTGCTGAGAGCTGTTTTAGGAGAATGTGCAGCACTTGGAAGTGGTGCCCCATGCAGTCCCTCAGCAGCATTTTCTCTAAAAGCGCATGCACAGGCTCAGACAATTACAAATGGTTTCTGTTACAGTCACAATGAATTTCCACACACAATACTGTGAAAGCACTTGGGCTTTGAACATGTTGTCAAGGTTGATACATGCATATTTGTAATTATTTCCTTGAGAAGACAACAATTTAGAATAGGAAAATATATAAGCAGCATTCATGTAATACAGAATTCCTGAGAAGTGTGTGTGTGTGCTATATAAATCTTTGAGAAATAATTTGTATTCATATGAAAACCATGATATAAAACATTTCTCTCAACTAAAGCAGAGATGGTTTATAACTAACATACTGGCAGGATTGTCAACGTGTCAACCATGATGAAGGCATAGGCTAGATTTTTACTGCGTTGTTTCACAAAGGGAAAATTCCAGATACTTTTTCATTGTTTCTCTACTTTTCCATCATTTTAAAAAAGATCAGAAAAGGCATTTTCTAAATCAATGAGTTATATTTACTAGAGGCCCTTCATGAATTGGTGCACAGGTGAGGTCTGGCCGGCCTGGCCCCAATCTGGGCAGATCAGGGCAGGGCCTGTTGAGAGGAAGAGATGGCAGGAGGTTGGCCAGCCAGCCTGCCCCCATCAGGGTCCAATCAGGGCCTGGTCAGTTTGGGGGAGGGGCTGTGGGTGATTGGCTTGAGGGCCCCATCCCCAATTGGTGTGTGGGGGGCTGATTGAGAGCAGAGGTGGCTGGGGAGGGGCCGCAGGCTGATCAGGTTGGTGGGAGCTGATCCAGGATGGGGCTGGCTATGGAGAGGGGCAGTGAGCAGTGGGCCGGCCAATCCACCCCTGAATGGGATGGGGGAGCTGATTGGAAGCCAGTGGCCTGGGGGAGGGGCCATGGGTGGTTGGCAGGCTGGCTGTGCCCCTGATAAGAGTGGAGGAGGGGGGGGGGCGATCGGGGGCCGAGCTAGCTGGGGGGAGAGGGCACAGACCAATCAGGGTGGTGGGGTCCCCTTAGGGGTGAGGCCAGCTGGGGAGAGGGGCTGAAGGCAGTTGGACAGCTGGCCCTGTCCCTGATGGGGTGAGGGGGCTGATCTGAGGTAGGGCTGGGTGGGGGGGGAGGGGCTGCAGGAGCTTGGTTGGCTGGCCTGCCTTGACCAGGGCCCAATCAGGACCTAGCAGACAGTGGGAACGGGCTGTGGGTGATTGGCTGGCAGACCCCACTCCCAATTGGTGTGTGGAGGCCTGGGAGATTGATTGGGAGTGGAGTTGGCTGGGGAAGGAGCCACAGGCTGATCAGGGTGGTGGGGACTGATGGGGATGGAGCTGGCCATGGGGAGGGGCTGGGGGCAGTGGGCCTGCCAGTCTTCCCCGGAATGAGGTGGGGGGAGCTGATCAGGGGCCAGAGGCCTAGGGGAGGGGCCATGGGTGGTTGACAGACTGGCCCTGCCCCTGATCAGAGAGTGTGTGTGTGGGGGGGGGGGGGGGGCTGATTGTGGGTGGAGCTGGCTGGAGGGAGGGACCACAGAGTGATAGGTGTGGTGGGGACTCATAGGGGATGGGATGGGGCTGGATGGGAGGAGGGACCGAAGGCAGTTGGCCAGTTGTCCCTGCCCCTAATAGGGTGGAGGGGCCCATCTGAGGTGGGGACAGGTGGGGGGAAGGGCTGCAGGAGGTTGGCAATTGTCTCTCCCCCCTATTGGGATGGGGGTAGAGGGGGCCCATTGAGGGTGGGGCCAGCTGGGGGAAGGACAAGGAGAGTTGGCCAGCCATCCACCCTCAATCAGGATAGTAGAGTCTGATCAGGGGCAGGGCTGGCTAGGGGGAAGGGCCATGAGAGGTTGGCTAGTTGGCCCCATCCCCTGATCAGGCCAGTTCTTTGGCTACAGTGGGCATCATGGCAACCAATTGTTCTGGTCATTCCGACAAACTGGTTACTTTTTTATTTTTATATATATAGATACCTTTTTATCTCTCATATTTTCTCTCTAGCCAATCAATGTGATTTTGAACTTTTATGGTGTTTATATAAAAACTAGAGGCCCAGTGCATAAAAACTGTGCACAGGTGTGGTCCCTAGGCCTGGCCGGTGATTAGCTTCCCCCCGGCTTCTCACCTCTCACTCTCCTTCCCTGGATGCCCACATCCACTGCCACCCATCCCTGGTTCCCCAGCCCAGCCCAGGGACCTGCCCCCAATCAGGTGATCAGGGGCTGCAGGCTGAGGGCAGCTCCTGTATTGAGCATCTGCCCCATGGTGGTCAGTACATGTTATAGAGACCAGTCATTCCATCATAACAATTGCTTAGGCTTAGATAGATAGATAGATAGATAGATAGATAACCCAGAAAGAGAAGAATTCTTAATGGCATGGCTATTAATATTCTTTGCTCTACTATAAAATAAATGTCTTGTCATGTATCACTAACTTGGAAAAGACAATTACCTCCTTAACAAGCATAGAAAGTACTTTTCCTCAGGTATGTGTATACATTTAACTAAGAAAAAGGAAATGCAGATGCTATGACAATGGAGGAGTTTAAAACTCCTTTGTGTAGTTGTGGAGCTATATGCTGCTAACCAGGCGGCAGAAACAGAACATCTGTGGAATCTGAATGGAAGAGTACCATGTGGCCAAGGACATGTGAAGGACATTTAGAATCTGAGGCACTTTCTCTTGCTCCAAATCAGAAGACAAGTAAGGAAGTGAACATTTTTGTCAAAAACCAACCAACCAACCAACCAGAAACTATTATTTATCAGCTTTTCCCCAGAGGAAAGAAGAAAAGGTCATTTTTTACAGTGTTAGAGAATTATAAAAATAGTTGCCTAGTAAGAGAAACTTAATAATTTTCTTACTAGAGAAAACCTAGCATATATACAATATAGCTTTATTTCCATTGTGCTTAATTTGGCCTTTATGACTTTAGGAAAATATTGTGTTCTGTTTAATTGGACAAAAATTAATTGGACAAATAATAATAATAATCACGTGTATGTATAAATGTTTATGTATTATTCCTCACGTCATTCCCAGGGAAGTAAAATTGAGATTAGATTTGACTGATTTGCAAGAAAAAGTATCTTGAATTCTACCATGCATTTCCTTAATTCAACTCTTCTTTTTCTTCTCTCCCTACCCCCATAGCTTATACCTTCACCAGAAATTCTGAAGTTCAATGTCCCATCCTTCCAATTTCATCCATCTGTGAGCAGTCACACTCACTGATACAGAGTTGACATTGAAAGAGCAACTCCACCACAAAGCAACTCTGTCACAATTAATTTGCCTTTGTTGCTAGTTTTCAAAAACAAACCAAATCAATCTATCGAAGAAATAATATCAGAAAACTCCCTTTAGTAATGAAAAGAGAGTAAAACTCAAAAATATGTGTGCCATTTTTACAAATAATATAAATTTATATTCATGCATTGTTTTCATTAGCTCGTGAGCAAGAGTGCATATTGTTGGAAAAGCATAGAGTTGCAAAGCATCTGGCTTCTGTTTTCCTGAATAACAAGTCACAATGGTGTACGAAGAAACTGGTCTCAGAGCTGCATAAACTAACTTGCATTACATATTGTCAAGGTGCAAAGGTACAAGGAAAACCAAAATATTTACAGCATTTCCAATTATTCTGTGAAAGTTGATGTAATAAATCAGAAAGGGGAAACTAAATATACGATAAAATAACCTTCCATGGTTAAATATGAATTAGTATTATTCTAAATGATATGAGAATAAACATCCATATTTGGCATTTTGTAAAAAAGAAATCTAGTGCATCTGGTTTTGCCAGTGATAGGACAGATTTGAATAGAATGTTATTTCAATGAATGGTATTCTTTTTAGAATTTCAGATTTTTGGTTCAACAATCAAAGATGATGAGCAACTCCTCAACTGCATAGTCAATGTAGAGCAGCATAAATTTCCTGTGGCCCAGATCCATAATCTCAGCAAGAAACAGGGGACATTCTTGTGAGCCTGTAAACTGAAGGGACATGGACTTCTGGCAACAAAGGCAACAAATGATCTTAGTCATTTCTTAGGAGTATCTCAACTCAAGCTCAGGTTCCAATATCAGATTAGCATGTGAGCAAAAGCCACACAATACTTTAAGTCATGCTTGGCTTGTGAGCATTTACATGGAAATCTGTCTCTGGAAACCTCACCATCGCCCTTTTGGATTACGCTGGTGGAAGGTGGAGGTCTCCAAACACACCATTCCCTGAGGCTTCTTCTGAGAATTAGATCCTGGCTTCCTACAGTGTCAACCTAATCATTGTTAATGTCCTGAGTCATCTTTTTATTTTCCCTGGAAGCTTGGATATTCTTAATCCAAGAGATGGCTCTGATGCATTTCCAATCATGATATTAGAAACCCGTTTTGGCAGGAATGCTTTCTTCCTAGCTCCCACCGTCAGTTGCTATCATTCCCACTGGCGGCATTGCCCCCACTTGGCAATAGGTATCTACTAAGGCCATTCATGGTGAACAGGGTGACCACTTTTTCTCCGCTGTTGCTGCAAATGCTCTAACTCAGCTTCATACATCATTTCTTGGACTAAGTACTTTTCCCGTCGTATTCGGTCATAAAGGTTCTTCGGTACATCTGGAATCAGGTATGCGATGAATGACTTGATGCCGAACACAAGGTGCTGTAAATTGAAGGAAGAAAAGTACAATTTTCAGAGATTCTGAAATCCCAACGATAAATCAGAAAAATCATGAGCAATATTGCATTTGCCTTACAATCAAGCATCAAAACTCATGTATCATCTAGAATATTAATATTTTAAAAATTACATTGAGAATATACTATTGCCTTATATCCCATAGATACTAAAAGGAAACCAATTTATTTTCCCTTTTCACTGCCACGTGTTGATATCACCTTTTAAACATTGAATGAATCTTAAATTCTTTTATATAAAATATGTACACACAATGCAATGCTATTGTGATATGCATTGTCATACATAGATGAAAAAGATCACATCCAGGGAAAACCCATGTCCCATGGATGGCAATCCACACCCTACAGACTGAGAGAATACAGTCTGTCTATGATGCTGGGATTAGACTCAAACTTGAGCATTTGCATTTTTCAGAGCTTTTACTCTCCTAAGTTCTATATCATTATAACAGCTTTAAAATTTTTATGTCTGTTGCACAATCATTCTGTGATAAATATATATTAAAATGAAGACTGACTAAGTATTATATATAAAAATCAGGAGCAAAAATCAAAAGGCAATATGCTGTGGTTAAAAGCACAGATGTAGTTCCAGCTGGTTTGGCTCAGTGGATAGACTGTCAGCCTGTGGATTGAAGAGTCCCAGGTTTGATTCTGCTCAAGGGCACATGCCCAGGTTGTGGGCTCAATCCCCAATAGGAATTTGTAGAAGGTAGCCAATCAATGATTCTCTCTCATCATTGATGTTTATATCCTTACTAGAGACCTGGTGCACAAAATTTGTGCATGGGGTGGGGTGTGTCCCTCAGCCCAGCTTACACCTTCTCCAATCTGGGACATCCCTCTGACAATTCAGGACTGCTGGCTCCCAACCACTCGCCTGACTGCAATCTGATTGCCCCTAACCACTTCTGTTTGCCAGCCTGATCACCCCTAACTACTACCCTACCAGCCTGATTGATACCTAACTGCTTCCCCGATGATCTGACTGCCCCGAACTGCCATCCCCAGGAGGCCTGGTCCCCCCTTACTATCCTCCCCTGCCAGCCTGGTACCCTCAACTGCCCTCCCCTGCAGGCCTGGCCCCTCCACAACTACCCTCCCCTGTAGTGCTCGTACCCCCCCCCCAAAAAAAAATGTCTTCTCCTGCAGGCATGGTTGTTGCTAACTGCCATCCCCTGCAGGCCCGGTCAACCCTAACTGCCCTCCCCTGCCAGCCTGAATACCCCCAACTGCCCTCCCCTGCATCCCTAATCCCCCCAAGTTGCCCTTCTCTGCAGGCCTGGTTCCCCCCAACTGCCCTCTGCAGGCCTGGTCCCCCACACACACACACTGTCCTTCTTTGCAGACCTGGGTCCCCTCACCCCCCAAATATCTTCCCCTGCAGGCCTGGTTGCCCCTAACTGCCCCAGTTGCTTGCAACTGCCCTACCCTGCCAGCCCAATCACCCCTAAATGCTCTCCTCTGCCAACCCAATTGCCCCTAACTGTCCTCCCCTGCTGGCCTGGACACCCCCAACTGCCCTCCCCTGCAGGCCTTGTCTCCCCCTCCCCCCGCAACTTCCCTTCCTGCAGGCCTGGGTCCCCCCCAAATGTCTTCCCCTGCAGGCTTGGCTGCCCCTAACTCACAACTGCCCTTCCCTACAGGCCTGGTCAATCCTAACTGCCCTCCCCTGCCAGCCTGAATACCCCCCAACTGCCCTCCCCTGCATCCCTGGTCCCCCCCAATTGTCCTTCTCTGCAGGCCTGGTTCCCCCCAACTGCCCTCTGCAGGCCTGGGTCACCCTCTCCCCCAAATGTCTTCCCTGTAGGCCTGGTTGCCCCTAACTGCCATACCCTGCAGGTTTGGTTTCCCCTAACTGCCCTCCTCTGCTGGCCTGGTCACCCCTAACTCTCTTCCCTGCTGGCCTGGTTGCCCCTAACTGCCATCCCCTACAAGCCTGGTTGCTCGCAACTGCCCTACCCTGCCAGCCCAATCACCCCTAAATGCTCTCCCCTGCCAGCCCAATTGCCCCTAACTGTCCTCCCCTGCTGGCCTGGACACACACCCCCAACTTCCCTTTCCTGGAGGCCTGGGTCCCCCCCAAGTGTCTCCCCCTGCAGGCCTGGTTGCCCCTAACTGCCATCCCCTGCAGGCCTGGAACTCACAACTGCCCTCCCCCGCAGGCTCTGTCAACCCTAACTGCCCTCCCCTGCCAGCCTGGATACCCCCCACTACCCTCCCCTACAGGCCTGGTCCCCCCCAACTGCCCTCTTCTGCCAGCCCAGTCACCCCTAACTACCCTCCCCTGCAGGCCTGGTCCCTCTCAACTGCCCTCCCCTGCTGACCATCTTGTGGAGGCCATCTTATGTCCACATGGGGGCAACCATCTTTGACCACATGGGGGTGGCCCTATTTTGTGTTGGAGTGATGGTCAATTTTCATATTACCTCTTTATTATATAGGATATCTCTTAATCTCTGTGAAATCAATAAATATATATTTTAAAAAAAGAAAAATGTGATGTGGGGTTCAAGTCAAAAACCCTGTTAAAAAAAAAAAGAAGTACAGAGGCTAAATAAGACTACCTATGTCTAAACCCTACTCTGACACAGCTGTGCAACTTTCTTCAAATCACCTGTACTCTGTGTATCACTTCAAAAGCAGTGATAATAGCAGCATATTTTAAAGGTATGCATAAGGATTAAATGTACTACTTAAATATAACATACTAGATGCCCAGCACGTGAAATCACGTGAGATCTAGATCCCCCAGGCTGTGGGACTCCAGATTCCCTTCCACCACTGCTACAGGACCCCGAACTCTCTCCCATCAGTCTTGCCAGCTGGCGCTGTGGGACCCCAAAGTCCCCCCCACCTCTGCCACTATGGGACCCAACAATGCACCTCCTGGTGAGGTGGTCATTGGTCATTATGGCATTATGGCCAGAGGCCTTTTATAATAGAGATTATTATTATAAATGTATCCTCCTTTTTTCCCATGAAGAAAAGTAGATCTTTCAGTTTCTCAGGAAAGAAAAAAAATCTGATATTGATAGCATTATATCAATCTCTGGAAAAGATCTTCTTTACCTAAAGGACTTTGTGGGAAGGAAGAAATCAAGGCACTTTTAACTGAGTCCCAGGAAGCTGCATTGCACAGTGGGTCACAGTAAGTAGGTATATTTTCCCATAGAAAAGCAGGTCCTCACTATCCTTTTCTCTCTCTGATTTTGGATCCCAAAATACACATGCAGCTAAAAACGGTTTGACTCAATGGATAGAGTGTCGGCTTGCGGAATGAAAGGTCCCAGGTTCGATTCTGGTCAAAGGGCATGTACCTTGGTTGCAGGCATATCCTCAGTGGGGGGTGTGCAAGAGGCAGCTGATTGATGACTCTCTCTCATCGATGTTTCTAACTCTCTATCTCTCTCCCTTCCTCTCTGTAAAAAAATCAATAAAATATGTTTAAAAAAAAAAAAAAACCAAAATACACATGCAAAATTTGTCCATAGCCCTTAGAGAATAGATAATATATTCCGATGCTAAACTCTTCACTGTATTAAGTCAGCTGCTGTTTTATACTGAAAAAAGGCAATAATTCTGTAGCTCCTCTAAAATTTCTTCATGGGACTATAATTTAATATTGTTGTGTGACTGTGATAATAAAAATATATGCATGTTTTATAAAAGTGTCTTCAGGTATAACTGACTGAATTATGTGATGTCCCTTATAAACTATCCAGGATCAACTCTAATTAGAGTTGGTTGTTCAGAAAATAAGTTTTTCCATACTAATGAATTGATCTTAATTATTTTATCAGATGATGAAAACCAATCCTTTCTTTTTAAATTTTGTTGCTAGGAGGCTCAAAACTAAGTTTTCAGTTGAAATATGAGTAGCTTATTTTATCCCAATTTTCTGGTACCAATACCCTCTAACTCACCTTCTTACATTATTGAGCTCTTGCTGTTTTGTGCTTGTTACAGTGGTTTCATTGTATCTGAACCTTCCACTAAAACATACTCAACTCTTTTTTTGGAAGTCAGCAAGGAACTTACTCGAAGAAGCAACTAATATATCAGTTGGAAAAGTGTCTACCTATAGTTATTTTACCAGTTTGTGACTAACCTCAAACACGATAATGAAGGCCAACCGAGCAGCGAGGATATGCCAGTACTGTAAGGTGAACTCATAAGGTTTGGAACTCCAAGGGGGACCTCTGTAGTCTCGGTACCTAAAATCCACAAAAACAAAAATACTGTGAAGAACAGAGATCAAAGTATGGAGGTCCCAAATGTTCTTGGTTTGCCAAAATTCCAAAATGACAATTTAAATGAGCTCATCAACATGTAGGGAGAAGAGATGGAATGGTGAAAGCAAGAATAAAAGTAACTGATTTATAAGTCAGTACCTGCAATAACCAGATTTTCCCAGGCCAAGCTCACTCAGGTTAAAGAAGGATAGGCTATTGTTGACATATCCCTTTAAACAACTGGGAGAAAAAGAAAGCATCCTGTGATTCAGAGATTCATAAACTTCTAGTCCAATTTCTTAATTACAAATGACAGTGTTTAATAGATATCACCATTCCTTTCATTATAGTTATAAATTCTTAGTGTCTCAGCTCTGATTCTATTACCTAACTCCCATCTATAATAATAAAAGTGTAATGTGCAATTAGACCAAGCAGCCGAATGACCTTCTGGATGATCTTCCAGAGGAAGCCAGGGCTGTGAGGGCCGAGGCAGCTGCTGTGGCTGCAAGGGCCAAGCCCCTTGCATAAATTTCATGCATCAGGACTCTGGTCTTATATAATAAAAGGCTAATATGCAAATCGACTAAATGGTAGAATTATTGGTTGCTATGAGGCACACTTACCACCAGGGGGCATATGCTCAATGAAGGAGCTTCCCTCTGGTGGTCAGCGCGCTCCCACAGTGGGAGAGCCACTTAGCCAGAAGCCAGGCTCACCTCTAGCAAGCATAGTGGCAGTGGCAGAAGCCTCTCTCGCCTCCACAGCAATGCTAAGGACCCCTCCGGGGATGTCCCTGGGGAGTGGGCCTAAGCTGGCAAACGGACATCCCCCAAGGGATCTCAAACTGGGAGAGGATGCATGCTGGACTGAGGAACACACCCCCCCCACACACACACACATAGTGCATGATTGTTGTGCACCAGGTCTCTAGTTATATCTATAATTAATGAGACAGACTAATATTCCCACCAATAGTTTCTATCTTACACTTTCAATTGGCTTATATTTAGTGTTTACTATGCACTAGGCATTGTGGTAATTATTTCCTATGGATGAAAACTCTATAAATATGTTTTATAAATATGCATGTAATACTATTTGGTTAATTATAATTAAGTGGCCAATCAATAAACATGCCTACTTGTGATTTATTTATTAACTCATTCAATACATACTTATTGAAACCTGCATTTTGTTGGAAAAATTCTAGATGCTTGGTATTCAACAGTGAACAAACAGGTAAAAAGCCCTATTCTGGTGTTAGATATTAAATTGTGGTCAGCATTTTTAAATAACCTGAGTTTTCATATATGGTTGTAATCTCCATCATGCAAATTAAAGAGCTAAAGTTTATAGAGACTAAAATCTTTATCTAGGCCTGTAATTCTTTAAAAATTTTTTGTTTCAGGTATCCTTTATATTTTTAAACATAAAATCTCAAAGACCTTTTTTCTTATGGGTATATCTACTGACTAGAGGTTTGATGCATAAAACTTGTGCAGGGGCGTGGGGAGAGATTGTTCCTCAGCCTGGCCTGCATCCTCTTACAATCCAGGACTCTTGGGGGATGTTCAACTGCTGGTTTAGGCTGGTATGAAATTGGGCCTAAACCAGCAGTCAGACATCCCTCTAACAATCTGGGACTGCTGGCTCCTAATTGCTCACCTGCCTGCCTGCCTGATTGCCCCTAATCACTCACCTGCCTGCCTGATGCTTCTAACTGCTCAATTGCCTGCCTGATCTCACCTAACTACTCTGCCTCCCTGCCTGATCACCCATAATTGCTCACCTGCCTGCCTACCTGATCACTCCTACCTGCTCTTCTGCCTGCCTGATCACCCCTAACCACCCTGCATGCCTGCCTGATAGCCCCTAACTACTTCTGCCTTGCCCCCCCCCCCCCCCCCCCCAGCTGTGACTTTGTCTGGAAGGTCATACAGCTCTCAAGTATAATTAACATATTATGCTTTTATTATTATAGATTATTATAGATATTTAACACATTAGAAATTAAAACTGAGAAATTTAGAAAATATGCCTCTAATAATTAATTTAAAATAGCTATCAACTCTATTGTAAGTTAACAGAAATAATACATTTTTAATAAAAAAAATAGCCATGTTTTCCAAGAGGAAAAATGTAGTGAAACAAAAAAGGTATTGTTTTACATGTTTACAAATTTCTTTAATGCCTATCTTATAGAAGATAGCCAGATTCTCTGTTTCTACAGTTAATCTGTTGCAATATGGTTTGTGGGTTGAAGAGTAAATAGAGAATATGTCTTCAAAAATATAAATAGTTGGGTAAAGGAGGACTATTTTAATAATATTTCAAATAATTTTAACATTTTTTTATATCACACCAAAACTCTATATCTGGTCATTTATTATAATTTAGTTACATTGTGGAATCTAAACACATCAATGAAGTTTCCATGTCATTTATATTAAAATCCATAAGTCTATCTTGAACTTTTAATTAATTTTTTACCCATAAATGATTTTATAACATCTAATATGGGTCATTTGGAAAAATTTATTCCCTCAATTATATAGATCTTCCAAATGTTGATATAATCTTACTATAGAATATGAAACATCACAACTATTAATACTACCATTGATTTTTATTAGAAAATAATCTGACTTCTGGGAAGCATTCAAGATCACAGTGGTAGATAAAAATTATTCAGAATTCTAACTTTCACTTCAAATTTGAACTTTATTTATTTATTTTTAAATGTTTTTCTTTTTAAAAAAATATATTTTATTGTTTTTACAGAGAGAAAGAGAGAGGGATAGAGAGTTAGAAACATCGATGGGAGAGAATCATCGATCAGCTGCCTCTTGCACACCCCCTATTGGGGATGTGCCTGCAACCAAGGTACATGCCCTTGATCAGAATAGAATCTGGGACCCTTCAGTCTGCAGGCCGAAGCTCTATCCACTGAGCCAAACCAGTTTCGGCAAATTTGAACTTTATTAATGGTAACAAATACTGTCAATTATTTCCCTTAAAATGACAGTATAGTTTTGTGCATTTTATAAAAGAGTGTATGCTAAATACCGAAGTCTGAGTAATCATAGTTTGGCTATCCTTATTTCATACTAAAAAATTTTTTGTTGAGTTTTCAGCTCCAACAAGCACAGGGTGTTTTTCTTTGAGGTAATAATCTCACTTTGATACATAATAGAAGTGCTTCATGCACACTTTGCATTTTGTCATATAGAATATTGAAAGGACATTTATTCCAGAGTAGAGATTTGATAAAATTAATAGTTATTACTTTTTCACCAAAGACTTTCTAAAATTTCTCATGGCACTTTAAAAATGGTGATTATATAGTTGTGAGAAATACAATCATTACTAGTACTCCTTGGTGCCACTGCCTTGAGTTAGAAAAATGTATCCCCGGTGCTCTTACATCACCAGTGCAAATGTTAGTATAGTGAGAAAAGGAAGTTATGTCTTAGTATTATTATTAAAATAATACTGGCCTCATGGAACCTGAAAAAGATCTCCAGAGCCCACATTGAGAACCACTCTCCCAGGGTAACAGTTGTTAGAACCCAGATTCAAATGCACATCTATCTTATTTTAAACCTGGAATTCTTAATTATAAGGCACACTGGCTTCACTCCTTTACCTATCCTAGACCTCATAATTTATCATTTCTATTGTTATCAGGACAATACCCTCCACTTCATTGCTCTTTTATCCTTTGTCACTTTGTCCTGAAAATTTACAATCTGAATGAATTTACTCCAACTTAACTGCTAAGCATAGCTGGGAAAAATTAAACAACGGGATGACCCTAAATATATGTAGTTTCAACTTCACATAAGCTCTCCACATCTCTTGAACTTATTCCACATCCTTAGTAACAGTCAAGATGAAAAAAAGGGTCAAGTGCTATAATATCTACTTGAAAGGCAGGTCCTGAAAGTTCACAACCAATCTCATTTTCTTTGCCTCTAGGTGGCAGTAAAGACACCAGCAAATTATGCTTCTAAGAGCTGTTAAACATGTTCACATATTTTAAATCCTTAAAATCTGCTTCTAGGGCATTTTGAATTAAAAAAAAATAAATAAAAAAAAAAAATAATAATAATAATAATAATATTTTTAGTTTTTTACTATTAATAGTACAACCACTTTATATTTATATAGTGCTTTACAGTATATAAAATGTTACTTAGACATCACTTCATAATCATAGGTCCAGATTGATGAATAAAAGGTAAAGTTAGAAGTTGTACTTAGGGTGTTAGACTTTAAGTTAAAATACCTTGAAAAGGCTCTGAAATATAAACTAAAATTGCAACTGAACTATTTATGTTTAGTAAGGCACTGCAGGGTTCTGAGAAAATGTCATCAGTTCATCAGCAGATCTAAGGGCTGATTTTGCACTAAATCAGGGCTCAGCTATTGGGGCAGACACCCTGCATCTAGATAAGACACATGCCTCCAACTACCCCTGAAGGCAGAAGGAGAAATAACTTCTATCACTACTTTGTCTCCTATCAGGACTCCCACCCTAAGGCTAATCTCTTCCCAAGTCTCTTTTATTTTTCCCCAATACCTGCATTCAAGGAGGAAAGAGCTGAACACCCTATAGCCCCTGAAGCACTTGTTCTAAACTGGTTGACTTTGTCCCCAAGGGGACATCTAGCAATGTCTATAGACATTTTTGATTGTCACAACTTGGGGAGCAGGGAGGTTGCTACTGTTAACTACTGGGTTAGAGTCAAGATTGCTGCTACACATCCTATGATACATAGGACAAAATTACTTTTGAAAAATCTCTAGTCATAGAGCTGACAGTTCTTTCAGATTCTATATGTCCCCACCAACTAGCTTTATTCCCTTCAGCAATGTCATAAACCAGAGTGGGCCTCAATTTCCCCAGTCAAAAATTGCACTGGCTGATTTCTAAGGTCTCTTCCAGTTTTAAATTTGACTTCTAAATAGTTTAAATGACTTCTATAACACTTTAAAACAATATTTTGATATGTGATACATTTACAAGTAAAAAACATAGAGATGCTAAAGTTATTTGCTGTAAAATAGTTGTTCTTTTTATCCCACTTGATTTCATCTAATAAACACATTATAACTGCAATGATCAGAAACATTGCCCTTAATGGTAACAGAACAAAACTTTCCAATAAGTTCCCATTTTAATTGCAAACATAAAACATATTAAAAGAATGCATAAATTTCAATCTTACTTTTCACCATATTCAAAATGACCTGCACAGGGGCCATATTTGTATTCATACACAAAACGTGGGATGTAATCAGATGTAATAGCAATTACAAATGCATTGGTGATCACAGCCAGGATTCCAATTCCTTCAAGAATTCCATACCAGATACCTAGTAGAAGAAAGATTAAAGATAGTGAATAAAGTAAAATAAAAATAATCTTATTTCTTATTTTGAAAAGAATGTTTTATTTATGTTGGAACCAGAGCTCAGCTATTATTTAATTTATGGGTATAGTATTTCTCTGCAGATTAAACAATTATTGAATGCTTTGCCACAGAGGGAAGGTAGACTCCCATCTTGAAAGATTTGAAAATTAAAATATCATTAGGAATTGAATCTTGCCTGTAATAATGAGACATGACAGTTGCTTCAAAGGCTAATTATAACTTACTGAAGTAATACAAATAAACAAAAATCTTTAAGTTCTACATCATTGGGTAAAGTATGAAATACATGTATTTACTATGGATTTTGCCTTTATCTTTGTCCAATACCCTTTTAAAGTAAAAATACAAAAATACCTAGTTTGGAATCAGTTTTGTTAGGGCTGGAAAAGAGCCCTAGCAATAGAAACCTGCACGTGGTATTAGATAAAATCTAGCCACCTCTTGTCTTTGCAATGTCAAAACCATTTAATTCCTGAATCTTACCTATGTCAGTTGCTCTGGCCGGCAGAGGCCTCCGCCACTGGGTGACAAATTTGTATGCATCCAGCCTGATTTCAATGATGTTGTTTAACAAAGCCAAAAGAGGGGCCAGAGGAAAAGCCGCAACAAATATGGTGGTGAAACCAAATTGCAAAACTGTAAAAGGGAGAACATTAGAAAATTAGTAATGTAAACAGTGTCATTTATTGAATTCCTTCATTGTGGAATATTAAGTGATTTGCATAAATTTCCCTTAATCTTTTCAACATCTCTTCAAGGTAAATATGTCTACACCACTTTAGAGTTGAGAAAACTAAAGCTCATATGCATTCAATAAACTTGCAAAAGGGTAGATAACTAAACTAAAACCTGCATTAAAATTCAAATCTCAGTAGACTGAAAGTCTATGTTCTTTTCACCTTTATACCATGTAGCATGAAGGAGAAAAGAAGCGGAAATCAAAGAGGCCTTGAAAAATGCTTAGCTCCAGAAGGGACCCAAAAGACCTAATCTTGCCCTCTCTTTGTATAGATGAGAAAACTGAAGGCCAGAGAAAAAGCAAATGCTCCTTTAAAATATATGCTCAAAAGCATGTTGATTTACTATAAATCTTTATTTTGGTTAACTATTATGGCTGGTAAATGTTATGAAGACAACATGTGGTAGACTTCCAAGGGCACTACTTTCATATCTTCTCTAGTTCTGTTGAGATAAAGTTGCAGATGCGCTTCAGAATGCTAGGTTAGAAAGGAGAGAGATGGCTTTCTCTCTTGAACAAAGGCTGTGTGAAATAGAAACTAGTATCAGAAGGTCAAATAGCTCTGTAGAAGGTTCTCTCCTTACCCATTTCTAAGTATTCATCCATTAGTCCGTGAATATTCATGGGCTGCAGATTCCAATCATTTTCCCACTGAGGTATAGAAGCATCTTGTATTCCCCGCCTGATTTTATGTCGTGACCACCAGTTCTGGATCAACCTATACCACAGAGCAGACAAAGGACTTTTGAGCTCTTTTTTCTTAAGTATTTGGTGAGTAATTTATAGTATACCAGAGGCCTGGAGCACAAAATTCTTGCATGGGGGGAGGAGGGTACCTCAGCCCAGCCTGCACCATCTTCAATTGGACATCCCTCTTGCAATCTGAGACCGCTGACTCCTAACTGCTCAATTGCCTGCCTGCCTGATTGCCCCTAACTGCCTCTACCTGTCTGCCTGATTGTCCCTAACCACCTCTTTCTGCCTGCCTGATCACCCTTAACTGCTCCCCTGCAGCCTGGTTACCCCCTGCTGGCCTGGTTGCCCCACAATTGCCCTCCCCAGCTGGCCTGATTGTCCCTAACTGCCTCTGCCTTGGCCCCCACCACATGGCCTTGTTCAGAAGGAAGTCAGACTTCTGGAAGATGGCTGGTTGACCCAGTCTAATTAGCATATTATTCTTTTGTTAGTATAGATCATATATGATATAATTGCTTAAATAGTACAGAAAAGCCTTTTTCAGCAGGAGGAGATGCTCTTGGCAGACAAAAATACATAATCCCTATATCTGGACTGATAGCCATATGCACTATACTGCCAAATTGCTCATTAAAAAATTGAACCGCTTTCTTACACCTTACACCAAACAGCTATTGCTCCTTAAAACTTCTCCTCAGCCCCCACTTTAGGTTCTGCCTTCACAGTTAACTCAGATTAGGTTCTGATTGGTCGTTTTCTATGCTGGCCAGCATCAGAAGTTCTGCCTCTTAGGCAGCCATTGACTCCTCACAGTTCACCCAAATTTGGTTCTGATTGGCTGGTTTCTATACCAGTCAATGTCTCCCACCCTATCTCTAGGCCTATTTCCAGGCCAGATCCACAGCTGCCATGGCGACAATGGATCAGGCCCTGCTTCTCTCTCTAGGCCTCTCTCTAGGACTGATCCACAGCCTCTCTCTCTCTCTCTCTCTCTCTTTCTCCAGGCCTCACCAGCTACTGATCAGGCCCTGCCTCTCTCTCAATCTGGGCCTCACCAGCAGCTGCGGTGACTGTGGATCTGGTCCTGCCTCTCTCCAGGCCTCTCTCTGGGGCTGACCTTCAGCAGCCATGGTAGCAGCAAGGTCGTTAGGCCTCCAGTCCAGCCCTGGGCTGGAGGCTAATGACCTTGCCATGTCCACCTTGCCCCACCCACCCCCACTCTGCCCCACCCACCCAGTGGCTGTCAGCCTTGCTGTGATAGGATCCTTTGGGTAGTGGGGGATGAACTCTATGCACTTCCTGGTGACTAGTCATCTGTTCAGTCATTAAGGTCGTGATGGCCCCTGGCCTTTTATAATGTAGACTAGAGACCCAGTGGAGAAAATTTGTGCATGGGTGGAGTCCCTAGGCCTGGCGGGTGATCAGGGCCAATCAGGGCCATGCTGATCAGGGCATGAACGCCCCAGCAGGGTTGAGAGAGGAGGTGACAGTTGCTGGGCTAGGTGCAGAAGAAACAGATGCCAGAAGCCAATGCTGCCCATGGTTTCCCACCTTACCCCTTCCTCCTTCCCTTAGTGCTGCACTGCCATTGGGGGCCTGCTGGCTGGGGGTAGGATGGGGGAAGAGGCTGGGGGAGGTTATGATCCCCAGTTGGGAACATGCAGGAGGCAGCCAATCAATGATTATGTATTATTATTGATGTTTCTATCTCTATTTCCCTCTCCAAAATCAATAAAATATATATGTATTTAAATGCAAGGGTTTTAGAGGAAGAAAGGTAGGGCAAGGGAGCTATTGACAGGGGGGCATTTGAGATCTTGCTCACATTTTAAATAGGATAACATAAGATGGTCCTCAGGGGGTGACAGGTGAGAAGTGGCAGTGGGTGGAGCAGGGTACTGCATGCTGAGGAATGGGCTGTAATGTCTGGGAATGTCTGTGACAGTGACACCAAGCATGTTTTTGGGCCATCGCTGGGATCATTTATCCCTAAGAGGTTTTAATTCTGCATGGGAGGAGAAACACAAAGATCAGTGGGCCTTTCTTAGCCTAGAAGGAGAGGCAAGCGGCAGGAGTGGGCTGCCCTGCTTCCCTACCAATGTAAACACACAGTGTAAGTGCACATGGATGTCAGTCAGCAGCCAAATCAATGCCCAGCCAGCCCTGGTGGCTGTGTCCTGCCACACTCTGGCTGTGCTGCAGCTCTATTGGCTGGGAAGGCTGAAGCCACACCCCCAAGCATACATAGTATATGAAGGGGCAGGCAGGAAGCCTAAAGCTGGAAGTCAGAGCTGAGGAGGTCAGCCTCACTGCCTCTGCCATAGAGATGGAGGGAGAGCAGCTGTCGGTGTGACTGGCATTAGAGTTGGAGCGGCTGTGCTTCCTGCACATCACCAGTGAGTCCCCGTGAGCCCACAGTGTGCCAGCTGGGCCAGGTGTGGCCTGGGGAGGCCTTGCCCTCCTGGAGCCATTCTTCCCAGGGTGGCAGTGGTGGCCACTTTTTTTTTCTTTCTTTCAATTTATTTATTTTTCTTGGAAAGCAAGCTCTAGGCTTGCAGTTCCTGGGATCCCTGGTCCATAGTGTGCACCTCCAGGCCTCACTGCACCTGCTTCTCCCTCTCCTCCCCATTCCTGTGTTAAGTGTCTGGTCCCTGGTGATCAGTGCACATCATAGTAACTGGTGGAATCGTAAACTGGTCATTCTGGTCATTCTACCATAATGGTCACTGGGCTTTTATTATATAGATTAGCATCAATTATCCTGAGACTACACTAAACATTCCTGGAACTAAAGATATTTGTATGGTCTCATCTTTCAAGTTTAGCATGAGAGAATAGGCCTCAGCCTTCAAGAACTCTCCAAGATCCTATACACATATTTATCTAGGACTTGACCTCCCATACATTTAGATTCTTCATAATATTGATTAGACAAACATTTGTTTATATGACTGCTTCCCACACATCATCTATATAAATAATTAAATTTCTATGTTGCCTGTTGTGATTGCATCTGAGCCCTTAATTTCTCATAACCCCAAATGTTCTGGGCTATGCTTTCTGAACATGAGTAAAAGCATGTTGAGAGAGAGAGAGAGAGAGAGAGAGAGAGAGAGAGAGAGAGAGAGAGAGAGAGAGACCGAGACCCCTAGAGATAGTTTCAAGACATACAGATTCTAGTCCCTATCCTTCAGTCATTATGTGGTGAGTTTTAGCAAGTCACTTCACTTCTCTGAGTTTATAAAGTGAAGTGTTTGGGCATTAGTGATCTCATTTTGTTACTACACTGATTGATAATTTACAGACAATTGGTGTGTGTTTGAATTCATTTCTCAGATTTGTAAAGAAAGTAACAATAATCTTTCCTAAGCTCAGGGACAGTCTTGAAATTAAGTGACGCAGAAATATCCCAATATGTACATATTGTGGGCTTTTGGGTAATGAATTATTTTAAGTTAGATGAAAATGATCTCTGGGGTGAGCTAAATTCCATAGGACTTGGTAAACAGTACACAACGCTCATTTTTTCATTAATTGTGGACCTAGAACTTCAGTAGGAGTTGGAAGAAAAACATGGAGACCAAAACATCAGGCAATGCTTCAATATGTGCCCCATGGGGCTGCCAGTGGGAGCCCATGAAGATAAAAATGGAATGGAGGTTAGAATTGAGGCAGGTCTGCTTGCTTCTTTTATTTATTTCAATTCTTCTTAAGATTTGACTTGGAAAAAGAGAACTGTGAATAAAAAGTTTGAAAACCATGCTTTAGTGATTGGTTTACCTTTGTGAGATTTTCTTCAACAATGTCTTTGCCCAACTGTTGGACAAACACCAATAAGATTTCCTTTGTCATGGTACCCTTGGTGCTTCATATGCATAATCCAGGTTGACAACTGGGCAAGGCCTTAGTAAAAATGTGCTGTTCAAAGTACATGGCTTATATACAGAAGTCTAGGACAATGAGTTCAACAGAATCATTCTTCATATTATAATTACTGCACCATCATGATGGTGCTTGTAAAGTACTTACAGCATGTCATATCCTGTACCTAATTTTCTCAGGCATTTTTAAACACTATTCCCCAAACCATATGTTTCAAAGAGATGACCTAAGCATAGGAAGGGATATGATGAAAAGACTAGACTTCCCAATCCTCATCCCCTATTCTGTCTTCATTTAGAAGAGACTCATTTAAATGTGTTATAAAAATCTCTTCACAAAAGTTATGTCATTTATTGACAGTTAATGAGCAGTGGGTCATCTTAATTAATCTTTATAAATCCATTATTTTACAAATAACATCTCAGTAAGGTCAAGTAAGCTATAACTTTAGCAAGGGGCAGAGAAGGAATTTAAACAAGGTCTCAGTAATTTCATACTCTATGCTCTAGGACTGCTTGGAATTTAATACAATACTTTATGTTTGATTTCAGGGATAATATCACCTCTCCAGCCTCAGGGTCTCTGCTGAGAAATGTCCTGATGCCATTTGTGGACCAGCAGGGAGAAAGAATCATGGTATAATTTGATGACTAATTCTAAACTATTTTTATATCATCTATCAGCTAACCAGTTCTTCCCTCAGCTTCAGGAAATTCCTCAGGATAATCTTATTTCTAATTTTGATTTCCCCAAAGTTTACATACAAAAGTGTGTAAGATACACTGTTCCACTGTATTCTGTAGGATAATCTATTTAGTAGATGTAAGAGTGGGGATTCAGGATTCTTCCATGTCAGCAATTCAGACAGTTAAAACTTCCCTAAAGGAACAAAGAAAGTGGTATTGATCTGATATTACCACAATCAATCTTGTTCTAATGATGTGTGTGTGTGTGTGTGTGTGTGTGAGCGTGTGTGTGTGTGTGTGTGTGTGTGTGTGTGTAGCAAAGAGTACAAACCTCATCCATCCATGAATTTATCTTTGTTTTACTTATTTTTGAGGGAGGGATGTGTGGAAATGGAGTCTTTATTACACAATAACCATCTTGGTCTTTTGATAACCAAAATAAATCAGAAAGTTATTTTTATCCTCAAGAACCTGTACTATCAATAATGTTTTAAGAATAACAAGTGTTTTATTTTTATTTATTTATTTTTAAATATATTTTTATTGATTTTTTTACAGAGAGGAAGAGAGAGGAATAGAAAGTTAGAAACATCGATGAGAGAGAATCATTGATCAGCTGCCTCCTCCACACCCCCCACTGGGGATGTGCCTGCAACCAAGGTAAATGTCCCTGACTGGAATCGAACCTGGGACCCTTCAGTCCGAAGACCAACACTCTATCCACTGAGCCAAACCGGTTTCGGCTAACAAGTGTTTTAATGTGTTGATCAGCATACAGTTACTCTATATCTATTCGTATTTCTTTAGTGCCTACAATTGTTCTTGAGGTAGCTATAGCTGTTGATCCCCTTGTAGAAATCTAGAAACTGAGGCTCAGAAAACTTTACTAACATACACACAGTCACACTTCAGTGAGAAGTACAGCAAGAACTGAACCCCCAATTAACTACTTAGCCCAATTTCCTAAGAACTATTCCCACTACCTCCATCTTCTTTGTAACTATATACAATATAAGGCAATTTTAAAAATAAAGTGCTTACGGATATCCCAATTCCATGAAGTTGTTCCATATTTGCTTCAAAAACATGATAACACCCATCTGGAGGCAGAGGTCTATCAAGCAGCCGCTAGGATGACACTGAAACAGAATGAGAATAGCAATGATCTTGCTTTCCCCAGTTGTCTCGAGCATCCCCACCTTCAAATTGTAATGCAAATTCTTAGGCCAGGTCACACTAACTATCTCAAGATGAGGACACTTGATAGGGGAGTTTTTAGAATTTATATTGGAATTTTAATCAAAATTATAACAGCATCAAATATAACGTTTAATGAGCACATATTATCTGCCAAGCTCTGTGTTGGGCATGATAACCTTCAATAAATGTTCTGGAATACTATCTATCTATTCATAGGAGATAGACAAATATTTCATTCTATGGAAAATGTTTATAACATATTCTTTTTAAATAAACGTTTTTATGTTAGAAAACTTTAAATTTATAGAACATGTGTAAAGATGATACATAGAGTTCCCTCCATTGTCCCTAATACTATCAAGGTATATTTGTCAAAGCTAAGACACCAACATTAGTACAATGCTATTAACTAAACTCTAGACTTGATTTAAATTTTTCCATTTATATCCGACCCAGGATACACAATGAATTTATTTGTCATGTCTACTCAGTTTCCTCTGATCTAGACAGTCTTATGAGTTTTTATTCCTTGATACTTTTAAGCACTGCTGGACTAGTATCCTGTGGGAAAATCCCCCAATCTGGGTTTTTCTAATGTTTTCATATTTTGAGACTGTGGTTATGTGCTTTGGGGATGAAGGTAGATCACAGAAGTAAAGTGCCATTTTCATCAAATCCCATTAGCAGATACGTGACTTCCACATGATGGCACTAGTGGTATTTTATTAATCTTAATCGCTTGGTTGGTATAACAGTGTTTTTTTGTTTGTTTGTTTGTTTGTTTTTTAGGTATTTCTACTGTAAAGTTACTAAATTTTTCTTTTCCCTAATCTTTACTTTAGAAGTAAGTCACTAAGATCACTAAGTCTAGTCCATTCTCAAGATGAGGGACTATCTAAATATATTAGAACACATTTTTAAGTGATAAAAGCATGCCCCCAAAATAGTTTGTCAGTATGATTTTGATTTTGCCTTTTGATCCTCTGCATTTTTAGATGTTCAACAAAAGTTAGCATTAGACAAAATTGGGCACATTCAGGGTAGTACTGCCTTAACCAAACAGAGACAGATTCATGGAAATAGACTCATAGATACTGACTGGGTGAAAAAAAAAAAATGAATGGATTAAGCAAAAACAAAACAAAACAAACAAAAAACCAAAACATCCATAGACACAGAAAACAGTAGAGTGGTTACCAGAAACAAAGGAGGGTAAGTGGAGGTAGAAAAGGGTAAAAGGAGAATAAATGGTGATGGAAGGAGTTTTGACTTTGGGTGGTGAACACACAATTCAATGTACAGATGATATAGAATTGCACACTTTAAAACATATAAATGTCACCCCAATAAATTCAATAAAAATTAAAAGAAAATTCTACCTTTAAAAAATGTTAGCATTAGAAACCCACACAAACAAAAATGGGATTACAATAAACAGTGCAATCAATGTGTTATGCTTGAAAACTATGCACTATAGAGGACATTTGGGTAGAAAAATGCGAGTCTGTTTCTTTGGAAATAGGTTCATGTCCTGCTCATAAAGATGATAGATTCTCCAGCTTTGATCCAGATTCTATTTCTATCAAATAGGTACCAGTGGGACTTCAAAGAGAACAAATAATTAGGACATGAAGAGCCTGCTTTTCCAGTTTCAGCACAGTAATTTAAAACCCCCTAATCTGAGCCAGAGATAGGGTTTGCCAGTGGCCATTTTTATTGTGTGTAAAAGTCTCAATTTTCTCATCCAAGCATGCCCCTTCTTTCTAGGATGAATTTAGGACCCTCTGAACTTTGCCACATGTATATGATAAGTGGGTAGGTAGAATGTCTGAGGGAGAATAATTACTAAACTACAGAAGCAGATCACAGATCACAGCTGCAGGCTGAAACTTCATTTTTGCGGTCTCAAAGAGGCAAATTAACTTGTCCAAGGTCATGCAGTGGTGACTGGTGGTGTGGGAATAAAAGCCTTAGTATCATTGCAACCTAATTCACTGCTTTTTTATATAGTGCTAAAGGTGAGTTCTATTTACCAACTGTGTTTGTTGCCTTGAGGGGCTGGTTTAGAAAAGGCTATACTTAGAGTAAATGAGCAGACAGGAGACCCAGGCTTTGATTCCCATTGTATCACTCAAAATTCTATGACCAACAACAACCCAAAGAAAGCTGGGTGTCCTTATCAATTTATAAGAATGTTTCTATAATTAGAGGCAAATTATGTAACTTCTCTAAGCTTCTGTGTTCTCCTCTGAAAAATGAGTGTAATAGCAGAATTTTTGTGAGAAATAAATGAATAAATGTATGTTGAACATTGGAAATGATTGCTGGAATGTGCTGGCATATAGTAAGTCCCAAATAAAAGTTAACCATTATTAACATTTTATGTAGATTTACATAAAATCTTATGTGAGATATTATATACTTATTCATAAATATCCTAAATTGTAGTATTTTCTCTGTCTTTAAAATGGCACCCATTATTTGTGCCAGAGGCTTTACATGCATGATACAATTTAATCTACTTATCACCAGTACTACTAAAATAGTCATTAATGTCAAAATTTTAAAAATAATAAACCTGAGACAGAAATAGTTAAGATTATGCATCTGGGTGGGACAGAATTAGAATGTAGACTGTCAGACTTAAAAGGCAAAATATTTATTACGTATCATGGTTATGCTCTTTTCTTTGAAACTAATTACATCAAAGGAAAGGAAGTTCATTTGTATACCGCATATTGCAGCAGAGGCCTAGATTAGCATATGTGTAGTTGAATTCAGAGGGTCAGTTCTTATTTTCCATTATATCAATATATACTGTTTATATATCTTAATATATCTTTACTTCTAGGATTATCAAGATTTATCACAAATCCAAATTTTTCATTGCACAGATTTTCCTCCCAAAATAAATAATCCTTTGTTAAAAAATATGGCCTCTATCTATGTCATATATATATATATATATATATATATAGATGAAGGCCATATTTGAAGCCAAAATGTCTTGGATGGCTATAAAACATTTTTTCCTGAAACTAGTATTATATTTCTTTGGGACTTTCAAAGAATAATGGCTTCTAATAATTTCACAAGGATATCTTTATTTAACAAAATAGGGTATTTAATAAACAAGGATATCTTTATTTAACAATAATTAAACAAAATTATTGGTGGCACCAAAAATACAGATCTACCTGCCTATAGCCACTCTGTTCCCCATACTACCCTTGCTAACTTCAGTTGGACACCCCTGGAAAAAAGTAAGCATTAGTTCCCAAATTGGATAGATGGATAGCCTTTTAGCAGATTTAGTCATTCTTCTGAGCTATGAAAGAAAACTGCAGGTTAGATTTGGGGGCTTCCCTGAAATCTGGGATTTTGAATGGCCTTAGTCTTCTACTGGCCAATAGAATAATACATGGGTAGCTATGGAGACAAAGCATTGATAAATATCAACTACAATTTATAGAGTATCTACCACAGGGGTTATGCTAATTCTGTTACATAAATTATTTCTTATCTATACTAGTAAACAGCTTTGCAACCTAAGTGTTACTATTACCAACTTACAGATAAGGAGAAAGATATTTAGAGAGGCCAAAAATGGTTTGGCTCAGTGGATAGCGCATCAGCCTGTGGACTGAAAGGTCCCAGGTTTGATTTTGGTCAAAGGGCATATACATTGATTGTGGGCACATCCCCAGTTGGGGGTGTGCAGGAGGCAGCTGGTTGATGATTCTCTCTCATCGGCTTTTCTAGCTCTCTATCCCTCTCCCTTCCTCTCTGTGGAAAATCAATAAAATATATTTTTTTAAAAAAGATATTCAGAGAGGTTAAATGAAGGGCAAAGAATTAATAAGTAACAAGGTTAGAATGTGAGACCAGTTTTCTATAATATAAAGCATATGCTCTTAGAAAGTTTTAGGCTTTCTCAATGTAATCCCTTCTACCTTCTCTCTCCTATCCCTCCCACAGTCATTGGCCCATATCCATGAATAACCCCACACCCACCCTTACAGGGTTACTTACTTCCTCCAGTCTCCACCGGTTAAAAAGTTTATTGTAATTTCCTGGGTGGCCTACAAATCTGTAAAAAACCATTTTAATTCGTTAGCATTTATGTGGGTTGACTGAAGAACATCTAATGTATCACAAGTGCATGTGTGGGTAGACATAAAGGTTCATTGGTGCAATTTGTTCCTAAGTGGTTACTTAGGCCAAACTTACACATCAACCTGACATGAAAAGGAAAAAGTGATGTGTGAATTCAATACCAACGGGTTGAGAAAGTACAGAGAAACCAACTGAATGGATTTTCCCACTTTCACCTGTGGAATTTTAATGCCTGCTTGACTGAGTTAAAAATATTAACATAATGTGCTAAATAATATAATTAAAAATGTTTCTAGCTTCAGTATGTTTCCATGGCACTGGCTGAAGTGTTAATCATATGGCAAACCAGAACCAATAATTTAATATAATTCCTTCCTTCCTTCCTTCCTTCCTTCCTTCCTTCCTTCCTTCCTTCCTTCCTTCCTTCCTTTCTTTCTTTCTTTCTTTCTTTCTTTCTTTCTTTCTTTCTTTCTTTCTCCAAAAAAATAGGGGAAAAAATGTTAACATGATTGGTTGAAGAGGTTTCCACACTAAGGAGCTGTAACCTAGGGTTATTCAAAATTTATTTTCTTATTTAACAAAACCATTACTGATGACAGGACAGTAATAATTCAACCCATGTAGGTATATAGGTTTTATTCTTTTATGCCAACTTTAATTGGTAGTGGTACCTGGAAATACTATCCTGAAACATTTTGATTCAAACATGTGAAGACTGATTAGCCCCATTGTCCATGCCTGGGGATCAGAAAGTGCCGCCTTTGTTAATAAATTGGAAGTGGAACTGTTGAGAGTCTTTTTCACTCTATAAAGATGATATATATATAAAACTGACTTACCTCCCCAAAAAGAAAGCGATGTAGAAGATAGAACTGTTTAAATTAACAAACTGGAAGAGGAACATCTTCAGGGCAAAACTGTTTTCCCATTCAGATTCTGTTCGAGGATATTCTAAAAGGAACATAGAGTTTGTTTACACAGATGAGGTGAATGACAAGAAATGTGGACACAGAATCCGAAGCCCCATGTTTAAGTTTTGGTTCAGTCATTTGCTAGTTGTATGAGGCACTCAGTAAAATGCCTGTCAAATGTGAATGATAATATTTGCTGTACAGAGCTGATGAAATGAACCAATGAGATCATCTGCATACTTTCCCCACAGCTCCAAAAATATGATGCCTGATATTAATATCTACAGGTTTCCAGGATTCTCTCTGTTCCTCTCATTTAGAAATAACCATAAATATTAAGTCAGTCTTTCACTGTCTAGCTAAATTGTCCATAGAGTTCTTTGAAGGATGAATATTTCCTGCACAGACTTAGTGAATTGTTAAAGAGATAAAAGAGGGCTACATCCATCAGAAGAGCTGAGTTCTTATCTCAGCTTTACATCCAGCTGCTAGTCATCTCAGGCAGGTCTCTTCATATTTTATGCAATAAATTTTATCATCTATGAAATAAGGAATTTACAAGAGATGAATTCAAGAACCCTGTCAATTCTCACATGGTATGGATCTAGGAATCTTAAAACAAAACAAAAGATAATGAGAGAGACTGATGAAGATGTAAGCATGAGCAGCCTCTGCTCCTTCCTGGTATACAAATAAATGACAGAAAACATGGATAGATAGATAGATAGAGATAGAGATAGAGATAGAGATAGAGATAGAGATAGAGATAGAGATAGAGATAGAGATATATAAAATACTGTAATAATAATTGAAGAATTCAAGAAAGGTAAAAAATTTGATTGGATCTAATTTAAGAAAATAAAAAACACGCTAAAATATAGGCAAGAGTCAATCACAGAATAAAGAGGGAATAGGTCCCAGGGAACTTCAAACCCAAAGGGAGTTGGTTGCAGAAATAGAAGGGTCTGTGCAGCATCCACAGAGTGACTCGTTGGTGGGCACTGTGACAGCACTCAGGAGAGCTAACATTTCCTCACAGGAGTATGTACTATGGTATTCCTGGTTCTTAGCACAAATAACTGTTCTGTCTCATACTATTAATTAAATACCCCAAAAACACTTCAGTAGATTTGCTGCCATCCTGAATATAAGTTCATTAAAAGAAAATGAATATAGGTAATCAGAGCTGTAAGAATGGTTTGAGACATTCCAGTGCAATTGCTTCATTACCCAGCTGAAGATACTTTAGCTCAGATAATGAAATGTTATTCCCATTTATTGAGCACTTGTCATGTATCAGGCAGCCAATCTATAACAATGATGAAATAGGATTGTTCTCATTCTCATTTTCCAAATGAGGAAATTGAGATTCAAAAAGAGGAGGTGGAACAGAGGGAAGAGAAGGAGGGGGAGTAGGAAGAGAAAGAATGGGGAAAAGAGAAAACTTACTCATAGTCACATAATATCCTAGTGATATAATCATTTAGCTCTAGAGCATGAACTAGGGCTCAGTTGTCTCCTTTATACAATTTTCTTCTATTATCACTTGTCCTTGTAATGACATTACAGGAGAAGTAATATATTACAGTGGAGTTATGTTACTCCACCATAGTTAACTGGAGTGCGTCATATCTGCATTTACATTCTACTTATTTAATTATCTTGTTTCATAATCCATAAAATAAGGATCCTACTGTCATAGATATATGGTTACAATAAAACAAAATGATGACTGAGAAGTGTTTAGTACAATGCCTGGGATCTGGTGAGTTCTCAAACAATAAAAGATAGCTCTATAATAAAAATTCTGTCCCCCCAAACTGAAGGATCAAACATCAAGCTAAAATACAGGGGGGAAAATAAATTTCTGACATACAAGGTCTCAAGAAATTTAGTTTCCAGGGAACAAGATAAGGAATAAAGCCGAGACAGATGGTGACATAGGATCCTGAAAGTAGTATCCTGAAAAATAAAGGTAAAGCAATTCCCAGAGTGCTGGTGAAAGCAAGAGTAGATTTTGCTGACACAAGCCTAGAGGGTAACCAATTGAGACTGGAGTATACAGTGGGCTCAGAAAGGATAACTCTAAGAAGAAAATAAAATGAGTAGAATTCTTGATATTTTTAAATATATCTAGAGAGAATTTATAGAATTGAGGCAGAAAGTTTGGGATAACTTAAGAAAAAATATATAAAAAATTAAGCAAATATGCTTTTATTTATTTATTTATTTATTATTTTTTTTTTTTACCATACCTTAATTAGATAGGACAACAGAAATATAGACAGAATGATGTGAACATCCATAACTAATCCAGTTAAAAATGCTGATGTGTACTTCCTTTGGAAGGAGGAGAAATAACAGTTGTGTATACAGGTGATGGATAGGGAAGTATGTGAAGACAAGACATTATGACCTAAGTTGTCTTTGTAATTGGAAGGAAATAGCTGCCTAAAGCAGAAAAGTCCAAGAATGGTAGTAGAGGCAATGTCATTTAGAAATAGGGTAGAAAAAGAAACTGATAAAATTGGTAAAATGTAATCTGTTTGGCACATAAAAAATAAAAATGGGTAATGTGGCAAAGGATAGGTTTTCACTATAAATCTATTTTGCCTTTAAACTGTATACATGAACAATAAACAAACAAATGTATAAATAGTGTACATGCTATAAAATATTTTGAAAAAAATAATATTGGGGTGGAAAAACAAAGAACTGAAAAGGTAGAGGAGCAAAACATTTTAGTGTAGGAAGAACCAAATTTGCTAATTCTCTATACCTACACAATATAGTCCAATATCCAATGGCACTTATTTCACTTTTATTGACAATTATATAACTGAAGTTGATATTAAAAATACTGAAGTACATAAACCAACTATAAGCTGATAGGCCCTAAAGAAGTATTCTTCTAAAAAGGAGTGAAGAAAAACAGACTTACCTAAATTAGTGAGAAGATAAGCAATTTTTTCATAAGCCTGTAATAAGAGAATAATAGTTACTATTATTGTTTTCTTTAGAAAAAACTGTATTTACATAATCAAAGAGTATTCTACAAAGTATCTATATTTTTATTAACTAAAAGCATGCTTTAGGCTAGTGCTTTACATATATACATACAATGCATGTGATATAAACGTGTTGTAAATATATATATATATATATATATATATATATAGTCACAATTGATTTCTGAAATAACAAAGTTATTTTTGGTAGCTATTGTTGTTTCCATTTTATAAATAAAGGAAATGAGACTGGGGTTTGATTACAAAATTATATGTTCTTCAGCCTGGCCTATGCCTTCTCACAATCCGGGCTGAGGGATCGCCCCCCCGCCCCCCAAAGTGCACAAATTTCATGCACTGGGCATCTAGTGTTTTATAATAGTCCAAGTAAATATAGTTGGGAAAATACATTTCTTCTATAGACAGTAGGGTATTATGTGTTTGTGAATATATGTGTTTCTATGTAAATATTACTATATAACTCTGTAATTCTACAAATTATTCTTTAAATTTCAATAACCTTGCTTGTTGTCATGCAAAATTAAAAGGTAGGTGTCTGGATACTTTAAAAGTTGTTCACTTCCCCCTATCTGTTCTTTCAATAGAACTATTGTGATTATTCATCTTAGTCATAATTCAAACCTACTTTGTCCTAAGATCTAAAGTGTTATGTTGAGATTGAAAGATTATATTGAGTACAATAATCTCATTCTATCTCTTGTGTAGGTGCTTTGTTTTTTTTTTATTATCTGAAGTATACACACAAGTAAATTTTAGGACAAGATTAGCTTGAATTCATGAGCACCTGATTGCAAAATATTATCTTCCCCACCCTATTTATCAAGTTAAATAATTATAGAAGAATCTCCAAAAAATGTAAGGTTTGTCAATTAATAAATACTATCTAAGTGGTATTGTGCCTCTAGCACTAATTCGAGTGCCCTCCCTGGGTTTGGAAGAACATTTTATTTAACTATCTGCCATACAGAGTATTTGCCTGGTGACAAGCAGTGCTTTATATATAATATAATTTGCTAGTCCATATAACAATTTCATCAAATAGATCTAATGATCCCATTTTACAGATGAGGAAACCAAGGTTTCAAATATCAGTTCCTTGCCTGAGATAAAACTACTAAGTAAATAACAAAGTCAGGATTTGCAGAATGGCTCTCTTGACCCATCTGTGCTATCTATGCCTTGTCACATAAACTATTTCAGATTTTTGTTTTAATTCTTAGCACTTAGAGTCTGTCTGCAGGCCTGGGGTGGCGATGGCTGAAG
This sequence comes from Pipistrellus hanaki, assembly GCF_964339955.1. Lineage (NCBI taxonomy): Eukaryota > Metazoa > Chordata > Mammalia > Chiroptera > Vespertilionidae > Pipistrellus > Pipistrellus hanaki. The sequence continues at coordinate 59,175,180 of NC_140511.1, read as the reverse complement.
CTGATGCCCCAAGGGAGCACAAAAATGTTTGGAAGAATGTTATGAATCACAAAAGATGCACATCCACTTCTGGAAATATTACTCTTGCGAAGCTCTCTGGGGCACTTTGGAACCTGCATCATCCAAGGCCCAGATGCTAGCATGAGGATGACTCACAAAACCTGGCCTTGCCGAGTGACTGGCAAACTCTGAAACCACCACAAAGTGCAGCCATAATGTGAATACATCCAACTGTATGGTGCATGGCAGCAATAATTTTGACGAGAGAGAGAGAAAGAGAGAGAGAGAGAGAGAGAGAGAGAGAGAGAGAGAGAGAGAGAGAGAGAGAGAGAGAGAGAGAGAGATATGTATTTGGGGAAAGAGAAAATAAGGAGAGTCAGTATTAACTGTCTGGCCACAACATTTATATATATAGAGAGAATACTCTTTCATGGGACTTTAATGCCAGTGGCCAGAGAAAAATGACATACAGTGTGCAATTGGTCAGGAGATTAACATTATGATAGAAAGATAAAGGTTTTCTGGATAGAGCGTGGTGGTGGGCACAGAGGTTGGTCAGGGAAGCCTCTCCAAGAGGGTGGCATTTTATGAGCAGAGAACTGCATGAAAGGAGGGGGCCAAGCAAGATTGGTACCAAGTTCCTTAGAGACCCAGGAACAGCAGGTGCAAGAATACACTTGGTTTGTTTAATGAAGGGCATGGAAGTTAGAGGACAGCAGTGGAGGCAGTAAAGAAGCAAGTAGGAAGAGATGAGTCAGAGGATCCTCAGAGGGAAACAGTATTTCAGGGCCTGGGAGGCCATGGTAAGGATTTTCATTTTGAGCTTCCCACTAATGTTTTGTTTTGATGTGTTATGCACAAATCAATTGGGAAAAATAAGAAGGGCAAAGGCAGGCAAAGGACAAGGTTATTGTGAAGGGGCATATTAAGGAGTTCTACACTTATTTTATTCTTTTCTCTCTTTATCCCTTTCTTTCTCCCTTTCTTTCTCCCTTTCTTTCTTTCTTTCTTTCTTTCTTTCTTTCTTTCTTTCTTTCTTTCTTTCTTTCTTTCTTTCTCTTTCTTTCTTTCTCTTTCTTTCTTTCTCTTTCTTTCTTTCTTTCTTTCTTTCTTTCTTTCTTTTTTTTCTTCTTTCTTTCTTCTTTTTTATTCTTCCTTCTTTTTCACTGTTCAATGCCTGTTTACTATTTATTTTATTTTTAAATCTTTATTATTGAACGTATTACATATGCTCCCCCTTTTTTTCCCCATTGACCCCTTCTAGCCTACTCTTGCCCCTCATCCCAGGCCTTCACCACACTATTGTCTGTGTCCATGGTTTATGCATAGACACATACAAGTACTTTGGTTGTTTTCTTCCCACCCACCCACTACACTTCTTTTAATATTCTTTGTTTCTGAGTTAGAGTCTCGCCATCTAACCTTCACTATGAAAATAAGTTCCAGATAAGCTTTCACAGAATCCAAAGGAGATTGCTTTTCCTGAGTAATGCACCTTTTGAATTTCTAGAAACTATGGACATAGACATGAACAAATTAATCAAATACACTTTTTAGAGAGCCAGCCATTTCATTAAAGGAGTTGGTTGGCATCACCTTCTTTCTAGATTAAGATGTGTGGCCCAACTCTTTGATCCACCCTATTCTCTAATAACCTGCATTGTAATTGGCCACCAGTGGTAACCAGGTGTTAAGGAAAATTAGGTACATTTTGAGATCTTCAGTGATTAGGCCCATAAAAGAAACAGGAATGTATGCTCTGGATTCTACGGATGGAAAGAGATCAATAATGTGGAAGAGTCCAGAACTAGCACAGACTACTTACATTAGCCAAATGTATTTAGGGCTTTTTGTTGTTGCTGTTACAGTGCACTCATTACATGTTATATGCACTCTAAAGGAACTTATTCTTTTATTGACCATGTTGAAATGGCTTGGTTGGCTTAATCTCAGATATTTCAAACTACAAGAGTACTTTTACTGTGACTACACATTAATCATGAGAATAGACAGCTGTAACCTCTTCTTAAGTTAATTAGGGTATAATTGACAAGCAACAAGAATATACATTTTGGAATAATTGCACAATTTAATTTTTCATTTAAATCTTCTTGGAAATAAATATTTCCTGATATGATGGTAACATTTATGTCACAGTAATCTTGCTACCTTTAAATAACACAGCATTTTCATGGGTGACAAAATGAAAAAGAAAAAAGACAGGATTAATAAAGAGCAACTCATGGTTTCAAATTCTGCCTTTGTGGGATTTTACCTATATGCCTAGTAAAGGGATATTAAAAATAATAAGAGTTTTGGTTATTATTAAATTATTCCCAATTATCTTTGGAAATGTGGTGTCTGACCTTGGCTATGTATCTAAATTACTTAGATCTCTTGAATCACTAACTTCCTAATGCTACTTTAGGGTCGGAATGAATCAGAATCACTTGTATTTTTTTAAAATATAGATTGCTTGGCTCCACAAAGGAGATCCTGAATGGAACTTGGGATCGGCCTTTTTGCAAGTGATTCAGCTGACTTCAGGCATAGTAAGAGCAAAAAACATTTCTTTAGTTACTCTCCTGATCTTTAAGATGGACTTGTAATCAAATTTTGATTATTTTAGTCTCTATTTTTATCTCAAATATTTACTTAGGGATACCATCATGTATCTTTCTTAAATCTTAAGATAATGTATATTCTTTGGTTATTAGTTTGAATAACGAGTGCTACAAACTTGGAAGAAACTGAAAACATAATTTCAGTAACAAATAATTCTGAACACATGAAATATTCAAGATGCTAGGATTTTTGGAGAATAAAACAATTAAAATTTATTCAAAAATATTTTAAATATACAATAAATTGCCTAGGCAGTAGGCGGGAATCTGGAGATAAAAAAAAAAAATGAGGAAGCTACTAAGAAGCTTACACCCTGACAGAGGCAGAGAGGCATGCCTGTAACAGAAGAGTATTCATAAGAGGGATTGTTTCCTTCCACCAAGAGAATCTGATAAGGAGGGAGAATAGGCATGTCCACCCACCTTGTGAGGTGAATATAAACAAAGAGAGATTATTCAGTTCTACCTACAAGATTGAAAGAAAACTTTATTGGGGATGTGATCCTTAAATAGAATTTTCCAGGATGAAGAGGTATTCTTCAAGGAGTCAAAAGAAAACACACACACAAAACAGCAGATAGAGGAAACACTGTGAACTAAAAGACAGGGTTGTAAAAGCAGAATGCCAGGGAGCAAGCAGCAGCGTAGGTTTGTAGCTGTAGTGCAGCCCATGAAAGGGAGGGAGAGGCACTCCTTTGGACAGGAAGATAAAGGAAGGATGGATTAAATAAGGGAGGGACTTATGTGCCATGAAAATGAATTTAGAATTTCTATCGGAGGCAATGGCAATCTGTGGAATAGTTTCAAGTACAAAATAAAGTGATCAAATGCAGTTTAGAAAGAGCCTTCCAACAGTAAATTGTTAGGTAGAAAGAAAGAGCTGAAAATAGAGACAGGAAGACTAATCAGTTACAAGGCTGCTGCACCAGTCTAAGCTAGAAAGGTCCCAAGTAGTTGTGAGGATGGTGAGCAGGGAATAGATGAGAGAGATGCTACAGAAGCAAAATTTACAATAGTCACTGATATGATGAAGGAGACAGAAGAAATGCTTGAAGAATGACACAAGATTTCTGCCTGTGTCCATTAAACATCGAAAGTTCCTTATTTAAAAATAATTGTTTGGTTGATTTAAACTATTTTTCCAAGCCTACATGCCATAATTTCATGAATTATAGCTGAAAAGCACATTAGATCAATAAAATATTTTTACTGAGTCCAAGTCCCTCATTTGAGGAATATGGAAGCCCAGGGATCATAAAGTCAAGCTATTAAAAAACAAAAAGCTGTATATTTAGATTTGATTCAAAATAACAAGTAGCATTTGGTTTTCTTGGTGAATCTATTATCTTGGTATAATTTTTTAAAGAGTCTGGAATTTTGATATTATTTTAATTTATATATATATATATTAAGCCCTGAAATTAATCCTGCATACTCAGGTAAGTCAGAAGGGCTGTTTAGTAATCTGTGAAGTATCTTAATATCCTGAGTAGGGAGGGAATGCATGAATTCAGAAGAGCATTATTGTTTTACACTGATGAAATCTGAGGAATATAACATTCTTTTCACATTTGTTGAGTTGGCATTGAGTTCACTTCTTTTATGCTAAAATGCTAAATCCATTTTTAAATCTTCTGAGTTAGCTTAAGAGCAAAGAAAAAGTATTTATGGTCTATTCCAATTTCTATCATCTTTTAAACTTTGTGCTAAAATGCCTAACAAACAAACATTTAGAGAAAAAAGAAAGAAAGAAAGAAAGAAAGAAAGAAAGAAAGAAAGAAAGAAAGAAAGAAAGAAAGAAAGAAAGAAAGAGAGACACATGACAACAGTACGGTGATTGCCAGAGTAAGGGGGTGGGAGGAGGTGGATAAAGGTAAAGGGGTGTGGATAAATGGTGATGGAAGGAGACTTTGACTTGGGTTGATAAATATATAATACAATATAAAGGTGGTATATTGTAGAAGTGTATACTTGAAATCTATATACTTTTTATTAACCAATGTCATCCCCCATAAATTCAATTAAAAAAAAAAAAAAAGCAAAGTCAGTCCTGTCTTCTCCCAGCAACTATGGATGATTGTTACAGCACTATGGAGTTACTCCTATCTTTAATTAGATAGAACTAGTGGAATTTTGAGGATCTGAAAATATTGTTTTCATGACAAAAATAGTACTATCTTCACCTCCCTATTAAGGTCTTATTTCCATAAGTAGAGATACACTCCATTCAGTTCAGTCTTTGTTATTTGAGAAATGCATTAGTTTAGAAAAAAGAATATATTAAGCCTTATCATACATAGAAACATAGTTAGAACAAGCTGCATGTGAACCTTTTGAAAGAGATGACTATGTGTATGAGGACAAATTGAGATTATAGCGAAGGGGGTAACTGAGGCTAGGGATTGAGATGGAGTGGGGTCAGAGTTTAAGGGATTGGTAATTAAGAAGCAACTGGAATAATAGAAAATAAGAGTCTGAAATACAATGGAAACCTCAGCCAAATCTCAATTTTTGATAAAACTTTCTATTTTTTCAGATTCAGATCTGATCATGATAAGTTTTTCAGTTTAACTGAAAAGAAGTTGGATGGCTTGAACCCTGGATCTGCAGGTTCTGTTCCCAAAACTGTCATGCTTGCTTTCCCAAGCGAAAGTTAATTAACCACATTTGGCTTCTGTGTCATGTCTGTGAAACATTTTCCTTCTTCAAAAATATTAGGCCAGTTCATTAATTCACTCAAGATGTTTTTGAAGATCAGTAGGTCTTTGAAACAAATTGTCAAACACAGGAACACAGGGTTCTCTTTTGAAGATGGGGAATAAATAGACATGAAACCATTAACATTAATTATCTTCAATGGGTACAATTAGTTTATCGTAGGAAGGAAGTTGAGTGGCATTTTGGATCAAGTCAAGTGACTTTCCTTAATATTGTTAATATTTTTTTCTACTTTTAAGAACAATATATCTCTAATCCAAAGTTAAGAAAAGATAAAAGTTATAGACTTTAAAAAGGAACAAGTAGGAAGACTAAAAATTAGCATAATAGTTATGATTCCTATATGCACTAATTACTTTTTCAAACTTCCTTATATTTAAACATTTATTTGATAGACATAATACGACAACTTTTTTGTGCTCCTTTCACAAATCACTCTGAGTGCTTAAAGCTTCATGAATCAGTAATAGATAACATTTAAAGAAATAAGAGAATGTATATATAAATGCAGATGTGGTCTGAAGAATTTAAAAAGACCTAAGGAAAAATTATCAGCATTTCTATCTCATGAACTTAAGGACATAAACTAACTTTATTATTTAAAATGAGAAAAATGGGGAAATAAAGAAAATGTTGGTATTTTGAAAGAAAGAAAATAGGAATACAGACGTAAAAATAAGAATAAAATTTTAAAATAATTAAGGGCAACAAATAGAAAGTTAACATTTCTCAATCCATTTTTCTAATATATTCTATAAATACATTCCATAAATATATGTTTCATAGACAGTTCTTGCAATTTCAAGACAAACAACATGTGCTTCTGTGCCTCTTTACATCTATCTGTAGGTTGAATTTTTTCAAATGATGATCCACTTTCTGCAAGTATCCTCTCTTCTTCCCTTTGAGTCTCTGATCCATTATCACAACTCCTGCTGTCTCCTCCTTCCCCCAATTTCAGATGCAATTGATGGCTTCCTTCTTATCTTACTTAGAGCCTTTTGTGCTTCCACAGTAAGGCAATCTTCATTGTGCCTTGGTTCCGATTTTTCCACTAGTCAATAAGATAATGGGTAGCAGCACTATGACCAGTCATTTAAAAATATATATATATATATATATATATATATTATTGCTTTTTTACGGAGAGGAAGGGAGAGGGATAGAGAGCTAGAAACATCGATGAGAGAGAAACATCGACCAGCTGCCTCTTGCACACCCCCTACTGGGGATGTGCCCGCAACCAATGTACATGCCCTTGACCAGAATTGAACCTGGGACTCTTCAGTCCACAGACTGACACTCTATCCACTGAGCCAAACCAGTTTTGGCTGACCAGTCATTTTTATGTCAACCAACTTACTAAGGATAATAAATGGATTCAGGCTAAGATCAGGCTGGCTGACAGCTAGTGTTGCCTAGAAATAAACACATCAGCCATTTAGCTTCCTTTTCCTCAGATAATGGTGCTCTAACCACAATCAGATCTGCCTACTGGAAAAACCTCAAAATATACTGATGTTAGAAATGAGATGTTTCACCATCTACCATAAGATTATTATCCTATATAATAAAGCAGTAATATGCAAATTGACCATCACACCCTTACATAATGGCTGCCCCCATGTGGTTACAAGATGGCTACCACAAGATGGCTGGTAGGGGAGGGCAGTTGTGGGTGATCAGGCCAGCAGGGGAGGGCAGTTAGAGGTGACCAGGCAGGCAAGGGAGATTAGTTGGGGGCAATCAGGCTGGCAGGAGAGCAGTTAGGCTCAATCAGGCTGACAGGGGAGTGGTTAGGGGGTGATCAGGCTCGCAGGCAGAAGCGGTTAGGGGCAATCAGGCAGGCAAGCGGTTGGGAGCCAGCAGTCCCGGATTGTGAGAGGGATGTCCGAATGCCGGTTTAGGCCTGTCGGGCCTAAACGGGCAGTCAGACATCCCCTCAGGGGTCCCAGATTAGAGAGGGTGCAGGCTGGGCTGAGGGGCACCCCACCACCAGTGCATAAATTTTGTGTGCTGCACCTCTAGTCATAAGTATAAGAATCTAAAATGCCTACGTGATGAATGGTCCTCCTTCAATAAGGTAACTTTGAACAATGCATATAAGCATTCCTGTCCTAGTACTGTATTATTTTTCAGTGTTTACTGTTCACTTTAATTATGAGCCAAGGGCATAAACTAAAATACTGTATGATTTGTTTTAAGAAACTGTAAACAACATTCTCATTTACAAATGATGTTCCTTTACCTTTCCAATAAATTTTCCTCTGAGTTTGAATCTGTTGGAATGGTTTTCTAATTAAAAAAATTCCTTACTTGAGTGAAAGCAACACACTAGATAACTAGCAATGATCACCAATCAAACTATAAACTCAAGAGAAAGGAATTTTGATATTACAACTTTTATTTATTTTAATTTAAAGGAATTTATCATCTGAACCATATGGATAAAAAATTTTCTACTAAACTGAATTGTCTTTGTCAGAGATGTGGCTTGCTCTTATTTTGGCTTCCTGTAAATACAACCTAAGTATAAAGGAAACATAGACTTCTATCCTTTTGCATATATTGAAAAACTGTAAACACTTACAAGATTCAGGACCATGATGATTACAAAATTGATACAGACAGCAGCAGCAGATGTTGCAAATTGCCAGTGTTGTTTGATGAAATTCCATTTGAATGATGCAAACTGTTCCATGACAACCAGGCGATACACCACAACTGCAAACACTGCAGTGATCACCAAAGAAATCTACAACATGGAAGACCAGAAGGGACAACCAAATTTTGCCTTATTAACAAAACAAAAACAAAAGCAAAATCATAGATCCAATACACTGTCCCCAGACTAAAGAAATTTATTTTTCTAAAAATGTATATATAAATTTAATTTTTCATTTAAGGAACTAAGTTACTTGAGCATCAAAATAAGTAGCATAAGATTTAAGTTGTTGTAGTGTAATACAATTACCACACTAAAATACAAACTTTGTTTAAATTTTCACTATTACATGGAATATTTCATTTTTAAAAAAGATGACTAATTTATCAGGGCAACTCATATAATTTCCATTTTACCATTTTAGATGATCTCTGTTTTTCCCATAGAGTGTTTTACTTAACATGTTAAGTGCCCAGTCAGTTTTACTTAACAGTTAAGTGCCCACCGGTGACCAACACTATACTTTCTGTCCGGAAAACAAAACGGGCTGGGCAGTTAACCTGTTAAGGATATGTACAAACTCCCTCTGTGATCTGCTGTAATTTTTATTTTGTTTAATAGTGTGTATTGCCAAAGTATTGAACAGGATGTGGTTTCTCGCAGCATCTGGGTTACAAAATGGGTGGGCATCCTAGAACTTCCTTCTAACCCTGGAATCCCACAACATTCTGATATTAATGGTTATACTTTACCATGAAGAATATTCCTGATATAGAAACAAGAAGACGACTGACTTTGTCTGAAGAAGGCTGATGTGGCTCAGGTTTTCCACTAATGGGATTCACTCTCTCCATCTTGTAATACTTTGCTTCAAACTGGGGACGAAGTGTTTCCTATGAAAGAAACTTACAGTTACCTAAATATCAGAGTAAAAAATGTTGAAAACTCTGAGTTGAAAATTGCTGCATTTGGCCTACTTTTATAACAAGTCTTGGCAAAGAAGCATATTTTGAAAAATAAGATGCAAATTACTTTCCAAATAACCCTAAATTACATTTTAATTAGCCCAATTTTTCCAGTAATATACTGTAAGAAAATATAAAAGAAATGCTTTGAAAAAAATTACATGATCTCATCATTGATCTTTTTTTTCTTCATAAAATAAGAAATTTTGTTAGTTATAAAGCATCAAGGGAAAGTCTAATTGTGTTTAGCTGCTTCCATGTTAGATGTTAAGAGCAGTGAACACTTGTCTGCAATATTTGTATCCCAGTTTCCTTATCTTCGGTTTCCTAACATCTTACCTCTTCTTCTTCCCATTCAATAAGGTCCCAAGTATAGGTCAGTGTACTTCTTCTTCTTTTCCAAAACTCTAGGAAGACTGTGGCTACAAATAATAACATTATTATAATTATTTACCCAACTGCGTTATGTTCTTTCATTGGTGCTCTTCTTTGGATTGATGCATTTTCACCAAGTTATTGAATTATTAAATTTCATTAAACTCACAGTAAATTCATTCAAATGTATTTTTGTTTTCTCTCACCCTATTTTCCCTGTCTCTATATACTGCATTCCTAGAGAGGAAGTTTTTTTTTTAGTTTTTTTTTTAATTGGATTAAATAAGCAGAAACTTTTGTTAGCATGACCTATCAAAGTGATGCTATGTAAGGTCAATATTAATGAACAAATATTTATTGTTCTTTTTGACTTGTACATGCTTATTCAAAATTATCTAAAAGGACTAAATAAGCCTTCTCCAGGAATGACAATAAAGACCAGACACTTCTTCTCCAAGATTCTGAAGGGAGAGGCATAAGATGGGGGAGAGAGAGGAAAAGAGCAAGAATATCATGTCTCAGGCAATAGGGTGCTATGCATTAATCTGAGCTTGCAGTTTGGCCAAAGGTAGGTAGAATTGATATTGATAGCAGGTATGCCTTTGGTATTACCCATTACATTATTTCACTCTGGAAACAAAGACATTCTTGACTTCTTCCAGAAAAACAACAGTTCTTATGTTTCAGAACTCTTAAAGGTTATCCAATTAACTACAAACACTGGAATTCTCATTCTGGGATCAAAACAGATGGCACCTGATATAGATGGTTCTCCCAAGATCCAGACCATACATTATGCCATCCAGCAACTCTTACACGTGGTCTTCCTTTTGATCACTTTTTTCCCCATTTACTAATACTGCTATCATAACCTAATTTTTGCCTGAATGAAACTCCTAAGAAAGCATTACTCATTTTCATAATTCTTCAGTCTAATTTCAAGATGAACATACTTAGAATCTTAGGTCTGCCTACTGCAATGACTATTCTAGTTGTCCTTCAACAATCTTTTGATCCCACTGTCCAACAAGTAACCAACAGTGCCAATTTAACTCACAGTTGGATATGCACCCAAGCTAACCATACTTATGATAAACCAGATCAATGGCTTGGCCCTTATGCCTTTAAAGCTTACACAATCTAACTGGAAATAACACTGAATTTCAAGTCCTTCTTTATTCTCAATCCTTTGTGGTAGGTAAGTGTGTGTTATTTACAGTAAATACAGTGAGAAAAGTTAGAGCCTACCCTCAAGTACGAAGTTCTTGGTCCATCTAAATATACTCAAATTCTAAAAACAAATAAAATAAAACATTACACTGCCCTAAGTCATCAGCAAGATTTGTCCCACTTGCTCACATTTTGCTCCTGGATTAAATAGTAGGTTCTAATAAATAAGTTAGAGATTCTAGTTATAATATGGAGGGTTAAAAGTTTTAAGGCTTCAATTCAGTCATTTTATTCTCCCAGAAGAGTATCATGAATGTAACCCCATTATTGATAGAAGAGAATGAGAGAAGGTGTTGAACTGGTAGTTCATTAAGGATTGACTAATGGGTTTGGAAATTTCAAGGAGAAAAGAAAATCTGTCAAAGACTCATTAGTGAGCGACTTAAAAATATGTCAATAAACCATGAAAGTGGCAAGAAAACATATTCATTTTATTATAATTGCTGGTGACAAGTTTTGTATGCACAGTTAACTCTGGGATGATGGCTGGACAAAGTGTTCTCTGAAGCAAGTGGCAGGTTGAAAGAATACAGGAGCATTAAGACAGATATTTCAACAGGATTTAGCAGGGGAGAGATTGTGGGGAGGGTGGAAGAGCTGGAGAAGTGAAGCAAGATTTAATTTATATAGTTTTAACATCACAGAGCTTTAAAAATATCCAAATGCCCATAGTACATCTTGGAGAGCAATTAAATCAGAATTTCAGGACAAAACCCAGCACCGGTTTATTTTTAAAGCTCCCAAAGATTCCCAATGTTCAGCCAATGTTGATAACTACCTTCTAGAGGAAAAGCAGTCATGCTCATGAAAGAGGTGAAATGGAAACAGTCATGGTTACTGAGGCAGTAGACATTAACACTAACATTGTTTAAGATCAAGCTGTAAGAAATAATAGCTGTTGTTCTGTTTTGAATTTGAACTATTTATAAAGTATTTTAACACTCATTTTAGATATATTATTTCTAATATCTACCACAGTCATTCTCAAAAACCAACAAAAATATAAATAGCAACATGTAACAAGTAAATATGAAATGTGCCATAAAATGGCTATTATCCTTGTTTTTTAAGATAAAAAATTTGGGGTTTTGAGAGGTTAGGAGACTTGCTAACGTCACACAGCTGATTGGAACCTAAATCATTTGAACTAAAATATTCATGCCCTTTGTATCATACTACAGTGCCTTCCTGGATGTTCATGGGTAGAGGTGAGATTGGAGATGCTAATAGGTAGAATGAGGATTTGAGAGCAAGCTGTGAAAGTCTTTAAGAAATAAGTATCCTGAGATTGGCAGATGTAAAATGTAGAGTAGTAGAAATGGAAGCACATGGGGTTCAAAAGATAGAACCATAATATATTATAGTAGTAGGGCAAATAACAATGGCTCAGAATGAGCATGATTATAGAGACTGTGGGATGGTGAAGAGGAAAGGAAACATATTAAACTTACTTAATATTATTTAAAAATAAAGTATATAAAGTGAAATTTATTTCACTTACAAAGAATGAAGAGTCAATACAGATATAGATGTAGATATACAGATATAAAGCAATAGAAATACATATATAATATGTAGATATATATACGTGTGTGTATATATATATATATGTATATATATAATGTATAATAATAAAAGTGTAATATGCAAATTGACCAAATGGCCATCCGGATATCCTCCCGGATGACCTTCTGGACAAAGCTGGGGCTGTAGCTATGGGATTGAGGCAGCCCCCACAGCTGCAAGGGAGGGATTGAGGCAGCCACCAAAGCTGCGAAGACCTACTCTTGCATAAATTTCATGTATTGGGCTTCTATTATAATATGAAACTTAATATGGGCTTCTAGATAACATATGATATGTTATCTATCTATCTATCTATCTATCTATATAAAAAGCCAGTGACTGTAATGACATAACAGTCACTATGATGCCCACTGTGGCCAGCAAACTGGCCTGATCAGGTACATATGTCTCCTTTTTTCCCCATTGACTCAAGAGCTCTCTACGTGGTTAGCTGAAGTGGATCCCTGAAAAGCATTGCAGCTTTAGTTATTCCTCTGCTCAAACCTGCTCTTTTCCCATTCTTCCCAGCTACTGTTCTCAAAAGTAACCTTTAATAAGTACTGCCCACTACCAGACTCTCCCACCCTAATCAAGGATGGAGCCAGCTGGCCAAATGCCCTACCCTCTTCCCCACCATGATAGGCCTTCATCCCCTCCCCCTAGCTGGCCCTACCCCTGATTGGCCCCTATCCCAATAAGAGGCGGGGCCAGCTAACCAACCTCCCACAGCCTCTCATCCTAGCTGGCCCAGCCCCCTATGGGCCTCCACTAATGTGATTGGCCTGAAGCCCCTCCTCCCTGGTCGCCCCCCATCCCAATAGAGGGTGGGGCTGGCTGGCCAACCACTCATGGCCCCTTCCCATGGCCAGCCCCACCCCTAATCGGCCCCCCAACCTCAATTAGGGTCTAACAGCCAATCACCAGCCATCTCTTCCCCCTGACAGGCTCAGCCCAGATCTGCCCTGATTAGGGACAGACTGACTGAACCCAACCCATGCACAAATTCATGCACTGGTCCTCTAGTAATATAATCTATACTAATAAAAGGGTAATATGCTAATTCGATCAAGAGACCTTCCAGGAGACCTGACAAAGCCATTGTGGCAGGTCCAGGGCAGAGACAGTTAGGAACGACAAGGCCAAGAGGAGAGGGCAGTTGGGAGTTGGGGCGAGCAGGCCAGCATGAGGGCAGTTGGGGTGAGCAGGCTGGCAAAGGGGCAGTTGGGGGTAGCAAGCCAGCAGGCAGAGTCATTAGGGGTGATCAGGCAGGCAGGCAGGTGAGAGGTTAGGAGCCCGTGGTGTCGGGTTTTGAGAGGGATGTCCTACTGCCACAGGGCTAAACTGGCAATTGGACATCCTCAGAGGGGTTCCAGATTGGAGAGGGTGCAGGCCAGGCTGAGGGACAGACCCTCGCTTATGCATAAATTTCATGCACCGGGCCACTAGTATAATATATCTAATTAATATCATATCATATCATATCATATCATATCATATCTACACTAATAAAAGAGAAACATGCAAATTAAGCATCATTCTGCTATGCTCATCAGCCAATCAGGAGGGAATATGCAAATTAGAAGGAGAAAGATTGCAGCTGTCCAGCTGCTTCAGGCATGGAGTGGCTGGGCAGGGCAGGATGCCTGCTATGAGAGGGAGAGTGGGGGAGGGAGTGAAGGAATCTACAGGAGTGGCACTCTGGCCACAGCGAAGACAAAGACTCTGGCTGGGGTGAAGGCCTGGGTCCCAGATGCCAAAGGAAAACCGGTGCTGGAAGCCAAGGGAAGCAAGGCCTATTACAAGAATCTCTTCGTGCAATGGGCCTCTAGTAATATAATACATAGATAGACTAGATACATCATAGTTATACACAATACGAAAAAGAATATACCAAAGTGTTAATACTATGATAATTACCTGTGGATTATAGAACACTTTGTACAAAGTATACATTGTCCCTGGAATATCCACTGCTTGTGTTTTTCTTACCATTCTATGTGGAAAGTTTAGTAACTGTTTCCATTGGTCCCATGAAACTGGACTGAGGGTGGCGTTGGAGGATAAGAGGCCTCAGTGGAGAAAGACAGTTTGTTATCAGGGGAAAGCCAAGTTTCACATGAGTCATGGAGGTAGAAGGAATATTGTGAAAAGGTTAAAGATGTCACTTCTGTTCCTTAGTAACCATACATTGTATTTATTTTTTTCATTCCTGCCTTTCTATGACAAACTTTTTTCAACATAAAGAAAAAAAAATTCAAAGATGCACATGCTTCATCCATCCAGTCCTTGTACATCCGTTTCCTTATGTCTATTCCCAGAGGCTTTCCTTTGTGATTAAAGTCAGTGGCATAGAGGAACAGAATCATATGGTCACGCATGTAAAAGAGGTTAGATTCCATATGCTGTTTGCTCCAAGTTGTTTATTTAAATCTACAGAAAAAAGGCCCAGAGTGGTTGACATTTATCACTAACTTTGTCCAGAAATCTGCAACACTTCATTACACTTGTTCCCATACCTGCTTTTTCTTACACTGGAAGGTTAAGTTTCCCAAAGTGCCTTTTTCCCCTCTAGCATTTTGAGTTGTTGGCACATGGAAAATGCTCAATGAATGCCAGTTAAATCGAACTGATTGATTAAATGGAATCCAATTAGTGTGACTGCAACTCCTGGTCAAGTGTTCTTCCCATTAGTCCAGAGCTTTTCAAATTACGCCCCCGTAGAATTTCACTGAAGCTATACAAAGGGGCCCTCACCAGAGAAGCCCCACATTTATGTGTTACATATATTGATGAAGTTCAATTTTACTTGGAAAAACAACGATTAATTTAAATGCTTGAAAATTATTTCCCATACTTAGGCATGGGGTGGGGTGGGGGGGTATCTTGGAGGGATGGTGCAGGGGAAAGAGGTCAATTCCAAACACAAATGAATTTACATATGTTTGAATATGGAGAACAAAAAGGAATTCCAGGTATTGTTTTCACCAGAAGAGATAAAGATTTGAAGTCTTCCCAAAACAAGGCCCAGCTGAATCAATAGTTTCTCAGAGCAACAGCTCTGAGACTGCCAATTTGGATAAAACCCAGACACTACTAAAGACTCACCTCCACTTCCCAGATTAATTTTCAGCAACATCCTCAAGCATACTTCTGCTTTCCAAAACACATGGTATTGCAACATCACCATACATGAGGTAAAAATAGAAATCTCACTAAACAGGTTCGACAATTAGCAGAGGGGCTGTGAAACCGGAACATTTTAAATTGTCATGCCTGAGGAATGTTACTGTTGATTTTTCTTTTTTTTTGTTAATATCTTACCAGTGTGAAATTAATAGAATTCTGTAAATGAATATAGCATAAGCTAGTCAATATAAGGAGCCTCTAAATATTTGTGAGGCAGCAGGTTTTGAATATTTTAGCTGAACTGTAGTTGACTGTCACACATGTCTGGTTAAATTTCCTCTTTGTCTAAGAATATGGAATTTCTCTCTCTAACTTTACTTCTGATTTCCTTCCCATCCTTCTTCCTCTCCAACATTAAATATGAAACAAATAACTCGCTTCTAAGATCATGGTATCACCAGCATTTGAACCTTAAACACCAAAACACTTTACCAATTCCTAAAATCAGACTTAAAATTTTTCCTCCCTAATAAAATTCATTAAAAAATAATAAGCTACATGTAAACAGCATCATGCTGTATTAAAACAATGAGAATTTGCACCACAGTCTTGATCCGAGGAGACTCAAGTTTTATATAAAGGATCCCACTAAAGCTAACTTTTCCAGGTGTAACCATGCAGAAATTTCATTTCCTCAATATGATCTTTTCTCCTTTCTTTCATTTTGATTTTAACTGGCCATATCCAGCATCCTAACTCACTTGCATCCTCCATCCTTGTATGTCCACTCCATTAATCATTAAGCCTTCAGTACAACAAGATTCTGGTCAATATCAAATAATCTTTAGAATAAAGCCTTGGTCTGTTGACCCCAGTGACAGAATTTCCTTCAAACTAGAGATAACATCTAGGCTTCAATTATGTTTCACCTAGGAAATCAGCCAAATCATATGAAGCTATCCCATGGCTGACATCAGGACTACTGATCAACTATCCCTACCCTAGCATGATCAATTGGTAGAAACCACTACCCTATGGCAGGTCACTGCTTTAATGTACTTATTCAAAGCAAAGGATTTACATCCCAGTCATTCTTTTGAAAGGTTTTCCAGATTCAGCACAAAAAAATATTTTTCTGTAGTTATAAACACATGCTTGCATTATTCTCTACAAAGTGTTTAGGGCCATCTAGTCCTTTAAATGGATGTGAAAGCCACTTGTCATTGTTATTTGCTGTCAGTAAACTTGATTTCAAAATCTTCAGGTCATAAAAAAGTTTTCTTTTTCTTCTGCCCCAGATTTTGAACCAAGGAACAAATCCAGAATTTTCAGAGTGGAGAGACCTAGATAGGTCTTTTCCCCCCTCATTTTCAACAACTCAAAATGCTAGAGAAAAAAAAAAAGGCACTTTTATTTCATTCACCCTCCCCTCACTCCAGGTCATGGCACAGTGTAGGAAACAAAATAGCAAATCAACTCTGTGCATTGTTGCTGCTGAGGTTGTTGTTTAACTATTATAACTTTCTAATCAGAAAGAAACAAATTAGAGATGCTAGAATTTTCTAATTATCTGACTTAATATTTTTAGAAAGCATTAATAAATTACTTGGATTTTTTTCCTAACGGTGGCAAAATAAGTTATAATATTATCAATCTGCTAGTTTTTGCCATCTTTATATTATATTTATGCCTGGTTGTATCTTTAACTTAAACCCATATAAAATTGATTACATAATTTATAAATTGGTCAACCATAATCTAAAGAGGTTATACTCTGTAACTAACTTAGGGTTCTAGAATAAGGAAACATGTACTCCATTATCCAGGAATGAATCAGTCATGTGCAATTCCCACACAACACAATATCTTGTCTGTGCTAAAGAGAGCAATATTATCTGCTGCTACTTGGGTACTAGGAATAAAAGGCTTCACTTCAGAACTCATCTGTGGAGGAAACCCAGAACTCTCCATCTTGGCAAGATGTCCCTGTACCCATATCCCACACACGCCTTTATGTCCTGTCTAACTCACACTTGGACCCAACAGTATTAAATTACTGTGCTCTTCAACTGTACTCATATCAGTTACCTCAAAAAGACCAAAAATTTCATATCATCTCTTACCCCTCAGATTTTAATCCTCTAATTCTAGAGAAATGGGGTTTGCCTCTGTGAACATCCCCACTCCTTCCAACACTTTGAGATACTTTTACTATGTCCTCTTTTACTCAGTTATCAATAGCAAAGTCTTTTATGTTCCCTCACCTTCTTGCTCTAACTGAAACCTGAGATGCTCCTGAAACTCCACTTTCCATGTGGCAATCTTAGCTGGTGGCTATTTACCGCCCACACTAATAGGTACTGAAGATGAGGTAGTGAATTTCTGGTTCCTCATTGTTACTTCAAGATAATTTTTCTCTCTCCTCCTTCAAGATTCACAGATTTGAGTGGGAGAATGGGCTGGCATGGGAGAGGGCAGTTGGGGGTGATTAGGCTGGCAGGGGAGGGCAGTTTGGGGTGGGTGATCAAGTCAGCAAGGGAGCAGTTAGGCCCCAATCAGGCCAGCAGGGATCAGGCCTAAACTGGCAATCAGACATCCCCTAAGGCAGGAGTCTTCAAACTACAGCCCGCAGGCCACATGCAGCCCCCAGGGGAGTCTGATCCTGCCCGCCAGGTTTTTTGGGCAGTGAGCGCAGCCAAGGTGTTACAGTAGGAATTAGTAGTTCATATAGTCCGGCCCTCCAGCTCTCTGAGGGACCGTGATCTGGCCCCCACTTTAAAAAGTTTGAGGACCCCTGCTAAGAGGTCCCAGATTGGAGAGGGTGCAGGCTGGGCTGAGGGACACCAGCACAGTGCATGAATTTTGTGTACCAGACCTCTAGTTAATAATAATAAAACAATAGAATTTATTCTAAAATTTGATAAATATTAAACATAAAATCTAAGATTTCATTATAAAAATATCTCTTAAGGATATCATGTTTGTTTTTCAATTAATTCAGGTATCTTTGGATACCTTTTAGTTCTTATTCCAATTAGATGGGTTTCAGCATCAACTCTATTTTAGTTTATTATATTTATAAAGACATTTACCAAGAAAACACATTGACATAAATGTGTTGATAGGAATGCAATAGGTTTTACTATAATTATGTCATTCACTTCCTTGAACCATGGCTGAATTAAAGTTTCTATGTGATTTAGAAGATTTATAAGATTTCTTTAGCTCCCCATTTGCACACACACTATATGACAACTTCTACTTAATAAAGGCATATATCTAGAAAGCTTTTAATGGTCAAAATGGAGGGGTTTTTTTGTGTGTTTTTTTTTTAATATTTTATTGATTTTTTACAGAGAGGAAGAGAGAGGGATAGAGAGTTAGAAACATCGAAGAGAGAGAATCATCAATCAGCTGCCCCTTGCACACCACCTACTGGGGATGTGCTCACAACCAAGGTACATGCCCTTGACTGGAATCGAACCCGGGACCTTTCAGTCCACAGGCCAACACTTTATCCACTGAGCCAAACTGGTTTTGGCCAAAATGGAGTTTTTAACTTTTTCATAAAGTTAGTCAAATGAAGAAGACCGTATCATAACACCATGCAACTTAATAGGAAAAATATAAGCTTGTTTGTTGAACAACTATTAGGTGAGAATGACCCCTCTATTTCTCTTCACACGGAATACTGAAACAACTATTATCATCCCTAAATAAATTCTCTAGTCATCAATGTCCATTGTATTTATAATGAATATCATAAAATATATAACCATTGTTAATTATTTTTTATTAATCAAATAATATGTCTTTGTTACTTAGTATCCATGCTTCTATATAGATAAGAAAATACAAATTTAGTTTATATTCTGTTTCAAACTCATCACATGCTATTAATGAATTGGATCTATGGAAACAGATTCCCTGTGTGTGACATCAGCATCGCCCATACTATGAGATAGGATTTAAAAAAAATAAAAATAAATACCATCTTAAATCTAGAACAATGTTTTGATTTTGAGACATGATCTATTTTCAGACCTGTTAGTAACAATATGTGTTTCGTGTTCTGGAAAGTCCACTTGTGAGCGGTTCCACCATTTCAGACAAAGAGAAGGTGTTTCTTCTTCCAATATGTATTGTGAAACTTAATTAATGGGTGTGAAGCAGTTGAGGAGTGCCAGATAGAAAGCACCACAGTAGGTAATGACAAAAGAAAATATGTAAGCATTACACTACATGTCATCTCAGCTGCTTGAGTTAATCTGTCGAAACAAGATCCAATATGAAAATAGTTTTCCTAGAACATGGTATGTACCTGGAAATGTATCGAAGTGAGACTTGTTTGCTAAGGAAATCCTTTTTAACTTCAAATCAGGTGATTTCAAAAAGGTTTCTGATCACAACTAAATGAGCAAAGTCATAACTAAGGCATTAAATTTACCCATAGTTTGCATTTTTAACTTTCTTTCAGTATGCTCATTACAGGAGGGTGCATGGGGTCTATCTCTAGGGTCAGTTCTAATCACTTGGTTATGATTGTCAGGAGGGCAATGATAAAAAGGATTCTGAGGCCATAGGGCAGTGAAAGCAGAGAACTTTAGCAAAATTGCCATGTAATTTCTATGTTCAGTATAGGCCATCATTAATGGTCAAGACAAAAAATGGTAATGATATTCATATATGTACCTAGGAAAAAGCCTAAGGGGGTGGCACACCCAATCCTGCCACGTCACGTTTGGTTCTTTAAGTTCGGACATAAAATATGTCTTCAGTTGAATTTTTTTTCCTAGTAACTGACTGATCTGAAAAGAACCAATTGAATTCTATTAAGCCATTGCTTAGTAACCAGCTGTTTGATTAAATTTAACTTGCTTTTATTCATACAGTGCAGTTACAGCTTAAATATCCTTTGAGTGAACATTTTTTTAGGGGTTGGCTTAATTTATAATCAAACTCTAAAAGGGCCTTTGGGCTTCAGAAAATTGGAAACTATAGAATTACCTTGTTCTTTCCTGGGGCCAATTAACTGGGCAGATTCTTTGCATTCAACCCTTAGCTCCTGGACCTTAGCTAAAGTTTCATTTTCTCTCTCAGCAACTGGAAACCTATCTCCTTGCACAACAGAAACTAAGCATGAACCTCAGGCATACTGAGTTGAACAGTTCTTGGCGCCAGCCCCCAAATATTGATGTGCAGAATATCCCAGAAAGCGCAGTTTCACTCTTCTCCCTTTCATAAGCCTTGAAAGGAAGTGAAGGAAGTGTGCCAGGTTGTTATTCAACTCTCGTATTTAATCAAGCATTACCTGGGCACTTCTGAAACTCTCCAGCTTCTGAATTGAGAGTAAAAGCAGAGAGAACACAGGGTGGAAACCACTTAACCGAGAAAGCTCCCAGGATTACTCAGGATCATGTGGCCATTTTGAGACTGGCTCAGGTACTCGCCAGACTTCTGAAAGTCAGCAACACACCCCATCTCAGTCCCGGTGATTATTTCTAATGTAAAGCTTACAGCTTTCAAAAGGATTCCAATACGCCTCAATTCACTTTGTGTTATGTGTAACTTTCTAAAACGGACCTGACTGCACTGCAGACCAGGCTCCTCGCTACTGAGTCCACTACATTTTCTCCACTCAGGTTTTAAGTTCACAGAGAAAACATCCTTCTCGGGGAAAGAAAGATTTGTTTCTGAGTCAAGAGAACGACATGCAGCTGACACACAGCAACAGGTGTGGGGCGTGACTCCTTTTGGTTTCCTCACCTGCAAAGTGGGAACCCAGCATGGGTCAGAAATTCCTGATACTCCAGGGACCTTACCAAAGTCTTTGTCCTTATTTTACTTAGGGCTAGAAATAAATGCCCCTTGTTTTGCCACCGCTTAAGACAACTAGCCTGCCCTGAAATCAAAACAACCAACCTATGAAAGCTGGAGGGTTGGACTTATTTTTTTTAAGGTCTGAATGGAGGTGGTATCTTCATGCTGACAGCTGAGAAGCAGGTCAGTCAGGTTTCTTGGGTGCTGCATTACACAAGCAAGATACAGCCAACTCCTCCTAATTTTGTTTCTCTGCCACCCTCCTGCTTAGTGGGACGGCGCCACATTTAACCCATCTGCTTTCTCTAATGCACGGCAGACTTATTTTAGCCAGGACAGCTGTGACATTTCAGTTCCTGTTTGTAAACAACCTCCTAGACTTGAAGGTAAGTTTGTGCTGGGTGCTGGGTTACACAGAACCCCTCTCTCCCTCCCCCAACCCTGTGTCTGTCTGTCTGCCACTCTCTCTTTCATTGATTTTTCCAAAGAGAATAAAAATGAGCTCAACTTTTGTCAGAACAGTCTGGGAGAAGTAGCTGCAAAGACCTTTGTAAAGCCAGGTAGCTATTTCAATAAGTAATTACCTTCAAAATGAGCATTTGCACTGTCAGGTGAGTTCACTTTAAGAATTACTGCCAAATTTGCTAGATGACTAAACCCGACTGAAGAGCTAAAATGAAAACATTACTAAAAACATACAAGACTAGGAGAGTCTTCAGGTCATATCTTAGTAAAAGTTTTAAAACATTTAAAGTGGAAATTGTAGCAGGAATAGAAATTGATATTTAGATTTAAATTATGCATTTGGGCTTCAAGGTTGTTGATAAAGTAGTATTGGAATATGATAGTTAAAACAACAGTTCTCTAATACAATGAATTACATTCCCAAAGATTTTCTTTAAAGATTGGTAAAATATTGTGTGTATACTTTACTTAGTATGGTGGGTACACATGTCCACCACTCATTGGAGATAGAAAGGTTAAGTCAGTTGCTACAGAAGGCATCCCAAGGAAGAAAGATATAAATACAGTTTTTTTAAATTAGTTTCAGTTGTAGCTATGTAAGGTTCCTATGTGAGATGTTGGTTTACTGTTCACCCACCTTCTATTTAATGTATAGAAGCTGTTTCTCTAGACAATGAAACTTAACAGAAGATTGCAAAGCCCATGCTTGGGAATCTGGGTTCAGAATATTTCTTTTGGAAACATGATCATTCTTTCTTTCTAGGCATGATACTCTTTTACCTAATTATTTCAGTATTGACATTTATGACTAAGAACACCCAAGTTTGCAGGGAGTATGACTGTCTATATGTTTTTTTCTGTATTTATGCATACCATGGTTTAAATTAGATAATGTTCACAAACTCCTGAAACTTGTGTGTGTTTTTTTCTTTTCTTCTCCCATTCCCCCTTTTCTTTTAAAGCATATAAAATTATAGTGATGTGTACTTTTTTTTAATAGTTCTCAGCTACGCATTATGCTTAGTTAAGTCTTCTCACCATTCCTAAAAGAGGCATATATAGAGGTATCATTTCTTATGTCCTCATTTATTGTGGCTCTTTCATGTAAGGAAAATAAAATACTGCCCAAGATTGGAAAAGCCACACATAGTGACACTCAAGGTTTGCCTGGGACACTGGCTATATGTCAGACTGAGTTTCCCATGACAAAGACAAATACAACCCATCTGTCTTACTTTGTAGAACGAAAGCTGTAACTAGATGTCATCAAAAGCAACTGACAGAGAAGTAGCACAGTAAATACTCTTTAGTTATTTCACTACAAAAAACATGTTTTTATATTATCCCCTCAGTGTACCTGAACTAATGCTTTTATTTAAAATTTCTGGATTTGATTGAGTTTAGAATGACTACCATTTTTCTTCCCTTGC
Source organism: Pipistrellus hanaki (assembly GCF_964339955.1). Taxonomy (NCBI): domain Eukaryota; kingdom Metazoa; phylum Chordata; class Mammalia; order Chiroptera; family Vespertilionidae; genus Pipistrellus; species Pipistrellus hanaki. Next base: position 59,152,196 of record NC_140511.1, on the reverse strand, counting down.
CAGGGTTGATTACCTGACACAAAGCAGGATACTTCCTTATTTCCAAAGCTTGGTATAAAATGGGTATGACTCAGAACAGGGACGCTGGGCAGAATAATGACTTTATGCATTTAAGGAGAAGCAAAATTATGTACCAAGAGTGTGGATTTGCCTCCCTTAATGGCCACAGTTGCTTTCTCTCTTTCTTTCTCCCATCACCTGCTAACTTGGGTGTTCTCTTTGCAGCCCTCCATGCAAAGTAGTAATGTGAAACCACTTTTAGTGCCAGCACCAGAGAAAGGAAGAAAATGGTGTTCTTTTTCTCCTGTAAAGGAATTATTTCAAAAACAGTGAAACTCATACTCTCAGAAAGTATATTTTACAAGTTATTAAATACTAGAAATAAAGAATGGTCATGTTTCCTCCAAACACAAACATTTCAATATATATATATATATATAAAGGATTAGAATTTGTGTTTAAGCTATTGCAAAGTGGATGGATATTCTCTTTTTCTGTTCCCTTTATGATTGATAATTCTAATCTTAGAAGTTTTTTTGGGTTTGTAATGATCTCAGCTTTGTTCCTATGCTACACCCTCAACATTCCTCTTGGGAATTACCACCTAGAGGCAAAAAGGAGCAAAGAAAAGGTGAGTGAATGATGCTATCTGGTTGGTTGTTCTGAATTTCTAACTTCTCTTTTATGACAACTTCACTTTTCTTCATCCCACTTTCTGTCTCCCTCTACACTGTACCTGGTTGATAGATGAATTTGAGCACACACAAGCATGCCATCCATTATCAGGCATAACTTAATTTTACATAAGAAGTATGCAACATCGTGTAAGTATCTGAATTCTAGAGATGGAGACAAGTTGATAGAAAAGTGCAAAGAGAAAGAGTAAACTTTTATTTCATTGCCTTCTGGATCTCCTGTACCCCTTCCATAAGCTTTTGCTGCTAACAACACACTTATTCAATTCAGAATAGATTGAATGTAAATAAAATTGCTTAGTCTTTGCTTCAACAAAAGTCTGGGGCTAAGATTAAATTCCTGGCTGCTTCTATAAAGGGATCAGGGGAAGAGTTATAACGTGGTTCTCTTAGAAGCCAAGGAACAGAAGCAAAGTTGTCCCCCATTGCTACACTTGGACAACATGAATAAATCAATATTCACAAAGGCCTTACCCACACTGGTATTATTGTAATTTAGGAATAAACTGCAAGTAGTATTTACAGCATTCTTTATTTAAAAAATATATAATTCTTTATTGATTTCAGAGAGGAAGGGAGAAGGAAAGAGAGAGAGAAACATCAATGATGAGAGAATCATTGTTTGGCTGCTTCCTGCCTCCCTCCTCCCCACACTGGGAATGGAGCCCAGAACCCAGGCATGTGCCCTTGGCTGGAATCGAACCTGGGACCCTTCAGTCTGCTGGCCAGTCTGCTGAGCCAAGCTGGCCAGGGCTACAGCATTCTGTCTTATTCCTCTCTGCCCTTTCTTTTCCTTGGAGATAACATATGCAATAACAGAATGCTTAGCCCATTTGGGGTATTCATATCTTGGGTTTTCACATTGCAATTGAAAGTTGGGTGAAGGTTAGTGAGATCCTCTAGGTTGCTCAATGTTACAAGCAAAGGGAAACAGGAACAACAAAACTCACTTTGTTGACTCCTGATATGTGGATTCTCATTATGGGAAGGGAACAAGAAAAGTCAATGCCATGTTCCTCCTGTAACATTATGAGAAAGTTAGAGGATCAGCTAAGATATATTTTCCTCTCTAGTAACCACTTCATTAGGAAGATAAAATATCCAGAAAACCCAGGTCAAACTGTGTAATAATAATAATATAGGCCAAGTACAGTCAATAAATTAATCAGATCTCTGGTAGTAGATAACAACCAACCAACCAACCAAGCAAAAAAAAAAAAAAAAAAAAAAAAAAACCAACAAAAAAAACCCCTATAATGTTTGCCACAAACCTGACGGAGTTCACCAGAGAAGGGTGTTTTTCAAAAGGTCCATGTGAGTATTTTAAATGTACTAGGTAAGGCATGGGTTTAATGAAGTGTTGGTGAGCTTACATAGGTCGGGGGGAAATCACTTGTTTTGTTAATGCTAATCTATAAACTACACGGTAAAGGTGTCTATTCTAGAGCAGTGTTTCCCAAACTTCTCTCATGATGAGAATCACCTGGTGGAGTTGTTAAACTACAGATTCCTAAATCCCACCTAAGAAGTGCTAAACTAGAATTTTGGGGAACATATAGGTAAAATTGTCTTAGAGCACTAGTTAAGTAAACAATTTTACCTATATGTTCCCCAAAATTCTAGTTTAGCACTTCTTAGGTGGGATTCAGGAATCTGTGTTTTAACAACTCCACCAGGTGATTCTCATCATGAGAGAAGTTTGGGAAACACTGATCTAGAGCAGTGTTTCCCAAACTTCTCTCATGATGAGAATCACCTGGTGGAGTTGTTAAAACACAGATTCCTGAATCCCACCTAAGAAGTGCTAAACTAGAATTTTGGAGAACATATAGGTAAAATTGCATACCTAACTTAGTGCTCTGTATATAACATCTGTCTTAGAGCACTAGTTAAGTATACAATTTTACCTATATGTTCCCAAAAATTCTAGTTTAGCACTTCTTAGTTGGGATTCAGGAATCTGTGTTTTAACAACTCCACCAGGTGATTCTCATCATGAGAGAAGTTTGGGAAACACTGGGATAGAGCACATAGAGACAATTGTTACAATTTTCTTAAGTTAGGATAAAAGTGTATTTAATATGTCTGAGAGGCACTTAAGGTAGAAGGCCCTATTTTCCAGTATTTAAAAATGGGATTATAAATTGCTCTGATTAAAATAAAATTTGTAAAAGCTGTGCTAAGACAATGTTGATGAGAATTCTATTAAACAGCTAAGTACCAAATTCTGTATTCCTTTGTAACTTTTCTGACATAGTTGAGTGATTACTAGCTTTAATGCCAATATTTGAATCATAACCCTATTTCTTTCCTTTTTTAAAAATATATTTGTATTGATTTCAGAGAAGAGAGGAGAGGGAGATAGAGAAATATCAATAATGAAAGAGGACCACCCTAGCTGGTTTGACTCAGTGGATAGAGGGTCGGCCTGCAGATTGAAGAGTCCCAGGTCTGATTCGAGTCAAGGGCACATTCCCAGATTGCAGGCTCAATCCCCAATAGAGGGGCATGCAGGAGGCACCCAATCAATGATTCTCTCTCATCACTGATGTTTCTCTTTCTCTCTCCCTCTCCCTCTCTGAAATCAATTAAAAAATATTTTAAAAAAATAATGAAAGAGGGCCACTGATTGGCTGCCTCCTATATGCCCCACACTATGGATCAAGCCTACAACACAGATATGTGCCCTGACTGGGAATCAAACCATGACCTCTTGGTTCATAGGTCGAAGCTCAACCACTGAGCCATGCCAGCTGGGCCTAACCCTATTTCTTTATTGTGTCCCTAGTTGTGTGTCCTTGGTCATATTATTTACATATTATGCACCATTTAATCACCTGTTAAATAGCATTAATAATCCCTTTTTCATTGTGTTTTTAGTAAGAATTAAAGGAAAAACATGCAAAACATATGATATAATAAATGCTTAATAGCAATATGTTTTCCAGTTATTTTTAGGACCTAAATCCATTTTCTTGGTAATGACAAAGAAGTAAATGAAGTGTAAATAAACAGAATAACCACAAATACAGGTACCCATGTATCCCTTATCAGGTCAAGAAACGAGCATCCTGAGCACAGAGAAGCCTTTTCCATACCCACACAATACTTCCTCTCCAGTAACCACTTTCTGGACTTCTAACATTTGAGAGTGTTGCCTGTTTTTGAACTTTATATACAGAGAATCACCAGTACAACTGGCATTTCAGCTGTGAATCATATTTCTGCTAATCACCCCTATTTCTGTATGCAGCTCTAGTTTAATTTTCACACATGAATCTATGCAATTGATTAACCATTCTGTTAGTGATGGATGTTTAGGTTGGAGACATGTATAAGTAACGCCCCTGTGAACGCTCATATATGTCTGCTGGCCTTGCTTAAAAAGAGGTTTTTCTGAAGTGATTAATATAGGGCATGAGAGATAATACTATATACTATATACTCAGGAATATATATAAAACCTCAGGAATCCACAGGTATGGATCTCTTGCTAAAAGCTTTTGAAGAAAAAAGTAGAGCAGGATGTATTATAGGTATATTTAAGTTGTACCACTATGCAAGAAATCATTACAAAAGGAGGATGACAAAACCAGAACGTTACTTAGAAACTCTTCAGATCCTACTGAAAAGTCATGAAGGTTGAAAGTAGTTCTAAAAAATTTCTAGGAGAGCTTTTTTTTAAAAAAAATAGCTGGTAATAATGGAGCAAAATTATAGCAGTAGCACCTCTTCCTTTTTCTTCTGTCATTTTGGAGAGTTTTAGTGAAAAATAAGCTCTGAGGTTTAATTCAAAGAATATAAAATAAGTTTTCAGACTTTTTAAGGAGGAAAAAAAGCCTAATTTTTAAAAAAGAATAACTGTTTTGCCTGGGTGGCATGGCTCAGGAAGTAAGGGTTGACCTATGAACCAGGAGGTGACAGTTCAATAGTCTTTCAGCGTAAATGCCCAAGGTATAGGCTTGATCCTCAATGTGGGGCATGCAGGAAGTAGCTGATAAAAGATTCTCTCATCATTGATGTTTCTATCTCTCTCTTCATCTCTGAAATAAATAAAAAATATATTTGAAAATAAATAAATAAATAATTGTTTCAATGAAAAACATTTTACATTTTTTATTTTAGCAGCTAATAAGGTTGGAGTCAGTAAACTTGCTTTTCAGTGTTGCCTCTTTCATTTACTAGCTTCCATTACTAGCCACTCTGAACCTCAGTTTCTTCATCTGCAAAATGGGGATAATACAAGCTATTCTTTTTATCTGAAGGGATCATTGTGATGATCACGTGAGATATTATAAACTTTGTCCAGTGCAAGACACTTAGAGATTATAATTTTAACTAGAGGCCTGGTGCACAGATTCATTGCAAAGGGAGGCGAGGGGGGTGTCTCTCAGCCTGGCCTGCACCCTCTCACAATCTAGGACCCTTCAAGAATGTAGCAGTGTGCCAAGAGGCAGGTGGCCAGGGAGGAGCCTGAACCGGCACGCACTGCTCGCGCTCATCCTGGCTCACTGGCCCTGCCACCACTGCTTGGAAGCACTGCCGCAGAGTTGGGAAAGGCTCCCACCAGTGCAGCTGTGCTTGCCAGCTGTGATCCTGACTTCTGGCTGAGCAGTGCTCTCCCTGTGGAAGTGCACTGACCACCAGGGGGCAGCTCCGGCATTAAGTGTCTGCCCCCTGTTGGTCAGTGTGCATCATAGCAACTGGCCAACTTGCTGCTCCAGTCGTAATAGTTGCTTAGGCTTTTATATCCCTTTGCACTCCGAACCATTCTGGACATTGGCTACCAGCTACTCTCGACACTACTTTGCGGCGGAAACGTGCATTTACAGAATCTCATATTATTTAGTATAATTTTGGAACCAAGTAACGTATTATAATGATATTGGACTTGTATGAATTGGGTGACATCGAGGAATGTATATTTGCAAAAAAAAACCCAATACTTTATTGTTTATAATTTTGTACAGTATGATAAGTTTCTAATTGTTATTACTAACTGACAAGATGATATTTACCAAAATAGCTTTCACCAAACAATTTATTCACTAAGAAAAGAATCACTTTTCTGATTTTCTCACTCGTTAGATCTATGTGCACTGCTCGAAGCTTCAAACCAAAATGAGCTCAGCTTTGAAAATCTTTTCCTCCAGATGTAGACTTGTTTATTTGTACTTATATATCTCACTATACAGTGCGCGCTATGTTCGAAAACCGACCTTTCTTCTACAAACTCCCCTTATCGCTCTTTTCAAGTGGCGTCGCGAAGTGCTCGGACCATCGTGAGCACGCATCTCACATTCTCGTCCCACACAAAACCTGCTGACATTTCCTGTATATATCTTAGTAATTTTACAATATTTTGATTTAATTTCTTGTGCCATTTCAAGATAAAACTTCAGGGAAACATGCATGTCTCAAAAAGTTGCGTTGAAATAACTCAGTTCCCTGTAATCACTAGTAAACTGCAATGTCCCCTGAGAGGGGACATCCGAGTGATATGCTAGAATTCCGATGTCCCCTAAGAGGGGACATCTGAGTGATATGCTAGAATTCCAATGTCCCCTGAGAGGGGACAGCGGAGTGCAAAGAGTTAAATATATAGGCTGGAGGCCCAGTGCATGAAATTAGTGCATGGGAGAGGGGTCCCTCAGCCTGGCCTGCACCCTCTCCAATCCAGGACCCCTCAGGGGATGTCTAACTGCTGGTTTAGGCCCAAACCTGCAGGGAATAGGCCTAAACCGGCAATCAGACATCCTTCTTGCAATCCAGGACCACTGGCTTCTAACCACTCACCTGCCTGCCTGCCTGATCACCCCTAACCATCTATGCCTTGGCCCCTGCCACAGTGGCTTTGTCTGGAAGAATGTCTGGTCTATCCACTCTAATTAGCATACTACCCTTTTATTAGTATAGATAATAAGAAATGAAGTTAATGTCTATTAACTGCTTATTTTAGGCCAGATAGTGTTTAGTGTGTTTGAGAGATACTTAAGGTAGAAGACCCTATTTTTCCAGTGTTTGAAAAATGGGATTATAAATTGCTCTAATTATCTGAAATAATTTACTCAAATCATTCAATTTAGAAAAACAATGTGAAATCAGTGTAATTATGATGATGATGAAAATGATAAAGCAATTGCATGTTATGATAACTGTTTTTCATAGATCATTCATGACAGATGCCTGCATTTTAATATAAATCTAATTTCAAAAACCTCTCCCCCTATCCTGCTAGCATGAATTTGTGGCACTTCCACACTTTTAGGCAAAATTACGTGCCTGGGTTGGAGGTCAGGAATATGGTTTCAAATCCCATCTTTGCTACTATCTAGCTAAGTAATTTATTCCACATACACTCCCAGTCATATCCTTCATTGATATAATAAGGAAATATAATTTAAAAAATACCTTAAAATATAAAAGTATTTCTGATTTCCCTAATCTGAAATTAATAGAATGGAGGGCATCATAAAAAGTATTTTGAAAAACATGTTAATTTCAAATTCAAATAACTCAAATTAGGTATAATACCATCTTTTCAAGTGGGGTCCCTGACTGACTCACTTTAAAGTGGTACATTAGTGTATATTCAGTAACATCATTTTTATAATATTCCAAATAACATCTTTATAATGAACACTAGAGGCCTGGTGCATAAAATTCATGCACCAGTGGGGGATGTCCCTCAGCCCAGCCTACACTCTCTACAATCTGGGACCCCTCAGGAGATGTCTGACTGCCAGACATCCCTCTCACAATCCAGAACTGCTGGCTCCTAACCACTCACCTGCCTGCCTGTCTGATTGCCCCTAACCACTGTCTGCCAGCCTGATAGCCCCCTAACCACTCCCCTGCCAGCCTGATTGATACATAACTGCCCCCTTTCAGTCCAATCACCCCCAACTGCCTTCCCCTGTAGGGCTGAGGGGACTGAAGGACTCTGGCAGAAAGAGGCAGGGCTGAGGGGTCTGGGGACTGAGGCTGGATAAGGATAGATGCTGTGGGGACTAGGTGAGGTGGGGCTGAGGGGACTGGGGCATCAGGCTGGATGAGACAGGGCTAAGGAGATTGGGGGCTCCAGCTGGATGAGGCAGGGATGAGGGGACTGGGGAACTGAGGCTGGATGAGGCAGAGCTGAGGGTACTAGGGGACTGAGGCTGGATGAGGCAGGGCTGAGGGGACTGGGTGCCATATCTTATGGGGGTGTGGCAGCAATTTAGCATATTACCTTTTTATTTGCTTTGGGTGCCACCATCTTGTGAGGGTGTGACAGTCAATTAACATATTCCTTCTTTATTAGATAGCATGTTTTCCTAAATAGGTTGAAAAAAATCAGCCAGCTCTGCATATACTATATTTATAATATTTTAAAAATTTTACTTAGCAGTCTATATAGTATGTGTGTGTGTGTGTGTGTGTGTGTGTGTGTGTGTGTGTTTAACTTGGCCCAAGCTAAATAATCCTTGAAATAATGGAATAGTAGTGTCTGGCCTGACAAAGTTTCTTCATGGCATTTCCTTATAGGAAGAAAAAAAAAATGTTATATAGAATATAGAACTCAGTTATTCTAGTTTTAGTACATTATTCAAAGAAAACAAACTTTTGGAATTGGGAATATGATATCATCATCTCAGCATTATGTATCTAGACTTTTAGCCATTTAAAAATGTAGATTTTTATTTAATAATTCAAATGGTTGTTATTTTCTTTCAGATTCTCCTATACCAAAGAAGGCTACAATGTTGACCTCAGCCCAAACTCTATTGCTTTCAACCTTGTTTAGTTTACTATTATTTGTAAGCCATGGGAAAGAAAGTCTGGAAGTAAACACAACACAAAATATTGCAGAAGACTTAAAACGCATGGCAAAACAATATCTTCCTTGGAGAAGTGGAGCAGATTTCAACTTAGGTGAAGAAAATATAGAAACTTCCAGTCCCAAGACAAGAAATTCCTCTCTTTGGGATCCATCAAATAAAAGTGATGAAATAACAGATTTTATGGATAATTTGACAACAAACTCCCCCAGGAGTCCAAGACCCACACCTGTATTTTCTGAAAGCACTTCCTTGACCCACAGCTTTGTTTCTAAACTGCCTCAGAACTCATCTGCAACAGATGGAAATTCTCTGTCTGTCTCATCACCTCCCAATGCTACATCTGCTGCATCCTCAGTGTGGTCCCTGGCCAATGATACCATGAAAACTGACAACACTTCCATTACAGTTAGCATCCTTCCCTCGGCACTGACCACCACAAACCCCATGACAACGGAACCAGATTTATGGCTTAACATTACTAATGATACCTTTGTGGGGTTTACCCCCTATCAGGAAATGACTCAACAGCCCACCTTAAAATTCACCAATAATTCAAAAATCTTTCCAAATACATCAGATCCCCAAGAAGGTAAATATAAACAAATTTAACTTTCCTTTGGTGTGAAGGAATCTCCATGTAAATTAAACAGATTATAACTATAGACTATGCAATACTAGCAGGGGCTAGGAAGGTCCAGTCAGCAGGCCATATAAGGCCCGGGAAATTTGGTCTGGCCTTGCCCAAGGCATTAGGGAGAGCTAATTAAATGTTTGACCAAATGTAGCAGGCTAATTTTTAAGTTAATAATTTTATATGGCCCTTGAATGATGTTATAGCTATCCAAATGGCCTTGGCAGAGAAAAGATCCCCCAACCCAATAACTAAAGAAAAGGAGGCGATCACAGTAGCTCAGGTGATTCTCCCTTTAAGGGTAATCATGATATTCACTGGAAATAGTGAAGGGATTTTAGAACTAAAGTCAGCATATACATAAGTGGGACAAAATGAGGAATAGGGTAGGCTGAAAAGACTGAAGTAGCAATACAGTTTGTAGATACTGTGTAACCTTTTTTACTGAATTTTAGAAAGACTACCTGAAATTTCATATGCTTTTAAGAACGCTGTGCAACTGAACTTTAAAAATATGTAAATGTAGGTTTTGAAAATTACCACATAATCACTGGAAAATAGAACACTGATATTTTTTTAAACAGTAAATAAATTCAACAAAAGGAAATCCTCAATTTTTAGTTTAGTGCTTAATGACACCACAAGAAAATTGTAATATGGGGACAGTTTTATGTTTCATTCTTAGGGATTATTACATCAAGCTTTAATACATAAAGTGAAAAAGATTGCTAATGTTTAATGAAAATTCATTATAATTTATTTTTTCAGGTCGAACCATGTTTCTGCTTCCCTGAAACTTAAAAATATACTAGTTCCTTATGAGCTCGCCAATTTCCAACAGAACTTATTTACAGATTATATTAATTATATAAACACCAAATCATCCATATATCGATATCTATCTATCTATCTATATATATTTACTAATATATATATATATATATATATATATATATATATATATATATATTTGAAGTTGTTATTCCTATTTGAAATTATTGCCAGTGAACAGGAAGTTTTAAATTCTGAAATCTAGGCTTAACTATAGCTCTGCAACTAATGTATTGTATGTATATATATTTTCATTTTAACTTTAATTTAAAATTTTTAAGTGTTATTTAAATTGATTTCAGAGAGGGAAAAGGAGAGAGGGATAGAAATATCAATGATGAGAATCATTGATCAGCTTCCTCCTGCATGTCCCCTATTGGGAACTGAGCCCAAAACCTGGGCATGTACCCTGAAGGGGAATTAAATCATGACCTCCTGGTTCATGGGTTGACACTCAACCCTCAACCACTGAGTCACACATGCCCAGTTAGTTTTAACTTAAACATATCAGTTTCATTTATACATACTCTAATATACCTTCAGAAATATATTCCTTAAAAATACTATCTGTTTTGTCTCTAAATTAAAATATATATTAAGTACATATTACTTATTCCTACCAGGTAACTTTGCTTCATTTTTTTTTTTAGTAATAATTTTGTTAACTTTCCAGTGTGAAGGTTAATTTTTTAAATATATAGGGTTTCATATAGAACCAGAGATTTTTTAAGACCCTTTACCTACCTAATTAGTAAGCTTCTCAAGAAATTTAAAAAAACATTAAAAATAAAATACACTAAGTTTGAGTTCATGGAGCAGTAAGTAGTTTACTGATGATAGTCTTCAAATAAGGTAATTAGTAAAGGAAATAATAGGGTGAAATTTTGAGTTCTCTTAAACTTGGACCTACACATCTGTTCCTATGTGCAAAGCACTGACAATATATTGCTTTGACCATTATTCTGATTTTTCCTTACAATGCCTTTTCTCTTTGAGCTTTGTGGATTCATTTCCTATTCCCCACTTACTCCTATTAACTTTTTACCTTCAAATTATTATAGAAACAACCTCAAAGTTCATTTTACCATTAAAGTTCATCAGAGATTTAGAAATGATTAAAAATAATGTAGCATTCAACATAGAAATTATGTCCTAATGGAGCACACTCATGGCATTTCAGTACTATTAGTGTGGTTGAGTAATGAACATAATTATAAAACTAGGACTTAGAAGTAATTCAAAATAATTCAATATTTAAGGTGTGGTTTTATCAGGAAATATATTTTGCAAATATATCCAAAATATTCAGTACTTTATAACACACACACAATCAGCATTATCTAATATTTAAAAAAACGTTAAGTATTCTTTGTGATACACATGTATATATGTCTGTACTTTGAACAATTGTTTCTATTTCTTGTTTGTAAGTTCTTTTTTGTTTTTGTTTTCTCTCTCTAGAGAATAGAAATACAGGAATAGTATTTGGGGCCATTTTAGGTGCTATTCTGGGTGCTTCCTTGCTTAGTCTTGCTGGCTACTTGTTGTGTGGAAAACGGAAAACAAATTCATTTTCTCATCGGCGACTTTATGATGATAGAAACGAACCAGGTAAAAACAACTCTCAGAACTTCACCTTCAGAACTTTCATTAAGTGGGGATTGCTAATGGTCATTACATTGTCTAGACAGTGCTCAGAGATTCATACAATTAAAAACCAATCAAAGATTTATTCTGATCTACTCTCTGTTTCTCAAATAGTAATGGAAATACATTAAAAATTTTTTTAAATAGTTGAAACTGTTGCTCATTGCATGACAATTGATTTTAAGTAATAATCTCAGAACCTAAAATAAATCTATAAAATTGGAAGATAATGGTATGATAATAAGAAAAAAGGGCATTTTTGTTAGTAAGTGATTGCAAAATCATCCATTGTCATTGTTGTTGTTTAGTAGCAGTAATTTGAGCAAAAACATATTCTAATAGGAACTCTTCAAAAAATTTACAGCTATAGTAACCTCATATTAATTATTTTAATGCGTCTCTAAAACAGGATTTCTAATGAGTTGCATATTTGGCTACATAAGTCCCAATTTACCTTAATTCAGTAAATCCATGTAGTGAAAAAGAACCATAATACCTATGAATAAAAAATTTAACTGCTATGAATAAGAATAACACAATCTATTGAACACAAATAAAGTCACTTCAAATGCTTGAGTCTTCCCTTTCTTAAACTTCTGGGGGGAGAAAAATCACAACTTTTTCTGGTTTACAGCAGGGACTCTTGTATACACACACACACACACACACACACACACACACACACATATATGTATGACCCTAGTGAGTCCCATTGATAAAGTCTTGTTGCTTTTTGAGAACCTTAAATCATAAGTGACATATGCTCCTTTGCAGAACCAAATCCATCACTTAGAAATTTGACTAAATTCTGTCTATGGATTCCTAGCAATGCATATTTTAAAAAGTGGCATTTTTCAAAATAAAAGAATATGATTTTGAACAACATGGGTCTCCAAACTTTTTTTTTTAAACTTCAGATTTTTTTTCTTTATTTGTAATCACTGTAATCATCTGTAAAAAAAGCTCAGTCTATTAAATTGATATAATTCGATATATTTTGATTGAGGCATAAGAAAATAATCATACCACCTACTTTATTCCTTTCAAGACAGATTAGGGACCTTCTCCCAAATCCCTCAGGTTTCTGGGAGACTAGTTTCTGAAGAAATTGTTAGGATATGAAAATACCTCACTGAATAATTAGATTGCTAATCTAACTAGTAGTTAATCACTGCTTCAGTATTTAAAAGTATCTCCTTATTTTTTTAAAAAATAAGTTCAAGCTCATTAAGGAACTAATAATTGACTGTTGAAAAAGAAAATAATCTTTTATCATCAGTCATAAAATCTGAAGTACATGATACATTGGATCTATCAACAGGAAACACAAACTTTTATAAATAGTTTTCTCCTGTCTCCATGTTTAATGGCTCAACTGTAAAGACATGGAGATACTGCTTAGAATAATGGCAGTGATTTTAAAATTAATGCTCTTCATTTTTTAAAAAAATTATTTTCACACCAGAAGTAAAAATTCTAAACTAATTGGTGAGACTGAAATCATGAGATCCAACACAATGAGACATGTCTATACTTTCTGATACAAAGTATTACTACATGTTTGTTGTAGTAGTTCCCTTGGTTCCTTTAGTTTTGTTCCACCAGCAGGGAAATTCTGGAAGTTAAATTGTTCTGTTAGTCTTAGAAAGAAATGTGGCTTGAAAATATCCACTCATTTAAATTTCAAAACTAGTATCTGAAAAGCCCATATAAAGGCCAGATGTACTTACCCATCTAGAACAGTTCCTAAGGTCTGGCAGATGCCTGAGCACATATGCTTCTTTCAGACTGTGACTGAAATACCTTTTATAAAATACCTTTTTTTTTTTTGTTACTTTTTTTAGTTCTGCGATTAGACAATGCACCGGAACCTTATGATGTGAGTTTTGGAAATGCTAGTTATTACAACTCAACTGTGAATGGTTCATCCATGCCAGCAGGTCAAGAAAATGCACGAGATGGTATCCCAATGGATGACATACCTGCACTCCGTACCTCAGTATAAAACTAAGGGGAAAGGGGCTTCAGATGGCAAGTGTTTGCCTACATCCTGACCTTTTCACCAACCCAAGTTCCAAAAGCTGAAGCAAGATCTCTGTCATATGGCTTGTGCCAAGAAGAACTGTAAAAGCCTGAGCCTCATAGCAGAAACATAAAGAGATGATAAACCATCCAAGGGGTTTCCTTTCTTGCCATTTTTTGGCTATGCTGAAGCTTATGTGAAATAACCTTCACTTGTATTTTATTCTGTTTTTTTCTTAGTAAAACATGTTTGTGGAATCACATAAAACTAAAATATTTTACCTTGATTGCACTTCTTGATAATTTAAAAACTTCTTCAATGAAAATAGAGAACCAAAACTACATTCATACTTTGTTACGGCCAAAAATCAATCAATATATTGTTTCTTTACTGCCCCCTCCACCCCCCTAGCCTTAATGCCATGCATCACAGTTGACATTCTGTTGAAGAAGCACTGGAGTAAAAAACTTTTTATTTTTATTTTTTGACTTAAAGCTAGAAAGACAGATGGCACAGAACTTCTGTTTCTGAGAAATGTAGAGAATGGGAGTGAGAGACCTGTCTCCAAAGTACATTTTACTTTGCTGCCTTAGCACTTACATGGTCAATCCCTTGAACTGCCAAGTTGACAATTACTTTGCATTCAACAGGGCTATTAGGAAAGCTGACCCTAACCAGGAAAGTAATTGCTTTTCTTCAAAGGATGGGAATTCCAACCTTTCTGATTTACTTTACACCTCAATTAACTGGGTAATTTGAAACTCAATGAGAAACTTGTTGAAAAAGTCAGCCAAAGCCTGTACTTGTACATAATTTTTACAGTTTGAAGATGTTAGATAGGAACATAATTTATTATGTATTAGATATTATTGATCAATTATATATGGAATAGATTCTGCATCTCTAAATAGATGATGATATTAAAAATAGATAAATGGAAATGTTAAGCAAATAAAAAGAGTTCTGAGCATCAGTTTCAAAAAGTATAACTTGGATTATGGCATGTTTCAGTTTCCCCCCCATTTATTTTATTTTACTATTGTTTAAAGTTTTACAAATAGTAGCACATATGTCTCTTTTCTCCCCCTCCCCCCCAACTGACCTTCCCCTCAGTTTGTTTTTAATTACTATTTGCTTCTGGCAGTAAACACACACACACACACACACACACGCACACACAACTCTTTAGTATAGGAAAGTTCAAGGTTTTAGAGATTAAATAATTAGATCAAGAAATACATTCCAAACAAAGCAATAAATATGTGAAGAGCACAAACAAAGCAATAGACTGTTGAATTGATACATGGTGTGTGTGAGTGCACGTGTGAATACATGTATAAAGAAATACAGTAATAGCTTCAGAGAATGAGGGCTAGGAAGTAATGGAGAATTACTTACCCCATATTGCCATAAAAATAGCAAAGAAGACTGTCCCTCCATTATCAAACAAGTATGTCACCTTAATGGAAAACAAACAAAACTATTATAATAGTTATAGTGCTCATTATAATAACCCAGTGATTGCAAACTCTTCCCCTTGGAATCATATTATTCTATAGTTCTTAAATATAAGATATAGATCATTTCATGGTTGCTCCAACTATTTCATATAATTTTTCTCTTGGGAAGAGATAAAGGATCAGCATTTTTCCCTTTTCTTCTCTTTTCCCTTTTATTCCTTTTGGACTCCATCTTCCTTCTGCTTAGAAATTGTTCTAGCACCTCAAGGAAGTATTTGTGAGCCACAGAGAGTCAAGCTATAGTGTGAACTGTAAGAAGTCAGCCTTTCAGTTGAGGCATACCTAGTTGGACTTCTTGTTAGCAAAACATCCAGGACTGGGAAAGTTGCAAAATGCAGAATTCCACTAGTGAGGCAGACTCTCAATGGCATGGTATCACAGTGCCACCCCTCCTCTCTGAAAGCTTTTAGAAAGGCCATGTCCCAGTAGTGGCTATAGGAGGTAATGAATTCCACATTAAGTTGTTTTTCAGAAGTTTCATAAATCACTGACAGTAGGATATAGTCCAAGTGTTTTTGAATCAGACATTACCTGAAGTTTTATAAAGAATAATGTACAGTTATGTGATGTTATTGAATACAATTTTCAGGGTTGCAAGAATTGTTTGATTTTAATAAAGTATAAATTTAATTTATCTTTGCTTCCTTTCATTTTGCATAATGCCCTTGCTATGTTTACAGTTAGTGATAGAGATTAAATGTATACAGTCAAGACAATACATGTTTGGCCATCAAATACATACTATCGCAGCTATAGAGAGAAAACAAGGACACTAATCTCACAGGACAGAGAGGCTAGTTAGGGACTAAATAACATTACTAGTATTATAAGGGAAGTGGGTGTAAAATGGTATCTTCTTTGCAGTCTATAGTTCAGAGGCTGCTCAACAAAAGATGTGCTTATTCCCTGTAATGCAGCAACACTGGAAATATCAGTATACAAAAGATGTGCTATTTTTGATGGCTTGTCGGTAGATGCAAGATGTCCTAATAGCTGTAAAACTTCTTTGATTGTTAAGGCTCAGAATTTCTAAAAATGCTATAAAAATTGGATTTCATAACAATCATCGATGCATATTATGTACAGGAAAGAAAAGGACCATAAAAAAATTCTCCTACAGGGCTCCTAAAATTACATCCATCAGGACAATCCAGCTTTTTTTGTTTCCAGAGGCATCCCACAGACACACCTGCTGCTTGCCACACAGCCCAACAGCTGTCTGCTTTCCCTTATCAACAGACCTACTGCAGGGAATGGCCTCTTTGAGTGTTAGAACAGAAACTTTACAAAAGGGCACTTAAAGGCACTAATAATGTTTTTCAGAGAAGTTTCAAGTAAAAACCCATATTTAGCAACAACCAGGTTGTATGGCCACCACTTGTCATAGTCTATACAACATTTTTCTTGAAAAAAAACTTTTCATTTATTGTGATAAGTTTGTTTATACAGCTCATATTTTTTTAACTCAGTAAATTAAAACAGTAACTTTTAAAATAATATATATGAAAGCCTAAGTGACGGTCCAACCATCTGACTGGTAGCTATGATGCACACTGACCATTAGGTGCAGATGCTTAATGCACAGGCATGGAAACATGGAACAGACTGATGAATCTCAGAGGGAAGGGGTGTGGAGGAAGGATGGGAAGAGATTAACCAAAGATCTTATATGCATACTAGAGGCCTAGTGCACAGATTTGTGCACTGGTGGGGTCCCTTGGCCTGGCCTGTGGGGATTGGGATGAATCCATGCACCAGGCCCCCAACATCCCTCAAGGGGTTCCAGATTGTGAGAGGGCACAAGTTAGGCTGAGGAATCCCAGCAGTGCACAAATCCAGATTCTTACACTGAGCTCTAGTATAACCATAAGATATAGCATGGTATACATGTAACACTCATAGAATTTAAGAGTGCATACATGTAATGGGAGGTAAAGGTAGAATGGAAGTTAGGAAAAACTTCAGAATTTGCCCTAAGAATGACAATAAAAGTGTAAAATCACTGTGGTAGAGCCACTAAGCTATTACATGCAGGATGAATTATGATATGGGAGACAATGGAGACAAAAAGAGCAATTAGAAGCCTGCAGTTAAAGCTTGAAGTGCAAAGGGACTTATTTATATGCTATATAAGGCCTGATGAGTAAAAATGGGGAAGAGGGAAAAGGAAGCATCAAGTCTAGAGTGGATGGCTCCAGGTTAGAGCATGGGTATTTGGCAGCAGAATAAAGGGGGAAGAGACTTTTTGCCTAATAGGACAGGAATACTTTCTTAATAAAAGAAACTCCAGATGAAATAAAATGAAAATTCCCAAAGCAGCATAATAGACTTTTCTAAAGCAAAAAATAGGCTTGTCCAATCTATAAAAGTGTATTTAAAATGAATTATTTTATCAGAAAAATAGCTTATGCATAGAGGGACCTATGGACAAACATTGTATTCAACACTGTTGATGTGAGTGGAAATAATATATGAATGCAGAAGCAAACTAAGCCTTCAAGAAAGCTGTGTTTAAGCACAAATTCTCCATTATCTTTAACATCTTATTTCTCTTAGAGAGCTGAGTGCAAGAAATCAATAAATGTGGGCATTGTTTAAGGAGATAAATTTCACATTAGGCTGGAAGCATAAAGTCTATGTCCGCTCTACTTTAATTGCTCGATTTTTCTCTAAAATTGTTTGATGGGTTAAGAATAACAGCAAGTTCTGGAAACTTCCGCTTATATCCCATTAAAGGCCCTCTGGGCTGAGAACAAGGTGCCTTCTTGTGAAGGTTCAAGCCCGTAGGCCAGGGAGGCTATTACAGGAGATAGGGCTGGGGGTAGGGAGTCAGAATTTAGGCTGGAGTTTGGGCTTCTCTGACCGCCTCAGTCTTTAATTCTGAGACAGGGCAAAATCCGTACAGGTACCCACAGCCTTTGGACCTGGGCACAAGCTACATCAAACATGGACACTTCATTAGTTCCTCTCCCTCCCCCAACCTACTCCTTATTTAGGGCAGTAATAAAAACTATTATGAATAAAGCTCACTTCAAAGGTTGATTCATTTTTAGAATTATATGATAAAACAGTGAAGGGCCCTCCTATCTAATCATTTCACCTTAAAATCCTTGCATAATGGAAATTGACAGTGGGGTGTCAGGTGCTTTTAAATGAGTGTGCAAACATCACAGACTGACTTAGTTTCCAGCGTTTCTCAAG
This sequence comes from Pipistrellus hanaki, assembly GCF_964339955.1. NCBI lineage: Eukaryota > Metazoa > Chordata > Mammalia > Chiroptera > Vespertilionidae > Pipistrellus > Pipistrellus hanaki. The sequence continues at coordinate 59,133,825 of NC_140511.1, read as the reverse complement.
TCCCATACTTTTAAATGTTAAAAATGAAAACAATCATCAAAGTAAACAGTAATTACTTACATCACTATTACCACATGAAGAGACCAGTTTTTCATGAAACACATCCTTGAAATTATTAAGGAAATAATTACACGTATACACTGTACTTTCCAAGAAATAAACATGGCAGATTTACTTTCCTATTACTTGCCACAAGTGAGGGTGGATTCCATGAGAAATTAACAAGTTCCTAGATAATGTGGCTCAGTGATCCTGACCCCACATTGGTTGGCTTGTTTCTTTGATCAAAGAAACAAACAAAAACAAAAAAACACAACTGTTCCCTTATACTCGGCATTGCCCGTCAAGTAACTTCTAGGTGTTTAACTATATAAACTAATATGACAAGAGAATGTTGAGGGCGCTGATGTCCCGCTGATGTCCAAGATGGCGGGCGCCAGGCTGCTCCTGTTGCCGCTGATGGAAGTGCCGGAAGTGCCTCGGGTGGCCGGATGTGCCACGTGTAACCGGAAGTGTCGCCATCTTGCCATCCCACCAACCAACGGTGGGTTTCGAGGCCGCAGAGAAGTTGAGCCTCGAGGAGAAGGCCGCAACCTTGCTTAGAGAGCCCATTCGTCTTGGGGACATCTCTCTCTCTCTCTCTCTGAGGAGATGGATCTGAAGGTTTTGCGGTTCAAGAATAAGAAACTAGCGGAGCGGTTGGAACAGCGCCAGGGTTGCGAGGATGAACTCCGAGAACGGATTGAGAAGCTGGAAAAGCGGCAGGCCACAGATGACGCCACACTCCTCATTGTCAATCACTACTGGGCCCAGCTGGATGTCACGGTGGAAGCCCTTCTCAGACACCATGAGAAGCAGTGGGAGCTGTCTTCCGGGACCGAGGTACGCGGGACCCAGGAGGGGCCGGCATCAGAGCTGAAGGGGACCCTGCCAGTGCAGCTACGGCCCGCACTTAGTGAACGGGCTTCGGCTTTCCTGGTGAAACAGGGCGCCGGCAGCAGTGAGGAGGTGGGGCTGCAAGACCGAATGGAGTTCTCCAAGGCAGCCGTGTCCCGTCTGGTAGAGGCCTCAGACCGCCTACAGCGCCAGGTGGAAGGACTTTGTCAGCGAGTATGCAGCCTAAGGGAAAGGGAGCTAAGTGAGGAGGCTCGGGCACGCACCCGGGAGCTGGGCTGTGAGAACCGGAGACTTCAGGCCTTGGCCACCCAGCTACAGGAGAAGCACCACTGCATCTCCTTGGAGTACTCTGAGCTCCAAGATAAAGTGACATCAGCAGAGACGAAAGTGCTAGAGATGGAGACAACAGTAGAGGACCTGCAGTGGGACATTGACAAGCTGCACAAGCGCGAGGAAAAGCTTAATAAGCACCTGGCAGAGGCCCTGGAGCAGCTCAACTCTGGCTACTATGTATCTGGTAGCTCCTCGGGTTTCCAGGGAGGCCAGATCACGCTCAGCCTGCAGAAATTTGAGATGCTGAATGCGGAGTTAGAGGAAAACCAGTTATTGGCCAACAGCCACATGGCAGAGCTGGAGAAGCTACAGGTCGAACTTCAGGAGGCTGTGTGGACCAATGAGCACCTCAAGGTGGCCCTACGGAATCTTCCTGAGGAGGTGGTACAGGAGACAGAGGAGTACCAAATGCTGCAGGCCCAGTTCTCACTGCTTTACAATGAGTCTCTGCAAGTGAAGACCCAGCTAGAGGAAACCCGGGGACTGCTGCTGGCCACCAAGAACTCGCACCTGATGCACATTGAGCACATGGAGAGCGACGAGTTGGGGCTGCAGAAGAAGTTGCGTATAGAGGTTATCCAGATGGAGGACACCCTGGCCCAGGTACGCAAGGAGTATGAGATGCTGCGCATCGAGTTTGAACAGAACCTGGCCGCCAACGAGCAGGCAGGGCCCATCAACCGTGAGATGCGCCATCTGATCAGCAGCCTTCAAAGCCACAACCACCAGCTAAAGGGGGATGCCCAGCGATACAAACGGAAGCTGAGGGAAGTGCAGGCTGAGATTGGAAAGTTCCAGGCCCAGGCCAGTGGCTCTATGCACTCTATCCCCGAGGACTCTGATCTCAGTGCCCCAGACCCAGGACAAGAAGAAAGTGGACCAGGGCCTATTGGTGACCACGAAAGCAGAAGGGAGATGGTTTCAATGCCTAGTGCCACCATGGCTACCTCCTTAGCAAAGATAGAAGAACTGGTCCCCTTTGAGGAAGATGCCCAGGTCTTAACTTCCGGGGCCCCAGGTCCCTCCTCTTGGGTCCGAGAACCTGAGCCCACGCCCCAGTGGGAGCTTCAAGAGTGGGAATGGCCTGGCCTGGGACCCCAATCTGTGGCCTCAGCATATTCAAGAGCTGATCGGGAGAAGGCCAAGGTGGAGGAGCCCAAAAGGAAAGAGTCAGAATTCCTCAAATGTCTCCGAGCAGAGCTCAAGAAGGCCCAGGAAAGCCAGAAGGAGATGAAGCTACTGCTGGACATGTACAAAACAGTGCCTAAGGAGCAACGAGATAAGGTGCAGCTTATGGCAGCTGAATGCAAGACCAAGGCCGAGGTCACTGAGCTATGGAATCACATCTGGGAACTGGAGGAGAGGGACCAAAGGGAGAGGAAGAAGATTGCGGACGAGGAGGCCTTGCGGCGCATTCGGCAGGCAGAGGAGCAGATAGAACATCTGCAACGCAAGCTGGCTGCCACCAAGCAGGAGGAGGAGGCTCTGCTGTCAGAGATGGATGTGACAGGTCAGGCTTTTGAGGACATGCAAGAGCAAAATAGGCGGCTGCTACAGCTGTTGCGGGAAAAGGATGATGCCAACTTTAAGCTGATGTCAGAGCGGATCAAGGCCAACCAGATTCACAAGCTGCTGCGGGAGGAGAAGGATGAGTTGGGCGAGCAGGTTCTTTGCCTCAAATCTCAGGTGGATGCCCAGCTGCTCACCATGCAGAAGCTGGAGGAAAAAGAGCAGGCCTTGCAGGGCAGCCTTGGAAGTGTGGAAAAGGAGCTGATGCTATGCAACCAGGCCCTGGAGCTCAACAAGAGGAAGGCTGTGGAAGCAGCCCAGCTGGCTGAGGACCTGAAGGTGCAGCTGGAGCATGTGCAGACACGGCTGCGAGAGAGCCAGCCTTGCTTGGCAGAGAGCCGTGCTGCTCGAGAGAAAGAGAGCTTCAACCTCAAGAGGGCTCAGGAGGACATCTCACGGCTGCGGCGCAAGCTGGAGAAGCAGAGGAAGGTGGAGGTTTATGCAGATGCTGATGAAATCCTCCAAGAGGAGATCAAGGAGTACAAGGCGCGGTTGACCTGCCCCTGCTGTAACACTCGCAAGAAGGATGCAGTGCTTACCAAGTGCTTCCACGTTTTCTGCTTTGAGTGTGTGCAGAGCCGCTATGACGCCCGCCAGAGGAAGTGTCCCAAGTGCAATGTGGCCTTTGGTGCCCATGATTTCCACCGTATCTACATCAGCTGAACCTGTAACTCGGGAACTCTGGAACACCTATGGACCCTAGGTGCTGTGCCCCAAGTTCCTCCTTTTGTTCTTGACCCTGCGGGCCCAGCCCCTTCCCATCTAGTTGTTTGCCTTCCCATCTAGTTGTTTGAGATTCCTAGTACATGTTAGTGGAGGTGGGACCAGCCAAGTTCCACTCTTTTCCCTGTCAGAGCTGAGGTACCACCTCTGCTGGAAAGATATGCTATGAGATATTAAATGGGCCCAGAGCATCCATCTAAGCTTCCTGAAAGCTGGCCCCAACCCATCTCTGTCTCCACAGGTCCATCCAAACCCTAAGGGGGAAGTTCCCCAGGTTGTGACCTCCATGAAAGAGGAGGCTGACTACTTGCTTACACACTCATATGTGAGGATCAGGGTGGGCCAGGTCCCCAGTCCCTCGCTCTCAGACTAGACCATAGAGCCTAGTGAGTCAGTCTTTACTCCCTGCCCTCCAAGCCTGGGCAAGGTTTCCCTGCCAGTGGAGTTCCCTGGGCTCTTTGATCTGGCTCTTGTGATAAGAGCTTATATTCTATATGGGTGGTCAGGGGGTATGGTTCTCTTCCTCTGGGAAGCTCTATGGTTTCTGCAGTCACCTAGTCCTGATTTTGGGAGTGCTGAACCAAGATCATCTGTTTCTATTGTAAGCAGACCCCTCCGGAATACCTATTCTCCTAAGCCAATTACCCCTACTTTATGCTTAGCAAGTCTCCAGTGGGTCTCCAGCCCTGACCCTGCTTTCATCCTGGTGGCCTTAAACTGCAGTGGAGACAAACTTCCCAGGAGGGGAAGGGATAGACTAGCAGTTGGGCCAACTTTTAGTCATTCCAGGTAGAAGATCATCTAACCCTGTGACTGAACCAGTATCCACAATATTTGCTATCCTGCTGCCCAAGCAAACTCTGGGCCCTGGGGGCAGCAGGTGGGACTTGCAAAGTAGAGCTGCTGACAGGTTCAAGGGTCCATTCAGACCCACAGCTACTGCTCTAGAGATGTTTTGTATAGGTTATCTGTTATAAGTAAATGTTCAACCCTAAAGAAAATGTTTATTTGCATCCAGTGAAGGAAGCATAATTCTGATTTTTAAGGTGTGAAAGAAGTAGCTATATTTTATTTTAGACAGAGAAACAAATACAAGAGAAATATTTCATCCTGATGGGTTTTATTTCGCTATTGTTCCACAAGGCAATATTCTCCTCTGCAAGCTCCATTTTTCACCTTTCTTATAATAGTTATTAAGTGAATTTTTTATGAGTCATATCTGTCCTTAAACATACTTTTTTTTTTCTGCCAGGGAAAGGAGAGATATAGATATTACATGATGACAAAAGCCCCTTAGTCTTTGGAATGTTTCTTCATTTTATCACTCTGACATATGTGGATGTTTATTATATTTAGTGCTCAGATAATGCCAGTGTGTTTCCTTAGATCTGTTCAGGTGAAAGTATAAGTAACCTAAAGGAATTCATTGGTGTCCCTAGTCTGTCATATGTCTTCAAAATGCATGGGCTAAGACATGTGTAAATACATCTAATAATTCTAACACAATTGGTTTTGGAAAAAAAAAAAGTTGAGAAAATGGCTTCCCAAATGAGACATCTTTTTGGAAGATTTAAAATAATTCAAAACTAAGTATATTTTAGAAATCGAGTAGACTCCACAGAAAGATCTTGCTTTTGCTATGGGAATAGCATTAGATAGAGGGCTGCTGTATGCCCATGTTACAGATCTTAAAAATCTTCAGATTTTTTTCAAGTAATTAAACTATAAAAAAAATCACTAGACATCTATTAGAACAGTTAAAAGGACTTCACATCCTAAGGGTTTATGATTATATAGAAGACTGGACCTCTCATACAATGCTGGCAACAATATAAAATGGTATAAACATGTTGGCAAATAGTTTGGCAATTTTTAGAGAGTTAAATACCTATTCTATAAACCAGCTATTTCACTTCTAAGGAGTTATCCTAAAGAAATAATACTTATCTATAACAAGATTTATAGATAGATAAATGTTCATAGCAGCTTTATTTAAAATGATAATAACTTAAAACAGTTCCAAAGCCCATTGATAGGTTAATGGATAAACAAACTCTGGTATGGACTTATAATGCAATACTACTCAGCAGTAAAGAGAAATAATCTACTGATACATGTTACAACATGGATGAATCTCAAAATGATTGTTTTGTGGGAAAGAAGGCAGAAAAAAAAATCACACACTGTATGATTCCATCTACATAAAAGTTTAGAGAATACAAACTTATCTATAATGACAGAAAGCAGTTGGTTGCCTGAGTACAGGAGTGGAGTTGGGAGGTAGGGATTATGAATGCTTGAAGGAATTTTGGAAGTGATGGATATGTTCTTTATTTCAAGTGTGGTGACTAGTACATATAATAAAAATGTATCCATTTATACACTACAAATATGTACATATTTATATGTTAATTATAATTTAATAAAACTGTTATACATAAATAATTGAGATTCAGTTTCTTAAACTTGTATGCATAGTAGAATCACCTGAGTGGGAATCTTTAAAATATGCTGATGCCTAGGTTACAAACCCCAAAATTCTGATTTCTTTGCTCTGGGTGTTATTTGGATTTAAGGAATAAAAAATAAAAAAAATAAATAAAAAAACCACACACAAAAATAAAAAACACAAAACTTCAGTTAACTCTGAGAGACAGCAATTTGAAAAATTTTGGTATGTCATTTTATTTCCCCCCCCTGCAAAATTAGAAGTATTTTAATTTCATGAGACTTAATGAAAGATAAAAATAATCTTTCCTTAAAAGAATCTAGACATCATTCCAAGAGAAACTCTGTGTTGATGATGACAATAATTAATTATAAAAATAAAGGAAGACAATAATACTTAAATAAAAATATACTCATTTTGTAATTGCCAAAGTTAAATCTTACTTCATTGTCAATGATATGGATTGTCAAAATTTTTGGGAACATTTAACTTTGCTATAAAGCCATTTATTGGAAGACTTTTTCCTACCTAGAGCTTAGGAAGGAGAAATTGAGTGTCCACACTCACCTTGGCATAGATACAGCTTTCGTTGAGTCTCTGTAGTGAGCAGTTCTTTTCACAGAGAGGGCACATGAAGACTTCAGTAGCCTTGCAAATTTCTTTGCTGGAGAAATCAAAGCAGAAAAAAGAAAGTATAAAGCTTCATGTTTAGGAAGGTGCTTAGCTCCTACAGTCAATCCTGTGGGAAGCAGGAACACAGGGAAAAAAAATGGAAATACTGGGGCTGCAGAAGAACTGAAAACTGTGGTTCTAACTTGAATTTTAGGATATCTGTGATGAAGTTTCTGGTTGCTTCTTTATTTTTAGATATCTCCACCCAGATTATATACTCGGGAGACAGTTGTGGCTCCTTGTTACAAAACACGTTTACACATGATGCCATGGCATGCAGGATAGTTTTGTGAGGAACACCCAAGGGAATTTTAACCAAGTTCACAGGCTTGGAAGTGGCTGAGTTGGAATCAAATCTAACTATTCTGATTTCTCAAATCTATCTTTCACTTGGATCTTGCTGCCTTAGAATCATCAAAGTGAACAGCATCCATAATTCACACAACTTCATGACATCCACTGGAGTACATCGGTGCATCATGTCCATTGAAAATTTGAGAGTTGATTCCCCTTACTTCCCCTCCCCTCTCCAATCTTCCCTTCCCCCTTCTTTTTGTGTACCTTGACATACACTGTCATATGGAACTGACAGTTTTTATTTACTGGAATATGTTATATTCTCTCTTAGAATATAACTGTATAATATCTATCTCTTCAGTTTTATGCCATTACTTTTAAAAACATCTCAGCATACATTACAGATGACCTTGTGACAGGAGCAGGGCATCAAGAATAACTTCTCAAAAGTCTCACAGCCCGAGAGTTTACAGCAACCTATTTTTAAGATGTTTTGTGCCTTTATCTGTCATGCATGGGTGTTTCCCACTGAATATCCCTGAATAAATTGTCTTGAAGTAAATCTGCTCTGGAAATAATGAAAGTAATTTCAAGGCTTTTGAATAGAGGTCTGAACATAAAAGTTTAATTGGTGTTTGCAGTAAAAACGGCAATTTTCTAAAATGTCCACACTCAAATGAAGCAAAAAAAAAAAAAAAAAAAAAGATTTTCATGTGTGGAATATATATAATCTCAAGCCAGAATAAGAATAAATAGCAAGTACAAATACTATATAATAATATAGTGCTTTGCCATGAGCAGAGATGAGTTCATCTCCATTACATTTAGTCCTCACTGCAATCTCCTGCCAGGATAATTATCCCCACAACTGAGAGGAAACTGATATTTCTCAAGGTCATACAGCTAACAATAAGTAGTTCTGGAGACAGACTGTAGTTTTTTTTTCTGATTTTGGATCCAATTCTCCATCAAGTATATCTAAAAGAAGGATAGATTTGCTTTATATTAAAAGGAATTTTCCTTTCAAAAACCAGTTTATTAGTGATGATGATGAGTCTCATATACACTATAATCCTCCCATTATCACACATCATATTTCTAGTAATCAGAATGTCTGTATGAAGTAGGAAGAAACAGGTAAAATAAGACATTTTAAAAGCCCCAAAGAACAAGATGGTTATATCTTCTCTTAGTAATACCACACATTTGTACAAATAAGAATTAACACATGTCTTTAAGGAAATTTTCATTAAAATGGGCTTGTTATCATAATTCATTGTGTTTCAAGAATGACATAATGTGCCCTGCATTAAAATCTCATACTAGGATGGTATTATAAAGTCGGTTTATACTGTCATTTTCCAAATTGTCAAATAAAAGCACCATGTCTAAAATCCAAGCCATAAGAATGAATCCTATTTTTTAAAATATATTTTATTGATTTTATTACAGAGAGGAAGGGAGAGAGATAGAGAGTTAGAAACATTGATGAGAGAGAAACATCCATCAGCTGCCTCCTGCACACCCTCTATTGGGGATATGCCTGCAACCAAGGTACATGCCCTTCACTGGAATAGAACCTGGGACCTTTCAGTCCACAGACTGACTCTCTATCCACTGAGCCAAACCGGTTTCGGCTGAATCCTATTTTTAATTCCAGAATCATTAAACTCATTTTCTATAACATGCTCAAATTTAACTTGATAAGTAATAAAAAATATTAAACAATTTTTGACAATGTAATTTGTAGCCTTATTTGAGACTATGGGGAATTTCTTTGATTTTACTTCACCACTAGAGGGAGGAAGAGTGCCAGCATGAGTGATTCTTAATTTCTTTTGCTGAGCAGGATAATGTAAACCACCCCTTGAATTATGGCTTTCTTTTGTTTAATATCTATTGTCACATATACTCATAGGAACAGAGAAGAATACTGTTTGCCAACAGGTGGGGGAGAGGGAAGTGGGAATTGCTGTGCAAGAGTATAGAGTTTCAGCTATGCAAGATAAATAAGTTCTGGAGATCTCTACAATATATGCCCACAGTTAACAATACTGCAATGTGCACTTATATATTGAGAGAGAGAGAGAGAAGGGGAGAGAGAGGGAGAGGGAGAGAGGGAGAGAGGGAGAGAGGGAGAGAGGGAGAAAGAGAGAGAGAGGGGGAGAGATAGAGGGAGAGAGAGAGAGAGAGAGAGAGAGAGAGAGAGAGAGAGAGAGAGAGAGAGAGAGAAACAGAGATACACTGATGTGAGAAACATTGATGGTGGCCTCTGGTATGTACCCTGACCAGGAATTGAATCCACAACCTTTTGGTGTACAGGATAATGCTCCAACCAACTAAGCCACCTGGCCAGGGCTGCAGTTAAATATTTTTGAAGAGGATAGATCTACAACTTAAAAATATATTAGATAGAGGTTTGAAAATGAGTTGCCATTTGAAATAGAACATGCTGTTAAGAGCCTTTAGGACCAGGGTGACCATTGCCTCTCCTGACCAAGTCATTTTCCTCTCTGAGGATCAATATCTTTATTTCTAGTAAGAGATAATACCTAACTGGGATATTACATAAGGTTATTGGTAATAAAGGCAGTTAACACAGAAATAAAGATATTTATTTCTGTGTTATAAGAATAGGGATTCAACAAAGGATTCAACAAGGGATTCAACAAAGAATCCCTTGCTGCTAAGAGTGTTGTCAGGAGACAGACTGAGAGGCCCTTTAGAACTCAACTGCTTTTGAAAAGCTGGTCGGTACTGAGCCCCACACACATTTCTTGGTAAATTTTAATGCCAAAGAGGAAATAATGGACTAGGAAGTTGGGGTTTTTGTTCTTTGCTCTGGACCTGAAACTCAGGGCCCGAGGCCATATCCACCTGCTTGTTCATTTTTATATTCTTATGATATGTCCTCTCATATGCATAAATTGGACCACATTTCATTCTATAAGAGCACGGAACACATGTAAATATATAGATGTAAATATATATATATATGTATATATATATGAGCACTGAACACATGTAAATATATACATGTAAATATATATGAATATATATAAGAACACATGTAAATATATACATATAAATATATATCTATAAGAGCACTGAACACATGTAAAATATACATGTAAATATATATTTATATACCTATATCTATATCTATATCTATCTATCTATCTATCTATCTATCTATATATATACACCCTCACACAAATACATATACAACTTGGTTATATAATTTTACTGCAGGGCAATTAAGAAATATGACTTTAACTTATGTGAACTTAACTGATAGAAACATAATAAAAACAACCAAATCCTTAGCTTTTCAACATTTTAAACAAAAAACAACTTAAAAAATATACTAAAACAAAGCAATACAAAATAAAGGCCCTGAATTCTCCCACACCGCAGTGATAACACCTACCACTTAGCCACATCTGACACCTTGAATGGAAAATTTCAGCTCTATGAAATTTTGAAAGTCAAGATATTCAGTGAAGCTTACCTTGATTTAGAATAGAAAGTCTGACAGGATCTTAATTACAGTGTGACAGGGGTAGCAGTTATATAAGACCATAAAGCACTGAGGAAAAGAGTTTGCTAATGCCTTTTAAAACACTCCTTGTACTAATGGTTAAAGAATATTTACCTCATACAAAAGAGGCCTAATTTACCCCATGGGAACATAAATCAATAGGAACAGCAAATCTATTCTTCTCATGGCTTTTTGTCCATTTTCAGCTTTGGAGGGGTGATAAAGCCTTATGAATGTGTACCCACTGAATCAACTTGAACAATAGGTCTGTCTAAGAATAATTTTCTTTTTGTTAATTCATCTTAAAAACTGTTTTTTCTAACACCATCAAGACTCCACAAGAGAACTGTTAGAACTAATAAGCACTTCAGTAAAGTTGCAGGATACAAAATCAATAATATACAAATATCACATGTTCCTATACACAAACAACAAGCTATCAGAAACAGAAATTAAGAAAAAAACATCCCATTTGTCACTGCATTCAAAATAACAAAATACTTAGGAATAAATTTAATGTAAGAGGTGAAAGATCTAGCCATAGACAACTCTAAGATAATGATTAAATAAATGGAAGGACAGGAAGATGCTATCTTCTATAGTGTAAACTCTAAAATAAACCTGTGACTAGATGAAATGCTTTGGAACAGTAGGTGATTTTTTGTTGTTTGTTTTGATGCTAATTATCATTTGGATTTCATGCTGAGATAGCAAATCAAGGAAGTTGGCTGTGGAGCAGGATTCATCTCTAGAAGAAAGTACTTTGTTTTTAGGGAAAACTGACACATATATATACATATACATATACATATACATATACATATACATATACATATACATATACACATACACATACATATACATATATAACACTATTATATACATATTTTTAAAAATTAAAGGAAATGAATTACCATGATTCCCTCAATTGTCCTTAGTACTGCCCAGTGCTAAGGCCATGGTTAAAAGTTGGAACTACAAGAAAAAATGCTGAGCTTTGGATGGAAGAAGCATTTTTTCATATTTTGAATTGTACCACACAATATTAAATTTAATGATATCCTTGTGATATATGAAGAAGAACATGCTATTGAGAGTGTTTGGTGCCAGGGTGGCTGTTGCCTCTGCTGAATAATAATGTACTGATCCTATATCCAAATCTTGGATCATTCAATTTTAACAAAAGAATCATTATTCTGATAAATGTGTGATTTTTGCACAACCTTATTTCACTGCTATCTTGATACCTTAAGTTAATGCAAAAATACTACAATATCTATTCCTAGAGAATAAGAAGAGAGTAGAAAGCAACTTTCTGTTCTCAGGAGAGCAGGTTGCTTAGAGAAAGGCTTATGTGGGATGAATATTTTGTTTAGTCATCTTTAAGTATATAAGATTCCCTCATCAACAAAAAGGAATACTCACCTCAAAGGATGACAGAAAAGGGTATGTGAAATGAAACAACATATTTGGAAGGTCTTTGTATACTGTAAGTGTTAAAAGGATTGTAACTATACAATTATTTGAATTAATGCTTTGAGAGGGCATTCAAGACTTCCAAATGCTATGCAAATAGAAATTATGTAACTGTCTACTGCATTATTGAATTGTTATGTGGCATATACCAGAAAGAAAAATTTGACATACACAGAAATAATATTAGGGCTTATGCAAAAATAATTTTCATATAACAATGTTATTGTCATAATTAGCTAGCTAATATTAATAATAGAAAGAAAGCAAAGGGATGGCCAGACATTATAAGCATGGTCATCTGAGAAGCTTCACCAGGAAGCTAAAACTTCATGCTCCCCAGGGAACCATCTGTCTATTCCCTGCAGATCACTGGGGTAAGAAATCCAAAGAAGAGATAGATGGGTGCATGTGCAATAAAGTGATGCATGGAAGGTGCTTTTGCCTGTGAGTTTGACCTGGGAAAAAGATACTTGGCTAGGGGCTAGAGCCACTGCAAGCATGCGAACTCTTGGAAAGTTAAAATCCTCAGACTAAGAATTCTGTCTCTCTTGTTCTGCTCCTGATCTCTTGTGCTCTTGCTCCTTTGCTGCATGACCCGCACTGGCATGTGGGTTAGCATACCATGTGACCTTAGTAGATGTGTGGCCCTTAGCTCATGTAGACCCCAAACACAATGGACTGCAGCTGGGAACACAAGCTAACCTGGCCAAATGAGCTTTAATATGGAGTGGAAACTCTGGGCAGTGACTTCAATCCTAGCTCTGCTGAAAATAAGGCTGAGACACAGGGAAATGGGACCATGGAAGAAACCCCCTTAATTTTACATCATCAATAAAGCTTTCCATGATACCCCATCCTCCCAGGGAGGCCTCAGGGAATTCTGAGAAGCCCACAGGAGGGCAACCTACCGTTAACAATAGTAGAGGAATTACTTTTTTTATTGTGATGCTCCCCTACCAAAAAGAAACAAAAACAAAAAACAAAACCTGACAAAAACAGCAAATAAATAAAATACCATCTCTTGTTTTTATAGTCATTATTATCATAAAGCTTTTGTCCAATCAGAAGAAAGGCCAACAATTTTCAACAAGTCTACTAGTAGCTTACCTTACTTGACTTGCGTTCATTGTAAATATTCCATAGAAGAAAACACACAAGCCAACGAGTGCTGCAGGAATCAGCATTCCAGTATACCATCCCAGCCACGCAAAGTATAGCCCAATCTTCTCACCAAAATACAGCCTGCATGAGAAAGCAAATTGTTAGCTTAAGGCAACATAAGTGACACTACACCTCGTCACTTGTGGCTTCCAGCTCAGTCCCCTGGCAGCTCCAGCTGGGTTATCCTAATATTCATGGTTGCTAATGATTCTAATAATGGTGAAATTGTTTATCTTTAAACATTGTGACCTAATAATTTTATAAAATATATTTATTTCTGTGTAAAACTTAATATGGTTCATAAAGCTTTTTGCAAGCAAATTCTTGCTTTTGTCCATCCTCCTAGAAGAATCCCTTTTTGTTTTCCACACACATATCTGTGCCACACCATATTGCTCTCGCATAAATTAGAGAGAAGTCTCCTCTGTAGGTGGATGGGGAGGGCAGAAACAATTTCAGTCCCCATCAGCACCCTTGGCCAGACTCCCTGATGCTGCAGACAATCTGCACAGTTAATTATGTCACATCTTCCTCAACAAAGTTCAAGTCTGCAGTTCCAGCAGCACATGGTTCTTTTCTTGGTTCATGCTTTGGAATATTACATTTTACCTTTATCCTGTGCCTGGCTTGTGCTTACCATTCACTTTATATCACTGACTTCCACTCCATCCCTGGGTTAGATGTCCCGCCCTCAGCCATGTTTCTGTGTCCTGAATTTATAAACGGCATGGCACTGACCCAGCACTCCTCCATTTTTTCCCCTTCCCATGCCTGAAAGCTGCTGAGAAGTGGACCATGTCTTGTTTTACTAGCTCTTACTATAGGAAGGATCAAATGAAGATAAGGGAATCAATGTATTTTATTTCCCTTCAACTGATGAATACCATTTATGTGGAAATGGCTGAAGAATACTGTGGTTCTAAAAATTACTCAATTGCTCTTTCATCACCAAGTCTACTGTCAATATAAACTGTTACACCATTTCTAAAGCTCTGGTAAGAGATAAACTTTTTTTTTTTTTTTTAATTCTCTCCTACTATTTGGTCCCCATTTTCTAAAAATGGTTACCTAACACACAGCTTTTTTCCCCCAGCAGTAGTTTTAAAGACTGTTGTTTTATAGTTCATTTGGGCAGTGATTCTTGCTGGGAAGAAAATTATCTTGTTATTTTTTTTTTTTTAACAAGACTTGTCTTTCTGAAAATTACTGCTTTTCTACTACATTTTCTATATTGTGCCAACTAAAACTTGTGTATATTCTAGCAAGTGTGAACATCAGGTCATCCTCCTTTAAGCATCAGTTATCTAATATTTTAATGGTTTTGTCCATTTATTTCTCCTAGGAGACATGGACCAATAGTCTATTCATTTTTATACAATATACAACATTTTTATACAATACTAGAGCCCTATAAATGAGATTCATGCAAGAGGAGGCCTTCCTTCCCCCAGCGGCCAGCACCAGCTTCCCTCTGGCACCTGGGACCCGGTTTCCCTCCGCTGGCAGTCACCGGAACCTGGCCTCCCTCACAGCCCCAGCTTCCGTTGGAAGATTGTCCGGAGGATGTCTGGTCTAATTAGCATATTATACTTTTATTATTATAGATTTTTATGCTCTACTTTGAAACAGAAGATTATTTTAATAACAATAGGGCTTTGTGCCTTTGAAGGTGGGAGTTTTACTAATATGTTACTAATATATAAGAATATCTTTATAATAATTATAGAACACTACACAGATGGACCCCTTATAGAGACATTATTATATTGATATTTTAAACTTCACATTGTTAAAGGTTAAATAAGAGTTAAATAAGAGGTAACAATATTATTTGACAGGAGTACATATATTTACCTGAGTTACATCAAAATAAAATAAATCATAAATAATGACACAGTATTTCAAGGCTAATACAAGTTGAGGATAATTATTCACTAGGATAAACTTCCTGGAATAGAATAGATACTGAGTCTTGGTTGAAAGATAAGTATATGCATACTAGTAGATGCTTTGTTGGTCATTTTCTTCTTTGCTTTCAAAACCATTTTCTGCTTTCTTGGTTTTGATTTAATTTGCTTTCACAGGGAAGTAGATTACACAGGTTCCCTCATAAATTGCTCCATGTTAAGTTGGGGGTCAGGAAGCACGGGAGACACCAAGGTGGAAGGAAGGGAGAAGCCAGGAACTTTTCTGCTCTTGTGGTTGTCCTCAGTGCAGTCTCCAGAGCAGCCATGGCTTCATCATAGCTCTACTCCCTACACTTATACTTTGTTACAGGTAGTTAAATCATGAGTTGCACAGTCTAAGTTTTATGCACTGAAATATACTTCGTTCTATTTCCCCTTCAGCTTGAGGGTAATTAGCAATCTCCTACCGTTGTAAATCTCTGCTTGTCTTATCATTCCTGTTTGATTCCTCAGCTTTCCCTCCTGTGTAACCAATTTCCTAAATTAAATTCCTTTTATTGAAAAGACCCATAGTAGCTTATTTTTTTTTTTCTGATTGCATCAGTACAGATAATTTGATGGGTAAAAAAAAATAGTTTCCAATATAAGAAAATGACAATAAAACAACATATATCTTCCATATTGATCCATCCCCAGTACCTGATTAAATCCAGGGGCTGGTGCTTGTACCACATTCCCCAGCGTGCCCAGCGCTCGTATAATAGATGTCTGTTATTCTGAGGTCCATGGGTTTTGATGGGCTGGCTACTCTTGTAGGCTCCCTGAAACAGAAGAAATAAGATAAATCCATACCCATTCTCTTACTGGAGTTTGAACTACACAGTAATTGTTTTTTTTTTTTCCTTTTTTCCAATAGAGAATTATTTAATAATTTATTGAAAGCTTAAGAAATTGTGTATTTAGCTCATCTCTGGAATGATGATGGCTTTACATATCTCTCCCTCATTAAAAATATTCTGATAGCTCCTTAAAAATTCTTTGTTAAATTCTTTTTCTTAAAAAAGAATAGTTTACTGATTTTTAGAGAGAGAGGAAGGGAGGAAAGAGAAACATTGATAGGAGAACATAACATCAATTGGCTGCCTCCTACATATCCCCAACCCGGGAATAAGGCCACAACTTAGGCCTGTGCCCTGACCAGGAATCAAAAGACTTAAATGTAAGACAGGAAACCATAAAAATCTTAGGAGGAATCCACAGGCAGTAAAATATCAAACAGATGTCAAAGCAATTTGTTTACTGACAAATCTCCTAGGAAAATGGAAACTAAAGAGAAAATAAATAAATGGGACTACATAAAAATAAAAAGTTTCTGCACAGCAAAAGAAACTATTAAAAAACAACAAGAAAGCCCACTGGATGGAAGAATATATTTGCCAATATTATCTCCAATAAGGGTTTGATCTCTAAAATTTATAAGGAACTTGTACAACTTAACAAAAGGAAGATAAATAATCCAATAAAAAAATGGGCATAGGACCTAAATGGATACTTCTTGAAAGCAGATGTACAGAAAGCCAAGAGACATGTGAAAAAATGCTCAAAATCACTAATCATCCAAGCAATGCAAAACAAAGTGACATGAGGTACCAGCTCACACCTGTCATAATGACTATCATCAACAAATTAACAAATAAATGCTTGCTAGGATGTGGAGAAATGGGAATCCTCAACTCTCGTACACTGCTAGTGGGAATGCAGACTGGTGCAGCCTTTGTGGAAAACAGTATGGAGTTCCCTCAAAAAATTAAAAATGGAACTCCCATTTGACCTAGTAATCCCACTCCTAGGACTATGTCCCAAGAAGTCAAACACCAATCAGAAAGAACATACACACACCTATGTTCAAAGCAGCACAATTTACAATAGTTTAGATTTGGAAACAGGCTAAGTGCCCATCAGCAAATTAGTGGATTAAAAAAACTGTGGTAGATCTATACAATAGAATACCATGCTGCTGTGAAAAAGAAAGAACTCTTACCATTTACAACAGCATGGATAGACCTGGAGGAATTATGCTAAGCGAAATAAGCCAGTCAGAGAAGGATAAGTATCACATGACCTCATTCATTTGTGAAATATAATGAACAACATAAATTAATGAACAAAAATAGATTGAGAGACAGAAGCATTGAACAGACCATCACACCTCAGAGGGAAGAAGTGAGGATGGACTGTGGTTGGGGGGAATGAGAGGAGGCAGGAGTAAGAGATCAACCAAAGAACTTGTATGTATATAAGCATAATCAATGGACACAGACAATGGGGGGTGGTAAAGGCCAGGACTGGGGGACATGAGCAGACTGGTAGAAAGGACAATGGGGGAAAAAGGGTCATATATAATACTTTCAACAATCAAGAATTAAAAAAAAAAGGAAAAAAAAGGAAAAAAAAGCCATAAAAAAAAAACCTGGTATCCCCTTGGTGCAAGATGATGCCCAACCCACTGACCCATACCAGCAGGGCTTAAATTCCTTTTTAAACCAATGAGTTTCCTTTTAACTTAAAGTAAACTAGACTTTACTGTTTGGAATCTAAGGTCTGTTAATAAACACAGTAACTTTACCATCATTGAGAGAAAATGGAGTCTGGCTTCCCAGGCTCAAAACTGTACCTTTGATATATAACATTTCTATGCCTCAATGACATTTATAAAATAGAGTGAAAATAATTGTCTATCTCAAAGATTTTCTGCAAGGATTGAATGAGATGACCCATAAAAGACATTTAGCTCAGTGCCAAGTATTAAGTACTCAACACATTTTATCTGTCATGAGTTGTACTGTACTGTGAATTCCTCAGGCACAGGGATCCCTCAGGCAAAGGTTGTAAGTCTGCATCCTTTGTCCTTAGAAGAGTGACTAGTTCTGAAAGAGCTTAAGTGAAGCCTCTAATGACCCCATTCTTATATAAAAGTGCACAATTGCCTTAAAATTAATACAGTGTGTATATATGGGTGTGTGAGGAGAGGGTTAAAACTAATTCAAATTTAATTCATGACTCAGCAGGCTAAGCCCACCGTAGTTTGAACAGGCTCTCCTACTTAAAACTGGTAGAGAGGTAATAATCACACAGAGAATAAAGTATATAATGGCTGTAGGGTTTTTTGTGGGCTTGTGTTTGATTTTCAGGTATCCCAAAGCAGTTTGCACGAACCAGGGATCTGCCCTGTTTGGGAGTGGTGTGGTTCCCAAATGATCTCTGTGTTGGAGTAGACGGTAGCAGCCAGAGCGGCCAAGCAAAGTCCATGAGTTGCCTCCAAGGCTGGGGTTCCTGATGGTTCTGGGCAGGGGAGCCAGTGTAGAGACAAAATAGAATGGGGGTTTCAGAAAAGACCAGAGCCAGTCTCTGAATGAATTGTCCTGGGAGAGGGAAGCCAGATTTAAATAAAATAAAATAAATGGATCAAGCATTGAGCATGAAAACATTTTTTAATGGAAATTATATTTTAAAATTACCTCATGAGGGGGAAAAGCTGCTATATATGAGCCATTGTTTATCAGCTTACAGATACCTGAAAAGAAAAGAAATCAACAGTTCTTGAGTTTGTTTAAATGAAGATTTCCTTCTGCAGCAACATACATATACTTTGAACGTTAAGTTAATTTGAAAGCTGAAAATAACCCAAATGCTTTCCATAACAACATCACCTATAAGGACTGTGAGGCTATGAAAGAGACTAATGCTAAGAGTCAAATTCTGTCCTTACAATATTAATATATGGAAATTTGTAGGGTGCCAACCTAATATTTTCACTTTATTGCATCATGAAATTGGGGGGGAGGGTATTAATATCGACTCACACGGGATCACATGAGCCTAGAGCAACTTTTGTTTTTACTAAAAAAAAAAAAAAATTATTACAAAAATTGGAGGAATTTCCTACCTCTTAAAATATCTCAAAATAATACTTATTAGTGTTGCAAAATCTTTGAATTATTCATTTTAATAGATGTATTATGTGGATGTAGCCTGATTTATTTGTCAATTCCTAATGATGGACAGTTAATGTATATATTTTTTTGTTCTATTGCAAAACCACAATGAACAAAGGTCTTTGTATATTGTTATTAAAAGTCTGATTGTTTCCTTGAAATACATTTCAAGAATACAATTACTGTTCTAAAGTGTTTGCACAGTTGGCATTTTGATACATATGGCCAAATGTTCTTCAAAGAGTTTGTTTTATTGAAAGGCTAAAAAACAGAATGTTTAGTTTGTGCTCAATGTGTTCTATATCCATATTTAATGCATGAAGGCAAAACTTCAGTCAAATATTTCTGGGTACTATCAGTGACAGCAAATTCGACTTTATCTACATTTTTTCATTCGTGTTCTTACCCACTTTTGATATTCCATTTTCATATTTGGTGTGCTGAAGCATGTGGTAGACTATCCTGCTTCGAGTAGCATTGCTGAAGAAAGTGTCCTTATTGTTTATTATGAAGCTGTTAAGATAAGGGGATCCGTTTTAGTATTCAGGGCAGAGCACAGAATCCAACAAATGCAACAACTTCCTGGGAAGTCGTCCATATGCTTTCTCCTTTAAACTAATGCATGCGAAGTAGAGTAAATCAGAAGAGAAACCACCTTCTTAAAAAAATCAATCGGTGGAGAAAAATAAACATAAATCATACAGAGCATTTTATGATATACATTTTAACATCGTTTGGTTTATAAGAAAGCCTGGATGTCCTCATATTAGTTGTTTGGCATTGAACGAGGAGAGAACAGTTTCCATGGGCCCCCATCTACTTTAATTATGCAATGTAATTCCAAACAGAGCACATTAAAAATTCATGTAACTCCCCATGCCACACTTTCCAAGCTAGCTTTTTTTGTTTATAAAACATTAGCGGCAAGCAATAGCCCTTCCTTCCCTTCATGCCCTATTCTGTCTCTACAAAGGGAGAGTTGCCAGGAGAAACGACTTAAGAGTCAGTGATGAAAAGAGCAAAAGGGCGATTGCAAGAGGAAAGGAAGGGAAGGGTCTGTTTTAGCATTTACTTTATGATATCCTGGGAGTCTCAAAAAAAATGGAAGTGTCCCAGTCCTCACTCAACTGCTGACAATTTTTGTTTCTAGGTGCTTTTTTTTGTGAACAACCATTTTCTCAGACTCTTAGGTCTAAAGTATTGGTTTTTTTATGATCCTTGATCTTTTCATCTATTGTATATTCAAATAGTTGCCAAAGTAAATTTTATAACTAAACTGAGTCTCTCTTGGTTTCCATACACATCTTGCTCTGGGTTTCATAGCCTCTTTGCTAGGTTATGAAAAGAATGCCCTCTTTACCCCTGATCAGCCATGCAATTTATCTCCTGATTTTTAATGTACAGCTCTGACCCTTAGAAGGCTCCTACTATAACCTGTCAGCAGCTCTCCAATACTATTTTCCTAGGAGGCTCTCTATTCTTGCATTTCAACCACCCATTGGTCTTACTTCTTATAGCTCTGGCTTCTTATATCTGTTAGTCTGTCAAAGTGTAGAACTTATCACCTCAGACTCCCATCCTTTTTTACCTTGAGATTTTGCTCTGATTCTCATATATGTTCCCCTACCTCTCACCACCTCCCTCCACATTTTTAGTGGCTTGAAAAGAACTAGCATTTCATAAAAGCTTCCTGGGTCATCTCCTCTGGATGTAGCTTCTCCCTCTCTTACAAAAATGTGCATTTCACCAAAACCGGTTTAGCTCAATGAATAGAGCATCAGCTTGGGGACTGAAGGGACCTGGGTTTGATTCCGGTCAAGGGCATGTACCTTGGTTGCGGGCATATCCCCAGTAGGGGGTGTGCAAGAGGCAACTGATTGATGACTCTCATCGATGCTTCTAACTCTCTCTCCCTTCCTCTCTGTACAAAATCAATAAGATATATATTTTTTTAAATGTGCATTTCACTTGTCTTTCCTAATGCATTACTTTTACTCTGCCCTAGTCCCTCCAATATTCTGATACTGTGCTTTTTATTTTTGTACTTAGGTGCACCGAGTTAACAGTTCTGTGTCCTGTTAATGATAAGAATCAAAAGGAATATCCACCAAATATTTAATCATCAGATTTGATTCAGAATTCCCTGAACAAATATTTCTTTAGCAGATAAATTCCTTCTCTATGAAGTTACATTACAAAGAAAGGAAACATATAATATATCAGTAAATAAATCAGTTATATACCTTCAGAAGTTGCTACGAAGAAAAATAAAACTGCCTAATGGCATAGAGAATGACTGGGGCAAAGGGACTATAGATATGATTTTCAGAGAAGGTCTCTCTGAGCTGATGACTTTTGAGTGACAACTGAATGGTAAGAAGGGATAGTCCATGTGAAGATCAGAGAGAAGAGCATCTTAGCAAGGAGAACAGCAAGAACAAAGACTCTAAGATAGAATTTAGGTGGAGCTTCTGATGGGTAGCCCTAAAGTCAGGAAATGGTGTGGAAATTATAGAAGATAAGGTGATAGTGTTGGACAGAGATCACAGCATACATGATCACATGGTAAGAATTTGCATTTTATGATAAGTGTAAATGGGAGGCCATTGGGGGTGGTATTAAGCACCCCCAAGTTTCATGATCTGATTGAGATTTTTCAAAGATCACCTTAGTTTCTCAGGTAGAAAGAGAAATAGCAGACTTTTTGTTGTTGTTTTGATTTTTGTATCATAGAACATGAAAAAACAAGGCAAAAAGCTAAAAGTACAATGTCTTTCTAAATTTGGAATTTATTTGAATTTACACTGCTTCCTCCACTTCTTAGCTGGAATTAAAAAGAATGCTCCTAAATCTGCCTCTGGAGTAAATAATAACATACATATTTGGAAAGCAGTATTTCCCATTGATTACTGGTTCTGTTACATGTTTGGTGGCCAGGAATTCTGGTTCATCCTGCCCCTCACAATATCCTACATCCCAGAAGATGTCAGTCCAAAACTTTATATAGCAAATTGACCTTGCAGCTATTGACCTACTGCATTCTGTGCATTTCTCCATCTTTATGTATACTATTGTGTTTAATTATTAACTTAAGATTTTTGTTTGACCCAGTAGCCTGGAAGAACCGTGAAAGCAGGGACTGTATCATAACCTCATTCTGTGTCATGTTGAAACTTAATAATTGAATAAATTAATGAGTAGAGATATGTTGGTAGATAGACAAATAGATAGGCTTGTAAAAATTGCTAAAAATTTCTTATTCACCTTACTTTAATAAAATTACACAATGGATTAAATTAATTATATACAATTAAGTATAATTACAAATATAATTTAATTAGAAAAATCCATTATTCAAGGATGTTATTTAATAGTAATTCTGTTATTATCATCATCATTTTTGTTACTTTAACTGAGTGACTTACTACCATAATAATTATTTTGAGAGAATTGGGAGCTAGCTCAATCCAGGAGTTTACAATTAATCATTCATTACTGGAATGTCTCTACAACAGAGTTGATAATTAATTAATCATGTTCACTGAGTTTTATTCTAAGTATGCATTTTAAAAAAATGATACATGCTTTGACTTTTTTGGAAAACATGGAACTGGTCCCAGCTATGTTTATTCCATCAACAACTTCCAAATAATGACAGATATCAAGGCGGGTCATGGGAGAAAACAGATGGGGACTCACTGGTGAATCCGCGCACGGCTGAAGGGGCCAGTGTAGCAGTCTGACTCCTCCAGGTCTGGAAAAGCTGACTTGTCTAGAACCATTGGGTTTTGGGACATCCACTTTTTGAGTCTTCTAAAATAATTGTGCATACTGGAACAAAGCCACATTTTAGAATTAGATTAGGTTGCATTCCAGAGTAATGCCTACCTTCCACTGCTATTCCAAAAATGAGTTCCCAAAAGACATAAACACACTGACACAACCACACACATGCAGGAAAGAAATCTGAATTAAAAGATCAAAAGAACTTGGTCAGAGCCCCAACTGTACCACACCAGCTGCGAAGGTTGGGGGATGAGGCATGGATGGAGGGGAGCAGTGACGACAGAGTTTATCAGATGCCTTTTTCAGAAAACCCACAATGTGTTCTGCTGCCCTGAAGGGTCATTGTGAAGATGCTTTATTAATTGAATGTGAAAGTGCATTGCCAGATGATAAATAGCAGCAATAATAAAACTATAACTATTGCTATCAGCCTGTCTGGAGAAATGATGAACTTCAAAAGCTAGATAAGTGACTGTACATTAATTATCCCCTCATATTTATTGGCTAAAATATTTTTATTACACAAAACACCTTTCCAACTTCAAGAAAGAATAAGCACAATTGAATCGTAGTGTACATGATTGATTTCCCCCCTCTTTTGAAGTATCCACAAATTGGTTTTGTAATTTTGTAACAATGATGATCACCGCCAGCCACCCAAACACACACACATCTTAATTTTCTTTCCCAAAGGTATTTTTAAAAAAAATCAAGATCATTTATTTTCTCAATTGAAAGTCTAAATTAAAGCAAATTCCATGATATTCTTTTTTCAGTTTAATATGTAATATAGTTTCATAATCACCTTTTCTATTTATTAGTTCCCTACCCCATATGCATCCACAAAGTAAAGGAACATAGAAAAAAAAATTGTAAAAATATATTGTAAAGAGGTTTGACTAGGGTAATGCTTAAAGAAATTTAATAACCATTTGAAATAACTGATAACTGAATTTTCATTTCATGAAAGAAAAAAAATACAAAGGATAATAAAACTTAGGACCCACAGTATAGTTTTCATTTTTCTAGGTTAGTTTTAAATTTGACCAAAAATATAAAAAAAAAAAAAATTTTTTTCTGACCACTAAAAATGTTGTGCACTAAAAATGTGTACTTGGGTGGTTAGAACTTTGTCCTGTACACCAAGAGGTTGGATTTGGTCAGGGCACATACTAAGGTTGTGGGCTCAATCCTGTCTAGGTGTGTGCAAGAGGCAACCAGTAGATGTTTCTCTTGCACCTATATGTTTCTCTTCCTCTCTCTTTCTCTCCCTTCCTCCCGCTAAAACAAACAAACAAACAAACAAACAAACAAACAAACAAAAAACAATAAAATATTATAAAAGATAAAATGGTTCTTTAGGATTTAATATACACAGATTTATTAGCCATTCTAAACACATTTATGCTAAAACTAAGTTAAGACAGTACCACATAAATGGACATCTGTTGCTACTTTAACATGCATCATTTTACCCTTCTGCAAGTCTCTGAAAAAAAAAAATATGCCTGTTTATCAGAAAACTCACTAATTACACAGCAGCAAAATCTCACTAATTCAATAGAGCACATGAAAATGAACCCAGACATTTAGCAACATGTCCATCACTGAGCAGGCACGTGCAGAAAGAAAAAAAAAAGAAAGAAAAATCTGCAGTTGTAAATTTATAAATCACAATATTCCAATGACTTTGGCTTTGTTATACAAAAATAACTTTGGAAATTTGCTACATAGAGGAGGACCAAATAGGAACAAGGGCAATGACCAAAGCCCATTCTAAATCCAAGCATGCTAGCTGGACAACAAAAATTGGACTTGGCTGAAGATCATCATTAACAATAGTTTTTAAAAATAGTGATTTGCATACTGGTTTCCTTACTACTTAATATTAAGTCTTTCACCCCCGCCCCCATGACTTACTTATCTTGTTACCAATCCTGATCACATCTAAAAGACACCAATATTCCCCGATTTTAAAACTGAATTTTTTTTCTATTGTAAAGTTCTAAATTATATTCAGCCATTTTCTTGGTAAAAGAACTAGATTTACTGAATCTTTTCCTAAAATGGACTGATATTTGCACTATATGCTTCTGGTTTCTGTCATTCTGATTTGTAATCCTGCAATACTGTTCAATAGAGCATACTCTACCACACATTCACATTTTGTTTTTGCTAACTGATTCTTTTGCAACGAGCAAAAAAAACAGCCCAGTGTAAGGAGTCTTTTGTTTTAGTATCAGCAAAGGCAAACTCATTTCCTCTAGTGAAATAGGGTCAGGCATTCAGGTGAGATAATTTCTTCTGTTTCAGGCTTGCAGTGTGATTAATTCCTTTGCCATAGCTACTGTTATCCAAATAGGCAAGAGATGAAGCACTCTTGAAAATAAGTTTGTTTTCAATGCTAGGATAAGAAAGTCAGATTCAGGTGGTGGAATAAGAGTAGGTCTTTGATTCAAAAGGTGCTGCATGGCGATTCATTGCTATGAATGATCGCCTTTCCTTTACCACCTGTCAAATAAGAGATCTGGATCAACTGACCCAGAAAGTCTCTATTGGGTCTGTTCTATTACTCTACTGGGTCAACATTTACCTATAAATCTGGTTTTATAACTATTTCTAAAATTAAAATCTCCTAAAATGGGAGATATAATTGCAATTATGTCAAGTGAGGATTACAAGAATGTCAATGGTGCATTAAAAAAAATTTTACCTGTTTTTGAACATTGTTAAATTTGGCACAAGTCATTTTTGATACTTCTTTAATAAATCAATAAAGTGTGTTTTTTCCTCTAAAATTTACAACTGCTGGTAAGAGTAATTGAATATATTTCTATCCTCCCCCTCAGTAACAAAGTAGTCATAAACAAATCAGGCATCACCCACCAACCTGCCCGTTGATTTGCTCCGTGGGTCAGTGTAATAGGATCTTTTCCTGAAAAATAATAAACATCAGCTGGGGAAAGTCAAATGAAAATAGTGAAACCAGTGAATGACAACATTCAATCGTATTGAGCATTTCAATATTCCAACTTTCAAATGCTTAAGGAAGACATAAACTCAGCCTGTATAGTAGGACAGACTGTGGCATCTCAGAGAGAAGGCAGAGGTGGGTGGATGGGTGGGAAAAGAGTAACCAAATAATTTATATGCATGTATACAAAACCCGTGGACACAGACAACAGTATGTGGAAGGCCTGGGGCAGAGGACAGACTAGAAGAGGTCATTGGGGGAAGCTGGGGGCGGGGGGGGGGGGGGGGGGGGGCGGGGAGGTGGGCCGGGGGCGGGGAGGAAGGTAACATCTGTAATTAACTTTCAACAATAAAGATACAATTTTTTAAAGGTGGAAATAATTCTGAATTTACATTGTTTTAATTTCAGAATCTATGTTAATAACAGCAAAATCACTTTTATAAATCAATAAATCACTTTTGAATTCTGATTTTTCATTCTATTTTTTAAAGGTTTCACTTCTGCTACAAAATGCACATTAACTGGAACATTTGTTATATGAAGTCATCCATCCATCCATCTATACAAACCTATATGTAATGAATATTTCTGATTTTGCAAGGAATAATAAAGTATAACCTTTAAAGATTTAGAAAATAAAGAGGGTCTCTCCCCTCAAAGAGCTTCCTTTACCATTGAGGAGACAAGTGGAAGTTACAATGAAGTGTGACCAGGCAGGGTAACAGAGAGAGCTGTGGAAGTACCCAGGAAGAGATCCCAATTGGTTTCTGTAGGGGGAGGAGAAAGGAGACAGGGAAGCCTTCCCGGAGGATGGGTTATCTGTGGGGAATCTTGAAGCATGAGTGGGAAGAGTCCTCTGAGTGAGTACTTGGGGCACGGCATTCTGGACAGCATATGAAATGGTTATGGGAGCAAGATCAAATGTTGTTAAGATTCAGGAACTGCAACTAATTTGGTAATCACCGGAGTATAAATTGCACGTTGAGGATCATTTATTGACTGTACTATATGGGTACAGAACTTTATTTTTCCCTTGAAAAGAGTCTGCTAATTTACACCTTGCATCACGGCAGTGTTTATCTACCTATTGATCTACCTATTACAACAACCACTCAAAATTAATCATAAATAATTATCTCAATACTGTTTTCAATGAGTGTTTCACAGAGGCAGGTGGCCACATGTGGAGATGACAGTAGGGCTGAGTGAGGAGGGCAGTCACAGGTCTGGGACCCAGGATTCCATTCTCCTGTCAAGCTGAATAATTCGACTTTGATCTATTTTACATATTGGGCTTCCTATATGTTTTTATGTTATGTTATTTTATTTTTTGAGTAAAGGATCTTTTACATTCAAAAAGTGATCTGAATTTAATCCTAATTATGATTAAAAAGGAAGATTGTTCTTTTATGTAGAAAGAGAAGATTGTTCTTAATAACTTTTCAGTATTCCCCCAAATTTGCTATATTTAAAATATTTGTGGGAGGAGAAGCTTGAGGAAAAATGGAAGGTTCACCCCATCTGGGAACTCTCCCTGAGAAGATATAGGATGACTGAATCATCCTAAAATATGTTTGACACTTTTAATGTGAAAGCAGGCTAAGAATGAATAGGAAACATTTCTAAATCAAGAGAAAAATAATGAAAGCAGGACTTGATATTTCTAGACTATAGAGGAGACAGATTAAGTCCTTCCTGATAGAATAAAAACTGGAAAATGTAGACTATTTTAATTCTCTGAAATATTCTTGGTTAATTGTAAAACATTAAATCTGATATGTAGGCCATATTTACTTTGGACAAATAATCAAGCAAAGAATTAGCTAGAAAATATAGTACATACAATTCGGCACATACATTCAAGCTGAAAAGTAGATAAATTTTTCAAAATTCATGTTTATTCAATAAGTTAACTGAAAAAATTGCAGACAGGTTTATAATTCTATTATCATTTTTCTAAATAAATCTGCAGCTTTTCTTTGTGGAATGTAATATGTATATTTCAACAATGAATAAATACATAGATTAGCCAAAGATAGGTAACATTTTTATGCATAAATCCTTAAAAAGAAATATGCATTTTTCCTATTCCGTTCTGTACTATTCTTGTATATTTTAATTTTAAGAGGGTATATATGTTCTTAAATGTGAGAACACTTGCCTAGCCATTGTGGTTCAGTGGTTGAGCATCGACCTATCAACCAAGAGGTCATGGTTTCATTCCTGTTCAGGGCACATGCCCAGGTTGTGTGTTTGATCCCCAGTAGGGGACATGCAGGAGGCAGCCAATGATTCTCTCTCATCATTGATGTTTCTATCTCTCTCTCCCTCTCCCTT
Source organism: Pipistrellus hanaki (assembly GCF_964339955.1). Classification (NCBI taxonomy): domain Eukaryota; kingdom Metazoa; phylum Chordata; class Mammalia; order Chiroptera; family Vespertilionidae; genus Pipistrellus; species Pipistrellus hanaki. The sequence continues at coordinate 59,105,708 of NC_140511.1, read as the reverse complement.
TCTCTCTTAGAAATCAATACAAAAATATAAAGATTTTTTTTTTAAATGTGAAACACTTGACAGTTGGAAACTGAATTGGCTATCATGAAAACACTTGGTCATGTAGTTTATGCTTGAATAGCATTCTCTTTTTAGATGCTGAGAACTATCCCAAATTTTAGGAGTATCATATATGAGTGATTAGTTACTAAAAAATTTAGTTAATACTGTATCTATTATTTAAACTGATCTGGAATGATATTTCTAAAGAATGCTGTGTTCCAGCATTTCTCCAGCTATTTTCCCAAGCACACCATCATATTAAAATTATTAAAAACTCATTATCAGATGGAAATTTGGGAAATATTGCTCTATATAACTGATTTTTGAAGTTTATAAAAAGTATATAGCTGCTATATATTAAAATCTCTGAGTCATTTCTTTCTCACCTGTATCAGAATCATTTGAGATGTTTGTTTCATATGTATATACCCAACCATATCCTAGACTTAATACACCAGAACTCTGGTGTCGGTTCCACGAACCTTTAATTTTTACAATTTCCCAGGTGACTTTGAGGAACTCTAAGGATAAGAATAGGTTCTCTAAAAAATTCCTACCGTGAAGGAACATTGTATAGCTCAGAAACTCAAAGCATATTTGGTCACCGAATATTTTTTCTCCTTAAGAGCATGTGGTACACTTTGAAACACTTTGGGAAATGTTGCATATTTTCTAATATATTATTATTAAATCACGAGAATTTCAGTGGCACTTTCCAAAAGTTTCACAATACAGTATTTTTCTGAAAAACATTATAAAAGATGAAAATTTCAGTCGGACTAGCATTGCTCAGCGGATGAGAGTTAACCTTTGAACCAGGAGGTCATGGTTCAATTCCCAGTTGGGGCACAAGCCTAGATTGGGCTTGAGCTCCAGTAGGGGGCATCCAGGAGGCAGCCAATCCATGATTCTCTCTCAGCATTGATGTTTTGTTCTCTTTCTCCCTCTCCCCTCTTCCTTGAAATCATTAAAAATACATTAAAAAAAAAAAATTCAGACACAACATCAAGAAAAAGAGATGGTAAACTGCATAGGTTTTACAGTTTTTATACTTCTTTCTTCGATGTATCAGAACTCTAATTTCAAATGCACCCTTGCCAGGAAATAAAACAATAATATCATTTAAAAAAAAAAAAAGTGAATAGCCGAAACCAGTTTGGCTCAGTGGTAGAGCGTTGGTCTGCAGACTGGAAGGTCCCGGGTTCGGGGGCATGTGCCTTGGTTGCAGGCACATCCCCGGTGGGGGGTATGCAGGAGGCAGCTGGTCGGTGTTTCTCTCATTGACCTTTCTAGGTCTCTGTCTCTCTCCCTTCCTCTCTGTAAAAAATCAATAAAATATATTTTTAAAAAAATTGAATAGCCTAAGACTTAAGGATGCCAGAACTCTTAACAGAGTTGGCCTTTTTCATGCTATCAGGTATGAGAAATACCTCTATATTTATGACTTGCACTCTTACTGTTCTTTCATTTTCATTATCTAGATGCCTGTTTTATTGATACCTTGATACTGTGGACCTTTTAAAGCATTCTTAGCAGCTGATAAAGCACATTGAGTTCCGAATAAATGTAAATGTTCATATATTCAATGTGAGTTAACACTTTGTGCATAGTAGGAAAACTGTTGAATTTTATTTTGAGAAATGATGGAAGTTATGTGAAACATTCTGCATATAACACAAGATACACAATATCAGAAAACATGTCTGTTCAATATTTGCTTACCTATAGGAAGGACTGAAAAATCTTTGAAATGAGCAGGCATCTCATTACTATTTTCCATTGATACTAAGGACAGAGCTAAGAAACCATCTGATTGAATTGCATCTAAGTGATGATTCTTGCTAACCAATATCCAGAGAAGAACACTGCATTTGTATACATAAGGATGGTGCATTTTACATTGCCTTCCTTCCATAAAAACAATAAGAGTTCTATCTCCTCATATGAACTAAGAAGTGAGATTGATCTTGGGAATTATGTTATCAGTTAAAATTTGAAAATGATTATGTTTCTCTCCCTCTAGGCAAGTCCACCGAGCAATGATATAAAGAATCTAAGGAAGCAGAAAGTTAACCACATTAGAGAAAGAAACCAGAAGAGAGAAAAAGTGTCCAAGATTACCCAGCCTATGGAAGAAAAAGCATTTCCCTTGTCGAAATGGTTTCATTTATTGCCCTAAGGTTTTGCAAAATGTCTAGACCAATCCTAATGTACACTTAGAGAGATGAAATAAAATTAGAAAGTACCTGAAGGGCATCCTGATATTCAGCCTCTCTGCATACTTGCACAACGTGTCCCATGGAATGTGAATTTTAATAAACATGATATCAGCATTCGCAACAGCTGGCTGCAAAGGACAGCAGGACAGGCACCATTATAGAGAATCAGAGTGGGTGATGTTATGAGGCAATTTGATTGGAGAGAAAAGAGCATTGTCCTCTTATCTATACATGTATACACTTTCACTAATTTAAAAGTAATTTTTATGAATAAAACTTCTTAATGCATAAAAATCTTAAATAAAAATTTAATAATGAATCATATGCAAGGAATAAACATGATATGAGTTAGTGCATTTTCTCATGTTAATCATTCCCAAGATACAAGATCCCCAATGAGAAAAATTAGGAGCCAATTAAGATCGTAAATTATTCTTGTTGGGTAATTTGTCAAGGTCCTCTCCTTCTTGCTCACCAGTCATTAGTTAATTCATTCATTGATTCTTTGAGCCTATTTTATTGAGTAACCATTACTTGCTCAGTACTATAGAAATCCTGGCGGGGCAGGGGGATGAGTATAAATCATACAAGGCCACTACCTTACAAAGTTGTCAAATTTGCAGACTTACTCTAACCTTTCAGTCTACTTCTTCCCATATCAAGATGCCACAAGAAGTTGAGTGTCTTTGATCTAGACAAGAGTTTTTAAAGCAGAGTCAGGTGTGCATCAGATTTCTCTAAAGAATTTTCAATGAAAAATGTGTACCTTGGCCTACATCTTCAGAAATCTCAAAATTGGATCCCACTGTTTTGGATACTTTGCTCATATCATTAACAAAGAATCAGATACCTCTTTGAGCCCAATAGTCATCAAAATTCTTAGATGTGGTCCAATAGTCTAAAATAAGTCTATTAATAATCAACTTCTTTGGTGCTATATATTGTATTATTTGCTTTCATATTCTGCTTTAGAAAATTAAATCTAGACAGTTATTTTCTGAAGCTCCTACTGTATCTGAGGACCACAGAGCTAAGAAGAAGTTTGCCCATGTGCACAGTGAATCCCACAGGGCTTCTCCTCCATGCGATTGGAGGAGCTGAACATAGATAAAGGAAGAACTGCTATCTGTTCCCATTTAGATACATCTGCCAGGTTAGACATAGTGGGATTCTAGTTGGTAAGCATTGCTCATTTGAATTTCAACTAGATGGACCTTCTCAAGAAATATACCAGTCTTAAAAACTCTAAAGTGTGGAAGAGATTTATTGGTTTAATTTAAAATCATCTAGCTCTTAAAATTAAACTGTAAAATTTCATATTCAACTATCCACAAAGCTGTCTATTTTAGAGATGGCTAATTTCACAAGTTTGCCAGAACAATATTTCCAATTTATATTAGCAACACTTTTAAGCAGAATTATTAAAAAGCAATGAGACATTCATTGGATTAACAATGATGTAGAAGGCAGCCTCACCAACGATGGCATAGGGCAGGAACTGTCACAGACTAGCATTTGCAAAAGTTTGTTCCAAAGAGTACAGTATTATGAAAAAAGAGTTGTTTGTTTAGGGAATGTATCCAAAGGTCAAGTTCATTCTGGGTTTCTCACTAGAAAACTTGTGAGACAATTTAATATGCATGTACTTGCTAAAAATATATAAAAAGTTGAAAAACGTAATCTGAATGTCCAAAAATTTGGACCATGATTGTTTTTTTCTCTCTCACAGCTTATTGAGGTATTTTGCAAAGCACCATGGGAAAAGCGTTAAAAGCTTTCACATGAGTACAATTTCCAAAGACCTTCTCTACTTGGAATATGTTTATTTTAAATAAAAGGTACAGAATGAGAAAAATACTAATTGATAAATGTTTAATAAATGAATGGATGTAACTTATTTTGAGTACATTCCTTATAACTTGTACCTAAGCAAGAGAAAGTGGAGATAAGAAAGCATTTAAGCCAGAATGATTCTGGAAGAGGTGCTATGTGAGGAATCAAATTAGCATCATGAATAGATGGCTTAGCACTGATTATTAATTTATTCCAGTCAACTTTTAAATGTGAAATAATCTAATGCACCTAAAGGGGTGTTTTAGGAGGATGTTTCTACATGAACTCTATCACCAAAGAGTAAAATGTCAAGCTAACTACACAGAGCAAGAATATTTCTAATTTTGTATGTCTTAATTTTAAATGTAGATCTTTTCAAGCAGCATGAACTGTATTTCTCTTATAATTACCGTACCTCAACATAATTCCTCTTTTTTATACCTTTATTAAAAAAAATAGTGTTTCATTTTCTTGTACTAGTAGCTACTGAGCCTGGTTTGGTGAAGGGAAGTGATTGACATGGGAAAATATTGCTTTCTCTCTTGCAATCAAAAGCTCCCAGTCCGCCACTATTCTGTGTAGCTCTAGGGAAGGCAAGCTTTGCTGAAGGAACAAAACACCAACTGCCTTCATACTTCACATTATTATTTAATTATTGCACCCAAAATTTCCAGGAGGTAGAGCATTCACTCTTGAGAGAGGAGGAAATTACAAAGTCACTTTAGCATGTTGGTGGCAGATAACTAAAATAAAATAGAATGGGGTTGCTCATGGTATTAAGTCAGATAAAGACAAATTGCTGGTATATTCTTGGAATGTATTTGGATAACAAAGCACTGACCTGACAGGTACAGATCATGTACCTATTTATTTTTGTGGCCTTCAAATATGCATCATTATCTGTTCATGATGTGACTATCTAACAACTGTTCACATCAACATACAATTTTATGAGGACTTGTGAGGACTGTTCACTAAGAAATAAAAAAATATTTTTATTAGTTAAAAACCCAATCTTGCTGACATTTTCACCACTTCAGTGTCCCCTTTCTGCCTGTCACAAGCCCTAAATATTTTCAATGATATCGATTAAAGTTAAGTTGCCACCAAAGGCCATAGCTTTTAATAGTTGAAACCTTGACAGAAAAAAGATGTTTATTATAGTGCAAAATGTTCATTTTGGTAGTTCAAATGGCTGTATTTACAAAAACAGTTAGTCATCAGTAAAAATAATAAGCTTTAAACTAAAAATATACTTAGATTCTATCTTGTCATCATAGAGGCAGTTTCTAAGTCTGTTTGCTTAGAAGGGCAGTATACTTCTTCATGTTGCTGCTGTTTTTTAAGAGTGTGGCTGGCAGAATTATAACATGTTCTCCAAGATCCTTGTCCTCCGTGGCTGTCCTTGTCCTGTACAATCCTGGGGACATGTGAATAGGATGGAATATTCCCTCCCATAATTGAGTTTGTTATATGTCACATTTGCTGTTAATAAAAATAGAGTATCCTCCATGGCAGATGAGCTCCTAAAAGGAACTGAACTCTTCCTGGCAAGAAAGAATCAAAATAGGAGAGGGACACAATGAAGATTCTCCATCATTGGTTTTGAAAATGGAGGTGAGCAGCCATGTGAAAAGTAATGAGAATGGGTTCTAGGAGCTGAGAACAGTCCCTGGCTGACAGCCAGCAAGGAAATGGGAACCTCAGCTGTACAGCCACAAGGATTCAGATACTACCACAATTATATAAGCTTAAGAATGCTTGGAGCTCCAGGTGTGAATACAGGCTAACACACTGATTTAAGTCTTGTGAGAAACTAAACTATCCTATCTAATAAAGAGGGACTATGTTAATTGACCCTCATGCCATCGCAAAGATGGCAGCACCCACAGCAAGTAAGGAGGGAATATGCTAATTGACTGTCACTCTCAAAGATGGCAGCGCCCAGTCCCCTCAGCCCTACCAGGGAAGCAGGCATGCCTGCCTCTGGAGTCCCCCAGACTCCTCAGCCCCCAAGTCACCCAGGGCCAGCCCAAGGCACAGGTAAGCCTCAGATGATGGCTGCCCAACTGCCAAGGGCCACCAAAGACTCAGGTAACCAGGGCCAGCTGAGGCTTGAGCTGCCAGCAGTGGCAGCAGCAGAGGTGTAATGGGCACATCGCCCTCCTCTGATCGCCAGGTTGTCTCCTTGAGGGTTCCCAGACTATGAGAGGGGACAGGCCAGGCTGAGGGATCCTCTCCAGTGAATGAATTTTCATGCACTGGGCCTCTAGTGTGTTAATAAATGGCTTTTGTTTTAAGCTGCTAAATGGGTAGTAATTTGTTAAACAGCAATAGGAAGTCAATACAAAGAAACCTTAAGGCAATAGTTTGTATTATATAATGTTAAAATGCTTTTTATAGAAATATGTTTTTGTTCACTCAAAGTGCATTTGTCACAACAGGCTGATTTTACACACTAACATTGGGATAATTCATCTAGTCCTACCGTATTTAACCCAACCATTAAAAAAAATCAATGTCATTACTTTTAGAATTAGAAACATAAGTAAAAATAAACCTTTTGCAAAAATACCTTTGACAAGAAATAGTTGTAGAAAATTTACTTTAAAAGATAATTCAGAAATCTTGATTTCCCTGGTATTATACTTGATATTATAACATTATTAAGATCTTCCCAAAGACCTTTACTCTTTTTTTTTTTTTAAATCTCATCTCTCTCCTATTTCCTTAATCTTTTTCTCCTTTCCATTTCTTCCTGCATCCCAGACAATGGTATAGTATTCCACACTAAAAAGTAAGGAGCTATAAAAATATGAGCAGACATGAAGGACATGAAGGAAACATAAATGTATACAACTCTGTGAAAAATGCTACCTGAAAAGGCTATGCACTGTGATTTCACTATATGACATTCTGGAGAAGGCAAAACTTTGTAGAGTAAAAAAATCAAAATTGTGCAGTGATCCTAAAATTGCTCTAGGCTTTAACAATAGCATAAAAAAAAAAGGATTGGGAAGAAAATCACCATAGTTTCAATATTAAAACCCAGACACTAACAATTTATCAATCTCTCTGCTTTCAACATTTCATTTTTCCTTTCATAGCAGTTTGTAGTTTGTATAGGTATAATTATTTCTCCTCCAATTAAAAAATGTAATAACTGTTATGCACTTTGAAAAAAATAAATTTACAAAAAGGCACAGAATAAAAAAGGAATACAAATTTGACTGGACCATATATAGTATGCATTTCTTTTTTATTTGGGAGAAAATAACCATATATTTTATAAAGCCATGAGCTACACACTTTCCATACTAAAACCTAAAAGAACATCTTTCTTTCAGCATACTATATCACATAATTAAGACTATTAAAACACTTACCTCCTTTTCCAACATCAAGCCTTCTGCCCTGAGGTTCTTTTCAAATGTATTCCTTTTGTCAAACTGGATATTTGATTTTCTATAAACCAGAATGTAATCAATCCGCTTTTTGCCATCTTTGAATAGAAGTCCACTGGATGCTATGTAATTCATGTCATTCTGCAAATAAAACAATGGTTGTTAATTGCGTGGGTTACACAAGCACCCACATTTTGATTTCAGTCACTTCTGATAATATACTAGCAATCTACACTAATAAAAGAGAAACATAGAAATTGACTGTACCTTCACAATACCCACCAGCCAATCAGGAGTGAGTATGCAAAGTAACCTAATCGCCTCTGTCAGCAGGGAGAAGAGCTCCCAGCATGGCCTGCTTGGCTGTTGCCACAGTGACCTGGGAGCCAGAAAGTGCAGCCCACAGGCAGCACTCAGCACAGCTTCAGCAACCCAGGAACAGTGAAGTGCAACCTGCATGCATCAGCCAGCATGGCCTGCTTGGCAGTCCCTGTGGTATGGAGCAGGCTGGCCCCATGGAGAGCAGAGAACCATGGGAAGCAGGCTTAAGTCATTAGTAGGGCATCCCTTGGATTGGAGATGATGCAGGTAAGGCTGAGGAACACCCCCCTCCCACCGTACATGAATTTCATGCACCGGGCCTCCAGTCCAATATGTTAAAAAATGTGTTTTTACATTCAAATTATAAGATAGGTATAGATTATTTTAAATATTTGCAATCTACTGAAGGAGACAAGCTAGGAAGTGATGAAACAGGATTTCAAATTGAGCAGTCCAATACCAGAACATGGGTTCTCTGATGCTGGCATCAGAATAAACACATTTTATTCAATATACCTTGTATTATCTTATTTAACATTAACAACTTGCATTTCAAAGATAAAGGTACTATGGCTTAAAAAGCATAAGTACTGAGAACTGAAACCAACATTATTTCCTTTATTAGATGATATGTAGACCAGACATTATTTTCCTAAACCTCTGTTCAACAACACTAAACCAAACAATAGTTTCTGAGCTGCCAGCACCAAGAAATATTTCCTCCCAGAACATAAGGTTGTGATCCAACTAAAATAGCTGACTTATCAACAACACTTTAAGGCCTGCACCTTACTTTGCCCACCCATTTCAGTGATTTTTCACAGATTTTGCCCAATTTTCTACCCAATTTCTGTCTTGTGAGACTTACATTAAGGTCCTGGAACTGTTTGAAAACTCTCTGACTTCACCTTTTAAAACACTACCAAGACTATCCAGGTAGTATCCTTATTTACAGTAATCCTATAATTTATGGCATTACTTTACAATTTTTTTTAGTTTTATCACCAAAAAATATTAAACACTTTATTTAGTTCTGTCTGCTATAAAACTTTATGTAAATGTAAATTATACAATGAATATTTTGTGTCTGGGATGCTCTTAATATTATGAGCATGAAATCCATTCCTAATTTTCATATATTTATAGTTCACATTTTCACTGTTATAAGATCATATGAGCACAACAAAACTTATTTATATTTTCTGCTAATTGTGGATATTTGGGCTGTTTCCAGTCTTGGCTATTACAAATAAAGCCAAAATAAACATTTATAAATGTATCTTGCAATACACATGTGCATCTATTTCTACCAAGTCTGTAACCTAGGAGCAAAATTGCTAATTCACAGGAAGTGCTTGCTCTCCACTTTGTTAGATAATGCCAAATACTCTAAATCAACTTAAATATCTACCAGTGGCACTGAAGTTTCCCCTGATGCATAACTTGTTTAGTCTTTAAAAATATATATATATAAATTATGTTTAGTCATTTTGTGGTGTGGTGCTTAGTCATAATTTGCTGGAATTTAATTTGTGCCCCCATAATTACTAATGCCATTTCTAATGATTTGTTTATCTATTCTAAACGAGCCCTTTGACATTAATATGTATTCACATTTCAAATGTTTGTGGCTGAACTTGACTCAATTAGATGATGTTTTGAATTATTCAGAAACTCTTAATTTTAATGCAGTCAGACTGTTAGTGATTTTCCATAGTTTATGTTTTTGTTCTTTTCAAAAAAAACTTTTCCCTATTCCTACATCATGAAAACTTTCTCCTCCATTATCTTCCCAAAGATTTATCATTTGTATTTTGGCATTTAGATTTAAAGACTACTGGAATTTATTTTGTTGCATAAGGTATGTGGCAGAGCTCACATCTTATTTATTATTTCTATGTGCTTATCCAATTGTTCCAGCACCTATACCAAATATCTTTCTCCTCATTGCTGCAATCTTTCTTTGTCCAAAATCTAACTTCTATATATGAAAATATTGAATATTACAAAAATATTTCCCATAAAAATGTATTTGTATATGTATAGTTCATTCACTGACTCTTGGTTTGTTGAGATTCTATTGGCTATTACAAATAAAACACTAATAAACATTAACCTGTATATTTTGCAGTACACATGTATATACATTTCTGTCAGTTACATACCTATGGAGAAAAAATTTCTGATTCACAGAAAATGCTTATTTTCAACTTTAGTAGTATGTTGATCTTCACTTGGAATACAGCTTGCTGTGATAGTCCTTGATCCATTTTCTGGTGACTTATAAAATTTCATGGATCATGGCTTTATATGGATAGAAATGTCTAGATTACTGATCCTTGGTCTATTATTTTAAAAAAAATGACATTTTACCATAGTATATTGCAAGAAAGCCTATACTTTTTCTCATACACACAGGTCTCAGATGCTGCCAGTATCTGCTTGCACATATAATACTTATTGTATCCAAATTTGGTATTCAGAATGAAACTGATTATTGCCATGCCAATTTACTGAGCCTTTTTCTGAGAGAGAGGCACAGTGAGGCTGAGCAGAAGGATGGGGCATGACTCCGGCTTGCTCAGAAGACTGCTCTTTCTGAGAATGGCACTGCGGCTTAGTTTCTCTGACCTTGAGGCTCTGCTGCCCAATGATGAGGACAAATTATGGGCCAGTCTACACCTCTCCTTTGGAATCACAAACTGATTTCAATTAATAAGGCCAAGTGTCTGTGTTCTAGGATTGTGTTTATTAATCTTATCCTACCCAATCTTCAAATAAGGAAAACCTCTTTTATTTGTTTCCACTGGTGGTATTTGTGTGTGTGTGTGTGTGTGTGTGTGTGTGTGTGTGTGTGTGTGTATGTATGTGTAACTTCTTTTGGCACATCATTAAGGGAAAATTAGAAATTAGCAGTATAGATACTGTTAGTCCAATGTCATATTTCAGCCAGAAATTCTAGTTTAGTATTCTTAATTAAGAGAAAAATACAAACAACCCTAGTACGTAACTGTAATTTTTTTCAGAGTTAAAACCATTCCTCAAAAATATTCTTGCTATTACAGAGGGGAAAAAGGGGGTTTTCTTTCATTTTAGACACATGAGAAGGTTTCCTCAAGAAAATCACATATATATGACAACAAAAATAATCCCTATTAAAAACAAACTAACAGAGAACACATCACATACTGTAGATCTGAAGAAATTCTATAGTGGAACTTAAGTGCTATTGAATGGATTAAAAGCCTGTTTGTTCTTTTCTCAGATAATTTTTTTATTTTATTTTAAAACTAGAGGCCCAGTGCTCGAGGTTCGTGCACTCAAGGTTGGAGGAGGGGATCCCTCAGCTGGGCCTGCACCCTCTTGCAGTCTGGGAGCCCTTAGGGGATGTCTGACACCTTAGCACTGTCACAGAGGTGGAGAGGGTCCTGCCACTGCCACTGTGCTTGCCAGCATGAGCCTGACTTCTGGGCTGAGTGGCACTGACCACCAGGGGGAAGTTCACTGCATTGGGCATCTGCCCCCTGATGGTTAGTGCACATCATAGCACCAGTCATTCTTTAGTTCAGTTGATTTGCATATTAGCCTTTTATAATATAGGATAGCACTTATAGAAGAAAAATGTTTTAATTTTCTGTGTTTGGGGGAATAAAATAGTATATTAATACATATATATATTTTAATGTACCTAGCTTAATGTAAAAATGACTGAAATGTAATTACTATGCATATATATATATATATACACACCCACAGTGTTATCCAAATGTGGCCTTCACTGTTGATAAGCAATTGGCTGGTTTTATTGCTTTCTTAACAGATCAATCCTACCTCTAATCCACATAGAAAAACAAGTCCTCCTAAATCAGTAACCCTGAAATTTTCTCATCCTAGAGCAGAATCTCTAAGTGATTATATTTCAGCTCATTACAATCTGGCAGAAAAAAAGTTATATTAAGAAAAGAATAACTAATAAAATAATATTCAAAGAAATAATCATATTAACATAAGCTAAGCAGAAACCAAGTACTTTTCAACACACTTTGCATATATGAACACATTTCATGTTCATAAAAACTGAGCCATAAATACTATTTGTTCTTTTTCACAGACGCTAAAATTGAGGCTGACTTTAAAACAGATGGAAAGGTCTTTACATTCTCTACATTTTCAACTATTGCTGGTATAATACCAGTTGACACTGGAAAGCATACTGCATTTTATACTGCTGTTAGGGTTACCACTGACATGGCTGTTTATAGAAATATAAATTTATGTAAGGATAACTCATTTGCTTAATTGGCCTTCTAACCTAGTACTGCTAGCCAGCGATACATATATGTATATGTGTGGATATTGTACTGTACTTGATTCAATAGTTATAACTATAGCTAACGTTTATCAAAGGTTTTCTATATGCTAAGTATTTAGCCAAGCAATTTTATATATCAACTAATTTAATGTTTATAATAACTTGATATGTGAGCTCTATCATTAGCCCAGCGACTTATACAATAAAACGGTGCCCAAGGCCAGCCAGCCAATCAGTGGTGGAGGGTGGAGTAGAATGCAGGGAGTCTGCTTCGAAGCAGCAGCTCTTAAGCATTGTGTTCTACAGTCCTTCTGCGTTCAATGAGAGTTTTATTATTTTCATTTTACTATTGTATCTTCTCCCCTGACTCTTGCTCTGTCTTACATGTGTATATTTCCTAAGTGTGACATGCTACTGATTAAAAATCATTACTGACCATGGAATCAATCATTTTACAATTAACAAGGTATTGATTTTATTTTCTCCCAGAGACAACTGGTGATATCTTGGCAACAAGTTCTCCACTAGGCCATCTGCTTACTATTCAGCAGGCAATGACACACTGACTTTGAAAAATAAAGTCAGATTCACAGACTAGTGCATCACCAAAGGAACCCAATCAGTGCCTTGTCATAGGGCCACAGAAGGCCCAGCAGGATAACAGCATACTTGGGGCTTAGGGCGGAGAAGAGAGACATTGCTGATTGATGATGTTCTTTCCCCACAACAAGGTGAGTCAAAAGCAGAATTCCTAAATCTGTCATGAAGCAAGCATTTTCCCTGGCAGTGGGCTACCAGCAACTTGTCCCATCTGGGATTTTCATAGGGATTTGTTTCTCTCTTTTTTTACTCGACTCACAGAGAATGTGCAAGCTGTGTAGCTGTGTAATCCCCAGATTAAGGAGGTTCTGAAGAAGCAGAGCTGCCTCTTGTCTCACTGCTTATGTTTTTGGGAATGCAGGGGAGGAAACAAGCACTGCCACTGCCCCTTCCCTGACCTGGAGGCAGGCTTGCCTGTGGATTCTGCAGCCCCACCGGCCTACAGAATATGGAATTGATGGGACAAAGCTGTTTGCACCAGGTGGCAGCTTCAAAATAGCACATATGTTGAAACAAAGCAGTAACAGCACCACAGACATTCCAGACTCAAGCCAATCTTGACTTCCATCTCATTCTTGAGTTTCACTCTCCCAGGAAGACTTTTTTTAATTGTTTAAAGTTTTCTTTTTCCCCAATTGACTACCCCCTCACACCCATTCCCATCCCGGGCAAGCCCCCACCGCCCCAGTGTCTGTGTCCAATGGTTATGCTAATGTGCATGCATACAAAGTCCTTTCGTTGCTCTCTAACCCCTCACCCTGCCCCTACCATTTGTCTCTGGATCTATTCTTGTTCATCAAATTATGTTGATCATTATATTCTACATATGAGTGAGATCGTGTGATATTTATCTTTCTCCTACTGGCTTATTTTGCTTAGCATAATGCTCTCCAGTTCCATCCATGCTGTTGCAAATAGTAAAAATCCCTTCTTTTTTATAGCAGCATAATATTCCATTGTGTAGATGCAGCACAGTTTTTTAATCCACTCATCTGCTGATGTGCATTTAGGCTGTTTCCCCATCTTAGAGATTACAAATTGCACTGCCATGAACATAGGGGTGCATATATTCTTTCTGATTGGTGTTTCTGGTTTCTTCGGAAGAAAACTTTTAGAAGAGAAACACTTGGGAATGAGTAGTACATTAGGTGCCTCTTCTTTCTAGTGTTTGGTAACTTCATAGCATTTAGAGCTTCATAGCTCATTTTTAAATCATATTAAACTTTTAAGCACTTTAAAAATGACTGCGCTGCTAAGTGAAAGAAGCCAGTCTTAATACCAGAGGGCAGAGATCATTTAGGTCCTCTTATAGTCTGTCACAGGAAGATTTATGAGTTAATTAAAATTAAAGAACTCGTTTAAATATTCAAAGGTTAGTTCAGATGATTAGAGCATCATATGGGTATGGAAAGGTTGTGGGTTTGATCTCTGGTCCAGGCACATACAAGAAGTAATCAATTAATGTGTACATAAATGGAAAAACAAATCATTGTCTCTCAATTTCTCTCTAAAATCAATAAATAAAAAATTAAAATAAATGAATTTTTAAAAAGATTAAAAGTTTGATTTAAAAAAAAATCCATATGAGGGAGGGAAAGCTATGGTCTCATCGATCAAACTCAACAGAATTACTGGGGGGATAACTTCACAGTATGGGAAATGTCAAAACAGAAGAAAGAAAAAAGAAAAAACAAGAAGAAAATGAAGGGGTCTGGGTTTTACTTCTGATTCTATCCCTGCTGAAATGTATTTAGACAACTGGCATTTCCTCCTGTTGCTCAATTCCTCTACCATGAAATAAAGTGTGGGTGTTATTATAAGCAAAGGCCTTTGTAGCTCTGACATCCCATGATGCTCTTCTCCCGAAATGCTTCTCTAAGGGGCTGTTTTCTCAGATCTCTCACATCTTTCCACTGACTCTGGCTAGGGTTTTTATTTCTGTAAAGAATGATGCTCACATAAATATCTGGCAGCTGAATTCATTCTCTGACGTGATCCAAAGGTCTTCTCAGGAAAACCGGTAAATGACATTTGAGATCTGTTTTACTTCTACCCGAGTAAGCACCTTTCACATCATGAAGGAGAAAACAGGAGTCTAGGGCTTCTCTTATTGCAAAATGAAAAGCAGTCTCTGAGCTAATTCAATGTCATCAAATTTCACAAATCAACTGGAATACGAAGCCCATACTTCGGAATGTGGTGCTCTTTTTTTCTGACCACTGAAAGAAAGTCTGAAGGGGAAATGGAAAGATGTAAAATCCTCCTAGTACAATGTAGCACCAAGTTGGAGAGTCAGGGCATGTGGTTCTAGCAATATGTCTAACAACATTTCAAAACTCTGCAATGAAAACTGATAAGTATTTGATCAAATAATACATACATATTTTAAAATTCTTAGAGAAATTAGCAGGGAGGTATGTAAAACTCTGGCTTCCTGGCATGAAAGAGGAGGAAAAAGCCATGAAACATGCAGGCAGGTTCACAGTGTGGCTACTCTGCATAGGATCTAAAATTCAGTAACAAAAAACAACAAGTAAAAACAAACATTTATACATTTAAAATTAAAACATGCATAAGTAATAAGCTAAAGAAATAAAATTCAACGAGAACTAGAAAATATTGAAAGCTAAATTACAGTCTCTTTATTAAATTAAGCTGATCCAGATGTACTAGATATCCATATAAAAATATTTGTTTGACTCCTTTAGGCTTTATTCAAACACCAGTTCTAGGCTAGAAATATACCTATACATTTATGGTAATTTAACCTTCAATAAGAGGACTAAGAAAATTCAAAAGGAAAAATGACTTTTTTAATAAACAAAATGATAGACAGCTGTATATCTATGTGCAAAAGAAATTGGACCCCTATTTAAATCATATACAAAAATTTAATCAAAATGGGTTATAGACCTAAATGTAATAAAACAAAACTATAAATTAAACTAAAACATCTTAAGTAAATATCTGAGAACCTGGGATAGGTAACTATTTCAAATACAACACCAAAAGCACAAGTAACAAACAAATACCCAAAATTACAAATACATAAAAATTAAAGATGTTTGTGCCATAAAAATACCATCAATACAGTGAAAAGATAAAGTACAGAATGGAAAAAATACTCATAAACACATATCTGATAAGGGACTATATCCATAATATACACATAATAAAAACACAAAAATCTATTTAAAATAAGTAAAGGTTTTAATAGAGACTTCTCCAAAAGATATAAAAGTGTCCAATAAGCACATTAAAGTTTCTCAACATAATGAAAATCCTTAGGGGAATGCAAGTCAAACCCTAATGAGATACCACTCCTTACCCATTAGGATGGCTATAATCAAGAAGACAAAATTAAGCTATCATTGAAAAGGATGTGGAAAAATTGGAAGCCTCATACTCTACTAATCATGATGTAAAATGGTGCAGAAGCTTTGGAAAATAGTTTAGTGATTACTAATAATGTTAAATACAGAGTTACCACATCATCAGTTTAAGTTCTACATATATAAAGAAAATAACTGACAGTACTTATTGCTAACAATAAAACTTGAAGATGATGTCAGCATGATGACCACATAGAGGTTTCCAGTGTATATATCCAGGAGAAATGAAAACTCACAGCCACACCAAAACTTGTACATGAAAATTCATAATAGCAGTCTTCATAATGTAAAAAAGAAGAAACAATGCAATGTCTAACCTATGAACACATAAATAAAATTAGGTGTATCTGCGCAATAGAGTATTAGTTGGCATTAAAAAGGAATTAAATATTCATACATCCTACAACATAGATGAGCCTTGAAAATATACTAAATGACAAAAGCTAATCACTAAAGACATTATATGATTCATTTATATGAAGTTCAATAGTGGGCAAATATTTAGAAAAGGAATATAGGTTAATTCTATCCCAGAGATAGAGGAGGGGTAAGTCAAATAGAAGTTAACTATGGGTACAGGAAATTTTTAATGGATACAGGATTTCTTTTTGGGGAGACAAAATGTTTTTAAGTTAATTTTGTGGTGATGATTGCATAATCTTATGAATATACTAAAAACATAGAATTGTATAAATGGGTGATGGATTGACTGGTAAGTGAATTTTATCTAAATAAACCTTGAAATATCAATAACATATAATTATTAATTGTGAAATGCACAAAATATTGCTTTTAGAGGCTAACATAGGAACTCAGTAGCTGAGTAGCTAAGTAGAACACAAAAATAAAAAGATGGATAAATTTGCCTATAATACTTATAAAAATATCTGTTTATCACAGGAAGAGTCATTATTAGAAATACCACATTCATCCTATAAAGCTGATATAATTTAAATTAAAATCCCAACAGAGTTTTATGTGTATGTTTGCAATTTAACATACTAATCTTAATATTTATATGGAAGATCAAGTGTAAAAGGAGTTTGAGAAAATAAACTTTGTACAGACTTTGAAAAAAAATGGGTAACACTGCTTGAATGCCATATTAATAACCTGTAACATCGGTGTAATTCCTGGTGACATCAACTCATGAATGTCATACTCTCTTTTACAAAGCTCTCAAAGTAAAACAAAAGCGTGTTTAGGATAAAGGGGCACTTGGTGATCAACATGTGTTTAGGAAACTAAAATATTGGTAATCTCACACATCCAATTATTATATTCTTAAAAAGTAAAGCAGTTATTCAGAACAATCTTTTCTAAGAACAAGGAACATTATGCAAAACAAATTATCAAAGAATCACAAGATAGTGAGGAATTGCTAGGTCAAGTTCAGGGCACAGTTGAAATCAGAAATGGGAAGTAAACTGCATACCTGAGCACTTAGGTAGGATTTACCCCCAGGACATGTGCACATCCTATAAATGGGGTTTTCCTATAAGCACTTTCCTGGGGTATGGGGACCAGGAATATGAGTGGTAAGTGAACCAACCAGCCCAGTCTGCCCAATATATTTTTAAGATAATGCAGTATTGTGTCCTTGATATGTTAATATATTCACTTTATTTGGATCTAGATTCAATCACAGATGAAGGAAATGTAGATACCTAAAAAGAGGAGGCAGCTCAAAACAGAAAGGTCACATTCTACAAGGGCAGGCTAAATTCATCAGCATTTCTGCAAATGCAAATAAAACTGTCAAGTCAGAAATACAGAACATGGAAAATATGTCTCTGAAACACAGGAATGGCCCAGAAAGTCACTCTGATCAAAGGCTATGGTTTCACTTGAATATTTATCTTAAAATGGCAGACCTTCAGCTTAGAGTATCAAAGTTTCTGACAATAAATAGTTGCTTAGATTTATCATCTGTATCCTTGACCATGTGTGGAAATTAGGATAATTCTCCTATGCTCCAAAGTAAACTATTTTAACTTCTTGGGTGTTTACCACTAATCACACATTCTAAGAAAGCAGAGAATCAAGTCTCCTGTAACCTTCACACCAAGATGGATTTGATCTGGTGAGAACTGTATTGGCTTCTGCAGTAAAGATGAGCCCTGGGCTGTGTTCCTTACATTTGCAGAAAATTTTCATGACCCAGCAGTCCTATGTTCCTCTTTTTCCCCCCCTAAAAGCTCTATCAATAAGGTAAGAAAATCTTGAGATCAAGCAAGAGGAATATTATCAAACAATGATTTTTGCTAAAATCATAAAGCAGAGGAGCTCATCACATTGGCTACAAATAATCTACTCAACGTGAAAATGTATCAGGTCATGTTGGAAACTTGGGAAAGTTGGCCTTGGAAATGTACACTTACAATATCAGTGTCTGTTTTACCAGAAGCTCAGTTCATTCCAGTACCAGAATTACTCTTGTTGTTAAAAAGTTAGATATTGTATAAAGAGATAGAAAGATGAATTTCATGAGGTCCCCATAGGTACCATTTGAGGTCATGGCCCTGGCTGTTTGTACTTGTATAGGCTTCTCCAGTGGTGACTGTTTAATTTCCCAAAGGATGGGACGAGACAAAACTAGCAGTTTTTGATTCTTCTTTAGAATTAGGAAATATTCTTAGAAAAAAAACCATATTCCTGTAACTATGCATATAACTCCAGAGAGTTTGTGGATCTCCCGGAGCCCTGGAGAGCTTCCTGGGCACCAGGATAAGAACCGGATCAGACAGGCTCAGAACCCTCCCAATCTGAGAACTCCTGCCTCTGTAACTCAGCTCCCTTCGCCAGCCTTAGGAGGAAGGAGTCGAATCTCTTACAGCAAACCCTCTAAATGCTTTCGAGCCCATGCAGCTAAATACACAGTGCATCAATTTGAATGTATAAGAAAAAGGAGCATAAGGGAAGGTGGCCAGCATTTCCTTTTCACCAACCAGATAATTCCTTTTTGGAGACTGTGAACAACCAGCACACAAGGTCTCATGTTTGAAACCCAGTTAAGTAGAGGCATTTGTATTTAAGGTTGTGGAGACAGCATGACTTGCAGCTGGGGCACCAGAGTTGAAAATCCACTTCTACTTCTTTTGTTTTTTAAAATATATTTTATTAATTTTTACAGAGAGGAAGGGAGAGAGATAGAGAGCTAGAAACATCGATGAGAGAGAAACACTGACCAGCTGCCTCCTGCACACCCCCTACCGGGGATGTGCCCTCAACCAACATACATGCCCCTGACCGGAATCGAACCTGGGACCCTTCAGTCCGCAGACCAACGCTCTACCACTGAGCCAAACCGGTTTCGGCCACTTCTACTTCTTATCTCATGTAACTGTGCATGAATACATCTTTATCTATAAAACGATAGGAATAAGCCCATTTACTTTCCCTCAAAAAAGGTAAAGGTGGTGGCTGATGTCTGTAACATAATCAGCAGCAGTCTCAGACTTCTTAGGGTCTAGACAAATAACAACTGGCACTTGGAAAGTGATTAGACAAGGTGCAGTATGCCATGGTTTCTCTCAAACTTTAACATATCTGTATATGTTGCAATAGCCACAGATCACGTATTGAAAATCTTTTCTTCAGAGTGCACCCTTCCTTTGAAAAACAGTCTTTACCAAAATAATATTAACCTAGAAAGAACCTGGTTAGTGTGTTTGTTATGTTTTTCTAATACACATTCAAATAAAGTCATGCTTACTAAACATTGTTTCAATTGTCACGGTGTAGCTTAAAAAATTATTTTGAAAACTATGCTCTGGCAAACATGTGGCTATAACAAGACATTAAACCTTAGCTTAAATTAAACCTAATCTGGGTCTATCTTCCCTATCCAGTTGAAAGACCTGAGACAAGTGGAAAGGGAATACCCTAAAGAGACCAGATGGACATGCCTTGGGAATTTGATGTTCAGCCAACTCACCAACGAGGCCTTGCAAATCACACTGGGGTGTGCAGGACTGTAGCAATCATATTAAGTACTGGTGAACTAGGAACACACAGCATTACAGATGATTTTTGATAACAGTGTGCAACTAATACTTAGATAATGCTATTTTTTCTCTAAAATCCTACCCTCCTGTTTGCCTGTTTTGACCCAATATCATTTTAAGACCCCATCAAACAGAGATGACAGGTTCCAAGGTCCAAGTTCATCAAGATTAGTCATTTCTCTAATCTTGTCCCTGCCCCAGAATCCCTTTCTTTATTTACAAATGGGTTATTTATGTTTAATAATGAAAAACATTTCACTTTGATATAAAAAAATGCCAGTAGCCTCTGCTAAACTCCCAAGATCACATGTCAGGAGGAGAAATCTCTTGAAGACAGTATCCCAAATACTTTCTTGTTATCAAAGGAAGAGAAGCTTACCTAAGAAGGACTAAGATGAAAATTTACATATATAAACATACAAACATTTTGATCCCTATGGCAAGCATTTACAGTTTTGAAAATATTGCTTTCCAATGAAGTGACATTACAAAAAAACAAAACAAAACAAAACAAAAAACCCACAAAACACAAATACACACAATAACCTATAAACTTAATTCTAGATAATGTCAGTCCACAGGCTTCTATTTCAGAATCCTAAAAACATTTTCTTCTAACCACTTAATCCCTCTTGTGGTTTTTTTTTTAATAAATTTCCTAAATAATATTTGCTTTATTGATGCATACATGTCTTTTGGAAACACATTAAACATATTTTTAGAAAATACATGGAATAAATACAAATGGAGTTCATATGCATATATAAATTTTCCTTATATACAGATATAAAAACATCTGAAGTCAGATAATTTCTCAGTAGCAAGTTTTCCTAGATACACATATAAAATATCTATATTTAGTTTTTAAGTGCCTGGGCCACTGCACATACATGATCTAGTTCCGGCTGACTTTTGTTTATGCTGCTCCTCCAGTTGTCCAAACCCTTCCTCTGTTCTTAATTATGGCATTTTTTCAACTAGATTTTTTACTTTCCTCAACTCTTCTTTTTCCCCCCAGTAATGCATGATCAATACAAAATAAAGAGTGTAAGTACATATAGAGAAAACATCTCAAAACACCTCAAAGATAATTGCTATTACAAGTTCAGTTTTCTTTCTCTCATTTTCTTCCATCCCCAAAATATAGATATAAATATATGTGAATATGCTTATATATTGTATATTATGTTTAAAATTCAGTATAGAATGCAGACACACATGGAATTATATATATAGTCCCTAGGCCTGGCTGGCGATCAGAACCAATTGGGGCCTTCTGGCTGCTGGCCAGGGCCTTTTTTCATTCCGTGCTGCCCCCTGGTGGGCAGCACATGTCTTAGAGAATGATAGAACTCCCAGTCTCATGGTGGAACTCTTGGGGGGACACTTTGTGTATTAGCCTTTTACATGTATAGATGGATATAAAACCTGTTCTTATTTACCTGTTTGCTACAAGTATCTGTGTTAATCAGGACTCCTTCAGCTCCAAATGATAGAAATCCAATGCAAATCAATCATAACTCCTCCCCCCCCAAAGGCTTCTTCTGTTCATATAGTAAAATTTATTCAGCTCTCTACCTCTAAAAAGTCCAGAAATAGAGCTATATAGCTTCCACAGCAGCAGGTTTTAGAAATTATTCAAATATAGCCTTCATGATTCTCACTATCTCAACTATTAAATCTCTACCTCTTAATTCTGTTTTTGTTTTTCTGTTTGCCTCATTGCTACCTTCTAAAAA
This sequence comes from Pipistrellus hanaki, assembly GCF_964339955.1. Classification (NCBI taxonomy): domain Eukaryota; kingdom Metazoa; phylum Chordata; class Mammalia; order Chiroptera; family Vespertilionidae; genus Pipistrellus; species Pipistrellus hanaki. Next base: position 59,083,839 of record NC_140511.1, on the reverse strand, counting down.
TAGCATTTTCCTTGTATCTGGGGAAGGAATATCTTTCCGCTTTGTTCAGAAGAAGAACATCCCAGAGTAGAATTCAGCTTAGACACCTTGTCCAAAACTATATCTGTCATTATAGATGGCATGTTCTATTGGCTATCTTCGGATAGGGAAAGATGGTCAGTTCCACTTGAACCCCAAAGAAACTTTTCCTGGGTAAAACAACAAGAAAAGTTCATCATACATATCTACATTAATACATAAAGTTGTATCTTGTATCATTTAAGTTAGGCAGATAACAAAGGCTGTTCCAAGTGAGAGTGAGGAGTTATTTTTATCTTATTTATGTGCAAGAAATACATAAGATCAAGGATACATGATACTGGGCTTCCCTAAACTTTTACTTGCTTTTTAGGGAGGAGTGTCTGAGGTTTGATGGTCTCAGCAGCTCAGGTAGAGTAGATCCACTAGGTCAGAGTATCCCAGAACCAAGGTTGGAAATTGAATATTCCAATATCTTATTTCTTGTGGTGCCATTGGCCCACTGGAGGATTAGTGGTGCAGGTGGGGTATGTACTTATCACACTTTGAAAGAGCCGAACACCTTTCTTTTTATTTATTTTTTTAATTTTCGTCAATTTCAGAGAGGAAGGGAGAGGGAGAGAGATAGAGAGAAATATCAATGATGACAGAGAATCATTGATTGGCTACTTCATGCACATACCCCACTGAGGGTCAGGCCCACAACCCGGGATGTGCTCTGACTGGGGATCGAACCATGCATGACCTTCTGGTTCATAGATGCCCAACTACTGAGCCATCGTGGCCAGGCTGAACGCCTTTCTTTTTATGATTATGTCATTATGGATTTGCCTTATACTAAAGGATATTTAGGATTGTTTGGCTAAATTATTCTTTGCTGTAATTCATAACAATGCAATGAATATCATTTTTCCTACATCTATGTTAAGCTCTCTAGTTTTACGGATACAAATTCCTATATGTAAAATTACTTAAAAACTATTCCCTTTGAAACACAAGCTTCAGTGCCTTAGATCTTGAATGCCACATTCATCACTCTATTCCACCTAAAACTGCAATGTTTTCCCAAAATTCTCTTCCATGTTTACTCATTTAACAAGTTCACCATGAGTCCCTCTTATGAGTCAGGCTTTGGTCAAGGTGCTAATTTAATTACAAAGAAAAACAATCCATGGTCATCATCCTTCAAGAGAGAGTAATGTAGTCAGGTAGAAAGATAGGAGGCCAAGTAATTTCAATTTGGTGTGATTTGTGCCATCAGAGGATTGAGTGCAGGTGTTTTGAGAGCAAAGATATACTGACTGTCCAGGGAAAGAAGTCTTTACTCAGAAGTGTTATGTTATCATTAGCAAATGGTGATGGACCTGGAAATCCAAATGCAAAAAATAAATCTAGACACAGACTTTACATTTCACAAAAATTAATACAAAATGGATCACGGTCCTGAATGTGAAATATAAAACTATAAATCTCCTATAAAATAACATAGGAGAACACAGACGCCCTTGGATATGGTGATACATTTTAAGATGTAATACTGAAGACATGCTCCGTGAAGAAATAATTCCTGAACTGGACTTCATTAAAATCCTACTCTCTGAATCCTACTCAATATCAAGAAAATTAGAAACTAACCACAAACTGGGGGGAATATTTGCAAAATACATGTCGTCTAGAAGACTGTTATTCAATATATAAAAGAACTCTTAGAACTCAGAATAGAAAAAACAACAACAACACACAAAGCAACAACCTGATTAAAAATTGGGCTAAAGGCCTTAGCAGACAATCACCAAAGAAGACATACATATGACAAATAAACATATGAAAAGATGCTCCACCATATGTCATCAGGGAAATATAAATTAAAATGACAATATTTATTACAGTGGCCCAAATCTAGAACACTAACATCACCAAATGCTGGTGAGATGTGGAGCAACAGAGACTCTTACACATTACTGGTGGGGGAAAAAATAAAGGTACAGTCATTTTGTGAGACAGTTTGGGGTTTCTTAAAATCTACACATTTTCTTGCCATATGATCAACAATTGTTATTCTTGGTGTTTACCCAAAGAAGTAAAAAAAGCTATGTCAATACAAAAACCTACACAAGATGTTTACAGCGGCTCTATTCATAACTGCCAAATTGAATCAACCAAGATGTCCTTTAGTATGTGAATGAGTAAACTGTGGTACATCCCAGACAGTGGAATATTATTCAGCACTAAAAATTGATGTTATTAGGCTCTGAAAAGAGATGGAAAAACCTTAAATGCATATTACTAATTGAAAGAAGCCAATCTGAAAGGCGACATACTTCATGATTCCAATTGTATGACATTCTGGAAAAGGCAAAACTACAAAGAGTATGAAAATCAGTGACTACTGAAAGGAGTGAAGGAATCAAGAGATAAATAAGCAGAGCACCAAGGATTTTTACAACAGTAAAATTATCTGTATGATACTATGATTGGTATATGTTATTATACATTTGTTCAAACCTATAGAATGCAAAACACCAGGGTGATGGGGCCGGTGCTTTCCCATGATCTGCCGGGTTGCCTCCAACAGGGGGAGGCCAGAATTCATCCCTCAGAGGGAGGCCAGGCTGCAAAATTGCAGTGTTATGGCCACTGGCCTTTTATAATATAGATAACTGCTACCTCTGTGGTTAGCAGGACATCAGTAGGACATCCCCTGAGGGTTCCCAGACTGTGTGAGGGGACAGACCAGGCTAAGGGAACTCCTCCCACCCCCCGCCCCCCACATTGTACAAATTTTCATGCACCGAGTCTTTATTTGCATATAAGAGGGAATAAAAATCACTTATAAAACTACTACTATAATCGATTTCTCTCTCTCTCTCTCTCTCTCTCTCTCTCTCTCTCTCTCTCTCTCTCTCTCTGTCTCTCTCTCTCTCTCCCCCCTCTGTCACACACACACACACACACACACACACACACACACACACAAACACACACTTTTTAACTTTGCTATTTTCTTTATTTCTCCACTTCCTTGACACACCATGTTCCCATATAATTTGAATCAACCCCACTGTTATTTTTAAACTAGAGGCCCAGCGCTCAAAATTGCGTGAGACCCAGACCTGCAGCACTGTTGGACCTAGACACTCTCCCGCCATGCCGTCAGGACCCAGACTGACTCCCACTGTGCTGCGAGATCCATCAATGCACCTACTGGTGACCGGTCATTTGGTTGTTCCAGCGTTCCGGCATTATGGCCACTGGGCTTTTATAATATATATAACTGCTACCTCTGTGGTTAGATAGCCAAGTGATTTCCACATTTTGATGTTGGAAACTGATGTATCCTACTATCTGCACCATTCCTGACTAAATCACCATCATTTTTTCAGCTGAACTGCTATAAAGCCATCCATCTTCTATCACTGGTCCTGCACTCTCATATACAGGTGATCTTATAAAAACAAAAACGTATTCAAAATCCTTTAAAATTGGAATAAAATGCAACCCCCACATCCTAGTCCCCCTGCACCATTGTGCTTGCTTACCTCTCTCTCTCCTCTCATTTCAGCCATCCTGGCAGTGAGTCTCTGTTCCTGCCACACAGGCCATTCATCAGTTTCTCAAATACACCAAGCTCTTTCCATCCCGGGCACATAGGACAAACTCTATGCCTGGAATGCCTCTTTGTCCTGCTCTTCCCTCAGCTGACTTCTCATTTTTCAGAGGCTGCTTGCTTGATCACCCTGAGTAGCCTTTTCTTCCACCACTTAATGACACATGTATTGACAACTGGCAAATGAAAGATTTATGTGTTGTTTTACTTATTTATTTATGCCTCCTCCACTGGATTATGAGCAGCGCAAGAATAGGGACTTTGCCTGTTTTATTCATCGAGACTAATATCAATAATAATAATAATAAATCTATATAGAGATCGAGTATAGATTTTGTCACATGGCAATCTCTCAAAATGCAGTGTACAATGGAGACATTAAGGGGAATTATAAGGCAGTGATTCTCAAATGTGGTACCAGCACCAGCAGCATCAAGCATCAACATCACCTGAGAATCTGTTAGAGATGAACCTGGAGAGTATTTGGTAAGTGAAATAAACACTACAGATGATTCTGATATTCACAGTGGACAACCACTGTTGTAAAGTATCTGTTTGAAACCAAACCATACATACTTTAAAAGTCGCCACAGCATAAATTTCTTAGAATGTGAGATTTGAAACTTAAATATCACTGAAATTAATCTACAATTTTTAATGACACAAAATTGTTCAAAAATAAATTTAAAAATATTTTAATCTCATAACTTGTGACAGTTGTTTTTAAGTTTGCTTTTAACATTCTAAAACATACATATTTCTTATAAACATTAAGTATAATTTTGCAGCACATATTTTCTCTGAAAAGAGTCCTCAAATGTAAAGTTACTTTCATACTGATGGTTGGGTATTAATTCAGCTAAAATCAGGTCGAACTATGAAAAATTATATTTTTCTCTCAAGAATGTTCAAACATTGAATGGATCTGGATGACTTATCGGACACTTTGCCTTTTATGTGAATTTTTCTTAGAGTGATTTTAGTTGTTTTCTTTAAGGGGAATCATTCATTTTGAACATTTGAAATATCCCATGAAAAGAGATAGTTCATTGGGCAACGCTATCAATGGGATTACAAAGAATATAGAAAATTCATTGAAGATAAGACTTCAGACTGGATTCAAAACACCCCAGTTACCTGACCTACATTAACCGGATTAAGTGTGACTATGGATACCATCAGATAAAACATATATGCATGGGAAGAATAGAAATTCTCTTAAAACATTAAATGGGCACTAAAAAGAGAGAAAATATATTGACTGAATTTCTGTAATATAACAAGCATTGTACCAAGTACCGTATTTTAAACTTATATTGTTCTCTCTACTATCATTTTTATTTACTCCAATGCTAAAGTTTTCTGGTTTGCCTAATGAAAACTAAAGCCAAACCTTTCTAAATAGAATCATCTAGGGTCGGGGGTGAGGCATACACTGGTTTCCTGTTCGATTCTCACTGAAATAAACATTTTTAAAAAATATGAACTTTACAAATCCTCTTAGTGAAAGTAACTTATAGAGAATAAATATGAGTATATCTTCCCTGCCCACTGATTTTTATGTTTTAAGCATATATAGGAAATATTTTAAATACTTATTTTTTTAAAAGAAAAGGACCCATTTCCATACCAGTGATTATTCATATCTAACTTTGAATACATGGTTAGAAATTAAAACTCTCATTCCCAAAGGAAAGCAGTTGACATTTTTAAACAAAGAAATAAAAATAAAGCTTTCAGCATGGGAAAAAAAGTTAATTTTCTCGTCACTTTTAAAGCCATGAGAAAGTAAAGACAGCATGTTGAAAACCTTTTGTTCCCTGGCTTAAGTCAGTTAATTTCATAATCGTATTACTTATTTTAACATTTAATGGTATGAAATATACTTTGTTTATATTTTTTTCTCAGATTTTCTACTTTGAAATTATTTACTAAAACATCTTGCATAAAAATAACTTAAGAACATTTCAAAAATAAGTACTTTCACAAGCAATTCCATTACACATATATATATGAATCAAGAACTAATTTTAGAGTAGAATCTGGGAATAACTATTTCAATGAAAGTAAAAATATTCAAATGAATTTAAAAACACTCAAAACTGGAGAGGCAGCATTTGTTTGACATGCAAGACAAGCTAAGGCTTAAAATATAGATCATATATTTCTTATTTTTAAAGATAAATTTCTAACATTTGAAATAACATACACTCATCACCAATTCTGAAATCAATAACAACTATTTAAATGGCTTCTCTACGTATTTTTAAGAAAACAGAAAAGTAAGGTAGAATCCCCAGATTGATGTACTTGAAACATACCAGAGTCAGAATTCTGGGCTCAGCCTCATTGGGAATCCTTCATTACTGACAACAGTCTGGAGTGACAGTCTTCTTGAAAGCACTGTTCAGCATGACAACAGAAAGTTCCCTCTTCCACACCCCTCTTTTCCCTCAGCGGGAGTGTTACATATTGAATGCTGTGCAAAGCTTGTCACTGGAGGGTTTTTAGACAACTCTTTAAACTCCTCAGTCTGAATAATGAATTTTTTAAAGACAACTCATCTCTTTAGAAGAATATCTGTCTTGTTTTTTACTGACTTATTTTAAGAGGGTTGCTAATGGGGTGTCGTAGGGGGGCGTCTTCATGTGTCATTGGTTATAAGTGTCTACCTGTGATTCACCTGGGTGACATTTAGCCGTACAATTGTCAGCGACATTTTGATAATTTTATTGTCAAAGTTTAATAATTCATTGCACTTTCTTATGTTATTTGAATGAGCTGTGCAGGTTAATATTAATAGGTAGGAGGTATGCTTCAGTCTGAATAATAGTGGACTGACAAGTAAGACATTTTTATTGGTGAGCCAGGTAATGCTGTATGATAGCTGAGTGGGGTTCAGTAGGAATTCTTAGATATTTTCCAGCTTTTCATGGAAATTATCTCATTTTCTTGTTGTTAGAGAAAAGTATAATACAAGCCTTTGCAAATTCTGAAAAATCCTGCATCTGTGAAACTTGGCATTACATTGTATTGGCTCTGACCTGAATACAATGAAGTGACTGTGATCTGAAAATGAGTGGGTAATTGTTATGTAAAAATGAGTAAACAAATAAATGAAATTGAACTTGACCCCCTTCCTCCTCCCTCCTCATGGTTAGCATGCACTTGATGAGATGCAATGGAGAATGACATGTATTTCTGTCAAGAAAGCCTCCACAGGACAACCTGGAATTGGCACTGAAAAGACACTTAATGGATTTGGCTTTACGTTAATCATCAGACTTAAATACTGATTTCCCAGTAAGCTCACAAGTAGAAAAATGTAACTTCACACAACACTCCAAAACTTTTCAATGAATGGTCCATTACTGCAATCTCTGTTTTTAAATTGCTTGTGGCATCAAGGGATTAATAAAACCATATAGGTGCCCATGACAGGGACCCTCCTCTGGAATCTTGATTGGTATTTTGCAAAAACCTCAACAGAATAATTTATTTTTAATTCCACAAGCATCAGAAATTATTTAATGAATAAGTGCTTAATTTTTTTTAAATATTTTTGTTGATTTTAGAGACAGAGGAAGGGAGAGGGAGAGAGAGAGAGAGAAACATCAATCAGCTGTCTCCTGCATGTCCCCTACTGGGGATTGAGCCCACAGCCCGGCATGAACCCTCACCAGGAAGCCCACCAGTGACCTCTCGGTGATAAGGAGAATGCTCAATCGAGCCACATTGGTTGGGCAAGAGTACTTTATATTTGTTGACATTATTTTCCTTTGAGATTAGTAATAGCTGCTCAAAATATTAATTTTTAAAATATATTTTTATTGATTTCAGAGAGGGAGAGAGAGAATCATTGCACGCCTCCTACATGCCTCCTACTAGGGATTAAGCCTGCAATCTGGGCATACGCCCTGACAGGAAATCAAACCATGACCTCCTGGTTCATAGATTAATGCTCAGCCACTGAACCACACTGGCTGGGCAAAATATTACTATTTTGATGGGCTCATTTGGTGGGACTAAGATGTCTGCCTGGCAAGGTGGCAAGGTGAGGGGAGGAAAAGGACATGAACAGGGGAAGGGCTATAAGCAGCAGGGAAGGGGGTATTTTACAGTTGATCAGGATCTGAATGCAGGAGTCTCAATTTTATTATATTTTCTCTGGAGCATAAAACATCAAGGAAAGCACAATATGCATAGTCCTTAATGCATATGATCGCTCCCCAGTAATGCACACAGGTTCTCTATCTACCTGATATACTTGTCTTGTCACTGCTATAGCCCTTGTTCATCCCTCCATTATATACAACATAGCACAGCACAATGCTTAACACTGCCGTGGCTTCTATATAATTACTGGTACTGCTTACATAACTATATGATACCAGGGAGATCACTTTGCCATCATAAGTCTTCATTACTTCACCTAAAAAATGGGGGTAAATCGACCATAGCTTTTTTGAATTGCTGTGAGGCTAAAATAATATAGGTCATCAATAAAATCCCTGAAAGGTCCTTAACAAATATTACCTGTTGTAACTATTAAATAATATCATTATTATTAACTAGAGGCCTTGGTGCATGAATTCATGCACATTGAAAGGAAATTAATTAGAAGAAATATACATTTTTTTTTAATTTAGTCATTTGGCATTGAATTTCTATATATATATATATATATATATATACAATATATTGATATATATATGTGTGTGTGTGTGTGTGTATATATATATATATATATATATATATTATTGATATTTTTTTCAAAGAGGAAGGGAGAGGGATAGAGAGTTAGAAACATTGATGAGAGAGAAACATCCATCAGCTGCCTCCTGCACACCTCCTACTGGGGATGTGACAGCAACCAAGGTATAAGCTCTTGACTGGAATCTAACCTGGGACCTCTTAGTCCACAGGCCGACTCTCTATCCACTGAGCCAAACTAGCTAGGGCAGAAGATATATTTTAATATCTCTATTCACCCTTTCTCTATAATAGAAGTGTCAACCAAATTCATGATCAACAATAACAGATCAAAACACATGCCTGAAATTGGTGCCAGCAAGAGTTTCAATGTATCAAACATGTGCAAGTCAACCTAGCCTTTTATATATAGAGAATAAACTTGCTTAATTAGACCTGCTTTCTGATGTAACTAAACTTTTTCCAGCCCAGTGAAGTACCCCAACTTCTTTTTCAGGTAATTGTCAGCAACACAGCAGTAAATATCAACACAAAGCAGATTATCACTGTAGATCACATAGGGAGAACAAAGGGTAAAATATTAAACTGCAGCAGTGTTTGACTATATTCTGTGCAGTGAGAAAACCTGAAGGCATTTTCAAGGTCCACCATTCTTACTTCTTTTCAGTCAGGTAAATTTTCTGAGTTTTCTAAATATCTGTTTTCTGGCTAATGAAAAGAAAATAGGATTCCACTGAGTCTCCTATCTACTTACTCCAGGACTTCTGTGAGGATCAAATGCAATGAGGCATGGGAAAATGCTTCACAGGCATTTGGTTAAAATGTGAAACATTTCCACCTGGCTATAAAGCAAGTCCTATTCCTGGGATGAAGAAACTGCAAGGAGACTAGATGTTAGTCACTAGGGAGAGGAAGCCAGGAGTTTATACATGACATCATTACCCAGCATCCACAGCCACCATTTCCTGGCTGGGCTGGGCTGGGCTGTGGGCTGCATTTTGAGCCACAAGGGTCTCAGCAGCATCGGCTGCAATTTGGTGGGCTGTTGCTCCGGGGTGGTGGCGGGGCCTGTGTCCCACTTGGGGGAAGCTGAGTGTTGTTCTGTGAATGGCAGGTCTGTGGTGTCATTTTTCTGTGTATGTCATGGCAGCTCCTTTGTTGAGTGTCTGCCCCATGGTGGTTATTGCACGCTATTAGCAATGGGTCATATGGTTGGATACTTAGCATATTAGCCAACTCTCAATTCTGTGATCCTTCTGATATATGCATAACCTGAAGGGTCTGGTTACCGGGTTACCTCCATAATCTAGAGGTGGCAGGTTAATGAGGTAGCTCTCACTTTTCATGTCTTCAAATGACATTAGTTTTGATCTGACTTCTCTAGCTGCTTTCATGTCTAAGCAGTTAGAATATTAGTTTAATGTGAACCTATCATTGATCAAAAGTTTACATATCAACTAGAACAATTATCTGTACAATTTAATTGGTATGCTCACACACTAATATATTGAATTTACTTTCACATGCCATAAAACATGTAAAATTTCTGCAGACACGTTATTGCAGGTCTCACTTTAGAGTAAAAGTCTTCCAGGGAGGCTTAGGAGGTAGATTTCCCAAAAGGAACTCTTAAGCACTCATGGAGAAAACCCACAGATTGGCGTTTGGGGGAGTCTGCTGAGTGTCTGATTACCAAAATCTTAGCTCAGGAGAGAGAAAACATGCATGGCATCTTGTTGGTTCCCTGTATTTGTTATGAAATAAGACTTCCCTAAGCAGACAGGTACATTTTCCCCCTATAGTTTTGGAGGGAACTAAAGATCTGTACCAGCATATTCATCCCTCACCTAAATCTACTCTAATAATTCAAATGCCTCCATACTTTGATATCCTAGTGTTCTGCACTAGACAAAACTGTTGGCAGCTGCGAGGGCTTTTGTGGAAGAAGTGGGTGGACTGTTTTTTTTTATTTTTTTCTTCTTACTGACAAGGAGAGTTCCCATACTGTGCAGCAGATGCAGTTGAAAATATTTAGTGCGTTGATTATTATGCAATCCCAAGGAATACACATCTTTTCCCGTCTCACTATTTTTGCTGAGGTTTAGTATTAAGTTCGTAGCAGATTCCTAATCTCCTTTTCTTTGTTTATTGATACAAGGGTAAATTACAAACAGGTCAACCCACTCCCAGAGTATTGTGAGTTAGCCACACACTTATTAGAATGCAGAGCTGCCTATTTTGGAGCAATGTTGTAGGGCTTTAGGAAGGAATGATTAATATATGGGAATGATTAGTTCTTACAGTTGACTATTGAACTGGAGTCAGAGAAGCAGAGGGTTCTGGAGTCGGAGGGACATAATACAAGCCAGCTCTCTTCCTACCTAACTCAGAAAATGGCCTCAAAATTTGCCTTTTCCCATAAATTTATTTCCTTCATTGGTAATATGAGACCTCTACTCTCTACTCTCATTGAGTTACTATGACAATTACATGAGATGTGGCATACAGAGTGCTTACCATATCCTCCGGTGTGTAGGTGATCAATATATTAAGGGGACTAAATGAAATTCTACCTACGATGGTTACCACACTAAGGAAGTAAAGTCCTGAATTGCTCTTGTCTTGCTAGTGTAACAAAGTAGAAAAACACTTTTGGGAAACAGGATCATCTTAGTTTAAATCTTAACTCAGTCATTTATTAGCCATGTAAAATATAAAAATAGAAATAAGAATACGCTAATACATGTGGCCTAAAATTAAGAATAGATGAAATAAACTTATGTCACTTAAATTTTGCCATCCAGTAATAAACACTATAAAAATGTGTTGTATACAATGCTGAGCATTTTCACCCTAGCTGGTTTGGCTCAGTGGATAGAGCATCAGCCTGCGATTATTAGTATTGCTAGTCAGCCTGCAGTTATTAGTGTTGCTAATCATTTTACATGTTAGAATTATATTGTTTATCAACACTTTTTTACTCTAACATTTATTAATTATGTTATTATGATATCTTTGCACATCAAGAATATTAACCATCATTATATACATCTGTATTCCAGTATGTCAGCTTATTTCCACATGTTAAATTTATATCTTACTTTTAAATGTTACTGTAATTTTGATACTGATTAGTATCTAAATACTAATAGGTACTTTTACCTCTGCCTCCCACTTGATAGTCAAATCTATCAAACTTTCCATGATTAATTGTATTGCTGATTTACAAAAGCCAATTTGGAATAGCCCACATGAAAGGCACATTATAAAAGACCCCAGAGGCCATCTCATTCTCACCTTCTCCACCCAATGATCACTGTTTCCAGTCTTAACAGAGAGTTATTCTTGTTATCAACTGAGTTAAAGCTGAACATCATCTGCCAAAGCCAGCCAATTTGATACAGTCAAATTGAATGGGCTTGTGATTGAAATTTAATAAACTGCTAAAATATTCATGCCTATATTTTCCTAGTCCATAACCTCTCTTCTGTCTAATCTGGTATCCAACATTCTGTAAGAGGATACATCACTGTCATTTGGAATATAGATTCATATTCCCAAACTTATTACTGACAACATCTGTAGTTATTTTTGGCATACCAAGAGTTGCACCAGCAAACTTCTCATTAATGGCTACAACAGAAATCATAGATTCTGCTTCAGAAGTTCATTTTTTATAATCCAGATTAATTGTAGACATTTCTTTTTCATTGTCCACATCCAGAGGCCTCAGTTGGAGCAGTGTTTCCCAAACTTTTGACATATGTGTACCCCTTCTATAATTTTCGTAACGCTAAGTACCCCTTGTACTCATGAGAACATAGAATTAGGCGCAGCTAAGCACGGTGCAGTGCATATCCCCACCAAACTCCAGTGCAACGTGTAACCCCACCAAACTCTTCCCGTACCCCTGGGGGTATGCATTACCACACTTTGGGAAACACTGGATAGAGCATGACTCTTTGACAGAGAAGAGTTTTTGCTTCTGAGAATCATCCAGTTGGCTACAGGACCTTACCTTCAAGTGCTATTCACAGTGTTCTCCATGTTACTATGACAGAGAAAGGCAATATTTGCTCAAATTATGTTAAAAATAATCCCTCTCTATTTAAGAACTTTGCTTGCAGACAGACAGCCCAGCTACTCCAGTCTATGAATTTCTAAAATTATTATCTCTTTTCTTAACATTACAAATTTGTTTCCTGGATTTCTTATCCACACAGCTGTGACAGAACATATGTATCAAAATGTTCAAAGAAATAAACTTGCCTTTAAAAAATTAGTTTACTCTTTTTATTGGGTGTTTGTGACTGTTGCTAACTATGCAAAGGTAATTCAATTAAAAGTAATCTTGGAATTTTCTCCTGATTTAATGTTATCACAAAGAAAGCAGTTTTGCAAATAAAGTTTTTAATTTCAGAAAGTTTTAGATAGATTGCCTACATACCATGCAATTTAGGTTTAATGGGTAGTATGAGGATGCTGTAAAAAACTCAGGGACAATTTTGCAAATATTCCCAGTAACTGATAAATAATTCACTTTTTCTTAGCAATCATTTGTACCAACAAGGGTGCTAGCTTTTAACGTCTATCATTGTTTCCATTTGCTATTGCTGAGAAACAAACCAATAAAAACCTTTTTTATTTAGCTCATGATTCTGTGGGTAGATAGGGTTAATTTGGGTAGGTAGTTCTGGGCTTTTTCATGAGTCTGTGTTTTCTGGGTTTTGTCACTGAATTTATAAATATATATTTCAGAGAGGGAGAGAGAAATAGAAACATCAATGAGGAGAGAGAATCATTGTTCAGTTGCCTCCTGCACACCCCACATGGGATGGAGCCTGCAACTTGAGTATGTGCCCTGACTGGGAATCAAACTTTGACCTCCTGGTTCATAGGTCAACGCTCAACCACTGAGTCATGCTGGCCAGTGCCAATGAATTTTCTCACATCTCTGCCTGAATTGGGCAGCTGAGCTTACTAGGTGCTGGTCCACATGGTCTCATCCTCCTTCAGACTGGCTCTGACTTATTCACATGGTGGAAGCAGAGTCCCAAGGAAAGAATGGGAATGCAAGGTATTTAAAGTATAAAGTTCAGCACTGGCACATTTTACTTCCGCAGCAGTCTACTGGTTAAAACAAGACTCAAGACCAGTTCAACAGTTTTCCACATTTTGAGAGTTGCTGCAAAATCTCATTAAAAATAGAGTGGATACAGAAAAAAAAAGAACTGTGGCCAATTTACTCTTTTAAATTGTCTTTATTTATATGGTAAAAACTCTATCTCACTTAAAAGCAATGACATTTGTCTTTCAAGCTTTCTTTCAAGCTTAACTAGAAAATGCATGTATTTTTAAAAATATATATGTTGAAATGATATAGATGCAGGGTACAAATATCAACTTGACAGGCACTATTAAGTAATTTCATACAGATGTTTAATCTTGATAAAATGGTTAAAATTATAGATGAATATTAGATGTGGAGACTTCAATATTCCATATACAACAATGAACTGAATGGAAGATGTATTTGCACTGATTTCTAGTAATCAACTTGCTTTCTGTGAATCTTCAAATACCCAATTCCAATTCCAAAGCTTGCTTTCTAGTTTGAATTTTCTCTGTTGTTGTTTTTTTTTTCTTTCTAGCTGTTTCTGGTTGCTGCTTATTCCTTCAGATTTTTTAAAAATTGTTTTCATTTCTTCATGTTCTTGATTTTTAAAAAAATCTAGCTCAGGTCCTTATAGTCAATTTTCTATCACAATGCCTATGAAATATTGAAATATGGCTTCTAATATAAAGTTTTGGGCTAGCTAAATCTTGATTTATCCTATATTTAGTGTCATCTCTAATTTCCAGACTGTTAGCTTTCTTCACTTATTTGTATGCATTCTGAACTGCATCCAAGCACTTGGCCAGCAAAACCTGACTGTGTATACCATGATTCTCTGTCCTATAGTACCAAGCTTCGCATATAGTAGCTTCCAAATAAATAAAAAAACATGTCCTATTACTATATCAATATCACTTCACATATTAGATCTAAATATTACAAATGTTTTTCATGTCTAAAATATTAAAGAATTTCAGTATAAATAAATAACACATGCTAAAAGTTCATGACATGAAGCAAAATATTCTAAGGATACAATTCATTGTTTTCGAGATTAATTGGTATAATGCCTTACTGATATACTCAGTTTACTAAATTATCATAAGCAGTATGTAGATTACAAAAAAAAATATTCACCATGCTAACTCAAAATCATTCAGGAAATGTTTACACAGTGGTTGACAAACCAAAGTCTCAAACAGATGCAATGTGACAATGCCCAGAAACTAGTCAGATGTAGTTCTAGAAATACAATAGCAGATTATGCAATTAGATAGTTTCAGTAAGATATTAGACTATAATTTCTTGAATTGAACAACTGTGGCCTTTACCATCATCACACACCATCTCCTATTTTATTTTGGTCAAAACCAAAATATGCATGCAGGCTTAACTATTTCTTCTTAATTTTATATTCTGAAGTTCAAATTTAGTCAGTGAGATTTGGGAAATGACTACTGTTGAGCAGAAATGAAATGGAGGGGAGCACTGATGGCTGTAAATCCTAGAGAAGCAGATCTACAGATTTCATTTAATTTTAGTTCATTTTCTAATTCTTTGAACTGCATTGTGTTTGTCTTTCTGCTGAAGATATATGTATCTTAAGAAGCAACATGTCTTTTTACTCAATTTTTCTTATAATTCCTCCTGTCAAACTACTTGGAACAATGCTTTACAGATAATAAAAACTCTCTGAACACCTATTGTGTTAATCAGACAGAGACAGATGAAGCAAACACAAGGAGAGCAACCCCTGGCTTGTGAATAATCTAATAATTACTGGCACAAAATAATGACTCTTTTAAACAAATCAAATACGATAGAAGGAATTTGGCGCAAGCATATATTTATTAAAGTTTGTCTCTTTTGTAATAGTAATATTTAAATTCTGCCATATTTCTTCACTAATGTTTTGGTGGTGACTGAAAAGGGATTTTCAAAATTAATCCAAGCCAAACCAAAGCAAACATCACAGAGAAAGATGTATTCACAAATATGATTATTAGCCATGCAGTGACAATGAAAGCTATGATTCCTTGTGTTAAACTGAAAATTTTGTTTACAAAAGCATTCATATTTTAATCAGTAAAAATAAAAAATAAGAAGAAAAAAATAAAATTGGAATGAGTCAGGATTTGTCTTGGAACACATCAAAAGGGTGTTGAACAACCACACTCAGAAGCTTTGAAGAGTTTGATTTTGAGGGATGGTACAACTGCTGGAGCCAGGGCTTTTAAAACTGAACTCTACCCAGTTACCCATTTGTTAGTGATCTAAACTTCAGTGAGGTCATACAAACCAACAATATAGACAGCTTTTACTATGCTCCAGATACGTGCATATGATTATCTCACATAGTCATCAAAGATTTTTGTCAAGCAGACATAATTCTGTTTTTACAAACAGAGAAAAAAGGCTAAATGAGCTTAACCTGCTCAAGTTAACACAAATATTAAGTAGTGGAAGTGGAATTCAAATATTGGTCCATTTGATACTAAAACTCATGTATTCATTAAACCCATACTGCCTTTCAAAAAACCTGAAAAAAAAAAAGATGGATTAACCCCCTAAAGAAGATATTACTGAATAATTTTATATTTCAGATTATTTTATAAAATTATTTTGGATAATAAAATAAACATGATGTCTATACATTATTTTTCAATTTTGAGTTCTTAGATATGTGCATTAGACTGTGTTACACCTTCCAGCACAGTATAGATTACTACTGAAAAAAATTGAAAGCTTTTAGATGTTATGATCTCTAAATGGCTTTACTAATAGTTTAATTTACCTTACCTTAGACAATCTTTTCTTGGATTCAGAATCATCTTTGGGAACAAAATCTTTAATTAGCCGAGATCGGTCATAATTAGCATGTTCTGATTCATCCAGGTAATCCTTATCTTTTCCTAGGGCTAGAAAAGAGACATAGATGATTAAATCCATGTTTTATTCTTTTTCCTTTTCTCTCTCTTTACATGGACTAATTTCCCCTCCCCCCCAAATTTTCCCACGGCTCAGCCAAGTATAATTTTCTTATGATCCACCCATTTAATAAGTAAACGAAAAAATTTAATAAGATGAGACATCACCTGTTAGTGGATTAATACCAACATTAAAGAAACTTTCATGAAAATTAAATGTATTTCTGCTACTTAATTTACTTCAACTTTTTAAAAATAAAATTAGAATTATACAAATTTTATTTAAAAATAAAATTAGAATCGTGCATATTTTATATCTCTACACCTGAGTGTAGAGATATTTGTAAGAATTCAATATCAATGCCCTAACCAGTTTGGCTCAGTGGATAGAGTGTCAGCCTGAGGACTCAAGGGTCCTAGGTTCAATTCCAGTCAAGGGCATGTACCTTGGTTGCAGGCACATCCTCAGTAGGGGGTGTGCAGGAGGCAGCTGATTGATGTTTCTCTCTTATAGATGTTTCTCTCTATCTATCTCTCTTCCTCTCTGTAAAAAATCAATAAAATATATATTTTTTTAAAATTAAAAAAAAGAATTCAATATCAAGAGATATTTTATACAAATACAGATATTTGTAAGAATTTGTTTCCTAAGCAGATGTTGCTCCAAAGGCTCAACACTCTGACCATACAGCCACACAGTCTGCAGCGACAAGTAATGTTAATTCTAAGCTACAGGCAAAGTCTCTGTCAACAGGAAATAGAGTGAGAAAAATAAACCACATAATCTCAGGTAATACTTAAGTATTATGAATAAAAAATAAATCAAGATTAGGAGACACAAATGAAGCTCATATAAAATCTCTTTCTAATCAGGGCTTTGGGATAGGAGAAAGGTTATTCTGAACAAGGAACAAAAGACCTTAGGATTGGCTGCAGCATTCATTGTTAGTAAAAGGAAGCATTAAGGAATGTCCTAGAGAGGCCATGCCCAGGTATCTTTGAGGGCCTCAGAAGCCATAGTAAGGAGTTTATATTTTAATATATTTTATTGATTTTTTACAGAGAGGAAGGGAGAGAGATAGAGAGCTAGAAACGTTGATGAGAGAGAAACATTGACCAGCTGCCTCCTGCACACCCCCTACCGGGGATGTGCCCGCAACCAATGTACATGCCCTTGACCGGAATCGAACCTGGGACCTTTCAGTTCACAGACAAACTCTCTACCGCTGAGCCAAACCGGTTTTGGCAGGAGTTTATATTTTAAATGTAATAGGAAATATGGAGGGATTTGAGCAGAGGAATAATGATATTTAATTTCCTTTTTATGAAAGCCTCCTATAACTGATATCAGGAGGTAAGAGTTAGAGCAGAGACCAATTAGGAGGTATTAGACCACTCTGCCCAGAGATGGTGTAGACTGGACCGAGGTGTAGTAGTGAGCACAGCACCTGTGGTAGAAAGTGGTGCGGTGTCAGATTCTGACTATAATTTCAGAACTGAGCCCAGAGAATTTATTTAATATCTTTAACAAACAATTGAAAAGGTTTACAGAGGCTGTAAGGCTGTCACAACTGGAAAAACAGTATGTTCTTTCAGTGCAATTTTCTTATTTCTACAATTATTAAATAGATGGGCAACCTTAGTAGAAAGTTATTTTTATACCATATTAATAAGAAACACTGTTGGAAAAAATAAACAAAGGTTGTTGGGAATTACCTAAGATTATAGAACAAAAGCAAAATCGCCAAGAACTCATTTGACTACAACTGTTTTAAGAAGATCAATGAAGCTCCACCAGGCTGAATGATTATGCTAATAGAAAGCAACAGTGCCTTCACTGTCTTATCTAAACCACTTCCTGCGGGAGTTGTTTTAAAACATTAGCAAATGTTGACTTCACAAGATTTGACAGATTTATATTTATTTTGGTTCGCTGGACTCAAATTGTGTTGCTCTTAATGAGCCCTATTTATTTCATTTCAAAGTTATCTGATTTTACAGCACCACGGGTGTGGGCAGAAATCAAACATCTCTTAAAAAGAATTGCTCTGTCCTGCACACTAACAAGAAAAACAGGTGGGTGATAATACCAGGGTTTCTAGGATTGATAAGCGAGATTATTGTCACACAGGATTTAAAATTGATTATCACATGGATTAGCACTTTCCAAAATGACTGTGTGTGTGAGAGTGACTATGTATGTGCTTGTGTCTTTGTGGCTGGGGGCACAGGGTGAGGTGGCGCCTGGCTTCAAGAGCTGCTCTATGAAAAGAATTCAAAGCCCAGAGAAGGCAATAAAAAGAATGAAGAAAACAAACAAACAAACAAAAAACACAAAAAAACAACAACAGAAGTCTAAATCTATCAATCTGATTAGGTTTTTAAAATCAATGATCTCTGATGTATATTTAGCATGCAATGTTACCCCCGTCCCAATCTTTCATAGCTTCCATCCTTATACTGATTAACATCTTGCAGAGCTGGTTTTCTATGGACATCGCTAAGCACTTTTCACTTTAGAGGCCTCTGTTCCTACTGTGAAGAGAGATGTGACTAAAATTTCCTGAGTTGGAATCTCAGTTCTCCATTGGATAGCTATGGTATTTGGCAAATTATTTTACTACTTAATGAGTCAGGTTTCTCATATGTAAAAACAGGCTGATAACCCTACCTGACCCAAATCATTGTTATGAGAACTGAGATAAAGCAGGTAGAGAGTTGTGCGGGTAAGAGTTCAGTAAATTATTGTTATTCCACTCTGCCTTTTGGGTGATAAGAGGAACAACTGGTTTGTGAAGATATCTTTGAGCTTAGCAGAATTGGGTGTTGGAAGATAAACCTAATGACTGCATAAAGCAATGAAGAGATATTTTTTAAACCTCTAGGATGATGTACCATGCCTGTTCATTTAACTCAGCAATCTTGCAAAGTATAGATAATTAATCCCAATCTACAAATGAAATTACTAAGGCCCATAGAGGTTAATGATATGCCACAGTCACACAGCTAGTAGGTACAAGAATAGAGATTTGACCAAAGTCTAAGCATTGCATCTGTATTAAACTAAGAGTCCCATTGGATAACTTATGTGGAAATTCCCAGCCTTGAACCAATAAACTATTAATATTCCTTCCTCTATATTTCTAATGTTGAACAATGAGAAATATCAATCCTCAGAGACCACACACAGTTCAGTCTGACACAGCATTAATATTCTCATAGGGCAGTACTAAGTAGTTCACTGTAAAAAAGAAAAGCCATTACTTAGATGTATCAGTCAGGTTCCAAAAATTATATCAGAGCCTGTTAGAGCTTGGAAATTCCCATGCATTAACCAACCCAATGCTAGAAGCTAATAGTCTGAGCTCTCAAAGAAAAATTAGAGAATGTAACTTTGTTGAATTTAAAAGTGAGCATGTATTCCTAAAACACTCATGTTTTATTTAATTACACTCTTGTTATAGTTGATGTCATTTTGCTTGACCTCTTCGTAAAGATGACTTTAAAAATATAAATTATACATATGACTCTAAAATAGCATTTCCCAGCCAGGTATTATATCCAGATGAATTTGGAGAACACGTGGTGATATAATGCCGTCAGCCAGAGCTTCATTCTCATTTTCATTATGCAGGCAAACACATTATGTGTACATGTTTTAAATCCTTAAGAAACTGTAATGTTTCTCTAAACTGAATAAATGATAGAATGATGCTGGGAAATGCCAAAATATTGAGTACAAGGTATAATGCCTGGAGAATATAAATATAAATCAAGTGTGTCAAATGATTGAGATCTATTTGGGGGGAAAAAGCACATGGGGATAATGCATCCAATTATATTAAATATTTAGATAAAATTTCAATATTTGTGATAGCAAGCTGTTAAAAATAAGAAACATGGAATAGAATAAGAATAGACAGGTTTGCATGGTTAAAGTGACAGGTTATTAACTACTATTAATTTGGGAGAATTATTAGTGAAAGGTGATGTACAAACTCTACAACCTATATGGAGATTCTGGACAAGGTTTTTTTAAATTTTTTTTCTTTATTGATTAAGGTATTACATATGTGTCCCTATCTCCCTTCCCCCCCCCATTGCCCCTCCATGTCCACTCCCCACTCATGCCCTCACCCCTCTGTATGTCTGTGTCCATTGGCTAGGCTTATTTGCGTGCATACAAGTCCTTTGGTTGATCTCTCTCCCTTACCCCTCCCCTCCCCTACCTTCCCTCTGAGTTTGATGGTCTGATCCATGCTTCTCTGTCTCTGGATCTGTTTTTGTTCTTGTTTTTGTTTTCTTATCAGAAAATAACTAGCACTAGTAACCTCTTTCAGAATTAATTACTACAGAAAAAAAGCCTTTGTACTCTAAATATATTTGTTTTGATGAAATGTTATTTTTGACATTGTGTATGAGATGAATCTGCTGGTGACTATTTTCCTTTAATTAGGGAAGTTAATAAGCCAGCACTGTTTCTATGCCACACACACAAAAATAGTATCATAAGAAACACAAGTAATCTATAGTCACTCAGAATACTGTTATAAATAACTCCGCTCATCATTAAAAAATTATTTAAAAAAGTATCTTAACAATGTACTCAGAGATATAGATTTTAGGCTACACATTATTTAATATTTATGTGGGGAATAGTTAGGAGTGTGGCTACCGAGTGCATACCCAAAGCATTTAAACTGATTCTCTGGAGGTGGGACCCAGGGAATTTTAAAAGCTCCTGACTTCGTGGTGAAACCAGGGTAGAGAACCGCTGATGTAGACAACAGAGCTGAGTCACCAGTGTGTTCACTAATGGGAAATCAGAGCTTAATGTCTGAAGGTTACAAATAAATTCACTTCACGGTTATAAGAATTAGATTATTATCACTTTTTGTTAATTCTGGCTTTATTTGAATTTAATTTATAATTAGGAAAAGCCCCAGTTCAAAGGCATTGATCATAGACAATTCCAGCAAAGCCAACAGATTTAAATGTAAATCTTGCTCAAAGAAAATATAGGTACCAAACTTATGGACTAGTGTGGTAGAGAACATGTTATGGACTTGAACCCAAAGGAAAGGGAGGTAAAAGAAAAAATAAATGAATGGGACTGTATCAAACTGAAGAGTTCTGCACAACAAAAGAAATGGACAATAAAACAAACAGGTAGTCAACCAAATGGGAGATGTTATTTGCAAACAGTAGCTCTATCAAAAGTTTAATTTCCAAAATATATAAAGAACTCATAAAACTCATCACCAAACAAACAACCCCATCAAAAAGTGG
Organism: Pipistrellus hanaki; assembly: GCF_964339955.1. Classification (NCBI taxonomy): domain Eukaryota; kingdom Metazoa; phylum Chordata; class Mammalia; order Chiroptera; family Vespertilionidae; genus Pipistrellus; species Pipistrellus hanaki. The sequence continues at coordinate 59,062,169 of NC_140511.1, read as the reverse complement.
GCAGAGGACCTGAAAACACACCTCTCCCAAGAAGACATACAAACAGCCAATAGATATATGAAAAGATGTTCAACCTCACTAGCAATTAGGGAAATGAAAATTAAAACTACAATGAGATATCACCTTACACCCGATAGAGTGACCATTATCAATAAGACAAGCAATAACAAGCATTGGAGAAGTTGTGGAAAAGAGTGAACTCTCATTCACGGCTGGTGAGAAGATAGACTGGTACAACCACTATGAAAGCAGTCTGGCGACTCCTCAAAAAGTTAAAAATAGAGCTACCATACGACCCAGTAACCCCACTCCTGGGTATATACCCGAAAAACTCGAAATAATTTATACAAAGATAAAAGCACACCTATTTTCATTGCAGCGTCATTCAGGGTAGCCAGAACATGGCAAACAGCCAAAGCACCTATGATAGAGGACCGGATAAAGAAGACGTGGTACATATACATAATGGAACTCAGTCATAAGAAAGGATGAAATAGCATAATTTACAACAACATGGATAGACATTGAGAACACTATGCTAAGTGAAATAAGTCAGACAGAAAATCTAAGAACCATATGATTTTACTCATCTGTGGGATATAAAACTAAAACACATGAACACAAACAGCAGTGTGATGGTTGCCCGAGGGAGGTGGGTGGTGGAAGGTAGGAGGTGACAGGAGAGGATTTTACTTCGGGTGGTAGTCATGTGGTCCTATATACAGATTTCGTAACTTAGAAATCCACATACATAACCTATATGTTCATGTTCAGCAATGTCACCCCAATAAATTTAATTTAAAAAATAATAAAGAAAACTTTGTGGTTGAGTAAACTTGTCACTATTATAGAAAAAATAAGTAAAAATTAGATTGCTTATGAATGGAGGGACAGAATTGATAGAACCTTTCAGTATCAATATTATTCCAAATACTAGGTGACTAAAAACTAGTTTTACATTTCAGTTTTTGGAAACTATTCATAGAAATGTATGCTACTTTGACTGAAATATGAGCATTTTTCCTACTTACCAAAAAAGTATAATGTGAATATTTTTCTTTACATTCTATAATATTTGCATATGTTAGAAAGAAAAAACAGACAGCAAGAAAACTATAACAGCCACAGATAATTTTACCACATGAAGATTAATTAGTTAGAATATTGTATATTTCTTTTTCTAAACACTTTTTATTGATTTCAGAGAGAAAAGGAGTTGAGGAAGATAGAAACATCAATGATGAGAATCACTGATTGGCTGCCTCCAGCATGCCCCTCATTGGGGATCAAGCCCACAACCTGTGCATGTGCCCTTGACTGGAATTGAACCCAGAACCCTTTAGTCCACCGGCTGGAACTCTGTCCACTTAGCCAAACTGGTTAAGGCTTATATATTTCTTTCTAGCTCTTTTCTAATACATGTTAGGTTAATAACTAACATGAGAGGGGGTTGACATTTATATTTAATTACTTTTCCTCACATAGCAACATGTACTAAATGTTCAATAAATTTATTAATACCTCTGTGTTATTCTAGCCTATAGATGCTTTATAATTTTTTTAATTGCTCCCCTAATACTAGAGTAATCAATTTGCTTCCCTCTTTATGTTTGATAATTACTGTGAACAACACTGTGAGGAAACAAGTATGTTTTGGGGGTTTTGATATTATTATTATTGTTTTCTTTTATATTATTTTTCTTGGAATAGATTTCTAGATGTAAAATTAAATGCCCCTATATTTTGGGGCTCCTCACTTTGTCCATAAGGTAAAATATTTCATCAAAGAGCAGTTTATTAACTCATTGATACCAAAGCAGAGTTTAAACTGGCTGAATAAATTTCCGGTGTGTTTGTTGTTCCTTCCTGAGACTTCATTAACATGATGATACAATAGTCTTCAAAAAGTAGAAGCCTACAACACTTTTCTAGAGGCACTTATGGGAGAGCGCTGGCAGATGGAATAGCTTAGTTGAGAATGTATGAAGCTACAGGGGGAGTAAGTCTGCTTAGCCAAATCCTAGAGATGTCTGGACAAAGGAAACAAAGGTCAGGAGTGACAACCAAAGGTGAATCATGAAGAAAACTGAAGGTCTGATAACAGAACATGCAAACACCAACTTTTTTTTTTTTCCAAAGAAATTCAAAATGAGAGAGCAGTTAAGGTGGGAATTTCACCTTTAGAGTAAGGTTCTCAATCTGACCTTGAATGGGTCACCTATGTAGTGACTTCTTAGCCATTCATTTAAAAGTGAAGTTTTGCTTGGGCTGGTGTGGATCAATGGTCAGAGTGTTGACCCTCACACTGAAAGGTTGCAGGTTTGATTCCCAGTCAAGGGCACATACCTGGGTTGCAGGTTTGAACCCTGGCCCCACCCAGGGTGAGTGCAGGAGGCAACTTGTAATCAATCTCTCTCTCTCTCTCTCTCTCTCTCCCCCTTTCTCTCTCTCTCTCTCTCTCTCTCTCCCCCTTTCTCTCTCTCTCTCTCTCTCTCCCCCTTTCTCTCTCTCTCTCTCTCTCTCTCTCTCTCTCTCTCTCTCTCTCTCTCTCTCTCTCTCTCTCTCCTCTTCCCTCTCTCCATTCCATCCTCTCTAAAAATCAGTGGGGAAAAAAAAATCCTTGAGTAAGATTAACAACAACAACAGAAAGTGAAGTCTTTCAGTTTTTAAGATATCTCCATGTATCCAGAACTCTGAGTCAACATCCCAGTTCTTTTATTCTTAAGTGTAAATAGGCAATCAAAGACCAGACATTTTGGAAAATTCTACAGCTTAAAAGAGAATGACTAATTTAAACAAGCATAAAAACTGATCCTTAGAAAAACAGACTAAAATGTAAGAAGCAAAGAAAAACTTAAGATAATTGCAATGGTACTAGAGAGATTAGGGATATTGTATTTAAAAAATAAGATAGCATGTTCTGAAAATGTTCCATTCTAAGAATAAAAAAAAAAAAACTCTTGGAAATTAAATAACAAAATTATTTTATCTGTACCTATATACACACAGATGAAAAGACATTTGGAGGAAAGATTCAAGGAATCTTCCAGGACCAAGACAGAAGTCAAAACCACAAGATAAAATAAAATGTTTAACTTTTAATTGGACTTCCAGAAAGAGGGGAAGAAACAAACAAACATTATGGAAAAACTATACAGAAGTTGAAAGGAGGTAGGAGACACACTAAAAGAACTACAATCTCTAGGGCAGGTTGAATTAAACACATATGTGCACACACCCATACACTTAAACATAAGGTTGCAGAGTTTTATAACACAAAAAGTAAAGACAGCCCAACTGGTGTGGCTCAGTGGTTTAATTCCAGGTCAGGGCATATGCCTCAGTTGCAGGCTCAATCTCAGTAGGGAGCATGTAAGAGGAAGCCAATCAATGATTCTCTCTCCCATTGTTGATGTTACTATCTCTCTCTTCCTCTCTGAAATAAATTATATATATACTAGAGGCCTGATGCACAAAAATTGTGCATGGGTAGGGTCTTTAGCCCTGACCAATGATCAGGGTCAATCTGTGGGGTGACCAGCAAGGCAATCAGAGGGGCCGCCATTGGCACCTGCCTTGGCTGGCCTGGGGCCTATGGACTGGGGCAGCTCTTACATTAAGCATCTGTCCCTCATGGTCAGTGCACATCATAGTGACTGGCCATTCCACTGGTTGTTCTGCTATTTGGTTGATGTGCATATTAGGCTTTTATTATATAGGAGATATATATAAATATATATATATAAAATATATACACACACATATGTATGTATACACATATATACACACATACATACATATATACATATATACACATACATATATACATATATATAATAAAAATGTACAGAGAGAAAAATATCAATTGCAAAGGAATAAGAATCAGACAGCAGTAACAACCGATGTTAAATGACAGTCAATTAGTCTCTAAATTCAAGAAAAATAATTTTTAATCTAAAATTTTACGACCAGACAAATACCAATCAATAGTAAGAGCAAACTGAAGTCATTTCAGATATATAATTACTTAGAAAATTTTCACATTAATCAACTTTCAAAGGTGATTGTTTAAGGATTTACCCTGAAACAAATAAAAAAAAATGGAAACTAACAAAGAATAATAAGTGTGACATTAGAAACTGGAATTATTCAGTAGTCCAATGAAATATCAGTGGAACCAAGAATTTCTTAAAGAAGAATGAGATGAAAGATATAAGAATAAGAAACTGAAACATGATAAAAGTATTTAGAAAAAGAGGTGTTTTTTTGTTCTCCCAATGAAAAAAAAATCACATAATCTAGGAAAACAAAACTATAAAAAGTTTATTGTAAAAACAATGAAGTAAGTATAATGTTGAGTGATTTTGACTATTTGATGGATGGTTGGATAGGGGAATCTATTTAACCTTGATTCTAGGAATACTCAAAAGAGAACAGAGGTTCTGGGAGCTTGGCACTGTAACAAAGGAAGTGATATTGCATCTGCAGAAAGCATTATTTTTACAGTTGTAATGTATATGCCAAGTGAGGAGTTAAGAGATAGTGTTAAAATGTGATAGAGCATGATGTAAAGGTGCAAATATACTATTTAAAGTTACAAATTCAGTCAGTAGAGAGATTCAATTTAAAATGGCAATATAACTATGAAAAATTAAAAGATTATACAAATGAGCTAAACTTTTTTTTTTAAATATATTTTATTGATTTTTTACAGAGAGGAAGGGAGAGAGATAGAGAGCTAGAAATGTCGATGAGAGAGAAACATCAACCAGCTGCCTCTTGCACAACCTCTACTGGGGATGTGCCCACAACCAAGGTACATGCCCTTGACCAGAATTGAACCCGGGACCTTTCAGTCCGCAGGCCGACGCTCTACCACTGAGCCAAACCGGTTTCGGCTAAATGAGCTAAACCTTCATCTAGCTAGCACAACAGAAAAATCAACAACAGATAATACTAATCATAGTAATATAAATGTACTCATTCATAGAGAATTGCAAGAAATTTCCAAGTGAATAGCAGAAAAAAATTTTTTTTTCAGTTAGAGGACTGTTGTTCATTACAAGTTTTCAAATATTATTTGACTGCCACACTGCATATAAAACACTTTAATAATTTAATCTCAGAATATTCCACATACCCAACAAATATTAAGAACCAAAAATGAATATTTTTTCTAAAAAAATAAATAATGTTCTAGGTTTGAAGAAGACAGCTTACCTTAGAAAGAGGGAATGATAAGGGAAATATTAGCAATCACTCACCTAAGCAAAAGTCACTGAGGTCAGCAAAAGAGCATTTAAGTACAGAGTCTTCTTTATCCTCCTCAGGGTTAACTGAAAAGAGAAAGAAGGAGGGAGGGGGGGAAGGAGGGAGGAAGGGAGAGAGAGAGAGAGAGATAAACATAGTAACAATTTTAATAAATGATCACAGTGATTGATATCTGATGATAGCCAAACATAAATATTTTTAGTTAAAAATTAGGTACATCTGTACTATATTTTATAATACATTTATCCTCTGGACAATTAGCCATTTTCCTTATTGGACATGGATTGTAAGAAAACCATTTGTTAATAGATAGTGATTTCACAATATTATTGGAAAGACAGTATTAATATTTGCAGGTTATCCAAAGGAAGCAACAACCCCAAAAAATTATAAGAAAATATAGTCTAATAAGACACAAGCCTTTTAGAAAGGGATGGGAAAATAAAAATACTAGTACATCCTACCCACTGAAGACATGGTAGCCGGGTTGTATTTTGACTCCTGACTCCTATGAAAATAATGGTGTGCCTCAGACTGGCAGATCTACTAGTATGTGTAGAAAGTGCCTAAGGGCAGCCACAAAGCCTATTTAATGTGGCATCTGGTGGATGTTTCCCTATATTCCAGCCCTTCTATTATGTAGGGCTTCAGTGCCAACATTTGGTTGGCAACACTTGTCCAACCACATGTTCATACAACCAAATCCTCATTGCTTATTGTCAATATTATTTAAAGTCTTTGGTCTTTTTAGGAAATTAAATTCATTATTGATGACATACTCTACTCAATTTCTGTTTTCTTTTTATAAATTTTCACCAGGAATGGAAATGAGCCAATAATTCAGATGAGCTGGTTGTCTTCCCCTGCAAACAGCAAGGACTAGGTCTAGGTTTGCATGGGGTTGGGGACCTTTGGGCAAGACAGAATTGAAAACACATCTGGCTAATAAAAGCCTTCCCTCCTACTGGCACAGGGTACTGTTCTTCCCAGGCCAGCCTCGTCCTAAAGAGCTTTATAAATACTAGTGAAATGGATGAAAATATGAAAGAAGAGTGGTTTGGGGTGGGGGAAAATAACATAATCTTTACAATTTGAACAAGAAAACAGAACTCACCTTGCTCTGCTTTGTCAACAGAGATTGAGGTCACAGAAGTGGGAACCTGGGGTTCACTCTCAATGGACTGGAAGAGTGAGGTGGACTGGCTCAGGCTCTTTGAGTAGGCAAAGCTCTGGGCCAGGCAAGGCAGGGACCTCCGAGATGGTTTTAAGGGAGTTTCTTTTGCAATCTCACTCTTGCTTACATTCATACCTAAAAATCCAAGGAGGTGCATGTTAGCAACAAGAAATAACCGGAAGAGGTCAACAAGTAATTTTAATTCTTATGAAGGCTGCTTCTGGAAAGGACTGTGAAATAACACCATTTAGGAATGAGAATGAATTGAATTATTTTGGTTTTTATTTTGCCAGGCAAAATGTTTAGAGATATTTGTCAAATAGTTTTGAGAAATAAATGGTTCCTCATTCAGTTTAGCTTTTCACCATGTTTTAAAATTCTGTATTAAAAAAAATGAATGTTTAAGTTCATTGAAGGAATTATGAGAACAATAATTTGGATTGTCTTTAGATAAATCTAACTGTTTAGATTTTCAAGTAGAAAAATAAATAAAACCTAATTCATAAACATTCATATTACTATTAATACTAGGAGCCCTTCTTTCTATACCCTACCTAGCCTCCCTTAAACACATGTATCTATACACATTAATGGTGACTAACGGTGATGGCGAAGCTGGAGTTAGCATGGTGTAGTGCAAAAACTGGCCAGCAAGTAGAGGTCAAGAGAGAGCAATCCTGTGCTCAGTGTGGCAGTCCCTCCCCTCATGCAAAGAGAGCTGATTTGCTAGAAGAATGCCACTCCACAGGACTCTGACTCCATAAGGGGAAGCCAATTAACTGTATGATACAGCAAAGAAAGCTCACCTCAGATAGGACATGAAACAAAATGGTTAGGAAATTTGCTTATTAAAGGTCATGAATCTAGCAACTGACAGAACTGCATGTTAAAGGTACAGCACTGGATTCCAAAGCCTATGAACTTTAAAAAAAAAAAACTCCATGGCTCCTCATGAACCCCAGTCTCAGATGGTTTATTACTATTGTTTGGATTAGTATAAATAGCACACAAATTTTAAGCAGAGTGCTCTGAAAGTAGAAATCACAGAGCTAAAGCAAACCTCGGAGCCTCTGATAATTCTATATCTGCAAACTTGGTGAACTGTGGAATAAGATATATTTGATGAAAAAGGAACATGTGCTTTTTGGTAATGTCTACCCACCACCTAACAAACTATATCTCTCCTATTTTAAACTGCCCTATAAAATAACATATATGAATAATAATCTGCTATGAGTTAACAAGGTGTGTAACTGAGTTATACAAAATGAAAATCAATATTTTAATATTATTCATTCAGTTTTACATTACTTATTTAATAATTTCAAACAATTTTTGAGTTCTTTCTCTGAGCCAGGCCTTAACTCAGTGTTGGGAATAAAATGGTGCGCACTCAGAAGGAAAACAGGTACATAAAAGCAGATCTTTGTATTAAAAACCATTAAAATAATATGCATAGACCATTACAAAATTATCCAAGAGGTACTTCTAATCCAAATGGTGGTACCAGTGTAGTCTTATCAGTGAAGGTCATCTGAACCTATTCTTTTGGGCATATTTCTTCTCCTAGTTTTTATTATTTATAATTATTAGGTTTAACACATTTTCTTCAAAGGAATGTATACACAGGAAGAAATTCTGTAGAAAATTCTTCATAAACACAAAAATACTAAAATATTTGTCAAATGAACACAAAGAAAATTGAGAACATAATGTTGAAGACAAAATCTCATTAATGCAAATGCAGTTTTCTCATCTTCTGAACTATTGTTTCCAAAGATATTATACTGATCATGAAAGTTAGATATCCTGTGTATAAAAGAGTACAAAGTTTCTTTTTCAAGTTTTCCATCAAATGTCATCACATTCTGCTTGGCATAACAAGCAATTCTGTTCTTTGCTTGGCATGATTAACATTAACTTCCCCAGAGGAAATTCAGCCTTTTTTCTTCTATATTCCAAAGTTCCATTTCTCTTCTTATATGGATTTACATGGTACCTTTAAATAATACTTGAGAACTACCCATTTAAAGCTAATAACTAGAAAGCAGACAATGATAACATTAGGATGGATAAGCATATTCAGCTCTTGAGTTCAAAGATAAACCTGTAGAACTGGCAGAAAATGTGTCATTTCCTATATTTAGAACAGACTTTTCTAAAGAACAATTAGTACCACTTCCAACTGTTCTAAGAGCACTTCATAAATGCTCCCAAGTTTTTAAAAGAATATAATAAAATGATGACTTCACTTGGTTATACAAAAAGATACAAGAGGTATAATTGCAATATATAGTTATTCATCATATAGTCTCTCTAGCTATAAGGGCAGTTTCCTGAGGGGCAAGGACCATACCTGTTTTGTTCAGGGACACAGCTTTAGTGCCTGGCAGGGAGCCTGCACATACAGTATGCAAATAAATACTCACAAATTCAATGCAGTTGATTTTTGTTTATTGATATTGTAATAAGTGAACTTGCAAACAGTTTAGCAGTTCTAGGAATAGTCTTGTAGATTTTTTGACATTTTCTACATGAACTATCATATTGTCTTGCAAAGAAAGGTAGTATAATTTCTTACTGTTCCATTTAATACCTTTTATTTCTTTTTCTATCTTCATTTAATATTCTAGGATTTCCAACACAATATTGAGCAGGAGTGGTGAGATCAGACAATCCTTCCTAGTTCCTGATTTTAGAGGGAACCATTCTCTCTTAATGAAGATGATGTTAGCTGTATGTAGTTTACAAATGCCCTATGTCATATGGAGAAAGTTTCTTTCTATTCTTAGGTTGCTGAAGGTTTAATCATGATGCATGTTGAATGTTTCTTTCCCCCCCCCCTGAATCTACTGATATAACATGTAGTTTCCTTATCAAGTCTATTAATGTGGTGAATTATAAAAACTGATTTTTGAGTGCTAAACTAACCTTTCATTCATAGGTGATATTTGATATATTTAATTCTCACAAACAAAGCTTTAATTATGATTATTTAACAGTAAGAAAATCAAAGTTAACTAATTTAAGGACATTCAGCCTCATTACTGATAAACCTATGAATTGAACTCAAGACCCATGAGATCTCTAAGCTACGTTCTTCTTATCGATAATATATAGCACCTGTCTTTCACAGATATGCAAGAAGAAGTATTTTGATTGTCTCCAGGGCAACCAACAAGCCTTTCTCTTCCTATTGAAAGGGAAAATAAGACATTTGGGAAGGAGGGGGTGTTCTATCTGAATCCATTCCAGTAACCTGCATTCTGACGCACACTCTTGCTAGCCGATAAGTAACTCCATTTTTATATGTGATGTCTGTCCTGCCTTGCAGAATCTATTTCTCAGAATACTCCCACTTTACAGGGGCCATAAAACATGAACCATATACAATGCCCAGAGGGTGTTGGCAGTGCTGGCACCAGACAGGCCAAGACTCAGAGTGATCTCACTTCACCCATCCCAACTCATGGGGGGCTGCAAAGCCCCAAAAAGTATGGAAGCCTGGTCCATATTTGGGGGACAAAGAAACTACAGCTATAAAGAAAAAGCTTTGTCCATACTCATCGCTCTGTATTTAGTGACTAACTCCCCTTAGTCATAGCACTAGTGCATCTGCAATAAGAGCTACTTTCCTGAATACTTTCTTAGTGCCCAGCTGATTAATCTCCTGCGCTGCCTGGCAGCTTATCTGCAACACTCTATTCCACTTCCAAGGCAAAGAGGCTCTGGTAAGCTTTTAGGAAATGGATACTTTCATTCCATTCAAGCAGAGCCCAGTTCAGTGGAGCCGATGCTTTCACCTAGAATTTTTTAGGCCAAGGCCCTAGTTAGATAAAACCAAAACAACAAAATGCTGTTATTTTGCCAGAATGTTTTCTTCTCTACATTTCTTTCTCATGATAGAAATAGTTAAGATTTGAAAATAAATCTCCTGTGTCTCAACTAAATCTTTGTTTTAACAAAATAAATTTCTTACAAATCTTCAGGAATTCTACGCTCACAGTATTTGACTAGCTCAGCAGCATTATTGGAGCTTATCTACTGAAGAGACATAAGATCATTCAAATAACACCTAAGAGATAACAAGAAAGTTTTTACCAGTATACACATCTATAGATATTTTTATATAAGAAAAATAGTTTGAATAATCTTATCAAGAATATTATTAGAGTATCTAGAGCAAAGGCAGCTGTTACATAAAATGGAAATCAATAGAAAAACAATTGCTAACCTACATAAAATCAATGCTGAGCACTTCAATCATTATATATGAGAATAATTCATTTAATTCAGGCAAAGTGTAATGTCAAAAACCTCCAGGGAGTTTCATCGCCTCCTAATTTTCTTTTAAAAGCTACTTGATTATAAATGTTCTAATCTTGTCATCATAGAATGAATAATGTATTCAAAATTGACAGACTGACATTGTAGAAAAGAATGATTTCAAAGTCACTCACGTTGTGCAGAGATTTAACATCCAGTTCAAAGATAAAGAAAAAGAGAACATGTGCCTTTATTTCACTGTTTCCCAAGGAATCACTAGTTCTTGGTAGTTTTTCTTCCAAAGTGCCACACAAAGGAACAAAAAATGCCCTAGAATTTTCTTTTCTATTCCTTGGAAAGAAAATGAACTGGTGGATAAAGAAGTGCCACTTTTTGCAATGTGAACAATGAAAAGTAAAGAAATGCAAAGTTGAGCAGATTCAAAAGGAGCCCACTAGCTGTTTTGTCTCCTTCAGCAGAAACTATACTCATAACTCCTGATTCAGATATACATTTTCAGTGTCAGTTTCCTTTCTCTCTTTTTTAGCTCAAGGAATGGATTACACGCCCTTTGTAGTCAAAGAGGCAGCACTGGTCAAACAGATGACTCTGAATTCAGGGTAGGTCACAAACCCAGTTCAGGGTATAGCAAATGACACTCTGAGTTTAGCATCCTCAGTTAGGGTCCATAGGCCTTTCTGAGTACACACTGTTATGTAAATGAATAAGTCAAAAAGGAATATGATCTCCTAGAAATTCCGATCAGATCAAGCCTGTGGTATGTTTCCATATGCTAACTGGTACAGTAGCCTTAGAGCAGTTCTAGGAATATCCAAGAAATTCTAAAGAGATTCTAAGTAAACCTGGAAATATAAAGGCCTTAAGTAGCTTATATGAATTCCAAACACACACACACACACACACACACACACACACACACACACACATTTCTTCTCTCACACCTGCCCCAAAGAGTATTTGGTCATGATAGAGGCAGAAATAGAATATTGGGAACCAGCTAAAATTGTAAGAAATATTATTCATGCTCTGTTAATCGTGACTGTTTCATTCTAATTAAAGAAGTCACATTCTAACTTGGCTAGGAGCTCACCTGGAAATGCAGCCCATTCTTCCAATTTGGAGCTGCTTATTATCAGGGAAAGATTAACAACCTTGTTTCAGAAACCAGAATTTTCAGCTCTTTGAAGACCCCCAGCCTTTACATACTTGCAGACCTTTGCAAATATCTCCAGCCCCCATAACCTGTAAACTGCCCATTTTACATAACTTTTGCCTATTTCCCCATGGAATCTTTATCCTTCTACCCAATATAAGCAGCTGGGGGTGCAGAGCAGATTTTTGTGGATGACCTGCTGCTCTCCCACACTGCTGGCAGCTTTAGAATAAATGCTCATAATGATTCAACTCTGTCTCTGTTTAATTTGCACAAGTAGTGACAGGCAGCTTGGATCCAATGATTATCCAGTTATAATCAGTCTGGCTCTGCCTTGTTACTTGTGGCTACTTCTTTATGACCACAAATGTGTATAGTGGGGTTAAAAGTGTGCTTTCAGAATGAAAGAAATTACTCCTCTAAATCATAAACAATTTTGCCCAAATCAAAACAAATTTGCTGGACCATAATAGTCATCAACAATTCTGAGGAACTGTACTGCATATTATCAAGAAGAAAAAAAATTCCAAGTCATGAGGTTACTCTAACATTAAATTTCAATTAAATTCCAAGTTCTGGACCATTTCAATTCCAATATTGTAATAGTCTATGGTTAACTTCAGTAGTTAATGTTTGTCATGCTGTTTCTAAAGAAGTCTGGAGGCCTTTATTTTAAAATTGCTTCTACTTATTTTTGTCTCCACTTTAATCTCTTTTCAAATTAAACCTCTTCTACTGTAAAGCTGCCAGTAAATGTAAGAGGATTTGGGCCGGAGCCATTGTGGGTAAATTCTCTCTACCAACGCAGTCCCTTTGTTCAATTTTTAAAGGAAATAACAACGACACCAACTAAAAGATTTAAAAGGGGTATATAAGTACAGTATATGACATTAGTGCTTTCTCCTAAAGTAAGAAGTTAGTTTCATATTATATTTATTAAATGACATTTAAACTGGTTAAAAGAATATTTTTCCCCTGAAAAATAGACAGCAATTATACTGAAATTGAAAATATTAAACAACTTCTAGGAATTGCATTTAAGCCATCTTCAGATGATAGTTTTCCCCAAAATACATGTCATATTTGCCTTGAAATATTTCTATCTAGGGACTTAAAAAATAAACTGTACAATTTAATTATTTTCTCTAGTTAAAAAACTTGAAGAGATATCTTAAGTTCCTGTGGTAAAGGTAGTCTGGGATAATAGGATGACAATTTGCAAATACGTGTGACTCAACCAGACACAACTTCCTTTATTTCCTCTTCCTGCTTTTATGGCACCTTGGGAAACATAGTGCCAAAGCAGGACTCATCACCCATGAGTGAATATAGCTCATGGCTGCCATGGGATTGTAGGGTGAATTAAGAGTGTTCTCGCCATTCTCATTGTAAAGCACATAATAAAATATTCTGTTTTATGAATCTCTTTAAAAAGGACTCCTGGTGTCTGGGACAATAGTGACTGCCTACAACATTCATTTTCAGAAATATAAGGAGATTTTTCTGGGTCCATGTATGACATTAGAGGTAAATAAGGAGCAAAGTGGACCAGGTTTTAAGTTCAGACTAAAGAGGAATGTGGTTCTGTCTGTGCTCCTGTTGGTTAATATACCCAATAGGGCAGCCATAAATATCCATGCATTTATATAATCTTTATTTATTTTGCCCTTAAAAGTAAAGTCTCTTTCTTCTGAATATTATAGCACTTAATCTGTTTAATGAATAATAGTAATTTGTATGTGCATTATAATTTGTGTAAGCAAGCTATATCTCTATCACGGGACTTGGCCCCTTGAGGTCAGGGACCATAGAGGATTGTTCATTTCCTACATAGTAGCCTGCTCAGTGCTTTGCATTGTTAACAAAAACAAAAACACAAAAAACATTAAAACCTGTAAATAATTTTTGTGAGTTTATTTGAGCCAAACTGTAGATGTATTCCAAGAAGCAGAATCTCAATGAATTGAGATAATTCTCTGGAGAATGGAGGGTTACATCTATATTTATACATTGCAATCAAAGGAAAGGGACGTAGGTGAGTTACATGAAATTCATTGGTGATAGATTAGGGAGGTGGGATAAAGCAAAGCAAGAAAACCTCTGGGATAGGGCAAAAAGTGAAATGATGGACATGTGCTTCTCTTATAGAGATGGATACAGGATACTTTAACATAATTAACAGTTGACAATTAACTTGATAACAATAACAATGAGGGAATGCCCAGGTGTCATTTGTTGTGCCTTGAAGGGTCCGGGGTACAAAAGGAAGTTATAAGTTAACCAGACATCTCACAGACATGTTATCTTAGAGGCAAAAAGGCAGAAAGGCAAAAGGGCTCAGTAAAGAAGATCTAAACTGATCTTTGTCATGGAAAATATCAGCCTAGGACATGACTACCCACTATAACTATAACCTGTTTGTTGTTAAATATTTAATTTTCAAACCATCTTTTGTGGTCATTTTAGGTCTCTGAGTTTGCAAGACTGCCACGCAGGCCTCCCCTGAGCTTGTCAGGTTAGCATGTGGCTCCTTTCCTCCACAGAATTTATGCAGATTTCAGTACCCCAAGGGCCAGTCACACCCTTAAAATATAGCTTCACAGGTCTGAGCCAGTTTTGCTCAATGTATGGTATTCACAGAAATAGTTGAACTGATGTTCCAATCTAGATTTGTATTTCTTTTTTATTTTTAAAAATATATTTTATTAATTTTTCACAGAGAGGAAGAGAGAGGGATAGAGAATTAGAAACATCGATGAGAGAATCATCGATGAACTGCCTCTTGCACACCCCCCACTGGTGATGTGCCCGCAACCAAGGTACATGCCCTTGACTGGAATGAAACCCGGGACCTTTCAGTCTGCAGGCCCGATGCTCTGTCCACTGAGCCAAACCAATTTAGGCAGATTTGTATTTCTTTAAATTCCATGAGATCTTCACAATAACTTTCATCTATGTAATTAAAAAAAATGATAATTTAAGGAAATATTTGTTTTTGAGATTATATTAACAGATATATACATAATTTACTTCATTGATTTTCCAATTAAAACACTTCCAATTTTCAGCATCAATCACTTATTTTGTGAAGTGTTCACTTCACTCATTTTGAAAAATTACTTGATAAAGCCTGTCTATTGCCTTTTTGCATCTAAGATAATAAGCTTTTGGAATGTCAGAGAAATCCATTTTTAACAGACTCTCAGAGTACACCCACAGCACCAAAGCACCAGACCACAGAACACCTCATTGTTATCTTTTACCCCAAATACCATCTCTATGTATTATAAATGTTAAGTGTTATCTATTCTATACCCACCCCACTCTTTATCCAATCGCAGAAATTTCCTGATTTGCTTTCTTCTGCCTCCCTAATCTACCTCCAGTGGATTTCATGTAATCCCCCTTACACAGTAACTGGACAATCAATGGATCCATGCTGCCTGTCACTACTTGAGCCAGTTAAACAGAGACAGGGTTGAACCATACATGAGCATTTATTCCAATACTGCCAGCAGTATAGGAGAGCAGCGGCTCTGCCCCCCACCTCCCCACCATAATCCAGCTGTTTATATTGGGTAGACGGACAACGATTACATGGAAAACTAGACAAATGGTATGCCAAATGGGCAGTTTATAGGTAAAGCAGCCTGGATATTGTAAAGGCTTATGGATATGCAAAAGGCTGGGGGTCTGGTTTCTGCAACAAAGTTGCTAATCTTTCCATGATAATAGGCAGCTCCTGGATGGAGAGGATGGGATGCATTTTGAGGTGAGCTTTCAAGTCCCACATGCAACTCCCAGTCTGTTAGAATTGTGCCTTCATTAATTAGAATAAAACATGTTTAACGAAACACGAATTAGAACAAAACGTGTTTAACAGAGCATGATTATTATTTCTTACAATTCTAGCTGGTCCCCAATATTCCATTTCTGCCTCTATCTACTTCTCCTCATTTGATTGTAATGTACATTTAGTAAGCTGCAAAACTACCATTCTCGAGCATTTTCACAATCTGTTGAGATTTTGCTTCCCTGCAATTGTTGTCAATTTGGCTGAAATAAACTCATAAAAAAAAAAATCTCTCCAGGTTTGGACATTTTTTATGTTGACAATATATTTGAAACTCTCAAATATATATATATATATATATATATATATATATATATATATATATATATATATATATATCTTTGGTCAAGGTCCATATATTATGCAACATAAGTATGCTAACATTTGTTGTAAGTGATTTTTATTTAAAAATATTTTTTTCAGAATTGTTTTGCATTTTCAGAACACCAAAAATAAATTAGAGTGTTTTTCAGAATAATCTCTTCCTTTTGCATGCTGTCATTTTTTTTCATGCCCTGTACACATGGACTTGCCTTATGTCTGTGCTGGCTTACATGATCAGTTGAGTGCTTCCTTAGAATTAAGATTTGATTATGAAAGTGCCCCAGCAACCCACTGTAAGCTCATAACCAGTAAAAAGCAGAAATTATTTCTCCTAATGATCTTGAATATTAAAGTTTCTTTAATTGCTGGGTTAATGCCCCAGATTAAGAGCACAAATGCAAAATAATATCTGCTTTGCAGAATTAACTATTTGTAGAAACATAGAACTCACCACAAGGGTGTTACTGTGGCATTAAGTACAAAGTAATAAAGATGAGGAAGTTATTCAACCTCTATGTGGTTAGCAAAATTGTATGCATTTTTTTCAGCCTTCCTAAATCATGAGTTTGGCCTTTGCAGACTACAGGAAGTAAATAATTTAAACCCAGAAGCCATATAACATATCTCAGATTCCAGGAAGGCAATTGATACCATGAAGAGGAGAAACACAAAGGAAGAGACTAAGAAAAATGTCTTATTTCCAGTGTTAAGGGCAAATAACATGTATCAGGTAAACCCATTAAGAATAGGGGTCAAATTTTTGGTGATGGAAGATTTGACTCTGGGTGGTGGGCACACAATGCAATATACAGATGATATATCATATAATTGTACACATGAAACCTATATAATCTGACTAACCAATGTCATCCCAATAACATATATATGATGTGCTTGGGTTATAAGGACAGGAGAGAAAGGGGAAGGACTGAATCCATTCAAAGATCAACAAAAGTAGAGAGCTCCATTCAAAAATGAATGAGACCAAAAGGAAATAACCTTGTTGAGAGTTTGATATCACTAGAAAATCTCCTAAGCACTTTACATCTACTTCATTTAAATACAATAATCACTCTGAACACTATTTTTTATCTCATTTGCAAATGAAGAACCAAAGATCCCTGAGGAAACAATTTGCCTAAAATTAAAACTGCTAGTAAATGGTGAAGCCTGTAATTGAGCTCCATTTGCATCTGAGTCCTGGGCTCCAGCATTAAGTGCCTCTCAGGAAGACAAAAGAAAATGCCGGTGCTCAGGGTGGCTGTAGCACTTGGAGAGGAGAGAACTTGGTGGAAGAATGCAGATAATTAGGGGGCGAAAGTCATGCTGTGGAGTTTCACTTGTGTGTTTGATGGGAGATAACTGAAGCCTCTTAAATGAAGGGGGTGTTGCTTTAGAAAGGTTATTCTGGTGAGGGTGCTCTGTCATTCAAAGCACCCTCATGGAAGGTCCTGTTTTCAAAAGCAAATGGCCCTAGAAGTAATATCTATAGTTTGAAGACTTTAGTGCAAAAAGACTCATTGAAGCTCACAGAAAGAAACTGGTGGATGGAAGAAGATGAGACTGGGCTCCAGAGGAGAGCATAGAATGTGACTGGACACAGTTTCTTCTCTACAGATTTTGAATTCTTCCAGGTAACTGGATTGGACAAACCTGAGCTGGAGTAATGTACACATACCATATATTCTCAACTCTATGACTTCACCTTTACCAGTCCCTCTGCCTAGAATGGCCTATCTCGCTTCTGTACCTCCCCCCATCCCCAAATTCTAATCATCTTCCTAGACTGAGCTCAAAAGTCACCACATTCATGAAACCAATCCTTTCTGGTTAGTTCACTTCAGTTTCTTAATGACACATTGGCTCTTTGTGATCCTCTCTCTCTCTCTCTCTCTCTCTCTCTCTCTCTCTCCTCCAAAGGCTGATGAATAGGACACATCAGGGTACACAGTCTCAGGATAATCCACAAGAAGAACATTCCTGGGGTTCTGCAGAACACATCCTGCCTGGCTCTCTGAGGAAGGCCTCCCTCTCTACCAGATAATGAAAGCTTTACTTATGTTTCATTCATGCCTTCCTCAGTCACTTTCACATAGTCCCAACAACAGTCATCCATGCTGCAACACACCACAAGATCTTACTTGAAAAATCTATTAAAATTATAAATTATATCAGATATACAAAAAAATAGAGTATAATACAGCGAACATCCATCCATCATGTAAAATTTCCTAGTTGATAAACATTAACATTTTTTAACTTTGCTTTGGGTCATGCTTTTTAAGTCATGAAATATTGCCCATACACAAGGAATTTATTTTACCTCTTTCCAGCTTTTCCTTCCATTTCTCTCCAAACTCACAGAAGTCTTTTGAAAATGCAAAGCCCATCTCCTTGGTTATACACTGGCTGAGAGTTCTTTATTTTCCTGTACAATCTCACTCTAGATTTCTTTAAAAATGACAACCCCATTTGGCTTTCAAACTTTTACTGTGCACAGAACCCTGAGTAGAATGTGAGTCTGGGTATACTCTTCCTTAATAGATTGTAAGCTGGAGCTTCCATGTGGCACTGCACCCTGGTATTTTTAGAATGCTCTTTTCCTAAATATTTATTGAATTCTGCAGGGCTTTATCACAAGCCTCTTATGCAACGTAATACTGTTGGACAGCATCTTTTATTCTCAAGAGCTTTTTCACCCATCCTCATAACTATTGAGAAACATTACAGAGAACAGGTTTTCTTCACCAGTTTAGAGCTGAAACCAACCAAGGAATATATATAGAATGTAAGAGACAAGTTGAAGGTGTTATAATCCACAAAGAACTGAACAAAAAAATCATTTTAACATTTTACAATGTGTCTCCAGAGAACTTCATTTCCAGTGCGTGAAACAAATAACGCACTTAGAGTAATCTTCAGATCCTTTGCTATTTCAATGTTTTGATTTTTTTTTTCAATTCCAGATATGGTAGATCTTCTACATCACATGTTTGTTTTTTTTAATTTGCAAAAACTGTTTAATCAAAAGCATACAAATTAAAGCATTGAGGATTCTAATAACAAAATCAAATAAACATTCAAAAAACACCAAAACCCAGATCTGATGAGATAGCTGAGAAACTGGTAACATTACATACCACTTTTAGCCTAGAAAACTTGTCTAATCACTGTGGAAATTAATATGGCCCTAGCCGATTTGACTCGGTTGATAGGGCGTGAGCCTGTGGGCTGAAGGGTCCCAGGTTTGATTCCAGTCAAGGGCACATGCCTGGGTTGTGGGCTTGATCCCCAGTAGGGAGCATACTGGAGGCAACTGATCAATGATTCTCTCTCATCATTGATGTTTCTACCTCTCTCTCTCCCTCTCCCTTCCTCTCTGAAATCAACAAAAATAAATTTAAAAACAATATGGGAAGAATAGCAAGAATATAATTATGTTTATTCTTATTGTGTTTAATCCTAGAAAATAACTTAAAGGGGAAGTAATGAATAAGTTTGGAAAAAAAGTTTCAAGTACTTTCAGTGGAGTTCTAATGCAAATTTTCATAATTGATTTTATATATATATAATGGATTCCTTCCTTTTTACTTAACTAGTTTTAAAATTTACAAAGCACTTTGCATGGTTTTAAATTGCCCAATAATGCATTTGGTTGAATGTCTTGGTTCCCATTTTAATGATGAGGTAGAGTCATCATTATCCAAGGTTATAGAGTTAGTGTGTAACAGAACTAGGGATTGAGCCCAGGCCAAAACAAACCAGTTCACAGTTTAAAGAGGGATTACAAATCACAAAACCTTTGTAATTAATTCAGTCTCTCTCTCTCTTTCTTTCCTCTTCTCCCTGCTACTATCCCTCTGCCCCCCACATACACATACACAGAGCATAATGCCAATTCCTACAAAATTCAAGGTAAAGACAGTTTCCCAGTAGGCCTTTGGATCTCTTTCTTACCTCATGAGCACTTTTATATCCTTATTGTAATAACCTGCTCAATGTGTCTCTCACTTCTTTGTCTGTCATTCTCTCCCACCTATAATCCACACTGTACACAACCACACCAAAAATCCTCTTTTGAATTATCCAGACCTTGATGTCCATCCAACACTAAAGAAAACTTAGGGCCTAATCTGAGTGCATAGTTCTATAGAGCTTCACGAAAAGGAGTTTTAAAAACACTCCTACTGATATCCCGAGAGCTTGGCAGACTATTCTGCCAACCACAAAACCACTTACTATGGATTTGAACAGTTTGAAGACACTTAACAAAAACCACCCTAAGACAGGAGATAGTGAGTGGTTTATTGATTATTGATTGCCTTCTTTTTTCCTTCTTATTTAACTTTTATATCTGCTTTTGAGTGTTACCTCCTAATGTAACACTCACTGTTTCCCAACATTACACACACACTGAGCTTCCCAAAATAGCTTAGTACATACTTGAGTTAGGCAGCAGAAGCATATAATGCCTTTTCATTATAATTTTTTAAAAATAAGAAAGTATATTACAAAACTCTGTTAAATTCTAGAATTATGCAGAGCACATACAAAATAGAATTCAATGTTCCTAAGAGCCTTTTACTTAAGAAAAAATACCTTTTCACTATGAATAATGAAAAGATAAAGCACTATAAAAAGTATTTTGAGATATTCAACTTTTAGACATAATTAGCAAACATGTGTGACTTAATACATATTTATGATTATAGAGTATGACTATTAATAGGAATAAGAAATTTCTTTTCCAATGGTAGTCAAAGTTCACAGGGTATCTATAAAGAATGGTATCTATAATTATCAATTTGCATAGTGCCCATTTGAAAATAAGCAGGTCAGCTTGGTTAAGGTTGGAGAAATATAATTTAAAAAACCACGCCATGCATTGTGCTAATTATGAATCAGTCCTTTGAGACATTTATTTATCCAATCACATAGCTATAATATATTTGTTCACATTTAAATTTCACAAAATCCTTACAAGATGGGTAAGATGTTAATATTTACATTATATTCAGAGGCACTGAGAGTTTAAGTTAGCCCAAGACCACAGGGTAAGTGGTAGAGCTGGAAATTGAACCTAGGCTGTCTCAGTACATGTTTTTATACCTTGTTGTACCATTTTGTTTCTATGCTTTGTTTTCTTTAATAAGTGGGGAGTTGGGGGTGGATGTCTATTTGGAGTAGTGCTAGTATATCTATGACTCTGTCTTAATCTTTTTGCCATGTAAATAGAAAATAAATCAATATACACGAGTTTACAACTTAATTTAACATATCAAACAAAGTTACCCTAAAGTTTCATTGCCTAGAAAGAAATTATGTGGGGGTTGTCATTAGGCACTGAATTTGCATTCTAAATAATATAAAACACCTATAGGTTTTTCTTGAATTTTAACTCTTCTCAAATCAAAAATGTTCCCCAATATTTCTTTCTGATAACATAGTACAGAATGTTCCAAAATTACTCTATTTGGGTAAAGCTTAAAGTTCAGAATACTACAAAAAAAAATTTATAAGAAAGAAGTTATATAGAAAGATTTGGGTGTACAGAATGCATGCACATGAAAGCATATTTAAATATTTATGTGTTTGTTCATGATTTAATCCCCCTTTATGGCCTTCTCTCAATGAGGGTTATAAGCAGTGTCAAGAGGCACTATGACCAGAGATATTAAAATATGTAAATTCCTAGAAACATACAACTGTCCAAAACTAAATCACAAAGAAGTAGATAATCTGAATAGACAGATTACACTAGTGAAATTGAAATAGAAATAAAAAAATTTCCTACAAACAAAAGTCCTATACCAGATGATTTTACAGTTAAATTTTACCAAACACACACACACACACACACACACACACACACACACACACAACAAAAACAAAAACAAAACAAAAAAGAAAGAAAGAAAATAAAGAAGAAAAACTAATGCCTATATTTCTCAAACTATTCCAAAAAATTCAAGAGGAAGGAAGACTTTTAAGTTCATATTACAAGTCCAGCATTATTCTTATTCTAAAACCAGTTAAAAATAAGATATAGAAAGAAAATTATAGGCCAATATCCCTGATGAACATAGATGTTAAAATCCTCAACAAAGCCCTGTAGAATTTGGCTCATGTTGGCCTGCGGACTCAAGGGTCCCAGGTTCAATTCTGCTCAAGGGCATGTACCTTGGTTGCGGGCACATCCCTGGTTGGGGGTGTGCAGGAGGCAGCTGATTAATGTTTCTCTCTCATCAATGTTTCTAACTCTCTCTACCTATCCCTTCCTCTCTGTAAAAAAACAATAAAATATATTTAAAAAAATAAAAAATAAAATCCTCAACAAAATATTAGCAAACCAAGTCCCGTAATACATTAAAAAGATCGTTCAGCATGAAAAGTGGAATTTATTGTGGGAATGGAAGGATGGTACAGTACCCACAAATTCTAAAAGACTTAAATGTTAGATCAAAACCATAAAAATCCTAGAAGAGAACATAGGTTGTAAAATCTTGGACATTTCTCATAGCAATATATTTTTCTCTGTTATATCTCCTTGAGCAAGGAAAACAAAAGAAAAAAAACAAACAACTAGGGCTATATCAATCTAAAGAGTTTTTGCACAACAAAGGAAACCACCAACAAAATTAAAAGGCAACCTACTCGATGGGAAAACATGTTTGTCAATGATATATCTGATAAGGGGTTAATATGCAAAATTTACAATGAACTTATAAAACTCAGCGCCAAACAAACAAACAATCCCAAGTAAAAAGTAGACAAAAGACCTGAATATACACTTCTCCAAATAGGACATACAGATGGCCAACAGACATATGATAATATTCCCAGTATCACTAATCATCAGGGAAATGAAAATAAAACCACAATGAGATATCTGCTCACACCTGTTAGAATAACTATCATCAATAAACCAACAAACAACAAGTTGGCAAGGATGTGAGAAAAGGGAACCCTCCTGCACTGTCAGTAGGAATGAAGATTAGTGCAGCCACTGTGACAACAGTATGGAGTTATCTCAAAAAATTAAAAATGTATAAAAAAAATTAAAAATGGAACTGCCTTATGACTCAGTGATTCCACTTTGGTGAATTTATCCAAAGAAATCCCAAACACTAATTTGAAAGAATATAAGAACCCTAATTTCACTGCAGTGTTATTTATGAGAGCCAAGGTTTGGAAGCAGCCCAAGTGCCCATCAGTAGATGAGGGGATAAGAAAGTTGTGGTACATTTACACAATGGAATACTACTCAGCAGTAAAAAAGAAGAGAATCTTATCCTTTGCTACAGCATGGAAGGACCAGGAGAACATTATACTAAATGAAATAAGTCAGTCAGAAAAAAAGAGAAGTACCATATAATTTCATCATATGTGGAATTTAATGAACAAACTGAACTACCAAGCAAAATAGAGACAACTCATAGAGAGAGAACAGGAAGGCAGCTATGGTGGGGGAGAGTTTGAGAGGGTAGAAGGATTAAAATAAATTAATTAGTTAATTAATTAATTTTCAACTATGATTATGCTACTTTATGGCTCATTTTCCTTCTTTAGTTTTTTATTTGGGACCAGTCACCATTTGTTTGATACATTTTGCATTTTCTCATTCATATTATCTCTATCTCCCAGTAGAGTATCAACTCCCTGAAATAAAAAGTTTGACTGGTTCTGTTTATTGCTGGAAGTAGAATATTGTCTGATGCCTTGTATAAAATCAACCAGTATTTGATGAATAAAAATGTAATTGAAATTGTATAAAAAAGTATAATTAAGTAAATTAAAAGGAAAATGTATCCATTGATGATACTTTATATTTTTTTCATACATTTTTATTGATTTTCAAGATAAAGGAAAGGGGAGAGAGAAACATTAATGTGAAAGATCAATCATCTGCCTTATCTACAACCCCTACTGAGGATCCAGCCTACAATCTGTGCTCTGACCTAGAATTAATCCAGTTACCTTCTGGTGCATGGATGATGTTCAATCAACTTAACCACACCATTCAGGGCCATTGATGACACTTTATAAATGCATAGCAACCTCTTTTATAAAAAAACAAACAAAAAAACACAAACATTTATTTCTTTAAGTTCATTTATCCAGGTCTGACTTTTCATATGAAGAGAACAGAAAAGCTAGCCATCAAGCCATTTTTAAGGGTTCAGTTATCCCTAGTGCATATGCTGTTCTAAATAGAACAAGTTAATATTCATCCACAAGTAGACTTATCCCTTACATCAAAGAGTAGCCTGAGTACATAGAGCCAGAGGAAGGATGAAGAGGGGGTTCATCTGTTCTGTTTCATTTTCTCTCTGGGCAATCATCAGGGCACAGGAGGTAAAATGATGTTCATAAACTGAAATTGGCTTCATCATCCAAGGATAACTCCCACATAATGATTCTGTGATGCACCAAAGTAGGATAATTTCAATTTAGAAAACAACAGTAAGCAAGAGAGTAGGCAATATTGTTTGGAGAGAAAATGAAAGAAGATGCTTTTTTATTCAGGGATATGACGAGAAAATGAGGACAAAGTTAGAGAAAGAAATTGTGTTGAGTACAGAAATTAAGATTGTTAAGAAACAAAATCAGACCCTATTGAAATTAAGAACTAATATTGGAGGAGTATCTTAAAGGTTGCCAGGGGCATTTAGTCAACTGTTTAAAACAAACAAAAATTAAAGAATAATAATAATAAAAAAAACCACATCCTTCAAATTGACAATGTATTGTCGCTTCTTATTTAAAAATATCAAAGCTTAAAAAAAATCAGCTTTATGTTATACCTGTTATCCTCAGAGCTCTCAAATGGAAACATTCTTTTAAAGGAGGAGGAAGACGTGAGAGAAGAGGAAGAAACCAAAAATTAGAAAATGCCAAAGGCAAATGGTATAGTTTGACATTCAAATGTATCCAGATAGCACAGTTTTGAAAGATTTCCTAGATTCCTTTCTGAAACCTGATATTTCAGATTAGGCTTCTGCTTCCTTTGCCACCTTTACTATCACTCCTCCACACTTCCAACATGCACGCGCATGAGCGTGCGCGCGCGCACACACACACACACACACACACACACACACACATCATTTGAAAAACTATTCTGTTACTTTAGTGCCATACTTACCTGATTTCAAATAGAACAATAAACAAGAAGTTATTTTCTGTGAATAGAAAGGGAGAAAAAATAGCCTACATCATGATTATAGATCTTTGTGCTTTTTTGAACCATAAAGTACATACAAAGGCCCATTCTTTAGAAGGGTTCTCTTCCTCTCCCCTTTCCCCCTTTCCTTCTCCATCTCTCTTCCTCTTCTTTCCATCTTCTACCAGTCCTTCCTTCCTTTCACATATGCCAATGACCAAAGGTAACATTTCAAACAAAATTAGGTAAGATAAAGAGAATTGAATGTTGCCAATTTTATTTCTAGAAAATGCATAATTTTATTTTAAATTAGGTTTATTCATATTGAGGTCCTTGCCATAAACTTTGATACAGACATCATTCAGAAAGTGATGTTAGAACTACCTTCAATTCTTGTAGTGAAGTCACAGCTCATAGATTCTTCTGGCTCCCTTTCCAAAACCCAGTGAATAATATTTGTATTCACTGTTATGGGTCACAGAGAGCTCTCTCAGCACTTTTGGACAAGAGTTCTTTGTCACCAGGATTTGTTGCTCACTCAGTTGGAATTTAATACTTGTAGAACTCAGGATTTCAACATGAAAGATTATCAATAGAAATTTTGCTGTCTCTAAATGATAGCCTTGCAGACATGAACAGAGAAGATTCAGAGAGACGCCTTTTAGCCTTTTAAACTTTTGGCAATGGCGTTTTAGAATTACTGCAGAGATTACTAAAATTATTAAATACTAGAGGCCTGGTGCATGAAATATTTATACACTGGAGGGGTGTCCCTCAGCCTGGCCTGGCCCCTCTCACAGCCTGGGAGCCTTCAGGGCCGGGAGGCTGCCTGAGGACCAAGGGAAGGTGATGATGCTCCATCACACCTCTGCTGCTGCCACTGCCACTGTCACTGCTGACAGTACAAGCCTCAGCTGGTCCTGGTTACCTGAGCCTTGGGAAGCCCGAGGCAGCAGAGCAGCTGACATCTGAGGTTGGCCTGTGCCTTGGACGTTGGCTGAGTAGCCACCATTGGAGGCTTTCCTGCACCTCGGGCCGGCCCTGTGCAGCAGTGGGGGCTGAGAGAACTGAGGGACTCCAGAGGCAGGTGCCCTGGCACGGCTGAGGGGACTGGGTGCTGCCATCTTTGAGGGCATGACAGTCAATTAGCATATTACTTCCTTATTGGCTGTGGGTGCTGCCAGCTTTGCGATGGTATGAGGGTAAATTAGCATATTCCTTCTTTATTAGATAGAAAGGATCACAAAGGGTGCACTGTTGAACCAGAGAGATTCTCAAATGCTATGAGAAGGTGCAAAGCCACATGCTTCTGAATGATCTCTACCACAAACACTGGCCAGACATGCATCAATGGCGCTGTTTGCAAACAGACCCATTCTGTGTGGAAGATGACAAATGAAAATCTCTTCTAAACTTGCTGGATTTGGAAGAGTACCCAGGACTCTGGAGCTATGTTGACACACATAAAATGGCTGTCATGTTGAAACTGCGCAAAATGAGGTGGTTAAAAATATATATTGCAGATGTTTATAACAATATATATATTAGCCCATCTCTTCTTCTAAGGAATGTTACAAATGAATATACACTAAACCCTACTATAAAAGCAGCCTTCAAGGATTGTCTTGGTCATCACTGAATGGGCCTAACGTAGGCATTTGAACTATGAAATGACAATCTAGGCAATCTCTTGTCTTCTCAGAGACCTATGGTATATTTTTCCTTTGAGAGACAGGTTAGGCCAATTGGTTTCATCTCTTTTTCTCATTTTACAACTTACATTAAGGAACATCAGAAAATTTTGTTATCAGCGAGAACTGAAGCTGACAGGACACTTGAAGAAAAGAAGAATTCATTAAGAAAGGGTGTATGTTGCCTCAATAATATGAAAACAAATCAAGGACATGTCCTCAGAAAGAGTAGATTTGGCATTCCAGTAGACTTGGCATTCCAGTAGACAGGATTGTGTTTGCCAAAATTCAGTTAGAAATTCTAAGCCCAGTGTGGCTGCATTTTGAGATAAAGCCTAGAGAGATGTAATAATGTTAATGAATGGGGTCATATGGATGGGGCATTAATCCAATAAGACCAGTGCCGTTCCAAGAAGAGGTAGAGAGACTAAAGATGCATGCACACAGTAAAATAAAAAAGAGTACATGTGAGGACACAGCATTTTCAAGCCAAGGAGAGAGGCCTCAGGAGAAACCAAATCTGCATCACCTTATCTTGGACTTCCAGCCTCCATAACTATGAAGTCTCAATTTATTTTACTCAAGCCATCCAGTTTGTGCTATTTTTGTTATGGCAATGCTGAAAAGAACCCTAATACAGACCTTAACAGTGGACATCAATCAATTAATATTTGCACATGGATTACCTGATGAGCTTGTGTCTTGCCATTAACAGCATGATTTATGGAAATGTATTTAATGTCTCTAGGTCACAACTTTCATATCTGGATGATGGGAGACTTAATCTCTAAGATATTCACAAATTTAAATTTAAAGGGAATGGCACATCCTTTTCCTATGCCCTTTCACCTAGGTTTCTCATTCTCTTAGCAAATGTATTTAACAGATTACATTACTCATGGTAGTACACATATCTAGTTACATTGATTTTTCTTGATTGATACATGCATATTTTAGTTCCACCAAGTAAGATATAAGATTCTTCAGAAAAGATTCCAGATCATACATTTATCTAGTCACTTAGGAAATATTTATTAAACATATCCATTAGTGCTGAGGATAACAGAGGATGCACATGAGACCTTTCCTCATAGGAGAATAATCAAAATCATGCAAGTTAATTTGTAAAAATATGTTATTGGTTTCTGTAGCAATCTAAGTAATATTTGCTTAATAAAATATGCAACCCCCCCCCACACACACACACAGTGTAATGTTATACTGAAATTCACAAGAAGGCATTTCCTTCCTCTAAAGATATAATTCACTTAGGAGATGAACTGATAATCTGAGGCACATATCAGAAGCACAATTTGTCCATGCAATGAAAATCAGTAGTGGAATTCCTCTGGTTAGGTCAGCCCTAGCTGGCATGATTTCATAATTGCCACAGGCCATCTGCTCAAAAATCTGCAGCCTTTGCTTGCCACCAGCCATTCACTTAAGATAAATTGTCTTGCTTAAAGGAACAAGAGGGATTTCAGGGGCAGATATAGCTGTTTTAGAGGTCATCAAGAACTATCTAAACTTAAGTTACTTAAACTTTCAAAGCTTCAATTTACATGACTGAAAGACGGAAAAATACAATCCACCTTATATAGTTAATAAGAATTAGAGATCATGTACACAGAACTATATAGACTATTTGACATGCACTAGGTACGCAGTGTTCATCATTATTATTTTATTTCAAAGCAAACATTACAAAATAACATTTAAGGATTGATTGTGGCTTCCTGGATCACTATCATGAGAATAATACAAGTGAGATTTGATTTAAGGCCCATGCTCATGGTCAATGAGAAATTTCAGCCATGGGAATCAGTAAGAGAAGCTTCAATCTGGTCACATTTAATTGTCATCCTTCTATTGAAAACTCCTTTTTGAAGGAGGGGATGGTAAATGAAGAAATGTTCAGTTCCAATAACTCTCCTGCATCCATGAATCAGGCACTAAGTCCAAAGAATTAGCAGCTGCTCTGCAACATTCTAATGGATACATGTGGGGAGGGGTGGGAGTTATTTTACAAAAATCTGGAACAGGGTTCACCACCCACAGGCAGAGCCAAACAACAACAAGCTATGAAGAGGAGATGAAAATCTTAAAGAAACAGGAGGCATTGCAAAAAGAAATATAATTTTAAAGGACTACAGATGAATAGTTACTGACAGTTATGTAAGTCCTTTCCACAGAACTACCCAGGGCATACTTAATGTAGAAGGCATAATATTTTCAGAAATACTGCATTCTCAGTCACCAGGGTAGCAAGCACAAAGTTGGCAACTGAAACCAGAAGCCTAATTACCATCCTTTTGCTTTCCCGTAAGAATAAACATATTTATTGCAAATGAGATCTAATCTTTTTTGCCTGAAAATCATAAGAGAGAAGCACAAATGACAATAGTTCAACAAAATCATTACAATTACACCATCATTATAAAAGGTAATTAGGTCACATTTCTGTTAAATGCAATTATGTTTTATTATAATAAAGCAGCAATTTTCAACCTTTTTCATCTCATGGCACACATAATCTAATTACTAAAATTCTGGGGCACACCAAAAATATATTTTTGCCGATCTGATGAAAAATAGGTATAATTTTGATTGACTTACAAAAAAAAATAATAATTGTAATTACCTACCCTTTTTGTTCCAAAGTGACTTAAAAAAAATCAGGTGTCTATACTTCTATTGAATATATAAAGTATTTCTGGCACTGAGCATTAACCAATTGGCTGCAACCTTATTATGCGACATGACCAGTAAGATGGAATTCCATTTATGACCTATATCTTTATGGTTCAAGAAAGGGCATTAATACCTGCCAGCTATTGTTGTGTTGGTTGTTCTATTTTTTTATTTGACAATTTAAGGGAAAAGAGGTCAGTGCCCCTAACTAAATAGTTAGGTATTGCATGTTTTAAAATTTTTTATGGCTCACAGTTAGAAAATTGCTGCAATAAATGATAAATCTCTTTAAAATACAGTTTCCTTTTGTTCTGCTGTGATGCAGGACAAAGCCTGAAACAATGAAAAGTCACAGGTATTTGAAATGAAAAATAAATCTAATATTCCCAAAACTTCCTTAAATACTAAACACTTCCAAAAGCACCCACGGATCTTTTCTCCCAAGACAATGGAACTCTTAACATTCATTTCAAACACCACTTTTTAATATCCAGGGCATAAGCACTGACCTCGAATATGCTCTCAAATTAAATTAGACTAGCCTTTTCTGACTTCTGGCAGACAAGTGGAAAGTGTAGTCACATACTGACTATGAAGCTTATAGGATAAATTTAGGGATAAAGTTGCATTTATACACTTAATACAGGTCCTTCTCTCTCTTTTATTGAGCTATAACTGACATATAACATTGTATTAGTTTTAGTTAGACAACATGATTTTTATTTGTATATATTGCTAAATGATCACCACAATAAGTTTAGTTAACATGTCACCATACATATTTATAAAATCTTTCTTTTTACATATATTTTATTGTTGATGTAATTTCAGATGTTTCCCATCCCCTCCTCCTTTACTCTCCTCCCCCAAACCCCCCAACCCCAGGTCTTCACCACCATATTGCCCATGTCCATGGGCTATGCATAGCTATAAAAATAAAAGCATAATATGCAAATTGACTGAACTGAACAGTAGAACAAGTATCCGGACAGCCTTCTGGATGACCACACTATGCCACGCACTAATGCCAGGCCAGCCAAGGCTGATGTGATGCAATTGGTCCGGGGGCCCTGCCATCGCCCCACGATCACCTCCAGAGAGAGGCCCGGGCAGGCCAAGTGATCGCACCCCACACCTGCTGCATTCATAGGGAGGCAAGTGATGGCAGGGGAGGAGGGCAACACCACACAGATGGCAAGTAGTGGCAGTGGCAGGAAAGGGTGGTTGAGGGGTTGGTACTCAACCAAAGACTGTACACATATATGCCTAACCCATGGACATAGACAATAGGTGGTAAAGGCCTGGGGAAGGGTGTGCAGCAGGCTGGAGGAGGTAATGGGGCAAAAAATGGGATATTTTGTAATACTTTCAACAATAAAGATTTTTTTTAAAAAAACGCAGAAAGGATTCAATGAGACCTTCATTAAGTGATTCAGAATATTGATGGATTCCTTATTGTGGAAAGCTGGATGATTCCTAAAGCTAAAACACTAGTAGATTGGCTTCCTGAGAGGTTCATGCTCCAGGTCTCCTCCCCCACTGCAGAGGGACAACTGAGACACAAAGATAAGCTAGGTGAGATTGAACCTAATAAAAATTATAGCCTCAGTCTCCTCTCATTGTTTCATCCCTAAAATGCCAACACCTCTTTGCATTGCGCATATCCACCACTATTTTAGCCTGGGCATTGAATTTATCCCCTCTACTATATGATCTCCCTAGAATGAAGAAAATCAGGAGCTTGGCTCAGTCAACAGACATTCTGGGTGACATTTTTAGAGTCTCAGATCCAGCCAGGGATTTGTGGATATCTAACTTAGCAAAGTGAAACAGAGAAAACAGAGCTAAACCATATATAGTTAAAAAAAAAAAAAGTCAGGAGGCAACAAAAGCAATGTGGTACGCTAAAGAAGAGATGGAACAGGGGGAGAAAGGGAAAAATCTTATAAGAAGCAAAAAACAGTCACAATTAAAATTTTCAGAGAGGTTAAAAAATATTAAGAAGGTTTTGTGTTCATAAATCAAGGATAGGATGCTGGGAAAAAATAAAGGGTCTAATAAATAGATATTAGCATTTAAATTGTATAATTTATATTTTATACATAATTAAATATAAAAGTTATATAGTCATTTATATGTTTATAAGCATTTATATATATAATGCATTTATGTATATATGTGTGTGTATGTGTGTATGTATGTGTATATATATATGAACATACACGCATTAAGAGTATAGTTCCACTATGTTCAAGAAAGAATATTGGGGATTGGTATACTTCCCATCTGAAACAATGGTTAGCAGGAATCTAGAAGTTAGGCATTAAGTAACATATGAGGTGAGCCCTATAATTCTGCCACATTATTGTCTTGAGAGAGTTTCTAAAACATTGCACCAAGAAAATCCAATCAGAGGTGTGTGTGTGTGTGTGTGTGTGTGTGTGTGTGTGTGTGTGTGTGTTTAAAGTAACTTGTCACTATTCCAGTCTTTTAAAAACCATGTACATATATTGTTTTAATTTTTTGAAAATGTTTCATAAGAAATCAGCAACTGTAGTCTTAGCAACACCTCTTAATTAGTGCTGCTCTGCACAAGTTCTATTCACATGTGGAATAATTTATTTTCATATTTATGGTAAAAAGGAAAAATAACTGAATAATGTTATTCTTCATAGAAACCTGGATTTTATCACCTTTGTATAAGAACTTTTCTAAAATAAAATAAAATTAAATTAAATTAATATTTACTGTATTATGCAATTATTTCAATTTTGGTGATAAAAAGTAATGAGAAACTGATCTCAACAGATTACAGTTTATCTGTGGGTGGTAGTGGAAGCAAGTAAACATACAATTAGAACTCATTGTGATTATACTCAAGGAAGTGGGGAAGGTGGTTGGGTTTAATTATGAAGAAATTTCAAAACTGGGATTGTGTCCAAGTTTATGAAAAAATTTCTTGGATGGACAAATATAATCAAGATAATTAAGAGACAAAGGTATGAATGATCTAATATTTATTGGACAGCAGGGACAAGCCAGATTGTTAGTATAATTTAAAGCACTATATATACCTTCTAAAATATTGAAAAAGTTGAAAACATCCAAAGTTTAATATAGCAAAGAAAGAAAGCAAAGTAAATAGTAAAGAATATTAAAATCTGGGAATCTTTAAAACAAAATTTAAAAGGGCAAAATATATCCACTTTGAGAATATAATTTATCTATTGGTAAAGTTCTTCAGTTAAATTTCTAAAATGAGAATTCTGGCCCTACCTGGTTTGGCTCAATGGATAGAGTGTCTGCCTGGGGAATAGTTTAATTCCAGTCTGCCTGGGGAATAGTTTAATTCCAGTCAAGGACACGTGCCTGGGTTGTGGGCTCGATCCCCAGTGCAGGGTGTGCAGGAGGCAGCTGATCAATGATTTTTTCTCATCATTGATGTTTCTATCTATCTATCCTTCTCTTCCTCTCTGAAATCAATTATATATATATATATATATATATATATATATATATATATATATATATATATATATATAAAAAGATAATTCTGGGCAAGTCAATTTTTAAGGGAAAGCATCTAATTCCCTCTACTTGAAATTCTAAATGAAATGACCAAAGAAATGAGAGAAAGGAAGAGGGAGAGGAAAAGAGAAAGTAAATGAGTAAATCTTTATTGCTATTTCAAGATTACAAACTTGAACAGAGTTTTGGAATAGACAAAAAAGATTAAATTAAGATCCTTTCTGTTCTATTGATGGAAGAAAGTTGAAGGGCTTCTGGTTTGAGTTTGCTAATATCTCTTGGTTGGAAAAACAAGAATAACTGGACAGGGCAGATTAAAGAAACTTTTGCCATCCCTTGATCTCTAGATATTAATGACTTAGAAGCAGTAATCCAGGGCTTGTCCAACCCAAACTGATAAAACAATTGAAGTGGAGTTGCTTATTGGTCCTACTAGGTTTACCATGATACAGTAGGAAACAGAAACATTAAATAAGTTAGTCAAAAACACACAATTTCCCTGAAGTAGAAACAAGGTCAAAAGAATATTTCATTAGTAAATGTGGCCAGAGGCATAGCTGACTGAACAAACATAAGAAAACATGGCACCTAGAGAGACTGTCCAAGGACCCGAGATCCCAAGTTTCCTCAAGATTCTAGGTCACTGAACTGAAAAATGAACTGAGCGCCAAGTCAGCCACCTTAAGATCTGACTGGAGAATGTGACATAATTCTCTCAGACTGCTTTAGGTCAAACACCTGGCTTTTATAAGTCCTCTTTTTTTTTGTAGAGGCTATAATATGCCTCAAAAATTGCAGACAAATAAAAAAATGGGGAAAAAAAGCTAGGTAAACTGAAAACATAATTTAGAGTCACTAATAATTGATTGGTAGACATTTAAAATGCTTTCTGAAGAAATAAAGAACAGAATCTACTTATGGAAAAACTGAACCATTGATAGAGAATACAATGTTAATCAACACTGCTAGAATGTGTGTGTGTGAAGTGGGGCGGTGAGAGACAAAACAAATATGATAATAAGAGAAAAGATACATTTGGATATCCCTGAGTTTATACAATTAATTTTGATGGTGGAAGAGCCAATAGTAAAAGAATCAGAAAAAATAATAAACACATTGCTACAGTAAATTTCCCGGACTGAAAAAGATACATTCTGCAGTTCAAAGGGGCCCCTCACACACCAGTCAAAATCAACAGAAAGCGATTCAATAGACTTAATTATTGAAAAATTGGATTTTATTGATAATGAGAAAATCTATAAGAATTTATGTAAAAAAGGGCAGCTTACCCCAATTAAAGAAAATATTGACCTCAATTAGAAAGTTCTATGTTAAAACACACATGAGTTTTGATGGAAAAGGACATGAATTTTAGCAAAGCTTCTTCAGCAGATGTCAAGTTTTATAAACTGTTGTCTCTTCAAGGTTTAGCATAGTGTCTGGAATATAGTAGGTATTCAATAATTTGCAGAAACACCCAGTCCTGGGTCTTAGGATAAGCCACATCATGGTTTCTGGTGCCCTGTCATTTTTCTTCACAGTATATATAAAAATCACACTCAGGATTAGTATCCAGAGGAAATTACATAACAAATAAGTTCAGATTTGAAACTGTGGGGTGAAGGATATGTGACTAAAGGGGACTGGGTAGTCTAGGAGAAAGGGGTTTAGAATAGCATGAGATTGGGAAATAATCTTTCTGAGATGGTAAGAACGTCTTCATAGATTATGATCATCCTGTAAAAAGTGATAAATAAGTTGTAACAGAAAGTCTGAAAGATTCTTTGTTGGTATTTCTGCTGTACCTTGTAACTGTCTAAATTTCATAAGGGCCCATAACTTTCCCACTTTGTATGACATACAAAGATCTTATCCTGGAGTGGCCATCATGACTATTTTTCAATAAACCTTTTTCCTAATCCATTGTTTTTTTCTGTGTTAACATATGGCAGAAACAAACTATTCTCTTTTTTTATTTTAAATATAATTTTATTGATTTTAGAGAGGAGGGGAGAGGGATAGAAAGATAGAAACACCAATAATGACAGAGAATCATTGATCGGTTGCCTCCTGCATGCCCCCTACTGGGAATCTAGCCAGCAACCAGACATGTTCACTGTTCAGGAATCAGACCCTGACTTCCTGGATCATAGGTGGATGCTCAACCACTGAGGCACACCAGCCAGGTCAAACTACTCTTTCTAAACATACTGTATCTCCTGGTGCACATCCATGAGACTTATTCTTAAGGTCTCCTCATATTAGCAATATCTCTGGGTGCAACTTACTTCTCAGTCTCAAAAAAACAGATTTTTGCCTCGAAGGGTCCATATAAGAATTATGTGATGTAACATGTACTCAATAGATAGCACATTGATAGACATGCAGTAGACCCAGATTTATCATCATCAGCTATTTTCAGCCACTTCGATAAGCCTTTTATAGTGTTTCAGAGAACGAGTTTTACAGCCTTATTGTGCTTTCAATTCCAGCTCTGCTAAGCCTATCTTGTTACTGGGGTAAACTATTGTATTTGTCACACTGCAGTCAATTTCCTTATTTGGAAAGTAGAGCCAATAGAGCCTTCTGTGATTTTTTCATTTTTATACAGAATTAGAGGAATTAATGCACACCACTCACACAGTGATGTGTGGCACCCAGTAAATCCATTACAAGTCCTCCATGGCTGTAGGATGGGTATTTTTTAAAATGTTCAATAAACACTTGATAACATCTTTTCATTAAAAGAAGTTGAAAAAAGATTTAAATCTGACAAAAAGCTTTAGGCAGACATAAAATTGAAATATATTAAACTTTGCACCTGTTGGGCACCATTCATATTAAGGATTCTTATCTTAGTGGAAGGAAGGAATATTCCGTGATTTCAAAGGAAGCCTTGATTGTCACATTTCCAGTGGCTATGGGAGCTTTTTTTCAGGACTACGTCTGAAACAAAGAAAGGCACAGAATCTCCCCATCCCTTTTTTAGATTTTAATATGAAATGCTATTCTCAAAGACAATGAGGTGCTCAAGGACCATACAGGTCTCAGATTATAAGAGGAACATTGTAAGAATTATGTCTTGAACATTACATATAGACAGAATTTCCTTGTGTATAACACATTGCTCAATTACATTATTATTTAGTGTTTCTAGAGCTTAGAAAATTAGTTTACCAAAAAATGAATTTATATACCAAAGCAACTGCTCTCCATTATTTGAATTCTATAGTACTGTTGACCAAATGGGTATAAGTGCTTCTCAGTGGGTGATTTCTTCAAATCTGGTAAGAGTTATAACTAATTGCAAGCTGTTCAATGTGGTCTGAACCACCAACTCACTCATCTTGGAACTACATTGGAGAGAAAGGAGGAATCATCTTTCAAATATAGGGGTCCAATGTAGGCATAATCAAAGACAGTATGCTAAAAATCAGTGAGGAAATTAGAATTTACTCTATTACCTCCAATTTTTGTCCATTTTCAATGACTGACATCATATTATAACAGGCATACAGTGCAATGAAGAGAAAGATATAATTTGAACCCTACCTGAATAAAATTCTGTTTAGTTGCTATTTTCCACACTCATAACCCATGAATAATACTGCTCTATACATAGGCATAATAACTGATTATAAATAATCAGAAATTACTAATGTTACATAAGAAATAAGTATGAATTGAGAGATTAACAGTATGTGGGGATTATTTTTTAGATAATTTTGTTTTCTAAATGTAAACACTTGTTACATTAAAATTCATTGAAATAGCATGATTTAATAGAAATCAGCCTAAGTACTGGACTGTAAGAAAAATGTTAAATTTGACTTTTCCTGATCTGTTTTGTAGAAACATTTAGACTGTAAGTGCATAGGTCATTCTGGAATGTCTTATAACTTTTTAAGATTAGAAGAAATAGCAAAAAAAAGGGGAGAAGTAGATTGGTCAACGTCTTTTTTTTTAATATACACTATAAAAAGCCATCCAAAACAAACAAACAAACAAACAAACAAAAAACAAACACACCAAAAACCAAAATCCTATAGGTCCCAGTTTATATGGAAGAAAATGAAAAACTTAGAGAAAATGATGGCAAAGGTCAATCATACATACATAGCATACCATGTATCATTTGAACCCAAGCTGCTTGACTCTTGCACTCAAGTTCTTGACCATATTTATCCTATTATTCTAAATCTTGTGTTTATATGTTTACTCTATACTCAAAGCTATTTTAGGCAAATAGACTAACAAATCCTTGTTAGGTCTACATATAAGTATATAATGGTACATATATAATGGTACACTTACATTGGCAGTGAGTGTACCATTACATATGTAAAAACAACTACTTCACAGACAAAATATATATTTAAGTCTTTTGAATAGGCCTAAATTTTAGCCAATGTTAGTAAATCAAACTCACTTACCTAAACAGAAGAAGATGGATCATTGGGAGAATTATTTGAAAAATAAATTGGGAAATACTGGTGTAGCCAAGTGGATAAATAGGGGTTATACAGGTAAAATGCCTGTGCTGAGTAATGGACAATATTTAATCTCATTGATTTGGAGTTGGGGTAAAGAGTTTGGTGTTTAATGGAAATACTAGTTATCAAGTATTGTACCTGCTATTTAGCAATCCCTATAGGAGCAACTTACCATACACAATTACTCACTCATAACATTTCTACCTGTCCACTACTTCTTTTTGTAACCTTGAATACTTGCTTAACTTTTCTGTCTTTCAGAAAAAAAAATATAAATACAAATTAAAAATGAAATGACATTGATATAAATTTCTCTTTATGAAGAATAATAAGTGCTATTAGTTAGTAGATTACTATAAATAAAAGAGTTTAAACAGTGTCTGGCAAAGAAGAAGCATTTAATGATAGCACTTATTATTCTGATCTCATACATAAGGAAATTGAAACCCACTGAAATTACTTAGCTTGCCAGGATCACTCACTATGTAAAAGTCTTAAGATTCAAACACAATTAATTTTATGTGACTCTATCACCATTTCTTGTTACACACCTTGCCTTTCTCAAAATGATTTTAGATTATATAAGTGAATTACAAGATAATACAAACCTAACAGATACTTTCTCTTTACATAAATCAAGGAGAGCTATAAATTGTTACCAGGTATTTAATTTGAAAAAGACATTCTGAGATATTTTGTTATGAAAACTATTCACCAAAGCCTCTTGTTTTGCCAAAAGGTATACAGCAAAAAATAGGAACAAAAATACCTTTAGCAAAGATATAATGACTTGACATTATTTGAGGTATTTACAAGGGTCATGGTAGAACAACTGAAGACAATATATGAGGGCTCTTCCCTCCAAGTTTCCTCACTCCTTGGAGGTAGGTGTGGCTACCCCACAATTATACACCCAAGGTGTGGTGTAAATGAGGCAAGACAAAAGCTCCTCTTTAGGAACCTCATCAAACCTTAAAATAGAAGGATTGGATTATATAGTTATGTGAGAAACACACTGAAGTTATATTTTCATATCACTGCCAATTTGTACATAGCTTAGTGTCTCTGGCATCTATATAATTTGCTTCTACAAATAATAGATCATCTATTTACAACTTACAATATCCTACTCACTCAAGTTCATTGTCTCAGTTAGTGCTTCCATGGTTATCTTGTTTTACAAAATTGTTTTCCCAAATGGTCTCAATTGTAGAAGCCTGTTTGATGCATTTTTGTTAAGAAAGCAGAGTCTCCCTTTGAGATGAGATTTTGTCAGGTGGGACAGAAAATTCCATTTTAATAGGAATTCCAGGTGATTATTTAGATTTTGCAAATTTGGCAAACCTTAATTTTATAGTTGAGGGAAATGGTCTAAGGTAGATGAATCAAATTGCTCAGGATACCAGTCAGTGATGGAAACTGTGTTTAAACCAGACCTTGTGTGTGTGTTTGCAGACACCTTACCTCAAAAGTGCTGTTAATAGTGCTTCAAAGCCAGACATAAAATATGATATGTCCAGTTTTAGAAGTTATTTTGAGGAGATGCCTTTTAGGTAGCTGATTGACTTTGTACCACAACGAATGCAGTGCATTTGCAAAATACTTTCAGCAATGCACTTTCACATCCACCCAATTTCACCTCTAAGCACATCCTCTCCTCCACAGCCAACTGCATTTCAGTTACAGCAGAATGTGAATATGTGACTCATGTTTTGGTGAACTTGGATTCTGCAGCTGGTGCAAGGCACCTTACATGCCAGTTGGGTTGAAACCGAGCAGAATATAAAGTAATTGCCACTTTGCAAAGAGTTATACAGTGCAGTTCAGGAGGAAAGGCGGTAACTGAAGGGACAGCTGGGCTGGTTGTATAATGCACTGCCAGGTTTGGAATATGACCTCACACTTCCGTAACCTCTGATGAACCGTAGCATCAGAAGAGAGAGTGGGGTTATTCCATCTAAAGTTTTCATTTTACTAAGGATGCAGAAGGAATACTAAGTTATCATGATCAAGCTTAAAAATCATAGAACTCTGCCTTGAACTCTGATATTTTTTACAGAGAAGAGGTAGGGTAATGGATGAAGCTAAAGCCATCTGTGGTGGAGTCAACTAGGAATGAGATACCTTCCAGCTGCTTAAATTTTGTTGTCCTCCAAAAGACCTGCAGCAATTAGGCTTCCGGATAGAATGAAGAGCAGGTAAAAAGGTGGACATTGGAGTGAGGAAAGACTTCATGGGGAAAATCACATATCTAACTAACGACTGAAGCTTTAATGAGTAAGAAATCCTGCAGTGTTCTTTCAAGCTGTTGGGACAGTTGGCAGTAAGTAGTATTCACACAATATTAACTGCTGCTGCTGTTTTTGTGGCTGTGATGATGGTTATTTCTTCACTATAATCCGTGGAGGTGGGGATTATAATTCCAAAGCTTTGGATAAGAAACATATGGCTCAGAAAAGGTAAATGCCCAAAGCTACAGGATTTGTTCACAAGAACTTTAGTCAGTGCGCTTTGCATCAGGGTACAAGTATTTTATATTAATAGTTTCTAAACATTTGCACAATTATAAAATACTAAAATAATAAACAGAAAAAGGTTGATTTGTGTGTGTGTGTTTTTAAGTTTGGGCTTGTTTTGGTAACTTGATTTATATAATCATGTCGCCCTGGATTTTTTCCCCCCCACCAACATCCATGTAAAGAGTATAATTTTAAATTCTATATTCAATGAAAATTTCAGCTCCCCAGAATCCTCAAGAAATGTGATGTTTTATATAACTGAATTCTAGATGGCTTTAAAACACTCAGATTTTTACATCATAATTACTTGGGATCAAGTTTCTTTTCATTTTGACCATTTTTCTTCATTCTAAAGTAGAGGGCATATCTATCTATCAAATAATGAATACAATATTTGCTAACTCAAAATCATACTTTTAAATATCAATGTTCTTACTTAAAAAAAATAACAACATAGTATTTTGAGATATGCAGGAGCTTTTAAGAAATGCCCCAGATATATGTAGTTTCTTTGGGGATTGAAATACCTCTACAATCTTTTCATAGTTGGCTTGACCTTACTGAGAGATTATCAGAGGAAAACTAGAAGCATAAATACCTGGAAAATCTCCTATGGAAGGAAAGAAAGAAAGGGGTCAAAATTAAAGTAAGGGCAGAAGACCTGAGTGGCTCTAAATTAGACACTCGATCCTTTCTAATGATCCAGGTTGATATTGAGTAAAAGCTAAGAAAAATAGAATTACTGATTCTAAAATATCTACCTTACTTTTTTCCTTTACATAAAAAATATTATAACAAGAAACAAAGCTTTCTCTTCATTAGTCATAAATGGAACAAACTGTCAAAATGCTAGGGAGAATTAATATATATGCCTGAACAAATGTCTGTAATGGCTTCGGATTTGTTTTCTGGTTTCACTGGGGTAAGAGTATATGAAGGTTCTAGATCCTGAAGATATCAATGAGGAGCAAAGGAGGCTTAAAAGTGAGTCTAGGGCCTCTGAAACTAGGTCTTTCTCCCAACACTGTCTTCTGGGTTCTATGAAGTAGGAACTGGACACAGAGCAGGATGGTTGCTAAGGAGCTTTACAGGTGTGCACCTGCAACAGTAAGTGATATTTTAAGAAAAAGAGAATGAAAATGCTTTACCCAGCTGGTGTAGCTCAGTGGTTGAATGCTGCTCTATGAACCAGGAGGTCACAGTTTGATTCCCAGTCAGGGTGCATGCCCAGGTTTCTGGCTTGATCTCCTTTCAGTATGAGGCATGCAGGAGGCAACTAATCAATGATTTTCATCACTGTTGTTTCTATCTCTCTCTCCATTTTTGAAATTAAGGGATATATATATATATATATATATATATATATATATATATATATATATATATATATATATATATATGGTTGTATGGAGAGTGAATACAACATCTGGTCTAAAAGAACATGCTTTATGGTCTATACATCTATGTAAGTGTAAAGATTATTATTATTAAACAAGTTATTTGAGTAAAAAGTGTTTGATTCTGTGGAATCATTAAAAGCACCCTTTTCATGCTCAAATAAATGTCCTTTATGAATCACCCAACAGTTTCAGCTGATTCCATTAAACCCCAACTTTTAGGGGCAGGCTGTGTTTAATGTAACCTACGGTTTCACTGAAACTCAAGCTAGATATACTGGTAAATAACAGCTACCAGAAGCCAAAACTGGTATTGTCCTTTTCTCACTCACTCTTGTATAACACATGAGTCTATCATAAATCAAGTGAAACAGAGCAAGCCAGGCTGGGAAGCACAGTTGGACTTTCACCAGAAATCACTGTTGATTTGCCAGCTAATGTGTTCCTCCCACATGTGCTGAGGCAGAGGCAAACACATATTCCCAGTTGTCTCCAAGCATAATACACCCTACTGCCTCCTCCTAACCACCCATCCACTGAAGATTCTCACTTTTTACTTCCTAACTTATTAATAAGCCTCTTATTTAAACAATCTAGAATTTAATTGAAGTATAATAAAAATTATACACACACATACACACACACACACAGGGTAGGGCAAAGTAGGTTTACAGTTGTATGTGAAACACAGTTTATTATTATTATTTATTAACTAGAGGCCCAGTGCATGGATTCATGCACTAGCAGGGTCCCTCGGCCTGACCTGTGCCCTCTGGAAATCCAGAACTCCTCAGTTGTTGAAGAGCCGGTTTTGGTCTGATCCCCACAGGCCAGGCTGAGGGACCCTCTGATGCACAAATCTGTGCACCAGTCCTCTAGTATACGTATAAGATCTTTGGTTAATCTCTTCCCACCCTGCACATCCTCCTTTCCCTCTGAGATTCATCAGTCTGTTCCATGTTTCTATGCCTGTGCATTGAGCTTCTGTCCCCTGATAATCATTGTGCATCATAGCTACCAGCTGGTTGGCCAGTCTGCCAACCACTTAGGCATATATATATATATATATATATATATATATATATATATATATATATATTATTGTATTATTTTTCATATGAATAACTGTAAACCTATTTTTGCCCCTCTCTGTGTGTAGATGTCCTCTTCTGAAAACTTAACTTGCATTGCCAAGAAACAAAATGTCAACATTGAAATAGGGCGGAACTAACTCCTCGCATAACAAACATCTTTCTAAAAAAATGTAGAATTGCCCACAATTCTCATAAAGGTTGTGTCTAGCAAAGCTCTCAGACTTCCTGTTTACAAAGTTCTCTGAAGAAGGCTTTGGTAGCAATAGGTTTGGGAATGACATGTTCTTGATAATGCCATCACAAAGAACAATGCCTGGCACACAGCAAAAGCTTGGCAAATTGGGTTGTGTGGAGAGTGAATACATACCATTTATTTGCAATGAAAGTTTAAAATTATACAATTAACTGAATATCTTAATTTACTCTATGGGAATTTTGGAAGTTTTTCTGAGGAATGGGCATATAATTTGGGTAGTTTGTGACTATCATTTGGTGGTCTGTAGTCTAATATTTTCTTTAAGATAAACCCCAAAAATTCAATGGAGGAAAAAAGTAAATGAAAGGCAGAAAATTACAAGGAAACTACTAAGGATTTATTTCACTCCTGAGGAGGAAGAGGAGGAGAAAGAAGAGGAGGAGGAGAAAGAGGAGGAGGAGGAGAAAGAGGAGGAGGAGGAGAAAGAGGAGGAGGAGTGGGAGGGAACTATTGCCTGGCCTGTGTGGCTCATGAGGTCACAGTTGATTCCTGGTCAGGGCACATACCTGGGTTGCAGGTTCAAGTGTAGGAGGCAGCAATCAAGACCTTATCTCATCATTGAATTTTCTATCTCTGTCTCCCTCCCCTTCCTCTCTGAAATCAATAAAAATATATTTTTAAAAAGAGCAATGGTTGTTATTCTTAACTAATTTTTGAGCCCCTACTGTGTGTGAGAAAAACTGCTAAGTATATTAAAAATCAGCAACATAAATATTATCTTCATTTCACAGAAGTGGTAACCAAAGCTTAGAGATATTAAGGGATATAGCTTGCAAACAGGACATGGAGGATTAAAATCTAGGACTGGAAATGAGGACCATGGATTAAATTATTGGACACATTTGCTTTATATACAGTATTTAGTTTTACTGACATCTACACAGATGTGTTAAAAAGATTGAGTAATATCAGTTAGGGAGGGTTGGATCAGGGTTGGATTACACATATATATAAAAATATCCATGCTTTCAGTGAGATTAAATACAGTGTCGTTTGTTTTTCAAGTGAGGGTGAAAATTTTTCAAGACTTATAATGAGGTTGTTTATTGGATCTCAGGCTATTTCTAGGTGTTGTAAGTTTAAAATTAAAAAAAAAAAAGTCATCGAGCCCTGGCCAGGGCTAAGGTGGTTGAAATGTAGTCCCATGCACCAAAAGGTTGCAGGTTCCATTCCACGTCAGGGCACATACCTTGGTGCTGGTTCAATCCCAGGTCAAGGTGAATATAGGAGGCAACTTATCAATGTTTCTCTCTCATATTGTTGTCTATCATTCTCTATCTCATTTCCTCTCTCTAAAATCAATTAAAAAACATCTTTGGATAAAGATTTTAAACAATGCATTGACTCCACTTAACTAAAGCAAAAATAATCCCCATAAACTGGATTACTCCATTAAATTATTTCCTAGAAGTGAACTAAAAGCAGTGATTTTCTCTTTATCTGACCCAGGAAGAAATCATCTCCACTGTCGCATTGCCACCTGCTCTTCCCATAGAACAGAGAAAGAGATATAGAAAAGGCCAAAGGGTCAGTAGTTAAATCTTTTCATATTGTATATGAGCCAAAGTCCAAAGAAGTTAAACACGCTTAAGCTAGTTATAAAGGCAAGCCTAGAATTTAGGATTCCAGAGTTCCAACACGGAATTGTCTTCACCTTTACTGTGTAGATTTCAGGTTAATGTTATGGTGAAAAGCACAAGTGTTTTGTCCCATGCCTCTTGGGCCAGAAAGCATTTAGAAACAATATCGTTTTGTTTCTTTCTCTTTAAAAAATTAAAATAGTTAATCTTCAGTTTGGTCTAATCCTTAGGTATGTCTTTTTTGAATGCCCATCCAGAGTT
This sequence comes from Pipistrellus hanaki, assembly GCF_964339955.1. Classification (NCBI taxonomy): domain Eukaryota; kingdom Metazoa; phylum Chordata; class Mammalia; order Chiroptera; family Vespertilionidae; genus Pipistrellus; species Pipistrellus hanaki. The sequence goes on along the minus strand of NC_140511.1, from coordinate 59,017,434 downwards.
AAAAAGGAATTAAGCAGAACCACTTTAATGGTATGTGGTTCATATCCCTCCTCCTACCCATATTATCCTTCTGCTAATCTTGCCTTTTGTGCCAAAAAGTAAAGACAGACTTGAAAATAAATAGTTCATAATGATCATAAAGGAAACAATATAAAGTGCCAGGACTAGCAGATTTTGTTATCACTCACACTGAGCAATGACCATGGGTTCTAAAGTTGGCAATTATCTGCTTTTAAAAAATACATAATACATTTTGTGGGGACCATTTCAAGGTTACAGGTCCCAGAAATGAATCACCCACAGTTATGTATTAAATGAAGATATTAATTGTATGAAGCTGGTGCAAAGTCTTTAATCTTTGTCTTCATTTTGAAAGTTTCTTTCTGTTTAAGATAATAACGAAAGAAAACACAACTTCTTGAAGCAATGTAATTTTCTTTAGAACATTTAGATTTGGAATGGAATTATATATTAGCTGAAATATTTGTCTACCTGGGCAGTCTCTCACCCCACTCTCATCCACTGTCAATTTCATCATATAATTTTTAAAGAACCTAGAGTTCTGGAACATAGTATAAAATACTGAATTCAAAGCTAACTTATTTGAATGTTCTCCTCAACACAAAAATTTCTTCTAAATCATTCCTGGGGTGTTCACCAGTGTTTGCTTTCTAAAAAAAGGAAAATATATATGTAGGAACAACTGTTGACATATGTATGTATGTATTTAAGTATGGTTGGTATATAATATTATATGTTTCAGGTATAGGATATAGTGGTTTATATACCTTAGGATTTGATCACCACATTAAGTCTAGTAATCATGTCATCATGCAAAGTTATATACATATACATATATATATATATATATATATATATATATATATATATATATGGAATCTGGGGGAAAGTAGGGATACTTAAGTAAATATTTACTTGATTTTGAATGAGCAAATTTACTATTCCAGAATTTACATATCTCAGATAGCATTCTGTCAACTATGGCATTATTACCATTATTAATGCAATAAAAAGGCAATGTTGCTGTTTAATATATGTTTTCAAGCAAACTCCAGGAAACTGGGAATATGCCTCAATAATAAATGCACCCTATAAATTCCTTTCAAACAACACAAGAAACAAAGAGTGAGGGGATAACTTGGAAAAACTATTGATTTGACCCTGAACATATGGACGGTTATGACTGCATCTATGGAGAAACAGGAACTATTAGCTAAGAGAGAAAATAGAAAGCTCCTAGACACAGAACCTACCAACCATTACAAGAACCTGAAACCCAGAATCAAGCAGAGGGCATGGACAAAATAAAGTTTCCAAGAAAGTTTCTGAGCCCCTTAAACAGGCCAACTTCTTAAACTCTAAAAATTAAAGTACCCTGTCAATGATTCTCAATTAAGACAGCTGCTTGCATGAAGCTTATGAGACATTTGAACCACAGATAAGCAAACATGGTCCAGCTCCTCTGTCTTCAAACCTCAGAGTGCTGGTAGGACAATCCCACTAAGCTGGTTTAGTGCAATGTATTGAACCAGTCTTAGCAGAAATTCACATTAAATCAGGTCCCCGAGATGACGAATTCCATTTCTCCCACATACCATGCGGAGGCTCAGAATTCAGACTTATCTGGAATGCAGAGTGAAGAGGCATTAAAACAAAGAATAATTAAAAAAAAAAAAAAAAAAAAAAACTTCACAGAGTTCTCCACCTCTGCATCGCATTAGCCTGCAAAGGATGCTCCTACACACTGCAAGGGCACACAGAGGGGACGTGACAATCACAGGGAGGGAGACCGATTCCAACTGACCTTTCTGCTGTTTAAAGGACTGAATGGAGCCTGAATGATGGACCATTTTCACTCTGTGCGTCCCCGCCAGGTGAGGAAGCAGTCCGAGAGGGAGGCTGGGGAACTGTCGCCAGACTTTGAGAGTGACTCCTTGGCTGCACGAAATACCAGAGCCCGCGCGAGCGCGCTGCAATCCCACACTTGCTTCAGGGAGCGCATCACTCCGGAGGCTGCATGCCCAGTGTTGTCAAGGCAACGCAGGAGGGCGGGCCAGCGTCCGGCTCCCCTTAGTGGCGACTTGCGGAATAACCCCGCATCTCCTGCCTCTAGTGCCGCAGTGTGGGTGGGAGTTGCGCAGGGTTTGTTGGGACAGGCAGGAGAAGGCCTTTTTTAGTGACTATATCCAGGTCCCAGCAAATTTCCAGAGCGGCTGGTCATTACCTCTTTTTCAAGTTTTGAGGCTGGTTAATATCCTGACACAAGCATTGATTTTCTAAAAATTGGTCCATAAACACTGAAACTTATGGAAGGGTAAAGTTGGGTTCTTGGAGAGGAATGCAAACACAGATGCAGAAATCTTTTTCTTTTTTTCTCCATATTTCCATCTAAATCTTCAATATGGATAGCCTCCATTTATTCAGAAGAATGGGTTTGGTAGATAAGCAATATTAACGTTTAGTACATTAAACTGGAGTTCTCTGCTTGTGCTGCAGCTTGTGGAGACCTTGAATCATATATGATAGTGACATTGGACCATTTATTCTAGATGCTGGGGGTATGGGGGGGGTGCTGCTCTCTATTATACTTCATTTAATCTTCATAGAAGTTCTATAAAGTAGGTAGAATATTATGATTCTAATACAAAATAAACAAGGCCCAGTGCAACCAAGAATTCTCAAGATTACATAAACCAACACGTAGTTTGAAAGAGAAGGCACCTGATACCCAGAGAGAAGGCCAAACCCCAGTAGCTAATATAGGTTTGGGAGTCACCTCAACATGTTTTCAGTATGGTCTCATTTCCTCTTATCAGTGCTCCCTTATTCAAACCTCATAAGCTCCCCCCAAAAGATGGGACACTATTACTGAACAGACACATAGCAAAAGAATATAGTTTTTTGAGTTTCAAAGGTTTGTGAGATCAACTCAGGTCCAGGTGAAAGATCCAAATAAAGGCTGATGAGAAAGAGAAAGAAGCAGAGATTCAAAATTTTTAGAACCTGACACAGACTAATCTATGGGGTGGTCTTTTGTTTCACCTGTGGGCAGCAAAGGGAATATGGCTTTACAAGAGCAGATGTTTCATATTTAAATAGCTGCATCACAAACCACCATGAAACTAGAAGCTTAAATCTACAGTTTATTATCTCTCATGATATTCTATACGTGGGCTAGGCTCAGTCTGGTGGTTGGGATTCAGAGTCTCTCTTGAATTTTCTGTGGAAAGGATTCCATTCTCAGTGGGAAGTGTAGTGGAGAATGGGCAGCCTTCTTTAATGAAGGATACTGGTCCATTCAGAAAGAAAATACTGAACAGGCAGTAAGAGCTCAGAATGTAGGCACTGAAGAAGTAATTGGTTATGAAAAATGAACTCCTTGTGAGTTCATCTGAAACTGAAGATCTAGAACAAACCTCAGAGACTTTACAGATATTTTATAGGAGAGGGCACTGAAATCCAGAGCAACAACTAACTTTCCTGGGGTCTTTTTGTAGTTTTGTTAATTTTCAATTAATAAAATTTTAATACAATTCAACAACTCAATGGATTCTGGTACAACCCAATCCTCATTGGGGAGGGTTAAATTTGATTATGTATTTAAGGAATGGTTCATAGCAGAAAATCAATGCCCAATAAATGTTAAATATTGTAATTATAACAAATGAGGATTTTATCTTTTTTAAACCCTTTTAAATCAGAGGGATTTGAATACTTTTGAAACATGAACATTAATTCCATTCTTGATTAGGAGGAACAGGGCAAAGAATCTACTCGACACTCCCAGGCAGAGGTACCATCTTCAGTTTTCTAGAACCTCTTCTTTCTTCTTTCTGGGGATGTCTGATTATCTCCAACCATCTCCCTTACCCATAACCCAGCAGGAGGCACAGTTGTGTGAGCCGGAGCTAGAAATGAGTTAAGAATTTGAACCACTTTAAAAATTAATTCCCTCTTCAAAGAAAAGTAGTTTTGCATTATTTCTAACATGATTGCCCCCTACCCTTTGCACTTATGATTACATCATCTTCCCATAAAGTTTATTAATGTTAACTAGAAACATTTTAGGATGGGCTGACAGATTGCTAGCAGGAGATTCAAGGAACAATTTTACTTGTTTTAAAGTAAGTGTTTTAGGGAAGGTTGCTAGAGAAACAGCTTTATGAGGGACCTTGGAATTTCAACCACCATCTGCTTTATAGGAAAGACAAATGCAAAGATTAGGAAAAGTTGTGTATGTGTGTGTAAACAGACATAGTGTATGTTTTGGAAGTGGGAGTGCAGAAAGAGATATTTGAACAAAGACCTTCCTGAAAATCAAATCCTCCTCTGATCTGATAAAAGGAAATATTTGTATACTGGGATCTCCATTGTAGAAAGATTAGGAATGAATATTACATAGCCTCCTTATGGAAGGCTTACCTGATTGTTGGGTTCATTTTCTTACTATTTTTGGTTTCAAACATCTTCAAATTTTAGTGAGAAAATGATGAGTATTGATTTTAGATTCATTAGATACATATCTTTAAACTCCCTCCATAACTATGTTTCTACGATTCCAATTTTGCTTTTCTTTTTCAGTTTTGAACCCTCGCTTTTTATTTTCTTGTGGAGGTTTCTGGTGCATTCACCCTCCCACAGCTCAACACCTGCCTCCTGTCCTCCTAAGTAATTAATTATCAGGCTCCATGCTAACTTTTGTTTCCAAAAGCAGTAAAGACTTTGTTCTTTACATCACCAGGAGGCTTCTTACTTCTTTAATAGGTGAAAAGGTGGAGTTGAATTCTATATAATAAAACCCTAATATGCAAATAGACCCAACAGGGGAACAATCGGTCATTAAGACGCACACCGATGACCAGGGGTAGACACTCAACGCAGGAGCAATGCTCAGCCAGAATCCAGGCTCATGGCTGGTGAGCACATTGCTAAAGACCCCTTTGGGGATGTTCACCTGTAGGCTTATGCCTGCTCTAGCAGGCAGACATCCCCCGAGAGGTCCAGGACTGTGAGAGGGCACAGGCCCTGCTGAGGACTTCTCCCTGCCCAGTGCACGGATGTCATGTGCGGGGCCTCTAGTATAGTCAATAATAATGTGATACTTTGTATGGTGACATTACTGGACTTAGTGTAGTGATCACATTGTAAAGTATATAAATGTCAAATCACTATGTTGTATACCTTTAATTAACACATTGTATACCAAATATAATTACATAAAAATAATAATATTTTAAATGAATTCTGGTATATGATCCTCAGCTCAGGCAATTTTGAGCTCCCCTGTATTGTTTTCTATCATAGGTACCCAGTGAATTCTTTCAGAACCACTTTGTATCTTGAATCTCTGACTTAGTTGAAATTGCCAGGTCTGCTTCTCCTTGCGTAAATGGAAACAGAAATAGAGATAGAAATTCTCTTTGCAGTTATTTCCTTTTTAAGAACCCAGTTATGTAAGGTGTTAATGGGTGAAGTAAAATAGCCTAGTCATGCTGGCAATGGGTTTATCTGCGAAGAGGAAGGAACAGGGGAGAGAGAAATATCCCTGGGAGATATTACGAAGGGAAACTATGTTTTCCTGAAAGGATATTAAGTGTAGAGTATCTATTTCTTCAGAGATTAGTATAGTTTCTGCCACACAAGCTTAATAAATGCTTACTATTGAATAAGTAATTAAGGAAATGAAGTTAAAATTTTTAAATGACTTCCACAGAAATGCTTATTTAGTGCTCTGAGCAGTTGTCTTCTTCCTTCTGTAAAGTCAAGAAACATACATTTTATATGCTTAACATTTATTTATATTTTATATATTTATATTAATACATTGAGCACTTGCTTGGTTTTGGTTGCTATCCATACCATTTTAAAGACACATACAAGCTCCTCTGAAAACAAATGATAACAACAGAATCCATACACATGCTGGGCTAAATGGGAGGGTGGAGTAAACTTTAACAATTGCTTCCTAAGAAGTCTGTTTCCTGGCCACGTGTGACAGTACAAGAACAGAATTAAGTAGATTAGTCCCACTGGTATCCAGACTGTATGTTCAGAGAAGCCTTCAGCAATAACATTCCCGATGGCTTTAAAACTTAGAGAAAGCAATGGAGTGAAACAGAAGCCTGTACCTTCTTTGAATCCAGCCTGATGCGGTATTCATACATAGTATTTTTGAATAGACAGGAACACAAAATGATTTGCTTAAGAAGACACCATCAAGAGAAGACGGATGTGTGGGACAAAGTAGTTGATGATGGATTAAACAACAGTTTACATCTTATGTCCCTGCTAAAATCCTACAATTACTTCTCTAAGTTGCCTTAGAATAAAGTCCATTTTATTGTCCTACCAGTCAGAGAGCTCTGTCTCAGCATTTTTCAATCTTTTTTGTAGGACTCTACAAATTCTTCTGATCCTGCAATGTTTTTCATCCTCAGAGACCTCTCTACCTTTGCTGCTGCTGTTTCTTCCACTTGGAATCCTCATGCCCAAACCTTTATTATTCTCATAATTTTTTCTTAACCCATATTCATGCTTCAGGGCTCCAGAGCAATGCCATTTCCAGGACGAAGCCTTCCTTTACCCACACCCACACACCGTAAAGTCAGTTAGACGGTGATTTATCCTCCTCTAATAACCATGGGTTATAAACAACCACGTTTCATGGCATTTTTACCAAATGCTCCCAATGCCTTACACATACAGGTTGTTTGCCAATAGGAAGGTGGAGATGAAGGTAGCTTTTGTTGTAACCTATTTACTTTTCAGAGATAATATATTCATGACTCCTGGGAAGCAGGAGTGACTGGCTGTGAATACATTGGGGTATCTATTTGAACATAACCAGTCCAGCTGGAGCAAGGTATGAGTTTGTTGACTTGTCATTCTTCCAAAGAGATTAAGAATGTAATGCTTAGCAATGCTTTAAAAAGAAAGTGTGCATGGATTTTGTTTACTGGAATAAAGGTTCCTTATGCATTGTCTATTAATAAAAGCAGACTGCAAAAATATTTCAGTGTGAGATCAATTTTTACATAACATTATATAGCATAAATATATCTATAATGATAAAATTCAAAAATATAGCTAAGTGTGCATGAAGGATATATTGACTTTTTTTTTCATTTTGCTTACCAACATTTTAACCTTATTCTGCATTTATTCCTAAAGGGACATTATATTCTAGGTTGTTTTTTCTTTGGTCACAGTGTAATTGGTAGCCTAAAAATTTGAAAAGTGGCCTGGTTTAGCCTCACCACGATGGCTCAGTGGTTGAGTGTCCACCCATGAACCAGGAGTTCTTGGTTTGATTCCCAGTCAGGGTACATGCCTGAGTTGTGGCTCTAGCCCTAGTAGAAGGCATGCAGGAGGCAGCTGATCAATTATTCTCTTTCAGCTGAAACCGGTTTGGCTCAATGGATAGAGCGTCGGCTTGGGGACTGAAAGGTCCCAGGTTCGATTCCTGTCAAGGGCATGTACTTTGGTTGTGGGCACATCCTCAGTAGGGAGTGTGCAAGGGGCAGCTGATCGATGACTCTCTCTCATCGATGTTTCTAACTATCTCTCTCCCTTCCTCTCTGTAAAAATTAATAGAATATATATATTTTAAAATTATTCTCTTTCATCATTGATATTTCTCTCCCTCTCCCATCCTCTCTGAATTAAAAGCAAAACAACAACAAAAATCAAACACCATATTGTTTTTAAAAAGTGTCCTGGTTTGGATAGGAAATTATGTGATCAAATGTGCATTACTTATGCTAGAAAAACAAATGTAAAAATCAAAGTGAAAAATAATAACTGCATACAAAATGTCAGTATGACATTTTAATAAAATGATAGCTCAGACTTAAAATTGTAAAAACATCAGCACTTTGTCACGGAGGCTTCCTTTTTAACCCAGCAGGGAATTCAAAAGGAAGACATTGCTTTGGGACTCTAGAGCCTACCCACTTAGGCTGGCCAGCGTGTAAATTGGCATGCTGTCAACCATAGATTCAATGGTCCTAAAGGTCTGTTCCCCCGTCATGTTTTAGGATTCTTGTCTGCTGGAAGAGAATTTCACGTACCCTCACTTCATAGATATAATCCTTATAGGTGGTTTGACCAGGGATATTACTATCTCTACTGAAGGAAAATAGTGGAAACAGTACAGAAAAACTCCTTGATTCAATCCACAAAGAGAAGCTTTGTGGGAATCTGAACTTGAGAAGAGTCTGAAATTAGACACTGTAATATGATAAAGAAAAAAAAAATTTGGCCAAAACAAAAGTTACAGGAAGAAATCATTATTGAGTTAATGATTGAACTAATGAGAAAGCATTACCTTTACTTTAAAAATCAATTTTGGCATCTTGAAATGATTTATGGATTTATATAATTGATCAATCTGTCAATTATAGGCTCTGTATTCATTAAAGTAAATCTAAAAATCTAAGCAAGTCTCATTGAATAATTGAAAAACTTTTAGCAAATCAACTTTATATCATACTGGGTGGGACAAAGGTAGGTATACAGTTGTGAGTACACAAAACATAGGGTTTATTCTTGTATTATTAATTATTATATTATTTTCATATGAACAACTATAAACTTACTTTGACCTACCCTTCATAATGTTCTTCTTCCTCCTCTCGTATAATTTCTACAAATTGTAGAATAAACTACATGTTTTTCTTTCTCTACATTTAAAAAATATATACTTGGAATCTATGTGCCAAATTCAGTCAGGATATATATTTTTAGTCCTTGCAAGTTTTATACCAGAAGAAACAGAACATCTTTGTAATTACTTAATAATAGAAAGCAAATGGTTATATAAGCCCAGTTCTAAGACTTCTAACTTTGGGGTGTTTCATTGTAAAACAATGGTTGAACATTTTGAAAAAAATTTTACAGAAGTTTTTATTCCTATAATAAATGCCAATTCCATAATATTTAATGAATTTCTCATTCTGCTTTCCTGACTGATGAAAAACAGACAAAAAGAAGAAAAATAAAATAAAAGCAAAATGAGAGAGAAAGAGAAACATGTAGAGTATGTATAGACCACATTATCAGATCCTAAAATAAAAGAATTACATTATTTAAAATGGGAAAGATATTTTCTCTGGAAATCAGGGATATGTAAATCAAAATTACATGGCATACAGTTAAGTTTTTCACACTTGCAAAAATGGAAAGAAGCTGTGATATCTATTTTTATAGGGGATATTGGGAAAAGCCTTCTTTCATACATGTTTTTGAAACTGTGAAGCATTTAAACTATTTTAACCAATAATTTAGTTCTTAGAAATCTATCTAAACAACACAGTTATAAATAATGGCCTATATGTCAGGATGCATATTGCATTATTGACCTTGGTATCAAAACAACAAAGACAAAACTTATACCCAGCAATATGGAAATTATGATTTATCCTACTATAAAATCTGGTTACTTGAACAGGAGGGGAAAAATATAGAAAGCTACAGACTAGATTGTTAACATGAGTGGGTGGGTTAACATGGCTGGGTAGAAGAGGAAATGAAGAGAAGAAAGACAAAAAAGGGAAAAAAGAAATGCACTCTATATTCCAAACATATTACCACATTTATGCATTTATAAAGTTATGTAGATGTATGGATAAAATATTTTTAAATGTTTTTTAGAACATTTAAAAAATTCTAATCTTGCCAAAACTAATTTATCTACCCAATTTCTCTCTCTTCCCCAGTTCATTTTCTCAGCTTGGTTCAGAATGTATTATTTTATCTGCCTCACAGAAATAACCAAAATACTTCTCTCCATTACCTCTTTTGGGAATGTTTCCCACCTGCTGTTCATCATCCAAGTCTTCTGAGGCCTAGGTATGCACCACCTCTTCCCTGAATACACCTGCCCAAATCTCTTCTGAGCTTCTTTATCCTTGCTAAATAATTCAGCACTTAATTATATAGAACTATCAGTTGTTCTCTGATTATCATATGCCAATTGGTTGTGTCTCCCCAACTATTAGTCTTATTCTAAGTTTTAGTTTTGTTTTCTTTTTCTAACAGATGCATCACCAAATTGTACCTTCAGCCTGGTGATTGTTATGCATAGATTAATGCTCTGTTTTTGGTTTCCAAACAGGGAGACAGTTAAGAAAGTATGCAGCCTTCATCTCAGAAGATTTCAGTTAGAGTTTATGCTCTGTTATTTCCTAAGGGTGTGCCTGAATACATTTTATTCCTCTGAACCTTAGTTATAGGTCTCTGATATTTAATGCAATAATATTTTTAAATAGCCTGAGTGGTGAAAAGACTGCTAATTTTAGAGTCATCCAATCTGGCCTTGAATGTGGATGTGGTTAAATCACCTAGCACCTAAAATATGTCTAATTATGATTTCTACAGTAGGTAGAATTTTTTTTAGTTACTAGTTTTTAGGATCAAGCCAATATCTATGAGCTAGAGGCCTGGTGCACAAAATTGTCCCCTGGTGTATGGGGACGGGATGGGGGGGTTTGTCCCTCAACCAGCCTGCACCCTCTCCAATCTGGTAATACTTGAAGGATGTCCCACTGGGATAGGGCCTAAATGGGCAGTCGGACATCCCTTTCACAATCCAATACCGCTGGCTCCCAACTGCTCGCCTGCCTGCCTTCCTGATTGCCCCTTACCACTTCTGCCTGCCTGCCTGATCACCCCCTAACCATTCTCTTGCCAGCCTGATTGATATTTAACTATCCTGCTCCCCTGCCATCCTCTTTGCCCCAACATCCCTTCTCTGCCTGCCTGGTCAACCCTAACTGCCCTCTCCTGCAGGGTTGATTACCTTCAACTGCCCTCCCTTGCAGGCCTGGTGCCTCCTAACTGCCCTCCCCTACTTGCCTGATTACCCACAACTGCCCTCTTTTGCAGGTCTGGTTCTTCCCAATTGCCCTCCCCTGCTGGCCATCTTGTGGTGGCCATCTTGTGTCCATATAGGGGCAGGATCTTTGACTAAATGGGGGCAGCCATACTGTGTGTTGGAGTGATGGTCAATCTGCATATTACTCTTTTATTAGATAGGATAGAGGCCTGTTGCACGGGTGGGGGCCAGCTGGTTTGCCCTGAAGGGTGTCCCTGATCAGGGTGGGGGTTCCCTTGGGGCGTGTGGCAGCCTGAATAAGGGGCCTGTGGTGGTTTTCAGGCCAGCCACACCACCCAGCAACCCAAGTGGAGGCCCTGGTATCTGGAATATATTTACTTTATACAATTGAAACTTTGTAGCCTGAAGTGGAGCCAAGCCTCCTGCTCAGATTCAGAGACACAGAAGCATTGATCAGACTTTCAAACCTCAGAGAAAAGGTAGGGGAGAGTGGGGAAGAGATCAACCAAAGAACTTGTATGCATGCATATAAGCCTAACCAATGGACACAGACACCAGGTGGGTGAGAACATGAGTGGGTGGGGGAGCAATTGAGGGATAAGATCACATATGTAACACCTTAATCAATAAAGAAAAAAAAAAGACAATAGACAAAAAGTGTTGGAGACTAGAGAAAAGAAAACCCTTGTGAGCTGTTGATGGGAATGTAAATTGGCAGTTACTATTAGAGAAAGTATGAAGGTTCCTCAATTTTTTTTAAAATAGTAGCAATACCATATGATCTGGCAATCCTATTTTTGGGTGTCTATCCAAATGAAATAAAAAACAGATTATCAAAGTGATACTTGCTCCCTGTGTTCATTGCAGCATTATTCAAAATAGCCAAGACATGGAAACACTTAAGTTAACAAGTAGATGAAGGGATAAAGAAAGTAATGTGTATAATATAATGTTATTCAATTTCAAATAAGAAGAAAACCCTGCCATTTGTGATAACATGGATGGACCTTGAGGGCATTATGTTAAGTGAAATGAGAGAAAGACAAGTTCTTTTTGTTCTTATATGTGTAATCTACAAAAACCAAACTCAGTAGAAACAGGGTAAAATAATGGTACCAGGAACTGGTGGTGGTGGTGGTGATGGGAAATGGAGAGATGCTGGTCAAAGGGTACAAACTTCCAACTATAAGATGAATAGCATTCTGGGGGCCTAAAGTATATACAATATGGTGGCTATAATAAAAAAAAGCAACAAGACTGTATTATATACTTGAAAATTGTTAAGAGAGTAAATCTTAAAAGTCATCATCACTAAAAAAACTAATTATGTGAGCGGATGGAGGTGTTAAGCAACTTTATTCTAAAACCTTATTGAATACATATGTGTATTATATTTCATGTTATATGTATGTAATAGATCATCACATTGTATACCTTAAAACTTACATATATTATATGTTAATATTTTCTCAATAAACCTGTAATAAAATAATACCAACAAAAACTGATAAAATTATTATTATGTTAGGGAAAAAAGTACTGCTTTGAGGACTAGCAGTCATAGCATATATTCAGCACATGCATTCTACAAAACACACACTTCCACATCACATGCAATGGAAAATAGATTCTGTAAAGTCTAAATCCAAGGCAAGGCAATGATTTGAAAGATTAATAGCTTTAGGCTATAATGGCTCAATGTACTCGTCTCAATTTGGTGTTGGGACAAGGGGATCTCTTGGGCCAGAGTTAATTCTTCCATGAACAGTTCTCTAATAAGTATTGCCAATGTTTGCTTCTTTGTTTTCATGTTCTCTTGCTTGAACTATCTACCTTCTGAATTATTTAATCTCTTTTTACTCTTAAAATGTAATTATTAGTCAATAACCAATCATTTGGTTAACCAATAGGCTTGTTCTCTTGATTGACTGGACCTCAAAAAGTAGTTAATTGTTAAGTCTATTTTGGATTTATCTGATTTTGTCTATTGTGCTGATTTATCATTATTATTGTTATTATTTGAATGTGTGTTAACTAAATTTTAAAGGCTTTTAGGGAATTTTTTCTCTTTTATATATACACTTAGAGGCCTGTTGCATGAAGATTCATGCAATAGGCCTTCCTTCCCCTGGCTGCTGGCTCCGGTTTCCCTCCAGCACCCGGGACCCAGGCCTTTGCTCTGGCCACAGCGGAGAAGCCAAGCCTCTTCAATCTTCAGTCGTCTTCAGTCATAGATCCTGCCAGAGTCTTCAGTCTTCACTCAGCACTTATGTACACAAATTAACAGGCCATCTTTTTTGAGTTAACTTGCATACTCACTCCTGATTGGCTGGTGGGCGTCATGGAGGTACATTCAATTACATATTTCTCTTTTATTAGTGTAGATATGTATGTATTCATATTTATATAAGTTAAATAGTTACTTAATAAAATTTATATTAAACATCTTATATCAAAAGTTATAAGAAAATGTATATTAAATGATTTGCACAGTGGTCTTTTGCTGATTAATTTATTAATACTTACTATGAGATTACTAAGTTATTATCTTTTAATGGAAATACATTTCTTAAAACAAGTGGTGCAAGGTTTTTGTATGTAAGCTCATATTAGACATTTGTAAATCAAAGCAATTTCACTAGAAGCTTAGGATGAAATGAAATAAATTACAGATGTGAATGTGCTCTGCAAACTGCATGGTGAATTGCACTGATAATTAATAAAATGATACTGAAAATTTGTGTTAAATTTTCACAGCCCACAAAGACTCTGAAATCGCTAATTCATTACACTGAAAAGCAAAGTTGGCAGGATTGCCTGAAACTCCATCCTCACCTTCATTATATATGCCATTGGCAGCCCACACACTCTTCTCAAGCCCATGATAAGATGAGTACTTTCGCAGGCCTGTGAAAGGGAACAAAAGAACATTTGCTTAGAAACTCAGTAGACCAGAAAGAAAGACAGCTGAAAATTATTAAAAAGAGTTTTTCATGTTGACTATCGTTGCTGTAAAACTATTATGTGGCATAGATCAAATTAGTTATGAAAAAGTATGTAGGAGGACATAACTTTCAGTTAATTGCATTAGAAACTAAACAGGTGGGTAGGCTCTATTTGCTGTTATGCAAGCTGATTTAGCTGTCATCTTTGAAAGAGCTTAGAATGGCTACATTTTCCAATTACATTTTCCCAGGGTGAGTAACACCGTCTTTTATATATCCTGCCCACCCAACTTTAAAAGCTGTATCTGACAATCATATGTAGAAAATTATGAAAAAGTCATGGGATACATCCTCATAGATCATCCAGGAATTCCTAATGTTAAGTGGAAGCTCCAATTAAGGTCGTGGCAGTAGAAAGTAAAATATAAGCAATATTACAAAAGAAACATCAGGATTCTACAGTTGGCTGAAGAGTGTAGAAAGGGGAGAGATAAAAATTAAATAAAAAAAGTAGTTTGTGCTAATTTTGCAAACACTAGGAGACCTGAACATGACAAACGTTTTCCATTTACCAAGTCAGTTGAAAATTTAGGCTGGTGTGAGGCACTATAGGCTGTTCCAAACATAACTATGGGTTAAGTTTGGAGCAATTCAGTACATGTTATAATTTACATAAATAATCATTCTGTAATTTGTAATCTATCAGGAGCCTGAGAGAGAGGTAAAAGTGGGAGACATAATTGAGATGTTGTTCACACAGAGGTCAGGACTTAACTTATACAGAGATCACACAGAGGACAGGACTTAACTTCCAAGAAGAGAAGGATAGGAAGAAAAAAGTACATGAGGGCAAGACAGATGCTTAGCCAATATTTTCAGCTGGTTGGCAGAAGGAAACCAGTGAGGAAGTGAAGAGCCTTAAGTGAAGTGTTTTTGGGGAAAAAGCAACTATGATAGTTTCAGCTCTATATTGCAAAAACTCTATATTCTAAATGTAGTTGTCCACTATGTATCACTTTCAAAATGCTAGTCTGTGTCAGAATATGTATCTGGCCAAATGTTTCATATCCTGTATGAAAAACAGTTATAAAAAGTTCAATAAAGAATTTTGAAAGAAGATACTTACATTTGACTATTTCATCATCAGAAACACAAAAGTGAATTGAAATATTTCACTAATTTTTTTTAAGTAAAAGTCTCTTCAGACTACTTGTTAAATATTAGATATTAAATTAGCTATTGATGGGGAACCCCTCCTTTCACAGGCTTCATGAGTAAGGCAAACATTGTTTGTAGTCTGAATCATGGAAGAATTTACATTAGTCTTATTAAATCCCTTAAATAAACTGGCCAATATGGACACCAAAATCATCAGAGCTAATTATAATCTTGAAAGAGGTGAGGGAAGGAAGGACAGCCAGTGCCAGAAGTTGCTTATTTTAAAATGCTGTGACTATTCAATGATGCTTGCAACCACTAACTCATTCAAGGAATGATGATTTACAAACTTGACTGAATCTAAATCACATACTATCAATGCTGAGACACAACAGAATTTACAATTATTTTCTTGATTAGAATCTAATTTGTGTGGAATATTGTTATTTTTTTGGTTTATTTCTTGTTTGTTTGTTTTTTTCTTTTCAAAGAAATAATGAAGCAGTTCAGAATGATACTGAGTCCAGACCAACTTGGGAAGTTCACTCTTCCTTAATTTCTCTTTCTGTATCTAAAGGGATTGAACTGAGTGACCTAAACTCTCTTTCTTCTTTAAAATATTAACTTTCCCACTTACTTAACTGGAGTTATAATAATTTTCTTATCAACCTAGTGTAACCTGACCATTCACATAGTTGTAATATAGATATGGATATGGGTATGATATCTGCAATATAGTGTGGTATGGCATTAAATGTAAGCATTAGATTTGAGTGATAGATTTTTTAGAAAAGTTACTTTATGGGAGGTTTAAAGGATAATATGATATGAGCCATGTGGGAAATAAATAGAATACTTTATGAAATATAAGAAGGCAAGAGTTCTTCTTCTAGGTGGAAAAGCTTTTAGGAGATGGGGAGAGAAGAGTAGATGGTTGTTTAGCTCAAAGATAGTAGTGTGTGTGTGTGTGTGTGTGTGTGTGTGTGTGTGTGTGTGTGTGTTTGCTATTGTGAAATATTATACAGAAATGTGAACACAACATATAAACACACAGGCTTTTAAGCACTTATACAATAAATACTCAAGACTGAGTATTTGTTGTTGATTGGACCACAATAGCAACACCATTCATAGCAACACAAGTTCACAGCAAGTACTCAAAATGTCAGTACAAACAAGGGTACATCACCAGGCTGAGAGAAAAACACAACCACAGGATTTAACTTTTATGGAGCCAAATAAGAATGTTTCTGAGCATATTTTGTAACAACAATCCAGTAAAATTAGAAATTAATTATAAAAGTTTCTAAAAACCTAATCTTAACAATTGAATAAGGGAGGACATCAAAACACTATTACAGATGGCAATCATTTCTTAGGAAGGTCAGATGATATTAAGAGAGTGGCCAACTGAGTCATTGTATCTCTAATTTAAATAAAAACACAATTTGCTTTAATTTTAGTTCTCATCAAGCCTGTATGCTACCATTTTAAAAATTATTTAAATCACTGATCAAGGCCATTTTTTTTTTCATTTACTAGGTTAGGAAATTAGAGGCCCAGAAAACCCAGTTACTTGACCAGGGTTACAAGGTTATGAATGAGAGAGGGCAAGGATCCATGTGCCTAGCTAGGGCAGTGGTAAGGAAACTCATTAGTCAACAGAGCCAAACTCAACAGTGCAATGATTGAAATTTCTTTTGAAAGCAAAAAACTGACTTTTGCGCATGGGCTATGAAGTTTCAATCACACTGTATGTATGCACCCGCATGAGTTATTTTGTGGAAGAGCCACACTCGAGGGGCCAAAGAGCCTCATGTGGCTCATGAGCCTCAGTATGCCGACCACTGGCCTAGACTGTTAAAGTTTCCAGCTAATCACTGGGGTAATTCTGGATTTTTGATTGGGTTGCTTTATCTTATGAAACTCAACATTATGAAGAGGTAATTAAGTACTGCCATTTTCCTAACAATGATAAGAGGTATATGATGCAAGAATTAGTTACTTTTGCTGAGCCGAGCTCTTGAGTATATATGAAAAGACAGGTTGGGCTGTCTTTGGGAATTAGCACAAAAATTTTTAAACACATCTGTCCTGAAGAAGAATATCACCATGAAAGCTCCCAGCTGGTTGTTCCTGTATGACTGCCAAAATATGAACAAATAACACCCCCTGGTCTTTTAATAACATAAGGCAGAGTCTGATGTGTGATCTGGCTCTAAAGAGAACAAATAAGGTAAAGAGTTACCTGAAAATTGCATGGATAGAACTGTACAATCTTGCCCACTATGGACCAATCTATCTCCTCTGAGCTTTAGCTTCCATATATGCAGTGAGGGAGAGGGGGTTGATTGTAAAAATCACTTTCAATTCTTCCTATATAATAAAGATGTAATATTCAAATGGTCATTATGCCCTGAAGAGTACGACCAACTGTGTAACAACTGGATGGCAGATCAGCGGGAGGGTGGGGCAGTGAGCTACAAGCAGGTGGCAGAGAGCTATAGGAGGGGGTAGGGCAGCAAACTATGAAGAGGTTGGGGGGAGGGCAGAGGGAGCTACAGGAAAGTGGGCAGTGGGAGAGGAGCTACTGGAGGGCAGCAGTGAGCTATTGGCAAGCTACTGGCACAGGGATTCAGGCGCAGGGCTACTAGTTTGTATATTCTTGGTTAAGTTAGTTGAGTGTGCAGTTTTTGTTCATATTTTTTTGTGTTTTCAAAATCAGGATCAAGGTGAGAAGAAATAGCCAAAAAGGAAAATATTAGCAATTGAATCAACCCCTTGAATTATTATTTTCCAAAATACCATATCTGATAGAACTGTAACATAACCATAAGTATTAAAATTTCTTTTGAATAGAATAGGGGAGATGCAAAATATTGCTTTTAAATATGAGGTGTGTGTGTGTATCACACTTACTTCATGCATATATACCTGGGCACTTAAACTATGAGGTAAAATCATGTCAAAATGGGAACTGATCTTCAAATTCATAACAATAACCTCAAGGAGTACTTAATGTAGCCTAACAGTCAAAATATATTTCCCTGATTATCTTATTTTCCCAGTCTCCAACAAAACTATTTCATATTTTATTCCCTCACTTCAAACTCTGTCTTCTAACACCTCCTCTCCAATCCTCACTTTGAGTTGATGATTTGACTTCCTATTTCACTCAGAAGATTAAAGCAATCTGAAGAAAACTTCCACAGCTCCCACCTACCTACTGGCATCTGAACTCATATATTCTGACTTCATTGTCTGATACTCAGATACACTAACTGCACTTCCAAACTAAGGCCATCTCCTCTCCTTATGCAGTAGTTACCATCCTCTCAGCAACCTTGGGACATCAGCCCACTAATTTCCCCATGCTCTCCCTTACAGAATCAAACTCAGATTCTGCTCCTCCCACTCACCAACATGCAAACCTGCTGTTTCAGTTCCTGAAAACACCACCCAAGATTTAAAAAGCAACTTCTCTTGATTGTAGTTCTACTGTTGGCTTCTCCTCAATTTGTGTGTTCTCATTTGCTCCAAAATCCCACAAAAGCCAGGTCAATAGTCACTATTTCTAATTCCTTTTTTTTTTTTTAATCTTCTACAATATTTTTTTTTGTCTTGTAACTCCACTGAAACTACTCCCTAATGACAGCTTCAGTGTCCAAGTCAATAGTCAATTCTTAGCCTCCAGCTCATTGATATATTTAGGGCATGTGACATAATTTGTTGTGCCTTTCTAGTGGATACACTTCTCTCACTTGGCTTCCTGAGTCACAAGTTGCCTTGGCTCTTCTCCCACCCCACTGCATGCTCCTTCTCGGGTTCCTGTGTGCATTCCTCTCATCTCTTGACATGTTAACTCTGGGAAGGCCCATGGATCAATCTTTGTGCCTTTCTCTTTTCTATCTTTATTCTCTATCCTTAGTGATCTCATCCTCTCTCATATTTTAATTTTTTAAATATATTTTTATTGATTTGAAAAAGGAAGAGAGAGAGAGAGAGAGAGAGAGAGAGAGAGAGAGAGAGAGAGAGAGAGAGATATCAATGATGAGAGGAATCATTGATTGGCTGCCTCCTGCATGCTCCCTACTGGGGATTGAGCCTGCAACCCCTGACATGTGCCCTTGGCCAGAATCAAACTCGGGACCTCTTGGTCCACAGGCTGATGCTCTATTCACTGAGCCAAACCAGCCAGGGCTTCTCTCATATTTTTAAATATTATGTATGTATATATATATATATATATATATATATATATATATATATATCCTAAGTGCACACCGCCAGTCCAGATATATCTCCCTAACTACAGGCATATGTCACATGTCTGCCTTCTTCACATTCCATTGGATCTGAAAGAACCATGTTCAAACTCACCATTTCCAAATGAGCTTCTGATATTGCTCCCAGACCATATTATCCCATGGTTTTCCCATCTCAGTTGAAAGTAAGTTTGGGGTTGACAGTGAATAGTCATGAGACAGATGAATCTAAAATAAATCCAGCTACTGTGACTCCCCTGCCTGAAACCCTTCACTCAATGTAACTCCCACTTCACTCAGAGTAAAAGTCCAAATCCTTGAAATTATTATATGACAACAATCACTACCACGCCTGAAATAACCTTGCATGGCATTGTAGATCTAAAAACACATCTGTTTCAGGGAAGAATTTTTTCCACAGCTTCCAGTTTCCATGTGTAGATATTACAGTAGAGTATACTTTGACCTCTCATCTCTTGGGAAATTTTTAATTTATCTAAGTATGTGATTTGAAAGTTTGGGAGAAAACGGAACTAGTAGTGCTTGCTTCAGTCATTTCTTCTTCTTCATTTTAGTCCATTCCTCTCTCTCTCGGCACCAAATTTATTGACATTATGGGGCTTCCTTGAGATTCCCAGCTATTAATGGCTAGGTGTCAGATTCAGAAGGAGAGGAAACTGGGCAAGATCATTTGGCCACACATCAAAGTCCCAGTCTTCTGGCTTTCATCAATTATACAACTGACCTTTAGATATCCATCTGTCGGTCTCTAAGTCTCTAGGTCTCTATTTCTCAATTGTTTCAGAATTCAGACAGGGGAGACAAAGGTGCTATCCATGGAGTCCATTAAAATGCTAACATGCTCAAGGATTGAGAAACTAGTTTCTAAGCTTCCCACTGTTGCACGTATAGTTTGAGGGCGGGAGGGCTTTAGTGGAAAAAATGGAGGACTGGGGTCAGTCTTGCCTTATAATATCAGAAGTGTTACTTACTATATCACCCTGAGTCCAATAATTCATGTACCTCAGCCTCTTTTACATGAGCTACACAATGAGTAATGAGTCCTTTGCTGCATTGTTGTGAAATTTTAAAAAATAGAATCAATTTAATAAATGATTGAAATAAAGACAGAATAATTTCTTACCAATGTGTATGAGAAAGATGTCTATGACAATCAGAATAACTGAGCGGTAGCAGCATTTTGGGGAAAATGACCAGTCTTTTATTTTGAAGAAAATGAAAAATAAATTTTCTTCTTGCTAAACTGAAGTTGACTAGTGGAAGAAAAAAAGGCATCACAAATATGTTCAAATCTACAAGAGCTGATGGAGGTGGGTGGAATAATCTTGATTTATCCAGCCGACTGCTGTATTCTTCATAATTACAAGTTGTAAAGGTTTATGCAAGAATATTGTTGAACATTATTGGGCAACAAACCAGTAAGTATTTGTTTGTGCTAGAACAGTGACACTCCCTGGTTATTCCTGATATTGACAGAAATACTGACTACTAAAAAATATCCTTTTTATAAAGCAAAATTTAAAATGTTCCTATAGATGTAGCAAAGTATAAAGGTAATACCCAAGGATATCTAAAGGTAACAAAAGGAAATATTTAAATACTTCGGGGTAAGAAGGAATTCAGATGTGGAAGAGTTCAATTATGGTGGGTACTAGTATTTGGCCAGAAGAAAGAACATAAGCATCCAATGATTGCTAACTTTAATTTATAGGAAACAATCTCATTAATTAACCCCTAAAGTATACTTTGTAAATATGTGAACCAATACAATTTTTAGAGATATTCAATATGGAGTAAGCCACCTTGTTTGTGTATTCCTATCTCTAGAGTTCCCCAAATATATTTCGGACAGTTGAGATGTATAGTAGCCCAGTGGTCAGCAAACTCATTAGTCAACACAGCAAATATCAACAGTACAACAATTGAAATTTCTTTTGAGAGCCGAAAACCGACTTCTGCACATGTGCCACGCGTCTCAATAACAATGTAAGTGCGCACCCCCACGTGGATTTTGTGGAAGAGCCACACTCAAGGGGCCAAAGAGCCGCATGTGGCTTGCAAGCCACAGTTTTCCAACCACTTTAGTAGCCCAAGAAAGGATTCATCATTACATTAGTAAGCCTAGATAATCTATACAACTGTTCCAGCTCCCAGTTCTTCATACTCAAAGGCTCAGAGCAAACCCATATTCATGTATCTTGGAAGCTAATAATATTTTTCAAAATGAAACGTATCACATATATATATATATATATATATATATATATATATATATATATAATCAGTTACCAATACTAAAGAAAAATAATCTTACTATCCACTGCCATTTTATTACAGAGAATATTAAACCAATTCATTTTCCTTTTTGTATTAATCCCTCCCTATACACATACACACACACACACACGTATTTAGGAAGTGAACATCAGTGGCAGAACCATTCTCTTTTCCAGTTGGCTTTGCGGTGTATTTATCACAAGAGAATTTTCAGGCTCATACATAAAAACAGAATCTAGAGGGAGTCAGCTCTGTAGTTGGAAAAAGAAAAAACACACACCAACAATCTCATTCAGATCATGGAAGGTAGAAGCACAGGTGAGGGAGGGTGGGCAAAGGGTTGGCTCAAAGTGTTCATTGGGCTCTGTTTCTCAGACTTCTTTTCAAACAGTGACACCTGCGAGAGCAACCCCAGAGATATATTAAACGACAACTTTAGAAAGTTTCAGTCTGATCTGTATCTGATGGAAAGATGAGTTGAACTATTTCCATAATATTCAGATCTATTACATACATGTCTGTTGGGGTTAAGAAAGCTTTCTTCTGTGACTGTACTTTTGCATTCTGTTTTCAGAGACCCCTGAGCTATTTCTCCCACTGTAACTTCAGCATGTGCAGAACCGACCTGTTTATTTTCAGACGGGCAACGAAAGGTTGATTTCCCAGCAGGCTGAGCTAACAGCCATCTGTTAGGGTGGAACAGGGTCGACTGGAAACATGGTATTTGCCACTTTGTCTACTATCAGGAGGCCACAAATGAAATCCAAGGGCCTTTCAGAACCACAACACCTTATGAGTCAGACTCCTGGGAAGAAGGCAATCCCAAATTAGAAACACTCAACTCACTGGAAGGGCACTTCATCTATCTGCGGGTACCTTAGGGACTCCACTCTGAGCGATGCTTTCATCACTCATGCTCTTCCATGGACCGCTGTGCTGCGGCTGCTGCTGTCCTCACACAACAGTTCATGATTGAGCACATAACAAAGGGCAGGGACATTCGGGGTCGCCCTTTCTGGCGTGCATCTGAAACCAACACTTCAGACCCAACAGAAATGATTAAGATTCTATATGTAAAGTGATTAGCAGGTCAATTGGCACTCAGATGGTTGCTGTTATTATTGTTGTTCTATTTATGCTTGTTTTCTATTATTTATTAAATTGGAGATACCGTGTATGACTCAAGTGCTTTGAAAACTTGCTATGGTAAAAAAAAAATTATATTCATTAAGGTATATAGGAAAAATAGGTTTGGGGATCATGTTAAAAGTACCCTTTAATATTTCTTAAATATTTTATTAGATATTAGCTTAAAATAAAAAATAAAGACAGGTTGAAATGAGTTTATGTGTCTTAAGATAATAACAATAGTTTTTATTAAAATTTATATAATCTTATATGCCTTAGTTAATAAAATATTTTCAGATTGTTTCTCCACCAACAGTTTATGCTTTGTTGCCAATTGTGTACATGACAAGTTTCTTTCCCCCACCCCTTCGTTTCTTATATATTCTTCTTTCAAAAGGTTTTGAAAGATACTAGGCTCTTGTGCAAAATGGGCATAAAATTCTCTAAAAGATTACAAAGCGATGAACTTGATTAAGTCTGAAGGTGACTAGTAGGTATTACCTTTACCATAGTTACCAAAAGAGAATGTTTTAGTAAAAAGAAGATAAAACGCATTGTGGTAGTGCTCTCTAGTGGAAATTCTGAAGGCAAGACAGCTCTAACACTAGTTCTGCATTTCATAGGCTTGAGACTAACTAGTCCAAACACCCAAAAACATAATGGGAGAAAGGAAGATCAGTACAGTATTCAAAATGTGCATTTCTTAAGGCAATAAATACAGTAAAAAATTAAGTTATATTCTTCCACTTCTAAGTTGAAGAATAAAAAGGAAAGTTAAAGCTCTCTCACTATTATTCATGAAATGGATATAAAATCATTCACCTCACTGGGTTGCTTTAAGGATAAACAAAATCTGTTTCTCTTTCAATCTTGCTCTTTCAATCATTAAGTTTGAATCCTCTTTCTCCTGTACTTTAACTCATGTTCTACTCAGCAGCCATTATCATTTCTATTATGCCACTCTGCTCCAACTGCTTACTATTACCTATTGCGAGTCACCTCGCAATAGGTAATTGCGAGGTGACTAGTGCCTAGTGCGAGTCACCACCTAGTGCGAGTCACCACCACCCCTACCCACACTGATGGATCAATTCCTAACTTCCCTCTATTGTGTTCATATGGTCCATGCTGCACACAGGACATTTAGCCCTATAGACTAAATGGAAAGTAGCAGGTTAATAATGTGGATTTTTTTTTCAATAGATGGAGTTACACACATGTTGAGATATATATATATATATATATATATATATATATATATATATATATATATATGCAATTTGATATGTATGCTATTTTGTTGTACTGACAACAAGCTTCAAAACTTCATATGTCAATTTTTTGAAGGTGTTAACATCATAGATATTTTTACACTTAAAAATGTAGAATTTCGTGCCAAAAAAAGAGCATTTGCTGGAAGTTTTAATTCATTATTTTTGAAGAAAAGTGCTGTTGAAAGTTATTGTATACTTCAGGAAGCTTTAGGTAAACATGCTCCATCTCATAATACTTGTGAACACTGGTATAAATGCTTTAAAAGTGGTTATTTCAATGCGAAAGACAAAGAACATCCAGGTCACCTGAAAAAGTTTGAAGACCAACAATTACAAGCATTAGTGGATGAAGATGTGTGTCAAACTCAAAAACAACTTGCAGAAAGATTAAAGGTTGCTCAGCAAACAATTTCTGATAATTTACAAGCAATGGGAAAGATTTTAAAGGAAGATAAATGGGTGCCAAATCAACTGAATGAAAGACAAATGGAATACCGAAAAGTCATCAGTAAAACGTTGCTTCAATGGCATGAAAGAAAGTCTTTTCTGCATCGAATTGTGACTGGCAATGAAAAGTGGATTTATTTTGAGAATCCTAAATGCACAAAATTATGGGTCGATACAGGTCAAGCATCAACATCAACTGCAATGTGAAATAGCTTTGGAAAGAAGACAATACTCTGTATTTGGTGGGATCAGGAAGGTGTGGTGTATTATGAGCTTCTAAAACCAGGTGAAATCGTTAATACTTACCACTTACCAACAACAAATAATCAATGTGAACCAGGCTTTGATCATGAAATGACCATAATGGGCCAGAAGACAAGGCAAAGTAATTTTGCTTCATGATAATGCACCATCATACACTTTAAAACCAGTTAAAGACACATTAAAAGATTTTGCCTGGGAAATATTAACCCACCCGCTGTATTCACCAGACCTTGCTCCTTCATATTGCCACTTGTCCCAATCTACGGTACACACACTTTCTGAGCAGCACTTTAAGACATATGAAGAAGTGGAAAGTTGGGTTTCTGAATGGTTTGCCTCAAAACAAGAAAAGTTCTATTGGGATGGTATCCACAAATTACCTGAAGGATGGGGAAAATGTGTAGCTAGGGATGGACATTACTTTGAATAAAGTACTTTTGATGTTTCTCTTGAAATTATTGTGTTTTCTTTGATTACAAAATCCGTATTATATACCAGTACAACTGGTATGTCATGTCAGCCGCAGATTCAACTGTGAAATTGCTCCCACTGGACGTAGACCCTCCTTGCCCTGGCCACCAAGGTTGCAGTGATCTGGAGCTGCCTGTGCCCCCATGTCATACCAGCCACCTATCCACTCAATTTGGCACAATGCTTTTCTCTAAGTTGCCTCTGACATGTTATGATATTTTAAGTCTCAAGGTCTTTTCACAAAGTAATCCCCACCTGTGACCATCTTTTTCTCATTTTTCTTGTATATGGTTCTCTCACATTTGCAGGTCTGAGCTTACATGATGTTTTAAAGTTATATATGTATATATATATATATATATATATATATATATATATATAATAGTTATGTTTTAAAGTTATATATATATTTAAAGTGTTATATATATATATAACTTTATATATATATATAATAGTTATGTTTTAAAGTTATATATATATTTAAAGTGTTATATATATATATATAACTTTATATATATATATATATATATATATATATATGTTTGGTCTCCAAGCTCTCCTTTTTTTTTCTTTCTCATAGCACTCTATTTGTTTCCTTCAGAGTACTCATTACAATTTGTAGTTATTAATTAAATTGTATATTGTTTATTCATTTAATTACTTAACATGTTTATTTAATTGTTTATTTCCCCTTATTAGAGTTTAAGGTCCCAGGTCTGTCCTTTTGATTATATATTTCTAGTATCCTGGATAATTGTTGTTCTTAAGTACTTATTGAATAGATTAAAAGATGGATTCATTAAAACAAAACAAAACAAAAATTCTCCGTGCAGGTCCACCTGAGTGGGCCCTCACAAAAGCTCAGTCCTTTTCTCTTTCCTGGAAGATGTGGGCTTTATTAGTTCTCATTTTTCGTAGCAATTATGAGCTACTCTTTATGTTGAACTAATTGTTAAATGCTTTAAATAATTA
The DNA here is from genome assembly GCF_964339955.1 of Pipistrellus hanaki. Lineage (NCBI taxonomy): Eukaryota > Metazoa > Chordata > Mammalia > Chiroptera > Vespertilionidae > Pipistrellus > Pipistrellus hanaki. Next base: position 58,991,357 of record NC_140511.1, on the reverse strand, counting down.
ACTAAAGGTATGGTCCTTCTGCTCTTGCTTGCAGAACAAAAGCATAGTGAAGATAATAAACTTTAAGCACCTGGATCCCTCGTATTCCCTGACAGTCCAAGACTAAGAAAAGATGCTAAGAAGCATACTCACATTGTCATATTTTTTAGTTTTTTTTAAGATACAGTTATGCTAACAGACTGGTACATGAGTGACATCAATTCAAAAAGGGTTCAAGAGAAGTTCCGGCACAAGAAAATGTAAAATTCAGTGACATCACATAGCATATATATGAAGGGAAATCAAATGAGGTTTTTCCTTTTTTCATAGAAACCTAAAAATTGGCATGGAAATATTCATATTGAATGAGTTGTGGGGAAAATTTTTAAACAATAACAATGTTAAATATTTGATCAATGAATTGGGAGGAAGCAGTGAATTGCATTTCAATTTTTTTCTGTAGAAAAAGTTACAAAAATCCATAAAAATATTGAAGAAGTATGAAGTAAAAATGTAAGAAAAATAATTATAGATTCATGACAGGTAGTTACTTGAGACACTTTATTTTCCTGGACTTTGTAATTTTTATTTTTTGTCATCTTTTAAAAATGTATAAATTGTTTTTGGTTTATCATTAACTTTCCAATTCTATATTTGTAATTTTGTATTTTTTTCAAAAGCCCCTAAAATTAAAGACTACTGGGGCTTCATTAAACTTGAAATTTTCTCCTGACACTTGTTTGAAGTGATAAATAAGTATTGTTTTCAACTGGATGAATTATATATACTGTGTTATTTTATTTAGCCATCTGAATCATGTTTTAAATGCCACAACCTGACTTGTGTAATGCCAAGAAAAACAGATTAAGTTGCTTTATTAAAAAAATATATTATATTTTTTAGGAATAAATAAATGCACATATTTAAACACTGAGAACATATAGAAAAAATATTTTAGGAAAAGATTAATCCAAAGTGAAATTACTATGCAGAATGCAGGCCATGGGGGTCTCTAATGTTATTAGTAGCTGGCAACACATTTGCCCCTGATATATTTCCTACCAGCTCACAAAGAGAGATACACACAGTCACAGGAATCAAATAATCTATTAAAGAAAAAATAAGAAGAAATCACACAAAAAAGTCTGTTTGTTCAGGGAAAGCACAGTTCAGATCAGTCCCTGAGTCTCAGATATATGTTTCTCTTCAGAATATTATGAGAAGGACAGTCCATGATCCTATGGATAGTATTGCCAACTATTGAAAACAAGGAGTCTTAGAATCTTTTGTCTAACACCTTGCATTTCAGGCTGATGATATAATAATTTCAAATTGAAATTCAGGAAAAAAAATAAGGAGTTCTATCGGTGGCCAAATTAATGTAACCCCAAGACGTGCTTCACAGTTCCCTGCTGCAGATATTAATTCCAAAACAGGCTAAACAGCATGTAGATGCAGAGTAATGGATTCCGTGTTTTGCTTTGGCCTGGGAAGATAAGAATTACAGCTGATCTAGGTGGCTTTATCATTGCCGAGCTATAGTTTTCTGCTGGATTTGGGAGACATCTTCCAAAGGAGATGAGGATCCTGCAGAAGAAGGTTGTTATAGAACCTGCCTGACCCTAGTTGTAGGAAGGGCCACAGAAGGACAAAGGAAAGGTTTTGTTCCTTCAACAAGATTTTCAGAACCTATCAGCACATAACTTGGTACTTGGGCTTTGCACTTCAATGTACCTTTTTTTGATGAATGTTAAATATCCCATACTTTTCTTGCCAAAATATGTTTGATAAAAAAATCTCCTATAAATGTTTTTGCTGACACAGGTTTACCCAAGTAAAAATTACTGGAAGGGAGTAAAAGTTATTACACATATTTACTCCAGTTCAGAATATCTTTGCCAAATTTTAGTTTCTAAAGCTTAAAGTTTTCCATAATCTTTTAAACTAAGTGTGAAGAGCTGGGACCGGTTTGGCTCAGTGGATAGAGCGTCGGCCTGCGGACTGAAAGGTCCCGGGTTCGATTCCGGCAAGGGCATGTACCTTGGTTGCGGGCACATCCCCGGTAGGGGATGTGCAAGAGGCAGCTGATCGATGGTTCTCTCTCATCAATGTTTCTAACTTTCTATCCCTCTCTTCCTCTCTGTGAAAAATCAATAAAACATATTTAAAAAAAAAAAAAAAACTACGTGTGAAGAAGAATCTCTCTCAAGTCATCTGAGGTGGAGTTTGAATAGGGTTGCATCTAATAACATTTTGGGAGGGGGGTCCCTTTAGGCCTACCTTAATTATTTTAGCCTCTCGATTTTCCTATTCTCAACAGGAGTTCAGATGGGGTTGAAAATATTTCAACAATATGAGGAGAAAGTAATTATTTCCTATGCATACATTATTTTTAACAAATTGAATGCCTGCTATAATATTATATACACCTGATGATGTTGAAGCCAGTCCTCCTGCCATTTATAAGCTTATATGACCTTGGACAAGTTACTTAGCCTTTTTATATCTTTATATCTTCATCTGTAAAAGAGAGATGATAATATTACTCCATAAGCTTATAGTAGGATTTAAGTGAGTCACTACACAAAGAGTACCTTGAACAGCGTTTGATACACAGTAAAATATTATTACTACTATGTGCCAAGCGCTGGGGATAAAATAATGACAGTGACAGATAGGACACATGTTCTTTCTGACTTTGGCAGCTGTGGGAATGAGCCTGTCAGATCTCTGACTCCAGGGAGCATGAAAGACGGGCTGCCCAGTTGCTGTGCTCTAGAATCTATTACTGCTTTTTGCGATGAGGCTTGTCAGCTGCTCCTGCCAATAACTGAGTGGAGTGGGGATGCCATGGAAGCACCCGCCTGGGAAATGGAGACCTGTTCCCTCGGGGGATGTGGATTCCAGGCAGATTAGCAGTTAGCAGGGCTTAGGAGTGGTGGAAGGTGGGGGGTTGGGGGGCAGGGGGAATGTGACTATAAAAAGGCAGCACAAGAGAAATCTTTGTGGTGACAGAATAGTTCTGTATCTTGATTTAGTAGAACTACACAACTTTATGCATGTAATAACATGACATAGAACTATACCCATGCTGTCCCAATGTAAGTTTCCTGATTTTAAAAAATGTTTTCATTGATTTTTACAGAGGAGGAGGGGGAGGAGAAGAGGAGAGGGGGGAAGAGAGGGGAGGGGAGGGGAGGGGAAAGGGAGTGGGAGGGGAGGGAGCAAAGAGAGTGGGGAGGAGGAGAGGAGAGGGAAGAGGGGGCGAAACATTGATTGATTGGCTCCTGTATGCACTACCACTAGGGACCAAATCCACAACCTGAGCATGTGCACCGATCCGGAATTGAACCTGCAATTGGCAACATTTCAGTTCATAGGACGGAACCATTCTCAATCAACTGAGCTACACCAGCCAGGGAATATTTCCTGATTTTGATAGCATACTCTGATTCTATGTGAGGTAACACACTTGGAAAAGATTGTCATAAAAAATGATGAGAGTAAAGATCCCCTGAAAAAAATCCCCTCTTTATAAAAAACTGAGAAAACTGGCAAACCTTGTCAGAATTAACTTGACAGACACCACTGACAATGTCTTAGAAGAGAAACCATAGGTAGAATTAAGTTCCGAGTATACCCACCAGTGTATGTTTGGAAGCACAATGGAGCTTATTTACATATTAAATCAATCCTTTATTCATAGAAATCTTACCTAAGTGTGTTTTGATCACAGGTACACCACCGGGCTTTAAGCAGATCCTCAAAATCTCAGCCTACTGTCTTAAGTGATGATGTAGTGGAATGTTTAAGGCACATTAGGAAAAGGAAGACTTAGGTAGGTTTTACAGAAAAGATAATATTGAAATCAAGTAGGAGGAATGCTGTGTTTGAACAAAAATCTGAACGAACAAAGGAAGAAAAAAGGGGGAAAGGCATTTCATATAGAAAGAACAGAATGTGGGAAAGCATAAACACATGAATGGAGATAACTTGTCTAGTTACATGTAGTTTAATGTGGCTAAAATCTCAAAATTCAAGATGAAGAAGTAGCAAAAGATTAAAAAGATTGTTTTGACCAAATTGTGACAGCCTTATTTATGTTGCCATTAGAAGTTTATATTTTCACTTGTTGGAAATAAAGATCTAATAAGGTTTTTGTTTTTGTTTTTGTTTTTTAAAGGGGGTTGATGACAAGGTGAGAATTCAGACATTCTGGGAATCAAAAATAGATTCCTTAACATTAATAAAAAATAGTTATATTATATTGGAATTTATCTATGCTAAAGTCTAGATATAGTATGGACAATTCTCTCTCCTTTAAAGTTGCTTCTTCCATTTATACGATGGGAACGCCCTTTTAGTAAACACTCATACACACTCTTAAGGCACTTGCTAACTGCTTATTTTTATTAAAACAGTCTGTGTCATCTCATCCAAAATAAAAATATAAGAAAAATCCTCACACCAATGAATTATTATTTAGTAAACTGTGAAATACCTATTTTTTGTGCGGATGAATTTATTTCTGACATAAATTGTTCCCTATCCCACGAATGAAGGCAGAAGCAAATATCTTCAGCGCAATTTGAATGGTGACCACTAGAGGGCAAGCTTGCCTCACACTCTGACCCCCTAGCAATCTGCTGCTTTCATTCAGAGCATGACAGAGCAATCCAAGTGACCTGGACCTCCGAAGAGGTTATGGAGACCCCATTACTCTAGGAGGAGAGGTCAGTCTTTTAAATGACAGAGATGAAATATCATTTGAGTGACTCTAAATTCAAGGTGACCAATTATACCCATAAAACCCAAAGGTAATGGAAAGCAGAGAGGCAAAGAATGTCATTTTGAGGGAGATGACCTCCAGAGGGAGAAGAGGGTGTTGAGTTGGTTGGACAATGTTTGCTTTACAAAAGACATGAAAGCACTTTCACACACATTAAACTGACTATGAAAACATATTCTAGCCTGATGCAACCCTAAGAGAAATAGAACACAGTGGGAAATGCTTTTAACTGAAAATAATAGTAAAACTATGACCACTGAGGGTAGCCATCGTATAACTTATTTGTTGGGAAAGTAATTCCTATTTGAATATAAGCATGACTAGAATAAGACAATCTATGTGCAGACAGCTTCATTTTAAATGAACATCCTTTGGAAAGAGCTATAAACGTTACACAAACATTAAGTTTGCCTGTAAAAATGAAGCTTGGGTTTCTTGAAAAGGGTCTGATGGGCCACCTGCCTCAGTCTCACCTGGGGATAGTTGCTAAAAATTCAATTCCTAAGATCCATTCCAGATTTTTCGAATCAGAATTTTCGAGGTGCGGTCTAAGTATGTGTATGGTTGACACAACCTTAGGAGGTTCTTTTCATTTGCAGTGACATTGGAGGACAGGGCAAATCATGTGGCATCATCTGGGATACCTGAATGATTGCCTGTGTGAGGCACATGGACTGGGTCTGGCTCCTACATGCTAAGTAAAGGGTCATGTGTTTGCTCATGTAAAAATACCACACCAGTGCATGCTTTTCTAAAGCAGGCAAAGCCGCCCTTGTGTGGAACACTCTGATTTGATCACAACCTCTGCTAAGCATTGTATGCTGGTTGTATTTCACTCTCCCTCAAACTGGTAGGGAAGATATTATTTCCTTTTACAAACCAGAGAGACTACAGCTTCAGAGAGGTCAAGACATCTCTTTACTGAATGATATTATTAGTAGAGCCTGATAGTGATGGTTCTCTGGGACATTATCAATTTCATTTCAGGTGTATTTTTTAGAACATATTCTTTTTTAAAAATACACATTTCACTGATTTTTTTACAGAGAGGAAGGGAAATGGATAGAGAGTTAGAAACAATGATCAGCTGTCTCCTGCACAACCTCCCTGGGGATGTGCTCACAACCAAGGTACATGTCTTTGACTGGAATCGAAGCTGGGACCCTTCAGTCCAAAGGTCAATGCTGTAACCACTGAGCCAAGCCGGTCAGGGCGAGAACATATTCCCTGTGCAGAACAGATCCCTTAATAATTCATACTACTCCCAAATACACTGCGAAGCCTTATTTATTATGGGATTTCTATTTCTATAATTTATTCAGAAATAAACAGCAGAAATTTACTTTCTCACAGTTCTGGAGGCTACAAGTCCAAGGTCAATATGTCAGTAGGGTTGATTTCTTCTGAGGTCTCTCTCCTTGGTTTGTAGTTGGCTGTTTTCTCCCTGTGTCCTCACATAGTTTCTCTGTTTCTGTCCTAATCTCTTCTTCTTACAAGGACAGTAGTCCTATTGGATTAGGGCCCATCCCAATGACCTTATTTTAACTTAATTACCACTTAAAATGCCTTATTCCCAAATAAGGTCACATTCTGAAGTACTGGGAGGGGAAGGGCATATTTCAGCCCACAACAGCTGTCAACACTAAGGCAGTACATGGATTTAAACCCAGTCATGTGACTCTGGATTCTGTGTCTGCTCTGGACAACTCCTGGCTCTTCCATGCCCTATAGACCTGGATGATGACTGTCAGGAGCTAAGCTGCCAGCTACTAGAGAAGCCAATTAAAACAACAAACCAGCCCTCGCCAGTTTGGCTCAGTGGACAGAGCGTCCTCCTGTGGACTAAAGGGTCCCAGGTTTGATTCCCATCAAGGGCTAGTATCTGGGTTGCAGGCTCCTCCCCAGCCTAGCTCCGGTGTGTTTCTCTTACATCAGTATTTCTCTCTGTCTTTCCCTCTCTCTTCCACTCTCTCTAAAATCAATGGAAAAATATCCTCAGGTGAGGATTAAAAAGGAGCCCATAAAAAACAAAGAAAGCAACACTCCAGCCTTCAATCATTTACTACGATAGTATAAGGATGAGGTTAAACCAGAGAAAACACTGGCTCTCCCCAACCCCAGTCCATTTCCCCCATCAAATAGTGCTGATCTAGGATCAGCTGGATAGGCAAAGGTGTGGTAGACACCTTACTAATGAGAGGAGAGAACCCAAAGAGGGAGGGGAGTGGGAAGATGGGAAAAGGCTAAGAATAGACAACTATTCTATATACTGAACCAGAGAGGACAAAGAAGTATCTTCAAAATCCTCTTCTATCACCCTTCAGACCACTCGGCAGAGTTGCCTCAGTAAGGCCTCTGCCCAAAGCCTCTGATAAAGAAGCCTTTGCCTAGGAGTGCCTATTCTATGAATGCTGATTATATGACTAGTTTAGGGGGTGAGGGAGTTAAGTTCTTGAGTCCCACTTCCTTCAAGGACTACAGTGCCTTAGTTGGAACCAAAGCTTGTGTGAGAAGCACAGTTTCCCTTTTTCAGACTTGCTAGGTGAAGCTTTTGTAATTGTCTGTGGCTGGGCCTGAGAGGTCACACAGAGGTGTTTGCCCAGGATCCAGACTACTTAATAACGGAGTGTTTAAGGGTTAAGGGCTCTTCCCCCATGACTCTCAGCTTGTTAGTTGTGAAAAAAACAAACAAACAAACAAAAAATCACCATTTTTATACATGTGGAGTAATTTTTTCCTTGGACCAGATCATCATTTTATTTGTCTTCATCGCATTATTGCAAAGGCTTATTCTTACTCCCTCCCATTTCCATTAAGCCTCTACTGTGATGAGTGGGACTGTGGAGAAAATCATGTCAGTGAAATCATTTAGGAAAGGATTCTGCTTAGCATAATGTAGTCCTTGTGGTTGCACTGATCTGGAACTAGGAAATTTATAACATTTTTGGCAGCCAACAGAGATGGCAAACAAGACTCTTGGAACATTAGTTCTAGCAATCTCCTCTTAATTTAGATGATAATTTAAAAAGTCAATAGGCGGTGTTATATAAATATGTCAAGGCTGACACTTCGGCTTAACATTCCAGTAGATACAATTTTTCAGGTGAAAAGGGCCTTTGGGATCCTTTAAGAAGAACCTATTATGTCAAAGGTCTCTGGAAGGCATACAAACATTGATGATTATATGAATTATATACAAGGCACCATCATTAGGGCTTTCGATAGATTACTTGATACAATGCTCAAAAAAATCACATGGATAGATAATGTCACCTCCACTTTGTAAATGTTGAAACTGCCAGAGACTATACAATGATACTATCAATTCCACTAAATTACTTACCTGTTGCTGAATTTGAAAAGAGACTTCTGGCCCTTACTTTCAAAAGGAGAGAATATTACAGAAATGATTTTTATAATATCATTTTATATAGTTAGCTGATGGTGATGTTTTTTAACTCATGTATAAAACATGAGCAAAGGAATTTTGCAATATTACCTGGTGAACCTAAGATAAAGTAAACTGATAAAGCAGAAAATAATATTGAAAAAATGTTTATTTCATACCCATATTATTGAAATAATTATTATGTGATATAAATTATCAGTGATGAATTTCTGGCATAATATTTTAGGTAACATCAAGCATTTAGGGTTTTAGAGTATTGCCTCTACTTCATACATGCTCTCAAGGAAAAAAAAAAAACTTTTGATGGCTTTGGAGAGTGATGGAACAATCTCAGATAAATTTAGTTGAACAATTGCATATTTGGGTGTATGCTTGAAGGTGGTTCTTATATACACTGAACTTGAACTTTATACATAAAGCCTGGGCTTCTAGGTAAGTCTAAGCTAAATATTCTAGTTTCATTTCTTGGAAATATTAGAAAATCTACTATATATTTTTTTCCTTTGACTAGCTTGCAGAATTTTCCAGAAAATCTGTTTTTACCACTTTAGTCCACATGATCCCACCATCCTGAGTTGTTGAAGAAAATATACTATCTGGCATTTCTAAGAACAGAATCAATAGTATTTATTTTTTTTAAGGAAGTTACATAATTTTATATGGAACTAAATATAATTTATTTACTTTTAACAAAATAAACCTGAGATTATGGAATCATAAAGTAATACTTATTGTAGCTGAATTTAGGTCTTTAACAGAATAAGAAGTTATATTAGTCATTATAAGTATAAAATGATAATTGTGTCCATTGTTACTTTCCTTAAACTTTGCTATTTTTTCAGTTTCCACAGTAACTGTTGAAATCAATATGACGTGAATGAATTATATAGAGTCACTGCAGTCATTCAGAAAATATGGGATTTTCTTTGTAATTCAAAAATAGGCCAAGAAAAATTTTAGCCATTTTCTTCCCCTATCTATATTCACTTTATTACTCAAGATCCAATCAGGAAAACAACAACAACAACAACAACAACAACAACAACAACAACAAAACTATTCTAAGTATTTAAAAATAAAGGACATTTAAGTCGGTGAACTAAATACTCTGGCTTTGGAAAAGTGACGGAGCTAAACAAGGGATGGTATACTATCAAGAAATGAGTAACATTAGTCAGGAAACTCTTCATGAAGTAGAATGACAACAGGAAGAGACAGTGTTGCTAGAGATCCAGGCCAGGAATCCTAGTAGAATCTGAAAGCAGGACATGCTTGTCAGGTAGGAGCTGGAACTGAGGAAGAGTGCAGCAAATGCAGAAAAAGTGGAGCAGGGTGTGTGTGTAGGGAAGGGATTAAGGGGGCGAAGGCGCGTAAATTCCCTGGTTTCTTCCCTTTGGCTGCCCAGTGCACAGCCACTGCCTGCAGAAGCTTGATGGCAATGCAAATGGGTTAATGTGACTCATAAAAGGATGGGGGTGAACTCAGACATAACTACATAGTTGAACAGCATTTTAAAAAGTTAGATCTCCAATCATTTTTATCTGATACAAATTTACACTTTGGATGCTGGAGAGTGAACCTGGAACAGGGGACAAAGAGGTACCCTTGGAGGAAGCAGAGGGCTGGAAGGACTTGCTGAGAGAAAGCTTGGTGTTGGAATGAGGAGGATGGTCAACCAGGTAGAAGAAAATCACACTGCAGATGAAAATAAAGGCAGAGAGTTTAGGAACCTCATTCATTCAGTCACCCACTTATTCAGTAAGCATTCAACGAGTGCTATTATATTTAAAATATCATGTCACTCACGGAAACACATATAATATCAACCTCTGTGGTCCCGTAACACTCACAGTGTAATAGAAGCTGAACACACAACATCAATTTTAATGCAGTCTCCTAAAGGTTGATAAAAATAAGCACACTGGATTATTGGGCCTCAGAGGAATAGCAACTACACAGAATAAAAGTCAAATATGCCACTTGATTTTTGTCTTAATGATAGTTAGCTGGCTGAACAAGGGTGTTGGGAGAGAAGGAAATTGCTTTCATCTAAAGAAAACATGCATAACAATAGGAAGGTGAGGAAATGCATTTTCACAGCACTGCAAGGAGTTTGGAATGAATAAAGAAAAACATTCTTATAATTTTGATGATGCTGGAAAGGTCAGAATGGGCCATGTCATGAACAGTCTGTGGGCTAAATGCCTCTGTTCTTTTGTTTCAGGCAAGTATAGGTCGTGAAGAACCATCTTCCTCATTTATATATCACTCTGCAGATGTGTAGCACCTGCCATCATGGACAATAATGCTGGTTCTAGACTTGAACATCATTTGAGTTAAAGTGACACAATTGCAATGACCTCATACCCCTGACCATCCTGTGACAGCCTGTGCTTCTGGTCCACTTTATACCACAGAGCACACATTATCCTGAGATCTAGAAACACCTTTGAATCCTAATCTAAAAGTTTGAGGATACAGCTATACACACAACATATTTGATAACATGCTCTCTATCCTCTTTATGATGCTTAGGCATTACTCTTAATTTTCCAGAAATGAATCCACTCTTCTTTCAAAACGCCAAGGTTTTTATGAAAGGAAAGACAGGAAAATGGAGATGAAAGGCTAATTTTTAGATACGTGTGCAACTGCTAGGCACATAGATCAGTAATGAAACCATACACAAACGTTGTCTTTTCAATGAAAATAAAGAAAATGGTAAAAAGCCATTCCACAGTGACTGATTGAAAAACAATTTAATCATTCCCTTTTGACATGCACTTTAAAAGTTATTTCAGCCTCTCATAATAGCCCAAAAGGTACATTCTCTTATTTTGTCTATGGAAGGTTCTCTTAAGGCATAGAGAGACTCTTAGAGGAGCTTTTTATAAATTACGTGAGGTGTAAGATTTACTGTTTCACTGGCATATTATTCTATTTTAAGCTAATTTTCTGGAAAGGCACATTCTTTTTTAAGCTTCTGTGCCTTCGTAACTTTCTACTGAGACACTTCAAAGAGCCTTCCCTGCACCATAAACCCCACCCACCAAGGGCCTGTGGGATTCTGCCAAGGGCCTGTGGGACTAATAAAAGTGAAAAACAAAAACAACCCAGCATACAAAATAACAAAAGCACAAGGAAAATTTGAGCATTGTGTGCATTAACGTTATCTGTAGCCATGGAACAACAAAGAAAGGCCACAAATAGTTGTGTGGACTTAGTTTGGGCTGGTGTCTAAACCCTACCTCCTTGGTATTGGAGGTATTTACTTGGGGGTTAATGAATGCAATGCCTGAGTGAGTAGAGTTAGGAACTCTGGAATCAGATCTTGGCTCAGCTCCAGGATGTCTTCTATTTCTAGTTTCTGGTTGTTTTTATTGTTCCCTATCTAAAAGGTTATTCTGCTTCTCTGAAAGTTTTAGATTTCCCCAAGAACTGTTGTATGCTGGGCTCTCTATTCTCAAATTTCTGTTCTCTTATAGTCTGTTGTGGTGAGCAGTACTCAACCACCTCACTCTATGACAGAACAGAAAAACCTCTTTGAGGTCTCAATGTCCTAATTTGTAAAATAGGATGATACTTATATTTACAACTTAAAGGTGTGCTATAGAGATTACATAATATTTATGTGAAAATGTTTAATACAATTTTAATCTTGTATCTGAGTGCTACTCTAAGACTCAGAATTCATCGGAATGGACTCATAACAGATTAGTAATGTCCTCATTAAAATAAAGAGAAAGGGGCAGTTAGGACTCAATAACTCAAAGATGAGGATCTTATCAATCTACAGAGTGGCTGTAATCAAACTTCAAATTTGGCTCTGAGCTTCCTGGAAGAACTATAAAAGATTATGAAATCATTTATTTTCAAAAAGTGAACTCCCTTTTTATTTCCAAGTGTCCTTGCACAGTAATAAATATTTGTTTCATAAGTATGTGTTAAATAGTTGACTGATGTAAGTGCTTAATAAATGTGTAGTATCATTATATTACATTTTGAGCAATAAGAATGTTCAGCGAAGCATCTCTCTGTAAGTTAATTGTCCTGATCCATATAAGATAGGAAACAATGTTATACCATGGAGACATTACTCAAGGAAAAAAATCATAAGTGGTTAGTTAATATATACTTATTCTTGTAAGAAACAATACATCAGTTTTTGCTCTGTAAAATGTAGTAAGGATACATTATGTGAACATATTGTAGTTTAAGTATGAAAGCTTCACGAAATGAGTACTCAGACTACCATCTCTGAAAGACAAATAAGATCACAAATGTAAACAAAGAGGTAAACTTCATAATTTTAATAATTTATACTCTTTATAATTTCAAAAGAATTTTAAAAGTCAGAGGGAGACAATACCCAAAGCACATGTATTCAGTGGTGTTGTGTTGATCCACACAATAGGAGAAACCTCCAAACTCAGTCACAAATCCAACATAATCTCTTTCAGACTAACTTTCAGAAGTATCCATTACTACGATGGAGCAGAAGTTTCCTCACAAGTTGTCTTATGTAAACACAGGGTTATTTCTCGGATTGGGAGAAAGAGACATTTTTTTGCACTGTTTTTTTCTGGGTCTTCCCATTTTTGTTATGGTGTTGACTCTGGTCTTTACATTTAGTGGTTATTGTTGAAGACTGGGAATCTCACACAGGATGTTGAGGTATAATGAGGGATCTCTTTCCTCACAATGTGGCAGAAGTTCAAATCTGGGTGAGTGCCTAATCAAGAGAATTATTCAGTTGCTATCACACATTAAGTTTAGATGAAATGTGACTCATGCCATTTATCCAGGCAGTCAATATATATATTTTTTTATGAAACCGGAAGCCAAGAAAATAAAGTATTTTTAAAGATAATTCTGATATTTCATGTCTCTAGGGACCAGTTTCAATGGAAAAATTTCCACGAGACCAAGGAACATTGGGACAAAGTATAACTATGGTGCTTTATATAATTTCCACCAAACGCAGTTTTCAGCACTTACTCAGCATCATTAAAATAACCCAATGCTTTGTTTTTCTATAATAAAACTGACTAATGAAACCTCTGAAAACAGCTATACTATCTAGGAGGCCTGGGTCTGATTAAAAGTGAGCTCACTGCTCCCACCTGAATCCTAATGCATAATCTTTATATTCGGAAATTATGTGCTCTTTTTATTATATGCACAGAGGCCATCACGGGAATGAAAATTTTAATTGTTAGATAAATAACAATAATAGGTAATACTGTAAAATGTGTACCATATGCATTGCATTGGAGATACATTCATTTATTCTTCACAATAGTTGTGTGATGTGGATGTTATTATTATTATCATGATTTTACAGATGAAAGGGAACAGCAGGATTAACTAATTTGCTTAAGGAAGTAAGTAAGCCAGAATTTCAACCCTGGACATCTGAATCCATAGTGCATGATCTTAACCTCTATACTATGCTATACTACACTACACTAGTCTATCTATTGTAAATACATGGTTTTCTTCCCAAAGTGTCCATTTAATTTAAATCCCACCTAATCTGTGTAATTCAAATCCAGTTTTGCAAGACTTCAAAATCTTAATCATTCTAACTTATTGTGCTTGGAATTATGAGGGAGGATGGGCTAATTTAGAGAGAGAATATTCAAAAATTAATATTTATGAATAATTGAATTTGATACCAACATATATGTTTTTCCCAAGTTAAAAGGTCTTTTAGGACTATATGTATCCCTATTTCTGACTCAATAAGGGGCACACAGCAAGTGGACCTAATACTTATGATGGTTTGGGATTTTTGACTCCTGAGTGTTTCACACCATCAAATCTCACAGGTATGAAAAAACACACACATATCTCCTCTTAAAATGTTTTATTGTTTTAAAGATTTCAAAGCCGAAAGCTAAACTTTTCAACTCATTGGTTATACCCAAGTGGAAGTGGCTGTGTGAACTGCTATGCTGAGAAGGCATGTAAGGAATCAGAGGAAGAGAGTGATATGGTTGAAGACAGCTGTTTGCCACAAGCACATGAAGAATACAAGTAGAATCATGCTAATAAAGAATCTGTCTTCATCATAGAGCTCAGGATAGATCAATGAAAGTTGACAGCGTCTTATAAGATGCAAAGAGAAGAAACTTAATATTAAATACAGAGGTGAATTACTGATTACTTCGTCTCTGTTTCCTACAAATGCATTTTATTTTACAATACCCATTTATCAACCAACACCTTACACATTTCTTGAACCAAAAAGATGCAAGCATGTGATCTCAACTACGACCAGCAGATGGCAGTAGTACACAGACTCACATACAAGGTAGTGCTCAAAGAAAATGCTTCCTAATGGAGGCAGATATCAGATGAAAATAGTCATAAAATGATAGTAAATGCATGAGGCAATAGTAAAAAGTTTTCAGTAGTACATTTAAATTTTTTATCAGAGCTTTGTCTGAATTTTTTAATTGAAATTTAAGAATGATATAGTTAGTTGTAAAATTCATTTAACTGAAATAAAATAAGTCGTATTTCTTTCCTTTTATTAAAATATAAACTGTCATAAGTGTTCATATGAGTCAAAGAAAATTTCATCTAATTTAGAAGTGCTCAATATATACACAGTAAAGTGTAGCAAGGTAACAACTTCACATCATTTAATTAAAAGACTGAATATGGATATAAGGGGTTAAGGAGAGTCTTGAGGGGGTTGTATACACTAAGGTGACCCAAGCAAAAACTGTTCCTTGTGGCACTTGAGCCAAGAGATGATGAATAGTTGCAGCACAGAAGAAATTGGATTTGTTACTTCTCTGCTTATAATAATCCAATGGCTTTTATTAATTTATTAGAAGCCTGGTGCACAAAATTTGTGCACACATAGGGTCCCTAGGCCTGGCGGATGATCAGGGCTGTCAGGGCCTTCCTTCCCTGACTGCTGGCTGCTGCTAGGGCCTTCCTTCATTCCTCACTGCCCCCTGGTGGTCAGCATACATCATAGCAAGCGGTTGAACTCCCAAGGGGACAATTTGCATATTAGCCTGTTATTATATAGGATAAAAAAATTGGTAGTATACATTTAAGTACCTTGGATATCTGGTTGCTTCTCACTTCTCCTGCTTTATTGCTTGCTATTGTTCTATGTATACTCCATGCTCCACATATAGAGCATTATTTTCTATGCCTTGTACACATTATTTGTTTTTTGTGTTTTTTTTTTGCACCTCTTTCCTTAATGATCACCTATTGTGCTGCCCTCTGGAATGCACAGCTCTTTTCTCTGAAGTCCATTCCTACTAATACTTCCTATCTTCTCTCAGGCTTCATCCCTAGTGAAAGCTTTTCTTGACTTTCGAGAGCATGGTTCAGTTGTCCTGCTCCTGGGCTTCCAGGCTGCTTTGTCCATATCCCCCTTGAATTTTAACCACACCCGGTTCTCCTTGACTATTTACTTCTCTGATCATTCATCAGGCCCTGGGCCTTGGACAACAGTGGCTACTCATTCACTTGCCATTACCACTCACCAAGCATTTCAAAGTGCGCACTGCATGCCATCTGTGAGGTACCAGGGGTCCATTTGTGATCAAGCTCCATGACTGTATCCATAGGAAAATTGGTCTCTGGGCTCGTTATTTCCTGCTGCTCTTCCCCCTTCATGTCTTCCATTGTATACTTACTGGCTGGCATTTGGTTTGGTTCTTCGATTGCCTTCTGCCCTCTTTTATTCTGCATCCTCTATTCATGAAGCCTGGAGCTCACATCCCCATGCTAGCTAGCACAACAGCCACTGCATTACCTTCTTGTAGAAGTCAGTATCTCAGGGCAGCCTGCTGACTGCGTCATATCCACGAATTTCACCACCACTCCCTGTGCTCCTCGAATTATACCAAATCTTATAAATAAGAAATGAGAGAGGTACTTCCAAATTTGACATTAATCCTAAAACTTTATATGGCATTACCAAAATGATTGTGTACCTAAATATAACTTTTTTTTAATGAAAATAAGCTACTTCAATCAAGCATAATAGAGGAGATAATAAATATATTAAAGGAAGAGACTATACAATATTTTGAATCCAGAAATTACAGGGAAATTTGATAGAATGTCATGTAGTTATTAATAAAAATAACATGTTATTATATTTTCAGTGTATGTTTTTGTGCAATTTATCAGTATTGAAAAAAGCGTAATTGTAAATTACTTTTTTCGCTAAAAATGAATGCTTCCTTTCTTACCAACTATTGCATATATAAGGCCACACTAATTCTACAAGCTTTAGGTTCTACAAATCGGGAACCATTCCTTATTCTCAAGCCAGAAGTTCTATTTGAATTTTCTCTGAAACATTTATGGATTCTATCTTTTTCTGGTACTTACTCATTCTTGAATAAAGTTGAATTACAACATGAAAAAAAAAAAGTGATTACAGAGAGTAAAGAGGGGTTTTTAAGTAGAGAATCTTTTCTTGACATGACCTCAATCAGCAATTACAAAATGGCTATTTTAAAATTTTACCACAAAAAGAACATGCCTTTTTTTCATAATTTTAAATTTTATTTGGTTTACATTAGTCTACATGAACATATAGGTTACATGTGTGGATTACTAATTTACAAAATCTGTATATAGGACCATGTGCCCACCACCCAGAGTCAAATCTTCTCCTGTCACCTCATATTAGGATCCCCTTCTCCCACCCCTACTTCCCTTGGGCAACCAACACACTGCTGTTTGTGTTCATGTTTCAGTTTTATATTCCACGTATGAGTAAAATCATATGGTTCTTAGCTTTCTCTGTTTGACTTATTTCACTTCACATAATGTTCTCAAGGTCCATCCATATTGTTGTAAATGACCCTATTTTATCCTTCCTAATGTCTGTGTAGTACTCCATTGAGTATATATACCACATCTTCTGCATCCAATCCTCTATCGTAGGGCACTTTGGTTATTTCCAACTCTTGGCCACCGTGAATAATGCTGCAATGAACATAGGTGTGCATATATCTTTGCATATAGATGATTTTGAGTTTTTTGGGTATATACCCAGGAGTGGGATTGTTGGGTCATATGGTAACTCTATTTTTAATTTTTTGAGAAATTACCAGACTGCTTTCCGTAGTGGTTGTACCACAACCTCTCCAACACTTGTTGTTGCTTGTCTTGTTGATAATGGCCACTCTAACTGGTATAAGGTGGTATCTCATTGTAGTTTTAATTTGCATTTCCCTGATTGCCAGTGAGGTTGAACATATTTACATATATCTACTGGCTGTTTGTATGTCTTCTTGAGAAAGGTCTATTTTCAGGTCCTCTGCTCACTTTTTGATTGGATTGCTTATTTGTTTCCTGTTGAGTTTTATGAGTTATTTATATATTTTGGAAATTAAACCTTTGTTGGAGCTACTGCTTGCAAAAATCATCTCCCATCTAGTTGGCTGCCTGCTTGTTTTCTTTTGTTGTCCATTTCTTTGGCTGTGTAGAAGCCCTTCAGTTTGATACAGCCCTGTTCATTTATTTTTGCCTTTACCTCCCTTGCTTATGGGGTCAAGTCCATAAAATGTTCTCTACCACCTAGGTCCATAAGTTTGGTACCTATATTTTTTTCTATGTGACTTAGGTCTTATGTCTCGGGTCTTATGATTCATTTTGAATTAAGGTTTTGTACTAGTACACAGGGACAAACTGCAGTCCAGTTTCATTCGTTCGCATGTGGCTGTCCAGTTTTCCCAGTACCATTTGTTGAAGATACCACCTTTACTCCAATGTGTATTTCTGGCTCCTTTTGTCAAGAATGATCTGTCCTCATATGTGTGGTTTTATAGTTGGGCTCTCTGTTCAATTCCATTGATCTGTGTATCTGTTTCTCTGCCAACAACACGCCTTTTTAATGCTCACACTAAAAACAGAACCCAAAACAACAGCAGCGATTGGCTTTAACTATAAGCAAAAGAATAGGGGCGCTGGCCCTCCAGGTGTCCTGGCTCTGGAGTTGCTACCTTTTGTTTCACTTATCTTGGCCATGCAAATTGGCAAACTACTTAGCATTATTCTGTCTTGAGGAAAGCATTCATGAGAAATAACTAAGAGATTCCAGGGGACAGAGCTTTGTTTATTTTGCCAAAATAAAAACAAGATATGACTTCCTTTTGCACTGTTGGTTATTGCAGATTTCTGCTCAAATAAAACAAATACCAAGTGCAAAAATGGAATGATTAAGCAGGCTTAGATAACAGTAACACTTGAATATAACTCTTTGAAGTTCTACCCAAGTTTCTAAACTCATATTTAAAACTTTCCATCTAAGAATATCTTTTCCCCATAGGTTTAACCATCTCCTGGAAAAGAATGTTTTAGATGTGCAGTGCTGAATTCTCAATCAGGGACATCTGGCAACACCTACTAACACTTTAGTTGCCATAAATAAAGGCAGTGGTGGTGGTGGTAGTGTTAAATTCTACTGGTATCACTGAGGCCAGGGATGCTGTTAAATATCCTACAATGATATCTTGCAGCAAATAATATTTTCTGACCAAAAATATCAGTAATAGCAAGACAGAAACACTGATGTAGCAGATGGCAAACACACAAGCTGAAATGTAATGTGACAAGTTTTCAAATGATGACCATGGCTGTCACTTTGCAGAATACCATCTCTGCCCTCATCTTTTCAGCTTTGTTTCAAAATAAAAACTATGTATGTGCCATGGTCTGGTGCTAAGGGTTTACATATCATTTTCTTTTGAAAAATTTAATAGTTTGGAGGTTTCTTCACTTCTAGTTCTCTTCTGAGTTTTGCACATTTAGTTACTTTGAAAAAAAAAAAAAAAGCTGTTATTTGGGGGCGTTCCTATCAGCACAACCATTTGACAAAAGCAAATTTGCAGTGAGCAGAATGCTGATATGAAGCAGCCCCAAGGGACTTAAAGGGTCAGGAGGTCTGACTGAACATAGATAATTGCTAGGGAAAAAGTGAGAGAACAAAGAAGAGCCCTGGGAGGGTGAGTGTCACACAGTAGTTGAAATTCTTGTTGGTTAAACGTGAGTAGGAAGCAGCATGGGAAAATATAGTAGAGAAAAATTCAAGAGATTGTACATTTAAAACAGAAAGGAGAGCCAAAACCGGTTTGGCTCAGTGGATAGAGCATCGGTCTGCGGACTGAAAGGTCCCGTGTTTGATTCTGGTCAAGGGCATGTACTTGGTTGCAGGCACATCCCCAGTAGGGGGTGTGCAAGAGGCAGCTGATCGATGATTCTCTCTCACTGATGTTTCTAACTCTCCCTCTCTCTTCCTCTCTGTAAAAAATAAAAAATATATATATTAAAAAACAAAACAAACAAACAAACAAAAAACAAAAAAACAGAAAGGAGAAAGGGAATAGGGTTAAGTAAAAGAGGGTAAAGGGGGATAAATGGTGACAGGAGGAAACTAGATTTTGGGTAGTGAACACACAATGCTCTATATCAATGATATATTATACATTGTACACTTGAAACCTATATAACTTTATTGATCAATGTCACTACAATAAATTCAGTAAAAATAAAAAATAAAATGGAAAAAAAAGAAAGTAGAGAAAAATAAATCAGTCAAGGGTTCTTAATGTATCCAGGAGAAGGCCATCTCATAAATACTACTAGGCACACCCCATGCCATTCCTCCAGGCAGCATTCGGAATTGGCTGCAACAGCCAGTCTTGGTTAGCTGTGTTTGGCACAAAGTGCCAGAACCAATCCTCCTTAATAAACTGTAATCCTGCTAATGTGTACCATATGAATAAATTTAAGAAATGGTAAGGTTATTGAAAGGGGGAATTCTTTATAGGATAGGATAGCTGAAGCATGCATCCTTGGCTGCTCACAATAAAATAATTAACATACTGGTCACAAAAGATATGACCTTCTACACTTAACATTTTCACCCATACATGCACATAGACTGCCATCCTTCCCTAACTCCAGTCATTTAGACAAGAACATAAACACACACACACACACACACACACACACACACACAGCAAATACCTTAGTAACGGTTAAGAATTTTTTTTAAGTTAAAATGTTTAAAGCAAGGTAACAAATATCTAGAGAAAATTTGAGTTTAAACTTGCATGTATATTTCAAATACTTTTATACCATGTGCTATGTCCCATGTTTTTGTTCTAATCACTCAAAAACTATTAACCAATTTGACTTTACATCATCTCTATGAATAGGTGCAACCATTATTATTACAGAGGAGGAAACTGAGACACAAGAAGCTATTTAAAGCTTGTCCAAGATCAATTAGCTGGTAAAGGGAAGACATGGGATTCCAACCAAGATGTCTGAGTACAGGGTCTATGATCGCACTATGACTCCCTAATCTATACTTTGAAGTCCATCTAACTTCCATAGGAAGCACATCACCTGGCAGAGGCTATTTTTACCTCAATCTGTTGGCAAGAACCATAGGAATTCAGACTCCTGAAAATTCAGGCTGAGAGAGAAGGAGAGCAAGAGGATCTTTAAATACTCTGTCCTACCCCCAAGCACTACTTCAACATTTTCATTGCCCATCTATAACAGCTAAAGGACTACAAGTAAAAACTAAGGAGATCTGAATATAGTATGGAATTTAGTATACAAAAACATATAAATATCTGTTTATCAATTATTAATTGTACAAATGCACCACACTAATGCAAAATGTTAATAATCGTGAACACCAGGTGTGGAGTGTATGGGAACTCTGTATTATTTCCTGAATTGTTCTCCAAACCTGCAAAATGTTTATTTTAAAATATTGAAAGGAAAAGGAAAAGAAATAGAGTAAAGGAGGGAATATGAAGAGAAATCAAAATATTCTGCCAGTGTGGATCCAAATTTACATATATTGTTAGTTAATATTGATGCCATATATGTTGTGATTATTACTAGGTTGCATTTATTTTACTAAAACAATTATCCTTCGATGTAAGACCAAAATATCTGTTCTTCTTCTGGAACTATCAATCAAGAGCACTGCTCAGATCACATCACTGACCTGCTTGACCACTCTCAGTAGCTTGTCTTCCCTGAAAGAATAAAAGCTGACCTTCCTGTTTTGACATTTTTTTAATTGGTCCTGGAATAAGGCAGAATAAAAATCCAACTGAAGACACTAGATTAGAAGGAAAAACTAAGCCAAAACAAATTATAAATCCTTGGCTTAGCTGGGGTATAATGGTTTTAGGTACTCTCAAAAGTGAATTGTCAAATTCACTCTTGACCTATCACTTCAATATAATCGACAGTTTGGTGTGCATGGAAATAAGAAAAAAAAAACATTTAAAAAACTGTTTCAATGAGCTATCTAGTCAATGTAATAATTTTACAACATAGATAAGAAAATGTGAAAACTAAAACGATGGCAAGCCTGGGCTGTGGACACATGGTGGTATATATGTGACTTTTGGTGACATTCTGATTCAATGAGAACTTATGTACTTTAGAAAATATTTCTGCAATTTTGTTTTATGAAATCTTTAAACACCTGAGATATGTGGCTTATGAATGCCAATCACTAATTCTCAAAATTTAACAAATAAATGAAGGCAAAGGTATCCTATCTAATAAAGAGGGAACATGCAAATCGACCATCACATCATCACAAAGATGGCAGCACCCATAGCCACAAGAGGGTGGTGCCCAGTTCCCTCAGCCCCATCAGAGTCCCCCAGTCTCAGGGGTGGCAGGCAAGTGGCATAGTCTTGGGGCGGGTCTGGTCATGCCGATTGCCTGGCATTGGAGACTCCAGTCCTTTCACAGAAAATGGGTTGCCTCAAAAGTTGGTTAAGCTTCTTAGGACAAAAAGCATTCAAAATCTTTGAAAAGGGAATTCCAATATTTATAAAAGTTTGGACTAGACAATTCAAGGTTATTTCCACTACAATCTTCTATGATTTTGTGATATTAACATTCTGAATTCACATTGTATCAGCTGTATTGTATGTAAGCAGATATTATTTAAAGAATGGACATTATTATTAAAACAACTCATAAAACCACAGTGCTTGTATGTTAAGGACATTCTGTGTGATTTTCCTAATGGCTGGATTTAATGCCCCTAAACAGGCAGTCAGACATCCCCCGAGGGGGTCCTAGATTGGAGAGGGTACAGGCCGGGCTGAGGGACACCCTCACTCCTGCCCCCATGCACAAATTTTGTGCACTGGGCCTCTAGTATATTACTTAAAGGTTTAAATGTTTTTGGGGTGGTGTTAGTCTAGAAAGTCT
Organism: Pipistrellus hanaki; assembly: GCF_964339955.1. Taxonomy (NCBI): domain Eukaryota; kingdom Metazoa; phylum Chordata; class Mammalia; order Chiroptera; family Vespertilionidae; genus Pipistrellus; species Pipistrellus hanaki. Next base: position 58,968,927 of record NC_140511.1, on the reverse strand, counting down.
CAGAGATGAGAATGTTTTGAATCATGTATTAATTCAGTAAATCTGTTCATGCTTCTGTTGTATACAAGAACTGAAATAGCTCCTACTTAATTAAACAAAACATCATGATGAAGAGCCACTCCTTGTCCCTAGGAGTCATAATATTTAGCACTTTAATTTCCGCCTTTTATGTGATTGCTAAAACACATAACATGTGTAATCATTTGTTTACTAGCCATTTTCTATAGTTCCCTAGTTCTTCCATTGGCTAAGTCATATTGCATCTTTAATGATCAGTAATCTGTCAATTCAAAAGTTCACAAAGAGCACAATGTTTTGCTCAGCCCCAAATCCCCAAAACTTAGCACAATGTGGCACAGAATGTTCTAAATAAGTGTTATCACAAGGGTTATAGCAATCTACAATGTGAGAAATACAGAGAAATAAACATGTCATTGTGTTATATGATGAAGATTTTAATAGACTGACCAGCTAACAAGCTGTGTCACAAAAAGCTTCACAGAGGAATAAATACTTGGGAGAAATTTCAAAAAAAGGAGTTTTCCAAGAGAAGAGGCAGAGGGGAACATATTTTTTATAGTACCAAAATATAAATAGCTACATCAATCCTGATATAATCTTTTTTTTTTTTTAAGAAAACAAAATAGACTTAATTGGAGATAGCTCTGGGTACAGGATAGCTTCTGTTAGAGCCTGATTTGTACTTAAACATTGTAGTAGCATCTATCTGTTGGCTCTGGTTCCTCTAGGTTTTCTCTGTCATTAGGCTGCACAGACATTCCTGATAACACAAGGCTCTGTCCTCATCCTTTCTCCAAACCCAGAAGGTAAGCCCAGCATTCATAACTAAAGTCCTAAAGCCCACTCTGATTGGACAATCTTAGTCTTCCTTTTAAAACAGTAAGATACTCTATGGTCAGATGAACTCACAGAATATGCTTTTATCTACTAATATCATGATTAGAATGGGCAAAGGAAGGTTTCTTTCTTTTTTTTTCTTTTTTTGTAAGAGAACATTTATTGGGTATAAAAAGTGATGACTAGAAGAAATGGGCTTAGTAAACAAGTTCTAGAGGTAAAGAAAGGACCCCTGGAACATGGGAGTGGGGAAGCTAATGGTAACGTGTCTGGAGTAAGGGGAAAGGGAGAAGAGAGAGAGGCAGGGGCATGTTCCCAAAAGGGAGAGCACACTGGGCCCTCTGTCCTAAGGGGTTTAAGGATGAAGATTTTAGGGGAGGTCCCAGGGGAATATCAATAGAATATTCAGCAGTTTTCTATGTGTGTCCTTTCAGGGTTGTGGGCTCTACTGATTGGCTGGCACCAGGACAGGAGGGCACTATTCCATGCAGATGGTGCTGACACCAGCAGTGGCTGGTTTTATTGCTTAACTGGGCCTGAAGATGAAGTACAACTGAGGTAAAGACGTTATCTCTAGGGAGGAAAGGTCAAGGGGTCTAAATCTCTGGCCACATATGCTAGAGAAGAAATGTCAGCCTGGAAGCTAGGTCCTACCCTACGATTAATTGTCCATTGTTAGGCACCTAGGGCTTTCCACGCTGGTATCTGGTCCACTCTCCTTGCAGTTGCTGATGTTTGTCTAACTGCCTACAGCACCCCCTGCTTCAAGGATCTTGGCTCTGAAATCTTTCCAAGAAAAGGAGTATAGGGTCTCTTCCATAGCTGCTTCATGATGAAAGGGGATGGTGTATTTCTTCAGAGCCAAAAGACCCTTGCTCTCTGTCAGAGGGACGATGAAGCCTGGGCATGGAAGGAGGTTGTGATGTGTCCAGAGGTGGTGTTCCCTGGGTACGAGGAGGGCTTGTAACCTGGCGGAGATAAACTGTGTTATAAACCTTACTACTAGTATTCTTGGGGAGTCCATTTGCATTTCCAGAAGAGATCCTCTTGTCCTCATGATAGATAGGAAGCTTTGCAAATGCTAGAACAACAATAATTATGACAAATGGTCCAGGGAAAGGAAACGTGTTTTAGTTTTCACTAATTCCAAGTCAAAGGATGAAAGAAAAGTGAGACATTAGTAGTTTTATTAACCAAGACTTTGACTGGAATGTCATGTCTGAGAGAGATATGCCTGGACTCAGAATGTTTCCAGAAAGCTTTAAGAAATGAAGACTGACTTTGAAGCCAGTAAGAGCCCCTTGAAGAAAGCCTGGTGCTTTGCTTGGCTACGTAGTTCATGTAGCTCATGGCAGTCTTTCCAGGTAAGGAATGAAGGCTGCTTTCCTCAGAGATGGCAAGAAAGGAACCTCAAGACATTTTGGGAACCTCAAGAATGTATGGAATTCACCCAGTCTATAGGTATTGAAGATTTTTAAAAAGAAACTTGGCTAACGGTTTTCATAAAGAAAGGGGAAATGTATACTGCTGTAATTATTATCACCACAACTGTCAAGTTATGTATTTAGTTCTAAAACCATTTATTGAAAAAAAATCAGCTTCCTCATATAAGAAAGGTTTGCCCCCAAGTTAACCCGTAAATAGAGAAACACAGGAAATCATTAATATCAGCAACTCTAACGTTACAGATTCTCAGGCAGGAAGAAATTTTGGCCCAGCTCCTAACCAGATGATTAAATATGACATCTTAGTGATTATGTAACTATACATTTTTGTTTAGGTCCCATCCTTGCATGAAAAAACTAAAAGAACATTTAGGACCCTCATGGATCCCACACTGAAAGAGATCTGAATCAGATAGGCTAGGCCAGTCTGAGGACACTGGAGGAGTTTCTGTAAACAGCCTAAGATTAGCCACTTCCTCCTCCTCCTCTTATAAATTAAATTTAAAAAAAACCCTCTTTAGTGGTAGGAAGAAAAAAATCTCAGGAACACATTAACCTTTTATATGAGGCTTAGTTTCATGTTTAGCAGCAAAAGAATATAGAGTTAGAAACCTTCTGAGCAGAGGTTAAGGCCAGAGTTTGACTTTTGTGAGTTAAGAATGATTATATGGCTGTGGGCCAAGCCTAATGTTACCAGGCCTTGACTAGAAAAACAAAAAAGCAAAGCTAAAATGGAGCTCCCATAAAAAAACAAGGTGTTTATCAACCATATGGGCAATATTATTAATTTCATATTTGAGGTTTACTTTTCTACCTGTGCTTTACTTACCTTAAATTAGCCTACAACATGGATCTTCCACTCTAGCCCAGAAGGTCTTTTCCTGTCACTATTACACCCAAAACTGGAAATTTTTCAACACATTTATCATTTAACTCTTCCTGTTGTAAATAGCAGAAGAGTCAAATAAACTGACAACCAATAAGGAAATTATTGGCCCAATAACTGAAATACTTGGAAAAAAGGCTGATTTTAGCCACAGATTAAATTAGGGGCATAGAATATATCTTCAAAGAGTAGGTTAATCCCACAAAGCAAATCCATAATATTCATACTGAAACAAGAGGTATGTATGCAGGGATGGCAAAAAATAAACTAGCAAACACATGCATATATACACACACAAATGAATACTTTATGATATCATGTACTGTGGACAATCTCTAATACCTGGGGATTCCCTTCTTCTTTCTCTTAAAAACTCTCTAGCCCTTCAAAATTTCTTTCCTTTTCTATTCTCTTTGAAACATATTGATTAGTCTTCTGAAAGTCTAGAACACATATTCTTTATCATCTATTTTTTCCTTTGCCATATACTGTATTTATTTATTTATTTTTAAAATATATTTTATTGATTTTTTACAGAGAGGAAGAGAGAGGGATAGAGAGTTAGAAACATCAATGAGAGAGAATCATCGACCAGCTGTCTGTTGCACACCCTCTACTGGGAATGTGCCCGCAAACAAGATACATGCCCTTGACTGGAATCAAACCTGGGACTTTTCAGTCCACAGGCTGATGCTCTATCCACTGAGCCAAGCTGGTTTTGGCACCACATACTATATTTAATGGTTATTTCATTTTAACCTTGAGTGATGAGTCCCAACTTACAAGCAGTTGTGTGTGCCGACATAGTTAAATTCTAAAGTCCATTGCATGGAAGATAGAAAACTTTTCCCATAAGAAACTATATAATACACGGTTTTAGTTTTCCAGGATAGCTTGGCAAAATTTAATTAATTCATCATGTGGCTGAGGTAGATATTAAATTTCTAAGTTGACTTTCCAGAGCAAAGCTAAATCCCTTACCATTCTTGAACTTCTCTTATATTAAAAGAGGTAAGAACACTGCTTTCACCTCTTGCCTCCCTGGACTTGGGAGGTAGAAGGAGGTCCTGATTTCCAATCATTTGTGATGGCTCCCATATTCTCATGAGGGTCTTCAGCAATAAAGATGCTGGAATTAACCTCCAAAAGGTGGGCTTTAGGGAGATGGCACGGGGCAGAGGGTGCAGAACAGAATGTGATATCTATGGCATATAAGCAGTGTAGCATGGATGAGGATTAAAATAGTGACCAAGTCAGGATCTGGAAGGGTAAACATTAGAAAGAACAGTAGGGAAAGAATAATATAAATAAAGAGATATTATGACATAGGAATGTAGAATATAAGCTCTGGAAGAGACTCATCTCTAACATCACTTTCAGGAAACTAAGACTAAACTGACATGAGTATTCATACAATCACTATATTGCAAAACCTCCACATAGACTCTCCTATTGTTCTTGGTTATAGTCTTCTTTGTAACTACTGATTATTGAATATCCTAATACTGACCACGTCCTTGAGCCTAAGACAAGGGATGGACTAACTACTGCTCGACATTCATGGATGAATACGAGGTGATGGATGCCTGGGATGTCGGGGTGAATAGGGTTATTACTTACCCAGGCAGTACACACATGTACACACACACATTAATGAGTGCATATCAAACTACACTGTATACTGAGTAAGTATTAACTTAATGAGTAACATCATCCTTAACACTAAGAGTAGACACCATGTTTTAGTCTCCTTTTAATTAATTCCTATTCTTGTACAATGTATTACATTTTAGTAGATCTCACAGTATGTATATTGTTGACCCATGTATAAAAAACCATTTATACACTAAAACTTCCACTAATTCCACTTATTCTCCTCACCATTTTGGGGGTTTAATGAAACGGTAGCTTACTTTTTTTATATATTTATGAAGATTGTTTTTTAATATGTTGTTGATTTTTTACAGAGAGGAAGAAAGAGAGGGATAGAGAGCTAGAAACATCGATGAGAGAGAAACATTGACCAGCTGCTTCCTGCACACCCCCCACTGGGGATGTGCTCGCAACCAATGTATATACATGCCCTTGACCGGAATCGAACCTGGGACCTTTCAGTCCATAAACTGACACTCTATCCACTGAGCCAAACTGGTTTCATCTGGTAACTTATTTAATGGAACTATTAAAACTCTACTTTTTAAAAAATAATTTTTAAAGAATCCCTACAATGAATGGGAGTTAGACTATTAAGAATTGTTTTGACTTATAAGGCAAAACAAGCTGAAAAAATAACTAAGCTCTCTATGGTTTTATGTGTGTTTGTCAGGTATTAGGAAATACGTAGCATTTGTACATAGAAATTAATGTGAAACCCACTCTCATGGCTTTGCTACAGAATTCACCAATTCTTTAAATACTTTTTATTTGAAACTTGTGCTATAGAATTAGCCAGTTCTTAAAATACTTTTGCTTTGAGACTTGTCTCCATCATGGACTTGGAAATGGAGCCTGAAACTTCAGTGACTGAAACCAAATGTTCAATGGAAAGGAAAAATCTATGAAACTAAATTATGCTTGCCTACTGTGGAATCTGATATGAATTATAAAGAAAATATGTACAGGACAGATAAAGAAGAAAGTTAAGTTCTTCAGTTTTAATGGAAAATAAACCAACAAATGATAAGACCAGGATTCTTTATTACTTTAGATGTTTAGACCAATACTCCCAGATCTTTGTCTTCTTTTGGAACTTACCATAAATCACTTTCAAGGGAGTTTGGTCTAAAAGTCATGTAGTTGTAAGAATTAGGACTCACACAATGATATGTGTATTTGGAGAACACTTGATTTTCAGATTTATTATCTCCTGTCTTTATAGCAATACATATTTGGATTGAGAAGCCATTGGGAATAATGTATATAAGTAGAACACTAGAAATTAGATATGAAAGATAGCTCATATATATTAAATATTTATTCAAAATCCATTCCCTGCAAAAGGTATTTTTTTCAGACATTTCTCAACCTCATATTCAACTCTGCAAAGTGGATATCCCACTAAGTATAGACAGATAAGTACTAAATAAATTGGACAAGTTCTAAAAATCTGCCATGTGTCTGAGCCATAGCTAGAACTGTCCTGTGATTAAGCTCATGCCATGCCTCTTATCATGGTAACCCCTGGGAGGAAAAAGGCTCTTTAGGTTCTGACAATGTAAGATATAGAAAATTATAGGTTGACCTCTGTATCTAATTATTTACATGAGTTTTAGATAATATACACAGGCTTCTTGACCTCACATATTTTTAAAATATATATTTTATTGATTTTTTTTACAGAGAGGAAGGGAGAGGGACAGAGAGTTAGAAACATCAATGAGAGAGAAACATCGATCAGCTGCCTCCTGCACACCCCCCAGTGATACATGCCTGCAACCAAGGTACATGCCCTTGACCGGAATTGAACCTGGGACCCTTGAGTCCGCAGGCTGAAGCTCTATTCACTGAGCCAAACCGGTTAGGTCAACCTCACATATTCTTCAGAAGAATCTAGCTTTCCCCATCTACAAGTTCAATTTAGTCAAGTTAATTTAGATAATGCATATTGTTACCAATACATCTGCTTCCTTATTTAATGCACTATTCAACATTCAGAGTAAGTATCTCATTTCTAAAGCTTTGATTACCTGTTTAAAGATGAACACATGGAAGACTTTTCATTAGCTACTTTTATATGGGATAGGAAGAAAATAGAAAAGTTTAATTCCCAGCACTCAAAAAAGATCAACTTTTCTTGTCCAAATCCTAAAGTAAAATTCCCACCTGCTTCTGAAAACCTAATATCCTGAGATGCCTGTTTAATGTCAATGCTTAAAACTAACACAGCCTCACTGCATCTAAGACAAATCCTGATCTTATCAAAATCACTGAACACCCACTGCCATCATATCTACTTCATATATGCAGGGTTTGATTAATTTCACAGTGTATACCAGTACCTCACTATTTTGTCTCCCACTTTTAAAAAATATTGGATTTAAAGTGAGATTAACTATAAGAGAACCTTGAATCTATTGTACTTTAAAAGAAAAAAAATATTAGTAAGCTACAGTAAAGTACATGTTCTATAATTGGCTATAAGTTATTGGTAGCTTACCTGATTCCATACTTTAGATTAGGGGTGTCGAACTCAATCAGAGAAGGGGCCAAAATCTAAAATCCAGCCTAAATCGCGGGCCGAATGGTTTACTGAACAGTCATAAACTGACAATGTCATAAACTGACAGCGGAGTGCAGTGATGACAGCGCGGTGCGGGCCACATTGCAAGGCCTGGCGGGCTGGATTTGGCCCGAGGGCCTTGTGTTTGACACATGTGCTTTAGATGAAAACCCACCCAGTACTTAAAAGAGAGCTCCTTGTCAATTGCTTCCCAGAAGGAACTTTATGAATGAAGACTGTGGCTATATTTCATTATGCCAATCTGAGAACCTCATCAATATTTTACTACAAGTCTTGATTTTTTTGTATAAAGTATTGGATAAGCCAAGGTATCGATGTATATTTAAAAAACAAAACAAAACAAAACAAAACAAAAAAACAACCACCCAGAATAAATTTTTTTCATCTGGTATCAGGACAATATGATACACAGAAATCTTTAAAATATCTATATATCTGTATCTTCTTCTATCTCTATCTCTATCCAATTTAGTGACTTCCATTAGGTATTATGCAGTAATGCAATGACCACTTAGCAATATTTCCATCAGTACTCCCTTGTATGTTATCAGAAAGGCCACTTTTTAATTCATGATTTTGATTATATACTCAATGTCTAATAGAATATTTTCAGCAGGCATTTAAATGATAGTTGTTTTAACTTTTGAGTTCTGCCAAGGCAGTCAGAGTATGCATATTATATGAACCTAGATTGCTCTTCTTGAGAGAGAATGAGTTGAAGGCCCCTAGGCCGAGCCATTAAGAGATGAGAGTTATATTAAAAAATTCCATAAAGGAAGTAAAGGTTTCTATCAACTGGTCCAACTTTGTAAAGTCATATCAGGAATAAGCAGCCCAGCTCTTTTCTGTTCACTAAGCACTTTACTGGTCCCTCTTTGGGGAATTAAAGAGAGTACAATACCTCCCTTATCCTGTAGGAGTTCATTTTCTATTTAATAAAATTACAATAAAATCTATACCTAATATCTAACAGATAAAACACTTAACTGTAAGATCAAATGCTGGAAATAAACATTTCACATTGATGTAAGTGGCATAGAAATAGGCATGCTTGGCATCCAAATTCATAGTAAAGTAGACATTTTATATGAAGGATGAGAAGAAAGACTTTTTAGAAGGGTTTGACTGAAACCTGTAAAATTTTATTAAGCAATGTCACCCAATAAATTCAATTTAAAAAGAAAAATATTCAAATAAATAGAAGCTTTTGAATCTGAATTCACCTGTATGTACAAATAAAAATTAGGAAAATAATTTATGAAGTATATAAATGGATCAATATACACTATACAAAAGGCTACTGAAGTAAGCTATAGTTGATTATGGATTACCATAATCAAAAATTATCTGGACCCTGGCCAGGTTGCTCTGTTAGTTGGAGCATTCTCCTGTACACCAAAAGGTTGCAAGTTCATTCTGGGTCAAGGCACACTAGGTTGCAGGCTCAATCCCCAGAGGGACTAGTATGGGAGGCAACAAATCAAAGTTTATCTTAACACTGATGTTTCTCTCTCTCTCTCTATGCCTTCCTTCCTCATATTCTCCCTCTATCACTGTCTTCCTTCCTCCTTTTTTTCTTCTCTCTAAAATTAATAAAAAGATATTTTCAGGTGAAGATTAAAAATATCTAAAGAGAATGTCATAATGGGAAGATTATTGTACAAAACCCTTGTTGATGAACCTATCATAACCACGGATAGAAAAAAAAATCAATTCTCAAACTTTACTGCATATGTATATAACACAAAGCACTTTTAAAATCTACATTTCTTAATTATATATAAAAGGGACTGGAATGGGAACCTAAATCTTCATGTATTGCAAGCATCCTGTTCAGTCTAATGCAAATGCTTCCAGGGCTATACTTTGGCTTTTGGGAACTACCTTGCTAAAAAAATCCTATGCTCCCAGCTCATATGGTCCTACCCTGAATAAGACTGGCAGGATGAGCTATGTCAATCACATAACATGAAGATTTTTTTCTTACAGTTGAAATAAAATATACAAAAGGTGTGATACCACCTGTTTATAGAACTGACCATATTGTGAAATAAGTCAGATAGTTCAAAATAACCTACAAACAACAAATCAGCAAAACTTCTTTTAAAACATTTAAAAATAAATGTGGGCCAAATTCTCTTAGAAGAATTCTGGGGTTGCAAAATAGAATTCATTATTTCTACAAGTACTTTTCATTGGACAAAGATTAACATCCAGTAACATCCAGAGCTATAAAGTTTTGCTAACTTTTACATTAATATTACATTGCCTTTTTTAAAAAATGAGGAAAGATAAACAATTAAATAATGATGAGATTTTATTTTGAACAATATTTAACCTATTTATTTTACAGAATTATTCTACACAGCACAATTAATTCATTATCCACATATCATAGATGTTCATTATAAACAAAACAATTTTTGACGACTGCAAACTATTAATGTATATCATTAATTATTCAAAATTGCAGAATGAGAATGAAAACTGCAATTCTGGATAATAGGTAACACCTGTAGGTATCAAAATAGAAATTCTACCCATTGAAATCTGTCAATGCTGTCATATATAGAATCTAAGTTAAGTCGTAAAATCACATAACCAAAATGAATATTCTCCAGTTCTTAATGAGAAGGTAAAAAAACACACAACATATTCTCTTTCATTTAATTATGTAAAATGAAACATAAAGAGAAGAGTTGAATGGAAGATGGCAGAACTTTTTTCTGCTGTTTGTGAATTAAATTCCTGATTTCATCAGTCATCCCTAACAAAACTAAGCATTGAAAATCTTGAGTATTAAAAAAACCACGATCAACTTCATTATTAATATTTTTCTGAGTTCAGGAATTTGTTTTCTGATATTTCACTCTATTGGAAAAACCCTCTGTTCTTTTTGTGAAAATCTAGTTATATATTTTTTGGGGGAAAATAAAATAAACAAACTAAAATTAGCATCAGCTACTCGTATACCACCAAAAAGTGACATCAAGATTTCTTTTTTACATTTCTGACATTAAAGAAGTAAGTTAAGATACTAAAAAATATCCATCTAAGGTTTAGCTTACCAGCAGGAACAGAATGGGAGTGCTGAAGTTCCAATTGACTAGAATCACCAGAGAATTCAGTCAAAGAGGTTAAAGTAAAATCTGAGTTTGAAGCATGCTCATGTCTGAAGCCTTCAGAAGAAAGATAATCCAGTTCAAACTTCACAGTTGACATTGCAAAATTCATTGAGAGCTATGTAAATCAAAGTTCACACTACTGAAATTTAAAAAATCATAGGAGAGAGAAGTATCACTGTTAGAATCAGTAACAACTCCAGGCTTTGCAGTAATTATTTTCACTTGGACTTCTAAAAAGAGATAAAATAGGCACAGCTGGTTCTCAGAAGTTTTCTGTACTCACTCCTTCCCTAAGCAACCGACTCCACCAATAAGATGGATGAGTTTTAGAGTTGTTTTTCCTGAAGATTCAGTGCTGCCTTTAAGTGACAGCACTAACCCCATCTCAGAGAGGCTGCAGTGAGAAGTAAAATGGACTAAGTGAAGACATAGAGAAGGCTGCAGAGATGCTTTTAACAACTTGGTATTATAAATTCTCATTCACATTCATGCATACAAAAAATCAGCTGGGTGGGGCTAAGGGCAGTCAGAGAATGCAACTCTATTCCACTGGGCAGCCCATCAAAGGAATGTTTTAATTTGGAAGGAAATTTATCCTAAATGATATTTCCTGGGTCTGGATTATGAGACTATCCCTGCTGCTAATTAAAAAAATGACTATAATTGTGGAGCTTGAAAGGTGAATTAAACAACAACAACAACAAAAGCTTCAGCACAGCAAAAACAAACAAACAAACAAACAAAAAACAATGAACAAAATGAAAAGAATACCTAGGAAATGGGAAAAAATATTTGGAAATCATATATTTGATAAGGAGTTAATATCCAAAGTATATAAAGACTCTAAAGTAACTCAACAACAAATAAGTAAATTGATCTTTAAACTACAAACAATCTTGCATGTCTCTGAAGAAGACATACAAATTGTGATCCAGCACATGAAAATCTCAAGGTCATTATTCTGCAGGGAAATGCAAATTAAAACCATAATGAGATATCATCTCACAAGAGTCAGAATTATCATCAGTGACTTAACAAATAACAAGTCCTGGTGAGGATGTAAAGAAAAGGGGACCCTCTTGCACTGTTGGCAGAAATGTACACTGGTACAGCCACTGTATGAAAATGCCTCAAATAATTAAAAATAGAGCTGCTATGTGACACAACAATTTCACTTCTGATAATTTATTTTTAAAAACCAAAACATTAATTAAAAAAGGTATATGCACCCCTATGTTCACTGCAGCATTACTTACAATAGCTGAAATATAGAAGCAACCTAGATGTCCATTTATAGTTGAACTAATAAAGAACACAAAGAAAATATAATGGATTAATACTCATCAATAAAAATAATAAAATCTTGCCATTTCTGCAGACATGGATATACCTGGATGTAAAGTGAAACAAGTCAAAGAGAGACAAATACTGTAAAATTTCACTTCTATGTAGAATTTAAAAAAAAAGAAAGAAAAATAAAACAAAAGAATAAACTAAACATATCAGAAACAGACCCATATATAGAGAACAAGTGTTATTTCGGCCTCACCTTTCAGACAGATCAATTGTTTTCTTTTGCTTTTGGGTTATTTCTATTTCACTGTATTGTTATTATGCATACTTTGATCTTTGCTTAGTGATTATCAAACTTATTTGAGTTTAATAAATTTGTATTTTGTCTTCTGTTAACCAATTCCATCCCAATAAATTTCATTAAAAAGTTAAAAATTAAATAAATATATTGGTACTTTGTCATTTCTCAAAAAATGCATAGACATAACACTTCTATTTAGCTCCCTTTATCTGTCTCATGACTTTTGGGGCTATAATTCTAATATATATATCTCCTATATAATAAAAGAGTAACATGAATTAACCATCACTCTGCTATTCCCACTAGCCATGCCCAACAGCCAATCAGAGTGAGTATGCAAATAAACCCCACCAAGTTGGCTACAGCCACAGAGAGCAGGAGGGAGACTTGGGTTTCCCCAGCAACGGAGGAAGCCAAGCTTTCTGCCTGCCCTAGCCGGCCTAGGCCTCCACTCAAGGCTACAAAGTTTCATTTATAGAAGGTAAACAAATCCAAACAAAAATGGTGGCAGCCACGGAGCAAGCTGGAGGCTTGGCTCTGCTCCAGGTACAAAGTTTCAATTGTAGAAGGTAAATAAATTCAAGATACCAGAGCCTCCACTTGCGTCACCAAGGGGTGTAGCTGACCTGAAATCCACTACAGGCCCCTTGCTCAGGCTGCATCACGCCCCAAAGGAACCCCCACCCTGATCCGGGACACCCTTTAGGGCAAACCAGCTGGCCCCCACCTGTGCACAGGCCTCTATCCTATCAAATAAAAGAATAATATGCAGACTGACCATCACTCCAACACACAAGATGGCTGCCCCGATGTGGACACAAGATGGCCACCACAAGATGGCCAGGAGGGAAGGGAAGTTGGGAGGGACCAGGCCTACAGGGGAGAGCAGGTGGGGGCAATAAAGCCTGCAGGGGAGGGCAGTTAGGAGCAAGCAGATAGGGAGCAGTTAGGCATCAATCAGGCTGGCAAGCAGAATTGGTTAGGGGCAATCAGGTAGAGTCAGGCGAGCGGGTGGGAACCAGCAGTCTTGGATTGTGAGATGCATGTCCAACGGCCACCAAGATCAGGCCTAAATGAATGGTTGGACATCCCTCAAGGGGTCCCCTTTTAGAGAGGGTGCAGGCTGGACTGAGGGACACCCTCAACCCCTGTGCATGAGTTTCAGGCACCAGGCCTCTAGTTTTATATAATTTCTCACATATAATAGGTTGTTCAAAACCTTATAATCAATCAAATTGATTATGAATCCAAACAAATATATCTTCATCCAAAGGCAACAACTACTGATAGAACACAGTGTTCTGATCTTATTGTATTCACCACTCACATAAATAATGCGTATTTCCAAGCTCTGGAAATGTGCATTTCTAAATGAGCTGCTGAGTATTCACTTATGAGAATCTCACACATCAATGTATTTTTAAAAACTCTATATTGACTTAAGAATATTCAATTTAGCACAAGTTTTATTAGAAATAATGGAAAAGTTATTCAAATGCATTAGCTTCACATCCCATCTGAAGAACTATAACCACAGAAATCCTTTTTGTCAGACCACCTCTACATTTATTACAACACATGACTATTATCTTAAACCAAAGATGCATTCTAATACATGAAAGATGATATTTGCCTGTTCCTAAAAAATGAGTTCAGAGCCAATCAATGAAACACTTTTAAGAAAGTACCAAGATAATATCATAATTATATTTCTTAAGTATATAAAAGCTTCATAAAATAAATTTTCAAGAATAAAATGAAAAGGAAATATTTATTTTTCATGAAATAGAGCACAGAAATAGCTTTGGCCACTTGGGGGATAGACTTTTAATTCTGTTATAAAAGGCTTACAATTGACTTGGCCCTGGGGCTCAGAGGGTTAAGGATGAATATGCCTCTGAAAGTCCCTAGATTCAAGAAATTGCACATTATTTTTTAATGAAGATCTTAAACTGCATATCTCAGTAGAGTTACTAAGAGAGATGAAAGTATATCAGAAGAAAACAATCAGAGCTTTGATTGTAATAGTTTGGAGAAACATCCTTGCAAAACTACAGACTTACTTTAATGGTATCTTACTCTAAAACATATTGTCATGCTATACAATAATGGCTTGCAGCAGAGATAAAACCTTCATTTTCCTGACTTTTCATTTCAAATAAGGAGAAAGGCAGCAACGTAATGGGAAAAGCTGGAACTCTGAAATTATGGATCTGAATTCAATCCTGACTCAGATATTAAATACTTACAGTCATCTGTTAAATTTATTTGACACATTTAAATCAGTTTCCCTATGTGTGAAAGCAGAATAATGATATCCATGTCCAGAGGATTGTTTTAAGAATAAACAAAATGGTATATTCAAAGCTGCTTGCATAACATTTGGCTCATGACCACCTACTCATTCAACACACTTAAGTATTTTCAGTATACCACTCAGTTCAAGCATTATTTATCAAAATAATTGGAAAGATAGAATAAAGCCAATAAACCTATAATGTGACATGAAGAGCAGTAAGCATTATTTGAAAGCATACACACATATTAGGAATAAAGATAGCATACAATAGAGTGGTCAAGGAAGTGCTCTTGGGAGGTGCTGTCTGCATGGGAAGTAAAAGGAAAGAAGGGGTGTGCCTTATGGATATGTGGAGCAAGAAGTTTCCAGGCAAAGAGAATATGTCCATGAATAGGGTTATGTGCTCTATCTGTTTGAGGACAGACAGTAGGTTTAAAGAGGTTCTCATAAGTCCCTAGAATGTAAACTGGGAGATAATATAATAAATAGCACATAGTAAACTCTACAGCTAAAAACAAGGACAAATGGGGTCAGACTGTCTTGTCTCTGTGTCATATGTCTACTTTTGGCAAGTCACTTAACCTTCTAGGTTTATGTTTCCTCACCTGTCAAGTTGGAACAACTACCCCCTAAGGGTGTTCTGAGAACTAAATGTGTTAATAAATAGTAAGGCACTAGTAGATATTAAATATCAAAGATTAAATTAACAACTAGCATAGATTCACATGTTCTTCTTATTGAAAACTCAACCTCCATGTTCCTAGAATATATTCCAGTCAGAATTTTTGGACTTGGTATTTTTTTATTCATGTGAATTCTATTCTGAAAATATGCTTTTCCTCTCTTGTCTTGTTTTATTTTTAGGTTTCTTTTGGAGTTAGCATTTTGTTTCTTTCCAAACTTCAGAAATCTTACTTAAGAACTTTGTTATCTCTTGGACATTAGTGAGCTATACAAATATTCTGAAGATGGATGAATCATAAAATTCAAAGAATCTAAAATTCAAGAACAAATAGTTTTGATGTTTTATTTTGAAATCTGTGACATGGGTTAAATATTTTTATCTACTTCAAATATGATTGGAATTTGGCATTCAAATAAAATGCAGATCTCATCTCCTATATTAATGTCTTTTGTATTTAGACTATATATTTGCTTATTGTTTTCCCACGCAATTTGTTATCCAATCCTGTCAGCAACATAGTGAAGTACATATTATTTACCCCATTTTGAATATATAGAAACTAAGATTTATAAAGAGTAATTTAAATAACTGAGTAGTTAAATGTTAGAGGTAGAATTCAGTCTGAGGTACCTAAGTCCAACACTTATTCCTTATTGCTATGGTCTGAATATTTGTGTCCCCCTAAAAAAAAATTAACATATTGAAATTCTAACCCCCAAAACTGATGGTATTAGAAGCCTTTGAGAGGTGTTTAATCCAAAGATCCATGAATGCTCTTGGTTTGTCTCTCAAGTCATTTAGTTTAGAGAAAAGAAAATTTGCTTTTTACTCTTAGCAATAGATTGGACTCCATTTTATTTATAATTCAAATTTATATTTTCAATTCTTTTTCCATTTAAATAACCTTTATAAATGTTCTCATGAATCTTTTTTTAATATATTTTATTGATTTTTTTTACTGAGAGGAAGGGAGAGAGATAGAGAGCTAGAAATGTAAATGAGAGAGAAACGTGGACCAGCTGCCTCTTGCACACCCCCTACCAGGGATGTGACCGCAACCAAAGTACATGCCCTTGTCCGGAATCAAACCAGGGACCTTTCAGTCTGCAGACCGACGCTCTTCCGCTGAGCCAAACCGGCTTCGGCTGTTCTCATGAATCTTATCCAAGAACATGCAAGATATTGGAGATGCATGAGACAGTCTTTATACATTATGTCATGTAGTTACCAGAGACTTTAATGTATAGGATAAATGGTGTCTGGTAATTTAAAAAACATTATACAGCCTTGGAAGTCATCTGTGGCAGTCATGAGAATGTACCTTGCAAATGTTCAATAATATAAAAGTTGATTAAGAGTGCTAGCTATTGCATTCTAAGATTGACTGCAGTGTTTTTGCCAAGTTACTACTTTTTATGGCTGATTTTAGCCAATGGGTCTATTAAAGCAGACCCATTCCCTAAAGAGTTGGGATTCCTGGAGGGCTTTGATCTTTTCCAAAGTTTTGTAAGCTGTACTGCAGTCTACAACAATTCTACCGAACCTTCTCTCCCTTTCTCCTCCACACGGAGCTGAATTTGCTTCACACTCTACTACTCTCCCAGGCTTTCTAGGCACCTTCCCTATTCTCTTTCCAACAGGCATTTCCCTAATAAAATGCTTGCATGTTTAACACTGTTTGTTGACAAAATGTAAATAAAAAGAACAACCAGGAGTTCTAGGAACTGTAATATAAAACACAAAATAATTGAAAATACTTAGCTATCATCTACCAGTAAACGATGCCAAAAGAATCCTTCCAGAAAGTGAACTTGAATATATTTTAAAAGACTTAAAAATATCTTTAAAAATTTGAGGGCAAAAATTGTGGATCTCAAAGTCAGAAAGATTGAATTTGAATCAAAGACCTGCTACTTATGAGCATATACATGCAAAATTAGGTAAGATACTTAAACCTTTGAGACCCATTTCCCTTTTATATAAAATAAGAATGATAATAAATATCAATGTAGCTATCACCAATAAAAATGCCTTCCCAGTACACTGGCTTTGTTATAACCTAGATCTTGAATCCAGTGACTCCATCTAGATTTGCTGCTTTGTAGTGTCACCTGGTCCATTATCTCCCATCTTTACTTCTGTACTTTTGGACTCAAGGCTTAATAGTGCTTCTCCATTCTTTAAACCAAGAATTGAACCTATCCAATATATTCCACCTCCCTCTGACTGATCTATTATATATGGAGAAAAAAAATTAAAATCTGTCATTCTCTTCTGGAATCCAGTCACAGACTAAATGAAAGTGTTTCTACCTACTCTCCCCCCCCCGCCCCCCCCCCCGCCCCCCTGGCCCCTTCGGGTTTTCTTCAGTTCTCAAAAGGGAGAAGAATAAAGAGAATACTTCAAAGTGAGAGGCAGAGTCACAGCTAGGCTCCAAAACTAGAAAGACTGTGATGTAGTATGATATACATTTTATAAAGATTTAGAGAATTCACAGACATCAAGGGAGATATAAACACTACTGTTAAAACCTCCATGTCCACCTACATTTCTTAAATACATTATAAGCTCTGACTTCGACTTTCTAATCCCTTACAGATAATTAATGTCAACATCCTTATTTTATGCCCTAAAAAATTGCTTTATTCCTCTTAGTTCTTGGTGTTAAGCTTTCTGCTCATTGACTTTCCTTTAATCATTGAGACTGGCTCTTATAAAAATCCAAGAATTAATTTAGGATTGTCGTACATTATGCATGGTTATTTTCTACTATAAATTTTTTAAAAAATATTTTATTGATTTTGTACAGAGAGGAAGGGAGAGAGACAGAGAGTTAGAAACATCAATGAGAGAGAGTCATCGATCAGCTGCCTCTTGCACACCCCCCACTGAGGATATGCCCGCAACCAAGGTACATGCCCTTGACCGGAATCAAACCCGGGACCCTTCAGTCCCCAAGCCGACGCTCTATCCATTGAGCCAAACCAGTTTCGGCTACTATAAAAATTTTAACTACATATTTTAACATAAAAATATCTTTAGTTTCTTGAAGGATCACCTCCAAATCACTGTAGCAGAAAGGACTGCATTGTGTAGGATGCTTCTCTTGTATAAAACAGTAGTGAGTTTGTGAACCCAGTCTCCTACTGTCACTGCTTTCAGTCAGAAATATATCACCTCTTACTAGTTGTTTGCTTTCATCTCCTATCTAGTATTGCTGCCCTTATTCTTAAATTCATTAATCTGCTATTCAAATTTCCGATTATATAATCTCTTCTTGGAAGTGGACACATTTTAGATGACTTCTAAAATATTAAAAAAGTAATTCCAGGGAGAAAAAAATTTAAAAGGTCATCTTTCAGAATAAATTACTTTTAATAGTTTGAAAAATTGCTTTCAGACATTTATTTTTAGATTTACCATTTTGCAAAAAATCATAGTAAAAGTTATTATTAAAATAATAGTTAATTTTATCAGTTGGTGTGGATCAGCAGTTGGGCATTGATCCAGGAATTAATAGGTCTTTGGTTTGATTCCTGGTCAGGACATACGCTGGGTTTGCAAGCTCAATTCTCAGTAGGGGACATGATGTTCCTCTCTCATCCGCATTTCTATCTCTTTACCTCTCTATCTCCTTTCTTTCCCCTTTCTCTCTAAAAATCAATAAAAACATATTAAAAATAAAAAAATGATTAATTTCCATTGGAAATTACAGAACATTACAGATGAAGCTCTCCTTTGACTTTCACTGGCCCACTGTCATTCCTTCATCTCAGCATTTTCTAGGGGAAAAAATAGGACAAGGGAGTTATTCAACCCCCTTGAAAGAATAAAGTTCTTAGATTCATTCAAAATCCAGTTTCAAGTAGTAGTATACTATGATCCCTTAGCCTTACATCCTACAACAGGTCTAAAAACTTCTTGCATTTTTCCATTCCAGAGCATACCTGTATCTGAATAGTCCTTACCTTTCCTTTTTACTCATAAAAATCTGGCTCAATTCAAGGCCCTTCAAAAATTATTATAGCATGTGATATATCTTTCTCTGTTCATTAAGTGGAGATGAGGATCTCTCCGTCACGCTAATCCATGATTATACCGCCATCATGGAACTTGTCACGCTTCTCTAGTTTTATAAATATCTGTGGGGCCTTGGCTGCTGGTCTGTGAAGGACTTGAGAACAGAGGCTGTTTCAGGTTCATGTTTCTAGCTCCTGAATCAAAAAAACATGCTTAGCCTGGATTCAATAAACCTCCAGCCAAAATATTCCATTTTGAAACTATCAAATAAGATATAAACTATAAAATAAAGTAGAAAACTGATTGATTTTCTACTTATCAATTTGGTAATTTTTAAAGCAATACTATTTTCAGTATTGTTTTAATCTGGAAACTCACATAATGTTACAGTTACTGGCAATTATTTACAATATTGTATAAAAATCTAGTTTCATTTATATGTTTTATATCCATGTATTCAAATTATAGTACTGTTATTTCAAAATGAGTCATTTATCAGCTATGATTTTAGATCAATTAGATCAGATAGTGGGGGGGGGGGAAAGAGATGAGTAACAGGAAATTTGATTTAGGATGTAGATTTATAGTTGTGTAGAAATTCTGGTTGATTCCTTTTGGATTTATGGAGACTAACTCACCAATAGTAAATTTCTCCTGAAATATATGTTAACCAATCATCTGTGTCTTAAATCTCAATCAAACTAAAAGTTGCTTCACAAAGTTGTTGAGTCTATCTCACTTTCTAGGGCTACAGGAAATAAAATGATAAGGGAATTCATACTAAATTAGCCTTTTGAGCCCTTTTTGAAGTTTTTCTACATTTTTATATTTATTTATTTATTTATTTATTTATTTATTTATTTATTTTAAATATATTTTATTTATTTTTCACAGAGAGGAAGAGAGAGGGATAGAGAGTTAGAAACATCGATGAGAGATAATCATCGACCAGCTGCCTCTTGCACACCCCCTACTGGGGATGTGCCCGCAACCAAGGTACATGCCCTTAACCAGAATCGAACCCGGGACCTTTCAGTCCGCAGGCCGACGCTCTACCACTGAGCCAAACCGGTGCCGGCAAGTTTTTCTACATTTTAAAATGAATTTCAATCTTGCCAATTACAATACCAGTGGCTACAGATTAAATATAAGGAACCAGCACAAAGGACTAATTCAGATGAGAAACTTAAATAAAATGTGCTTAAAAATGAAATTACTTGGTGGCTTTTAAGTAACAGAATTAACCTGATAGAATAATTAAATTTAATTTAATAAATTAAAGAAAGGGAAAGCAGCCAACCATTAACTACACTTGCTGTGTATCAAATGACTTTGAAGTCCTAATGCTCATTTATTGCTCGCATCCTGTGTGTGTCATACAGAAATGCAGATTAATCTAGAGCAGTGATTTTCCATCTTTTTCATCCGTGTAGCACACATAAATCACTAAAAGTCTGCAGCACACCAAAAATGCATTATATCTGACAAAAAATAGGTATAATTTTGATTCATTCATAGTGAAAGATTAGTGTTGTGTTGGTTGCTCTCATTTTTTGTTTGTTTGTTCACAATCTAAGGTAAAAGAGGTCAGTGCTTCTGACTAAATTGTCAGGTATTGCATGTTTTTAAAATTCTTGCAGCACATCAATGTGCCTCTTGCAGCACACCGATTGAAAATCAGTAACCTAGAGCAACCACTGGGTTCTTTTGAAGTAGTGGCAGTTAAAAAAAAATAAAAATTATCTAATCTACACAAAAATTTCACTAAAGTTATGTTTAATATTTTAAAGAATTTATAAGAAGAAAATAATACTTTGTGTCCCAGATGGAATTTTTCAACTTTGCTTCCAATTTAATAATAGCTTTATGGCCTAAATTCATTGAGTCAAATGGTCTGAAACTTCTGTTTTCAGTTTTTCGTTGAATGTATTTTCTAGTAAATTATTCAAACATGAACACAGAGAAATGGACTTCAAAAGTCTGGATATACTTTAATCTTTAATCATTTTAGATCTTTTTTTTTTTTTGCCTTTGAAGTCAGTCAAGTCCCCTAGCACTTGCACTGTAGGATTATGTAAGTGGATGCTTATACTATTAGGTGAAGTTGATGATTCTCCAAAAGGCAGATTTATTGCACTAACTGAACAGGTTTCCTAGCAGGACTCTAAAAGCCTGTCTGCTAAAATTTAGGAGCCTCTATTTCATGTGAGAATTTATTATTCATCCACTGAAGAATGATGACAAGTGCAAACATTGAGTGCTTAATTGTAACATATTTTGTGATAAGCACATCAAATGAATTATCATATTTTATAATCTCACAACGATAACAAAAGGGGAATTGTAATATTTACTTTAAAGAGAAAAGAGAAAAAGGCTCATGGAGGTTAAATAACATTCCCAGTTTATTTAGGTAGTGATGAAAGAACCTGTGGTCTGTGTGACACGGAACACTCTAATGTTCATTCTCTGATTGCTGTGTCACACATGCAGTCCTAAAACCAATACTGTTAAGTGGGTGTTTATATCACCATCTTATATATGAGGAAACTGAAGTTAGATTATTTTCACAAGGTGACATTTTTATTTAGAATCAAGTTTTATATTAATGTATTTATAACTCCAATGATCAATTCAGCACAGGGTGACTTGGCACTTAATATTCACAGCGTCAAGAAGGATCATGTGAAGAAAAAGAGAGGGATAAAATAAAAAAAAAATTTGACCAATAAAATACTACAACAATGCTCGGAAATATGCAAGGGAGAACATGGTTCTTTATAAGACATAAAGTGAATCCATTGAGCATGGACTGGTTTTTAATCGGCCCATCAATTACCTTGGTTGGGAGCAAAAGTGAATGCAATATTTTTCCTTGATTTCATTTACTCTCTTTCTTTAGTCTTTAAAACCCCAAAGGCATCACTTGAGTGAAGCTAATGAGCACTTTTTTTTTTTTTTTTTTTTTTTTTATCGAGAGTCAGAAAACTGAGATATCTATGTATATAAAATCCTATGCAACCATTACAACTGGTTGACCAAATGACTGGCTGACCAGTCACTATGATGCACACTGACCACCAGGGGGAAGACTCTTGATGCAGGAGCTTCCCCCTGGTGATCAGTGCACTCCCACAGCCAACCTCCTGTGGCCCCTCCCCCTTCTCCCCCCCAGGCAGCCAACTTCCCAAGTTCCCTACCACCCTGGCCAACCAGCCCCCAACCTCCTGCAGTCCCTCCCCATCGACTGGACAAGATGGCCCTGATGACCCCAATCACCAGTCCAGCTGAGGGACCCCACCTGAGCACGAATTCGTGCACTGGGCCTCTAGTTTAATTATAAAAGAAATGAATAGTTCAAAGTAATATATTTTGGCAGATAAACCTGAATTTGAATGCTGGCTCTAGCATTCATTAACTTCATGATTTAGGGCAAGTTCTTTCACCTCCAAGAATAACAGTTGCCCATAAAATAAAGTGTAGATAACTTTAACTCAGAGAATTTTTATAAAAACCAAATGAGCTAAACCTATGCAAATCATCTATAAACCTTCCAGGTCTATAGTAATTGTTACATTGTTAGCGCCTTTCCCATTTTTTCTACAAGCAGCACACATTTCTTTGCTCAACTCAGCATTGATACCTTTCCTACTCTATAGGGGGTGGACAAAAGTAGGTTAAATTAGCAGCCATTATTACCTAAAACATAAATCATAAGCAAGGATACAAAATAGTAACAACAATACAAATAAATAATACAAGAGTAAATGCTGTATGTTACATAGTCACAACTATAAACCTACTTTTGCCAACCACTGTACTTCCTGTATGTTCTTCTTGGCATGATTAACCCAACTCTATTGCCAAATACCACATGCAATGAATGGATATACTGGATATACTGAATGTCTATTGAATATAACAAAGATAAAAATATTATTTCTTAATATGATTTTTCACCCTGGCTTTTGTGGTTTGGCTGTTAGAGCATTGGCCTGTGCACCAAAGAGTTG
Organism: Pipistrellus hanaki; assembly: GCF_964339955.1. Lineage (NCBI taxonomy): Eukaryota > Metazoa > Chordata > Mammalia > Chiroptera > Vespertilionidae > Pipistrellus > Pipistrellus hanaki. The sequence continues at coordinate 58,945,762 of NC_140511.1, read as the reverse complement.
AGGGTTTGATTCTGGGTCAAGGACATATACCTGGGTTGCAGGTTTGTGCTCTGGTAGGCAACTGATCAATGTGTTTCTCTCACTTCAATTTCTTCCTCTTCTCTCTCTCTCTCTCTCTCTATCTCTTTCTCTCTCTCTGTCTCTCTATATCTCCCTCCTTCCCATCCTTCCTTTCACTCTCTTTAAAAATCAATGGGAAAATTATCCTTGGGTAAGGATTAACAATAAAAAATATTTTTCTATTGTATTATATATAAGAAAAAATGTATATGTGAATACTGGATTATGATATTAATCAAGCTTGTCTGTGGGCCACAATCAGAACAGTTTAAAAACATAACTTACTACAGTTCTGAGGGCCAATAGGTTGTAGGAAACCATGAAGAATATTTGCATCAGAAAAGCATTAGGCTTGGCTTCTAGAAAAAAAAAAAAAAAAAGAACCTCTTTAAATATTCATGAGTTTTTTCACTTGTGCAAAACAAGCAAAAGGTAGCCAATCCTGAGTTCATCTAATGCTTCATAAAATCATCAGGAACCTCAACTACTTTCATTTTTCTGTACAACCACCGCCTGTTTTCATCCTCAAGCTTCTCTATGTGATGCTCACTGTAGTTCCAACAACATCAGTATTACCGTTAACGATAAATGTAAGTATAATGCAAATGTCTTCTCTTCCCTCTGAAGAACAAATCCTAAGTCCCTTTGAGCAATTAATTCCACTTCATTCACTAGAACTTAGTGACATGGCCACAGAAGGTGAAAGTAAATGACTAAGCAAGATACAGCATTCATTTAGTTCAGTTACTAAGGAAGAAAGTAAAGTGTATATTAAAGGCTCTTTGCCTAAATGGGGGCATTTGTATTGCCACAAGGGAAAGAGGTCACTTAGCATTGCAACATTAGAGACATGCTATGTGAGAAAGGCAATCAATATTAATAAGAGAGATTTATGTTTTCCTTATACATGTTCAACTATTAGAAATTAAAGGAACATTTATGAGATGATGCAAAGTATCCTTGTGTGAAGTTGGTTTAAAAAAGTGCAGGTGAAAGGATGAAGGAGAAGGGGATTAGGGTAACCATGAAGGGTGAGCAAACATCAATGGGCAGATAATATTAGGTGACTGGAAAATAAAAGTTTACTCCAGTCTTCAGACTCCAATATGCACTAAGATAAGATCCTTTCTGTCCTTACCAAACTTGTGCATTTTCTCAACTACCACAGGGTTAATATCAGAGTTACAAATCAATGAAAGTATCAATGAGTGGCTGAACAACTTATAGAGTGATATCTGCCTATAGCCCCTCAGTACCATAGGAATCAGTGGCTTCATTCACTTCAAAGGGATTAAGACAATATAAAAATGTTGGCAATCTCCCAGATAAAACTTTTTATTGATTGACCATTTCTACTTTGTCAAATGATTACTATTTTGTCTTAATGTTTTTCAGCAAGAAACATGTAAACAAACACTTCCCCTTTTAGTATCTGGCTAATGGGCCTTTTAAGAACCTCTAGCTCAGTGCTTTGGATAAACAACTCAAAGTCAGTTAGCACTCCTGAGTGTACAATTCCAATCAGTACCATTTTTTTTCTATGCCAAGTCTTTATTTTTAGTTACTGGCCAGCATGCCTTAATATTTCTATATTACTTTGAAACCACTGTGATGCATGCTAAAGTTTTCTTAATATGATAAAAGGTTTTGGAACACTAAAATCATTTAGAGTCTTGGTCAGTTAAAGAATAAAGACACTAATTGTGGTCAGATATGCTAGGTCTTAGACTAGTACCAATAGTCATCCCAATTGTCAAGAAACTTGAAGTTTATGTGCTCTCTCATAAATTTTTGTCTCCCTTGAACTTTCAGGCCACTCAATAAATATTGGTTGATGATTCCCTGAACTGCATAATGTTCTGAAGTTCAGTATTAGTGGAAAGAGAATAGGAGAATTTCAAAGAGCTTTAATTAAGAAGGACCACACATAAGAACAAATGAGACCTCCCAAATTGCTATGAAGGTATTAAATATACAATCACAGAATGCTGATGTCAAAATAGATTGAAAATGTTATTTAGGTGTGTGTGTGTGTGTGTGTGTGTGTGTGTGTGTGTGTTTGAGAGAGAGAGAGAGAGAGAAAGGAGAGAGGTCTCCTCAAGTTCACAGAGTAAACTGGTTAAAAAAAAAAAAAATGAAAATGCAAATTCCAAACTGTCATCCTTAGAACATTTTTTTTAGATGTTAGAAGTATTCCAATAGATTTGAAAATAAGCACCTTAAGGACATATAAAATTCCCGTTAGAATGTTAAAATCTCCGATATGTTCTTCAGGACAGCATCAAATTAACATTAATTCGGTATTTCTGTAATATATAAATTTTAAAAGAGACATTTTTTTTTTGGTTGAGCAATTACTAGCATTTTGTGGGAACTCAAGGTACCATAAAAACACTGTGTGAAAAGAAAATTAAATTCATTAAACCAGGTTGTCACCAATATTACAACTACTAATAGGAAGAAATCACACAGCAAAATGGCATTTCATTTAGCTTGGTTTTCTAAAGTTCATATTGGTTAAGAATAAGTCACCAAAGCATGTAGCTTTCAGGGAGGGTTTGATGTTGCTATAATTATGTCATTTTCCCATGAGAATAAATCTTTCTTTCCTCATTTTTTCTGAAGTTACACAATATGATTTATTTGAACTTCATAAAAAAATTCAAGCCAAGGAGGATGCTGATCTGGCATTTACTTCTCAGTGTACCTGTTTATGAATTTGTTTCACATGCCTCATGTTTACAGAGCGCCCAATTTGCTTGCTATTACAGTCTATATTTAAAAAGTCAGATGAATTCATATTGGAAAAATAATCTCATTTCTCACAAAGTCAAGAGTTCAAGTGAGTCTGTGATGACAATTGCACTGTAAAGATAGAAAAATCTTTTAGTAATTGAATTCCTAGAAACAAACTAAAAATATATGCAAGGAAAGAGAAAAAAAATAAGTGTAAAAACAATTTCAGTGAAAAGCCAACCAATAATCTGATCTCTCAATGAGTCTCTAACAAATTTTAACTTTGATGAAAAAACAAGCCAAACATTATTTATTCCTTTTCTTAAAAATCTAATATGTATGGTGACAGTAAAGGGAATTAGATGAAAAGCTAGAACTAAGTGTGCTAAGTAACCACACATATTATATGAACATGCATCAAATCCCTGTGGCTTTAGTCCTCAAAGATTACAAAGGTAGCTAAAAAGACAGAGGTAGGGTAGGTTCATTAGTTGCAGTGAAGTTTAGTTCATTAAGTTTTTCCTGTTTCTCTGTTGTATTTTCAGGCTGCCTCCCAGCCTCTCATGGCTTCCTCGTGGACAAGAAAGGAGAATGGATTCTAGTCCCCTAACTATCAAAATAAGTGACTGCAGTAAGTACTGAATTTGACCTGACCTTTGGAGCTAAAGGAGATAGCTGCTGGCTGCTACACAATGGCAAACAGACAAAATGAGTCCTACAATGTCCTCTACGGCATTCAGAATGCTTGTGAGATCAAATGAAGAAAGTGGTGATAAGATTCCATTTTGCTTACATTCATCCACTCATTTATTCATATAATTCTGTAGATACAAAAAATACACATACAGCCAAAACCTTGGTTTGGCTCAATGGATAGAGCGTCGGCTTGGGACTGAAGGGTCCCGGGTTCGATTCTGGTCAAGGGCATGTACCTTGGTTGCAGGCATATCCCCAGTGGGGGGTGTGCAAGAGGCAGCTGATTGATGACTCTCTCTCATCGATGTTTCTATCTCTCTATCTCTCTCACTTCCTCTCTGTACAAAATCAGTAAAATATAAAACAAAAAAAATACACATACATATGGTGCCCCCAAAATGTACACAAACTTTAACAGGTGATAGCTCAATTGTTGTGCTTCTCTTTTTTTTCAGACTTAACCCATTGGAAAGAAAGAGAGGAAGAGAGAGAGGAAGAGGGAGAGAGATAGATCTTACATCCTATCTTGCTGGGATCCAGACATTAGGTAAGTATAGAATGCAGTTGCAAACAGCAACAAGAGCTGTGAGCCTAAATCCAGCAGAGACAAGAGATAAGAGACTCAGGTGTGCTTTTATTCAATAGAATAATCAGGTAGGGCCTTTTTGCTAAGACACACATGAAAAAGTGGTGAAAATCCAGGGGAAAGTATTCCAGACAGGAAAAAAAAAATGGTCTGAGGCAACAGTGAACTTTGCCTGATTTGGATTTCAGAACTAGAAGAGGGGTAAACCATAAGGCCAGGGAGGGAGCCAGGAGTCAAAACCCAGTGTGGCAGGACAATTTTGAAGGGTTTTTCAGCAGGGCACCATATGATGTGATTTACATTTTCAAAACCCTGATCTGACTGCTTTAGGGGAAATCAGAGGAGGGGGTCAAGAGTGGGGTTGAAAAGCCATTTCAGTAACATCTGCAGTGTTACAAGTTTAGGCAGTGGCTTAGACTAATACACTATTGGTGAAAACAATGAGAAATGGTAGAAATCAGTATATAATATCAAAGGCACGGTAAATCCAACAGATTTTGAAAATATCACGTGGTAAATATACTTCCATGGAGACATTATCCAGAACAGAGCTATGCCATTTTAGTAGACTAACAAGCAGACAAAAATGCAGTCTCTTTTTCTGATGCCATATTTACCCCTAAAGTTCCATCTTGAGAGGTGTTCAATAAATGTTCATTTTCAAACTGTAGCAGAAGAGCTAATCCTATAAAGTTCAACTGACACAAGTTTAAATCTTTGCCTCCCTTATCAAATTTATAATTTTGGACAAATTGCAAAATTTATGTGATTTGATTCCCTTATTTATAGAGTCAGGACAGTAACATAACTCGATGGATTGTCTCAAGTAGTAAATGAGAGTGTGAATTACTAAGCACATCCCTATCATTCATTAGCAACAACTCAACAAATAATAATTTATTTTCTCCTATAGTCTGAGTAATTATCCCTAGGTTTTAAATGTATGAACGTTTCCACTATGTGTGCACAATATGAAATAAATGCCAGAGGTTTTATGTGCAATTGTTATTGAGAGGTGGTCTTAATTATACCCAGGGGTCAAACAATTTTCTTAACAACTGTCAGAGGCTCTTAGAATAAGATGTGACTATGCCATGGAAATGAGAAAAAATATTCATGCTCTGGGAATTTGTCCATTCTAGGCGTAGATAATTTTCCTTTGGCAGGAGGCTTGAAAGTTTACTGGCTTTTTCTTTCTATTTTCTGAAAAAGAGAAAAATATTTTTTCCCCAAGAAAATTCCAAGTTCTCAGAGCTATCTACCAAGAAGATTTTGAGTAGATAAACTTTATCGTAACTTAGGCATTCTGCAACTTTCAGCTAACACCGAATAAAATCATAAATCTCTAGAACTATATTTTAAATGTGCACATTCTATTAAAATGCATGTATAATGACACGTTTATTTGAAAAATATTGGCTTTTTAAAAATTTACGACAGGGACTGAACTAAGCTTAAGTCTTGCAATGCTCCTTGATGTCTATTAGTTATGGTACTTGTATTTGTTAAAGAACAAAATTCAGCAGAATCATTTGAAAGATCTAATAGCCTTCATTAAGCAATCCATGAATTCTGCAGCATCCTATCCAGTAACTAGAGGGACACTCCAGAGTGGTGGTACAAAATGGAAGGTTGTTATAGGAAGAAAGGGGGGCAAGGGAGCTGGTAAAAACTTACTTTTAGAGCAGAACTTTTGGGGGGAAAGGCAAAAAAAATTTTTTTAATCATGCAGGTTGTGTCTTCTTTCTATTGGAGAAGGTTGGATGGAGAGGGTCTACATGATAGACTGCCTCGTTGATACTGACCAGAAAATTGCAGACTGGTCGATTAAGATTATGTTTCTTGGAGAGGCTGAAATAACAATCAGGGCATGTAATAAATCGAGGTTCGTTATCATGGGCTTTAGTACAAGGGCTGCCATTTTGGGTCTGTGATTTTCTCTTTAACACAATAATCATTTTCTTTTTAAAAAATATATTCTATTGATTTTTTTACCATGAGGAAAGGAGAGGGATAGTTAGAAACATCAATGAGAGAGAAACATCGATCCGATGTCACCTGCACACCTATTACTGGGGATGTGCCCACAACCAAGGTACATGCTCTTGATCTGAATTGAACCTGGGACCCAGTACATGAATTCTGATTTACAAATTAGTGGAGCTCACAAAATTACAGTTTAGTTAATTCTGTCTCAGACAGTTTTGGACAAAACTGAGAAATACTACCACCCAGAGATTGACTGCAATAAAACAGCTTCCAATCCAGCATTAAAAATATTTATCTAGCAGCTAATCTTTTACTACAGTGATTAGATGGTGGTGAGCCAGGATCATTGCCATTGTTTCATATAGATACACACCTGCAGTCATAACTCACAGACTTTGGAACCTTGCCCAATAGATATGGATAAATACTGAAGCTATTAATTAGATCATTAAAACGCAGCAATGATAAATTGTCTAGCTGATTCTAAACAATGAAGTCTACTGCTACTGCTCCTCCAAGTTTCTAATATTCAAGTTGTGTCAATGTTTGTAATACACATTTTAATGGGTTATAATTATAGGATATCAAGAGAAGCAGTACTCTAAACACTATCCAGAGATTATACATTTTCAAAAAAAAGTTAATGTGTTTGTCATCCATACATTGCATTTGTTTCATTTTACATTGCTTTGTTTTCTTTCCAACATTTTATTAAAATATATCTCATGACTATACTTAAACTGGTGTCATTTAGATATTAAAATTCTGTATTATTGTATCACAAATTTAAGATGGTGTTTTCTGTTTACCAATATATGTTGTTTCTTTTTTTTTTCTTTTTCTTTTTTAATATATTTTATTGATTTTTGTACAGAGAGGAAGGGAGAGAGATAGAGAGTTAGAAACATCGATGAGAGAGAGTCATTGATCAGCTGCCTCCTGCACAAATCGGTTTCGGCATATGTTGTTTCTTAATGGCTCATCACTCAGTCTTTATCCTAGTTATTCTGTAAGAAAACTGCAAGACACTAAAAAGAAAACAAAACTCCATTCAGGTACTTCTATATAAAGCTTCATTTTATTACAGGTGTGGCAATATTGCTTGATTAAAATTTAAAGGGGGAAACTGAGTATAGGAGAAAAAAGAGAGTAAAAGGTGTGATTTGTGTCATGTTGCCTGACTGATATTGACAAGGTTACCCTGCAAACGCTAATGGGAACTTTAGTGTCAGACAAACATCTGAGGGTATCATCAACAGAACATGAGAGGACAAATCTTTGCCTCTCATTAAAATAAAATGATAGTATTTAGGGTGATCTCTCCTATGCTCAGGCATAGTCCTTTCTAAAAAAATGTTAACTGTTATGTGACATAAAATCTCTGCAGGCTACAGTATAATTGGACTAGAGACTTCAAAAACCTCTAAAGGTATAAATCGTTGCTAAGAGATGTGCCACAGGTATGCCAAGATCAAGAGATGGACCTTAGCTCACCAGCCAGGCCGGAAAGACTGGGTCCAATGAGAAAAGAACGATAAACCCAATAGGACTTCATGGCTGAAATTTAAGCAGGCTCATATGAAGCATAGCTCTAAAGGAAGAGTGAGTTTATTTATTGCATGTCAGAAAACTCCTCCATCCTGACACATCCATCAAAGACAGACTCCAGTCCCCTTTCACCCTTTTATTTAACAATTTTGTCTAGGTAGTTATTATAGGTCACCTCTCGGCTGACACTGTGAACCAATAGTAGGCATCTTTCAGCTTCATTCCTTTATACACATCCACAAATTGATCTATCTCTGGAACATCATCCTACATAGATTAACATCCAGGCTATTCTTGATTTGAGGCAGAGTGGAGAATGTGTTCATAATGCTAATGACAGCAACAATAGAAACAGCAACAAAAAACATGATCATCCACTTCAAGTACTGAGAAGCTCATTGGGCCTCTCAACTCAACTGAATTTGAGTTATTTTTTTAAGAAAAATTTTCCAAGCATCACCATACTAAGGAGAAAGTTAAAGCTGCTGCCCTTAGAAAATGGACAGTCTAAAGGACACCTGCAAATCACACAAGTGTTTCTGAAAGATGACTTGATGTGTGGATGTATATGTACACACATAATTACTATACATATTAAAGTAAAGATTTTACAGTAGGAGAATTAAAGGAAGTCAAGAGTAAGGACAGGGGAAAACTGAATTACAAAAAGCTTTCAACACGAAATTGCTTTTAAGAAGGCATGAAGTATAAAACAAATGCAAATTTGGGGGGAAGGAATAAAGAAACTGTTCCACCTGTGTATTTAATTATTACACAGGTACCTCAGATTCAGTATACTTAACACTATACCTTTAATTCTCTTAGTACTACTGTACCTTTGATTCTCTAACTTCTCCAAATGCAAACCCAGCTGCAGGACTATATTTCCTATCTGGGGAAATAGCATCACCACCAGGGCATCATCCAACCTGGAGATCACACTCATCTTCTGACTCTCCGTGTCCACTCCGTGGCAGAATCACATCTAAGTGTCTTCTCCCCTTGCAACTGCCAACGTCTTGTTTTTGACGCTTTTCATCATTCCCTTCTAACTAGGAATATGCTTAGGAATATGGCAGAATACCTAGGCCAAGTGTGCTTTCTTAGTCAGCGTTACATATCCAATTAACTGGGCAGTCCTTCCTGACCAATCCAGGGCAAGAGCAATAGTATTATAAATGATTCTGCTCCTTCCATGGTTTAGCTTTGGCCTAAGTTGCAATTTCTGATGAATATGCAGCAGTAGAACGAGGCCCAGGGGTGCTCACCCTTAAAGGATTCTGGGAAGTATTGAGTAAAAGGCCCCAAATGTAAACCCTCCCCCACAACCCACCACCTCCACTGCAAACCTTCAGTTCCCAACCCTCCACCTCTCCCGGGGTTCAGGGAGTTCCTGGGGTTTTCTCGCTCCCACCCAGACAGCATAGAAGCCGGAACTCACCCCGCACAGACAGGCAGAGGAAACGATGCATCTTGCTGCCTGATGCAATAGCGTGGCCGCAGCCCTCACTGAGCAGCTCCTGCACCGCGGGCTCAGGTCCTGCTCCAGCATGTGGATGGCATTCTGCACAGCCCGCCGCTGGTCCCCGAGTCCTCGGTGGTCCGGCCTCAGAGACCAGGCCACTGACTCAGCCACCACCTCCCAGCAGGTTCAGAGTTCAGGCTCCTGCGTGGGAAATGCAGTCCTCAAGTCCGGAGGCATGCTGGGAACTGGTCTCACGTGACCAACCCACGTGAGATCCAGAGAGTTCATGGAAACTATGTATCTGATTCTTCAGACTCGCAAGATACAGATGCCTAGAACTAGAGGAATTACAACGAAAAAATGTATTTCGTGGTTTGGGAATTCGCCTATCCGTATTATTGGCAATAGGGCCGTATTGTCCTCTAGGTCATCTTGTTAAACTCTTTGATAAACAAGAAAATGGGGAATTTAGCCCATTTATTCAATACATACTTATTGTGCACCGGGGCCCAGGAATAAGGACGGGCCCTGCCCTCAGGGTCACGAGCGCTGGAGGCTATGGACAAGTGAGCAGGTGAGGGCAGCGTCCTGCGCTCAGTGCTTTGGTGGGACTAAGGAAACATGGACTAAGGAGGCGGGGAAATTCCAGCAGCACGTTTAAAGGAGCAGTCCGGAGTCTGCATGGAAATCCCTTTCTCAGGTCCGCTTTGTCCGCAGGAGGCAGCAGCACCATCAAAGACCAGGAGGAGGAGGACTTGAGGGGAGCTGCTCCCTCCGATGTGTCAGGGTACAGTCAGGTACAGCTGGATCCCAGAGGGCAGAGATGAAGGTGATGGGAAGCCAGTCAGTGGGCAGGAAGAGGAGGCAGAGGCCAGGACCACGCTGGGCCTCGCTGCCTTGTGGAGTGGTTTTGTCTTCAACCTAGTACAGTGGGAAACGTGACGGTTTTAAGCAGGGATTTGACAGAATCAGACATTTCCAAGACGACACACAACTACTTCAATGTATTCTTATTGTATTGACATTCTTAGGCATTATTTTTGTATACTTCTTCATATATAACCAAGGTTTCCCCCCAATTCCTAATTTTAAAAAATCAAATTGTATAAAATAAATCCTCTACCCTTTACTAGATTCACCATTTTTTACATTTATGTTTATATACATATATTTATACATTTTTATATGTATGTGTATATGTTTCTATTAATAGACCATTTTAGAGTAGTTTTGTATATACTGAAAAATTGCATGGAATGTATAGAAAGTTTCCATATGCTCCCTCACTCTCCACCCCCATATAATTCTCCCTATTATTGACATCTTGCATCACTGGGTACATTTGCCACAATTGATGTGCCTTGTACCTTCTAAGGTTTTGACAAATATATAATAGTATGCATCCACCATTACATTATATTATAGTATCCTACAGAGTTCCATTCTCCTGAAAAATCTCGTGTGCTCCACCTTTTCATCTCTCCCTCCATCCAAATCCCTAGCATTTACATTTCCTTGGCTATAACTCCTCATACAATATTGAATGGAAGTGTGAGTAGACATCTTGTTTTGTTTCTGGATCATAGGTGAAAAGCACTTACCATTAAGAATAAAATTATATGAGTTTTATCTATGCCCTGTAAAAGGTTGAGGGATTTCCCACAGTTCCTAGCAACAGCAATTAAGTTCTCAGACATATTTGTATACTCAAGGAAAAGTAAGCAAACTGCTATCCAAATCTGGCCCACCACCAGCTTTTAAATACAAAGTTTTTGTTTTATTGGAACACATCCATGCCCATTTCTTTGCATATTGTGATATGGTGCTTTGTTCCTAATGGTAGAGCTGAGCAGTTGCAATAGACAACATAGGCCAGGAAAGCCTAAGATATTTACTATTATGATAATTGGAAGTTTTACATAGCAATTTTTAAAAAGTGTTTTATTTCCATCAAAGATATGGCTAAAAATCCATCTCAAGGTCAGGAGCTGGAGCATGCAAGATGAGACACCAAAGATAACTCGCGGGAACAGAGGAAAAGACTGGTGCAGGGCAGAGGAGACCAGAGCAGAGCTGCCTGGCCCCAGGGCCAACTTACAGCCATGCTTTTCACAGCTGTGCTGCTTTATAATTGAGCTACTATAATTGAGCTGTTAATACCCTTGAGCTGTTCTGCAGCCATTCTGTTATCACAATCTCCAGCCCAGATTGGGGATTCCTTTAGTGTTGAATTGATGCCAATGACCATTGGCTGTCAAGAGATAGGAATGAAAGTGATTTATTCACACATCTCTCCAATAAGTCATTTTTTAAGTAAAACATGCTTCACAGACTTATGTTTTGGAGTGAACATAAAATGCCATGCTTTTAATATGTACCCAAGTTCTACCATTTTTTTTTACATGGCTTTATGTTTGTATGTATTTGAAATAATTATAGTGGACCAAAATAATTTGCTCTAAGGAAGGAAGAACACAGGGCTTGTAGCTAGAATTTGCTTTTTGGCCTTGAGTCTAAGTGCAAGGTTTCTCAACTGAAAAATGGAAAAGGCGGTATATCCCCTGCTTACTTCACAGGATTTTTAAGTATTTTTGAAATTAGCCAGGTGAACATGCTTTACAACCAATGTGTGTTTATACATAACAGCTATGCTTCATGCACCATTCTAGGTGAATTTGAATGACTTTTCCCATAAAATGAAAGAGAATCATTACATTCAACACCTATGGGGAACATTGAAGATAATCGCTCCCTATCTTACATTTTTACAGTTAAATTAGATCTAGTGACTTTTTCAAGTTCAAACTGGACAGAATACACATCCTTGACTATTAATACAGCATCACTGAGGCAATAGATGCTACGCTGAACAACATATTTTTATTTTAATATATTTTAAATATATATTTTATTTATTTATTATAGATATGGATAGAGAGAAACATTGATGAGAGAGAAACTTCAATCAGCTGCCTCTTGCACACCCCTAAGAGGTGTGCCCACAACCAAGGTACAAGCCCTTGACCTGAACCCAGGAACCTTCAGTCCACAGACTGATGCTTCATTCACTAAGCCAAACCGGTTAGAGCTATTTTAATATTTTTGGCCAGTCAAATAGCCTTTATCATTAGCGCTGAGTTTCAGGTAAAAGTAAAGCACTCTGTCATCTTCAACACCAGCATCAGTAACTATCCTTAGCTCAGATTCCTCAGTGCTGCCTAGATAGATAATCCACCCATGAACAGAAGAGGCTCTGAAAGTAATAAATGACTCCAGCAGCAAACATCGAACATGTCAGAAGATGGCAGTAAAGGAACAGAAGCAAAGAGTCTTAGATTTCAGGTTGCATCTATGTCAGTTCCTCTTATCCCTCAGTAGAACAGATCTCAATGTGTGGACATTTTGGTTTCTAAAATTTAATGTATGCAGTTTTAATGGAATTAAGAGCAATATTGGAAACATTGTACTAGGGAAAAATAAAAGCTGTCCCTGTAGTTGGCAATGAGGACATGAGATGTAAAGATGTAAAATAGCTCTAACCGGTTTGGCTTAGTGAATGAAGCATCAGTCTGTGGACTGAAGGGTCCCAGGTTCAGGTCAAGGGCATGTACCTTAGTTGGTGGGTGAGATGGAAGATATGTCAGCAATTAATGTGTAAGCAGAAGTAGACACAGCATGGTACAGAATTGCAAAGAGAGAATATATTAAGAAATCTAAGGACAGGAGGAGCTTTTCTGGAGGGAGAGATGTTTGAACTGAGCACACACACACACACACACAAAAAAAAACCCAAAAAGGAATGAGTCAGAAAAAAGAGGTAGAAGGGTTTCCTGGTAAAAAGAACCACATCACTAAAAGGCTGGCGGACGTTAGGTTATTCAAATAACACTGGGATTGTTAATTATGAAACAAAAATGAAGTATGTGATAAACAGAGGACTAATATTTTTTAGTACAAAGGAAGTAAGTATATAGATATATTAATTTATTTCATCTTCATCATTTCCTGGTTTGGAACATTCCCAATTAATTATCCATGCTTTTTGGAAGAGGAAATTGAACCTAAGAAAATTAATTAATTTAATTAATTTGCAAAAGTCATATTACTAAGAAACATTAAAATTAGCATTCAGACTTTCTTTCTGACTCCACAAGCTACTGCTTTCAGTGATTTCTGGTGCTTGAATGAATAGTGATAAAATCAATTCATGCACATAAAAGGCTTCCAAATGCCCAGCTCTTTCACTTCTCTGTTCCCTTTTCTCCTCACAATCCTGAGTGAAGAATAGCAGCAGTATTGAGCATTTGTAAGACAAATTCATTTAAATCCTTTGTCACTGTCTTGCTAATCTCAATCTTATCCACAAAGTATTATGTAACACTTTCCTAGAAGTGTTGTTTGAGGATTAGTTGAGGAAAAAATATGTAAAAATGCTTGTAATCAAATGTAAACTTATTACTCAGAGCATTTAGACCAGGGGTCCTCAAACTTTTTAAAGTGGGGGCCAGATCACGGTCCCTCAGAGAGCTGGAGGGCCGGACTATATGAACTACTAATTCCTACTGTAACACCTTGGCTGCGCTCACTGCTCAAAAAACCTGGCGGGCAGGATCAGACTCCCCTGGGGGCTGCATGTGGCCCGCGGGCCGAAGTTTGAAGACCCCTGATTTAGACCATAGATAGTCTCACTGCATGGATCTTTCATCAAAATATATGATTACTATAGGATGGACATTTGACATAAGTTTCCTTGTGTGATGTTTTTCACTGAGATTTAGATACACTTTCATTAACTAGGTGAGTGTTGATTGATTGAGTGGTTTTGTTTTCCTTTTGCTAGCTAAAATAGTAGGGTTTTTATTAGGCAATATTTGTATATTCTTTCCTTTTAATACTCTGCACTTAAAATAAGGATGATAGCGAGAAAAAAATCGATCTTAAGAAATAATTTTTTAAAAAAGTTTGGTAAATAAATTTAACAATTTTTGGAGACATTTTTACCTTTAAAATCATATAAGCCACTGAAGATGTTCATAAAAATAATGAGATTTATAGCTGGATCTCACTATAAGCTGAAATTTTTTATTTTTACTATTTTTCAGTTTTGTACAAAAGTCTCTACAAAGGTTATTTATATTTTATGAGTAGAAAGCAAAGGAAAAACTGCATATATCAAAAGGCATTATGTGAACTTAAGGTGTCATTCTCTATTTTTAACATGTATTCTGTAATTTCAGGAGTTAGTAACTTTTACTTTAGTCTTTTTCTTTACTCAGGAATTCTGATTTTTTTATTTCATTATTATTTTTTAATCCTCAATATGTTTTTTATTTTATTGATTTGAGAGAGGGAGGAAAGGAGAGAGGGAGAGAGAAAAGCATTGATGTGAAAGAGAAATATTAATCAGTTGCATACCATACACAGCCCAACTGGGGATTAGACCTGCAACCCCAGTATGTGTGTTAGAAATGCTCTCAAAGATGTCGCAGGAATGCAACAATGATACATGATAAGTCGAAACTGGATGGACAAGGCAAACTCACCCCTTCCCAGAAGGGTGCTGTTGCCAGGTGGAAATCATGGGCAAAGCAAGCCCAAGGGGTTTCATTTCCTGATGAGGGTCTGCCCTACCCCTCACTCTGAACTCTGACTTGATTGGTCAGGGCTCGGTGCGGTTCCCATTATTTTGGATTGGCTAATTCAGAGGAAGGGGAGGGATAAGACAGGGCCTAAGCTGGCGGCCCCCTGAGAGTCTGAAGGTCATATCAAAATGGCAGCAAACTCTTTTCTTTGACAGAAAAGATCATTGGTTCCCTCTCACATGTGCCCTGACAGGGGATTAAAATTGCCACCTTTTGGTGTATAAGATGGCCCATGGGCCAAGCAATTATGTTATTTTTTAAATTAATACATTTTGAATGTCACATGTTAATAGAAACTTCTGTGACTCAAAAATAAATATTCTCTTCTGCTGAATGGTTCTGAAGTCAAAAGTTGGATAGTTTACACGGACAATGACTTTAATGTATATTGCCGGTAAAGTTATGTGAACTTGGAGGCAAATTCAGACACAAAAGAAAGAGAAATATAGCTTTTAAATACCCTTCACTTGTAACTCAGAGGTCACCCTTAACTTTTTTTTTTAATTCTTTTTATTGACTTCATAGAGGAAAAGAGAATGAGAGACAGAAACATGAATGCTGAGAGAGAAGCACTGACCAGCTGCCTCCTGCTCTTTGGAAACTGGTGGTCGAGCCTGCAACCCGGTTAAGTGGCCTGACAGGGAATCAAACCGAGACCTCCTGGTTAATATGTCTGCATTCAACCCCTGAACTCTACTGGCCAGCACCCCAAATGTTTTTTGTTTGTTTTCTTTATTGATTGAGGCATTACATGCATATCCTAATCATTCTAACTGGTTTTTAAAGAGAGGTTGGCCATGTGATCTCAGATTTCTCTACAAATCCTAAGTTTTACTCATGTGGAATCTTAGGTGGTGACAGTTCATTTTTGCATTTTTGCTGTTTCATGGCTTGGAGACAAGAAACAGGGATCCCCTGTATCAACATGAAATCACAACTCCTGGAAATGGCTCTTTGACTCCAGTTCAGGGCTGCGTTCTCCTCTGTGGACATCCTCACCAAGCATTTGCACCCTCCATCACTGTGACTGCAGCACTCGTCCACCTGTTAGACTTGGTCTGGCTCCTTTCCACAAATAAGGTTTCAAATCCAAGGCCGCTTTCTTGTAGACCTTTCTGACACAATATTTAAATGATCCATTCCTCTCCAATATGCTCTGTCAGATTAACAATTTTATTTTCTTTATAGCCCTGAAGGTAAATACTTACTTCTCACTTCCTTATGTCTTGCCCTCCTGGTCCTCTACTTGAGCATCCTGGGAGCCTGCCTCCTGTCTGCCTCGTTCAGAGTTATAATAGCAGCCCCTGTACAGAACAGAGTAGAAAATAAACATTCCTTAAGTGAATGAGTGCCCCCAGTTCCCAGGGTTAAAACCTTTAGTCAGTGTACATTTCTCTTTAGTTTGGTATTTAGTTTTCTATTTTCTGTAGTTGAATTATTATTTCCAGAGTAGAATCAATTAAAATAACAGACCCTTGGTTCAGGAAATAATGTATTGAGGAGTCTAACTTATTCTAACACAGTGTGCTCAGGAGTTCAAAGTCTAGATTTTATCTTGCCAAACTTATTTTAAATTTTGTGATCTTAGGCCATTAAATTTATTTTCTAAGCCTGAATATCCTCATCTGTAAAATGAAAATAATAATAATAGTCATAAGACTGACTTTATAAAGGGGTAATTCTTTTTAAAAATATTTTTATTTATTTCAGAGAGGAAGGAAGAGGGAGAGAGATATATAAACATCAATGATGAGAAAGAATCATTGATTGGCTGCCTCCTGCATGCCCCCTACTGGGATCAATCCCGAAATCCAGGCATGTGCCCTTGACTAGAATCAGAACTCAGGACCCTTGAATCTACAAGCCAACTCTCTACCCACTGAGTCAAACTAGACAGGACAGGGGATAATTCTTAGATAAATACCTGATATACAATAATTATTCGAAAATTATTTTTTGTTTTATTTTATAGAGTGACTATAATTCTCAACATTGTGGTTGTACCTGTGCATCTATAATAATAAAAGCATAATATACTAATAAGACCAGATATCCTTCCAGACAACCTTCTGGATGAAGCCAGGGCTGTGAGGAAAGACCGGGTCCTGGATGCCAGAGAGAAGCCAGTACAGGCAGCGGGGGAAGGAAAGCTTACTCTTGCATGGATTTCATGCATGGGGCCTCTAGTATGAATAAAAGAGAACAGGAATAACTATTGCTTATGCAGTAAGACTGTGGCTAAAGATGTAGGTCATTGCATTTACAGCCAAACTGGTGCTTGTCCTGATGGTTCAGCTGTTCCTAGAGCCCATTTAGGATGTTGAATTGTAGAAAAGAAGGTGACTAAAGATGTGTCATCTTAACGCTGCAGAATATGTGACAACTGAAATCTATATTTACTTAAAATTGTCCATAACCTCTGTGATGCACTTTCTTCTGATGTTTCTCAGTAATGTCTATATGGGAATGGCTTTTCATTGAATTGTGTCTTCAAAGACGTGACATGCCAGAATGAGACTTTGCTAAAAATACACTCTTTCAGGATACTTTCTCATTTTTATTCCAAATATCTGAACAAAAATGTTTTGTTTGCCTGAGTAAATAATGTGAGTAGAATTTCAACTACACTTTAAATATGATAGGAACAATAATTCTCTATGCCCAGGCAGTCTCCAAAACTTACATTAAACTAGAACTATGTTGTGAAAGAGACATTTTTTATTACTTCTAAATGCCTGTATGAGATTACTCAGACTTCAAATGTGTCCATCAAGTCCTCTCATAAAAGTAGAGGTGAGACTCAATGGCATCATCAAAAGAGGGAAGCCAGATAGAATTTGCCTCAGAAGACCAATACATTTCTTCACGACTGAGAAAACAAAATGTTTCAAGAGGGAGAAAATGGTCTTGGAGAATGATATTTAAGAATTTCAAATTGCAACAATATGTGTCAAGAGAATTGCTTACCCATGATAGCCTGTGTTAAATTTTCTAGTCTCTTTAATAACACATATTTTTGAAATATAAGAGTTGACAAGAGCTCTGGCTTCAACAGTTATACAGTTTGTGTGATGTAGAACTTAGGAAAAAAAACAACAACGAATACCTCCTCTCCTTACTAGTGTATGCCTAAATTTTCATACTGTTGGTTCATTCTGGAACCTTATGCGTTTTTTTAGTTGTTTTATTCAAATATTCCCCAAAAACCTAACCAACCTTAACTAAGTTTCAATTAACCACAAGTTACTTCTCTTGGTGATTTATCCATTTGCTTTCGGATACATATCTGACCTTGAAAAAAACCTTCTCTATTTGTAAATCAGATATCCTGTAAGAGACTTGAACCCAGAATATGTAAAGAACTCTAGAAACAATAATTAGAAGATAATCCAGTTAAAATTGGCCAAAGGATCTGAATAGACATTTCTCCAAGAAGATACACAAAAAGCTAAATAAGAGTATGAAAAATGATCAACACCATTATTTCGTAGAGAAAGGTAGATTAAAACCATGAGATAACAACCATTCTACTGGATGACTGATTCAGAAGCTTTTCATCTCAGCACTGACACTGAAATAACATTTAAATTTATTCATCAGGCATTTAATTAACTCTATAATGTGCTCTTAATCAAAATTTCCAGTCCTGTGTTCTACTATCATCACCCTTTTAAAAATATACATATTTTATTGATTTTTTAAAGAGAGAAAGGGAGAGGGATGGAGAGCTAGAAACATCAATGCGTGAGAAATATTGATAAGGTGCCTCCTGCACACCTCCTACTGACTATGTGCCCATAACCAAGTGGCATGCTTATTTTTCAGAATTTTGCCAGCTTGCATGTAGTTCATTGGTTTCCCCCTCTTGGTTATTTTAAAGGGAAAATGCCCCCCTTTTTTTTCCTTCACACAGTATCTAACCAAATTATGTGTACCTTGCAAGTGAAAATTCCTTCATGGTTATTTGTTTGATTTATAAAGAACAAGGGATTTGCTGTAGTACTACTACTAATAAAAGAATCTATATAGTAGCAGTGAAGGTGAAACTGAAGTTATTGGCTAAAAGAAATGCTCACTTGAATTTTACAAACTAAATTTATATTTTGCTCCTAAAATGCAATTTAAAGCAACTTCTTGAGACACAACTTTTCTCTAACAAACCATACCACACTTCATTTGACAGAAAGCTAACAGGAAACTTAATGAGCATAAAATGAAACATATTATTGATTCCCAAATCAGAATCTCATAGGGGATTGAGAGTTTGTTTGTTGTTTTGCTTCTTTGGATTTTTTAAAACTCAAACTCTGGGTATCATTCTGGAGAATCTTAGTACATTTGGCTGCAGTTTTGTAATCTGTGCACCTAAAAAAAGAAAAAGACAACAACGAAAAGCAGAAACAACAACAAAATGCCTCCTCAGGTTAGTCTATCAACCAGTTTTGGAAACCATATAATGTGTGATCTTAGATACTAGGTTCAAAATCTCCCTGAAGCATTTTCCTAAAATTCAAGACACTATGATATATTCTCCATTTACTATATCAGAATCTTGGATTGTGGAAGTCTAGGAACATGTACATAAAACAACTGTTGACACACACACACACATACACACACACACACACACACACACACACACACACACACACATATATATATATATATATATATATATGCAAAACTTTGAGCACTAATGTAAAATAAAGTGTCCATATTGCATGTATCCCATAGCAACATCTAGAACCAAAATATCTAAAGGACCAAAGTGTCTAAAGATTATTACAAGGGTAGTAGTTAAAGTAGAATGAATATTTTTCATATTTTTAATTTTTATAAACATTTGAATTTATAGAAACCTTAAAAGAATAGTAAAATTAATAGCCATATACCCATCACCTGTATTTTTCAATTGTTAGCAATTTATCTCTTCTTTTCCATTTGGCTGAACCATTTGAAAGTATTATGCAGATATCACACACTTTACTCCTACATACTCCAGCCAGTATCTCCTAAAGAGGGTGTTCCCCTAAAGTAACCACAATACAATGATCACACTGAAGAACTTTAACATTGATGTGATGCTCTCATTTTATATACTAGAGGCCTGGTGCACAAAATTCACACACAGGTAGGGTCCCCAGGCCTGGCCAGTGATCAATGCCCATCAGGGACTTCTGGCTGCCAGGTAGGGCCTTCCTTCCCTGGCTGACAGCTGGGGCCTTCCTTAGTTCTTTACCGCCCCCTGGTGGTCAGCACATGCCATAGCAGGCAATGGAACTTTCTCCTGAGGGGACACTTTGCATATTTACAAAACAGAGTGGATTAATTACCACCTTAATTTGTAGAAATAAACAGGGTATAAAAAGAAAGTGGGGGGAGTCTGACCAAAAATTCTAACTTAAAAGTCACGATGGCATTACTTCTTGACCAACAACCTTAACTTACTCAGCTTTCATATACTAAAAACCTGTGGGGGAGGGTAAAGGTTTAGGGGTTTGGAAAAGGACCAAGGAGGCCTTTAAAATCAAAATAATTTTAGGATAAAAGAGAACAATTACTAAGATTCAACCTCTGATTTTTCAAAGGTTTGCCATAGGGCCAAATTACAATGATACATTCTTTGGGAAAGATGTACATTTATCAAGTTGAACATTTATAGCCACTGCCATTTAAAGTTTTGAACCTCCATATATTTGAAAATTGCCTAATACTATATGGCCTCTTGTATTTGTCTTGTACTTTTTTTTAACTCTTGAAATACTGAACTTTTTGACACTGTATGTCTTATTCCCTCCAACTAAGACTGTAAGCTTTTGGAGAGAAATGTCTGTATTATGCCCCTTACGCCCATTCCTTATCAAGAGGGTCAACCTTGAACTTTCTTTTTTTTTTGGAACACCTTTGCGATATGCATTCTGAAAATAGACACAACATGTCTTCAGTGCAAATCTAATGTCCAAGAGCCCAGTCAGTGTAAACCTATTCTTTCTACATCTTCACTTTAATGACAAAAGACTTAGATTTAGAGAAGAAAAAGAGTGCATTTAATTTACAGTGTGTTAAAGTATTGGAAACAAAGCCACTGAGAGTTCTTTGGAGTTTATGCAGTATCATGGCGCAAAGCCCAGGCCTCCCTGTTATCATCAAAGCTGAACAACAGATTCCAGGTAATATAGCTCCCTCTACCCCCACCCCCACCGCATGGGCACTTGAAGCTGACAGTTGTTTTGCATCCGAGTCTGCACCACTAGGCTATAAACCAAATGCAAATGCAGGGCTTTTCAGCAGACAGGCCCACCATGAGAGGAGTGGAGCCTCACACAGAAGAGTAACCCTGGAAAGCAGTGAGATGCCTCCTTTCCAGCGTTCTGCTTTTGAAGATAACCTGAAGTCACAGAAGTGCGTTTGTACACGGACAGGGCTGTAAGCTGGAGAGACTGAGGGGCACATATGGACTGGGGACATTCAGAGCAAGCAAGAGGGCACAAACCAGGTAGGGTGATGAGAGTCTACCTGCGACCACGGTGCTGTGTGCTAGTGAGTATGTGGGCATGTGAAATCTGCTCGGGAGCCTTTTGCCTTGCAGCCTGGCCTGCCATGGCTTCCAGGTGGAAAAGAAGCGGGTGGCTTTGTTCCGGGAATGTGAATGAGGGAGCAGGAGCCCCAGGGGCTTAGAGAAGACAATATTCCCTGACGGGTACTCCTTATCTACACCAAAGCTTGCACAGTAGGAAACTCACTACCCAGCTTCCCAGCCCAAGCTTCAGACTGAGCCAGAAGCCTGCAGTGGGGACAGCCTACATGGCCAGCAAACAGCGCCCTCGGGAAGCCACAGTGTGGGCCCCACTGTGTCCCCCAGATAGAGCTGCAGCTCCAAGTTCCCACTCTCTCCCAAGCAGCCAGCACTACATTCCATTTAAAACTAACACCCACGGGGGCCTATAAGCTGCAGGCAGCGAATGAACACCCACAGGGCGGCTTTGTTCCAGCTGGCCCACTTTGTCAGGAAGGACCTCCTACCTTCCTTGAGTCCACAGCTTCCTTGAACCCCAGGCCCCACAGCTTTTGTGGGTTCGTCCTAATGGACTTTCGAATGACGTCTGCCCTAATTAGCATATTACCTTTTTTTTTTTAGCATAGATTATTAATATAGGTAGTCCATATTTAAATCTCCCCAATTGTCTTGATAATGTATAAAATAGTTCTTTGTTTTGTTTCCATCAAGTTTCCAATCAAGAATTGTAAGTTGCATTTAGTTTCCCTAGTCTCATCTTAGAACAGTTTCCCTGCTCTTTTTTGTCCTTCATGACACTAATACATTTTAAGATTCCAAATATTATCTTTAATGTCTGCAAGACTTACATGGGGCCAGGCCTGCTGGGTGAAGGGGCTGAGGGATGTTGGCCAGCTGGCCCCAATCCTGATTAGGGTAGTGGGGATAATTAGGAGCAGGGCTGGCCAGGGAGAGGGGCTTGGAGAAGACTCACTGAGCTGGAGCTGAGCATGGGCCCCAGACTTTCCAGGGAGGACAGCTTAGCAGGAAACAGAAACCACCAGAAGGCTCTGCAAACAGGCCCTGAGCTCCCTTTGGCCAGGCAGACTCAGAGCTGGTGCCTCTGTGTGTACATTAGATACTGCCGGGCACTTGCCTTTGTCTGTTGCTCAAATCCATTGCATTGAAAAACTTGTTTCCCTTCTTCTCTTTGGGCCCTATCAGCAAATACAGGCCAATTGGAAGATGCGGGCCCCCGTGGCAGAGCCAGGCCCCTCAATCACTTGCAATTTAGGCCCAAGACAACTGGGTAACAATCTCCATGAAACAGAACACACTGTTTTAGTCTTAATTCTCCCTTAAAATGTGCCTAGCTGCTCCTCTTTAGCTGGGATAGATAGACTGAACTAAGGAACCAAAGACTGAGTTTCCTTTGAGGTGGGATCACCAGGAGCTGGCTAATGGCAAGGCCCCTCACAGGAGGCTGCCTTCTCCTCAAGCTCTGTGTGCTTTGAGCCGGTCCATTTATGGAGGTGCCGGATCCTGGGCTGCCTGTCAGGTGGTAGGTCCACAAGGTTTCACTCAGCCGCCTTTCTGGCCTCCTGAGAAGTACCCTCTGGCCTGGTGTGCCGGGCAGCTGTCACTAGAGCAGGGACTCTGAGAGCAAAGGAGGTGGCTTGCACTGAGAGGGACCTGCAGGTGGCCAGGTTGCACCTCTCATCTCGTTTCTCAGTCTTGCTTGAATGGATCGGGCCATGTTGGGAGGGTGTCAGCAGGGAGAGAGTTGCCCTGACCTGCCAGGCTTGGTGATGATTCAGTGCCCAGCTGATTGAGTTCGTCCCACAGAGCCTTCATCTCAAGGTGCATGCTCATGTTGGCCACCTTTGCATTCTTCTTTACTGGTGCATTGGCAGTGGCCACTCAACTGGCCCCAGGTCCCTCTGGCTCAGCAGCAGTGCTAGAGGTGTTCCCTGTGGCAGGCACTTTATAGTGAATAGTCGTTCCAGTAGTTGTGCTATAATGGTTGCTGGGCTTTTATTACATAGATTTCACCTCTAATCAATCTGGAGTTTACTCTTGTGTACTGTGTGAGGCTTTGGATACATTTTTGTTTTTAGCAAATTTCTATCAAGTTGCCCACCACAAATAATTAAAGAGTCATTTTTGACTTGAGATCTTTTTATACCCTGAATTTCCAAGTATACATTAGTATATTATTTCTGAACTGGCTTTTGTTCCAATGATCCATCTGTATATTGATGTGCCAGTAGCAACAGGAAGTAATCCTCACAAATTACTCAGTGACTATTAGAATTGCAAGTACATTTGCTTATTGCAATCATTCAAAAATTAAGATAGAGCGTTTTAGATATCCTAGAAAATGACATATCTAGAAAAGTTTTTCAAATCAAAGTAATTAGTCTCAGTTTTTATAAATCACCATCTCTATCTGTGTTATATCTACTTTGAAGTCAGGGGAGGCTTGTTGGTAGAGCCAGTTGCTTAATTTAGTTATAGCTGAATGGCATGTGAGAAGAAGAATTAAAAAGCTTAATATCCTCCAGGTTGGCCAATTTTCCTTCAGTGAGTAGGCAGTTCTTTTTGTCTTCAATTTAATTTATTTTGATTTTTTTATATAAGTACCTTGAATCAACAATAAAAATAGGTAATCTGCAAAAAATTGTATAAAATGGTCTTCTGAGAATAAAAGAAATAGGAGTTCACTCAAAGGATCTTTTCAGATACATTTTAATTAATCAATAAATGGTGTTAATTACATTATTTATGTACTTATTACTTCACCAGTCACATTCTGTTGAAATAGCTTATTTTCATTACCTGCCTTTACCACATTGTGCACTAGGATGTTGATGCAATAGTTGGTTTTGATAACATGTCTGCAAGTTTTCTTTCAATGTAGAATTTTCTAAAGACATCATAAAGGCTAATTATTAATATTTGAATTCACTCTATGAATTGGGAATTACATAAATTTTCCTAAGTTGTTAACTTAGAATAGAGGTCATCAAACTACAGCCTGTAAGCCAAATCTGTCCAACTGCCTTTTTTCCTAAATAAAGTTTTATTGGAACACAGCCCTGCCATCTGTTCATTTTCTTATCATCTACTCTCTTATCACTGCTTTTGCACTATTGCCAGCAGAGGTAAGTAATTATGGCAAAGGCCATATAACCCCCAAACCTGAATTATTTACTATTGAGATCAAGATACCACATAACAAAATGGCTTTCAAAACTTAGGGGACTAAGATAGCAATTTAGATTTTCTCATCCTGTGATTTTGTTGACATTCCTTTGCTAGTTCCACTTGGGCCCACTAATGGAGTTGTAGTCTGGTGGATAATAACCTAACCTAGAAAATCCAAGGTAGCCTCACATATGCTGATACTTTTATCCAGTTCTCCACTGACTGGCTGATCATTAGTGTGATGGTCTGGCTTCTTCACAAAAGTAACTCAGGATTTCAAGGGAATGAAGACAGAAACAACATGAAACATTGCATTGAATATTTGTGAGCTCCATCAGGGAGAAGCCAAATTTAACCGCCATTATGTTACTAGTAGTACTTGACACTGTACGTGTTTCATAGATATGAGAGAAGAATAAATAAAACTTTGGATCACAAAGCAGAATTTGAAGAGGACAGACTTAATCATGACCATTATAAACTTTGATGGCAAAAAGTTAGAGATGAACCCATGCCATTCCTTGATTTCTCTGAGTTTCATGAGCAGGGTTTCTGGCAAAAACTGCTCTGTGCTTGTTTTGTCTTCTAAGGTGTTGGTCAGATTAGCATTAGAGATAGGCATGTGGGCTAAATGTAGAGAAAGGTGAAAATGCAAGCCTCCTGTGTGCTTGTTCAACATAATCACGCAAAGTTAACAAAGCTTTTTAGCAGGCTGTAAGTTCATGAAAGAATTTCAAAACGTGCATTGTGATTTCCTCTGTGTTATTCAGCCACCTGGTAAATCAACATTAGCATGGCAGGCCTGGCTCTTCCCAAGGAGGGAATGTTTCTTTTCAGGCCAGTGACTTGTGAGTACCTATGTTTATTTGAAAGGTCTTACCAGGTTAAACTGTGCACTAAAGTAACAATCATGCTTGCCCCATTTGAGTCAATTTATTTGGGTCAGAGAGCTTAAATATTTTAAAAGTCAAATATACTACAGCACTCTCTGTTTCTAATTGGGGCAACCTTGGATAGTAAAAGATAAATGAATATAGAAAAAATGAAAATAGGTCTGGAGAAACAGAGTATATGTGAACCAAATATCCTTTTTATTTTAGAAAATAATTAAACTAAAGCAAATGACATAAATTTTCTGTCTGAAATCTTTAAATTTATTATTGCTTTTAGTGTTACAGTTAGTATTTACATAAAGAGAGATTTTAAATTATCTTTATACATAGTCCTATTTTTGGAAGCTTAGCATTAGTTTTATTGGAGACTTGAAATACTCAGAATCCTCTTTTCAATGATGCATTTCAATATTATGTACAATTAAATGACTCTCCTTATGCTCTGCAAATATCAATTTGACACAGGATAGATTTTTAGCAAAGAATGACTTTGCAAGGGACTCATACATACCAACCAAGCAAAACCAGGACTTAACAAATATTTCTCAGACTAAATTTCTTAACTTTCTATATCAAATTTAAGAGTATTGTATTAAAAATGATCCTTTCATGGCTTTATTCTAGACTTCTTAGTAATCTACTTTAGAATTTCTATTCTTTCTCAAATAACACTACTTCTTGTTTTCCTTGTGTTCTAACAGCAAGCATTTACAGAACAGTTTGTACATCCAAGTACCAGGCTGCTATTTGAGATAGAGAAGTAGAAAATTGAGGAGGAAGAGAAAGGTGATAGATAACAATATGGAAGGGGATAAAGTTATGTGAGCAGTTATAGTTCTCAGTAACCAGGGGAAAACAAAACTCTTTAAAAGGAGAAGTGAATGTATAATTCAAAAGCCATTCAAATCCCATAGCATGCTACGTAACTTAGCCTTTGAACTTATTTATAAAATAGGGAAAATATAATACTCACATGAAAAGGATGTTATCAGAATTAAAACAGATAGAGAAGGAACCAATGTGGTGGGTTGGGTAAGAATAGTTCTGGAGCTTGAATGTCTGGGTTGGTAATCCTGCCTCTGTCTCTCAGGGTTGTCAACTGTAAACATGTGACAACCTCAACATCTCAGGTGTTTTGTTGTTTAGTGTTCTTTTTCCATAGATGTTGTGAAAGAATTCGTCCTATATTGTACATATTCATAGCCTCACATATTTATTTTTTTAGGGAGAACATTTAAATTCTACTCTCTCAGCATATTGCAATTTTATAATACAGTGTTATGAACAGTAATCACCATACTATACATAAGATTATCAGGTCTTCATCTTATGGCTGAAAGTTTCCACACTTTTCCAACCTCTGCCTATTATTTCTACTCTCCAACTCATGGCAAAGATATTGAAAGGAAAGATCCTGCTCATCCTGTGTCACTCAATGGTTGAGTGTCCACCTATGAATCAAGCAGTCATCTGGTCCATTCCCAGAGCACATGCCCAGGAATTGGACTCAGTCTTCAGTAGGGACTAGGCAGGAGGCAGTAGATCAATTTTTCTCTGTCTTAGATGTTTCTATCTTCTATCTCTAACCCTTCCCCTCTCTCTAAAAACAAATAAAACATATCTTATCTAAAAAAAAAGTAATATGCAAATTGACCATACCTCTGCTACACCCAGAAGCCACATCGACCAGCCAATCAGAAGCAAGTATGCAAATTAACCCAACCAAGATGGCTGCTGCTACAGAGAGCAGGGGGCTTGGGTTTCCCCACCAATGGAGGAAGCCAAGCTTTCCACCTGCCCTAGCATGCTTTGGCTTCTGCTTAAAGCTACAAAGTTTCAGTTATAGAAGATAAATAAATCCCCCCAAAAAATGGTGGCAGCCACAGAACTAGAGAGAGCAGGAGCCCTGGCAATGGAGGAAGTCAAGCTTCCAGCACACCCTGGAGGGCTCAGGCCTCCGCTCAAGGCTACAAAGTTTCAATTATAGAAAATAAATAAATCCCAGATACCAGGGCCTCCATTTGGGTCACCAGGGGGCGTGGCTGGCCTGCAAACCACCACAGGTCCCTCACCCAAACTGCCCCACACCCCAAGGGAACCCCAAACCTGATCTGGAACACCCTTCAGGGCAAACCAGCCAGCCCCCATGCCTCTATCCTATCTAATCCTATCTAATAAAAGAATACAATGCAAATTGACCATCACTCCAACACACAAGATGGCTGCCCCCATGTGGTCAAAAATGACTGCCCCCATGTGGACCCAAGATGGCTGCCACAAGATGGCCAGCAGTGGGAGGGACCATGTCTACAAGGGAGGGCAGTTGTGGGCAATCAGGCCAGCAGGGGAGGGCAATTGGAAGGAACCAGGCCTGTAAGAGAAGGCACTTGGGGGTGATCAAGCCTGCAGGTGAGGCAGTTAGGGGTGACCAGGCAGGCAGAGGAAGGAAGTTGGGGGCGACTGGGCCTACAGGGAAGGGCAGTTGGTGGGGGGTCCAGGCTTGCAGGGGAGAGCAGTTGGGGGTTCCAGGCATGCAGGGGAGGGCAGTTAGGGATGACCAGGCCTGTATGGGAGGGCAGTTAGTGGCAAACAGGCTGGAAGGGGAGCAGTTAGACATCAATTAGGTTAGCAGGGGAGTGGTTAGGGGGTGATCAGGCTGGCAGGCAGAAGCAGTTAGGGGCAATCAGGAAGGCAGGCAAGCAAGCAGTTGGGAGCCAACTGTACTAGATTGTGAGAGGGATGTCCCACTGCCTGTTTAGGCCTGATCCAGTTGGACATCCCTCGAGGGTTCTCAGATTGGAGAGGGTGCAGGCTGGGTTGAGGGAAACACCCCTCCCATGCATGAATTTCATGCACCGGGTCTCTAGTTTTAAGTAAGAAAGGAGAGATCCTGCCATAGAATCAGGTAACCTTAAAGGATATGCTAGACATGACTTGTTTTCCATTAAAGATACTCCATAATCTTTTGGTCTACCTGAAATTCCTTTACAATTTCCCTACCATATCTACTTCACAGACTAAGAAACTAAATGTGGAGAAGTAATAGCTTTAGTTAGATACCACAGTGATAGAGCTTGGAGGAAACTGAGATCTGTATGATTACAGGAATGTTCTTTTATCCTGCAGGGAAGTAGTTTTCTTCTGGACAAGAATCTATGACCCAGGGCAATGGCAGGAGACATGCTTAATAGTTCCAACTTGAGGGTTTTCTGGCATCTAGTGGATAGAAGCCTCAGATGCTATTAAACACTGTACTAGTATATATGGTACAGAGACAATCATTCAGCTCAATATCAGTAGTGCCAAGTTAGAGAAAAATGTATTTAAGGAATAAACTTATTCAATCAATTCTAACCTGAATACCCCAATTTCTTTGTATTTCTACTTATCATAAATTGCACTTATATCAAGTGGAATAATACATTAAAAGGAGTAGTTGTCTCCTAACATGAGGCCATCAAACTACCTGTGGACATTTTTCCCTCCAAGGAATCAGATCACTTTAGAAACACATTTTCCTTCGTGACGTTCATTTTATTATGTGTGAGGCCCTTAAGGAAGTGTGTGCTGGAGGGGCTCTTTGCAGTGGCACTGGAGTCAATCTTGATAGCACGGAAAGCAAAGAGAACACTGTGCCTTGAATAAAGGAATATGTGAATCACAACAGGTGATCCTGCCCACCATATGGTTTAATGACAATCCCTTCAAATTATTTTTGTATGCCAGAAGAGGTTGGTAAAGTTTCATGGAGAGCTATTATAAAGAAGTAGATGGGCTTGACTTTCAGGCTTTCTTAGAGACATAAAATAAATTTTTCAAACATGTCAAATTAGACCTAGAACTTTTAGAGGGTCACACTGTGATAGTTTCACACCACTGTTGCCTTCTTTGTCCTGGAAAACGAAGTCCCGGTATTGCTCAGGTACATAAAGTGCAGCTTTGCTTCTTTTCTCATCTATCTTGCCCTCCATGAAGATACACCTAGTTTATGTCTCTTTAAGATTTAAACTTAGCAAAACCTGATGGTTTTACTGTCCCTAACAAAAAAACAAAACAAAACAAAAAACAAACAAAAACAAAACAAAACAAACAAAAAAGTGAGATTCTCACAGAGGTTTTCACTATGTTTCAGGGACATATCTAATTACCACAATTACTTTTCCTTGACTAGTTTCTCCCATCTCTGTAGATCTGCTCCCTCAGTTATATTTATACCTCCCACTATGGCTACCAGTGCCTGCTCCTTCCTACAGTTACCTTCTTGACTTTGTACCTATGGCTGCCACGATTAGCAGGGGTTCCAGCTCAACTTATTCCATAGTAACTGCCATGGCTCCAGTATGGCAAGATGTTCCATCTACAGTGGATCGAACATTACTTCTGGCAGAGACAGGAGAGCAAAGCTCGGCATTTTGAAGGGAGGAGAGAAAAAAAAAAAAAATATATATATATATATATATATATATATATATATATATATATATATATATAGAGAGAGAGAGAGAGAGAGAGAGAGAGAGAGAGAGAGAGAGAGAGAAAATGAAGTACTTAAAAACTAAATGAGCATTGTTGTCGTCTATAAAGGGATTTAAGATTATTCCATGAAATACGTTTGCATCTGTTTGTATACTAAAGTTTTGGATAAAGTAAATGTTCTTTTTATTTATTGATCTGTGACAAATTATCCCAAGATTAACACTATTTTATGAACTCTCATGATCTTATGGTTTAGATTTCAGTTAGGCTAATTTCTGCTTCATGCACTATTGACTAAGCTCACTTAGTGGAATTCAGCTGTTGGCTCAGCTAGTTGGAAGAGTTCAAATTTGTTTCTCTCACTTATCTGACACATGGGCAGTGATGTCTGGAGAATTAGGTTCAGATGGAATTGTTCACTAGCGTGCTTACAGATGCTTTTCCAGCAAGGCAGTCTCAGGGTTGTCAGACTTTTTGTATGTTGATGCAGGACTTCCCGAAAGCACGTCTCAAAAAACAAGAACTAAAAGTTGAATCAATTATGGACGTTTGTCATGTATAAATATTGGTTCATTAGTTGTGAAAACTATACATGTTGGAAAACTATACATATTAATAGATTTGTAATAACTAAACTGGATGGGAGCTATAAGGGGACCCTGTAGTCCCTTCACAATTTTTTTCTGTAAAACTATTTTAAAATAAGTTTATTTTTAAGAGAGCTAGTTTAAATTCCTTAGCTAAATTTCAGACAATCCACACTCCACTACATACTCAGGTTTTTTAGCACTGAAATATCCCATTAATCTATCCAGGCACAGAACTATTTTTTGTTTTTTACTTCTTTTAAAATATTTGTAATTGATTTCAGAGAGGAAGGGAGAGGGAAAGAGAGATAGAAGTATCAATGATGAGAGAGAATCATTGATCAACTACCTCCTGCAAGCCCAATACTGGGGATCAAGCCCACAACAGAAGTGAACCAGATACATTGGTACATTTCCAACTCCATTTCTCCACATTTCCGCATTCCTGGTTGCAATCAACCAATATCCTCTTCTTATCAATCCAGCTACCAAAACACTGCACTTAGCTATTAAAAAGTTTAGATGCAGAAAGTTGATATCCTGTGGATCTATTTAATGCTCAGTTTGAGATGCAAACTGAGGTATTACTTTCAGATCATTATAAAATACATTTTGATAGGCTGTTTTACACTACACAGAACATCAAGCACCTGAACACTCATGAAATATGGATTATATTTGCTGTCCAGGAGGACAATTCTCTAAGCTAAGTGGAGGATGAGAGGTGTGGAAACTGAAAAACAAATCCATCTTTCCAATCTTTACATGAGATGTGATAAGCTGCTTAAGGCTATTCACCAAGCAAGAATAACCGGGAAGCCACCAGAAAAGAGCTCAATTTTCTTTCTGCTCTCCTCTTGTTTATCTGGTCCCACTGGGCTTGGCAGTGTTTATTACTGAGGTAAACACAATTTAATACAGATGATTTTTAAAAATTGCTCACTAAGGGTAAATGTTGAGGTAGTAGAAAACCCAATTCAATATTCTCCAAAAGGCCTAAAGCTAAACTCATGATTTTCTCCAGAGATGCATTTTTAATATTTCTTTCAAGATGCACCAAAGTCAATAGAGAAAGTATTTTCAGGAAAAAAAAAAAAAAAAATATATATATATATATATATATATATATATATATATATATATAGTAACATATTGATATTAAACTAAATATATCAATATAAAGGCTGCTCTCCCTAGAAAATTCATTTTATATGCAAGGAAATTGAGCATTTACACAAAAAAGAAGTGAATTCTCATATAAAGCTATTGTTGCTCACATATTTTCAAAGCATAAAGAAATGACATTTTCTTTCATTCCCCTAAGCTATTTCTTAACAGAGCTTTTTGACTTTGCTATTCCTTCATTCATTTAATATATATATTACTTAACCCTATATGTCTAGATCTGGGGTCTAGGCATATAATTAGCATGGGAAAATAAACAAGCTCTGACTCCTAACTTTAAAATATGTTTTATCCCAAGTAAGCATTACTGATATGTAAACAAACAATACTAATCGTTTAACAGTGATAGGATACTTTGTTCATGAGAGACAATGAGAATAACAATAACAGGCATTTGTTATTATATTAGGAGTAGAAACATGATAGAAAAAATTCCACTGAAAACAAAGATGCAAATCAGGACTTATAGAAATCATAAATTGAAATGGGTAAAAATATAAATTAATAGTAGCTAACAAGATAAGTCCAATACTAAATGCTGGGCATGATTCTAATGTTAAAATTTACATATGTTAAAATTATACATATGTTAAAATTATATTTCATCCACACAAGCTCTCAAATAGATATTATTATTTCCAATTTAAAGATAAGGAAAAACGTTTTGGAAACATATTTAGAATGAGAGTAGAGAGGGTAGAGTTGAGATTTGAATACAAGTATTGAGGTATCCAAACTTTTTCCCTAACTTCTAAATTCTTCTATCTCTCATGTGAAAGAAAGGGAATTTCTTTAAATATATACCCTTTTCTCACCACACAAATAAATACTTGAATATACTGACATATCTTATGCAATAAAAACATGATTGGCATCCTAATATAAATATGTATGTATCTGTTTTGTTCTACTTAATCTATCATAAAGATTTTTCTAATCACATATTCTGGGTAAATATCCTATACATAGTTGTTTATTTGTATCATCTGACCCTTATCTGAAGTTTGATCTTTTTTTTTTTTTTTCTCTATACACATTCTGGGGAGAGGGTGACATTTATAGATTTATATTGCCTGCAAATGTTAAAATCAATTGTTTGTTTTCTATTTGTGTTGAATAGTTAGAAGAATCATCTTGATCCCAGTTATCTATGAAATATTTACATTTTCTTATAGTTACTATTTTTGACAAGCTGAACGTTAACAAACTAAACACAATATTGGTAAAGGTAATGAAAATGTTTTTATGTTCCTTGAGATCATTTATCAAGAAACCCTACCTGTCATTAACTGATGACTGAATTGACAGGAATGTTTACTCAGTTCATCCCTAGTTAATTAGAATTTTTGAGAAAAATATTTGGCTCAATCAAGTGTCCTTGTTAATAAAAATAACACAAGTTCATCTCATTTTCTTTCCTATCTATCCCATAAAAATAAGATACCTTTATCCTCTTAACAGCTATAAATTGTAATCCTTCTAAGCCCCCAATGATTTTTCCCATTAACAGTAAAGTACTTGAAAATTTAGGACTTCTTCAGAGTCCTTAGCTTATCGCATTGAGGATTGGTTCTCATTATGAAAGATTTAACTGTACAGTTGAAGAATCTGACTAACTATTGATCTTAGCAAATTCAATTCTTTGCATCTGCTCTTTCATCTGTAAAACAAAGATAATCATACTCTCCACCTCTTGGGTTTATTGTGCGCCAGAAAATGTATGAGTGGAAAGTGCTTAGAAATGACAAAAACGAGATCAGCATCCATTCATATTAGTGTCTTTACAAACATTATTATTTTTCTTCTTTTGACCTAATTTGAAATTGGAAAAGAAATATATACCTTGTCATCAGGTGATTATTTTATTTATAAATGTTAAAAAAAAAATCAGTGAGGTACTAGGGTCATGTTGCTAGGGTGGGTTCTGAGTTAATTGTTCTAATTCTCTGGTTATCTAGTCTGTCAGTTTTACTGACCTTTCTCCTCCCTATTAGTCATCTTTTTTATCCTTTTGCAGGATGTTAAATTTTTAACAGAAGCATGATAATTTGCATATGCTAAATTACCCTTTACTACTCATAAAATTAGTTCCTCAGCACAAGGCACTTGATTGTGGTGTACCTGAGGCATCATTATAATCACTGTTATCACAGCCTGTATGTGTTTTGGGTGCAAAGCCACAAGAAGATCCTGTAGCAGGGAAACCACTTCAGTGGAACAATATGCTGCATTTATTTATTCACCTTCCTTCCTCAAAGCCACTCCCCACAATGACACACGACCCACCCAAATCAATGACACCCCTTTAACCTGCTCCTCCCACAGGATTCCTCATCTGTGGAAGTTACTCAAACATGACCAACAAAGCAACAAACCAAAACTTCAAATCAACTTGATGCTTCTATTTCTTTCTTACCCTGCAGGGGCTTCATCAACCAATCCTTTCAGTTTAACTTTCAGTAGACCATATTGATCCAGCAAACATTCTCTTTCCTTTGTATTATTATGGAACATCCTAGTTGGTTTCCCACTCTCCTTAAGATAGAATCAAAATGCTATTGAAATGTAAGTTGCATGTGCTTTTACTAGTGATACTGTTGTAATTAGCTAGTTATAATAAGAGGAAAGGAGAAAAGGGGGAAGACCAGATTTTATAGGCATGCAATTTGGGCAACTTCATTAGGAAATTGCAACATTGTACTCCCCAGGGAACTCCCTGAAAATCATTGGGGAAAGAGATCTAACAAAGGAAAGACAGAGGTATGCCCCTTAAAGTTGAGATGACTAGGGAAGGTGCCTGTCAGTCAAACCTGTGAACAGAGATGGCTGGCCAGAATGGGCATGGCCACTGCAGGCACTAGGAAAATTAGGAATACACAACCCTATCTAATAAAGAGGGAATATGCTAATTGATCCTCACACCATCACAAAGATGGTGGTGCTCACAGCCAATAAGGAGGGAATATGCCAATTGACTGCCCAGCCCTCAAAGATGGTGGTTCCCATAGCCATAAGATGGCGGTGCCAGTCCCCTTAGCCCCACGGGGCAGCAAGGTGCACTGCAAGGCTGGGCCCACCCCCAGGTGGATCCGGCCACTCTGTTTGCCTGTCTTCGGGTGTCTCCCAGTCCCCTCAGTCCCCCAGCCGCCCAAGGCTGGCCTGAGGCACAGGCAAGCCTCAGATGGCAGCTGCTCAGCCATCCATGGCCACCCTAGTCTCAGGTAATCAGGGCTGGCCAAGGCTTGTGCTGACGGCAGTGGCAACAGCATAGGTATGATGAGATGTTATCTTCCCCTGATTGCCTGGTCACTTCCCGCCCCTGAGGGCTCCTGGATTGTGGACAGGCTGTGCTGAGAAACCTCCCCTCCAGTGCATGAAAGTTTATGCACCAGATCTCTAGTCTATATTATAAAAGACCAGTGACTGTAACGCCATAATGACTGGTCACCAGAAGGTACACTGATGGGTCTCGCAGCATGGCAGGTCTTGGTCTTGCAGTACAGTGGGTATGGGGTCCCACCAGCATGGTGCGTCTGAAGTCTCACATAATTTTGCACACTGGGCCTCTTGTCTTTTAAATAAAGAATTCTTGCTCTTGGGGCTTGTGTTGATCTGGACATACTTGGTTCATGACATGTGTTGACTCTTGGCTCTCTTGCATTCACCCCCACTGCCACAAGGACTCACAAGCAGTGGACTAACACAAGCTAAGCTAGCCTGATGCTGGACTGGACCCAGGTTAAAAAAGAAAAGGAAACTCTGGATATTGGCTCTAATTTTAGCTATATTTCTTCTATGGTGGGACTGAGGAAAATGAAATCTTGGAAACTCAGTGGTACGATTCCACCAAAATAAAGCCCTCTACCATATCTTATCCTTCTGTGCAAGTCACAGAAACTTATTTTTCTTGGGCTATCATAACAAATCCACCCCCTTAGCAACCAGGGGAGATGAGGCCCTCTCCCCTATGTTAACACTAGCTGCTTTTAGATGCTGTAGCTGTTTCAATCATTGTCAGAGTATTACTTTTGCTAACATTTCTCCATTCTTTTTTGTGCTCAGATGATCATTAATCATTTACTCTTAGAAAGGAGAGAAACATACATTCATTCCAACACTGAGTTTGAGAGGAAAGTGGAATCAATTTTTATTAACACTGGGCTTGGATTTCTCATTTCAAATAACCTGAGCCTAATAGGACACTTTTAAAATGTCAAGTTATCCACTGGCTAGGCAGAAAGTTAAGAGTAATATCAACAACAATAAAAAATTTAAAAAGAGTGAAACCCAAGAGCCTAGCCACTAGTGCTTTGGTTGTTTCAGAAAGAATTATTGAAATGTGATGTTCTTTCAATCTAGGTAAAGCACTGATACAATATTAACTGCAACAATGAAGGAGACTTTTCAATAAAATTGTTGTGGAAACAAATAAATAGCACCCAAATGACACCAAACAAAGGCTCTTTACTCGGCATTCCCTTTACATGGGCATAAGCCCACCTTACTTGGCAGAGACTCAACTGCAGACAGCGGAGTTGGGTAGATTTAAATTGGGAAAAAGGAAGCCTGCAGTGTGTACTGATTGGAGGCTGTGTGTATAGTGAAGTTAAAAGTTGGTTAAAAAGATGAGGGGCATCCTGTGTGATAGGGGGTCATATTTGGCTTGATCCTAAGTTGGAAGCAGAGGCAAAAGTTAAGGAAGTTGGCAGTTTATGGACCAAGTTTTATCCATTTTAGATGGTTTGCTTCCTGGGCTGGTTGCTGCTGGTTATAGGTCAGAGTTCTATTTTCATATATGGTTTGGCCAGTGTGCCCTTGTATAAGAAGTCTCACTGTGTGTGATTAATGAATAGACAATGTTACAAACCATAATAGGAGGTGAAGTTATGCCGATTTTCGGAGTTTTTGATTCTATTTCAGAGCATCCCATGTCTTCCTCTTTCTTTTGTCTTACATCTCATAATTTTATCCTCTATCTCACCTTACCCTTCCCCTGTCTTTTTTAAAAATATATATTTTATTGATTTTTTTACAGAGAGGAAGGGAGAGAGATAGAGAGCTAGAAACATCAACATCGATGAGAGAGAAACATTGACCAGCTGTCTCCTGCACACCCCGCACTGGAGATGTGCCTGCAACCAAGGTACATGCCCTTGACCAAAATCAAACCTGGGACCTTTCAGTCCACAGGCGGACGCTCTATCCACTGAGCCAAACTGGTTTCAGCTCCCCTGCCTTTTTTATTAGAAAGAAGAAAATAATTGGTCAGAACTGGAATTTGAAAATGAGAGAACAATTCTACTCTTCTCCTCTTAGCCTTTCCACAGGCACACCTGAAGCTCTGAAGGTATTAAGGCTAAAAGTTGTCCCCTTACTGTAAACTTCCCAGGAAGTGTTTGTTTGGGCATCTTTGTGAAGGAGCTTTAAAGCACCTTCCTGTTTTATATAACAAACAGAGCCAGCATTCTCAACCTTGGGTCATGATGTATTATTCTGTGATGTTTACTACCTACTAAGTTTAAATTCAATTGTTTTAACAAAACCAACCCAGTCCATGACATTATGTTATCAACATCAGCTGAATGGATAAGATGCAGGACAACAAACCAGGCAGAGGCTACTTAATAGTCAGAGATGAAGTGCATACACATTCTGCATACAATGTCACACTCACATTCAACCCAGGAGTGCTTCAGGAAAACTAATGGGTAATTTGGCTTCCATATCATATTCTCAGTCATGTCCAATGTACCTTTCATGCTGGGAGAATGAGTAGATTCTGACAGGACTGATCTTTGTGATTTTAGATGATGTGCCATGAATATACATTTAATTGAGGGCCCTATTGGATGTTTTTCTAAAGCACAAAAGAAATTATAAAGTGTAATATCTTCTCAGAACCATTTTCTATAGGAGGCCAACTTTGCTGTTCTTAATACGCCTCCTCAAACTCTTCTCTGGAAGGTGAATTTTGTAAAAGGACTATTTTGAGGGGGCTTTATTTGCACTTATTTTATGACTATAGTGTTAGTGTCTAATGTATCACACCAAAAGACTACTAGGAATTGTATCTGCATGTAAAACCAGAATAAACATGGTTTATAGGAAAAGTACAGAGTATATCTAATCTTAGTAACATTTCTTTGTTTCATGCCATTTCATGAAATCTGGGTTTGTTTCTATTTTTAATTTGCTTGGCTCCAACATTAAAATTGTGAAAAGGACCTTTATTACAATACAATATTCTCTGATGGTTCATGTTATCCCATAGGATTGCTGCTTCTACTGAATCAGCCATACTACTCATCACCAAAAGTATCATTGGATAATTTCTAGAAGTATCTTCAATAGAGTTTAAATTTTATTAATCAAAGACAGGAAATAATATTTTCCTATTCTAGAACTAGGACTTTCTAACTTTATAGCTTATATTCTCTGTGTTTACAAAAAAAAGCTTCCTTGAAATACTATTAAACTATTTTTTTATTCAGATCATTAATAATAATAGTTTCCAGTTTGGGGAGGTATATTATGCTTTAGGAATAATGTCAAGCACTTTAGATTTGCTATTTAATAAAATGTTTTGACCAATATTATTGAGTACTATTTTTATACTACATTTTGTTTTGTTTTGTTTGTGAGACTTACAGCAATTAAATGTGTTCCAATGTAATACAGCTAATGAAAAATGGGTCTGTGACTGGAAAAATTGGGAGCTCTCTTTATTAGGGATTTATTAATCACAATTTACAAGGACAACAATAAAGAATACCTGCTATGAAATGCAGACAAACTGTTCCAACTTTGGGTATGTGTGCATGAATGCATTTATTTATTTTTAAAGAAAAAGAGTGCAATGTAATAAGAATCTGGGTTATACATGTTTAAGTTTGAAACTTGACCCTATCTCTTTATAGCTGGGTGATAATTATTAAATTATCTGAGCCTGTTACCTTTCTGTAAGATGAATAAATACTAACCACCTCAAATTATTTTTTTTAATTTATATAAAATGAAAAATATATAAGAGAAGTCCACCATAGTGCATAGAGCAGGCTCTCAAAATTAGAAGTGTTATTAAATTTAAAGAGAGCCCGTTAGTCACTGCATTGGTGAATTTCAAGGACTTAGCAAATTAATATTTTGTAGGTATCTTCCAATCTAAAATAAACAGGAGCCCTAGCCAGTTTGGCTCAGTGGATAGATCATCATCTATGGACTAAAGGGTCCCAGGCTCCATCCCTGTCAAGGGCACATGCCCGGGATTTCAGGTTCTATCCCCAATAGGGAGGTGCAGGAGGCAGCTGATCAATGACTCTCATCATTGATGTTTCTCTCTCGCCCTCTCCCTTCCTCTCTGAAATCAATAAAATATATTTTAACAAAATAAGAGAAGCAGGAGTATAGAGAATGATACTGAGAGACTAAATTACTAGAGGCAACTAAAGGCGGCACAAATATCTGTCAATTGAGAAGGCAGTGGACAGACAACCAGGGCACTCAGTTAAAGTCTAAAATTCGATTACATTTTCCCCAAAATAAAAAATTAGAGAAAGAAACTAAATTCATTGTGTGTTTTTTTTAACATCTATTTATAGAGCTCTCAAGGGAAATTAATTTATTCAGAAAACATTAAATGATTCATTCAAGTCAGGTCTTCATACACACTCTCTTGAAGTATTTTGGCCATTTAATTTAGAACTGAAGATGGCCATTGAGATCATCTTGACAGATGTTGTGTCTTAGCTTGAATTCCCCCATTTTATACCCTAATAAAGTCTTGAGTGCAAGTAGTGTGTTTAATAGTGAAGGAAATACCAATGAAGGAGTGAAGAAGTGAGAAATGGAAAGAAGGGCAACCACTATAGGGTATGTTCTCAAGTAAGCAGTAAAAACAAATGGAGCTTAATCCTATCAGGGAAATAATAAAAGCTGCCCAGGGATGAGGAAGTTGGAGTATTTACATAGCAACTTCTCTTGGATAATGCTGACTGCCCACTGCCCCTGCTGGGGACACTTCTACCAGGACACATCTTAGTTACTGCCTATTTCACAGTTGACATTGGCCACAGAATGTAGAGGGCAGTGCAAGTTGAAGTCGAGGTCAGAAGAGAAATAAAAGTACAGACATAAAATGGAACTTAAGTCACATCAGAAATACTTTGGGGAAGGTTTTGCCAGAATCTGGGATGCTGCCTTATCAAATTGCTAAAGGAGCTCTAACCTGAAGTCATTATAATAGTAAGGGTAAAAATATGTAATATGTATTTTTAAGCCCTTTGGAATTTACAAGGCAAACCCACACATATGGTGTCAATTTAATTTCAAATAATTCAACTGTAATTGCAGTTCAGTTTGGGTGTGTTTTGCTTCCCTGTCTTCTAATTTGCTAATTCAATTTTCCCTTGAAATAGACAGAGGAAACTCATATATGTACTTTTGACATATCCTTGAGCCCAGCTACTTCAAATTACATTTGTGTATAGAGAGGAAAAGTATAATTTATATCCCTGAAACAGTCACAATTGCATCCACTATGTATTATCAAAATGCTTTTTAGTACAAGTGGAAACTAATTTCAGGGTTGGTAGATTCCAATGTCAACAATAATCAATGCTAGCATATCCATTATGCCTTATCTAATAAAAATGAGCCTAAGAAACTTCATGTTCCTTTGTCAGGAATAGACCCTCTGTAAACTGTCAGAACCAAATCACTAACCAAATTGCAGAATCTAAACCACAACACTACACTCTCCTAGCATGCATGATAGATTTAAAAACACACAACTCAAAGCATAAAACTTTATTTTATTTTAAATCACTAGAGAGCAAGCATTTCAGGAGTTAATTCATGTGGCCCATGCCTTACCTTAAAATTTGCCTGAGTTTACTTTATAGGTTGATTTTCACTACCACATATCAAAAATTTTAAATCTAAATTTCTAAACTGCTACTTAGTAAAATAGCCACATCATTTAACACAGATCCGTTTTAGTGCTAAATATAAGGGTGGTGGGGGGGGAATGCTATCTCAGGAGATAGACACATGTGTTAAAGTACTGCACTTTATTTTTATAGACTTGGGGCCCAGTGCATGAAATCCGTGTACTGGAGGAGGGTCCCTCAGCACAGCCTGACCCCTCTCACAGACTGGGAGCCCTCAGGGGATGTCCTACTGACAGTTCAATCTGGCCTTCCTCTGCGGGGGACATAGACAATAGTGTGGTAATTGCCTGCGAAGGGCAGGTGCTGCGTAGAAGGGGGTCAATGGGAAAAAAACAAAAATAACAAAAACAAAGGGGATATCTGTAATAAGTTCAACAATAAATATAAAAAAAAGAGAAAAAAGTATCTCTCTATATAGAAGCCTAATATGCTAAGTGTCCAACCTATAGGTCCACTATTCAGTCAACTGCTCAACCAGTCACTATGACACACATTGACCACCAGGGAACAGATACTCTGACCAGTAGGTTAGCCTTCTGCTGGGGTCTGGCCTATCAAAACTTGGCGAGATGGGACATGCCCTAAAGTCCCCAGTCCCTCCCTGGCCGACCAAGCCCCCCTGGTCCTTTCCTGGCTAGCTGGCCAACCTCCAACAGTCCCTCTCCAGCCAGCTGACCCCCATTGGCCCCAATTGGGACTGGGCAAGAAGGCCCTGATTGGCCCTGATCACTGGTCAGGCTGAGGGACACCACCCATGCATGAATTTGTGCACCGGGGCTCTGGTAAATAATAAATATGATTTAAAAACAATATTTCTGGGATGTCCATTACTAATCACTGATATAATCCTGGGGAAGATAGCACTTTAAAGCTTGAAAGGATAATTACTCTTCTCAAACACATGAATGCTCTTTTTCTTAGTAGTGTGAAATGAATTCTTAAAGAGGAAGAGCCCTTTTTCTTTCAATTATATCTTTGGAGAAATCCTTCCTCTGCTTCCAAACAATTGAGTTCTTCATTGACCAAAAAAACCGAAATGTTTTGCTCAGCAAAAAATCCCAGATGGCTTTTGGCAAGTTACAGCTCAGCATAATAGGGGAGCACAATAGGAGAGTTTTGTATGGAAATATGACAGAATTTTTACACTGTTCTGATAGCTGCAATTTGGAGGCAACATTAATTACTATTCAGCAATCTTTTCTGAACCATTTGAATTTCATAAGTTGAAAATGAGAGAGTAAGGTTTTGGTTTTATTTTTTTTAATCACTATTTTTGTTTTGTTTTAACTACTTGCTTAATTAAACTGAAAATGTAGTCATATGTCCATAATTAGATCATAACACATAAACGACCTTATTTAAATGGCATTAAATTTCTATTATTTTTATAATTTTATCACAAAATCAATTCCACAAATTTAAGTGACAGGATTGTTAAAGTACATCAATTTTTAGTTCTCATAGGCAATGTCCCTTTAATTTTTTTTCTTTCTGAAAGCATTTTCTCCACTGACTGTTGTGCTTGTTGAAAGAAATTTAAAAAATTATTGCAAATGACAAACAATATAATCAGGAATTTAGCTTTAGGTATTTGAGAGAAAATGAGTTGAATTTTTTAGTATTTTGGTATTTTAACTAAGTACATAGGTTTTGCAAATCATTTTATTATTATTTGCCTCAGCAATATATATTGCCCACTATAATGGTATTTTATGTATAATGTGTATAAAAACACTTTTTTAAAATGGTTTCAAGGAAATACTTGCTTTTTTTCAGGTGAGCTCTGAGAAACTTTAAAAAAAAATATTTTAAATCGAAGATTCAGGGTTTTGTTTTCAGCCTTCAAATGTTTTAACCTCCACTCAGCTGAATCATTTAACCTCCACAACAACCAATATATATCTTACATAATTACTTTAATGTGCAAGAGTGGTGAAGGCCAAATGGTGGGGGCTGGGGGGATGCAAATAAAATGGAAGAAATTAATGGGGGGAAAGAGGACCTATGCAATACTTTCAACAATAAATAACTAAAAAAACACACAAAATATATGCATAAAATATGAAGGATGGAGAAAAATATTATATTTGAAACATAGATTTTACTGATAATTAGCCTTAAAATCCTA
This sequence comes from Pipistrellus hanaki, assembly GCF_964339955.1. Classification (NCBI taxonomy): domain Eukaryota; kingdom Metazoa; phylum Chordata; class Mammalia; order Chiroptera; family Vespertilionidae; genus Pipistrellus; species Pipistrellus hanaki. Next base: position 58,903,120 of record NC_140511.1, on the reverse strand, counting down.
TTAGAAAAACTGCAAGTTGTTTTATACTCCAGGTTGTTGATTTGCAATTTTATTGATTAGATGAAAAGAGGGACATGGACCAGTTCATATCTGTATTCTACGTTCAGATTACCCACTGAAGTTACTAACACATATTTATGTATAATAAAGTTCTCTACTTCATAGAATGAATGATGGCATCTGGATAACTTGAATGACCTCTAAGCTAATTATTTTTTCAGTTTATCTATCCTTCAGTTCATATTCAGCCTTCCCAAAATACTAATATATTTCTAGTTTGAGCTCCAAATCTGATGGACTTTCTTACTTCCATTTTCTATACCAATAACCCAACCAACCAGTTACCAAATATCAATTTTTGAAATATAATATGTCTTAATTTTTTATTTTTTCACCATTCTCACTTTTAATTCCTTAATGTCAACTATAATCATACTGTGCATTCAATTTTGCCTCCTCCCAATATATTCCCACATGACCTTTGAATGACTCTGATTAGAACAGGGGTTAAAGGTTTCTTATTGATTTATATCATCTCTAAAAAATGAAATCTACACTCATTTCTGCAGCAAGTGACCTAAAGTCCATGTGATTTGCCTCCTCCAGTCTAACTTTGAGCCTCAAATCCTTTTCCTATGACTCACAGCCCCACCACTCACATATATTCTTGGGTTTCCTTTATGAGACACATATTTCCTTTAATGTGACATACCATTCTTTTGTCATTCCTTTCAAACTATTTTATTCTCTCTCTTCATGCCTCAAGGCCAAGCTCTCATTCTGCTTCCCTGATACACCTTTGCATAAGCTTCATAGAGAGTCTTCTTATGTCACTATATGATGAACCTACAGTAATAGTTCCCATGCTTTATTTTTAGGGCTTTTCCTCTTTGTTTCTCTCATTAGAATGAAAGCTCCTTGAGTGTATATGCTAAAAATTATTGTTTTCTCATAATTCCACAAAAGCATTAAAGAAAGCCAAGACTGTATAAAACACTCAATAAACATCAAGTGAATGAATCTCATTTTTACTCTCCTTAAAATAACTACCATCTCCAATGAGTTGTTTTTATGATTAACTTTAATTTAGTACCTATCCAGGAGGCAAAGAAAATGTAGCTCTCATTTTCTATACTTAATATCATCTCTGCTGCTTTATAAATGTTTCAAAGAAAAAAATTCATTGTGGGAGTACTTTTAGAACAGTAAGATCTTAGTGTAAAGCAACTCTGAAACTTAACTTTGTAATAGACATTATTTTCATTTAAAAAATTACCATTCTGAAAAAAGCCTAAAACCCCAGAGAAATTTAATCTATAGTCATAATTATAAATTTACATTTCTGCTAAGAATTTCTGTGCTTCTATCTCAGAAGATATGCTTAGTGACTAAGGTGTTTGGATATGCTAGGCATATGGTGTTTGGATATTTGAGATATGAAACAAATGATTATCTATATGATCCTTGACAAGAATATTTTTTTTACTATCTCATATAGAAATATGATCCTATTGCTTAATCCCATCATCTTCGCATCAACAGAAAAATATAAACAGAATGCTTTTTAAAAATTTTTATTAAAGAAGCTTTTCCCACCACTGTTGGAAGGCAATTATCTAAGGCACTTCTCTCAGCCCTGTGACAGTTTGTTCACAAGGCTGAACAGCCTTGGAAACCAGAGGTAGTTTCTTTCTCTACATCAGAGGCAGGTATATTTCCTTGCCAGAGTAATCAAGACAATGCCTCCCTGCTTCGGTTTCCCTGTATAAACTGGGGGTTTCTAAGCATTTCTAAGCACAGGTTTTCAGCCTTGCAATACATCTACTGCGTCTGCATTACTTACCAGGGTCTGCTTCACATCGTCTCTGTGAGACAAGGAACAAGGCAGAATGCTAGGAACATGAAGCTCATGCTGCCTGTTACACAGTGAATATTAAACAGCTGAAATCAATTTAGCACATTGCTTCCGTATTGGCAGAATATTTGACAGTGTGGGTGCTGACTTAGCAGCTGCCGTCAGCATTGCTGCTTGACCATTAGGCAACTTTGCTTTCCCTGGACTCCTTTCCAGGCACTATGTTCCTCATAGTCCCGGTGCTAGTTTCTAGTTCCCTGGATAGTTTGTGCTTATATGCAATTTTCCTTTCACCTGCCCTTATATGTCCTTTATCTTGGTATCTTTCTTGCAGAGTAAACTTTATCTTCTTGTCTCATCTCTATAGAAATTTCCCTGACTTCTACAGGTTTACCCAAATTATGAGCCTCTCTTGTAACTTTTAGGAATTCTTCATTTTATGTATTGTTTTCTTTTTAACTAAAGGCCCAGTGCATGAAAATTCATGCACTGGAGGGGGCATCCCTCAACTCAGCCTTCCCCCTTTCACAGTCCAGGAGTCCTCAGGGGTGGGAGGTGACCTGGCGATCAGGGGAAGGTGATGTCCCCATCACACCTCTGCTGCTGCCACTGCTGGCAGTGCAAGCTTTGGCCAGTCCTGGTTACCTGTGCCTAGGATGGCCCTGGTCAACTGGGCAGTCACCATCTGAGGTAAATTCTTTTCTCATTTTAAGGATATTTACAGATAAAATCTCTTTCAGAAATATTTCACTCAATTTCCCCATCCCAAGCTTCTCTGTGCTGTTATGGGAATTAGTGTCAACAGCCTGAATCACACTATAATTAAATTTCTTTTTCTATCTTTTCTACTTTCCCTAACTCATCTGAGAACTGTAAGGACAGCAATGTTGTAACTTCTGAATAAATATTTTCTGCATGGGAATAGTAATATACAGCAATAACATCAGACAATTTGGAAAAACTGTTTTATGAATCATAAAGTACCAGGCAAATGTTACATATAATGATTATTCAGTAATAAGGCACTCAGAAATGTAACCTCTATATTGAAAATAAAATAGAAAAGTCATAAAAGGAAAGTAGTACAAAAATGCAAACACTGCTAATTTATGCCTGATGAAATAGAAAACATGAATTTTAACTGAATAGCAGATATTACATAAATGAAGAGTTTCTGTCACTGCATAACACCATGTGATTCCAGATGCTGATAAAGATGGGCAATGCAGACCAAATCCTTTGTTGAAAAGCTGAATAAGAAGTTTCAAGAGGCTAGCTGCATCAGTGCCTTAACGATATATACAATAAAGATAGAAATATCTGTATTCCTGAAAGATTGCATGGTGGGACTAGGCAGGATGCCAAAAAGGACTGGCTAGGCAGGATGCCAAAAAGGACCTCAACTTCAAAGGTCAAGTGGAGCAATCACTAGCATCTTTGTCTAAAGTGAAACAAGAATGGGAAGAATCCAGAAGCCAGCTTAAAATAAGAGAATCTAATCGGTTTCCAAAAGCAGAGAGACCCTTTTCTTATTAGATATTTGCCCTCGTAAGCAAGTTATGATACAGTTCCTGTCTATCCAATGTGGATAGTAATACTTATCTCATTGGATTCTTTGTACATTTGACAGTAATTATATATGTTAAGTTGTACATCAACACATACATTAAAGGCATTTCATAAATATCAATGTTGTCTAACCCAGCGTTTTTCAACCGCTGTTCCGCGGCACACTAGTGTGCCGCGAGATGTTGCCTGGTGTGCCGTAGGTGCAGACAAGACAAGAATTTTATAATTTTTCACTATTTTGTTTACTTAATATTTCATAATAAAGTAATTATAAAATACTTTCTTTGTGTTTATTTGATTCCTATTCAAGAGAATTACTTTATATATAGTCAATATAGGCACAGAGTTAAATTTTTTAACATTTTCTAATGGTGGTGTGCCTCGTGATTTTTTTCATGAACAAGTGTGCCTTTGCCCCAAAAAGGTTGAAAAACACTGGTCTAACCCACAAACCCATGTTTATTTCATATGTGTAGTGGCCTACAGCAGTGGTTGGCAAACTCATTAGTCAACAGAGCCAAATATCAATAATGCAATGATTGAAATTTCTTTTGAGAACTGAAAACCGACTTCTGTGCATGGGCCACAAAGTTTCAATTGCACTGTATGTGCACGCCCTTATGTGGTATTTTGTAGATGAGCCACACTCAAGGGGCCAAAGAGCTGCATGTGACTCGCGAGCCACAGTTTGCTGACCACTGCCTAAAATAATTATTTAGCCAGGATAAAATATAATTTTAACATTTTGGTTTTAAGTAATTATACCTATATGCCTGCTTTAATTTAGAGTTCCCTTTAAAACTCTAACTGTTTATACAAACATACTAAAAGTAGTTGATTTTGACAGCTACCTATATTATAGTTGTAATTATTCTCAGTATTTTTATTAATCTACAAAAGTTTAAACCAAATTTCTTTCTAATCAATGCATTATAGCATTGTCCAAGAACAATAGAAATTAACCATTCATTGTTAGATATAAATATGATGCATAAAAAATCAGATAGAAAATAATTGTGAAGAAATAAAACATACCAAAAAGGATAGAGATTATGTTTATTTCCAGTTTTGATAGGCTATTTGAATTTTTATATACCTTATGCACTAGACTTAATCATAATTCAGAACTTATATTGAAATAAGTCCTAGTTACTTATTTAAGAGAAAGAAGAACAAAGTTGGAGGATCACTGTATCAGATATCAAGCTATATGCTACAAAGCCACCGTTCTCAAAACTGCCTGGCACTGGCACAAGAACAGACATATAGACCAGTGGAAGAAAACAAAGAACCCAGAAATCGACGCAAGCCATTATGCTCAATTAATATTTGACTAAGGAGGCAAGAGCATACAATAGAGTCAAGATAGTCTCTTCAATAAGTGGTGATGGGAAAATTGGTCAGATACATGTAAAAAAAATGAAACTAGACCACTAACTTACACCATACACAAAAATAAACTCCAAATGGAGGAAGGACTTAAACGTAAGATGGGAAACTGTAAAAAAAATCTTATAAGAAGCCATAGGCAGCAAAATAGCAGACATTTGTTATAGCAATATCTTTATTGATACAGCTCCTAGGGCAATGGAAACTAAGGAGAAAATAAACAAATGGGACTACATAAAAATAAAAAGCTTCTGCACAGCAAAAGAAATGATCAACAAAATAACAAGAAAGCCTGCTGCATGAGAGAATATATTTGCCAATGTAATCTCTGATAAGGATTTAATCTCCAACATTTACAGGGAACTCATACAACTTAACAAAAGGAAGATAAACAACCCAATCAAAAAATGGGCAATAGACCTAAATAGACACTTTTCAAAAGAGGACATACAGAAGGCCACGAGACATATGAAAACATGCTCAAAGTCACTAATCATCTGAGAGATGCAAATCAAAACAGCAATGAGGTACCAAATCACATCTGTCAGAATGGCTATCACCAGAAATCAACAAACTATAAGTGCTGCATAGAATTCTGAGAAAAAGTAACCCTTTTGCACTGCTGGTATGAATGCAGACTGGTGCAGCCACTGTGGAGAAAGTATGGCGTTTCCTCAAAAAATTAAAAATGGAACTGCCATTTGACCTGGTAATACCACTTATAGGAATATGTCCCAAGAAAACAGAAACACCAATCAGAAAGAATTTATGTATCCCTATGTTCATAGCAGCACAATTTACAATAGCTAAAATTTGGAAATAGCCTAAGTGCCCATCAGTGGATGAGTGGATTAGAAAACTGGTATATCTACACAATGGAATACTAATCTGCTATTAAAAAGAAGGAATCCTTACCATTTGCAACAACATGGATGAACTGGAGAGCATTATGGTAGTCGAAATAAACCAGTCAGAGAAAGATAAATATAACTTTATCTCACTCATTTGTAGAATATAAAGAACATCATAAACTGATGAACAAAAATAAATACAGAGACAAAGAAACATTGAACAAACTGTCAAAGTACAGAGGGATGGCAGGGGAGGGTTGGGGGTTAGAGATCAAACTAAGGACTTGTATGCATACATATAAGCATATAAGCAATGGACACAGATACTGGGGGCGGGAGGGTGGTTGAGGGCATGTGCTGGGGGGAGGTTAATGGGGGAAAAGGGGGACATATGTACTACTATTTGTAATACTTTAAACAGTAAAAAAAAGTATACATTTATTATGGTTTAATCAACTCTCAGGGACTAAGAATGGAGAGAGAGAAGGTTTAGAATTATATAGCAGGGCTTTAATATCCATCCATTCACTTTCACATGCATCATCACAGATGGCTAGGACTTATATTAATTTTTCTGATTTTTACAGATAAGGAAATAGGTTCATAGAGGATTAATGTCCTAGGTCCATGGTTGGCAAACTGAGGTGCATGAGCCACATGCGGCTCTTTGGCCCCTTGAGGGTGGCTCTTCCACAAAATACCATGGTCTGGGCAAATCTATTTTGAAGTGGCTTTAGAAGTTTAAGTTTAAAAAATTTGGCTCTCAAAAGAAATTTAAAAAATTTTAATTGTACTGTTGATATTTGGCTCTGCTGACTAATGAGTTTGCTGACCACTGTCCTAGGCCATGCCAAACAGAAATTAAAAAAATCTTATGGAACTTTAGAGACAGTAATGCTTTTATAATGGTAACACTAAACATTTATGAAATGTCAGACACTGTCTTAGAGGTTATTGTTAGCTTACAAGGCAAACAAAGTTCTTGACTTTAATTTTTTTGGGGTAAGCTTGCAATAAGGAAGTCATCAAATGAGTAGCATAACTTTTAGAATGGTGAACATTGTGTCATAAATCTGGAAAAGAGGGTAGAATTTAGATGAGAGACGTGTCATACTTTTACAAGTTTAGCTATGGGATGCTTTTCTGAGATGTGAGATTGGAACACTATTCAGAGATGTGAAGTAGAAGCCTCGGTGCTTCCAGGTAGAGGCTCGTAATAAAAATGAGCCCCTCATGTTTCAAGAACTGCAAGGCCAGTGCAATGGGATCAAAGTAAGCAAGAGGAGGGGAGCAATAGGAATTGAAGTCAGAGAAAAAGGCAGCAGCCAAATCATACATGGCCTTATAGGGACTTTGAACAATTTGAGCCAGAGAGAAAAATAATCTGTGATATTCTCAACAATAAAGATATTTTAAAAAAGAGATAATGGCTTTTAATAAAGGAAATTATACATTCTCAGCCTAGAGCTCAAAAGGGGAGAATTTCTGGGTTTTATTCCATTCTTATGTCTTTTTCTAGTAGTTATCATTGGTCAAAACCTAATGGAAAGCAGAGAACAAATGAACCATGAAACACCTCTGGGACATTTTATTTGGGCGGGGGCGGGGGAGTACAGACGAAGGTGGAGAGTATGGAAAATGGGCCTAGAAGAACTAACAAAATAATCATAGCACTATCATCTTTCATTTTTGTGCATAACATCAACATCTGGCAATATGAACACAAAGAACAAACTTAGGCCTGAGTTTGGATGTGAAGCTTCAGCTACTGAGAACCAGGCTAAATAATTCTCACTTACTCTCAAACTCTGAAACTTTGGTATCTCAGTCTAGGAAACAGATAGCTGGGCCACAGATTCACATGCATCCTGTCAGCTGTTCTGCTTTAGATTCACTTGTCAGAGAGAGTATCTTTTATTGATTTCTTGAAAAATCGCCAGGCAAGATGGGAATTAAAATTACAACTTACTGAAATTGCTATAGCTTTAATAACTCTTATAAAGGCTGCAATGCTATATGAACTATCAGAGTCGGTGCTCCATAGAATCCCTCATTATGCCAATTTCTTGTCATGTCATCTGTCATAGAATAGAATAAATGTAAAAAGTACAGGTTTAGGCATAATTCTCTTTAGCAAATATGTATTTATCTGTTATTGACCATTATTACCTGCTTAAAAATTAAATATGATCCTCAAAGGTATTCATAAGAAAGTTTATATAATTCAGTAAAGTGGTAAAAACAATCCAACATTATTTATTCAATATCTATTGTACAATATAAGTAACATTGTTTAAGGCTGTCTTAATGAACTGTAAAACTATTACACACTTCTTTTTAAAGGTTAATTAACTGACCCCGCACACACTGGATTTAGGTGCATCAATTCATACTGCTGGCATAGGGCACTAACTGTCAAAATTGAACCTTAAAAAAAGTGAGCTGTCAAAATTGAACCTTAAAAAACATTATCAGTTCAAAACTGATATTGCATCAAAAGCCCACTCCTCTATCTCTGTATAGTTCAACTTGTTTTTTGTTGATACATAGAATAAATCTAAAAGTTCAAGCTATATATGTATTTTAAATACAAATTAAGGAAATAAAAATTGAATCAGCTTAGTGGAAATTATTTAAAGAATACTAGCATACTTTACACAAATAACATTATGAATGTGGTATGTGGATGAATGAAATTTGGGGAATATTACCTTATAAAAAGCTACTTAAAAGAATAACAAAGATTATAATTAGGTACATATGGTGGGTCCAATGAAGACAAAGCCATTTTATGGGGGAAGGTGCTTAACACCACACTGCACTAGGCCAAACATGATGTTAATAATAACCTACTGAATGATTAACAAGTATTAGAGATTGAGTCTATCTTCATTAGATTAGAATGATCATTTCACAACTACATATAAACAAAAACAGCTTATTATTATTATTATTATTATTATTATTATTATCTATTATAGAGAATATTATTGGGTCTCCAAACATTTTCCACTTTTTAATTCTATTAAACAGGGAATTCAAACGTGAAAGACACAGTACAAATAGAAAATGTAAATCAAATCTGAACAAGAATAATGTATACAAAATGGAGTGTGGATTGATCAATCATTTATTATTTAGAAGTCACTCATTTAATTGTAGTAGATGACCCAACTAAAATTTGATGGAAAGAGTTACACTGAACTAAACAGAATCAGAATTAGGGGAGGAGTTACACCCCATTAGAAAACTATTTTACTGTTGCTTGAAAAAATGAGATGGATTATGGGATGGTTAACAAATAGTACACCATAACCTTAGTTATGACCAGCAACATATCTCTGAGCTATTTCTCAGCGAAAGCTTCTATAATGTAGGCTTTTCATTTATTGTTAAATACTTGTTACCTTTAGATTGAACTTTAAATAGATATTACTCTTCCCACAGAAAAAGGCTTTAAGAGACATGTTCCTATTACTTTTGCCAGCAGAACTCTAATATTTTAGATAACAGCTGGGAATGTAACCCAAAAATAGACAGTGATTGCAGACCCAGAGCAGACACTGTGATCAGCATTTCAGAGAAGAGGCTTTCAAAACAACCAAAGAATAATCACTCAGCAGACTCACTGCTTAATACTTAGTGATGAGGCCTAACAAGACCAAAATCTTCAATGCAAACAGTAGAGAACATGGGGCATACTCAACAAGACCTAATCTGGACAAGTATCCTCAATGATCAAGGTTCATTGTCTTTTTTCAAGGAGAAACTAAAGGCAGATAATGAAATGTATTTATATTCCATTGCCCAAAATTATATAGAGTGAATGCAAATATTTTGTATTAACAGTTGAGCTCATTTTCACTTTGAACAGGCCCAGTGCAAAATGAAAATCTAAGGCCTTTATTAAAAAATGATGAAGGCTTTAAAGATCATTAAACCAAATATGGGGACCTCCTAAGTGTGAGATTCTGTGCAATAGCACATGAAGATGTCCTTGGGGCTCATTCATTATGAAAAATACACTTGCCACATATGCAGTTCAAAGGGAAAAATCTATAGTTACCTGCATTGGATGTCCACCACCTGACCACTGAATGAAATTTCAGGAGCTCAGAATAGGGTCCTCAGAAAAGCAGCACTACTCAGAGCATGTGGTTTTAAAAGTTAAGGTTTAAATTGTAAATAATGGGAGACACCCCACCCACTATAAAAATATTTAGCTATAATATTTACTTGCCCTGAGGGGAAGATTAAAACTTTCATCACTTTGTGGAAATATTAGTAATTAATAAGTCTGATTATTCTGGGTTTAACACTTTGCATATAAATTTATTTGGGTTTAGAGAGACTATCAGATCTAATATACATGACAACACAATATTCATGAGATTATAATAGTAACCTAACATTTTAGAGGGGAAAATGTGCCTTAGAAAGTTTCAGTAGAAAAGGAACTTTTTCTCATGGAAACAGTTGATAAGGTTTAGACATCCAAATATTTAAAATTAATATTCAGATAAGAATCAATTAAGCATTAAACATTCACAATATGATAAACTATCATTCTTTAGCATTACAATAAAACTAATAGCTATTACCCTTTGGCTGCTGTATATCTATCTATCTTTTTATCTATCTACCTATCACCTATCTTATCTATCATCCATCTCTTTATGTATACTAGAAATTGCAGTAAAAATGTAAAATATATGTTCATATACTCCAAAAAAGTTTTATTTCCCCCTTTATACATAGGTGAGGAATTCAGCTTATTGCCTTTTTACTTCAGGTAATTGCTTTTGATGATATAGCTAATAAGTTAGACTTGGTAACCAAGACTATTTATATTAAAAGTCCATGTCTTTTTCAGAAATCACAGTCAAGGTCTATTTATGGGGTACAAGCAGAGAGGAAAACCATGAAGATGCATTTATCCATTCTGATTTAGTCTTGTGCTGGCCACTCTTAGCCTTTCTCCTTTGCTCTCTTCTTTGGTCATGGGTTCCATAAAACGCAGGGTCCCCTTGTTCAGGCTTCCTTGGAAATGAGATAAGCCTCCTATCTGGGCTGATTCCCCTGACAGTTTACCAACGCATTGTTACATGGATGAAAACAGAACAGCAGGGAGTTGGCATTCTCTCTGGGTTAAACTTGTTTACTAGTAAACTGTCACAGTAAGTAATGAAAGACTTTACTGCTACTGTCATTTTGGCTCATTGTTTTTAACCAGTTACTCCAACACCTGACAGCTCAGCTTTCTTGCCAGCTCAACTGAGTTCCTGACAGACAAGAGTAATCTGTTTATGTTTCCTAACTTTGTGAAAAATACTTTAAAATTGGATGAGACATACATTCCCTTCTAGTTAGGATATAGAAATTTCTTAGTGACCTCCCTTCTCAAAACAAGGCAGATTATATATATTTTAAAAAAAGGGGGGGGCAGTTAAAATCAGAGAGCTAAAGTAGCCTGGCCTCCCAGAAGTGCAAATGTAGCCAGTCTCCAAAAGCAGAGAAAAGAGCAGGAAGACTAAGATAAGTCCATCCAATCTCTTCTATCCAAAAGTACAATTAAGAAAATGAATAGGTATCTAGACCATGTTGCTCATTGTTGAGCATTTATTCATGAACGAGGAGGTGATAGTTCAATTCCCATGCAGGGCACATGCCTGGGTTGCAGGCCCCGTCCCCAGAAGGGGTTGTGCAGGAGGCAGAAGATCAGTGATTCTCTCTTATTGTTATTTCTATCTGTTACTCTCTTTCCCTTCCTTTCTGAAAGCAATAAAAATATATTTTACATAAAAGAAAATGAATCAATAGACACACAAGAGGCAAATGTATATTCACAACATATTTCCATCAATGGATTTATATTAAAGATATGAAAATAAATCAAGCTGTTAGCTATTACATCTATCGGACAAGAGCATCTGGAAGAATAGCTGACGTGGATGTTTTATAATAATGTAAATGCAGAATGTTGTTAGTAGCTACAAACATCTCATTCTTCCCTGTGTATGTGTGTGGCAGGGGAGGGAGCCAAAAGGTTTCCCTCTCTTGGACACGAGAAAAGTATCTGAGAAAAACTGTCAACAATTATAATTAACTTTTGAAGGACAAGGTAAATATTTATAAGTTAAAGAATAAAGGCATAGTATGAACTTTAAAAAAAATACAGTTCATACAAAAAGGGAAATCTATACGAATAAAAAGGTAATGTGCTAATTAGACCAAACATATTTCAGACTTCTTTCTGGACAAAGCCACGGTGGGTGGTAAAGGAGGAGGCAGAGGCAATTAGGGGCGATCAGGCCAGCAGGGGAGCAGTTAGAGGGAGATCAGGCCTATAGGCAGAGGTGGTTAGGAGCAACCAGGCAGGGAGGCAGGCAGGCAAGCAATTAGGAGCCAGTGGTCCCAGATTGTGAGAGGGATATCCTGCAGGTCGGGCCTAACCCAGCAGTCAGGCATCCGCTAGGGGTCCTGAATTGGAAAGGGTGCAGGCCAGGCTGAAGGACACTCCCCCTCCCACTCCCCCTTATGCACGAATTTTGTGTACCAGGCCTCTAGTAAGTGAATAAAAGACAAGATATATCAATAGCACATACATACTTTTAAAAAGGAGCTTAACATAAGCACTCACTAGGGAAATGCAAGTTAAAATGACAACTATTGACATTTTACAATTATTAGAATGAAATGTGATGTAAAACAAAACTGGAGGTTTCATATGTTCTGTCAAATGAAATTATAATACCAAAAAGGAGCATATTGTAGTAAATAGGATCCTTGATAAGTCACAAAACTTGGCTATCTGCCCCAAGTCTATCCTTTAATATGACTTGTACTACGGAAATGTTATTTACTCTTTCTGAAGTTCAACTTCATCATCTCTAAGGTACCTTGAAGAGGTAGCTGTAAAGATTTTACAAGCTCTCAGATATGCATGCGATCTAATCAATGAAGGCATAGAATAAACATGCAGATCATACATTGCATCCTAAAGACCATAGAAACAGCTGATAGAATGAGAGCAAGACAGATAAATCTAATGACAAATTCTTCAGCCAGTTTTGGAAACAATGTCTATATAACAGAATAGGCAGTTTATACATCAAACTATACTGGTTATTTTTATAGGCTATTAAAACTCTGTGAGACTAATATGAACTCCCTCCTCCACTTTCTCTTCCTTTTGATTCCTGGTTTTCTGGTTCATTGAGGCAGAATTTTTAGTTCTTTGTGTGTTTTTTAAAAATTAAAAAGAAGATTCTACAGGGAAAGTATTCAGTAGTTTATGTAATTTTTTTTACAGGATCAGGAGAGAGTTGGAAAATAAATTTGAGAGATGAGGGGAGAAAATGTTCTTTGAGCTGAGCAATTTTCCAATGTGTTTGGGAAGGTACACCTTAATGCACGTAGCTAAAGCTATGCTTCATTTCCAGGAAAACAGCAGGCAAAATTCTTCAAAATCAGATCATCCTGAGTTCCCCAGAGACTTCTTGCTTCCAGTTCTTGCTAAAGCCCATGTGTGTTCAACCTTTCCCTGGATTTCAAAATTCTTCCATTAAATGCTATGTTGAATGGAGAGCCTCTGGGATTAGAGTCACATTAAACCTTAATACTTCCTACTGCTGTGGTTGAATGGCTTCATCAGCTGGTCTAATAGTTTTTCTTTTAGGACTATTGGAAAATGTTTTTGTGTATTTTTTGACAAAATTAGATAATTTCAATTTACTAAACTGTATAGCATTGCAAAATTATGCAATAACTTTATTATGAAGCCTCTTCAGTTACTTGAGTAATTGACCCATGCTTCAGACAATTTCACATGTTTAATCAGGTAAAATATTGCACTTTTATTTCATTTTAAAAGTTAAGAAAATTTTTCTTTAATTTGTCTCCCTCTTGTAATAACATATCATATGCAGATGAAAGAAGCCAGTTGGAATTTACACTATCTAGTCTCTGCAAGTTCACTAGGTAATTTTATATCTTCTAAGTTACAACAGCATTTAATAGAAAATCTCTCCTTGTTCCTCATACCTTTGCTAACAGCATTACCTCCCTTTAAGCTTTTCCCTCACTACTCCATCCTATCTTTGGTTTTAGTTATGGTAGCACTCTTCCTCTGGAACTGATTTCTGATTCAGTACCTATGATTTTGAAGAAAACAAAAGAAAGTTACCAAAAATGTAGTTACTTAAAACAGCAAGTGTTTATGCTTCACAATTTTGTTGGTTGCCAATCTAGGTAATTCTTTGAATTTCTCCCAGGATTACTGTTGAGGCTGAAAATATTTGATAATTTGACTGGGGTTGGGAAATCCAGTGTGACCTGCCTCAACTTACCTGTTTATACAGGCTGTGTGCTGGCTGCTTTAATGTTCATCCATGTGGCTATCCTTCCTTTCAGCTGGCTAAACTAGGTTTATGCACATCAAGGTGGTTTCCAGATTTCAAGAGATTTAGAATGCAAATTATAAGACATCTTAAACTCAAAAACTTGTATGATGTCACTTTTGCTCTACACATGGCTCCATATAAACCACAAGGCCATCCCAGATTTAACAGGTGGAGAAATCACCTTTACTTCTTCTTACAAAGAAGTATGAAATGCTGAGCTATGTTTAATTGGAGTCATTGTTATAATTATCCAACACACTTTAACAATTTTTATTTGATAAAATTTTACAGAGTTTTCTTCTGGTTAAATGGAGCCTGTGAATATTATTACATCTTTCCTAACAATCTGCTGGCATCACTCTGTCTTCTTCCTACTCAATTATGGAGGTCATCAATGCTAACCTGACCTGAGTATTTCTCTCCTTGCATGTTAATGGTCAGGCTGGCTACTCCAAACAGCATATGTTTTGCTAGAAGTACTGCAAATTCTTTCTTTAAAAAGACTTATATTGCAGAATTATTCCATTACATTTATTATGTTTTTGCTTGCATATTTTCTGACTGGAAGACTATATCAATCAAATCTTTATTTCTCTCTCTGTCTTCCATCCAGGCCCACCACACTTTTGGCTGCTTTTATATGGTTTATAGTTTTCAGAAACTGAATTTTAATGTAAACTGGTGTCTGTGTGTGTACATGCACCTTTCTTTTTTCCTTTAGCTTCTTTGGCCTATTGTTTTTATCAAATTTGAAAATATTCAGCCATCATTACTTCACATTTTTCTCTACTATGTATCTCTTCACTACAAGTTTTATTATATATTCATTAAATTCATATATTTTTTAGTTATGAATGTTTCAGTTTTAGAGTTTATTGATACATTTTATAGTACATCAATCATCAGTGCCTAATCTATTAACACCAGCCAGTTAGATTTATATTTTAGATATTGTATTTTTAAATCTCCAAATGCTTTATCTGGATCTCTTTTTATTTATTTATTTATTTATTTATTTATTTATTTATTTATTTATTTTAGTATCTTCTCTTTCCCGCTTCAGTACAATTCTGCTATCTTTTAAACCCTGTAATACATTATATTATAGTGTCTTTCATATCTGTCTTGCTCCACTCTCTACTTTTTTGATTTATTCTTTTCCTGGTTAAGGGTTATATGTTTCTGTTTCTTGGTGTGCCTAGTAATTTTGTACTGGATGCTTAACCTTGTGATGTCTGGAATTTTATTATTTTTCTTTAAAGAATACGTGCTTGTCCTGACATTGAGTTATTTGGGAATCCGTTTTACCACTTTGAGGCCTCTTTGTGTACTTTACCAAAAAGGCTAAGAGAAGGCTTTACTCCAGGGATTGGCCGTCCCTACCACAGAAGGTCGCGAGGCTCCATAGAGTGCCAGAGGAATTCTCCAAATGCTCTCTATTCTGGGTGTTCAAGGCAAGAACCTCTCTGGGCCAGGGGCTCTTAGGGCAGTGGAGCCTGGCTTTGTGGAAATGCACTGTGTGCTTTCAAAGCCTCCAGTGACCCAGCAGACCCTGCCAGAGCCTTGCCTTAGAAATCCTCCCCACTTCATCCTTCCTACACTCTGATTTTCTTTTCAACTAGAGAAACCACTGTGGGATCTGTGAATTCCCTCCCAGGTGCCTGTGCTGAAAAAAATGCCTTCAGAGAGTCTCAGTTTGACATCTGTTGTTTTATAGGTTTTTGCCCTATTTCCAGTTGTTTACAGTATGAGAATAATTTAGCCCTCCATTGTTTCACATGGCCAGAAGTATTAAGGTTCTCAGTCATAAAACTTATTCTCTTTCCCTCTCTCTCTCTCTCTCTCTCTCTCTCTCTCTCTCTCTCTCTCTCTCTCTAACACACACATATGCACACTCACAGATCTGAGAAATTTTAAACTACATTTTAATTTTTATTTTTATAATTGCCATTATTTTCTCCAGAGCATCTTTAATGGAAAAATAATTGAAATAATCTTAGCTTAATTTAAAAGTATAATTTGTTTCACAAAATTAGTGATATTCCTTGTTTGACGTTATTTGCAATAAATGATTTGCAGCCTTTAGTCCCCTAACACATTTCATATATGATTATGTTAAACTTTTAATTCTTTCTACCTGGTAATATCCATTTATATTCTTCCCTTAACTATATATGATCCTTTAATTAATCTTTTGAAAGAACCACAGCTTTTATAGGTATCTAGCTCCATACTCAACCATGAGCAGAGAAGTAAACTTTTTTTTTGGGGGGGGGAGGAAAAGAATTATGGGCAATTAAGGCTTTTGTCCTTTCTCTTTCTAATATTCTAATATTCATTCTTATTCAGAACATTAAATTAATTCCTCTAGAACCTCCAGAAGTCCAGGCTGAATTTCATCCTGGGTTTCAGGTATGTGTAGTGTGATGACAAGTAACTGCATGCTACTTATTAATAATTTATAAACATAATGAAAAAAATAATGTTCAACTTTGGAGAATTGGTATATCTAAACATCTGTGCTTTCTTGGGTAACCAAATCCCAAATATGTCAGCTAGGGATTTCTCTACAAAGGCTGGTTTCTGACACTGAAGTGACAATTTGGTAGGTAATCTTTCTGTTGATTCCAGACTACCAGGACAGCTCCTAAGAACCATGAAGGGGGAGACAACATTAAAATTATTAAATAATACACAAACTAAGTCTAAAATAATAGTGATTACTTTATTTCTACTTCAAAATGGTATCTTTTAGCTTGGATAAAAATTCACCCATAGTTTTACCCCGCTTAGAGCTCTGGAATTGTTAAATAAGGTGTTTCTTTTTATTTTTTTTTCCAATTTAATTTAGAAGTTCCTGAAAGAAAGAAACCCAAATGTGATTAGGGTGAAGAAGAGCAGCCTTTATTTAGGATTAAGCTGTAAGACTGGATATCTTTTAGTCTTGTGATTCCTTCTAGCAAATCATGGAAACCTGAGGCAGTTTCAAGGACCCCTGACAGCAATATGTATCTACGAATTTGTGCATCAGTCTGGTCCTTGGATCGGCCTGCAGGATCAGGCCCAAACTTGCTCTCTGACATCCCGGAGGGGTCCAGCAGTGCTAGAGGGTGGTCAGTACACTTCATAGCAACTGGTCAAATGAGTGCCCCCTGGTGGTCAGTGCACATCATAGAGAGCAGTTGAACAGCCTTAGCATGTTAGCATATTACACTTTAATTGGTTAAACAGACAACTGAAAGAACATACATTTAGCATATTAGGCTTTTATTATATAGGGCAATGTATAACGGCCCAATATTCTATGACATCATACGACTACATACATAAAATAAAAATACTGCAAAAATAGATTTGATTACCCTACATCCCACCCTTTGTCTTTTCTATTTTTCATAACTTCTAGTTTTATATATGTTGCTACCTTATAATGCATTGTTTTTGTTTATTTATTTTAATTTATTGTTATGCAGCCAAGCCTTGAATACAAAAAAATATATATATACCAGTAAAGAAACCATTACTTTTCTCTACACAGAGGTAGAGAAAAAGAAACATTTAAAATAGTATATTTTAAACTTTCTACCACCACCTATCCCAATTTCTCCTTAGTAAATTTTGCTGAACAAATCATTATTAACTATAGTCACCATGATGTACATTAAGTATATTTATTTCTCATTAATTTTATTTAGTATCCATGGAAACTTTTCTGGAAAGTTATAATTTTCCTAACATTATATGTAGATTTTTGTTTATAAGTTCACTTGTTGAAAATAATGGTCCACCTCTATTTATATGACTTTCTAAGTTTCCCATAGCTTTTAATGATAGAAAATACTTATTAATTAATAGCTCAATACTAATCAATACTTGTAAGTAGACCTGTACTTAGACAAGAAGTCAAAGAAATGAGTGTGTTCTCCCTTTTAAAGCACAACTACACAGAATATCAGTTTATAATTTTTAAAAATTGTTTGAGAATTATGGAATTAAAAAAAAGGCTTTTCAATATGTCATAAATGTTTTCTAAATCTCAGATGTGTTTTCATCTGGAAAGATTCCAAAAAACAAAGTTGCAGTTGCTAGTATACATTTGGATCCAAGGTGAGGTCTCAAATGAGACAGATTGAATCTTTGGGTTTTTCCTTATACACTTCCAGATATATTACAATTGGGTCTCTATAGTAGGAAGTGCCCAAACTGAGCATTTTTGACAGAGAGGATGCACTGATCAATTAAAAAGCTAGCATAACAGATTTTTTTTGGAGGAGAGTGGGAGTAGATTCTCAAAATAAAATGTATCCACAATTCTCAAAAACTACGTCAGAATGATTAAACATCATTAGTTCTTATAATTTTGTAAATAGTAGCATTGTATGAATTGCTTCTTAGCAGTGGATACTCATGCACTAACTCAATACAGTGAGTTTAGTGCCATATATCTAGGGGTTATGTAGGGGTTCACCCCAGGATGTGCCCCTTGGGGTATGGAGATTATTTTAGGTGAAAGGGAACTGAGATGCTGAGGGGGCTCAAGGAAAACTTGACATACCCCACCTTTAAACTACCTAGAAAATTTTGAATTAGGGGCATTATCCATAATAGGCTCTATGAAAAGAAAACTACTCATACTAATTACTTACTATTTGCTCTTATCATCATGCAATGACTTACCAAAGCCTCAAGATATCTTACCTTATCCTTAGCTCAGAATGCCATATATATCTCATTTTAACTTTCTGTCCCCAAACCTCTCTTGTATGTGTGTGGGGGTCTCTTGTTTCTCTCAGATATGTGTGGTTTTCACAAATGCATATATATTAAATTTGGTTATTTTCTCCTGTTAATCTTTCTTATGTAGATGTAATTATTAGACCCAATATTTCTTCTATCACAGTACTAATGCTGGATGCTGTACATTTAATTCCCTGGTAGAGAAGTGAGATGTTTAAATCAGTTTAAATAGAGTAGGTGATACAGGTAGTATTGCAGACCTACATATGATACACTTTCCCACCCAAATCAAGGTTAGCCAGTGGAAATAGAAATGGGAAGAGCATTTCAATTAAATATAAATTAACTCGTTTTAATAGGTATCTACAAGTAGAAGGAGCCATGCATAAGGGTAATAAATTGTTATTACTGAACTAGAGGCCTGATGCATGAAGATTTGTGCAATAATGGGCCTTCCTTCCCCTGGCTGCCAGCAGTGCCTTAGTTCTGGCTGGAGATTCCTTTCTGCCTTCCCACACTGCCCAGAGGCCCTGAGTTGCTGGGGTGGTGCGGAACACCTGTGTCATCACCATGGCAACAACACAAGCATCCCACCACACCCCAGCCACTTGACACCACACATGCAAATTAACCACCATATTTGTTGGATTGATTTGCATACTCGGTGCTGATTGGCTGGTGGGTGTCATAAAGGTATGGTCAATTAGCATATTACTCTTTTATTAGTTAGATAATAAAATATATTCACTGATATTCAGAGCAGTGTGACTATGAAGGGAAGGTAGTATAGGGACTAGGTAATGGTAGGGTCCCTTTCAACCCAAGAGTCAATGACCATGAGATAATTTAGTGCAAGCTGATAGGAACACACTTGATACTTTAGTGAATAAATGGAAAAGGAGAGGCATTTTTATTTCTGTTGATAATGTACAAGACTTGGTCACATAAGGGAGAAAGCCACGAAATTAAATAGACTTAGAATCCTGACTTTGCTTGTCCTTTGGACAAGTAGTTATTATCCTGTATGTTGGCTTCCTCATTAATTTAATGAAGATTAATGTTCTCAATTTGAGGGTGAAATATAAATACACAGTAACTTGTAAAAATGGCACTTATGTGTCTGCTCTCAATGTTTTTTGTTCCACATTTGGAGACTCATTAATATTAATATATTGTAGATTGTGTCCCTTAAAATAAATGGTAAATACATAGTGTTTGAATAAATATTAAAGCCATTAATGTCCTTATCAAGTAGCTGCTCTGTGATTTTAATATTCTAGATTTTTGAATCTTTAACAACCAAGATTTGCCTCAGAGGTCATGATTATTCCAAGATATCTTTTTGGTTCATTCCACATGCTGCATGTAACCTCTATATGTCCGGCGGGGCCATTTAGGAAATGGATTTTGCATTTTTGGTACTTTTTTTTTTTTAATAGACTTAGAAAACTTGAAATGGATCATGGAGAGCTCAGGGGCATATTGAATTTTCAGTTTGGGTATGTTTAAATTACTTTAAAATGACTGGTTATTTTCAGCAGTTTTCCTTAAAGGATACTATTGGAATCACATGGAGAAAATAAAGGATATACCTGCTCCATCCTATTTCTTTGCAGCTTGAAATTGTGCTTCATGTTGTTTAATAGTATAGCATGAGTTAACAAAATTGGGCATTTAATTTTAATTTTCACCTACGGATTAAGACTTAATTCTCAATGTAAATGTATTTTCCAATGTTTTCAACTACTAAGTGCAGCCGATATTCATTTATTCTTAATAAGCTGAGGGAATGAAAAAACAAATGGCAAGCACTGGCAGGTCTCGCTTGGTTTCCTGCTGTTACGTTCACATGCACATCCTTTACCAGGGGAACTATTACACATCAAGTCATCATCTAGAGACACTGAGAAAAGAAAAATGTGCCCAATGTAAGCCCTGTAGTAAAGGAGAGGGAAGTATGCTTGGCTTTGTAAGTTACCACTGATTCCCCCCCACCCCCACCCCCCAAGGGATATGGGAAACCTTCATTTGCCTTTATTCCCAATAGTTATCATGTATGTCACAGGTGTGGGCTTTGATGAGTTTCTGACCAGAGTTTAATTTTTTCCAGGTCAATTGTGTTCAAGTCTAGAAATATCACTGTGGCTGCACGACATCACACAATCTGAAGAGGTTGCTCCATACAAAAGTTTTCTATTACTGTGTTGTTGTTTTTTTTTTTGTTTTTTTTTGTTTTGTTTTGTTTTTACAAAGGAAGCAGTTGTTTCTCTCTATATTACAGACCTGATGGAGAGTTTTCACATTTTTAGGTCCACTTAGCTGATTTGCCTATTAGATAGCCAGACCTTCCTCCATTGTTCATAGTACTACAATGCCAGAACTAAACACTGTCAATCACATTACTCTAACCTGATGTTAGCTTTCTTGCAAACAAGTGCAAACTCTCAATAATTAGTAGTCCAGGACTTATTTCAAAGTATTATGAGATTTTGCTTTTACTTCCTTTAGCTCTATTTTACTAAAATGATCCTTACTGGTTAATGAGGATAACCATTAATATAAAATTGATTTATTGTGCAATTTTTATTTGCTAGGAAGATTTATATAGTTTAAAGATATTTATATTACATTAATTATATTATTGAATTGCACATCTCATGTTATAATATTGATATCCTTACTTTTTATAAAGAAATCTGAAATTATAGGCAGCAAAGGAGTTCTGGTCAAAACATTGCAAGTGGCAAAACTGTTATTTGAAGAGAGAATTTATTTTGAGTGCCATGCTTCCTATACTTGCTGCCATAGTGTTGACAAATATACCACTAGACTTTGTATATTTGAGTCAAGTTTGTTTGAAAGATACTTTAATTCTATTATCATACAGATTTTAAATTTTAGAAGGCAATCTTACAGCAAATAAATTTTGTTTTATTATGGTTGAGGTTCAGGTCAAAATTAAGCCATCAATTACTGTAATTCCACATAGAGGAGCCTGATATTGCTAGAGAGTGAAGGTTTAATAAATGGGGGATGTTATAAATTTCACTCCTGATGTGAGCCAATGAAGATATAGGTAATGATTCAATAGTGTATTTTTAAAAGCATAGTCTGGTTTGTAAGAAATACAGACATTCATATTTGGAATGAATTTTATGGAACTAATTTATTTGAAAATCGCAGCTGGAAAAATGGTAATGAATATGACATTACCTTACTCATTTTTAACTGAAATTTTTAAAAAATGAATGTTAATCTGGTAGAAAAAGACATTAAAAGAAAACTGGAATAACACAGCCAGGAATTGATAGGCAATTAAAGGGCTACCTATTTGCATAAATGAAGAAAAATAGAGATTAAAACAAGAGTTTTTAGTATATAACATGAGTTAATTTTTAAGTAGAAAGCATTAGGTACAGAAATTTAGATAAAATTCCTAGGCATTCATATATCTTAGGGACCTACGGATGATTTATTTTAATATTACTTTCCTGCACGCTACTACTACCATTTCTTACATTGTTGAGCTTGCTTAGATCATGCAATACTACCCCCAGTGATTCTGGCTTAATTTCTTCTTTGCTGCCACTGATTTACTCCTGACTCTGGTCTTGGCAGCCTTGTATTAACCAGACTCAGCCTCCAAAATCTGGTTTTGATTTAGCATCTGTGTCTGTAGTCATGGGTGGATTATACCATAAAATATTATTAACCCAGCCATGATTTCTCCAAATTAAATACTATTTTATTCTACCCAAGGTAGATAAACCCTATTGGTTTTACTTAAAATTGGAAACTTGAGCTCCAAAAACCTGAGCACAGGCACAAAGAACCATATATTTGGATGAAAGGACAATGGGAATAAAGACCACAACACAGGATATTCCTCAGCAGAAATATCCTGGACCATGGTTTGTTCCTATGTTTTGGGAGTTGGGAAAGGAAAACTGAATCTGATGTGATGAGGTTAATTTTAACATTAAGGTGATATACATGCTTAGCCCTACTACTATTAAGTCCCATATCTTGAAAAAAAAAAGATTTAAGAAATATATATTTTTGTAGAAAAAATAAACCATTTTAAGTTTCCAATAATATGGCTCTTCTTTATATATGCCTGTTAACATATGCTATATTTCATATTCTGTTGCATTTAATGGTCCATTTTCTGTTCTTTAAAGGTTAGACATTTTACTACACTTGTGTTTTGGGGTATAAGCTCATGAATAATGTTACACTATTTCTTACCGACATCTTAGTTTTGCAGAAATAGAAAGACAACTGAAAGAGGCCTTTAGTGGTTCAGAAAAGGGGAAGAAATAACCACCTAAAGGCAAATTAAAAGGATCTTCTCTTTCTCTGCTAGGGAAAATGACTTTCCGTGAGGTGCAAAGATAATAATTGTACCTCATGCTCACTGTGACAGAACATCCCTTTTATGCTCATATATGGAATCTAACAAACATCCCTTGTATGCTCATATGTGGAATCTAATGAACAAAATAAACGGATGAACAAAACAGACCCAGAGACAGAAGCATGGAACAGACTGTTGAATCTCAGAGGGAAGGCAGGGGTGGGTGGGTGGGTGGGTGGGTAGGAAGAGATCAGAGGAAGAACTTGTATGCATATATTCATAACCCATGGACACAGACAATAGGGTGGTAAAGGCCAGGGGAGGGGTTGAGGACAAGGGGTTAATGGGAGAAACAAGGGGATATATATAATACTTTCAACAATATGATTTAAAGTCATTTTTAAAAAGGGGGAATAAAATAAATAGTTCTTAGTCATGACATATGCCAGTATCTTTGCTAGTCACTGAATATGATTGCTACCCAAAGTAACATAGTTGAGGGAGGGGAAAATGTTTTTGACATAAATAATTGTTATACAAATGATAGTTATTAGGTAGAAATTTACATAAAATGATGTGGAATCAGTGGTAGGAATGAACAAACACACATACAAAGTCTACACGTGAGGATAGTAGTTTGAACTGAGACTTAAAGGCTGCATTAAATTTGTCAGGCAGAGAAAGATAATGAACTATGATAGAAAATGTAAAGCAGTATATAGCAAGGCACAGGTGAATGGAATCACCCTGTAGGCTTACACTGATTTCAGGTATATAGAAGCTAGTTAATTATGCTCATGACAGAGCCAGGTTATGTGTCTAATTTCTCATTCTTTTCTATCTATACATACTACATTAAGTATTAAACTGAAAAGGTGAGACTTTTAAAAATCTGGACACATCTAGGGTTGGATGCTGGGAAATCACATGATTTCTTAACATATTGAAAAAAAAGTGGAAAATTTCTTTTATTATTTTAATCTGTCTAAAAGTAACCAAAACTATTTGAATTTTATAGATGGTTCTTGATTTTGGAAATTTTTTTATTGTCAGAGAACTCCGACATAGCAATTTATATTTCAATATAAAAGAAAAAGAAAACAAATCCATGGAGCATGCTAGAACCATATAAATATGTTTGGGAATGGAGCCAAAAGATCAGCTTTTACATTTTTAAATACATTTTTAATGAACAGAATCCAGTGAAACAGATGCATTAAAAATAGATTCATTCCATATAGCTTAATACAATTATTTTTTTTATGAATGATTATTTGGATTAACATTACAGAACACAGTTTTGGGATCTTCTTCTGTTTAAATTCCCCTTTCTTTTTTTCTTAACAACTTCCAGAAAGTCAGTCTTTCTAGGAAATTAATGTTTTAGCTGAGATCCAACCAAGAGTCTGAACCACAGCCAAGGGTAAACCTGAGGAGGGGTGGTGAAGTATTAAAGCAGACGGACAAGAGAATACAGTTGGGGCGAGATGGGACAGTGTTCTCAGATGGAGAGACAATGCACAACCTACCTATAATCCGAGGCTTTATTCTATAGTCAGATCACACAAAGCAAAACAAGGGCAAGATGTTTACAATGTTCCTGTGAATTTCAAACCTGCCTCTTTCCTGTTGTTGCCATTCTCTTAACTCTATTAAGCTTTGTTTAGGCAGCACTTGCTGCCCCTCCCCCACCCCCCTTTGCAGCCCACATGCCTTAGTTCCTAGGACTGCAGGGTCAGACTACAAGGTCAAGCTTACAACCACAGCCTTTTGGCTATAATTGTGCTGGGAGGGCATTTCTCTCTAAACTGGGACTTTTATGTGGCTTTGCTGCAAGTCATCCTCTTGAACCTGTCTGAAAGCTGTAGTTTCTCTCCACAACAGTCAACCAACATTTCAAGATGAAAGCATACACTGATGTAGGCTTTCCTCCCATTAAAACTTTCAAATATCCCACATATAAAAACAATATAATATACGTAAGGAATCTCTGATATTGCTTAATTCAAAGATAGATGTTTAAAATATTAGTATTTCTTTCTCTTTCAACCACCAATCCCTAAAAAGTGAAATAATTTGGGCTGCACTGTCCCTCTGTGCAATTCTGGTAGCCATGGAAATATTTGCACATGTGTGCCATTATAATGCCTGATTCATGATGTGATATTCCATCTGCAGCTTCTGCCAGAAACAGCCTGCCACCCAGCAAGGGTTTGATGACTACCTCCTTGATTTTTAAATCATGACAGAATTTCAAAATCGTTCTTACATTTAACTAATTGGGTCATTAACATTTTGTACAAAATTAATTGCCATGTGATGGTTTTGTTCTCTGGCTTAATTCTGTGCTAACCTCCAACCAAAAGGCATTAGAGGCATATGATTTCTGACTTCTTTATTTTAGAATGCATTTTGTGATCATGTGCCTGTCTTTTTAAACACCAATGCAGAATTATTCCAATTTCCCCATATTTTTTTGCCAATACTTGTCACTTTAAAAAAAAATTAAAAATGCATTGCCAGTATCGGCAGACTAAAGAACAACATATCTATACCCCTGTCATTAAGTAGCACATGACTGTGGATGGCCTTATCACTCTACAGAATTATCAAAATATATCAGTGATGTGTGTGTGTGTGTGAGTGTGTGTGTGTGTATGGCCAGATGATTTCATGGCTCAGTAAGTACATTTAAACAGTGTCTCTTAGTTTTTGTAAAGTATTCTTTGATAGTCATTTTATGCAACATTATTTCCACTACTTTCTAAATTAATTTTTATTTCAAAATTATTTTTAAGTACACAAGTAATAGTAAAACAGTATTCTAGTATCCTATTCTATAAGTTGAATTTGCTAAAATATGTTCACTCATTTTATATGTTCAAATGAACATTGAGAATTGAAAGCCAGTCTTATATATGTTAAAAAGAATTGGTAGGTTAATTTCTTAATCAAATGCCTCTGAAAAATTTTGTATTAAAGTCTCCCTTTGCTCCACATCTCCTTAATACACTGCCTTTGAACTTTTTTGTGTCTTTCATAAGAGCTTTGCATCTTTCTTGGTTGTGTATTTTGTGTGTGTGACCATCATATCACTATGGAATGCATGCTGACTATCTATCTATATAAAAGTCTAAGCTACCATCACAACTGAATGGACAAACAGGCTGCATGGGGTGACCAGACCAGCAGCGGGGGGGAAGTGAGGGATGACCAAACAACTGAACAGCAGGCTGCATGGGATGACCATGTCGGCAGGGGAGTAGTTAGGGGCAAACAGGATGGGGAGGGGCAGTTGGGGACGATCAGGCCAGCAAGTAGAGGCAGTTAGGGGTGATCAAACCAGCAGTGTGGCAGTTAGGGGAGACCAGGCCTGCAGGGGGGACAGTGAGGGGCAATCAGGCCAGCTGGCAGAGGTGGTTAGGGATAATCAGGCTGGCAGGGGAGGCAGTTAGGGGTGATCAGGCAGGGAGGCAGGCAGGTGACCGGTTAGGAGTTAGCAGTCCACAATTGTGAGAGAAATTCTGTATTGGAGAAGGTGCAGGCTGAGCTGAGTGGACCCTCCCAACCCATGCCTGAATTTCATGCACCAGGCCTCTAACCTAAATATATATATAAAAGCCAAGCGACCATTACAAACGAATGGTCAGAAAGACTGGTCACTATGACATGCACTGGCTAATATGGGAAGATGCTCAACACAGAAGCTGCACCCTGGTGGTCACTGCACTCCCACAGTGGGAGCACTGCTCAGCCAGAAGCCTGGCTCATGGCTGGTGAGTGCTGCTGTGGTGGTGGCAGCACTACTGAATAGCAGCAGTGGCAGGTTAAGCAGGGCCAGGATGAGTGGCAGTGGACCTGTGCCTAGCGCTGGCTGGGGCTCCACTGTGGCCACCTGCCACTTCGGCACTGCTATATCTTGGGGATCGGGACCAAACCCAGCAGTCCGACATCCACCCAAGGGGTCCTGGATTGTGAGAGGGTGCTGGTGAGGCTGAGGGACCCCACTCATGCACTAATCTGTGCATCAGGCCTCTAGTTTGTAAATAAAGACTAAGTGATCATCTATTAGAAGCAGGATTGAAACATTTCATTGAAGGTAGATTGGATCATATCCAACGGCCAATGTAATTATGAGAGCCTATAATTCAGTGTTTTATTTTTCATACCAGTAATCTGGGATTGTCTTTCCTTTTATACTAATTAAGATATTCCTAACTTATTTGATGATTGCATTGTTTCATCAACTTATATTTATAATTGTCTTCATGTTTACAAGGTTCTTTTGGAGAATAATGGTTATTAATATTGACATTTTAAGCTCAAAGTATGAAAATTTGAAGGACATTTTCACTGGAATAAATATGACTATTCTAAATTATTTTGGCATTGATCCTGGAAACTAAAAGTTTTCATAGGAAGGGTTAAAGCCTTTGATTTTTTATCTTTCTGAGCTCCTTTGAAGACCAAAAGTCACTTAGAAGTAAAATATCCTCTATTGATTTTTCTTCATTTGCTACTACATACATTAGAATAATTTACAACTAACATAAAAAGTTTATTTTAAAAATCATCTAATTAATTTCAGTATTTTGAGGGGGAAACATCTTTATGTATGTGGGTATATTATTTTTAGCAGACACAGAAATAAATTTGTGAGCTGTTTCCTTATAGAATTTTCCATCTTTTGGGTTGACTTTAAGTATCAAGTACAAGGAGGTAGAGACTTTTAAGTAATATTTGACTCAATAACCTCTTAAGCAAAGTGTTAGACTGAGATCCAGTGGCTTCTTTGTCAAGAATGAAGCATAGCATGGGGCTAGATATTATAAATGGTCTCTAAAGTAGTTCCAAGAATGAGAAGGGTTAATTAAATAATTATCTGAAATCTAATGTTTTCTTTCACAACTCATTCTGAATTAATAGCTCTGGAGATCAACTCTTCTTTAAAGCTCAGGGGTAGTATTGAATTTTTTTATATTAAGAGTTTTCTACTTTGCATAATGATTGCCATAAATGCACTAATTAACATTTGTTAATTGCCTTTTGAATTTAGAAAAACTTACCTAAATTTATAATGTTTACTTGAGTTTACCTAAGCTTAAATATGAGCAAATATGACAGGTGTTTTTTATGAAAGCAAATACTTCTTCTTCTTTTTTTTTTTTTATAATCCATGTTTGGCACTTTTCCTAAGTGTCAAACACTTGTATGTGACAGTGTTTAATGTAGGTTTATTAACTACATGTGCATATTCAGAGATGTAGAAGACAAGGATTCTATAAAGCAGGAATATTTCAGCTACATGACTGTGGGAGGGTGTGTACAATTCGGGGTTTACTTGTTAAGCCCATGATTAAAATTTTAAATTTGACCATTAAATAAAAACTTTGAATACCTCCATTTAAATTATTTGGAACAGAGTTTTTTTAGTGAGCACAGCAAAACTTTATGTCCTCATGAAGTTTCTATACTAGTATATTTTATGGATTATAGAGAGAATTAAATGTCAAAATCATCTAAATATCCTAAATAATAACATAGTAATATGCAAATTGACCATCACTCCAACACACAAGATGGCTGCCCCCATATGGACACAAGATGGCTGCCAAAGGATGGCCAGCAGGGGAGGGCAGTTGGGAAGGACCAGGCCTGCAGGGGAGGGACGTTAGGGGTAATCAGGCCTACAGGGGAAGACAGTTGGGAGGGACAGGCCTGCAGGGCAGTTAGGGGTGACCAGGCTGGCAGAGGAGGGAAGTTGAGGCCGAGTGGGTCTGTAGGAAAAGGCAGTTAGGGGGACCAGGCCTTCAGGGGAAGGCAGTTAGGGGTGAACAGGCCTGCAAGGGAGGGCAGTTAGGGGCAATCAGGAAGGCAGGCAAGTGAGAAGATAAATAAATTCCAGATACCAGGGCCTCTGGTTGGGTCACTGGGGACATGGCCAGCCTGCAAACCACCACAGGCCCCTCACCCAGGTCACCTCACACCCCAAAAGAACCTCCACCCTGATCCTGGACACCCTTCAGAGCAAACCAGCAGGCACCCATCCATGCACCAGGCCTCTATCCTATCTAATCCTCCTATCTAATAAAAGAAAGATATGCAAATTGACCATTACTCCAACAGACAAGATGGCTGCCCCCATGTGGTTGAAGATGAATGCCCCCATGTGAACACAAGATGGCTGCCGCAAGATGGCCAGCAGGGGAGGGCAGTTGGGGGGACCAGGCCTGCAAAGAAGGGTAGTTGTGGGCGATCAGGCTAGCAGTGGAGGGCAGTTGGGAGGGACCAGGCCTGCAAGGGAGGAAAGTTGGGGGCAATCAGGCCTGCAGGGAAGGGCAGTTGAGGGGGACCCAGGTCTCCAGGGGAAAGCAGTTTTTTTTGGGGGGAGCAAGCATGCAGGGCAGGGCAGTTGGGAGGGACCAGGCAAAGGGGGAAGTTGGGGGTGATCAAGCCTGCAGGGAAAAGCAGTTGGGGAGGGAGGGGGGACCCAGGCCTCCGGGGGAAAGCAGTTGGGGGGGACCAGGCATGTAGGGGAGGGCAGTTAGGGGTGACCAGGCCTGCAGGGGAGGGCAATTAGGGGCAATCAGGCTGGCAGGGAGCAGTTTGGCATCAATCCGGCTGATAGGGGAGTGGTTACAGTGTTATCAGGTTGGCAGGCAGAAGTGGTTAGGGGCAATCAGGAAGGCAGGCAGGCGAGTAGTTGGAAGCCAGCAGTTCTGAATTGTGAGAGGGATGTCTGATTTCCTGTTTAACTGGAAGTCAGATATCCCTTGAAGTGTTCTAGATTGGAGAGGGTGCAGGCTGGACTGAGGGACAACCTCCCGCATGCACAAATTTTGTATAGCAGGCCTCTAGTTTATACATACTTTCCTTAATGAGAAACTGTGATCTACATAGAGATTAGAATACAAACAATTCTGTCAGAGGCTCTATTAAGATTTCAATACTCTTGCATCTAATAATGAGGAGGAGTAACACAGTCCAGCATCCATACCAGAAGGCAATTTCTATAGGGTGTTTAAACTTACCCTATACAACACATGTGTCAAACACAAGGCCTGCGGGCCTAATCTAGCCCGCCAGGCCTTGCAATGTGGCCCGCACCGCGCTGTCATCACTGCACTCCGCTGTCAGTTTATGACATTGTCAGTTTATGACTATTCAGTAAACCATTCGGCCCGCGATTTAGGCTGGGTTTTAGATTTTGGCCCCTTCTCTGATTGAGTTCGACACCCCTACATACAACAATAGCTTAATACGCTAAGTGTCCAGTTGTCTGTTCAATCAATCGAAGTGTAATATATTAATGATATGCTAATAATATGCTAAAGGCTGCTCAATTGCTCACTATGACATGCACTGATCACTAGGGGGCAGACAGTTGACTGGCTGACCGGTTGCTCAGACCACCATGGGGCAAACGCTCTGCCCAGTAGGTTACTTTGCTGCTGGGGTCCTGCTGATCTGGACTAGCAAGACAGGCCTTCCTGTTGTCCCTCCCTGGATCGCCAATCTCCTGCATTCCTCCCTGGCCCCAATTGTGCACTGGTGGAGTCCCTCAGCCTGGCTTGCCCCCTCTTGCAATCTGGGACTCTTCAGGGGATGTCAGAGAGCAGGTTGCTGAGATCCCACTGGTACACAAATTCATGCACTATGTCTCTAGTTTATAATAATAAAAGCATAGAAACAACCATCA
Source organism: Pipistrellus hanaki (assembly GCF_964339955.1). Taxonomy (NCBI): domain Eukaryota; kingdom Metazoa; phylum Chordata; class Mammalia; order Chiroptera; family Vespertilionidae; genus Pipistrellus; species Pipistrellus hanaki. The sequence goes on along the minus strand of NC_140511.1, from coordinate 58,872,261 downwards.
CGATAATTTTCCAGATGAAGCTGGGGCTATGAGGGCTGAGCCCCTTGCATGATTTCATGCATTGTGTCTCTAGTATTTTATAAAAATGATCAAATAGTTTATAAGAATGTTTGAATCAAAATTCCCTGTGGAGGATCCTGGGGGATTTCATGCTAAGTGAAATAAGTCATACAGAGAAAGACAAATATCATATAATTTCACTTATATTTGGAATCTAATGAGCAAAATAAGTGAACAAACCAAACTGAAACAGACATATGGATACAAATAATAAAATGATGGTTGCCAGAAGGCAGAGAGTTGAGAAGCTAGGTGGAAAAGGTGAAAGGATTAAGAAATACAAATTGGTATTAACAAAATAGTCCTGGGGATGTAAAATATAACATAGAGAATAAATTCAATAATCTGACTGATTGATCAGCCAGTATATATGAGGCACACTGGCAATTTAAAAATAAATGTTGACTCACACACTTCTATTATAGAGAAAAGGTAAATAACAATATTAAAATATTTTGTATTTTAATTTTATAATACTACACTATATATGCTATTTTGATATATAATTTTTGTAGCAACATAATTACTCCATGAATCTTTTTTCTAATTAATTTCCTTTCAATGTGCATGAATCTGTGCACCAGTCCACTAGTGTTATAACTATGTATGGTGCCAGGCGTGTACTTAAAACACGAAGGGTGATACTTTGTAAAGTATATGATGGTCTAACCTCTAAGTTGTACACCTGAAACTAATACAAAATAATGACTATCACCTATAATTGAAAATACATTTAATAAAAAGAAATAGGTGAAATATCCTATTCAAATAATATGTAATGGACTAAAACAATGACAATGAAAATATACAATGAATTTTACCATCTGTCACCACCATGTCTTAACTGCTGTGGGTAAAACACTAATTCTAATTCCACCTAAACCTGTATCTATTGTATATAGCTGACTCGTAGAGACTGTATAGTCTCATTTCTCATATTCTGCTCTGTATTTGAAGGCTCACTTCTCACTTTAAGGATCTATCTTCAGACCATTCTTAGTATTTATTACCCTATTAACAGCATCATGCTGCTTCAGTATCTGTCCTCTACTAGAAAATTAACTCTCCAAACTCCAGAGGCTTCATTTTCCCAATAGGATTGGAGGTTCTTCCTGGTGCTAGTTGGTTTTACATTATTATATAGAATTTTATATTTTTATAGTTTTAAAAAGGGAGAAATAAAGCCTAGATAGATATTCTAAATGACTCAAGGTGACCTCAAAATAAATGAAGGACCTGAATCTAAAATCCAGACTCATTTCATCACAAACACTGTATTTCAAGAGGGTACAGTAACAATTTGTCCAGGAGATCAAGGAGGATTTTGCAGAAATCCTTGATCATCCTATGGAAAAATTACATTACTGATATCGAAAAAGTCATTGTTATCAGAAGGCATTTACTAGTACTGTTCAGAACCCTAGAAAACTTAAAGTATTACTAAAAATTAGGAAAGAGGTAAATGAATGTTAGAGCTAGGCATAATCTATTTCTTTTAACTTATTTTATCAAAACTAAAAATTTCCATTGCTTAGTGAATATTCTTATCTAATCTTTTAAAAAGCGTTTTAAGTGAAAAATTATCTTCTCTCTGTGAAAACAACTGGACATCTCTGAGGACATTCCCTGTGACTTTTCTGCAACCAATGAATTATTTGCTGACTATTTACATGAACTTTTCGCCGAGCCAGTAAACTTTGATGGGCCTAAGAATTGTTGTATTGCAGATTGTGCTCCAAGTCATTTTATTCTCTGTTTGTTCATATCCTATGACATGGTAAATCAGATGGGGAAAATAAATTGTGAAGCATAGCAGAGCACAATCTTTGATAACTAAAGAATGGACTATGTGACCTCAGAGGTCATTTCCATCATGAATGTGTATGGATCTTTGAGCTTAAATGGGCTCTCTTGGTATAGTTGCTGCAAACCTTATTTTAAGTCAGTTTTCTATTTTCAGCAAGTCTTTAAATATTTCTTACTTATATTTTCCTCCAGTAAGAGTCTTTTCATTTTTTCCTCTGTAGTTACATTATAGATAGCCAAGCTTATTTTTTATATTTTTCATTTAAAAAAAATAATCTGCACTTTAAATAAATGAATGATCAATACATGAAGAGACATGGGAGAACACTGAAACCATATTATTAACTAAAAGAAGATAATCTGAAAAGCCTACATATTGTATGATTCTAATTGTATGGCATTTTTGAAAAGGCAATACTATGGAGACAATAAAAAGATTAGTAGTTTCCAAGGGCGAGGAGGGTGAAGAGGCAAACAGGTGCAACACAGAGGATTTTAAGGTGGTAAAAATACTCTGTGTGGTGTTATAATCATACACTGGTCAAAACTCACAGAGTGTAAAACATCAACTGTGAATGCTAATGTAACTTAGGTTCCTCCTTGATAAAGGGATATTTGGACATCTCTAAACATCCCTTTTTATTTTATTGTAAACCTCAACTTGCTCTAATATGTAAAGACTTAATTATTTTAAAAGTCAATAAAAACATTTTTAAAACTTAAGGAATTGAATGTTAATTAATTTTTCTTCTCACCAATACTGTGAGTCTGACTATTTTTTCACACAATAAAAAATATAGGCAGTTTTTAATTTAATAAAATGGTCTAAAATACAAAAATTAAGTGATATTAGGAGCTTCAAAATATAATTTAGAAAATAAAGACTTGTAAGTAGAACATCAATATATAGGTCATATGATTGTATATAGTTCTTTTTCTTTATTGATTAAGGTATTACATACATATCCTTATCCCCCATTACCCCCCACCTCCCACTCATGCCCTCACCCCCCTGGTGTCTATGTCCATTGGTTAGGCTTATATGCATGCATACAAGTCCTTCAGTTGATCTCTCCCCTCTTATCCCCACCCGCCCCAACCTTCCCTCTGAGGTTTGACTATAGGTCCTATAGCTCCCTCTGCTGCCCCATTCCCCTCATAGCAGGTGTCAAGCCCTTCCTGGCCACTCTGGGCCTGCATATGCAAATTAACCTCCATTTTTGTTGGGTTAATTTGCGTACTCACTCTGATTGGCTGTGGACATAGCAGAGTGATGTTTCTCTCTCTCTCTCTCTCTCTCTCTCTCTCTCTCTCTCTCTCTCTCTCTCTCTTCTCTCTTTTTGCATGTTTCTCTTTTATTAGGTAGGATGGTTATGATCAAACTATATTTTAGTTTAGTTTATATATATTATAGCTTCGCACATACAAACATAATCATGTTGGCCTTATTTTTTAGTCATGTAATGCACTTTGATATAGTTATACCTCTTTACTGTTCTTTCAGTTAAGTCAAATTTTATAGGCACCTGTTCACATCTAATTTAAACTTTAGTGATAAACATTATAACTTATATGTGACTGAAAATCACATGAATGGATAGGTTGCATTAATGAATTACCTTTGTATGAACTAGGCTCCTTTCAAAAAAACTGAGTCAATTATGGAGCCAATATCCCAGTCTATTGCAAAGGGATAAGATAATATTACTTAAAATTATACATTCAATATATAAGACACCTCATGAGGCTTATGCTATTTTCAGATAAAATATGGATGAGAGTTTGAGAGGAGAGTGCCTTTAACTGATACAGATCAGATTGCAGGAATGTTTCATGCATTATTTAGAAATGAGGGTCTTGTCCTAGAAGCATAGGAGATAACTTAGCCATTTTTTTTTTTTTTACATATTTATATGTTAGAAAGAGAAATAGCATAAATAAATAGTACAATTTGGTAGTGATGAGTTGAGAAATCCAAGGTATGAAAAAGACTAATAAGAAGAACATCTTAAAACAATCCAGTAAATAACTAATGGGGACACACAATCACAGCATATAGAGAATCCTGGGAGAATTGTGGAAAGGCTGTGTTAGGATTCTTTAGAGCACATGTGTCAAACACAAGGCCCGCGGGCCAAATCCAGCCCGCCAGGCCTTGCAATGTGGCCCGCACCGCGCTGTCATCACTGCACTCCACTGTCAGTTTATGACATTGTCAGTTTATGACTGTTCAGTAAACCATTTGGCCCGCGATTTAGGCTGGATTTTAGATTTTGGCCCCTTCTCTGATTGAGTTCGACACCCCTACTTTAGAGAAACAGAACCAATAGGATATATATGTAAGAAAATAGTTAGTATAAAGAATTGGCCCGTGCAGTTATCAGTGCTAAGAATTTCCACAATCTGCCATCTGCAAACTGTAGAGTCGGGAAAGCTGGTGCTATATTTCAGTCCAAATGAAAGGCCTGAGATAAGAGCACTGAGGTCACAAGAAGACTTGTGTCCCAGCTCAATCAACCGGGTAGGAAAAGCCTAATTCTTTCGTCTCTTGCCTGTTTGTTCTATCTAACCCCTCACTGAGTGGGATTTATGCCCATCCACATTTGGAAAGACAAAGCACTTTATTATATCCACCAATTTCAATGCTAATTTTACTCAGAAGCACCTCATAGACAAACCTAGAAATACTGTTTAGGCAGCCCTATATTCAGCCAAGTGGACATATAAAATTTACATCAAAGTATGAAGCTGACAAGTAAGAAATTGCTGGTGACAGAAATTGCTTGAGACAGATGACTTATAATAACCAATTATAATTTTTACTGTTCTTTTCTATAATTTATAAAATTGTATAATTCTCTTATCTAATGTCATCCATAATTTTCTCCATTATTCATTATTATCTTTGCAAAATATATAATTTATCATTGCATTGAGTTGTTGGTATTTGGGTTGACACAGAAAAGAAATTTAATATCCATAAGAGTAAATATATAATAATTCAATACAGTCAAAAGGAGTTGGACATTGAAGTGTGTATTAAGGGACTCTGAGAATTCACAGAACTATGGATGTAGTCTTGATTATAAGTATGTGGGAGGGGCTCTTCTTGGTTTTCTATTTTTTTTTCTCCTAAATATTAAATAGAAAGTGATCCCAAAATCTTAGCAAACATGTGAACATACAAACCAGGAACATTTAAGTTTCATTAAAGAACTTGGGGCCCTTGTACTAAGAAGACATATACTATAAGTCTAATCAATTATTGTGGCCAAAGTCAATATTATCTGTATTAAATTTAATAAAAATACAGTCCATCATTAATAGTAAATCCTTTCCATAGCATAGGCATTGAAAGTTACTAATAAATGAACATTGTTTTAAAGTCATATCTTTCTGTGTTTGTTAGTTTTTCCATCCTATATAATAAAAGGCTAATATGCAAATTATCCCCTCAGGAGTTCGACCAACTGAGAGTTCAACCACTCGCTATGATGTGCACTGACCACCAGGGGGCAGCATGGAATGAAGGAAGGTCCTGGCCCTGATTGGCTCTGATTGCCAGCAAGACCTAGGGACACTATTTGTGCACGATTCCATGCACTGGGTCTCTAGTTGTGTTATAAAATGGTGTCTGAGTAGCTGGGCAAATGTAAGAAATGATCACTATATGAAAGGTTAGTTTTAAGGAAAGTAGTTTTCTATATGGAGACTGAGAATTTTCATAAGTTCTTAACCTTTTTCAGCCTTCCACTACCCATTCTAACTTACTTAAATATAATCTACAGACAACATAACATAATGGCAGAGATATGACAGGAAAAAGAAAGGAAATTCCATATGAAATGTATATGCCACACTCATGTTTGTCTCCCCTTGTTCAGAGATTATTTACCTAAGTATTTTGCCAAAACAAAGTTACAAACAAAAAGCAACAGCAAAATATGCATGTCGAAGGTTATTTGATTTTATTGCTGACTATTGGAGATGTTTTCCCCATGTTGCCTGACATGATGGTGGTGGCCAGAGGAGGACATTAGCATATATACCTTTATAATTAATTCAAGGTAAACAGATACTTTCACTCTCAGCAAAACAAGCTGCTTGGGAGACTAATTCATAAGAAATACTAGCATAAGGTTTATTTAATAATGGGATTATGAATATCTAATTGAGGAACAAACTATGAGATGTAGGGAGGAGTTCAGAAAGCAAATATTCCTTTCAGTACAGACTTATTTTGATTTATGAACATAACAGAAGAAATAAACCGAGACAGACCAGAGGACTTAGCATTATTTAAAAAAAAAACCAGAATCGCGGGGAATCTCTGCCAGCACTTTACTTCTTCCCCAAAGTGTCCTACATTGGGGAATTCCTCCCTCCAAAGGCAGTCAATGGGCAAATGACCTTTAATATGGAAAGAGAAGCCATTTAAGGATAGAGACTGAAATTTGATTTTTACTTAAAGAAGGTAGGGGAATTCTTAAATAAAAAGGGAATGAGGTAAGGTTGTAGTGGTAGAAGAGGCCAGATCAGAAGAACTGTGAAAGGCATAGTAAGATATTGTGGATTTTATTCTAAGGGCAATTGATTTTATTCAGTAGGCAATGAGGAGTCAGGATTTTGAGCAGGAATTGGCTTAGGAAGAACAATTATTGGAATAAATACCTTTGTTGTATGAATAACCTTTTTTTTCTCAATCCTCAACCAAGGATATTTTTCCATTGATTTTTAGAAAGAGTGAAAGAGAAAGGGAAACATAGAAATATTAATGTGAGAGAAACACATCCATTGGTTGGCTCCTGCATGTGCCCTGACCAGGGCCTGAAACTGTGCCAGGAGGAGCCTGCAACCAAGGTACTTGTCCTTGATTGGAATCAAACCCAGGACTTTTCAGCCTGCAGGCTGATGCTCTATCCACTGAACAAACTGGCTAGGCCTGTATGAGTAACTTTTATGCAGTCTCACATTTAGCTCTATTAGAAGTCTAAGCTATTCTAAATAAATTTTATAAAACAAATGATCTATGTTGATAAATCTCTACTTTGTTTTAAGAGATGCTATGCCACATGCATGGCAAAGCATCATTAATCATCATTACTGATACTTAGCTCAATTTTTTTCCTCAGTATCAAGAGTCTTAATGTACTTTCCAGGCTAGATAATAAAGATAATATCAAACTTTTGTTCACATTAAACTGTCAAAGGCAGGTTGCTCAGTATTTATCTGCTCAGTATATAAGTGATTAAAAACTACTAATTATGAGGAGATTATAGATGGCTAGTGATAAGGATAGGACAATAATGGCAGACTATTGATAATTTTTGAAGTAGGTACATGGATAATTAATACACTTCTTTATTTTGCAACAATTTGTAAATAGTTAAAACATTTGGAATCTCAATTTATTCATCTGAAAATTAGGATAATATTCCCTCACAAACAAAGGATAAAATCAATAGTAACACTTTCAGCACTCCAAACACAATGGAGAATCTAATCATATAATATTTTTGTGTGAATATAAAATAGATGTATATTATACTCGATCCTGAGACATTTTCTTGCCATTTATGAGGAAAATGTCATAATAAGCACACAAATTTACAATAACATCAAGATACCATCAGTTTCGTGGGGTACATATCCTTCCATACTCTATGTAGCAACATTAAATGCCTGGCATAAAATAAATGCAAATATCCTAATATATTCCTAATATATAAAACCCATGGTCCATAACAACTGACCGAAGGCTCGACTAAACACCGGAAATCAGTCCATCAGTCAATGCTGGGTTGCTGCGGTGACCCTGCACCAATTGCTGCTGGGCGCGATAACCCAGCACTGACTGCCAAAGGGGGCTGTGGATCAAGCCCAGAGAGAGGCTCAAAGAAAGAGTCAGGGTCTGATCCACAGCCTCTGTGGCAGCTGTTGACCAGCTGTTTCCTCTCTCTTTGTCTCTGGACTTTGCCATCAGCCATGCTTCTTTTTCTCTCTAGGCTTCCACTGGGGCTGCTGATCAGCATTGCCTCTCTGATCAGGCCTGGATATAGGTCCAGAGACACTGATTGGCATAAAAACAGACCAATCAGAACCAAATCTGGGTGACCTGTGAGGAGCCAATGGCTGCCTAGGAGGCAGAGCTTTTGGCACTGACTGGCATAGAACCAAATTGGCCTGCAGGGGAAGGCAGTTGCGGACAAGATCAGGCTGGCAGGGGAGAACAGTAATGGGTGATCAGGCATGCAGAAGCAGTTATAGGCAATCAGGCTGCAGGGGAGAGCAGTTGGGGATGAGATCAGGTCAGCAGGGGAGGGCAGATGGGGAAAACCAGACCAGGAGGGGAAAGCAGTTGGGGACAACCAGGCCAGTAGGGGAGGGCAGTTGGGGGCAAGACCAGGTTGGCAGGGGAAGGCAGTTAGGGGCAACCAGGCTAGCAAGGGAGGGATGTTAGGGGTGACTAGGCCAGTACGAGAGGGCAGTTGGGGGTGACCAGGCCTGCAGGGAAGGACAGGTAGGGGCTGGCAGGGGAGCAGTTAGGTGTTGATCAGGCTGGCAAGGCAATGGTTAGGGGTGATCAGGCTGGCAGGCAGAAGTAGTTAAGGACCATCAGGTAGGCAGGCAGGTGACCAGTTGGGAGCCAGCAGTCCTGGATTGTGAGAGGGATATCCAACTGCCCATGTAGGCCAAATCTGGTGGGGTCCCAGATGGAGAGGGTGCAGGCTTGGCTGAGGAACACACTCTCCAGTGCAGAATTTTATGCTTTAGGCTTCTACTAATCATATAAAATAATAGTAAGACTATCATTTTCAAAGGAATTATTATATACCAAAAAATATGTATGATCTTATTTCATCCATAGTAGTCCCATGTAATAGATTTTATTATGATCCTTAATTTACAGATAAAGGAACAGAGGCATGAAAAAATAAAGTACTTCCCCCCCCATGTCACATAGCTATCAATAGAAGGTGAAAGAGCCCAGATTTTAATCCAGAAGTCTTTATTAACAAAATTTAGTATGACAAAATTTACCAAAGTTTAAGAATCCTATTTCCTCTGAGTTAAGGTATCATCATTCCAAAGAATGAAATCATTTATAACCTTATGTAGTTGTAAAATATTTTTTTTTCAATAAAGTTTTTTTTTGTGTGTTTTGTTTCATTTTTTGTTTTTTGTTTGTTTTCACTTCTATTGCAGGGGGTTATATAATCTTACTAATGTTATTATATTGTTCTTAAATTTTAGGAAAATAAAAATTGTTTTAAGAAGAAAGTCACACCAAAGACTTGGGATAAGGGTTCAAACTTGTATAACCTACTGTTTTCCACACTGACACTGGGATTCTGATCATCTCTTCACCCTTGCCTTTCCTTCCTGAGGATGAAATGATGTAGCCGAAACCCAGGAAGGGGAGGAAAAAAGACAAGACAGGCACAGATCTGGGAAGCTTCAAAAGTAATGGAGATTAAGCTCCCTTAGTAGGCCATTGCAGGCTACTATTCTAATCTTATCTTTATATCATATACTAAGAGACAAAGGAAATAGGAAATGGCTGCTGGAGCAACATTCCAAGGGGTGAGTGGAGTCAGCTCTTCATTCTGTCCCTGGAGACATAAAAATGTTGATGCAATTGGCAATCAGCAATTTAAATATACATTCTGAACTATAGTATGAAGAGATTTTAAATTCAATATTTTTTACAATTACAAGAATGGACTGGAGAATAACAATCCACACTATATTCTGAACTCTCCTTACCTAGTAATGAAGCACTTTGAGAAGCATGATTAATAATTAAATTGTTTGATATGAATGGTACAGTAAAATTGGGTAATATTTGGAACCTAGTTTGTTTCAAAGGCCATGTGAAATTATTCCACTTCACAACATCATCACATTTGCACTCTATAAGCTCTTAATTTAAACTGCATACAATTTATTCTAGTAAAATGTCAAGAATATAAAATATGGGGTATTAGTTAATAAAATGAACATAGATACTACTATTGATTATATCGTCATTTTTGTAAGTAATTACTGTTTTTGTTATAGTTTATAGATTTAAGTATAATAAGCTCTTTATAATTTCATAATCAATCTGACATATTTAATTGTGGTTATATTTCCTTATTATTATATATTAGAGGCCCAATGCATGAAATTCATGCAAGAGTAGGCTTTCTTTCCCCCAGCACCAGCTTCCCTCTGGCACCCCGGACCTGGGCTTCTCTCTGATACCCTGGACTGGGCTTCCCTTGCAGCCCGGAAGGATATCTGGTCTAATTAGCATATTACACTTTTTTAAATTATAGATTATTTAAGAATAGCTGCTCTCATTTTATAAATGTGAAAGTGGTTCTCTACAGCTTTGTGTTGTCTATATAGAAAAAAAAAAAAAGCTGACCTCAAATGTTGGGTAACTAAGCACAAGAAAATCAGGGTTAGAAAGATAAAAAAAGAGAAAATTAGGACTATACCATTTTTTTATTATTTTTTATTTTTTTATATATATATTTTATTGATTTTTTACAGAGAGGAAGAGAGAGATATAGAGAGTTAGAAACACTGATGAGAGAGAATCATCGATCAGCTGCCTCTTGTACACCCCCTACCTGGGATGTGCCCCAACCAAGGTACATGCCCTTGACTGGAATCAAACCCAGGACCTTTCAGTCCACAGGCTGACGCTCTATCCACTGAGCCAAACCGGTTTCGGCAGGACTATACCATTTTTTAAATGATTAATTGATTACTAGTAATTTAAAATTAGGGCTGTATTGAATATAATTTTAAGGATTTAATAGAGAGTATGAAAACACTAGGTACAAATTGACATCAACATTTGAACTTGTGTTATAATAATTGGTAATTAGAAGGCCTTTATTCCAGTTATGTTTCTATTTTTTAAATACATTTTCATTGATTTTAGAGAGGAAGGAAGAGGGAGAGAGAAATAGAAACATCATTGAAGAGAGAAAATCCTTGATTGGCTGCCTCCTGCACGCCCTCCTCCTCTACCCCCAGACTAGGGATTGAGCCCACAAAGTAGGCATGTGCCCTGACTGGGAATCTAACAGTGACCCCAAACAGGTCCTGTTGTTCATAGATGGACATTCAACCACCATGCCACACTGGTCAGGGGCTCTAGTTATGTTTCTTATAGTTGCTCGGATAGGACTCAGGTAAAACAATTTAAAATACTTATTTTACTTTACATTTCTACAATATTATGTTGTTTAAAATTCCTTATGTGAGGAAAGGTGTATTTCCCCCCATTAATTGCAAAAGTTGTCTCCACAACTCTCTTTGGTTTGCATAGAGATAGGAAAAATAGTGATACTGGTCTTGTGATTTAAAATAGTCTTAAAAGAAACCAAAATGAAATACCCTGTTTCCCCGAAAATAAGACAGTGTCTTATATTAATTTTTTCTCCCAAAGTTACGCTAGGTCTTATTTTCGGAGGATGTCTTATTTTTGGGGAAACATGGTAGTAATAGCAAATATTTGAGTACCTGTAAAAATTAATTTAATAAATCTTAGCTTAATTAATTATTGACATAAACTTCTAGATTAGCATTTCTTATTCTTATTTTACATAAGAGAAAATTAACTCTAATAGGACATATTCAAGAATTGATCAATAAATAGTTTAGACTTAAATGCAATAGAAAGCAATTAGAAAGACATGTTGCAACCATAGATTACATGACAAAACAATCGTGCCCTTCACTAGGTACTCTTGGTACTCTATTAAGGCAAGAGATACTTCTGTTCCCAGGAGCTCTTGGTTGCCTTCTTGATGTTTGTCAGCGATTTTATTCCATTGGAACAGATAGAAATAGAATGACAGCAACTCTTAAGGGAACTGAATACACACCTTGCAAAAACTTGCAATGTAATGCCACTTAACTTCTCTGGTGTCTTGGGACTGTTCCCAGCTATTCGTCTGTATATCTGCTTGCCTCAATCAATATGCTTTTAGATGCAGCAGTTTTGTAACACTGAGCCATGAAATGGTGTGACCAGTTTTTCCATTATGTTGCTTATTTAAAGGACAAGGGACTCAGGTATGTTATGTTACTATAAAACGATAAAATATTGGTCTATCTGATTATTACAAATGAAATCAATCTTGTCCATATTAAATTTAATGAAAAATAATTCCTGCCATCACTGGAACATCCTCTGGATGCTCTTACTGGTTTAGCTGAATTTGCTTAAGGAGCTATTGACATCATGACATATATTGCCCACTTTTTACCTGGCTCCAAAGGACTCACAATTCAAAGTTTTGATTTGTACAGGCTGCTTAGATCAGTTCTTGGGAGGCAGGCAAATTATTACTAAGTCATTTAGTGAGAAATTCACAAAAATTGTCTTTGTCCTTATGAGAAATTCATCATTGGGTTTTATATAGTTCAGAGAATTATGAAGATTTCTGTAGGATAATACCCCAAGTAGAGGAAGCATTCCAAATTAAAAATAGGGAATATCATACTCAATGGGCAAAATTTATTGACCATTAAAGGCAAATATAATGACATTTCTTTAATTATTGATTTTTTATACTCTTTCTTCAAAAAGTTTTTGAAGGAGTTTGCCATAAAAGATATGTGAAAGAGTATTGATGAGATGGAAATAAAGTAAGATGACATAGAGGACAAAAGAGTGTTATTGTTTCAGAAACTGCTAGGCTGATATGATAACTCTGCAATTTGGCATTACTTTTACATTTCCTGAGGTACTTGGAAAACAAGGAATGATGAGATATATAGGTAGGTAGGTAGGTAGGTAGGTAGATAGATAGATAGATGAAGTTTTAGTATTTTTATTTTATTCATAACGCCTGGCATTATTTGGATGTTTGTAATATTTTCTGGATATTATGAAAAAGTTGTTATATAATTCACATGACAAATTTGAGATGTACTTAATATTAAAAATGTCCTTTATAGGAACTGTGATTATTATATTCTTCAAAAGCCCATTTGGATTAATTTGTGTTTATAGGTTAGGAAAAATAATTATATTAGATAAAGAAATGTGATGTGCATTCATATAAAGACTTCTTTTCAGAATATGGTGTTTTCAGAATAACTTATGTAAAACAACCTACTTCTCCAATGAGAGACCATCACCTTGTTGGTGTGTTATATGAGTGACTTAGCACCATCTATCAACATGGCTGCTGTTCATCTTGACTTATATATATCAAGTATGTTGGTACATACTTCCAAACATTTTCTACATTTACAGTACTAGACAATTTATACATACTAAAACACTCATAGCTGACAGCCTCTGCATTCATTTATTTGTATCTGTTAATATATTTTTATTTATTTCAGATAGGAAGGGATAGATAGAGAGAAAGAGAAACATTAATGATGAGAGAAAATCATTGGTCAGCTGCTTCCTACATGCTTCACACTGGGATCAAGCCTGCAACCAGGGCATGTGCCTTGACTTGAAATGGAACCATGACCTCCTGGTTCATAGGTCGATTCTCAACCACTGAGCTATGCTGCTTGAGCCATTCTTTTAATTTAGAACTTTGGTTGAAAGTATAGGCTTTGGAATTATAATGCTCTGCCTGGTTTCAAATCCTCACTCTGTCAAGTAACTCACTCTTTGATTTTGAGCAAATACTTTTTTTGTCCACGTTTCTTAATCTGAAAAATTAATTTAGTATTTCTTCATTATAAGAATATTTTAAAGGTAAAATGATAATGTATGTAATAGTTGAGCACAGATCAAGGAACTAATAGCCTATATAGTACCTTTGTATGGTTTAGAAGAAGCCTCCTCTTCCTCAATATACTTCTCTGCCATTTGTCAGTGAATCATTATATTAAACTAGAGGCCCAGGGCATGGATTCATGCACTGGTGGGGTCCCTTGGTCTGGCCTGTGGGGATTGGGGTGAAACAGGCAGTCCACAATCCCCTGAGGTGTCCCAAACTGTGAGAGGGCACTCTGCAAAGTTGCTGTCGCTTGGCAACTCCTGCATGGAGTGTCTTCCCCCTGGTGGTCAGTGTGCATCATAGCTACTGGCAGGCCAGTTGACCAGTCACTTAGGCTTTTATATATATATATAGGTTAGAGGCCAATTGTACAAAGATTTGTGCAAGAATAGGCCTTCCTTCCTGTCTGCCGGCACCATTTTCCTCTGTCACCTAGGACCTAGGCCTTCGCTCTGGCTGTTGCCTTCCACCGTCACTCTGGCTGGAGAATTCAGTATTCACTCTGACCAGAGCCTTAAGTATTCACTCTGGATGGAGCATTGCTCCTATAGCTCCCTCCACCATCCACCCTCCACGTCATAGCAGGTGTCTTACCCCACCTGGCTGCTCCATGGCTGCATATGGAAATTAACCCTCCATCTTTGTTGGGTTAATTTGTATACTCACTCCAGATTGCTGGTGGGTGTTGCAAAGGTTTGGTCAATTATTCATCTTACTCTTTTATTAGTGTAGACCAGTGTTTCCCAACCTCTCATGATGAGAATCACCTGGTGGAGTTGTTAAAACACAGATTCCTGAATCCCAACTAAGAAGTGCTAAACTAGAATTTTTGGGAACATATAGGTAAAATTGTATACTTAACTAGTGCTCTAAGACAGATTTTATATACAGAGCACTAAGTTAGGTATGCAATTTTACTAGAATTTTTGGGAACATATAGGTAAAATTGTATACTTAACTAGTGCTCTAAGACAGATTTTATATACAGAGCACTAAGTTAGGTATGCAATTTTACCTATATGTTCTCAAAAATTCTAGTTTAGCACTTCTTAGTTGGGATTCAGGAATCTGTGTTTTAACAACTCCACCAGGTGATTCTCATCATGAGAGAAGGTTGGGAAACACTGGTGTAGACTACAGGCCCAGTGCATGAAATTTATGCACGTGGAGGGTTCCCTTAGCCCAGCCTGCACCCTATCCAATCTGGGACCCCTCAAGGGATGTCCATCTGCCAGGGATCGAGCCTAAATGGGCAGTTGGACATCCCTCTAACAATCCAGGACTGCTGGCTCCTAACTGCCCCACCCCCAACTGCTCCCTATGCCAGCCTGGTCACCCTGCAGTGCTCTTTCCTGCCAGCCTGGTCAACTCTCACTACCCCCTCTGTCTGCCTGATTGCCCCTAACTGTCCCCCCTGTCAACTTGATCATTCCTAACTGCCTCTGCCTGCTGGCCTGATCACCCCTAACTGCCCCCCCCCCTCGCCGGCTTAGTCGCCCCAACTGCCCCCCTCCATCTTGGTTGCCCCTAACTGCACTCCCATCAGCCTGGCCTCCCTTTACTGCCCACCCTGCCAGCCTGTTCACCCCCAACTATGCCCCTCTGCCAGCCTGGTTTTTCCTAACTGCCCTCCCTGCCAGCCTGATCATCCCTCACTGCCTCCCACCTCCACCAACCTGCTCGCCCCATGCAGCCTGCTGTTCAGTTATTACTGTGAGGGTATCCTGACCAATTTGCATATTACCCTTTTTACTACTATAGATAACTTCAATGATCACCATGTGAATGGTATTCCCGAGAGTTGGGCAGCATACAATGAGCACAACAATCAGCTAAACTCAAATTGCTGGCACACAGTAGGTGCTCCATGATTATGTTATTATCATGACATAGTTATAATAATCTCCCATTCCCAAGCCTTACAAAATGGAAAGAATTTCAACCTGTTTGTGGATGATGGGTGAGTGTGAAAATTACTGCATAGTGGTCCACTTCCTCCATGCTGAACCCTATCCCAACTGATTTTTAGCCTATTTCTATCCAAAATTACTCGTACAATATGTTAGTTAAACTGTACAAATAATGTGCTACAATCTACCCATTTTACCTCAGCATAAGGAAAGTGTGAGATGGGTTCCCTGGATTAAACCATAATCACGAGTTTCTCCTGGGACAAGGCACTAGCCGCTTAGTTGTTCCTTTTGAACTTCAGCTCGATTTCAGTAATTTCTGTTGACTTTTATTTCTAATGACCTTATCTTGCATTTTGTTTTCCTTTTACTATTCTCCAAATAATTTGGGGAAATGAGCATATAAATCCTAAACATATAAAAACATAATTGTGCATTTATATTTTCCAGAATTACTCCTCAGAGGCACATTTTATGAATTGTGAGATTGTGTGAAAGTTAATGGCTAGTGAGACCCAGTAAATTTAGTTAATCTTCCTTCTATAATTTTGTTGCCCTTATTAAACTGAGATTTAAAAATGAGAAATGCTTTCCACTAAATGTTATATAATGGTTGACTGTTTCCTTGATATTATAATATTTCTGATTGGAAGTTGATCTAACTAAAGGCATACTTTTTATAAATTCAAGAACAGAGTTGTAAATATTAATTCTTTTTTGACATTATGTTTACTTTACACTAATGCATATTTTAGACAATTGTTCTAAATGTTATTTTTTTTTTTGTATAACACTAGGAAAAGTCTTTCATCTTCATGAAAATAAGTTAATTTTACTAATGCTGACTATTGCAAGTTTACTATTTCCCAATAAAACACATGTAAACTAAATACCTTATTTATCATTCAGAACTTTCTACCAAATGTTAAAAATTATCAATTTTAATAAATTATTCCCTAACATTTTTCAATAGTCTATAGTAAAAATAATAAGAAAATGGAGGCAGCAAAATATCAGATATCTCATGTAGCATTATTTTCACTATTACAACACCTTGGGCAAGAGAAATAGAAGAAAAAACAATCAAATGGGACTACATGAAAGCAAGACTTCTGCAAAGAAGAAGAATTCAGCATCAAAATTAAAAGTGAACCCACATTATGGGAGAACATATTTACCAATGTTACATCTGTTAAGAGGTTAATTTCCAAAATATATAAAATGCTCATACAACTCAACAAAAAGAAGACAAAAAAAAATTTTTTTTAAATGGGCAAAGGACCTAAATAGACACCTCTCTAAAGAGGACATAGAAATGACAAGAGATATACGGAAAAAAAAATGCTCAACATTACTAATCACCAGAAAGATGCAAATTAAAACAACAATGAGGTATTACATCATGCTTGCCAGAATGGCTACCCCAATAAATCAACAAACAAGTGCTGGCGAGGACACGGAGAAAAAGGAACCCTAGTACACTACTGGTGGGAATGCAGATTGGTACAATCACTATGGAAAACAGTGTGGTTTCCTCAAAAAATTAAAAAATGGAACTGTTATTTGACTCAGAGATCCCACTCTTAGGAATATATCCTAAGGAGCCTGAAACACCTATCAGAAGGAAAATACGCACCTCTGTGTTCATGGCAGTGTTATTTACAATAGCTAAGATCAGAAGAAAGTTCAAGTGCCTATCAGTAGATGACTGGATAAAATAATTTGTGGTACATTTAGACAATGAAATACTATTCAGCTATAAAAAAGAAGGATCTCACCTTTTGAGACAACTTAGAGGGTTCTGCAGGATATTATGTTATGCAAAATAAGCCAATCAGAGAAAGACAAATAACACATTATCTCACTTATATGTGGAATCTAATGAACAGAATGAACTGACAAACAAAATAGATACAGAGACATGAAAGCATGTAACATGCTGATGATTCTCAGAGGGAAGCAGGGTATGGCTGAAAGAGATCAGCCAAAGAACTATATGCATAAGCCATGGAGACAGTAGTGTGGTGAATACCTCGGGAAGAGATGGGGAGGAGGGTTCATAATACAAGAGGACCTATCCTTTTATATTATTAGTTAGAAATATTGTACTTTGATATTATCCTAGCTACTAAAAGAATAATATACAAATTGACCATCACTCCAACACACAAGATGGTTGCCCCACATGAACACAAGATGGCCGACACAAGATGGCCAGCAGGGGAGAGCAATTGGGAGAGATGAGGCCTGCAAAGGAGAGCAATTGGTAGTAATCAAGCCTAGAGGGGAGGGCAGTTAGGGGTGACCAGGTCGGCAGAGGAGGGGAGCTGGGGGCGACTGGGCTTTCAGGGAAGGGCAGTTGGGGGGGACCCAGGCCTGAAGGGGAGAGAAGTTGGGGGGCTAGGCCTGCAGGGGAGCACAGTTAGGGGCAAACAGGCTGGCGTGTCTATATCCATATAAAGAGATCTCAGTCTCTCTGTGCACTGTGGCTCAATCAAGGTCTCTATTAGCTATTTATGTTGGTTTATCTAACCTTATACTTATTAACTACTGTGCAGGTTCAATAAAGCATAAGCTTAGAAGAGTCTACTTTTCAAAAATGCCTTTCACACCTGCTCTGAAGCTCAACAGTGTCAGGAGATAAAACAGAAGTTGACGCTTAGCAGGAGGATCATGTCTAGATAGAATTATCTCTATGAAATTATCTGATTCTGTTCAGAATTTTTACTACTTGTACTTAATCTATTATAATAGTAAGTCTCCCATCCTTCCCAATGCAATAGCCCAGGATTTTGTTGTATATTATTTATACTCTTCCATATGAAATAAAACATGTAAACGATAACAATAATTGTGTTTGTTATTTGTAATTTGCTTTAAAGCACTTCAGTAAAAGTAATGTAAAATGCCTTTGTATGTTAGTTAGCTCTTATCTCCACCTTGGGATGGTTAATTTTGCAAGATTTCTACTCAGTAATGAACTCTCCAGTGGAGCTGTGCTACAACTGCTTTATTACAGTAATATGGCCTTCACTAGACTGATCGCTAATTATAACAAGAATTATAATTATTTTGAATTGGTGAAATAAATGCTATTAAAACATAGGGATTAGTTTGAAATATTGTACTTTGATATATATATATATATATATATATATATATATATATATATACACACACACATACATTATTATTATTATTAAGAGTACAAAAATCTGATGAGCTTAGCAGCCAGTTCTTTCGAGTGGAAGTCTTAGCCTAGGATTCAGAATTAATCCTGCCCCACCATCTGTGCAGAACTATGCAATCCAATATGATAAAAGCTGACTACATGCAGCTATTTATATATGTAAAGGCCTAAGCAAACATATGACCATTCAACTGACAGCTATGATGTGCACAGACAACCAGGGGGCAGACACTCAATGCAGGAGCTTCTGAGCTGAGGTGTCTTGGGAGCTGTGGGTCTCAGGTGACTCACCCAGAACCAGAGAGGAGGGAGCTGGATTCTGCAGTGCGTCACCCTAGAATTGTCCTCTCACAATCTGGGATCCCTCAGGGGATGTCAGAGAGCTGGTTTCAGCCCAATCCCCACAGGATAGGCTGAGGGACCCCACCCGTGCACCAATCTGTACACCAAGCCTCTAGCTTAAATATAAATGAATTAGAATTAACTAAAATTTAAAAAGTAATATCTGTCACATGTGATTTTAGATGTGTCTGCTGCATCTACTAAAAATAACCAGTTGTGAAGTTCAAATTAGCTTATATCAGTTTGTAAAAAAAACAAACCACAAAAATAATAGACTATCTATAGAAGACTTACAAAGGATGAAGTAGAAACTTCTCTGAGGTCTTTATTTACATTATCACATTCAATTTTTACAACATAAATAGGAGGTAAATGTATTTGATTTCAATTCTTCTGATATGTAAGTTGAAATGCAAAAATATGCATCTATGTATATGAATACACATACACAAATAAAATTGCAATTATTATATAAATATAACTTTATATTATGATTTCATATAACATTCTAAACAATCTTCATGGTTCTCTTTATTCTTTTGTTGAAATCAGCTTTTGTGAATAAAATAATAATAAGTCTGAACTGAGTCACAAAACTTGCCTTTGAGGTTACAGCATTTAAAATGCTTAAAATAGCCGAAACCAGTTTGGCTCAGTGGATAGAGCGTCAGCCTGCAGACTGAAAGGTCCCAGGTTCGATTCCGGTCAAAGGCATGTACCTTGGTTGCGGGCACATCCCCAGTAGGGGGTGTGCAAGAGGCAGCTGGTGAATGATTCTCTCATCAATGTTTCTAACACTCTATCCCTCTCTCTTCCTCTCTGTAAAAAATCAATTATATAAAATGCTTAAAGTAATAACTGTAAGGCTATAAAAAAATTTGGAAGCTTCTCATACTTTGATGATGGGAATGTAAAATAATGCAGGAGTTTTGGAAAGCAGTTTGGCAGTTTCTCAAATGCTTAAATAAAGACTTAATCTATGACCCAACAATGGCTATGTAGATACCCAAAATAAATGTAAACATTCCTAGTTATGTACCCAAGGTCAATAAAAATATATGTCCATGAAAAACCAAGTAAACAAGTGTTCATGGCAACATTATTTATGATAGCCCCAAAGACAAAGCAATCCAAATGTCCATGAGCTGATAAATAAATAAATAAAATGTGGTATACAATGCAATGTTACTTGACAATGAAAAGAAATTAAATACTGAGAGCTGATACAATAAGATTAACTTCCAAGATAACATGATAAGTGAAAGAAGCTAGTCACAAAGGACTATACTACTTATAAGTTACATGATTCACTCACATGAAATGTCCAAAAACAGATCAATCTATAAATACAGAAAATAAAGTAGTGGTTTGCCAATTATATATTAATCTCATTATTTATCTCTTAAAGAATATTATTTCTATCATTTTAAAAGATTTTTTGAGGTGTAATATTATCTTTCCATAGCCTTCAAGGACTGACTACAGATTATGTAGTAAGTTCACTCTATTTTGTTTATGTTAGGTTGCATTACCCAGAAACTTCAGAGCAATGTTAATTATCATGGTACTCAAGGCACACTAGCAAGATATAGATAGGAACAAAGCTAAAATAAGTTATTAGTTCTCAGAAAAGATATCTTTCTATTGCCTTACTTATATAAGTTATAAAAGGGAAATTTAATCACACTTTTTAGCAATATCCAGTCCACTATGTTGAATTTTATGGTATAGAATATATTCACCCAACACATAAAATGTAGGACAATATGACCTTTAAGAGTCTTTCTACATTTTACAATTTATGATTCTTTCATTTTACTTTTTATTACTTGAAAGTCTTAAAATGATGAAAGTGGAGATGGAATGCAGGGGTGAACAATCTTCAATTTAAAAGGCGGTTGAATGATATACTCTTGCTTTAAGATCCAAAATTGTCAGGATCTAGAAAGCAGAGTATGTAGTCCCCAATTTTCAAACCTGATATATAACAGGACTCTTTAATATTTTCCCATTATTTTCTCTTGCTCTGGCTCTACAGTAACTGTTTCTTAGAAGAATAAATGCTCTTCATAAACAGGTTAAAATGAACTGGTAAAAATAAGTGACAGATTAAACCAACCACCAGTTTATAATAGTTTTAATATTTTATTTGAATGCCATAAGAATAAAACCCATTTTATTTAAAGGTTACTCCCTCAAAACCCTGGTGATAGGAGTAAAGGCCTTAATGATCTAATAAAGCTGATTCCATCTGCGCCTGTCACTTAGGCTGAAATCAGGGAGGATGAGATGCCCAGGCCATTGGCCCATGTCACTATCAGTAGAATTTGAAATAAAGCCTATACATGAAAGAATGAGATAAATAACTAGACATCAGCTTCTGAGGGTAGCAATGGTGTTTTACACATCTTTATAACCCAAGCAACTTACCCGGTAGTTCAGACCAGGCACATTTCTGATAATCCTGAGGGAAAGCTCTGATGTTCTGTCTCAGACATATACAAAATGTAGAGGCATAGAACGATTAGAATGTGAGAGAGAACAGCTTAGGAACCTATTATTTTGAAGCACATATGGGAAAAGATATAGGCAGAAATAGAAAAAAAAAGAATTTTAGAAGACAGAAACACAAAAGTATTCAGAGACAGAGAGTGAAGTGCTACTTGTTGACCCAAAGGTGTAATTGCTTGTTTCTTTCCGTTCTCTTTTGTGTGTGTATGTGTCTTTCTTGTCTGTTTTAATTTATTTGATACATTTATGTAAAATGGCTGCAATGAAACATGCCATGACAAAGATCTAAACCCTGTGTTCCCTGCTCCCTTCATCTCTACTACTTTTCTAATGTCCCCCTCATAAAGTCAACCACACTGGTGTTCCATCTCTTCCTCAAACACATCTAGGACTCCCCCACCTCAAACATTCTCCTTCCCCTCTATTCCCTTTTTCTTGATGATTATTTCTTCAGTTCTTCATTTGGATCATCTATGTTCTCAAGGAAAAAGACATCTACAGACATGGAGGGAACTTTGTAAACCCCTCCCCCCTCACCTCTTCTAAAGGAGCCCATTCCAGCACCTCCCATCTCTGGCTGTCATCTACTAAATTACTGATGTATTTTCTCAATGGCACCTACTAAGGCTGAATATTAGTGTACTTATTGTACTTTTCAGTACCAGAAGGAAACTTCACAAGCAAGAACCTTGTCTAACTTGCATGTTAATATAGCTCATACCTAAAACAATACGTGGTAAGTGTTCAACAAGTTATTCAACAAAAAATGAAAAAATACATGTGCTTATTTGTGATTTTAATATTCTAGCCAAGTAAAGTAGAGAATTACAGATATACCAATATATAGACATGGTATATGAGTAAAATGAGTCTGAGTTTAACTGGCATCCTCTAACTTGGATCTCTAAATGACCAAATTAATTTAATATATATTCATATAACTATCAATAAACTAAATACCATTTTGGGGCTTTTGGTTGTTGTTGTGGTTGGGATGAATAGAAGAGAAACAGTATTATTCTTACCCAAGCTCAAGTCTGGTCCAGTTGGGGAATTGGCAATTTTGATTGTTGTGTATAAATCAGAACAAAGGCTAGCTAATGCTGAATCCAGTATGTATGTGTGGAAGTGGGAGAAGGGGCAGGTATGAGACAAAGAATGCAGGAAAGACAGTAGCAGCCAGGTTTGGGGGCTAGAATCTGGAAATAGCTTCCAAGGAATGGTAATAAGTGAAATAATGGCCTTCCATTCCATGAGTGAGCAACTACTGTATGCTAGGCATCTTGAATAGATCATACTTGTAGCAAGCATTATCTCAATGCTCACAATATATCCCAAGATGGAGGCATCATGATTACCCCCTATAAATGGATAGCTTGTTATAGAACTAAACTATGCAAGAGTTTTTCATTAAGGTTGGCATAAAACTAGGAATATTTGCTGAGATAAAAGCCAGGATTCTTCATCTACCTTTATTCTTGAAGGTTATGTTAGAATATACAATGATAGAAAAATTATGATCCCCCCTCATTTGTATCAAATATATATTTATAAAGCTATTTACCCTAGTAAGTTGTGATGAAAATCATTAAAACAAAATTTCCTTTGCTTCCTTTTTTTTTTTTTTTTTTTTTTTGCTAAGCAAATATCAGTGGAAGATAGTGTACTTTTCTCCTTTTGTGATAAATTTTGGATCCACTTAGTCCATGAAAAATAAATCTCTCTTTAAAGCACAGGCCACAGGAAAGAAAATTTAATAATCTAGTGTTATTTAAATGAACTGCAAAGTCGTTCTCTCCCTTTCTTCAATATGTGCTATTTCATTTTATTAGGAAAGCCTTCTTTCCATTTTATTGCTTCTTACTCCTAATTCTTAGGAAATAAATTAACAAAAATAAAAACTTTCATATCATACCTAAACTTTTTAGTATATTACCTGCCTGAATTCCTGTAACTAATGGCCAAAGGAAACCCAGATTTTATTAACTATATTAACACATGCTATAAGAAACAGAATAAATCCAAACCAGAGCAAAGAGACAACCACTAAGTAGAAATCTCACAACCAAATTGTTAAATCAACAATAGAAAAAAAATTAAAACAGCAATAGAAAAAAATATCCTAATATATAAAAAGCCAGAGGCCATGACAACTGAAACAACCGAGGGACAACTGAACAGTAGGCTGCAATGGATGACAAGGCCAACAGGGGGGTTAGTGAGGGACAACCAAACTACTGAACAATAGGCTGCATGGGTAAACAGGCTAGCAAAGGGGTTAGTGAGGAATGATCAAACGACTGAACATTATGCTGAGTGGGGCGACCAGGCCGGCAGGGGGGCAGTTGGTGGTGACCAGGCCAGCAGCCGGGGACAGTTAAGGGCAATCAGGTTGGCATGCAGAGGCAATTAGGGTTGATCAGCCAGGCAGGTGAGCAGTTAGGAGCCAGTGGTCCCGGATTGTGAAAGAGTGCAGACTGGACTACCCCTATCCCCCAATCCTGTGCATGAATTTCATGCACCAGGCCTCTAGTAGACCTATAAACACTAGATGTAAAATAAGAATGAAGAATAAAATATAAGTTATAATTAGAAATAACATAATCCAATGCACATTGAATTGAAACATACTGCCTAACATACATTTAAAACGTCTATATTGAATTCTAGATGAAGTAAAATTAGGTTCTAACCAGGTAGCAAAATAATTTATATTTCAACAACAACAGGTGAGAACTTTCACCAGCATATCTACAATGAAAGAAATGTTAAACATAAAACAGACTAAAAATCCCAACAGTGTTCAGCTGCAGAAAATAAGTCCAGATGTAAAATGGATTTATATAAGTAATGTAGAAATGCAATTAAAAAGTTATTTTTCACTTTGACTGGTTTGGGTCGGTGGATAGAGCATCAGCCTGTGGACTGAAGGGTCCCAGGTTCAATTGAAGGGCATGTACCTTGGTTGCAGGCACATCCCTAATGGGGGGTGTGCAGGAGGCAACTGATCAATGTTTTTCTCTTATCCATTTTTCTGTGAATCCCTATCTCTTCTTCTCTGTAAAAAAAATCAATAAAAATATATTTAAAAAGCGATTTTTCAATTTTTAAAGAAAATCATATTTCTCTAAGTGTTTAAAACTCAAATCACTGTGGAGGGGGGCTTTCTCATGCAAAGATCCTTTGAAAGAAAAGTGTGTCACCTGGGCTTAGTTTGGTTGCTAAGCAATTGTCTGGTGCAAATTGACTGGTGCTATTGTTTAGCACAGCTGTGCCCCTGATGCCAAGAGACCTTACATTGGCCCCTTTCTCACTCTGGGCTTCAGTTTTTGGATCTGTACCAAAGCAGAATAGCTCCATGCATGCTGGTCAATCTTAAGGAGATGATAAATGTTCCCAATCCCCTCAACACAGCTGTAGGAATGGAGGAGGAGGGAGTAGACACATATACACATTGTGATTAATTGTACACAGATGTATAGTTTTGTTAAAATTCATTGAAATGTATACATAAAATGAACGAACTTAATTTTATATAAATTTATATAAATTATATCTCAATAATGTTAAAAACAATAATGGTAATAATATGAAAATTATCACTATCCACCCTATTCTGTCTCATAGAGATGAGAGATGAAAAAAAATAAATGTATTTTGAGATGAAAATTGAAACTGGTATTGTGGTGGATGATTTGACTAGATTTCTGAACCAATTTTCACTTATCTTACTTTGTTAGCACAAAGGATTTAGCTGAACTATGAATCAGATACTAATCCTTCCCCACTTAATTCCCTTAACTGACTCCCCTCCTCTTTTAAAATGATATTCATGTTTCTTGATATCATAACAATAGCCTTTGGCTCTATTCTAACCTACTCCCATGAACTTCTACAATGCAAAACTATATATTCTTCCTTAAATATACCACTGCTTTTAACTCTGCTTGAGAGATACTATTTCTTAACCGTATTTTAAGTTAAAAAAATAATCCTTATACATCAAAATATGTTCATTTCCTCATTATGTTTTAATACTAACTCTCTATTTTACAAATTGACAACTTCCACTGTATTTTTTATTTGCTCCTCATATCTGGAGAATATATCCTTCAGAATTCTTATACATCAACTTCTTTCATCCCATCCTCCTCCTCTTTCCCTTCTGACAACTGTCAGTCTGTTCTATGTATCTATACCTGTGCTTTTATTTTGTCAGTTTAGTTTGTTCATTAGGTTCCACATATAAGTGAGCTCATATTGTACTTGTCTTTCTCTGACTGGCTTATTTCACTTAGCATAATAATATCCAGGTCCAGGGATCAGCCAAAAGCACCTACGCACAGACAACAGTGTGATGATGGCCAGTGGTAAGGAGGTCCAGGGGCCAGGTGGGAGTGGGAAAATAGGATGAGGGGAATGGGTCTCATTTGTAATAGCGTAAACAATAAAAATGAAGTTAAAAAATAATCCTTATACATCAAAATGAGGTTCATTTTCTTGGACACTTGCTTTCTGATGAAAAGATAATACTGCAATACATTATTAAGTTCAAAGACTGGTGTAGTTGCCAAGATATGCAGGGTCATTTATAGGTCTAAAAGGCATTGCAGGTGTGCTAAGTTCAATTAAAATCAAAGGATGACTGTTCTTACTGTTTCAGAATGTCAAAAAGGGGTGGCTTTGAGTCTGCCTAGAAAGCACTGTTAAACAAAGTGGTTTAAGGAGGATAGCTTATAGTTTGAATTAGATGAATCCCACCAAATATCCTGTAATTCAAAAGACAAAGCCCTTGCTTCCTTAAGAGACATACTAGGTGTCCCTTCCTCAGGAAGCCTCTGACAGACGGAGGCTGTGACTAAGGCTGTGACTAAGGCTTATATATATTACATATTAGGATCTGGTTAAATGACATCATGGAATTCTGCCTGGGCTGGAGCTCATGTGTTACTCTGCCAGGACTGCCATAACAAAGTAGCATGGATGGGGTATTTTTTAAAGATTCTAGAAGCTAGAAGTCCAAGGTCAAGGTGTCAGAGTTGATTTTCTCTGAGGACCTCTATCCTTGGCTTGTATGCTCATTTTATCTCTATGTCTTCCCATGGTCTTTCCTCTCTGATGTATGTATCCCAATATATTCTAATAAGGATAGAATTATCAGCCAGGTTGATAAGGGCTTGTTCATATTAATTTATCCTATATAACAAAAGGCTAATATGCAAATTAAGCAAACAGTGGAATGTCGCTATGACATGCGCTGACCACCAGGGGGCAGACGCTCAATGCAGGAGCTTCCCCCCTCTCTCCCCACCCATTTCCCCTCTAGTGGTCAGTGTGCTCCCACAGTGCCATTCAGTCAGAAGCTGAGCTCATGGGCTTGCAAGCACAGCAGTGGTGATGGGAGACCTGTCTGCCTCTGCAGCAGAAGGACTGTTCCCCCGGGGTCTGGGATTATGAGAGGGCACAGGCCAGTCTGAGGGGACCGAATGTCATGCACTGGGGGCCTCTAGTTTTAATATAAGTAACTTTAAATAGTTGCCAAATACAGTGGCATTTTAATGTACCAGGAATTTTAGGACACATTTCAACCCATGCCAGTTGTATCTAAGGAGAGTTATTTTGTTTAGCAGTTGAGCTAAGAAATTCTCCTAGTCACTTGGTATCTCACTGAACACCTCTTTCATAGCAATGACCTGTGCAGTTCACAGCTTCATGAAATGTGTAATGTATTTAAATTGTATTTGAGTGTGGAATCTACCACATAACATTTGACTCCTTATCAGAAAGGAGCATTCCTGGACAAGAGAACTTCTCCACCAATGCTGACACATTCTTTCTGAAGGTGAGACATGGGTTAGCTATATTATATCATCATAATGACAAAATGCTCATTTGAGTCTAGCAGACATTTGTCTGACACAAAAGTTCTTTTCATCACTCACCAAGCATTACATTAATATATATATATTAATGAATGGCATTCACAGATATTTTATAAAATGCTATTCATTTTACTAGCAAAACTGATGATGTTACTAATAATTTTTCTCAAATGCTTAATTTTTCCTATTAAACAGGATGTGCTCATTCTAATAACTACACTATAATACACAGAAATGCTTACAAAACAACTCTAAATAATGTCAATGCTCTATTGTGCTTGAAAATAATAATTAAAGAATAAAAATCTGATGTTACATCATTCAGAAACAGCGGGTATTGGTAAGCACAAAGCTTCAGTTTAATCTAGGCATGGGTTTGTTTCTACATGGCAGGCCTATGCATTTTGGAAAGTAAAACAAAAGCAAAACAGAGTAGAATCAATATTTATATGCTCAGAAAATCAGTATTATTTCCTGAAAAAAGAAATGATATTAAGACTGAAATAATGTTTTCATGGATTTTATTGACCTCAGTTACTAAAGCCAGGAAAATATAATAGTTGGACTGGGCTATCCTTGTCATTTATATTTTGACCATTTAAGCCAGGACTAGTAGTAGATTTCAGTCTTTACAACCATTCATTTTGAGGACACATCTAATTCTGGTAGCTTTTGATGTGAAAAAAGAGACATAAAATGCCATTGTATATTAGACTGCTACTTAAACTGTCTATGGTAAGAAGAAATATTTATTTGGAAATCATATAACAGAAGAAAAAATACACTCTGGAATAAGCATTCTTAGTTTCTGGTACTATAACATTTCCAAAAGTTGTTCATAGATTAGAAGTGATTGCTTCTGATCTCCCAGTATTTAGCCCAGTTTCAGAAATGTGAAGTAGGGAGTTTATAAAAAGTCATTCTCTTTGTTGCTTTCAAATCAGTTTAATTGAATAAAAACAGAATAAGTAAATGGCTGACAAGCCAATATTAAAATACATAATTCTGGTGTAAATGGGGAAAGGAGAGGGCAGATGTTCACAAGTGAATGCTACTCCTGTTCAGACAAGGATGATTTTGGGCATTTCACATGGGCTTCTAGTTTTGGAATGCTAAAGTGCATAGGCAAAGTATTTACTTTATTTGTTAAAAATAGAGCACTGTTCAAAATTTAGAACTATTTATTATGTTTCAAAACCTCTAAAGGACTGGTAAATCTGTGAAATGTTCTGTTTCCCATGAGTGCATCACCTAAGTAGAGCCTGTCAGAACATGACATCAAAGGAGAGAGCATGCTGCCAAAATAAATTATATAGTTGTCAAAATATGACATCCACTTAGCCTGTAATACTTGGGGAAAGCAGCATATAAGGCAGGACCTGGTGAAATCAACTGGAAGCTGTGACGTTACTATCTGTACAGTTGGTTGCACCTTATTCATCATTTGGAGTACCAGAATTTTATTTTAAGAACAAACCTTCTTCATGGTATTGAAGAGCTGGTTAGGATGCTATCTGCAAGAATTGTTCATAACATTGTGTACTCAATTTTGTCAGAGGGAGATTCTGAAGGAATTTTTCATTCTCATGTTTTAGTATCTGTGTCTCCTTTTAGTAAACACTCTCCTTTTCCCACTATCTGCTATAGGTTACGAAGTGCCAGCCCAGGTGTTACTTTACCCATAGAAATGAGATCTCATGACTTTTAAAATCTAGAGAATACTGCATAAAAACAAAACAGATATTGATGTGACTCTAATTTAATTAATAAACATTATTTGAATAACCAACCACTTCATTAGGAAATAAATAAGACATGTTTTTCTTTCTATTAGGGAGCTCTCTTTCTGGTTCAAAAACATGCCATGCAAGCAAATAGAATATAATCCAATAAAATATAGAAACAAGATGGGAGCACTTAGTTAGACCTGGTATGGATGAGTATTTCAGGGTCAATTCATTGGAAGACATTTTATTTGTATTTTTTGCTTGTATTTTTACTCATATCTTTTTAAATCTTTATTGTTTAAAGTATTACATATGTCCCCCTTTTTCTCCCGTTGACCCCTTATAGCCTGATTGTGTTTTTTAAAAAGTATTTTTTCAAAAAAACAAAAACGAAAAGCTGTTCAAAGATAAGTAATATCTATGAGCAAATAAGCAAATAAATAAATAAATAAATAAATAAATAAATAAATATATCAGTCATAAGTGGATAGTATTACATGGAAAAGTGAGGGAAATGTCCTGTATAGTGTGGTCCATCATATGCCTATTTGTTGTGCAGTCTGCTCTGTAATCTATAAACTTCATCATTCCACAGAATAAAACTAACCCTTAAAATTCACATTCTGATATTGCTCAGTATAATAACTAAACCCAAGTAACTAAAATACACACAGTAAAATAAGTTTTGAACAATCTACTATAATTAATAGAGTATTGAATATGCTCTAATTATGATAAAAATCTACTCATAGTCCTTGATCTCAGATTCTCTCTGTGTGGCTTACCACTCACTCAATACTTGAAGATTAAGAGCCTTTTCCTTTTTCTTTTCTTTTCTTTCTTTCTTTTTTTTTTGTTTTTTTGTTTTTACCACATACCACAGCATAGTATTCCATTATGTAGCTATACCACAGCTTTTTAATCCACTCATCTACTGATGGAACTTAGGCTGTTTCCAAATCTTAGCTATGGTAAATAGTGCTGCTATGAACATAGAGGTGCATATATCCTTTTTTTATTGGTTTTTCTAGTTTCTTGGGATATATTCACAGACACCAGGGTGGCAAGGGCATGAGTATGGGGGGAGGGAATAATGGGGGGATAAGGAAACATATGTAATATCTTCATCAATAAAGAAAAAAAGAAAAGCCTTTCTCCTCTGGCCCTGACAGGTTTAGCTGAGTAGACAGAGTATTGGCCCATGAACTGAAGGGTCCTGGATTTCATTCTAGTCAAGGGCACATACCTGTGTTGCAAGCTTGATCCCCAACCCGGTTGGGGTACATGCAGGAAGCTGTGTGTCTCTCTCACATTGATGTTTCTCTCTGTGTCTCTTCCTCTCCCTTGCACTTGCTCTAAAAACCAATGGGAAAATATCCTCAGGTGAGGATTAACAGAAAAAGAAAAAAGAGGCTTTGTCCTCCAAACATGAGTTATCTCAAGAAATAATATTCTCTGGGAGAAGTGAACAACTTGGGGATGGGTGGCCCTCTTGAATACGTTTTAGATTAGATCACGGATTTTAATTGTTTAAAGTAGACAATTTCATTTTCATGCTGGGACAAATTATCTCCTTTGAGCCAAATTCTTTTATTTACTTTAAACCCTGTTGCGGTGAGGAACAAATAAAATAATCTGTGCAGAACTAGAAAAAATAGATATAATTCCAAATAACTTTAGGAAGTCATTTCACCTCTCTATGCTCCTTTTACTTCACATATAAATATCAGTAAAAACAAAACAAAACTATTTTCTTGCTTAGCTAGTCAGTTGGTCATAGGAAGAATTCAGTACAAATTATTCACTATTGTTAATTTTTATTTCATAGCACTGCACACAGAAAAAGCATAGAAGACACTATGTAACTGAATACAGTTTACTTCCTTGCTTGTCTGTGTAGAGTAGAATATTTTTTGATAAAATCAGTCTGAGTTCAGTGATAAGTCAGTCACTTGGTTAAAACATGTCTTGCAGCTGTAAGACTCCATTCAGCTATTATAATCTTGGTTCTTTGGACACCCAAAATTTGGAGGTAAGTGGCAATACCTCCCAAGACTTTTCTCTCATTTGTCAACTGTGACTTGGTAATTTATCCACATTTACTTTCTAGGTGATTCTGTCAGAGATGTAATGCAGGTAGGTACTCTGTGAGAACTTGACTGCTGATAGCCAAGAAAATAAATGAAGAGACACAGCTCACTTGAGAAAGTAAATCATTAGCCTCTCTCTGTTTGAATGTGCTCTGTTTGGAATGAATAACTTTAGGCCTGCAGACTGGACAGTGTTTCAAACATCAGGTTATTCTTCAATAGCATGTTGAATGCAGGAAGAAATTATTCCATATAATATCCTTTTCAACCAAATTATATTAATTTTTATAACTTCCATTTAAAGCTGAGTAAAAGTAAGTTTACAAAGATACCATTTTCTCAACTGACATTTTAAAAAGAATTGGTTACACAAAAATTATTCTAACAAAGTAACTATAATTCTTAACAAATTACTCTAAATACAGGTTTTAAAATACAGTTTTAAGTCATTATCTGCCTTTTATTGGCTTATATCTGAATTGCCATTTATAGCTGTAGAACTTTTTATAGAGCACCTCTCAGCTATTAAACTTCTACTCACAGACAATTTCAGACTCCTTTGTGAGGAATTAAAGTGATTAAAGATCCTCAATCTGAAATGATACTCAAGTCCATTAGTCTCAAGCTCTCTTCTTACATTTCCAAATCATTTTGAAAGTTGAATTAAAATATCTTTGAAGTTTCCTCTAAATTATGAAGTTTTATTATGTGCAGAAGTTAGAGAAACAACAACCAACACTTCTACAAACGAACACCTTTGCATTGTTTTAAAAGAAAAGCAAAACTTAAGATGGCCTACTTTCAGGTCACTATTCTGCCCATTTGTAAATGTTAAAGCCATAATAATTTATTTGCTGTCTTGCATCTCAGTTTTATTTAGAAACAAAATATATCAATATTATAATATGTAATTTTCAAGAAAATAACATAATTAAACACAATTGTAATAAAATAAAAAAAAGTTCCTGGCATGTAAGTGTTATACACATAATATATAAATTCCCTTGTAGTTAAGATCATTTTTTTAGTTATATACCACTCATTCATCCAGCATATATTAATAACATTTCTGTCTACTATGGATAAAACATGGTCTCTAATTTATAATATTATATTCCAATAAATTGTTAACATTACAAGCTAAGATAATGTCTTCATATTATCAAGAGTCTAAGATGCAAACTTAAGTTACTATTGGGAATAATTATAAAAGATGGAACTCTGTTGTCATAAGAAGAGCTAGAAAAGAAATACCTAGCAGAATAGAAATAGATATTTTCTATTAAGGACATAAGAGGAATGTGAAGTTGAGGCAAAGAAACACTAAGCCTTGAATAGAATCTCTGTCAAGTATGCAGGGGAATATAAACCTTTTAGCACTATCAGGTAGCTGAGCCAACAACAATAAAGGGGCTATTATATTGGCAGGGACAATTCGAAATACCAAAGAGGTATTGACTTGCAACTCAAAATGGTAGCAAGAACTACATCTGAAATCTACATTTGCTAGTTATATCATAGTACTTAAAAATGAAGACAGAGATTCACCCACTGATAATGAAATGAATGTTTGAAGTGATTCATTTACTTCAATGATGAAGATTTTTTCTTTGAGAAATATTCATTACACACAAAAGAATGAAGTCAACCTGTAGCACTGTGGGAAGAACTCAACAGGCTGACTTCATTAAGTGAAGGATTAAATGAATAGTTGGAGAAAGAAGGCTACAATGATCTAATTTGGCCTAATGTCCTGCTAGAAAAAAATTATAGCAGCTATATTTTTGTTGTTGTTAATTGTCATTTAGTGTAATGCTTTTCGTTTAAATATTTCATGAAGAGTATCCTTGGCCCCTCAGTTTATAATTTAAATTCCAGCAGAGAGTATGCCTGAATTGGCATTATCCCACCATGACTGTGGTGGTTGGTGGGACTTTGTGCTTTCCCTGTTTGTTGCTGGTGGTGTGTGATGAGGAACATGATTTTTTCCCCCCAGTAAAGACCATAAATGAATCAAACAAACAAAACAACTTGTATGTACTAATTATTCTCTTTTTACAGTGCATGTTTGTTTGTTTTTTAAATAGCACCCTCTAACTTGTTTTAATCTTTCTAACCTACACCATCTGGAATCTGCCATCCTCTGGATGAAAAAATTCAATGGAAGGGACTGGCAGCATATCAGACAGTAGAGGGAGAGAGAGATTGAATTAATAAAAACAAAATAGAAAAGGTGAAAATTACTGTGAATTTTATGTTTGAACCAAGTCTTATCATTGTAGCTGGAGTGATATTCTTTATCCATGCTCCTCCATCTCAACTCAGTGAATTGGTAGTAGTTGTATACTTTCCATACCCAAAGTCTAATCAAATCACATAATGTCTCCTGGAGGACCAGTAATTTAGAGCATGTTGAATCATTTCCTAAAAAATAAAAATGCCCTATATCAAATTTCATTCTTTGCCAGTAGAAGAAGACATAGTTGGTTGGGCTTATTTGGTTTTTGGAGTCAATTATCCAGTCCTGGAAAAGATGTAGCTGAGGTTCCACAGAGCCATAAACAAGGCCAGTGTTTCAATTACATGTTACAACCGTGTATAATTATTAAAATCAATTAGTACAGGTATGGAGTCCAACATGGCCATACACCATGTGGGTGCAGGGGAGAGCATCCCTGCCATAGGAGAACCAGGAATCTAGTGCTCCAGAGAGAGAAGAGAGAAGCTCACTTCTTTATTTGGAAGTTTAAATATTCAGTTTTTCACATGCTTGCAGTAGCCATGCCCATCCCAGCCACGAAGTTGTTCCCAGATATGACTGGCGGAAAGGTAGGCACCTTTCCACATCACTCAGACCTTACTGGGCATACATCTAAACTGCCTTTGTCTAGTCCCTCCCCCCACCCATCAGTAGGGAAATGTCTTGGAGACTGTTACATGCAGTTTTTGGCAAAGCTGCATAAATGGCATGCCTATATTATTTGTTTTTTTCTTTCCTCCTGTCATGTTAAATAATAACCAGGTTATCATAACGGCATCAGATAGACATCTTATATCCATGGATTGGAAGAATTAATATTGTTAAGATATCCTTCCTACCTAGAATGTTCTACAAATTCAATGCAGTCCCTATCAAAACCTCAATGGCATTTTTATAGAAATAGATTCTTATGAAACTACAAAACACCTCATTTAACCAAAGCAATATCCAGCAAGAAGAAAGCTGGAGGCATCACACTTCGTGATTTCAAAATATATTAAAAAGCTACAGTGATGCTATAACATGGATGAACCTAAAAACCATTTTGCTAAATGAAACAAGCCAGCCACAAAATCACAAATACTGCATGATTCCACCCCGATGACTTATCAAAAGTATTTAAGTTCATAGAAGCAGGAAGTGACATGGGGTTGCCAGGAGTTGGGAGCGGGGGAAAATCAGAATTTGTTCGAGGGTTATAGGGTTCCAGTCATGCAAAATGAAAAAAGTATAGAGATGTGTTGTTTAACATCGTGCTGGAAGCTAACAATAATGTGTTGTGCAGTTGGAATTTTGTTACCAGTATAGATATCATGGATTGTGGGGGCTTTTTTATTTACTTGTTTGTTTTTTACCTCAATGAAAAGAAAAAGATGTGTGTGGCACATTGCAAAACTGTGTAACACCTGCAATTTTGGACACAGTCTTAATATATTCTAAAAGCCTGGGCCCAGCCACTATAACTGAAAAGCAGTGGGACCAGTGTGTGGCAAGGTACAAAGCCAGAGAAATAGCCAGATTCTGTGATCCTTAAGCCAACCCTGATCAAGGAGTCTGGGCCTTCAATGATTTGGAGCTTCTGAAAATAGGAAGGAATGACACAATCTAGTTTTTCTTTTTTCTGTTCTCTTATTAATGATTTAAGTCAGTGGTTCAACTCTGAGTTGCCTATATAAATGTCCCCTCTGAGAATAGTGCCTGATGTTGAATTGAGAATCACTTGTGGAATCTGGCATTTTCTTCAGGGATATGAAACAGAACTTCACCAAATTTCAGCCCAACTCAATCTTTCTTGTAGACACAGAAGGGTCTGAAGCAAACACTGTATTATATTCAAGGAGGTGCCCAATCTCAAGTAATTTAATGATTTACCCAACAGCTAGCTCATCACAAATTGTTACTGTGTGATCCTTTTCACAACCATCCATATTGGCCTAATTCTTATTACCAATTGCACTCTGGTTTAGATAGAGATAAGGGAGATAAGCCTTTCGTTTGTTGATTGGTTGATTTTTATTTGCTTCTGAAACTTGTTTCCTCCTGACAAAAACTTATCTGAAATGTGGAAATAGGCAAACAAATTATTGGGTGTATTTTCTTTAGTGTAATTCTAGGCTTGCAACTCTGATAGAATTTACATCGACTGGGCTATTTTATAATTGTGTAAGGAAAAATAGTAATGTAAAGATTTTTGTGAAGTAGAGAGGCAAATAATTTCCTTTTGGTAGAACAGATAACCTCAGTGTCCCAATGGACACTGATTAGATTTCTGTATAAGCCAGCACTCTTAACCTAACATTTATCTTCTATACATACTTAGCTTCCCAACTGTTCTTTGAACTGTTTTTAAAAAAATATATTTTATTGATTTTTCACAGAGAGGAAGAGAGAGGGATAGAGAATTAGAAACACTGATGAGAGAGATACATCAATCAGCTGCCAACGCTCTATCCACTGAGCCAAACCAGTTTCGACTGAACTAGTTTTAACATTACTTTTTAAAAATATATATATTTTATTGATTTTTTACAGAGAGGAAGAGAGGGATAGAGAGTTAGAAACATTGGTCAGCTGCCTTCTGCACACCCCCTACTGGGGATGTGCCCGCAACCAAAGTACATGCCCTTGACCGGAATCGAACCCGGGACCCCCCAGTTCGCAGGCCGACGCTCTATCCACTGAGCCAAACTGGTTTTGGCACTTTTTTTTTTAATTCTTGATGAATTTAATGAAATCTTTGATATGTGCATATTTTATATTTGTATGGAGTAATGATTTTTTCTTGTTTGAAAATTGTACTTTACCGTCCCTCATGTCTCCTTTTTCATGAAAAAGTTGTAGTCCTTCTTATTCCTACCCCAATAGAAATCCCCAGGTTTGCACAATACTTAATATAAAATGTCAAATTCAAAACATTTTATTTTTAAAGGAAGGTAAAATCACAGTTTATTGTGTTCTACAAGCACATAGCAAAAGACAATGAAACCAGCAGTTTCCAAAAGGGGCGTTACTATGGAGATATGAGCACAGGCATTGTGCATAGAGGATAATTATTTGATTATTAGAATGATTATTATTATTTTCAGGCATCAGTTTCCACCTTAATTATTATTATATATTCTGGCAAGAAGAGACCTTGTGATACAATCTGGTATGCTATTTGCTATGCAAAAGGAAGACTAGGAGAGATGGGAAAAAAACAAATTTTCTTTAAATCTAGCTGAAAAATTACTAGGAAATAAATATTTCCTTTGCAGGTAACTTGTAGTCCACTGCTTTTACTTGGAGCAGAACAAATTTGGATAACAAGGCAGAGCTGATGTAAACAATAAAAGGGAAAATGTCTAAAAGAATATAGATTAAACAGACAGTATGACATATGTATAACAGTAATTCTATTAAAATATATTTTTTAGTGATTTTAGAAATAAAGAGAAAGAGAGAGAAAGAGAGAAATACCTCATTGGTCTGCTGCCTTCTGCAAACCCCCTAGAGGGATCAAACTCACAACTCGGCCATGTACCCTGAAAATACTAATTGTTTAACTAAATAATGACTGAATCCAATGTGGAGATTATAAAGCAATGTCAAGGTCATAAGCAGTACAGGACATGTGTGTTTTAATACAGATTAAACATTAGCCATACAATTAATCCCAGTAAATCATATTTTTTTGTGAACTATAATTTTCTCATCTTAAAGTGAAAGAATAAATGGGTTAAAATCTACAGCACTATCTATCTTGAAAACTGTAAAATTATATTCAACAAATATTTTAATTTATGCTAAAGTACAATATTTAGATGATGAACTTAATACAAATTCTTATGTCAACCAATCACAAGTTGTTAATGATATAATGCAAGAAGAGAAGTCATAAAAGTAACTAAGAAAGCCTAAAACAAGTACACACATAGGCTGTGATACTGGATCTAATACTGTTACAAACCAAGTATTCAGGA
Source organism: Pipistrellus hanaki (assembly GCF_964339955.1). Taxonomy (NCBI): domain Eukaryota; kingdom Metazoa; phylum Chordata; class Mammalia; order Chiroptera; family Vespertilionidae; genus Pipistrellus; species Pipistrellus hanaki. Next base: position 58,834,767 of record NC_140511.1, on the reverse strand, counting down.
GATAGCATTATAAGCTCGGTGGTAGGGGTTTAGGGCATGAGCAGCCACAACATTATGAAACATATAGAGCTTTGTAATTGTATATAGCTGATTTGGCCATCATATTATCATACATTTTAGCAAACTTTACATTTTCAACTTTATTCCCTTAAGTTAATAAATGATCCCTCATCTTATATAATAAAGAGGTAATATACAAATTGAACATCACTCCAACACACAAGATGGCCACCCCCATGTGGATACAAGATGGCCAGTATAGGAGGGCAGTTATGGGTGATCAGGCCAGCAGGGGAGGGCAGTTGGAAGGGACCAGGCCTTCAAGGGAGAGTAGTTGGGGACAATCAGGTCTGCAGGAGAGGACAGTTGGGGGAAGGGGACCCCAGGCTTGTAGAGGAGGGCAGTTGGGGGGAACCAGGCCTGCAGGGAAGGGCAGTTAGGGGCAGCCAGGTTGGCAAGCGAGGGTAGTTAGTGATGCCAGGGACAGCAGGGGAGGGTAGTTGGGGGCGGCAAGGCCTCCAGGGGAGGACAGGTAGGGGCGACCACGCTGGCAAGGTACGGCGGCAGTTAGGGGCAATCCTGCCAGCAGGGAGCAGTTAGGTGTCTATCAGGCTGACAGGGGGGTGGTTAGTGGGTGATCAGGCTGACAGGCAGAAGCGGTTAGAGGCAATCAGGCAGGCAGGCAGGCAGGCAGGCAGGCAAGCAGTTGGGAGCCAGAAGTCCTAGATTGTGAGAGGAATGTCCCACTGCCTGTTTAGGCCGGATCCCACGGGTGGGATTCCCCACACACTAATTTCATTCACCGGGCCTCTAATTTACAATAAAAAAAGAAAATTAGAGTAACATTATGACACATTATAGATTCATATGTTATATGAGATATATTTATGAGAAAGCAGCCAACTGATCCAAAGACCTTGGAAGCTATGTATATATTAGATCTGCAATACCTGTTTCTTAAATAAAAATGCCACAGTTGTTAGAACGCTAGGTATGAAGCCAACCTGTTCAGACTGCCTGATACAATGTTGCTCAAAGTAATAATAATATGTGGTTCCTGGCCAATACAGTGAGCTGTGAAGAGCCTATGCCTGTGGAATGTTTCTCTCTCTCTCTCTCTCTCTCTCTCTCTCTCTCTCTCTCTCTCTCTCTCTCTCTTTAAAATAATTTTATTAAAATTTTAGACAGAGAGGAAGGGAGAAGGAGAAAGAAAGGAAAATGCCTATGTGAGAGTGGAATATTAATCAGCTGCTTCCTGCCTCTCTACCAGGGACCAAGCCCAAAACTCAGGCATGTGCCTTGACCAGGAATTAAAAGGGCAATGTTTCAGTGCATGAAATGATGCCCAACTAACTAAGACACACCTGCCAGGGCTGAAATTTTTTTTTTTTTTAAGTAAGCATCTGCCAATAACTTATTGGAGCCTGCAAATGTCACACAGTAAACATAGCATAAAAGCAAACAAGGAATTTGCAATTCTCTGCAAAAGTTCAGTTTTAACTTGAGAACCTGGCACAATTGCTCTTCTCTGCTCTAGGACTTACTTTTCTCAGATTCTCTTCTCTCATGTCCCTGGACAATATCATGCTATTAAATAAGCTCCCTCTAGTCAGGGATGGGCAAGCAAGCATAACAATAGAAAACTGAGCAGGGCTCCTGTGCTAAGCAAAACCATGGTTGCTTTGCATTTTCTTAGAGCTTTAACAAAAATTAAATGATTTTACCTCTAGGAGTTGGAAACATTACAAGACCCATTTTAAATAGAGCATTAAGTCATAATCCCTAAGTTAAAACCCACTGCTTATTGATGACATGCTATTAAATAATATCAGACATATTTATAAGCTGGAGGAAATGGGATGCATGAAAGTATATTATTTTCTTCCTTCATCGACATAAGTGTTTTATCATTTAAACAAAACGGCTGAAAATAATATCATTTTTCAAATAATTTAAACATACCTCAAACTGAAAACTTAATATTTCCTTAAGCTCTCCGTGATCCATTTCAAATGTTCTAAGTCTATTAAAGAGAATCAAAGGACCAAGGCTAATTCCTATATTCCTTGAAGAGGGTACAAGCAATACATGGAATCTGGAAAGATATTTAAGAATGAGCATGATCCCCAACACCAATCTAGGAAACTTATCTATGGTGCTCAAAGCTTTAATATTAAAATTCCAAAATTATGACTTTTGATAGAAAGAACTAATAATTATAACTATAATAGATGATAGGTAGGTAGATATAATCATATTAAACTTGAAAGGTGTCAATGTTAATATTTCTTAAAACATGAATATAAGCCATGTATTAAATAAAAATCTAAGTCTACTTCTAAAATGTTTTAGATTCCTGGACCTTACCCCTGACCTACCACATTTTAATAGATAACCAAAGGACTTATATGCATGAATATAAACCTAACAACTGGACACAGACAACAGGGAGGTGAGGGCATGAGTGGGGGGTGTGAGGTAATGGGGAGGGGATAAGGACATATATGTAATACCTCAATCAATAACATTTTACTATAGAATAAAACAGAACATGAGAATATACTTTTTAAAAACATATTTATCAACAGATTTTTAAGTACTATAAAGACTGATAACTATAGTTTTATATTATGTAGATTAGGGGAAATTCTGAATATTAAAGCTAGTTGCCCAAGGTATAAAATTAAGGGTCAGCAAACCTAAGATTATAATGTATGTCCTTTTGATTTCCAGGCCAAAGTGTTGTCCCCTACATGGTTCAGTCTCAGATGTGACCTCAGGCGTCACATGGCTTATTTTACCCTGTATTCACTGAGCGCTCAGGGGTGCGTGGGAATGTACCTTTATAATCACCAGCACATAGTTAATTCTGATGGTCATTTTTAGTGTTTCTCCCCCTTAGTCCAAGACATTTCCCTCATACTGAACCTTAGTTCATGAATTTATTTGTTTGGTTTCCCAAATGAGAGTGAACAGGATAGCTGAATGATCTTGAGGAAAAATAATCATGACCCTTGTAGTTTAAAACCATGTTTCCACTGAGAGACCAGAAATGCTCCTATCAGCTTTTGTGGAGGTCACTGCTAGAGAATCGTAGAATTGAAAGGGTGTCTTGACATAGTTGTCTCCCCTTTCAGTAATGCTTCAGTGTCAAAAAAGATCTCTTAGTGAATATATATATATATATATATATATATATATATATATATATATATACAATATGTGTGTGTGTTATTTAATAGTATATAATAGTATATTCTCTTATTACAGTCCCTACATGTACCCTACAAAAAGTAACATGAAACTAAAAGCAAAATATTAGCAGATAAACCCATATGAAACAACCTTTTAAGATCATAATATAATATACCAATAATTTAAAAAAATATAGAAACTAGCAGTTAGCAAATGTCTACCATGTAACAGAGGCTAAGCACACTCATTTCATTCAGCCTCCCATTCTCCAATGGCCTATTGGAAATATCCCACCCCCATTACACACACAAGCACACACACACACTTAAAAGATAAAGAAACTGGTGCTTGGTTACATAAGCAAAATGTATTGGAATCTAGATTGTTTTCCAACCTTTCAAACACTAGTCTTCCACTTATATTATGCCACTGAGTCTTTTTATAAGTTAAATAAGGTATCTCAGAGCAAGTGGAAATATAAGAAATCCTCCGTCTTTTATTCACATACTCTGTGTCTCCTTTTCTGAAACTCTGCAGTCTTGGTTACTCTGTTAGGAATACAGCTGCAGATCCCTTGCCTTAAAGGTAAATATAAGCCAAGCTGTTTTGTAATTGCAGCAGCAAAGAGGTAAAAAACAAAAAACAAAAAAACAAACCAACAAAAACACACACACACACACAAAAAAAAACCCCACAAATGACTCCAGAGACAGACTCTTTTTGTTCAGCTCTCAGCACCCTCAAAAGTGTGAGGCTTTTGGCACATTTCTTAATCTCTCTAAGCATATTTCCTCATATTACATCCAGGGGTTGTTTTAAGGTGCAGAGGAGACAGTTTGTTTAAAATAAAGTGTTATACAGAATAATGCCTCCGCAGCAGTGGCTACAGTGTTATTAGTGCAGTTATTATTATAGTTAGCATCAGACATGTGACCCTGGGCACACTGCTCACTTCTTTGAGTTTTCTGGAATATTAGAAAAATAAGATAACGTTTCCTACACAGTTGTGTGATGATAAAGGAGAATTATATGGGATGATTTATGTAAGATGTCTAACAAAATACCTGGAAAAGAGCAGATACTTAATAAATGTGTTTCCGATGCCCTGTGGTCTCTCTTTCTACCCCATTATGGTTGTTACTGATTTCAGGGCTAACCTAAATGTGTTGTTCAATTGTGCTCAATACAAAACAAGCAGGCCAGTGGTGACCCTGCCCATGAGGCACTATCCTCACTCCAAATTAGATTTTGGTTCTTAAAGTGATAAAAAACGATTTTCTTGGTGGGATTTTAAGAGATTCTATCTCACATTAACTTTGTGATCAGTTTTATAATCTCACAATAGAACACAACTAACCTGTAGTTACATAACAAATGAAGGGTCTGGGATCAGTCCACCCAGCCACTGTCAAAGCTCCATAGTCAAAAACCAGTCTCAAAAAACATAATCTATCACTTCTACCAATAAACCCACAATTTTGGAGGATTATTAGAGCTTTGACTATCTTAAAAATGCAACTATGTCAGGGCAGGGATTATGGAGCACCTATTATTATACTATGAAATATGTATTTATCTAAAACTGTATCTGAAATATTGGTCCGTAAATCCTTTGTGTCCAAAACCCTCTTGAGACCTGTGAAATGAGGATGTACTGGGAGAGGTTTGTGCTAAAATGACTTCTATTATCACATATTTTTTCACTTAGAATTTGCTGAGAATTTCTCTGGGTAATCTGCACTTTTAAAACCTCTTCAGGTTTTAACTTATGCTCGCTTACATTTAAGAACAGTTGATTACTTGCATATCTGTTCTAGAAAAGTTTTTTTTTAAATGCTATGTCCTGACTCCACCCACAGACATTCAGATTTAAGTGTTCTGGAATTGTTCCTGGACATCAGTGTATTATCAAGAAAAAACAAAAACAAAAACAAACAAACAAAAACAAAAACAACAACTAGGAAAAACAGATGATATAACTATACAGAAAGAGAAAACCATTAGTGATCTCAGTCTTGCAAACAGATTCAACATTGCCCCCACCAATACCTTCTTCTTATACAGGCTCATTTCACTCCATTTCATTGCTTACTTGACCTTAAATGTATTTGATCTTGCAGCCTCTGAATTTTGAACATTCCCTACATTTTGTAAAAAAAGACAAAAAGCTTGCAACTTACTGGGGCGGAATTAGAGAGAGTACTTCCGAATTGCATCAGTGGAGTTGAGGTTTCTGAGATGACCCAGAGTAGGACTGTGGCAGTTGTGGATGGGAGAAGAGGCCAGAGATAGGGTGGGACACTGGACAGAAACAGATAGGGAATGAACTGGGAAGAAAATTGCAATTGTGAACAGGCACCACCCTTGCTATGCAAAGCAGAAATGAAAATCATTTAAGATAGTCATAGCAGATAGTAAATAGATACTAAGGTTTATTTTACCAAAATCACATTTAGTGGGCTTGATCCCCAGTGTGGGGTGTGCAGGAGGCAGCTGCTCAATGGTTCTCTCTTATCATTGGTGTCTCTATCTCTCCCTAGTCCTTCCTCTCTGAAATAAATAAAAATACATATATATTTTAAGAATCATACTTAGTGTTCTTACACATTTTTATTTTTGTTTTTAGGAAAATATAATAACACATCTTGTTATGTTATATTCTGCACTCCCTTCTGGGACCACCGAACCTAAATTATTATTTTAAAATTTGCATGTATTAAGTTTCACCGTTTGTGCCTGTTAAGTTCTATGAGTTTTGATACATTGGATAGAGGCATACACCAACCATTACAGTTTCAGACAACAAAAGTTTCACCACCTTCCCTGAAAGCCCTTTGCAGTTCACCTATTTAACATCCTCCCTTCCACACAACTCCCAGCAATCACTGATCTAATTTCATTCTCTATCATTTTTCAATTTTTACAATGCAGTCCAACTCTATTATCAAGATAATTTAAGTTCTGAATAAGAAATCAGAGGCAAGAGATTTGCCCTTAACAATACTTTGAAGCCTAACAGCACCAATAAAGTAAATATTTTACACCCATTATATGCATGGCATTGAGGCTCAGGAATATAAAATGTGTTGTAGGAGTTAAAATAATATTACATAGTAGGCTGTATGAAAATTTCTCATAAAATATTATTATATTTGCAATATACTCAAGAAAATTTTTATTATGCAAATAATAGGCTCATTTTGTATCTCATGTAGGAGTTAGCATAGGCAATGGAACAATCTGAGAAGCTATTAAACAAAATCCAAAGGAAACTGTAATAGCAGAAGATGCTAACATTATAAAAATGTGAATGGCTTTAAAAATACATTATGCATTTAAATTTTTCTTTAAAGGTAATGTTTATTTGAAAGAAAAAGAGAAGAAAATAAATTGTTCTGGTAGACAATGGATGCTGAACCAAAGTCAAGATGCTCAGTAACTGCACAAACCATTATTGTCATATTCAGCAACATCCTTGGCAGATGATAATAGAAGAGTTGACCCTGTGAAAGTCTGGAGAAACTTTAAAAATGAGTATCGAACATTATGTTATATTTAAGCTTAGTTTCAATTTTAACTATTTAATAATTCCATAAATTATGCAAGACAAATTGGCACACTGAGTTTCCAATGGAAATAGTGTATGGCAAATTATATATACATATATATACACACATATACAAATATATATATATGTATATATATATATATATATACATATATATATATTTATTTATACACACATATTTAAGTTTAAATCCAAGGAACAACATGCATTCTTAAAAATATAAAGGATTGGCTTTAGTATTGTTATGTTATATATAGACTGGAGGCCCTATGCACAAAATCCCTTGCAGCTATGGCGGCTTGCCTTGGCCCTCACAGCAGCTGCCTTAGCCCTTGCAGCCCCAGCTTCACCTGGAAGGTTGTGCAGAAGGACAACCAGAAGGTCATTTGGCTGCCCGGTCTAATTATCATATTACACTTTTATTATAAATAGATACAACAAGTATGGATATAAATAAAGAAAAATATTCTTAAAGGCCTGTGTATGTGGTGTTGGGGGGGAGGGAGAAAGAGAGAGAGGCAAATCTGTTTGAAACATACATATATATCATGGCAACTTTAACAACAACAACAAAAAAAGACAGCAAATACCTGATAATTCTGCCTTTATATGCCAACTATCTATTTGAATTCATTTAATAACACCTTGAATCAATAATATAGGACCTCAGAGTCAATTTCCATTAATCTCCCATTGTATAAACAACAACAAATTTTGAACCATGTAAATTATTAAGTTGAACCAAGCTAGAATAACAGGTGCAATATGCAGATCTTGTAACAGAAAACCACACCAGAAACCTGTACTATCATGTCAACCCATGTCACCCCAATAAATTTAATTAAAAAATTACTAAAGGGCTATGTCCAAATATTGGGGAGGGGAAAGAAAAACAGGGAGGAGTACTTTTCTGTGACTTCTGGGTTCACATTCTGGCAAGAATCTCATAACATTAAGGAACTGGATGAGAAAACTCTAGAAATCATTGTAAAACCTAGTCCAACAGCTTAGAGGAAACTTTCTAAAATTGTAAAACTGAACTTTCTTAAGTGTGAAAATACAAAACAACAGTAATTGCAATGTCAGCAGACAATCTATAATAATAAAGGCATAATATGCTAATTACACCAGACCGCCAAACAACCTTCTGGACATCCTTCTGGACAAAGCCACAGCAGTGGGAGCATAGGCAGAGGTGGTTAGGGGTGATCAGGCAGGCAGGCAGGCAGGCAGGCAGGCAAGTGGTTAGGGACAATCAGGCAGGCAGGCGAGTGGTTAGGAGCCAGTGGTTCTGGATTGTGAGAGGGATGTATGACTGATGGTTTAGGCACCATACCTGGTCAGGCAGGCAGGAAGGCAAGTGGTTAGGGGTGATTAGGCAGGCAAGTGGTTAGGAGCCAATGGTGCTGGATTGCGAGAGGGTGCAGGCCAGGCTGAAGGACTCACCCACACAACCCCCCATACATGAATTTTGTGCACCAGGCCTCTAGTATACAATAAATTCCAAGCCAGAGTTTAGCAGTGATATAAAGCTTGATACATATCTATAAATATATGACTCAGAAGTCTTATTACAGGCATTTAGGCTAAGTGGTCTTGATTGGGCTGCTACTGTGGCAACATGAAGATTAAACTTTGAATTTTGCCTTCTGATAAACTAGGATATAACTGACCATGTTTCAGAGTCAGATTCTTGATTTATTGAATATGTCTCTTGTGTGAAATTTATAGGCACTTTACACCCTACAGAGTTAGCAATCTTTCAATAATATATAGTTTATAGTACTAGGAAAAATTGGCTATAAATACATGAGTATTTGTGTTTGAATAATAGTTATATATTTTACGTATGGTGGAGACTTGATAAGACACAAGGACCAAGAAGGTTACTCTCTGAACTATAGCTTTATTTTCTATACATTATAAAGATTAAAATTGGGATAACATGCACTCTGCAGCACTAAAAAAGAGAGAACAGAAACATTGCTTAGAGGCATTTTACAACTTAATTTACTTGTTCCTACCAAACGCCAATAGGAACTTCTAATCATGAACTTGCATAGAGAATCAGGAGAAATGGTTTTATAGACTTAAACAGAAGAGCATAAGGTCTTAGTGGAATTATGGAGATTGTAGGATACATGTATTTATTTTATTTACCCTATAGGAACAGGCCCACAGCAGTATAGGCTAATACAATTTATTATATTGCATATTTAATATTGTCAAAGAATAATTTTCCAAAGGTTAAAAATCTGACTATAATATATATGAATCCATTGATATTTCTGTCTTTCACAGCAAAGGAAAGAGTCAACAAAAATGAAAGGGAACCCTTTACATGGAAGAGCATATTTGCCAATGATACATGCATATGCTAAGGGGTTAATCTCCAAAATATATAAAGAGCTTATACAGCTCAACACAAGGAAAACAATCCAATTAAAAATGGGTAAAGGACCTGAATAGATAATTCTCTACAGAGGACATACAGATGACCAAGAACATATGAGAAAATTCTCAATGTCATTAACCATCAGAGAAATGCAAATTAAAACCACAATAGGATTTCACCTCACACCTGCCAGAATGGCTAAAATCAATAAATCAACACACAACAGGTGCTGGAGAGAATGTGGAGAAGAGGAAACTCTGAGGCACTCTTGGTGACAATACAGATTTGTGCAGCCACTATGGAAAACAGTACGAGGTTTCCTCAAACAATAAAAAATGGAACTGCCCTTTGACCTAGTGATCCCAGAAGTGATTAAGAATATAGAAACACTCACTTGAAAGAATATATGCACCACTATGTTCACTGCAGTATTATTTACAATAACTAAGATCTAGAAACATTCCAGGTGGATAAAAAAGCTATGTTACATTTACATGGTGGAATACAATAGAGCCCTAAAATAGGAAAATTGTACCTTTTACACCAGAATGGATGAACCTGGAGGTTAGTATGTTTAGTGAAATAAACCAGTCAGTGAAAAACAAATGCCATATGATCTCACTTATATGTAAAATTTAATGAATAAAATAAAATGATATACAAAATAGAAACAGGGTCATGAATACATGTAACAGATTGACAGCTGTAGGTGGAGGGGTAGAGGAGACTAGATGAAAAAAGGTGAAGGGATGAGAAAAAATAAATACCTATATAACACATAGACAGACAACAGTGTAGTGATAGCCAGAGGTAAAGGGGGTGATGGCTGGGTGGAGGTGGGCAAGGTAGGGAGTAGGGAAGGATGGGGACAGAAAAAGACTGCTTAGGCCAATGGCCACACAATGCAGTGTGCAAATGATGTTTTATTGAGTTGGACACTTGAAACTGTTATGGTTTTGTAAACCAATGTCATCCCAAAAATTCAGTTAATAAAAATATTTTTAAAAAGAACTTCCATAACTGTAAAAACTGGGAAATAAAAAATGTGTAGCAAATTCAGTAATAAACTCTTCAATAATAATCATTATTTATCATTGTGATGTATTATTTTTCCGGTATTTTTCCTTAGCATTTACATTATGTCTTTCAAATACATTTTTAAATTAGAATAGGAATCTTAGGAGGAATAAAGGCTGCAATATAAAATTTTTAAAAAGAGCTAACGAACGCTTATAACCAATATCTAAGTATCTAATCTAGAGGCAAGAAAACTGTGAGAATAAGCAGGTTTATTTTTGAATCTATATAATTCCCAGGGTAAGGATCTTGGTTACAAATAGGCAGTAAATTAGAATACCGAGGGGCTTTTGAAATCTCATTTCCCAGAATGCACTCCAGCCCAATTAAATCGGCATCTCTGGAGATGAGACTTTGGCATAAGAATATTTACAGCTCCATGGTGATTAACATGCATCATACAGGTTGAGAATCACTGATGTATTATGACTCCAGGTGCACCTATTAAGAATTCTTGGAAAATTCTCTCTAGCAGATTTTTGGCAAAGGAGAAATACAAAACCTCCTTGCTTTCAGCTTACAGATGCTAAGCAAAATTTAATTTACATTTGATGTCTTCAATCTCCTGGATAGAGCTTGATGCCCTAACATAACTTTAGCTTCTCAAAATAAAATTAAAAAAAAAACACAATTGACAAATAGCAGTTGTCCAGTTTAGTAGTCTCAACAGTCATGACCTTTAAGTTGTAAAGTTTAACTATGTCTAAGCCAGGGAGTTACATGGGAGTGAAGAAAACAGCCTGGGGTTGGGGTTAGGGGTGGAATTCTATGTTCTAATAATGTTATGTTATTGTTTTTAATCTGTGTTTATTGTCTTATCTTTTATTCTGATGTATATCATAGCATTTGCTGCTATTATCCCTAAAGTTAAATATACTGTGAAGAAGCTATACTTTTTAATAAGAATGAGAGTCATATTGTACTTGTTTTGCTATATTTTTCCATGAACAATAAAGTGAGGTTAGACCTTACTTTGTAAGGAAAATGATTAAGATCCTATAAAGCAGTGGTTCTCAACCTGGGGGTCGAATGACCCTTTCACAGGGGTTGCCTAAGATATCCTGCATATCAGATATTTACATTACGATTCATAACAGTTGCAAAATTATAGTTATGAAGTAGCAACAAAAATAGTTTTATGGTTGTGGGTCACCACAACATGAGGAACTATTCTAGATGGTCACAGCGTTAGGAAGGTTGAGAACCACTGCAAGGAACATTTCTGGTATCTTTTCAAAGTATTACTCAAGCTTCCAGATATGGTGATACTAATTTTAGACATCTATCACTTGCTTTTTTGGTGCCTATTTTATTGCATTTAGAATGATTTGCAGTAAGAACAGAGAACTTTGTGGCATTTTAACTTACTCAGATTTCATTCCCTTTCCCCAGCTCAGGGTTAGTTATGAAAATAACAGCCTGCATTCCTAAAAGAGGCAGGAAAAAAACAACAGCGCTCTATCTCAAAGAATTAAAATTAAGGTGATGAATAAAGCAAAGGAACTGCAAATAATTCATATAAATGCTCTTCTATCAAAGAGGTGCAGCATAAGTTCCTTTTCATTAAGTGCAAAATTACTTCCTTCTAAACACCACCGTATGGAAAAGGGGGTAGAAAGTAATTTTTCAGTGGAGAAACTTGACAATAACTGCTTCAGCACCAGGAGATCAAGGTCAACATCAATAATCATAATTCATGTAGATAGTATGCACCCTTAATGTGCTCTAATGAAAATAGCATTTCATCACTGAGATCTTTCTCCCACAAACCCATAACCTCAGTGTTATCGAAAAAACATCAAACACATTCCAATATAAGGACATCCTACAAATCAGTGGATTTCAGCGGAACTAAAAACTGGTGTATAATATATATATTTTTTTAATCTTTGGGCTAATTAACTGAAATTTAGAGGTTAAGCACTAAATATATTTGTAACCTTTTTGTTTCCTAAGTGATTTTTTAAAAGGACTGCTTCATTTGTGTAAGCCTGTTTCATCTCTCTCTGGTCTTTATAATTCTGTTAGACAACATCACTTAAGATCATACTTAAGATGTCAGAATGTTGGTTCAACATTATTTTAGAAGTTTCTAAGATTGAATTTACATTATGATTTTAATCTCAATCTAATTCTGGGTTATATCCAACCATATAATATCTTCAAAAATAATTTTTACTAGACATGAGAAAAATCAAATATAAATTTTGGTTTATTTTGGGAAATTGGTAAGTTGGACACTACAAGGAGGTGTTAAAAAGTTCAGAGATCTTCCTCTTCTATCATCCTTTATTTTCTCATGTAATAATCAAACAACCCATTCATAAATTCATATACTTACTCCTCCATTTTTTCTTTACCTTTTCAATCATGTTCTCACCTATCAACCTGTTTTATATCCATCCATCCATCTTCTACTCACCCATCCATCAATTTCTGATTTGTATATTTATCTATTTATCCACACATTAGTTCAATCAATTATTCATTTACCCACCTAATTCCTAATTTTTAATTTTTTGTTAATATGCACCAGAGGATATTTTTTGCCATTGATCTTTAGGAAGAGTGAAAGAGAGTAAGGGATGGGGAAAAGAAAGAAAGAAAGAGAGAGAAAGAGAGAGAGAGAGAGAGAGAGAGAGAGAGAGAGAGAGAGGAATCTGAGAGAGACATATTGATTGGTTGCCTCCTGCATGTGCCCTGACTGGGGCCTGGGATGAACCTGCAACCCAGATATGTGCCCTTGACCAGGAATCAAACCCTAGATCCTTTGTTGTGTGGGTCAATGCTCTAACCACTGAAACATTGGTTAGGGACCACCTAATTTTTATCAAAACAAATTGTAATTTACACATTAAAAGGCACTGAAATATAAGAAATAATTTCATTGCGCTTATCTAGACAAGAGAGAAACACTAAATATCCTTAGAAGATTAAGAAACATTTTCAAATGTTTTTCAAAAAATTCTAATCAGAGTGCAGTTATTATCTTTTACTTTCCTAAATAAAAACTCTTTACATAAATTATTCTCCATGTTAGCATACAGATATACTATCCCGAGAATTTTCAAAAATTGTAGATAGTTAGACTTCAAACTAAATGCCTTAATGATATCCTACAACTTAGATAAGGTATCAATGTTTATATATATATCTGCATATAGATTTTGATGCACATTCATCCTTGAGCTGGCTCAGAGCAAACATATGACATAATTTTTACTCAATGCAATGATTTCCTTTGCACAGTTCAGTAAAACATACGTATTGAAAAATATTAGCATCCCGCCGGGACCGGTTTGGCTCAGTGGATAGAGCGTCGGCCTGCGGACTGAAAGGTCCCAGGTTCGATTCCGGGCAAGGGCATGTACCTTGGTTGCGGGCACATCCCCAGTGGGGGGGGGGTGCAAGAGGCAGCTGATTGATGATTCTCTCTCATCGATGTTTCTGGCTCTCTGTCCCTCTCTCTTCCTCTCTGTGAAAAATCAATAAAATATATTTAAAAAAATAAAATAAAATAAAAATAAAATCAATAAACTTTAAAAAAAATATTAGCATCCCATGTAAACTGTATGCAATCCAAAGAGAAAGATAAATTGATATTAAACTCAACTAATATGTAATAAGTGTACTGTTTTAGGGGGGTATTTTATTTCACTTTATTTTTTATCTTTTTTGTTGAGAGTATCACACATGTCCTCTCTTTTTTCCCCTACTGCCACCATCCACCCTTTCCTGCTCTGCCCAAGGTCTTTACCACTATATTGTCTGTGTCCATAGGCAATGCATGCATACTACATACATTCTTTGGTTAATATCTCCCTGACCTCCCTCCTCAGATTCATGTAATTTTTAATTTTTTGGTCTATTTTACAACTTTGGTGAGAAAAAAGTTTACTGGTAGAAAACCAAAAATAATGTGAAGAATTCTTGTGTATAGACATGCAAATACATTTCACTGGTTGTTGTTAAATTGACTCCCCTTCCTCTACGGTGGAGGGAGCCAATTTTCCATCCACTATGAATGTCCTTTTGGGTGTATTGAGGGATCTGTGGAAGGTTAGAGAATGAAATATTATAATTAAATAATAGTGTTTTTAAAGTGTGAATCCTTATCCAAAGCTTCCTTTATCCACATAAACTTCTTATGTGCAAATGTCATAATTAGTTTCATTCCTGCTATATAACCAGATACTCAATGAGTATCTGTTGAATGAATTAATATCAGCTTGAACCCAACTGTACAACCATATGATACCAAGTATTCTTGCTTTGTTAATTTTCACATTTAAAATTCATGAATCATGATTACTTTCTCCATTAACAGAGGTAAGGAAATAATTAACAGCCTCCTTATTTATTGCTTTAAAAATGAAAATAAAAGTTCCACTAGAGGTTTGGGAATACATAACACACAGAGAAAAAATGCAAACTCAACCATGCGATAAAATATGACTTGTTAAAGATTACCAAGTGGAATGAATTCATTACAAATGTCATGGGGTGACAGCAATTACGGATGACTGTGCCAAAGTGGCATGGACTTTAAGCATTTACTATGATATAATAGAAGACTATGAAGCACTACTCTCTGTGGATTACCTTAAGAATGCAATTGTGTCCCTCATGTCTAAAATAGAAAGGTGGCCGAAACCAGTTTGGCTCAGTGGATAGAGCGTTGGTCTGGGGACTGAAAGGTCCCGGGTTCAATTCCAGTCAAGGCCATGTACCTTGGTTGTGGGCATATCCTCAGTAGGGGGTGTGCAAGAGGCAGCTGATCGATGACTCTCTCTCATTGATGTTTCTAACTCTCTATCTCTCTCCCTTCCTCTCTGTAAAAAAAAAAATCAATAAAACATATTAAAATAGAAATGTGTATATAAAGCCTATCTCAGATTACATGTGAAGTATCCTGAAGAAAATGATTTTATTTTCCACTTTTTGTTTAGTAATAAACAATGATCTAAAATGCGATTTTGTTATAGCTGAAAAAAAAATCAGCATTTGATAAGTGCCTGCTATGTGCTAACCTTTGAGTCAATTTGCAAACACTATCTATTTTGAACCACCCAATATTCCCAAACAAAAGTCATGAGTTTCACTCAGTTGGATAAATTGACTCAGAGAGGTTAAGTTCATTCTGGGCCAGTATGCTAAAGCCAATTGAAAATGAGAATTTAATCATTCAGATCTCTGTCTCCAGAGGTCAAATAAAATCATGCTAATAAATTGAATTTATTTCTTGGTATCTATATCTATCCTTTAATAAGGAGACTCAGGTAAAAACTCTATTATAAAAACAAAATCATAATGAAAACCTTATTTGTAAAAAGCTATAATGCCCCTTTTTTATAACCTAAGAAATAAACAAACAATTTGAATCTTGAACTATACTGAATGAGTTCAAGAGGCTATTAGTTTTTATGATGTTTAATTAAACTAAACAAAGAACTATGCCTTAGGTGGATTGGGAATCCAAATATCCAAGAATAATCTTGTATACATTCCAGAGACTGAAAGGTAAATACCTTGAATAAAGAAGTGTTTAGTTATTGGAAGATCATTTTGTTCAAATCTGAAAAAGTGCTCAGAAAATTACCTGAAGGAGACATTTCTCTCAGAAAGAATAAAAACCAAACCATTATTATAGAAGAAAGCATTTACACATCTTTAACTGAAAATATTTTCTTGGATAGCAAAATATTTTCCCCTGTGCATTTATAAATATCATCACATTTGTTCCTGTCAAACAGCTTGTGGGGCAGGTATGTTAATCTTGTCCCTGTTTACACCCTGGGACATTGAAGAGACCTGACAAAACTACATTGTTAGTTAGCTGAGAAGGAACCCAAACTTTTACCATATAGTTAGTTCACCAAATAAAATGTGTTTCCTAACTAAGAATTTACGTAACATATTCAGAGGAAAATTTTAGGTGTAGATGCAATTAAATATATCTATGTAGTTTAATCATGTAAACACTATGAGCTGCTCCTCTCTAAAACACAGAGATGTTTCTCTCTATTAATTTCAGCATGCAACGCAGCCCTGGACTGATGGTTCTTAACAGTGATTCATAGATCTCCTAATTGATATCAGGGAGCAAATTTTAGGTGGTTTATAAACACAGAGTTTCACACATCATATCGAAAAGGGAATGAAAAACTACTTACACCAAGAAGTTAAATTCTTACTGGGGAACATGAATTTAGAGAATAGAATGGGAAGATAGACACAAATAGTAAAGGGACCCAGAGCAAAAGCCTTCGAGGGAGAAGCAGTGTTTTATCATTTTCATGGATAAGAGTTTGGTTCATCAGGGAGACTCTATAAGATCAGTTTTCACTATGTATTGGATGAGGTTCTATAATAGTCAAAACTTAGCAAAAGATATCCTTAGCAGAAGAGGACAAAAAATGTGTTTAAAAGTGAAGTTATGCATTGTTTAGAGCACATCACCTGGGTTATCTGATTTTTTTTCTCTGGGTACTCTATGTCTTTCATTGACTATAGGCTGTTCACAAATATCTAGGTTATAGATAATTAATACGAGTGCAAAAATAATTCCTGTCTATAGTTATGCATGTATATTCTGTTCAGTGGAGTTTCAACTGGTTTGTCTACCCGATTGTAGAAAATACTGGTTTTGCATTCATTTCTAAATTGATTTCATTATTCTTAATTTTAAATGGCTATGTCTTTTGTTTTTGCTTTTAAGAATAATCTATTATTGTGGTTTTTTTTGTGTTTTTTTTTGTTTTTTTGAGAGAAGAGAGAGAGAGAGAGAGAGAGAGAGAGAGAGAGAGAGAGAGAGAGAGAGAGAGAGAGAGAGAGAAACATGGATGTGAGAGAGAAACATTGATTGGATGCCTCCTGCGCGTCCCCTAGTCCCCACTACAACCTGGGCATGTGCCCCAAACTGGGAATTGAACCTGCAACCTTTTGGTGATTGGGATGATGCCCAACCAACTGAGGCATGTTTTTAATTTTTTTCTTGCATTGGTTATAATATTTGCCTGGTTTCCTTCTTAATAATGTGTTAGATAAAATCATTAACACATTTATGTTATATCTGTAGGACAATCAGATTTTTATATATTTTTTAAATACACAGATGAGAAAGACTAGGGCCTAAAGAAAAATATTCAAAGGAGAAGTACAATTTGCTCCCGTTTTCTAAAATTACAGACAGCATCAGTTTTAAAATAAAAAGGAATGCTTTAAAAAAGATTTAATGACTAAATCAGAGTATATTTTCTTCAATGACCTTTTCTATTTTACAACCAAATTCTATAATAAAATTTGCTGCTCAGTGTGCAGGTCCACATTGGAATTTTCTGTTTTAAATAGGGATCATATGCTATTTATGGATATAGTAATTCCCTGGGCAATAATTCTACAATGTTTTACTACAACTCTCAAAAAGGCCATAATGACTAACAATATTTCAGAATGTGGCAGAATGTGGTATATAGTCTCTCAAAAAGCATTGACCTTCCAAATCACTCAAAAGATTTAGAAGATTCATTAAAATTTAAGGTTGTTTTTTTTTTTTTAGAAGAGTGACTACCAAGAAGGCAGGGCCAGAAGAAATGGTTTGCCAATTAAATGATGAATTGTTTAATACAGACACAGTAGCAATGACTGCAATTTCCACAAGTTGGTTATTTCCCCCAAAAGGACTGATGAGAACTCTACTGTTACCATATGTATTCCCAACTGTAGTTATTTTCATACTTTGATTAATATAAGGTTACTCTGTGGGCCCACCTAGGACAGCCTGCTAACTAATGAGATCAGGTAGCATGTTTAGGAGAGAAGACTAACACTATAACCCACCTTTGCCACCCAGGAACAGAAGGAATGCTTTATAGCTATTCTAAACTCCTATTTTCTTTGTCCTGCTTCCCTGCATAAAGGTTTTCTCTGTGTCCTACTGTCTCACATTCTGTAGATTACTAACCATATTCTGAATAACATTTGGGCAAAACTAATGAATGTAACTTATTGCCTGCATCAAAACAATAGAGAGCAAATCTTCATGGAGAAGCTGCCTGGAAACTCAAGACTGGCTACAGGGAAAACATAATTAGAGCTTACCCAGAGAAGACAACAGTTCAATGCTGACTTCTAACACTAATTAGTTTTTAGGAACTGCTTCAAGTCCTAGATTGAGAGAGACTCTGAGTCTGGATCCAAGCCCAGTAGCAAAGATTGCCATGACTACCTTTCAAGGTCTGCAATAGACCAACTAGAAAACACATTTTTTTAAAAAAAATTTTATTGTTTGAAGCATTACAGATAGTAGTATATATGTCTCCATGTCTCCTTTCCCCCCCTTGACCTCCCCTCATCCTCTCCTCTCTTTCTTAGAATGACACCTTGTTAACTAGAATGAGCATTTCTCATCACCACATAGATAATAGGGCCTCAGTAAATATTCTCTCAATAAATAAATAAGTGAATAAATTTGAATTATGAGATTCAGATTGAAGCTTTGGACCTTGTATGAGTTTCTCAGTCTCTTGAGTTTGATTTATTTGCTCTGTTTGCTTTTAAAATATGCTAGGAGGGCTAGATCATCTCTAAATCTTTCTCAGCATTTTACATAGTTAACTTTTTAAAAAAGAAATTATGTATGCAAATATTTTGAATAGGCCTGACATTTGATAAAGAACACATGCATATATATGTATGTATACATTTATACATATATATAATAAACATACCATATATATATATATATATATATATATATATATATATATATATATTACTTTATATGGTAAGTGATTAAAATTAACAATGGCCAATTGACTTTTAGGTTTTTAGTCTGATGGTAATGTGGCCCAAATAGTTGGTTGGCTTGTCATGTTTTTCCTACGTGTATATGATATATTATTTAAACTCTGTCGATAGATATTTTGAAATAGTATTATTAATCCTAAATATTAGAGGAAGTAGGAAGTAGGTTGTGTATGTCTGGGAAAAGGTATATCTTCCAAAGCTTTGGTTATTTTGTAGATAAAGCATACTATTTCCATATGAAATATGCTAATATTGGTAAGGAAACATTCTGTGTTCTGGTTACCCATTGATATATTTCTATATTTCTAAACTGTTATCTCCAACAATGTATGTTTGGAATCTTCATTGTTCAGTGCATTTTGAACTACTTACACAGATGCTCAGTAATATGTACTACATACACATTAAACTATACATTCGTTATATAGTAAGTAATTATAGAGGGGAATTAAATCAGAAAATATGAGAATACTGCCATGCATTTCAATATTTTACAGTATCAATATATGAAGCATCAAGCCCAAGCTGTTTTGGTTACTGATTCCTCAAAACATGTTCCCATTTGCTTATTTTTCTTTTCCTCATTTTATTAGTTTGATACTTATTCTGTCTTCAGCACCTGTTTCTTTCAGAACATTTTTTACTTACCTCTGTAATACTTTTACACTGTGAATTTTTGACACACAAATTATTTACATTTTTGATGTTTATGTTTAGCAAATAATGCATTTATTCACTCAGCTCTTCCCAGGTACTTAGGTCCTAGGATACAAATATTAACAAGGAAGCCCTCTCCTTTCACACAGAGCTTATTTGGGAGTAAGGATGACTCAGATCGGGAGCACAGTTGGAAGAGTATCTACATTGCAAATCATATAGCTATTAAACATAATGAAGCTGACCTGTAAATGATACCTGGAAGGATGCCAGCATTTCTTTCTTATATAAAAATTACAGAAACATGTGGATTACTTTTTAATTTCTCAAAAAATGAATAACTTCTTTAACGTCTATATATATATATATATATATATATATATATATATATATATATATATATTTGGCTGCAAAAAATTGATAAGAATGAGAAGGATCATACAACAGGTTGTTAAATATTGCAAAATTTGGAGTTAAAATGTAGAATTAAAATCCTCTCTGTAACATTAATTCAAATACGTAAACAAGCAGACATTAAACAACTAGATTTTCTGACAAGCAAATAAAAATCTTTATGGAATTAGGTGATAAGTCTAATTTTCTTCATGATGGTTGCAAATTTAGTAAAAGTAAATATATCAACATAGTTTTCGTAATTTATACAATGTTTTAATATAGGTTTTGAAATTGAATTTCAGTGATTTTAAAAATAAAATAAATAGTAACTAAAATGATATGCTAGTACTTCTAGAAGTATATAAAAGTAATAAATATGTAATTGTTAAATCTTGAATTCTGCTACTGTTCCCATTTATATTTGGTCCTGTTTCCTCACCCAAACTTACAGCGTAATCAATTTCTGACTTTTATCTCCATTTTATGTGTCAGAAGCAGTATTCTACTTGTCATTGATGCTCAAGAAAGAGTTTTTACTGAAGACAATCAAATACTAAATAAGAGACTTAGAATTATGTGCCTCTGAAGAACATTATTTTGTTGTATTATCTCTTTCGGCAAGAGGTGAGTATCTTAAATTTGTACAGGAAAACACCTAAAGCTTCTACTATATTGGTTTACATTTTTGTGTGACCATAAAGGACAGTAACTTGTCCATAAATATTATACAATGATTTAAGTCATGCTTATTTTCCTAATATTTTGGCACTCCTGCAAACTGCAGTAGGTTTAAAAAACACTGTACTATGTTCTTATAGTGAAATATCCACCTTAACCAAACAGAACTGTCAGGGCTGCCATTTGGGCACTTCTAAAGAGACTGGGAGCCCCTTTGCATTTAGAATCATGTTTCCTTTAAACAAATTTACTCAGGAAATGTACTCAGTGAATAGCATAAAGGAGGTGCTCAATAAATGTATTGAACAAGTGAATTAAACACTGCGGAATAGGGTGTAGGCTCATTGGGAGGTCCTTTTATATAAAACATATAAATGAGTCATCAATATTCATATTACTTATTATGGAAAGTAATGAACTACCTGGAGGATAAAAACATCTTCGAGAGATTTGCATTTAAAAGGAAGCATTGTAGGAGACATAGAAGACATAGCCTGAGTAGGTGGAAGCTACAATCACCTCCTCTCAGGATCAAACTGGAATTACAACTAAAAAATAGAACAAGCAATCTGAATATTAGCTGAATAGTCTTATAACCAAGGATTTAGAGAAGCTATTGAGACTGGTAGAAAGGGCAGAAACATGAAAAGGGCTGGCCCTATTCACACAGGTGGCTGAGAATGGATACTTCAGATGTAAAAGTTCCCCTGAACCACCATGCCAGGTTCCCAGCCCAGAGCTCCAGAGTCAGAAAGAGGCACCTAGCAAATATATGGAGGTAAAAAGGAGTTGGGGTTATGTCTGCCAAGTGTTAGCTACATTCCTGCTCCTCCTGGCGATTTTCCTGTTATTCTCATTATAGGTTTCATCATTAATGGCCTTCAGTTTTCAGTAAACAACCTCACCCAATTTTCAGTGGATTACTGGCCCCAACCTGCACCTGGTCTGACCAGTTACTCTGACTGACCTTTACAAGAGACATAAATATTCTCGCTCCCCCTACTCTGTCCCACTGGGGCCATTTTGGTTTTAGCCCTTCTTCTAACAGATGTAACAATCCTATCCTATATAATAAAAGTTCAATATGCTGTGTCCGATTGTTCATTCAACCAATTAAAATATAATATGCTAATGATTTGCTAAGGCTGCTTAACCACTCATTATGACATGCACTGACCATGCAGGGGTCAGATAGTCGACCAGTTGCTATGACATGCACAGATTACCAGGGGGGAGACGCTCCAACTAGTAGGTTAGCTTGCTACTGGGGTCCGGCCGATAGGGACTCAGCAAGACAGGCTAGACATGCCCTGGGGCCCTCCCACGGTACCTCCCCAGCTGGCCAACCTCCTGGGCCCTCCCTAGCCCCAATTGTGAACCAGTGGGGTCCCTTGGCCTGGCCTTCACCCTCTTGCAATCTGGGACCCCTTGGGGGATGTTGGGAAGCCGGTTTTGGCCTGATATTGCAGGCTAGGCTGAGGAACCTTAGACGCATGAATTCGTGCACCTGGCCTCTAGTATGTTTATAATTATTTACTCTTTTTGGCCTAATGCATTCCTCTTTCTGTGACCCTAACATCAGGGAGAGATGGAAGCCTGCTAAAGACACCGGTATCCTATTTAAGGGCCAACACACAAAATATCATACCCAGCTAGTCCTTCCAGACTCCAGCAGAAGAAAGGAGGAGCAGACTGGAGTCCTATGAGGAGAGACTGGGGTTTGGAGCTATGGGAAGATAGTTGAGGAGACAGCTGCCTGGACTCCTGAGCTGAGTCACTCTCCTGAACTCTGGATGTCATCTTTTTTGGGTGGAACACTCCCCTTGTTATGGCAGGAGCCTGGGAGAAAACATTAGACACCCCCCCCCCCCCCGCCCCCCAAACTCCCTGTCACTCCTAGGCCAGTGTATAGAGGTCTGGGCAGACTCAGGGACTTTCAGTAACTGATTGGTGTGGCTTTGGGGTGGGCGTGCGGGGGCATTCTGTCTACTTTCCTGTGAACCTCACTGGCATCACTCCTTGGGAGATCCACTATTACCACCCTCCAGGCTCCAAGAGGCCCACACTCTGGACTCCTGGTGGGCAGGATCTGGAACAGACTGAGTTGTATATATCTCTGAGATGAGGGCCACTCCTCCCACCTTTATCAGCACCTCTCTTTCACAGTATTTAGTTTTGAGAATTAATTTTGTCGTGTATCATTAGGTTTTACATTTAGCTGTAAGTTTTGTTATTTTTGTTTTACCTTGTTTTGTATAACTGGTAAGTTTTTATGACTACAGTTCTTGTAGCTTACAAAACTCACTAGTGTCCTTCTGATTTGTAAAGTCATTATATTTAACAAATTAGGATGATTAAGAAAAAACATCAGGTTTCATTTATAAAGATAGATAGTGAGAAGTGCATTCCAGGTGAAATTTCCATTTATTTGGATCAAATATTTTGTAACTGGATGTAGGAATAAAAAAAATGAAATCCCTGGCTCTCATGAAGCTTATGTTTCATTGGACTGACATAAGTGAAAACATTAGTGCATGTTCATAAATGCATTATCTCAGTATCACTATTTAACTTATTCTGATTCAAAAAGCAATAGGGATTTTTTTGGTACTGTGAGAATGGGAAAGTTGGGAAACATATTGATACCATTGTAAATAGCTAGTTATTAATAATAGAAAAGGAACAAAGGGAAGGCCAGACATTATAAGCTTGCCATTGGAGAGCTTCACCAGGAAGCTGCAACTTTACACTCCCCAGAGAAGCACTGGCCCATTCCCTACAAAACACTGGGGATAGGGGACCAAGAAAAGGGAGATAGACACATGCCAGATGAAGTTGGGGTGGAATAGGGAAGGTCCTTGTCTGTCAATCAAACCTAGGACAGAGATGGTTAATTCTTTTTGCCCACCCATGAGTATTCTATGTCTTTTTAAAAGTGTTCTGTTAGTAAATTATAAATCAAAATGGCAGACAATAATATACAATTGGCAAAGCTTACATAAATGACTATAACATATCTGTAATAAAAGGGGGAAAGAAACATCTTTGTACCATTATGTAGAGAAAGCAAATGGCAGATCATTCAAATATTTGGAGATACCTCCAAATATGAAGTTTGGTTAATTGCTAGCAAGACCAATTGTGCACCATAACCTTTCTGAAACACAACTTTACATACTTTTAAAGTCCTGCCTAGCCCTAACACTATTTATTTTATTATATTTATTAATTAATTTATTATATTTTTCATCCAGCAATGATTTAACAAATTCTTACTAAAAATATAAATAATTTCAACTAGGTTGTGACTGCTGAAAGAAAACCTAAAATATGATAAAGTCAGTAGAGCATTTGTCCATAGATAAAATACCCCAACATTTGTAGTCTGAAAAACAAGTGAGTTACATGATTCTAATAAATGTCTGTAATCTTCCTGAGGAAAATTCAATAGTTATAAAATTATTATAAACCTCCCACTTTTGGGCTTCATAGTAACCAGGGTTCTTTTACAATTGTGGATAAGCAACATAGAGTATCTTCATATACAACTAAGGTCAAGAGATTGGATTAAATCACAATACACAACTGTAAAGTAGAATAAGCTAACTCCAACAGATTTTCATGGCATATTTCAGAATTTCAGACTAATTATGGTTGCATAAATTATAAATTGTAAAAATATGTGAATCGTACTGCTTTTTAGATCTAAATAAAATTTATAATTGCCCTTAGTTGAAAACATGTCACTAGATTTCCTAATTATGATTAGATTTAAAATTAGAGCAAAAAACCTGCAGAAGCTTTTCATCTAAAACTACAGTTTGCTATGTCTTAGCCAGGAAAATAACTTCTATTGAAAACATACTGAACTGACAGCACAGAGCCATTTTATATGACTGGTTGGGTTCTACACAATCATATATTTTTTTAAATCTTTGAAATAGTGATACTTGCCCTCACCCCTGAAAATGTAAGTTTGCAAGTGATCAGGAATCCTATCTACCTATAATAATAAAAGCATAACATGCTAATTAGACCAGACATCCTTCCATATGTCCTTCCTTCTGGACAAAGCTGCAGTGGGCAGGGGCTGTGTCAGAGGTGGCAGAGGCCCCCAGAAACTGCTGTGGTGTGCAAGGCCAAGACCCTTGCACAAATTTCGTGCATTGGGCCTCTAGTATATACATAAATCCTAAGACACTGGTCATTTGACCAATTGACCAGTAGCTATAACGTACACTGCTCACCAGGGGGAAGATGCTCCACAGGCATAAAAATATGGAACAGACGGATGAGTCTCAGAGGGAAGGGAGTGAGGGAGAGGGCTGGAAGAGATTAACCAAATATCTTATATGCATATTAGAGGCCCAGTGCATGGGTTCCTGCACTGGTGGGATCCCTTGGCCTGGCCTGACGGGATTTGGCTGACACCGGCTCTCCAACATTCTCTGAGGAGTCTCAGATTGCGAGAGGGCACAGGCGAGGCTGAGGGATCCCACTGGTGCATGAATCCCTCCACTGGGCCTCAGTATGTCAATAATAAATAAAGTTATAGGATATAGTGATTAGTATAAAAGTGGGAATATTTAACTTTAATTCTAGATATGCAACTTTTAATTTTAAAGTTTTTCATCCCAGGATGTAGCTTGAAAAAGATTAAAATAGTTCATGCATGGTTCTTTTTTTATTCTAGATAGTTATTGGTAGTTCTACATCTTAGTTAAAATGCAGATTGTAAGAGAGACTATTTTCAAAGATTCACATAAGTTTTTGTTTTGAAATAACATCAGCTAACTATTTATAACCAAAATATAAGTATTGAATTAAATTTTAATATATTTATTGTGAGAATTCTCCAGTTTTACAAGCCAATGACACTTTATATCCTATCTAATAAAAGAGAAGCATGCAAATTGACCATACTTCCACTATGCCCACAAGCCACGCCTTCCAGCCAATCAGGAGCAAGTATGCAAATTAACCAAACCAAGATGGTGGTTAATTTGCATATCCAGGTGCACAGCAAAGACTGAAGACAGTGTAGAAGGAAGCCAAGCTCTGCAGAAGGGAGCAAAGATGCAGAGAAGCAATCAAGTGGAACGACAGAGAAGGAAGGGAACAGGCAGGCTGGAGACCACAGCAGGAAGGAATATAAGGTGTTATGATTTAAGAAGTTCCTTCTTAAATCATAACACATGATTTAAATTTGTTGTGAAATTTGTTGTGCAATCATTTTGAAAATTAGTTAATTCACAATAATTACTGGAGATACTTTTGCCCTGCCTCATTCAGTTAAGCTCTGCACACCTGTCCCTTTTCCTTGTTCTGCTGGGAATCCCCTGGATAACCACACATTCATATCCTAGGAATACAGCTAACTGACTACACTTTTAAAAACAGATCTCACTCTTACCTCAGCTTTGTGAGAAACTCTGCTTAGAATTACTTTTCCTTATTTTTCTGGCCAAATATATAAAAATACAAATTTCTAAATTTATAGGATACATTTATTACCTGCAAAGTACATATAAATATCATTTTCTTTAAAAATTCTATGCTTATGACCAGCAGGCATGGCTCAGTGGTTGTGCTACAACCTATGAACCAGGAGGTCATGATTGGGTTTCTGGTCAGGGTACATGTCCAGGTTGCAGGCTCTATCCCTAGTGGGTGCTATGCAGCAGGCAGCCAATCAATGATTCTCTCTTATCATTGATGTTTCTATCTCCCCCTCTACCATCCTCTCTGAGATCAATTAATATATATATATATATATATATATATATATATATCAATTAATATATATATAAATATATAATATATATATATTTAAAATGCTATGTTCAAATACTGACAGTAAATAGAAATATAAAAGACATCACAACTAATTTATTAGATGAAACAAAGCAACACTTTATTATTTGTTCATTGACTGAAACTTGTCGAATATCTACTGTTCTGAAAATGTTCTTCTTAATTGATACTAACAAGGCTTTCATGAATCTCAACAAGACAATAAAATGCTTTTTCTATATAAGAAACAAGATGATTTATAGAATGCATTTGGTTTATTTACTTCCATCAGCATTATTTAAGGACTTTCATTGCTGATTAGAAAGGGAAGGGGCATATGAACTGCAATGTCACTTCCCTTATTATTCCAAAACAAAATAAGTTAGCCTTGTCTACAGTAAAAAACATATGCCATTCATTGAAGGCATCTTGATTCCATGAGTTTTGACTGAGATCAAATAAAAAAAGGTATTAAGAGTTTTTTACAGAAAGAAAACATCTAATCTAAAACCCATCTACTTGTGATTAAATAAAAACTATAGAATATATAATGTTTAAAAGTCTATTATCTACAATTAAATATAGAAGGTTTGTAATCCTGACCCCTAAATTTACCAGATATTTGACCTTATCTCCAAGTTACTTAATTCATCTGGCCTTTTTATCCTAATCTTTAAAATATACAATTGAGCCTTAAGTGGTTTGGCTCAGTGGATAGAGCATAGGCCTGCAGACTGGATGGTTCCAGGTTTGATTCCAGTCAAAGGCACATGCCCTGGTTATGAGCTAGATCCCCAGTAGATTGTGTGCAGGAGGCAGCCAATCAGTGATTGATTCTCTATCATCATTGCTGTTTCTATCTCTTTCTCCCTTTCCCTTCCTCTCTGAAATCAATAAAAATATGTTTTTTAAATGCAGAATTGAAATAATGAAGGTAAAGTAATTATCAAGTGATAAATATTAACAACAATGCTTCAGATATATCACTTCTATTCTCAAAAACTTGCTCCTTTCTGTCTATATTTCCTAACTCAAAAGCAGCAGCCTACAATGTCTATTATTTCTCCTCCTTATACCTTTTTAACTCAGTATGCCCTTCCAGGCCTGGTGAAAATTTGCCTCTTTGAGTAGCACTGCTTATTCTAATTAGCATTACATCGTTGCATTTTCCTTAAGACCATTTTCACATCCTTGATTGAGTTTTATAGCAAGCTCCTTTTAATTTTACATTCTAATGCGCTTTTTTTTATATATTTACTTTTTAATAGGACTGCACATTCCTTAAAGTTAAATCCTATTATTTCATTAGCCTTTTCTTTCCTTGATGTCAGATGCAATGTTTTTCACACAGAATGGATTTAATAAACACTTGGCCAAATATCTATACTCAAAGCCTAGAATTTACATTAGGGGAATATACAACATATGAATTTCACCCATTTATATATGATAACTTACAAATTGCATGTTTCTGTAAGATTTATGGCTGTGATATCTCACTACTTAATTATGTTGAAAAAGTTTAAACAATTTTTAAAATAAAATATTTCTTCACTGTCTCTATATCTATCTTTTGGTTCATCAGTTTATAATGATCTTTATTATCCACAAATGAGTGAGTTGTCAAATTACAGTGGGGAGGGGAGGAGGATCTGGGGGAGATAATAGATCAACCGAAGGACTTGTATACATGCATATAAGTACAACCAATGGACATAAAATTCTGGGGAGGGAGGGAATTTGTGGGAGGGAGGGAGGGGGGCAAAAAAAATCAATAAAATATGTAAAAATAAATAAATAAATAAATAAATGGTAAAAATAAATAAATAAATGGTAAAAATAAAATAAAATATTTCTTAAAAGAAATTCTTTTGACAATTTTCAATGAACTTTCTCAAAAGATAAATATAAAGTTGCATTTTATTTCAATCTATTCTAAAGATGTTAAAAACACAATAGTCTCATAAAATCCAGAATGCTATGAAGTGTGAACTATATTAATTGTTCTCAGCACATTTCCAAATATCCATTTGTAAGTTAAATCTTTTGAGATTAAAGAGTAAACAAGGATTCTTACAATAAGAAACCATTAAAGTTTAAATGTAAGCCCATAGGGAAATAGAATTGAGATAGGAAGATTTTTAAATTAAATTTATTGAGATTGCATTGGTTAATAAAATTATGTAGGTTTCAAATGCTATGATACATTATCTGCACATTGCATTGTGTTTATAGCTTCAGAGAGATATTCTGATGTCAGAGGTATGTATAAGAAAGATCTCATTAACTATAGCAGTATTCAGACCAAGACTGCTCTGCTTTAAAACTTATTTCTTCCTTAAAAATATATTAGGATTGTTATATCTCAATTTTGACAGAGAAATTTAGATCCCACTGGAATTAAAGAGCAGAAAACTTAATCTGTGTTAGCCCTTACCACTAGTTAATTTTATCTGAACATCTCTTGAAACCATTTTTGAGTCTGTGTAGAGATGACAGTTTAAGATAAAATACTAGAATTTTTTTTTTTTTACTGAAACCATTTAAAAGAAATGAATTGGGAAATTTAATTTGACCAAAGTCAATGGAACCATATCTGTGTCACATTCCTCTGCTGTCTGTCTTGGGCACAGGTTTGTTCATTCCTGTCTTCATGGCTTTGTTCCTAATCTTTAAATAATAATTATGCTGTCAGTTTCATCCCTTTCCTAGTTCTTTTAAATCTGGATGTAATAGCTTTACAGCAATTGAACAGGGAATGGCCAGACATGCTTTGATGAGAATTAGTGCTCTTTAAAAAGTAATATATGTTATACAGGACAGATTTTCCCTTTGAAAAGTTCTATCACTTTTCTGCATACAAATGATTATTTTCTGCTCTGAGCACACTTTATATGCTGTGGAAGAGACAGCTCTTAATAGGGTGATGCTGGCACACTTCATGGCAAAGCCCCTCTGTCCATGTCAGTTCTAACTTCCAACAGTGTCTGAAATGTCACGTCAAAGTCAGTGCTCAGGACTGTAACTGTGATCTGTGTTCCACCATTTCTCATTCCATTACATTCATTTATTCCTCAAATCTTAAATGTGACTTTGAACCATGCATTGAGAATAAAAAGAATCATGAGAAACTATATATGACCTCAGAGAACTCAGTGTCTTCGGGGAGATAAACACTAATACTATAATACACTTGATTATATATAAAAAAACAAACAAAAAACAAACACAACACCACAAAATAGTTTATATGACCATTAAACAAATCACATTGGACTTCTCTGTAAGATGCATATTCTCTAAAGAACCCTTGGAATAACTACTGGTACCCTGATTAGATTTGCAGTCTCCAAAACTCAAAATAACTCTAGGAGAGCCTAGCCGGCAAGGCTCAGTGTTTGTGCATCAACCTTTGAACCAGGAGGTCATGGTTCAATTCCTGGTCAGGGCACATTGCCTACATTGTGGACTCGATCCCGTGTGGGGCACACAGGAGGCAGCTATCAATGATCTCTTTCACCATTGATGCTTCTATTTCTCTTTCCCTCACCCTTCCTCTCTGAAATCAATACAAAAATAAATATTAAAAATATATGTCTAGGAGTGAGCTAGTCAAGGGATGTGGCTGAGTCACCTTTGATCATCCCTCTTGTCCCTTTTCTTTACACAAACTTTAACCACCAAGGCACAAGATGTAATTGGAGAGCTCTGGTTTGATCATTTCTCCAGCTGGGACCACTACAGGGTAGGTGGAACAGGTGAATCAGTCAGACTATTACCTGGAGCTACAGTAATGTCAAAACCAGAGGGAGCAGCACCCAGATCCTTTCCCTGCAGACTTCTGCCCAAGCAAGGACATGTGGCCTGCCAGCACCCATATGTGTGAACTTGGAAAAGGATCTGCTTGATGGAGTTCTGACATGATCAAAGCCTGTGAGAGACCCACATAGAGGCAGCCTGCTGGATTAAACCTGAATTCCTGACCCACAAAAACTGATATAATAAATGTTCATGGCATTTTGTAAGCTAAAAAATATTCTGGAATATTTGTGCCCAGGAATCAAAAGGAGAACAGAATGACATGGTTAAAACACTAGGTATTTCCACCAGTTTTCTCCAAGTTTAACCTGTCAGGCATAGTTGCCATCCTAAAATTCCACTTAATAATTCACTTAAGAAGGTTTTGTAACTTGGCCCTTTAGCATTTGGGTCAGTGATTATAGAAGACTTGGTGCTTAAACAGGAAAATTTTAAAATTATGGTAAGATCACAAAATATACCATTTTAACCATTTTCAGTACACAGTTCAGTGGCATCAAGTACTTTCACAATGTTATATAACCATCACCATCATCCATCGCCTGAAATGTCTTCATCTCCCCAAACTGAAACTCCATACCCATTTATCAAGATTCTCATTTTTCAATATATATGTATTTGAAAACACTAGATACTTCAGACAATCAGATTCATACAGTATCAGTCCTTTTATGCCTGGCTTATTTCACTTAGAGAATATCTTAAAAGTTCATCTATGTTGTAGCATGTCTGTATTTGTGAGTCTGTATGTCTGTTGTTGGAGCTATATGAGTGTGTTCTCACAACCAACCATAACAGAAAACACACAATATTTTCCTAACCCTTGATTAAAATTTGACTCAATTGTCCTGTTACTTGTGTTAGCTACTTATTTCAGGGAATACTTTTTCTCTCTACTCCTAAAAGGAAATAATAAAATAAAATAAGATGCCCCCCCCAACAATTTCTTATTTTTAAATTACGATCCATAGATTTCCTAATGTGAAACAATTAAATTAATTTTTTTTTCATTTAAGGTGGTAATTCATCTTCCAATACAAAACAGACTTGAGTTGGGAGCTGATGGTGGCTGAGCATCCTTCTGAGCATTCCATCTGAGCATTCCATCTGGACACATTTCTTTATTTTGTCATAAATGGAAACCAATTATGAAAGCCTTGGGCCAAATTTTAGTTTTCAAAACTTTATCACTTCTACTCTTCCACCTGCGTAATAGCTCATCTTTGGCCATTTATTGCAACAGTACCTTATGGAAACATAACTGCATTTGTTATTAACCTGAAGTGTTTCCTGAGTGTCTTCACCAATATTTCTATCTCCCTGGGAGCAGTTATGTACAATTGGTGGACATTCAGCTGCTGTGACAGAATGATGGATCCTTCAGTCCCTGAAATCTGGCTTCATTAATTTGTCTGGACAGGCTGAAATCGTTTGTCTCTTCACATTCATACACATGAAGAATAGAGAAAGAAATTTCCTTCCACACTCAGATCTCCTGAGTATTTTCCAGATGGTATGTTCAGTATCAGGCCAAAGAGCCTAATATCTTTCAAGTTCATTTTGTTCTCATTTTAATGATTAACAACAGTAAATATGAAGCTATTTATAGTCCACCTTCAAATCCACTTCTGTTGCTAACCCATGAAAATACAAACTTAAGAGAAAATATTTTGATTACTGCTACGATGAAGTAAAATACTTATTTCTCTATCACTGGGCTAGATTTGTTATTTTTCTTCCTTTGCTCTCTAGTGAAAGTCATAATGAATTTTAAGATCTATGAGCTTCTCCTCAACTCTGAAAGCTATTTTTGATCATTCTGGATCCCAGGAGAAGTTATGAGATTTATAGCTTTGTCTTTAGAGGAAGATATACCTGAATTGAAATCTTGACTTCATCCTTTATCAGCGGTGTGACTTGTGAAGTTACTTAATCTTTCTCATCTCATTTTCTTCACCTGAAAAATGAGGATACTTTCAGTGTCTTTCCAGTAAAGTTGTTAGAATTTCATGTAACTTACATTAGGAGTGCATATTCATGTGTTGAATGCTCAACAAATCTTAGCTGTCAATAGCATCATGATCATCATCATCACCATCACTATTATTGCCACTAATCCTAAATTCTGTCTATCCCAATTAATAATTCTGTAAAATTTAGTTATATATGCATCCATGTATTATCTCTTTAAATAATTTGTAATCCTTGATAGCAATATCTGAATTCTTATATTTGTTACATGACTGGTATTAGTATCCGAAAATTAGTTGTTGTTGTTGCTGTGACAAATTACCACCAATTTAGTGGCTTGAAACAACGCCTTTTTTTGTTTCTCCCAGAGAATGTGAGGTCACAAATTCAAAGTGTATTTCACTGGCTGAAACCCAGGTCTCAGCATGGCCACAGCACCTCGAGGGCTCACATCACATTATCTTTTCTAGTCATGTCTCCATCTGGCCTTCTCTTAAAGAACATTTGTGATTACATTTAGGGAGCCCACATATAATCTAGAATAATCTTAGCTCAAAATATTTAACCCATTTATACATTCAAAGCCCCTTTTAATATAAATTAACATTCACAGTTTCCAGAAATTATGATACAGAAATCTTTGGGGATCAATGTTCATTCTACAAATATCTACCCTCTGGTCCACAAAAATTCATGACCCACCACATACAAAATGCATTTATTCTATTCCAATAATCCCCAAAGTCTCAACTATTCAAAAAAAATCAACATAAAATCCTAAATCTCACCTAAATACCATGACTTCAAAAGTCCCCAAATCATCACTGAAATCTAAATCATGTATGAGTAAGACTCTGTGTATAATTCACCCTGGGGCCAAATTTATTTCTATTTGTGAACACGCAAAAATAGAAAACAATTTGTGTTATAAGCTTTCAAATTATAATGATGGGACAGGCATAGGCTAACAATATAATTTTCCCACTCCAAAGAAGATAATATGGGAGACAAGATTCACTGATTCTCCAACATTTTGAAATCAAAATGGCAAACTCCATTAGGATTCAAAGCCTGGGAGCAATCCTCTGTGGTTTGCCGCTCCACATTCTGTGCCCAAGGTTCCATCCTCTGGACTGAAATTTC
This sequence comes from Pipistrellus hanaki, assembly GCF_964339955.1. Taxonomy (NCBI): domain Eukaryota; kingdom Metazoa; phylum Chordata; class Mammalia; order Chiroptera; family Vespertilionidae; genus Pipistrellus; species Pipistrellus hanaki. Next base: position 58,801,267 of record NC_140511.1, on the reverse strand, counting down.
TTCCCTCTGTATGCTCACAGTCATACTCCCATTGTCTTAAAAGGTAGCACATATTTACTGCTGAGTAGATTTATCAGAATGTTTTCCTGCTGGTAGAATTTTAGTGGTTAATGCTCACCCGAAGATATTTTTTTCTATCAAAGGAGACCGAGCGGGAGTGGGAGAGACAGCTGTCAGACTCTTCTCTATGAGACTTTCTATCTTGTTAGTTTATTTTTTCATTAGATTCCACATCTGAGTGAAATCACATGGTACTTGTCTTCATCCAACTGGCTTATTTCACTCAGCATAATGTTCTCCAGGCAAAATAGTGTCCCATGGTCCTGGGGAACATGTAGCAATAGTAATGGAAGAGTTAAACTTGCAGGGATTATTATCTTTACCAAAATGGGAAGCATGTACTTCTGAATATTTTTTCAGCTCCTAACTTGTGTCTTACATTATAAGCCAGAGAAGAAAAATTGTTTAAACATGTCCAATTTAAAATATATTGTAGACTAATCAACCCCAGGCAAAACCTTTTGCTTAGATTTTCTATTTATCAGTTTCTAGCCAGTGTCTGTTCATATTAGACATGACTACTCTGGAAAATATTTGGAAATTTTAAATACATGGTTGATTGTTTTCTTAGAAACTCAGAATCTCCTTTTCATAATTTTCATGCTGACATCCCTCCTCCTCTTTCTTTATAATTTTTCCAATCTTATTTTGTATGTCTCCACTTATGTTTACTTGTAAACACTGTAAGTAATTAGATGTTAAAAATGACAATTATACTATTTGCATCATAGACGTCAGAGGAAATCTATTCCAAATGCCATTTGAAGGGAATATAATTTGTTTACTTTTGTGACTTTTCCTTTTCAATGCTTTAAAAATACCTTTCATTTTATGTTGTCCTTTACTCAACTAAGCCTAGTTAATAAATTAGTTTAAGCAAACTTCAAACATGCTCAAGTTTTAGTCCATAACTGTCAAAGATACTATCAAATGCCATGTCATCATATTTTGACATATCATTTTAACAGATATAACACATTTTATATGGAAATGCCAAAGGAAAGCTTTTTTTTTTTTTATTCTTGCAAATGAATGATAAACACAAAGAAAATGCCTACTTTTCTACTTTTGGTGCTGAAGTTTTAAAAGTTAATGAATTCACAAAGGTCAACAAAGATAAGAAAGCATTAAACAATTCTAAAAAATTAAGTGTTTTGAATAATTTTAAAAAGTATATTTTATCAACTGTGAGGTACCACATTTATACCATGAACAGAATAGTATAATTATAATGCTAATTGCTAGCAGATGAAGTAAAATGTAGGCATTAAGATACTTTTCAAAATTGAGACAGTTTTAGACATAATAAGTAAATAATCTATTCTTATAACAACCCTTTCTAAAGAAGTGAAATCTAAATTTTACAATTGTGGAATCTGAGTTTCAAAAAGATTGCAATTTACCCAAAGATATAGACCTAGCCGTTAACTAATAGAGGATTTGATCCCCAATCTACTACTGAAGCTCTTATACCTTTTTATTCACTTTTCATTTTCTACTTTATAGCTAACATTTTTCTTTTTCTTTTTTAATATATTTTATTGATTTTTTACAGAGAGGAAGAGAAAAGGACAGAGTGTTAGAAACATCGATGAAAGAGAATCATCGAGCCGAAATTGGTTTGGCTCAGTGGATAGAACATCAGCCTGCGGACTTAAGGGTCCTGGGTTCGATTTTGGTCAAGGGCTTGTATCTTGGTTGCAGGCAGATCCCCTGGAGGGGGTGTGCAAGAGGCAGCTAATTGATGTTTCTCTCTCATCGATGTTCCTGACTTTCCATCCCTCTCCCTTCCACTCTGTAAAAAATCAATAAAATATATTTTTTAAAAAAAGAAAAGAAAGAGAATCATGGATCAGCTGCCTCTTGCACACCCCATACTGGGAATGTGCCCTCAACCAAGGTACATGCCCTTGACCGAAATCGAACCTTGGAGCTTTCAGTCTGCAGGCTGACGCTCTATCAACTAAGCCAAACCAGTTTCGGCTATATATAATATTTCCAATCATATACAGAGTAAACAGAATACAACCAGGTGGCCCTCACCCAGTTTGGCAGCCTTCATTATTCTACCACTCATTCCCCTATGTTTTTAGCCACTTACCTTCTTCTCTACTTGATTATGCTTAAAATGTTCTATGTTAAGAAGACAAAAACATGCCTATTCATAAGTTAGTGTAAATAGTAATTTTGGATTTCATTTATATTATACCTGGAAAAGTATATTAAGGCATTTGGTACCCTGTGGACCCCAGGGAAGTCCCAGCAATATTAGTGATTGAGGCTTATCACAGGGTGGCACAACACCAGGATAGCAAGGCAGATCTTCCTTGGTAGACCTAATTGTTCCACATAGTTTATTCTGATGAGATCATATTCTCAGTAGAGATCAATGTGAGAATACAGGTTACATTTATTCATACAATGTAATTATGTACCCCTAATCTGGACATCTGAATTATCCCTGTAGGGCAAGCATGTCAAAATCAAAGGCTAAAATCGGGCAAATAAACAAGGTTTAAGTTTATGTGGGCCACAAAAAAACAAAAGCTTCACCAAAACCAATTTGGATCAGTGGATGGAGTGTCAGCCTGCGGACTGAAAGGGCATGTACTTTGGTTGTGGGCACATCCCCAGTAGGGGGTGTGCAGGGGGCAGCTGATCGATGTTTCTAACCCTCTATCCCTCTATCTTCCTCTCTGTGAAAAATAAATAAAACATATATGTATTTTAAAAAGCTTAAATTTTCAAAAAAACGTAGATTTATTTCAATAGGGACATGCAAGTGCAAATGGCTGAAATAAATTAGTAATCATTAACATAAAATAATAGAACATTTTAATAAAAGTTGGTATTTTTTCTTGAACATTAACTTGTCAAGCACAAATTAATAAGTGTAACTCAAATAAACCTATTTTTCTTATTCTCTGAAAGTGAAATACTTCCTGTGTGCAAGCCAAAGGAGTCAGTACGAGACTAACGATGTTTCAATCTACTGCTAAATTATTTGCTGCTAGTATTAGTGGAGAGAAATGGTGCCCCTGCACATAAGGTGTGTAAGGGAAATGAATGTAACATGATTATAATAATCAGTCATTAGCAGATGTTGTAGTTTGCTATTAATAATTTTGTATAACAGGATATTGTAAAAAATAAGTTATAAAATATTATTAAAATGTTTCTTACATACTGTTATATTCGCTGGGCCACAACAATATTCATTGTGGGCCAAATGGGGCCAGTGTGCCACGAGTTTGAGATGAAAACAAATAGCATTGTAAAGTGATTGGAAAGACCAATTTTCTTAACTCCACCCCCAATCATATCTGTATTATGGAGGCCTTAAGGGTTTAATTTAGCTCAGAGATTAAATAAGGTTGCATTTAAATTATGGATTTATCAATCCATTGTGTCTCCTTAGGCAAAGTCTATAAACTTTTCTGACTTCCTATCTAAAAGTTGTTGAAAGAAATGACTCGTATAATATATGTCAGATTCCAAGCACAATGTTTCAAATAACTTCTTTTGAGTACTGGCCTAGCTGTCAATGACATTCTATTTGAGAATGTCACCCCATGGGAAGGATCCTGAAAGCTATGACTCTATGCCCATAGCCACAGATTCTGAGATGATTATATAGCTGGTAGAAAATGACTCAAGACTCCTAGAAATGTGTAAGTGAATCAGAGACATTCATGAAAGAGAGAAGATATGAATTATAACATTGTCTTAGGAAGAAGTAAATGAAGTAAAAACAATCAAACAAATGAACAAAAACCAAAAACCAAAAAGGAGCTAGAATAAAATAATTCCAAGAGAAAAACAGAATAAAAGGGAGAAAACATTGTCCAGGCATCTCCAGTTTCTAGTTTTAGTATAATCTGAACTGCCTGCTGTTCTTGGGCTCCAAAGATATTAGTGTCTCACAATGAGTCCCCTGGTCTAAAGCAAATGCTTACAACATGATAAATACTCAATAAATATTAATAAATATCAATACGAGTACTAACAAGTGGTTTGCCAAATATGTTATTCTATAAAATATATGAGCGTAAAATGCATACATATAAATGTGAAATTATAATTAAAAGATCAACAAACTAAACTTAATAACAAAATATTGTTAAAAGCCAGACCTATAAAAATTATTTTTTAAAGAAGAGAAAATATAAAAAGAGAGGTTCTATAGAAATTAACCTGATAGGATGTTCTGTTATCTCTCTATATAAAAGCCTAAGCGGTCATTAAGTTGGAACTACCAGAATGACTGGTCACTAGGATGTGCCCTGATCTCCAGGGGGCAGATACTCAATGCAGGAGCTTCCCCCTGGTGGTCAGTGTGCTTCCACAGGGGGAGCACCACTCGGCTAGAAGCCAGGCTTAAGGCTGGTGAGCGCAGCTGCCATGGCAGGAGCTTCTCCCATCTCTACCGCAGCATTACTGAGTGGTGGCAGCAGGTACAGTGGGCTGGGATGAGTGTTAAGTGGTGTGGCACTCAAGCCTGATTCAGGCTCCTCCCTGGCTGCCTGCTACTTGGCACACTGCTACATCCCCCAAGAGGTCCAGGACTGCAAGAGGAATGTCCGACTGCTGGCTTAGGTGATCAGGCTAAGGCTGGCAGTTGGACATCCCCTGAGGAGTCCCAGATCCTATGGTGATCAGGCTAAGGCTGGCAGTTGGACATCCCCTGAGGAGTCCCAGACTGTGAGAGGGCGCGGGCCGGGCTGTCGGATTTATTCCGGCCCCCATCCCTACTGCATACAGTCCATGTACTGGGCCTCTAGTAAATTCCTAATTGGACAGGTCATGCTGGTTAGTCACATGGCAGGCATGTAACTTCATTAGTAAAAAAGTTTATCTTTGCCTTAATAAGCCCTGTCCACTGTTTTATGAATCTAGGTTACCACATCTTTGAAATGCCTGTTTTCTGAAATCATAGAAATAAAACCACCCTCGAGAGAACATATAATCTCATTAAATAGCCTCTCCTCACTTTACCCACCTTACTTACTTTCCCTCCTTAATTTCAAATGCATAGAAGAAACTGCAAACTGCTATTCAGAAAAGCATTTTTCTCAGTCCGAGAGCTTGCTTCCAGGCATATCCTCTGCTTGGCTCAAATGAATTTTTAAAAATCATTTTATTGATTTTTTACAGAGTGGAAGGGAGAGGGATAGAGAGTTAGAAAGATCAATGAGAGATGAGAAACATTGATCAGCTATCTCCTGCATACCCCCTACTAGGGATGTACCCGCAACCAAGGTGCATGCCCTTGACCAGAATCAAACCTTGGACCCCTCAGTCTGCAGGCTGATGCTCTATCCACTGAGCCAAACCAGTTAGGCCTCAAATAAATTTTTTATAAAAATTCTTTACAGGTTTGGATATGGCAAACAACAACAGACCACCTGATCACAAGTAGTAAAGATTATGAATATTATTTCTGAAGATAGAATCACTAACCAGCTCTGCATAGCTAAAGAGTAAGTCAGCTTGTTGGTACCAATAGAAATTTTTCTTTTACTCATGTAATAATTTCCCTTCCTTTCCTCAAAAAAACCCATACCCTTATCTTCACCTCAATTGGGACACAGTATGGGTTTCTGCCCAAACCTGTGGACCCAAATTGTAATTCTTTTGGATCCCAAATAAATGCTTTTGCCTCTTTATTTTGGCTTTTCATTTTTGTTAACATGTTCTACCTTACTTGACAGCATATTTGTCTATCAGATAATGTAAATCAACACAGGTAAAACTGCCATCACAAAGTCTGGTTGGCAAATATCTGGTCACAGAAATACACCAACATTCATTTTTGCTTTGGGAAGAACCTTTATAATTTGCCTACTTGAACAGTGTAGTAATATCTGATAAGTCAGTTCAAGATTTAGCCTTTTTGCTTCAGGAGGAATCTTTGTATTTTGCCTTCTTGAATAAGTATACTAGTATCTGAGAAGTCAGTTAAAAATTTAGCCCTCAAAGATTCCTATCTTTAGAGAAAAGAGCAAAACTTTCAGATAGGATTTCAAAAGTGATTTTTATATGAATACACAGCTTACTAAGAAAATAACTTTATTTTAGCAAATTGGGCTGAGAAAGGCAGCTGAGTACACTGTACTTCAAATGATGCCTTTCAAATCTTAAGGAAGTCTGTTTTATCAGTCCTGAAGTATTTTGAACAAAATGTGAGATGTAGGAAATAATTCCCTCTGTGAATGAGTTCCTAAAAACTATAATTATTCTCCACTAAGTTGGAACACCCACAATTTACTCTCTGAGGTAATTTCCTTGGTCTTCTCTATTACAGTAGGCATAATAAGTCAGCTTTCTGTCTTTTCCCAGCAAACTATACATAAGAAAATGAGCATTGAGTTTTGGAGTCTTCTTAGATCTCAGCTTCCTTATTTATTTCTGTGTGATAGTGACAAATCACTTAGTGTAGTCCTTTATTCCCAAAACATCTCTGTACATCTTGCACAATTTAAGGTTAGAGATAATCTAGATATTGCCAAAGGTAGATGCCTAGACTGCAATACACTATTCGGTTCTTAAAGCCAAGTCCTAGAATAGGCATAGGTGAAAAGGAGAGCTTCTCAGAGAATTCTGAATGCCTTAACACAGTGCATCAATATTAATAAGAATTCTGATTCTCATTAGAGGGAAAACAATTTTGCAAATATTTGTTTGATTTATAAAGTTTCCTCAGGGATCTGTGAATTTTAATAGAATGTAAATCCATGAGAAATGAATCATTGTTTGTTCACAAATAGAACCCAGATGCCAACACTGTCTAGCATATAGTTGGTATTAAATTAAGAATTCTTGAGTGAATGAATAGATTTTTAAAAATAAAATCTTCTTAATAAATAAAAACAAATAAAATAAAAAGAAACTCCCTGTAATAGGAGGCTGTTAGACAATATGCATTTTGAGAAGATAAACCCAGGCCTTTACTATTATAGACAGAATTTTAGGTCTCTATGAGCCAAATTTGGCTAGTGATAAAACTATATTTATCTCTGGAGACCTTACACCCCATGTTTACTTAGGATGAAGTAAACACTAACAAACATTATAAATCTGAGTAAGACCTTGATATACACAAGAGGCAATAAGGAAAATATTCATTAGTGAGTTGATAATTATAATAAAGCCAGAAAGCTTAATGAAAGGAGACTCAAATATGCCTCTGTGTCTCCAAATACAGTAATATCCCAAGTTATGCTGTTAGGATGATTCTTAAAAAGAACCACATAGTTTTTAGATAGAGTTAGTTATCTTAGCCTCTAGAATAAACATCATTCTTAGTTACTCAATGTAAGCCCCTACAACAGAAGGTAGATTAACAAGAGAAGATCATACCAATTTATTTATTTAATGTAAATTTCATGTGCTATTTGAGCCTTCATAAGAAAATGAAGACCTATGCCAGAGGCTGGCAGGGTGTGGCCACATACATTGGGTTAGTGCTGTTAGGTCTCTGAGCACTAGCCCCAATTTACCGTCGCTCTTTCTTCCAGGGATCCTTGAATAGTACAACCAGATCTTTGAAGAGAGGAAGTTCATAAAGCCAATGACTAATCTGTCCAATAAATATTTAGCAGGACTTGATTTTACACCTGGAGATGTGTCAGCTCTGAGTGTATAAATGTGCAGATAATCATGAATATGTAACAGAAAAAGGCATTGAACAGTGGGAATCATCAATTTTGCACAGGTAGCTTTGGGAGATGTTGTTTACTGTAGTCTCCCTTGAAATTGGGATAAAACAACAAACAAAATGAGTTTGGTGCTTTGGAAAGTATAAAAGCTGCTAGAGAACTTCATTCTCCTCTGTCAGGAGAAGTAAGTGAAATTAATGAAGCTCTTGCAGAAAATCCAGGACTTGTCAACAAAGCTTGTTATGAAGATGGTTGACTGATCATGATGACATCGTGTCACACTTTAGAACTAGATGAACTAATGAAACATATGAGAAATACATAAAATATACTGAGGAGTGAAAATGGAAACCCCCTAAATAAAGCAGCATGAAACAACAACAAAAAGAAAACAGAGACCTAAAAAAGAGGTTGAACTTCAGTGTTTTCATGTTGATTGAATATGGAAAGCTGTGGAAAACGTGATAGAATACAGAGTGTGAGTTAAGTGTCTTACACTGGGAGACACTTATCAAAGCCTGTGTGTTCAGATCTCATATTCCCTGTATCCAGAAATAAGATGCTCCTTTCCTTCAGGGATAGAGGTCCCCTCTCACACTAGGGGCTTAGGACTTGCTTCAGAGGAAGGCCAGAAAGTCATTCTTACACCTGCAGTTTCTCAAATTCCTTTACCTTAAATTACTCAATATGAGAAGGTAGCATGTCCTGAATCTTCTCACCTACAATAACTAAATAGACACTATTCTGGATATTTACACACACACACACACACACACACAATAGGATATGTATTCCTATCTATTCTAATTTTTCATAAGTCAGTGATGAAATAACCTACACTTGACTTAGAAATTATGTAAATTTAGAGAAGGCAATTTAATAATTTGACTTTTCTGTTATGAAATGGCTTGCTTTTATTCCAAGATACTGGCCAATTGCTTTGAAACTGCTTTGGATCTCAGCTAAAAGAATAACTTCAAAGAGAAACTTCTAACAGTGAGAGGGATAAAAAGCATTGAACATCTAAATACCAAAGAATCTCAAATGTAGTTTTAGTACTTAGACTTTTTTTTTTCTAAACAAGTTACCTTATTTAGATCCTGTTAAAATAGCAGCATTGTCTGCTGCAGCTTGGGAATGAGACAATACACTGATGGATGACTGTACCTTTAAGGCCCACATCCTAATTCAAGTCATTTTGTTTTCTGTGTCCAAAGCACATTTTTTAAAAATAAAAGATTTAAAATCAAATTTACAAAGGATGTCTTTCAGACATCAGAGAAACATTTTATCCTGTAGGTAGTCAGAGTTATCCAATATACCTTAAGAACTACTATATAGAAAATTGCATCAAAATCTTTATTTCTTTTTTTTAAATATATTTTATTGATTTTTTACAGAGAGGAATTAAGAGGGATAGAGAGCTAGAAACACTGATGAGAGAGAAACATGGATCAGCTGCCTCCTGCATACCCCCTACTGGGAGGTGCCCGCAACCAAGGTATGTGCCCTTGACTGGAATCAAATCTGGGATCCTTCAGTCTCCATCCACTGAGCCAAACTGGTTTTGGCAAAATTTTAATTTCTTTAATGTTATTAATAATAGCATGAGTTTCCAGCTTTAAAAAGATAAAGGTAGAAAGAACATAAATTTCTTAAGATGAAAAAAAAATCACAATTTTGAATCATGCAAGTTGGAAAATTTGACATGTTGAATTTTAAAAAGATGAATAAAAAGAATTGCAGCTAAGCAAAGCTATCTCAGAGAAGGCAGATATTTGCATGTGGCCTTACATAGTCAGCCTTTAGAAGTTTTGTCTTTGGTCCCAAAATATTAAATAGGTATGTACTGGAGAGGAATAAAATGGTGGTGTGGCTTAGCACAAGAAGAAAAAGGATACAGGATTCTCCTTATCTGTCAACTCAGTATGAAATAATAGGATGATGTATTCCTCTCTCTCCACCCTCAAGATAAGGCCAGTTCAAACATAAGCAAGTTTAACAGATTTAGAATATTCATAATGAGGCACATGTTAATTTTATCTCACCTCTCCTCTAATCAGATCAAACACTGAACACTGGATTCCTTTCTGAAGCTCTCACCTTGGTGAAAATCACCAAAGTGGAGTTAAGACCAGAGCACCCAAAGCAACTGAAGGATGTGTATACTAAGTCATTAGAGAAATGGCTGAAAGAACTGAGGAAGAGGAAGAGAAGATAACAGATGTTTGACTGCCCATTTCTTTGCTAAAACTTGGCATTAGGCTTACTATAAATCAAGCTAGAGTGAAAAACTTCAGCTAGTTGTAACAGAGAAGTAGAATTTGCCTTGATGTAAGAAATAATTTTAAAGTAATGAGAATTGTTCAATGATGAAACAGTTCAGCACTGGCAATGATTTCCTGGTAACTGGAAAATGTTAGGTTAAGGTTAGGAAGAACAATTGGATGAGATTCTGCAGAGCAGTGTTCCTTAATGTGTCCAAAAATCACCTGGGATCTTGTTAAGATGCACATCCTGATTGCACCATAGTAGAGAAAGGAAGAGATCGATTTGCATTTCTAAAAAGCCCTATTTTGTGATAATATTGCTTATCAATGGATCGTGCTTAGAATAGTGTTATAGAGGGATTGCAAGGACTCCTTGAAATTGTACTATATCCCAATAGGCATGCCATGACCACTTAAATATCTCAGCTTGGAAATTTTCTCCTCCATCCCACTTTGGTAATAGAAAAAGATAAAAATATTTCAAGTAATATTCAAGAAGAGCAAGCGAGATTACATTGCCTAATGGGAGAAAAATCTTCAATGCATTATGTGTTACCGCATGCATTACATTACTTTTGCCTTCTCTATTGAAGTTCTGAAACCAAAACCTATTCATATGATATTTAGTTGTGCTTTTTAGAAAATCCTCACATTTTGTATCACTGTTCCTTGATTTTCATTAATATTGTTGGAAGAGAAAGTGTTTACTAAGATATTTACATCAAGATCATGCTTAACTGATATGGATTTCCACAAATTTCATGGGATGATTTGTTAGCCTAAAAACAAAAGGCCAAAGTGAGAGACAAGTGTTTGTTGGAGATTAAAAAAAAGAAGAAGAAGAAGTGAAATTCTGGGAAGCACAGATTCAAACAGAAAACCATATAGTGTATCCATTAGGAGGTGAAAGCAAAGGGTATTTATGAGAAAAAAAGAAGTGGGAAATTATATGAAAGAAGGAAGGAGATTCTACAGAAGCAATAACCCAAATATTTTTTAGCTGGGTATGATTGTGTTCATTCTAAAAATGCCTTTGATTTTTTAGTCCTGAAATCATATTAGTTTTCTTTTTAAACCAGTTTAAATACTCCATAGGTTTGAGAAGGAAGTTTTGCAAGATATTTCTAAGATATAATACTGGGCAACTTTCCTGTCTCACTCTGAAACTTCAAATTATATTAAACAAAAATTCATTATTTCTATAGTTCTAGTTTCAACTCATATTTCACTTTTTTAATATTCAAACTAATAACTCTAGTCATTTTTGACTAGAACAAACTATTCAGTACTAATAAGTTCCAACAAGCTGAAGTGGTAGGATAAGAAAAATTAGAAAGGTTCTAATTTTTTAACAGAAATCCCCAAGATAGATACTAATTAAGGAAAAGCCAGGGAGAAAATATAATTGGCCTGTTTTAGATTGCAAGGCATATTATGATTATTTCAATTTGGAGCAAGGAACTCTTCTCCCTGCTTTGACATAGAAATCTTTTTCTAGTTTATCAGGTGAAATAGAGGCTATTTGACTTAGAAGAATTTAGGTTGACAGACTTGATTCACCCTATGTGGGGAAAATAAAATAATATATCCTTTGGGTTCAGGTGTCAATCAATGGAAAATAAGTAATTCTTATATAGGAATAGGTTCTTCTTAATTCATCTATCTTTCTGCCTGCTTCAGGATGAGACTGTCACAAACATACTTTAGAAGAGCAATTTTGATACAGATTTATGTCTCCAAAGCTCAAGTTGATTGTCAAAAACCACTTCTGTGGAAATTTAGCTTTATGAAATATAGTAAAACAAATTTCTTAAAAATTCATAGGGGAAAATAAAATTTTGGATGCTTTAAGTCACAGGGAAATATATAAAATTGTCCTGCTATTTATGTACTGTGTGTGTGTGTAAGAAAGAGTGAGAGAGGGAGAGAGAGCGAGAGCTAGAGAGAGAGAGAGAGAGAGAGAGAGAGAGAGAGAGAGAATGTATTTGAGTTAAAGTCATCTAGTTTTCTTATTTGCAAAGTGATCTTTAAGTTCTCTTACAGGGCTGAAGTTTATGATCCTCATATACTAACTGAAGAAATCCTATGAAAATTCACTAAGGTGATGCAAATCATACAGTCCCTGACTGAAAGTTTTGAAGAAACTTTCAAAATGAGTAAGTTTTTTTTTTCCCTGCCATGGTCCCTGGTTGTGTTATCTTCTTATGGCTTTTATTATGTCTATAGTTGAGAGGGTCAAGGTTTCAGTGTTTCTTACTCAGTGGCATTGTCAAAATCCAAATATAGTTTAGGGTTAACTGGCACACATTAAAAAAAAATAGAGAGTTGACAGTAGGTAGATAGACAAATAGATAGTTAACAAAAATTGGTATTAATTTTAGAAATGTATGTGTATATAGACAAACTATGTGAGGAATTATGTGTTAATCTAAAAATTATATATGTATGTGTACAATTTTAAAAGATCAGTGATTTCTAGAGTAACTAAAAACAAAGAATTTTGAAACTGCCTTAGATATAAATATATTAATTGGAAAATAATCCAAATACTGAAAATATTGTTATAAGTGATTGTAGGCTCTCATTCTACACTCTGTGTCTGTACCTGTTCCTTATATTGTACTTTCCAAAACTTATACCCTAGTTTTTATAGTAGCATAATTATTATTGATACTGGTTCTTCTAAAATTTATTTTCCTTAGTAATTTCACTAAAACCAACAACATATTAGTATGTGATAAGGAACAATGAATAAATAGCCCTGCTAAGCCAGCATCTCATCAGCAATAGGATATTGTTTTTCTCAAAGACTTATGTACCAACATAATTGAGGCTCATTGGAAAACAAATAACTGCCAGCACAGAGTGTGAAAAGACAGTTTGTTTAACTTGTGAAATGGCATATTTTCTGCAAAATAGAGATATGCTTATATACACAGTATTTATACAAACATTCTCATTTAAATGCATATCAGGTTAAAGGAGAGGGGGAAGAGAGAGACAGAGAGGTATGTGTGTGTGTGTGTGTTTCTTAACCAGTCAAATTGGTTATATACATTTATATTGCCAAATAACACAGAGGGTAACATGATTATATGATGGATGTGAAAAACAATAAATTTAATGCCGTATTATATGTTTACTATGCCTGAGGTACACTTCTAAGTGTACTACATTCCATTATTCATTTAATTCTCACCACAATCCTATTAGATGAGTTTTAATATCATCCTTAAAGGAAAGGTAAGAAAGCTGAAGTTCAAAGAAATAGAATTAAACCCACGCAGAATCAGACAGTTCATATTGATGGAAGCCAGTTCATTCTGGCTTCAGAGTTGCCTCTATTCATCTTTATATTGCACTCCTACATAGAAATAGAAATTAAACCCAGTTTTTTTTTTTTTAAGACAGTTAACACCATTCTGTCTCATCTCCACAAGGCTGCGGAAGGTTGGAAGTTGAGAATTTGGCAATACTACTGCATTTCTACCCTACAATAGAGAGGATTGGTAAAACACTCTCTGGCTTATGCCTGAGTTGTGTTGCTGAATTTGGAAATTTAAAAACGGCAAATGCATAAATCAGGAGAATTTTAGTAGAAACCAACATAAGGTAACTGAAACAAACTAGAGAATATCTCTAAAAGATACTGAGATTTCTATGGAAGTGGGTAAAGGAACCTGGGAAGAATGCTAAATTAGTCTATTTATTTTAAAACATTCTTCTCCAGTGTCTGCATCTCTCTCTAACAACTCAGTATCAGTTATAGGTCTCATTCCTTTGGCCTACAGACTTCTCTGAGCCATAAGACAGAAATATAGTTCTTTCTAGGGCCTACATTTGCACATACAGCAAGGGTGACTCAGTAGTTTTTGTCCTAATGCTAATCTCCCAGCACAGATTCTTAAATTAATATATAATATTTAGTATCTGATGATAGCACCAAGAGTTACTTGGTTAATCAAAACAGAAATCCAACTAAATTGAGAATTCATAACTCCCTTGGAATATTATAAAGAACAGTATCCAATGGCTTAAGGAGATCAGAATTTTAGAATAAAAATACTGTTAGACTGAACTATCATCTGTCTATGTCAACTAGGACACACAACTTTGAAAAATATTTTCATATGGGAACAATGACAACAAAGATTTCAAGAGCTCATTAGTGGAGTTTTTTTCTACAGAAAAGAAATTTAAGCTCCTAGCAAGTCAAGTAACCACCAAATTTTGGAATTATCACATTTTCAAATGTCAAAGAGGTAGCACTGCACAAATGTCTACAAGGGTTATATCCTCTAGTTGGATTGCTCCCTTTATCATTAAGTAGGGTCATTCTTCATCTCTTAAAGATATTAACCTTTTTTTTAAATCCTATACCCAAGGTTATTTTGTATTGATTTTGAAAGAGAGAGAGAAAGAGAGAGAAATAACTATGTGAGAAAGAAACATTGATCAGTTGCCTCCTGTACATGCTTGGAATGAGAATTGAATCTTCAGTTTAAGTATATGCCCTGACCAGGAATCAATCCTGCCAACTTTTGGTGCACTGGATGGTGCTCCAACCAAATGAGCCACCCAGCCAGGCCAATAGCCTTTGTTTTAAAGTCTATTTTGCCATATATAAATATTGCAATACCAGGCTTTTCCCCTTACTTTGCATGAAATATCTTTTCCATCTTTTTACTTTATGTCTATGTATAACTATTGTTAAACACACACACACACACACACACACACACACAGAGAGAGAGAGAGAGAGAGAGAGAGAGAGAGAGAGAGAGAGAGAGAGAAAGAGAGAGGGAGAGGCGTGGTTTTCTTAGAATAATCACTACTTAATTTCTTCTGAAAATATATATATATAACACTAATGTGAGAATAGACCAAATAGTGGAACAACCAAACAACTGAACAACCAGTTTCTATGATGTTCAGTGACCACCAGGGGCATGTGCTGAACAGGGTGGGCATTGGCAGCAAGCAGCAAAGTGCAGAACATGGCAGGCACTGGCCATGGTGGGATGGTTAAGCAGGTGAGCAGGGATGCCAGACCAAGAGAGGTGCTGGTCACTGTCATCAGGTTGAGCCTCTGAAAATTCTTTGCTTCTGCATGCCATAGTCCTGTGGGCACTTGCACCTGCTGCCAACACCAGAGCTGCTCACACCTCCTGCTAGTGCCAGCCCTGCTCGCACCTGCAGATGGCACCAGAGCCACAGCTCACACTTGCTGCCAGGTGCCCAGTCGCCCCTGAGGGCTTCTCCACCTCCCCTGCTCCCACTGCTGGTACCAGCGCCAATTGCTCCATACCATCAGTGGGTGAGAGCAGAGCCAGCACCATCTGCCCTTGGGAGCAGCAGCAGTGGCAGCAGGGCTTCTAGCAGACAGGGGACAGGGTAGCTGTGGTGGGAAGGGTAGGGCAAGAGTGTGGAGGATGGGCCAAGACTCACCCCTGTGCCAATTGCAGCATCATGGCCCACAGTTCCTTTCAAGGTGCACAAATTCATGCACTGGACCCTTAGTTTTACAATAAAATGTTTACATAGAAGGTTATGTTTGGTCAGAATGTTTTTTACTTTGTATAGTATGACATGATATTTTTCCCCTCTAATGATATAAGCAATTTTTCTGAATTATTTATTAATAGGTGTACTGTTTCTTCATTATATACTAAAATGCTATTTAATATATGTGTGGATTATTATTTCCTGGGATCCACACTATTTGCATTCTTCATTTGCTTGCTTTGTTTATTTCTACCCAACACAATCTTTCTGTCATTTACATACCAGGCTCCACTGGAGTGGAGTAGTGAATAAAATAGGCAAAATAGTGACCTCCTGGAGTTAACATTATTATAGAAAGACATACACAATAAAAATGATGAATTAAAAAGATGGTGATTTAAGCTTCAGATAATAATTAACCAAGTAAGAATTGGAGTGGAATAAATTATTACTTTAAAAAAATAATAGACAACACCTTAATCACTAAAAGAAGTATATTGTAGTATATATAATAAAGGTGAGGAGGGAACCAGGTGTATATATGGGGGGGAAATTACCAATACATAGAAGAGCAAGGAGATAAGACTTGAGGCAAGAATGTACTTACTCACCAAAACCGGTTTGGATCAGTGGATAGAGCATCAGCCTGTGGACTAAGGGGTCCCAGGTTCGATTCCAGTCAAGGGTATGTACTTTGGTTGTGGGCACATTCCCAGTGGGTTGTGTGCAAGAGGCAGCTGATCAATGTTTCTCTCTCATCTATGTTTCTAACTCTGTCCCTCTTCCTCCCTCTCTGTAAAAAATCAATATAATATATTTAAAAAACAAAGAATATACTTACTGTGTTTTTTTAAAAAAATTATCCAGATGGATAGTACAGAGGCAGAAGACTGAGACACTATTTGGTAGACAATTTTACCAACTTTCAGTTTTACTTTGAGAGAAAGAGGAAGCCAGTGAAAGATGTTTGAATAGAATAAAGATAACTGAATTTATGAATTAGAAGAATATTTTGATGTCTATGCTGGATAATACAGAGGTGGAATGCAAAAATAGGTAAGGGAAGAAAATTTAGGAAGCTATTACAGTAACCTAGGCATGGAAGTGATGAAAAAAATGACAAATAATATATATTGAGTGGCCAGATTATTAGGATCTCTGATGCATAATAATCTGGCCACTCAGTGTATATCCTATATAATTAAAGGCTAATGTGTAAATTGTCTCCTCAGCCATGAGTTCGACCAGCAGGCAGGCCAGCCAACCGCCCATGTCCCCTCCATCTGACTAGGCTGGATGGACCCCTTGCATGCACAAAACTCATGCATAGGGGAAGAGGGCTGGTGTGTGTCCCTCAGCCTACCCTGCACCTTCTCCAATCTGGGACAGCTTAAGGGATGTTTGATTGCTCATTTAGGCCTGATACCATCCCTTTCACAGTCCAGGACTGCTGGCTCCCAACTGTTCACATGCCTGCCTGCCTGATTGCCCCTAACTGCTTCTGCTTGCAAGCCTGATCACCCATTAACTACTCCCCTGCCATCCTGATCAACACCTAAGTGATCCCCTGCCAGCCTGATTGTCCCTAATTTCCCTCCCCTACTGGCCTGGTGCCCCCAACTGCCACCCCAACTGCCCTTCCCTGCTGGCCTGGTTGCCCCCAACTTCCCTCCCTTGCAGCCCTGGTCACCCCCAACTGCCCTCCCCTGGTGACCATCTCGTGGCGGCCATCTTGTGTCCACATGGGGGTGGCCATCTTATATGTTGGAGTGACAGTCAATTTGCATATTACCTCTTTTTTTAGAAAGGATATACACTGTGGCCAGATTATTATGCATTCAGAAATCATAATAATCTGGCCACTCAGTGTATATTTTAAAGGTAAAAGTAAATGTATTTTCTGATAAGTCAAAAATTGGTTTGATTGAGAATGACAAGTAAAGATGACTAGAAGGTTTGGGCCTGAGATTTAGAAACATTTGCATTTTGCATCTGTTTCTCCGAAATGGGTAATTATAAGATTTATTACATCTACTAGTAGATATATAAGTGTTGATTGTATAGATATACTTGCAGTTTCATGGGAAAATATTGTCATTTTTGTTTATATTTGAAAATTATTCTGGCAGTTCTTGGCTCTTTAATCTTGCAAAAGAGTTTTTATATTAGCTTATTATAATCTTTGAAAATTATGTTATTGGGTCGGCAACTACGTAATTGCGGATTTTTTAAAGAAAATCAAAGACAATTTTTTCATGGAACTAAATAACTTTATTCTATAATGTATTGCCCATTTTGATCAATGACCTTTTGCCATATTTCAGGCAGCATCATAATCCCACGTTCAAAAAACTTCTGGTTTTTATTAGCAAAAAACTGAATCAGGTACGATTTGACATCATCATCATTATTGAAATTTTTACCATTCAAGGAGTTTTGTAAAGATCGAAACAAAAAGTAATCAGATGGTGCAAGGTCAGGACTATATGGTGGATGTGGCAAAACATCCCAACCAAGCTCCATTAATTTTTGCCGAGTGACCAAAGATGTGTGTGGCCTTGCATTGTCATGATGGAATACAACACCTTTTCGATTTGTCAATTGGGGCCGCTTTTCTTCAACTGCATTGTTTAATTTCATTAGTTGTTCAATGTAGACATCAGAATTGATCATTCGGTTGGGTGGTAAGAGTTCAAAGTAGACAATTCCTTTGTAATCCCACCAAACTGATAACAAAACCTTCTTTTGATGAATATCAGCTTTTGATGTTGTTTGAGTTGGTTCACCTGGCCTGCTCCACGATCTTTTCCGCTTGATATTGTTGTAAACAACCCATTTTTCATCGCCAGTTATCAGTCGTTTTAAAAATGGATCATTTTCATTACGTTTCTTTAGCAAATTGCAGCTGCTAATGCGTTGCGTTAACTGTGATTCTTTCAGTTCGTGAGGAACCCATGTATCGAGTTTTTGAACATAGCCAAGTTGTTTTAAGTGATTTTCAATGCATGTATGTGATACATGAAGCTTCTCTGCAATCTCACGTGTTGTACTGTGACAGTCCGAATTGATTATTGCTTTGATTAGGGCGTCATCAACTTCAACTGGACGACCAGAGCGTTTTTCATCTTTGAGTGAAAAATCACCAGAACGAAATTTGGCAAACCAATTTTGACACTGCCGTTCTTTTAAGGCTTCGTCACCATAAACAGCACATAACTTTTTATGAGCTTGTGATGCGTTTTTCCCTTTGCGGAAATAAAAAAGCAAACTATGACGAAAATGTTCCTTTTGATTTTCCATTTTTCAACGAACGCCAAACGAAAACTACAAAACAGATCAAAAAACTTTTTTTACTGATTAACAGCTGAATAGCCAACTATCAAATAACAAAATGTGTTTTACATTTGTACTACGTCTGCAAACCTAAAAATTCAACTGAAGCCATATATGTGTGAAACCCGCAATTACTTAGTTGCCGACCCCAATATTTTGATTGTCATTAATTAAATATATCAAAAATTTTACACACCTAGAGAGTAAAATGCTAATTATTTACCTAGTAATACATTATTAATATAACAAATTTTATGTCTCTGTTATATAAACAGAGATCTAAGCTAAAATTAGTTTCAGATAATTTCCATTTTCTTTTACTTCTTTTAAAAATACTTTAAGTTAAAATGGATGTTCAAGAAATATATATAATTAGATATTTAACCAAGAAACTGGAAACTGTGACCTAAAGTATTTTAATCAAAAGAGAAGTAAATAGCTTCATGAATCTGATATAAAAAAAATTCTTTATTAATAAAATAATTAAAATTATGAGAATAAGCCATTTAAATGCTTTGAGTAGAGACTCAGAGAATAGATATAATTTGATGCAATGATCTTTTATACATAAATGTTCTCTGTGAACTACATAAATAATTTCTACTTGACAGACATAGTAACTAAGAATTATTCCACTTAATTGTTACAGTTGTAATTGGGTCAGATTTTTAGATGATTTTAAATAGAGAATATAACCGACTGGGATAGCTATAAGGTGAAGTAACAAAAGAACATCAATGAAAATATTTTAGTCTACTTCAAATGAGACTTACATTT
This sequence comes from Pipistrellus hanaki, assembly GCF_964339955.1. NCBI lineage: Eukaryota > Metazoa > Chordata > Mammalia > Chiroptera > Vespertilionidae > Pipistrellus > Pipistrellus hanaki. Next base: position 58,781,664 of record NC_140511.1, on the reverse strand, counting down.
TGAAAATTATACATAATTTCAGGGTAGAAATAATTTTAAAAACTCTTAAATCAATTAATAAATGCTACTTGTCTAATATTGATTTTAATTATTATATATATGCATATATATATAAATATAATTTATATATTCAGATTTTTATTGATCCCTTTGAAATTATTTTTAATAAAAATTAAACACCTAGTTGATTTTCAGTCCCAAGCAGGGAAAAATAAAAATTTACAATTAATTATTGTTCCAAGAGATTATCTCCAATATGTCCCATTGAATAAAAATTATGTTTCCAAATATTATTCCATTTACTAGTAAATAAAAGCAAATAAATTCTTTTCATAAATTACAATGAACCAAAAATTCTTTATACTTTATATAACAGAAGTACTTAGCGTAGTGAAATTTTAATTTTCTCAGAGGGATTTCCCATCCCCAAAATTCTTTTCTTATATACTTTTACTAAACAAGGTCAGTGAGTTACTTCAATTTCTCTGGCTCAGTGAATATTAAATGTAAAAAGGATTTTAGAGATTAACTAAATCCAGTTTCCTCCTTCAATCAGCCAGGAAAGCAAAGAAGGTCAAGAGTAGAGAAGTGACTTCTTGACGATACCGTAACTCATGCCAGCAAAGCCAGGTCGAGTCCCTGACTCCTAATATATCACTGACATATTACTTCTGGAAAAGTCACATTGCTTCTTAAATAAAAACTGTGTTACTAAAAAGTGCAAATCTCTATAAATTAAATAAAAACCATGAAAATGTATATGTAAGAAGCATGATAGAGGTAGACAATTATAGATACAAAAATACCTTTATAGATAAAACCAGGGATTAAATGTTCTGCTAGTCAGGGAGAATAGGCTTTAATTAAAGGGTGAGGCTTCTGAGAAAGAGTAACAGCACCCCAAGTCATTGCATTAACTGTATTTCTCCAGATCAGAAAAACTACATTAACCCTATTTCTAGCAAAGTCAATAAGTTCTCTCATTCTTTAGCCTTTGGATTGAGTTTAACTTGAAAGAATTAAACAACTGTGAATGGCCTGAAGGCAACTCCATTCATTACCAGTGTTTCAGAGACCTCTCAAAGATCTTGCCAAATCCTACTTCAGACCTGTCTCCAGAGAATAATAACTTTGAACTAACTACACTAACAGATTTCAGCAGACAGCACAGGGGGATAAGCTTAGCAAAAACATGTAGAGACCTTGAAGAATATAGAAGAGATTGGAGGGAAAGTGATCCGGCCAGTGGATAGTAAGCAAGTAGATTCCTGGACAAATGGAATAGGGAAACTGAGACAAGATATTCAAATAAGGCCAAACAATTTGAACAACTTATAGCCAGCTTGTGAATTACAAGACCTTATCTACCCTAACCAAGGATACTTAAGAAATCATGGTTCAATCCTCTCCTTCCTAATCAGAGAATAGACAGATTAAATCATCCTGGTTGGGGAAAAGAGAAAAAAAGAGACCTAATTATTGCCATCTGTGCCACTCAAACCCAAGGACAGATGAAATCAAGGAAACAAATAACAAAAATCCCATTAAAGCCAAACAGACCCAAGATAAAATATAACAGTAAAGCAAACCAAAGAGTAATTCCAAACTCCCCTATACACTCATTTTGATACCTTACCTTAGCGTATTATAAAAATAGAGGCCCAGTGCATGAAATCGTGTGAGAGTATGTCCCTAGGCCTTGCCTGCAATCAGGGCCATCTTCCCTGGTTTCAGGCAGCCAACCCCACCCCCTGCTGCCACCCACCCCAGTTCCACGTTTGCCAACAGCGCAATTGGAGCCTGTTGGCTGGTGGGAGGGTCCAAGAAGTCGGCTGTTCTAACCTACTCGCTGGCCCCACCCCTGCCACCAGTTTTGCCCTCTGTGTGGGGGGTGACCTGTGGGTCAGGGGCCTTGTTCTGGCGCCACCTGCATCCTCAGATACCAGCCCCAATGATTGGAGCCTGATAGCTGGGGAAAGGGACCAAAGGTGGTCAGTACACCTCATAGTGACTGGTTGAGCAGTCGTTCTGCCATTATGGCCCTTGGGCTTTTATTATATAGGATGCTTGGAAAGCTGATGAATATTCTGCTAAGACCCATCCCTAAGATTCTCTCCTATAGAAAGAAGGATAAAAAAAAAACCCTCAAGACAAAGATTCAGTTCCTCTAGAATACTCCCCTGCCCCTTCTAGGGCATGAATATTTTACTTCTTTCTAAACTAGTATAAGGGTCCCCAGGGGATTAGTGGACAGAGTCAGCTCATTCTGAGCTTACCCCCTTATCCTGTCTCCAAAGACCCCTTTTTCTCTGACTTCCTAGTGATCTAATAGCAGCCCCACCTTGGGTCCATTCTATCACCGTGACCTTCACTTCCCAGTGAGCTAACAGCAGCCTTACCTTGGCTCACCTCTTTCCTTTAATGTTTCTAGAGAGCCAAAGCAGAGCACCACCCAGGCTCCCTCCTTTTGCTTTTGCTACTCTATATCCTTCCTTTGTTTCACTGTCCTGAGCTTTAAAATATGTACTCTCAAAATCACCTGGACTCTTACCGTGAAATCTTTCCTATAGGAAGTCAAGAAGCCACAAACTTTAGTCCAGCCTGAAGCTGAATCACTATATTTACATTCTAAAACTTTGCTTTATCCAGAAGCAATTAAAAGCACATTTGATAGTGCATTACAGATGACAGATACTAGGGGTTTTGTTTGTTTGTTTCTTATAAATTGAAGGTCTATGGCAACCCTGCACTGAACAAGATTACCAGCTCCACTTTTCCAATATTATTTGTTCACTTTGTGTCACATATTGGTAGTTTTCACACACTTTTTCATTATCATTGCATCTGTAATGGTGATCCACATCAGTGGAGAAAGTAACTGCAGATGTGGAGATAGTAAGAGAAGTAGAATTCAAAGTGGACCCTGAAGATGTGAATGAATTGCACAGCGTCATGATAAAACTTTTAACAGATGAGGAGTTGAGTATTATGGATGAGCAAAGACAGTATTTTCCTGAGATGAAAACCACTGCTGCTGGAGATGCTATGAAAACTGTTGAAATGAGAACAAAAGGATTTAGAATAGCAGCTGCAGGGTTTGGGAGGATTGACTCCAATTTTAAAAGAAGTTCTACTGTGAGTAAAATGCTACCAAACTGCATCACATGCTACAGAGAAATAATTTGAGAAAAAGAGTCAATTGATGTGTCAGACTTTATGGTCTTATTTTAAGAAATCACCACACTCACTCCAACTTTGAGCCATCAGCCTGATCAGTCAGCAATTACTATATGGAAATAAGACTCATCACCAGCCAAATAAATAAATAAATAAATAAATAAATAAATAAATAAAACGGACTGGCTAAAGATCGAGATGATAGCATTTTTTAGTAATAAATTATTTTTTGTATTAAGGTATTTACCCTTTTAAACATTAGACCATTGCACACTTAACAGATTACAGTATAGTATAAATAACTTCTATATGCACTGGAACACCAAAAAATTGTGTAATATTCACTTTATTGTGATACTCAGTTTATTGTGGTGGTCTGGAACTAAACCACAATATCTCTAAGGTATGCCTGTAGTTTCTTTTTTATTTATTTATTTTTAAACGTATCTTTATTGTTGCAAGTATTACAGATGTCCTCCTTTTCCCCCATTGACCCCCTCTACCCACCCCACTCCTATCCTCCTACCAAGGCCTTATACTATAATCTGTGTTCATGGGTTATGCATATAGGCATATACATTCTTCGGTTTATCTCTTCCTGCCTTCCCTACCCCTCTTCCTTATGAGAGCTTATAGTTTATTTTCAAAAATACCTTCAGATTCACACTGTCAGAAGTGAAACAAAGAGTAACATTAGAGTAAACCTGCCACACCTGTCTTTGGCCACAGACTCTTAGTCTCCCTTTCACAGTAGGTGCTCTAAAGATGATTGGAAACTATCATAGTACAGGAATAGGGCACTGGGAGGTGACCGAGAAATGCATTCAAGAAATGGAAGACTGATATCACACCCACCAAACACTGACATCAAAGCTATAATTTAAAAATAAACTAAAAAATAAACACAGCAATCCACTACTAATACTGACGCTCCAGAAGATTCCCCAGGAATCTAGAAATGCTTCATTGTAGTGTTTTCATTCAACAGTGCATACTTTATTGAGTGGGTAAAGATTAATTTGTTACTACTTCCTTAGAGTTTTCCTGCCAATACTCCCCCAAACAATGAAGCAGGTGGACTGTCACTGCTTATTTACCTTCTAGAATGAAATTGCAACATGCTATCATTTCATTTTTCTTTCTAACATGATGTATCTCTACTCTTGTGAACTGTCCTAGGATTTTTGACGCAGAAAATTCTCTCGAGACAGGGAAGCAGTCATTCTAGGTGTATTTCACTTAGAGAAAATTTATTTTTTAAATCTGTTAAGACATGAGAAAAACTGAACTTGTCATCTTGTTTATTACTAGGTGCAATGGAGTTACCTTCAGTGTTTCTTTCAATTGTATTTTCTTCAATGAAAACTATCATCTCATAGGATTTTGAAAATCTACTGAAGAGGAAAAGACAGTGGAAAAAGTATCTTCAAATAAATATAGCTATCTAAGGCAGATTTTGAAATAGCACAGATATCCACATATGCTATAAAGTTACTTTAATTATTGATTTATTTTACTTTACTAATTACATTTATTGGAATGACATTGGTTAATAAGACTATAAAGGTTTCAAGTGTACAGTTCTATGACAGGTGATCTGTATATTGCATTGTGTGCCCACCATCTAAAGTCAAATCACCTTCCATCATCATATATATGGCTTTATCCTTTACTATCCCCCACCTACTTCCCTCTGGGAACCACCATACTGTTGTCTAGATCTATGAGTGTCAATTGTATACCAGACATGACTGAACTTTTCCACAATGATACACAGCCGTGACTCTCATCTAGAACTTTACGTGTATTTGCTATGCACTAATCATTTTGGAACACTGTTTAAAATATGTTAATTGTATTCAAAGCCTGTTTAGGGGTCATATAATGAGTGTTTACTGTTCAGTGTACATTAGTATTTAATGTTTAATATACTATTGTGTATCTGACATGTGTCATAATAAAAATATAGCCTAACACATTTTGTACAGATTTAATAACTATTTCCTGTTATATGGTCTCACCATTGCTTAATTGTGGACAAGGTTTTAATAAAATTTAAATGTAATATGTGAATACAATGAGGAAATTATAAATAGGCTTACACAGGATAGAGGTACTTATGTTAAACAAATGGATACCTGTGATTATGGTTAACATTTCCAATGACAACCTTTAAAATAATTAAATATTGTGCCTCAAACATTCATGATTTAAGACATGATATTTTTCAGATTACTTCAGTAAATAATTCAAAGATAATCACAGTGTAGCCATAACCATGAGTTGAGACAATGAAATTATATACATATATGCACAAATACATTATATAGAGATAATAGATTAAATGCAACATACATAAATTGTTATGTGTAATATAGAATTTTGAATATATATTTAAATTAATAACAAGATATTATAAGTTTTAAATAAGTGACAAGTGTGATGTTATTTTGGTTCTCCACCAGTCTAGTAGTGGGTATGTGCCTTTACTTTTTTCTTCACCCTGACTGTGATCAAATAACATTATACCTTTTTTTTTTTTTTTTTGCCTTCAATCACCTGTGTCAGGATGCATGACATTTTTAAAATTATTATTAATATATTTTTATTGATTTCAGAGAGGGAGAGATAAAAACATCAATGATGAGAATCACTGATCAGATGCCTTCTTCATGCCCCCTACCTGGGGATCAAGCCTGCAACCTGGGCATATGCCCTTAACTGGAATCGAACCTGTGACCACTCAGTCTGCTGGCCAATGCTCTATCCACTGAGCTAAACCAGCAAGGGCAGGAAGATTGCCTGACCTTTTTGATTTTCTGGAACAGAGTTCCTGGAGGACTAGGACTGTAGGATTGTCAGAGAAGTATTGGAACATTTTATAGTTGTTAAAACATGCATTATTTATTTTCAAAATTCTATTCATAAAATACTTTAAATTATATATATATATATATATATATATATATATATATATATATATATATATAATATTTGATAGTGTTTTTTAGTGGTTGAGTGTGGACTTTATTTCCAGATAATCTTGTTCAATTTTGGTTCTACATTTAAGACTTGCTTGTTCTGGAGAAAAGGAACTGCAGCATCCCCTAGGGCCTGGATCTCAGGATAAATTCATGTGATGTGTAGCAGCCAATCCCAGTGGGACCTGCTACTTAAGTTTAATAGTTCATCCAAGCCATCCTTCATCACAGATACATAGGAAATCTATATTTATTGTTATACTAGTGGCCCAGTGCATTAAATTCATACACTGGTGAGGGGGGAAGAGTCCCTTAGCCTGGCCTGCACTCTCTCCAATCTGGGACCCCTCGAAGGATGTCCTTCTGCCAGTTTACAGGGATTAGGCCTAAACTGACAGTCAGACATCCATCTCACAATACAGGACTGCTGGCTTCTAACCACTGACCTGCCTGCCTGATTGCCCCTAACCACTCTGCCTGTCGGCCTGCTCACCCCCAACTTCCTCCCTGCCTGCCTGCTCACTCCCAAATGCCCCCTCACCATCCTGATCTCCCCCAACTGCCCCCCATGCCAGTGTGCTTGCCCCCAACTGACCCCTGCTGACCTGCTCGGCCCACCTTTCTTCCCCACTGGATTGCTTTACCCCAACTGGCCCCCATGCTGGTCTACTCATGCCCAACTGCCCACCCCTGCGCTGGCCTGATCACCCACAACTGCCGTCCCATCCTGGCCTGACCACCCATAAGTGCCCTACCCTCTTGGCCTCTAACTGTCTCTACCTTGGCCCTGACAGCATGGCTTTGTCCAGAAGAATGTCCTGAAGGTCTCCTGGAAGGTCTACCAGTCTAATTAGCATATTACCATTTTATTAGTATAGAAAGAGGCTGGCTGTTGTGCCCTGTAGGGTGTTCCAGATCAGGGTGGGGATTCCCTTGGGGCATAAGGGGCCTGTGGTGGTTTGCACGCTGGCCATGCCCCCATGGGGTTGAGGGTCCCCACTAGGGGCATGGCCAGCCTGGGTTAGGGGCTGAGGGCTGTTTTCAAGTTTTTCACATGCCCTTTAGGGTGGGGGTTCCTGCTGGAGTGCCTCACCAGCCTGCGTGAGGAGCTGATGGCTATTTGCAGGCTGGCTATGCCCCACTGGGGACCCTCACCTCATGGGGGTGTGGCCAGCCTGAGTGAGGGGCTGAGGGCTGTCCCCCCCACTGGGGGACCCTCACCTCATGGGGGTGTGGGTTCTCAGAAAATCAGAAAAACACAGATATTTACATTATATTTCATAACAGTAGAAAAATTACAGTTATGAAGTAGCAACAAAAATAATTTTATTGTTGGGGGTCACCACAACATGAGAAACTGTATTAATGGGTCATGGGATTAGAAATATTGAGAACCACTACACATACATGTTTTTTGTAAGCCCTTTGGCTTCCTGGTGAACTTATAGTACTAAAGGGACAATTTGACTTTAAATAGTTCCTTAGAGATTTTACATGATTCTGTAACTCAGTATAACACTAAAGTAAAGAAAGATCAAGTAAAATTCTGATTCAGAGAACAGTTTTATGAAGATTTTATAAGCTTAAAATGTAATTTTCCACATTTTCTATTAAATATTTTTTACTTTTTTATTTTATTGTTTAAGGTATTACAAATAGTAGTACCTATGTCTTTTCCCATTGACCTCTGCCCCACTTCCCCTACCTCCCAGACACTTGCCCTAACCAAGCCCCCTCCCCCAGTGTCTTGTGTCCATTGTTATGCATCTATTTTTTCTTTAATCAATACTGGAACCACCCATGTATCAGTCAAGTGAGCATAGAACGGGACTTGTGAATAAAATGACACAGAGAGAGGGGATTGAGAAGCACAGAAGAGAGCGTTCTGATTTAGTTCAGGGGTCAGCAAAAAGATCTCACTAATTGGAATATTAATTGGTACAGACATGAATGAATGGAGATGGACCTTTCTGGCAAGAGGGCACAAGCAGAAGCAACTTTAAGCAATTGAGAAACGTCATTGATATAACCCCATGTGCAGAGGAGAGTTTTAGGACATTAGAAATGAGCTTGGACTTACAGAAAAGGACTCTTACAAGCAAAAGAATGAAACACCGTGATTTGTAATTTTTTTTTAGTTTTCATTTATTTATAAAAATATAGTTCTGCATCTTAACTCAGAGGCTTAATCCTTACATTAAAGATTTAGTTCTGCAGGTTAACTCAGAGACTAGAGACCTAAGTTACTTCATAAGAGTACTTTCTGATGTTGAAATGAAAGCCACTTTTGGAATACTTTCTCTCGTTCTTAAGATATGCAAAAATAACAGTTTTTCTAGTAAGTCCCTGCCTAGCTGCACTTTCTTATCTTCCTTCAAGACAAAGAAGGGCCTGAGGCCAACACTGTAATAAAGTCAAGAAATGGCCCAATTTTAGGTTCTGTAATGTTTTACCAGTTGGCCTAGTACACTGCCAAGCTCCATTTTATTAATTACATCATGAGAAGATGCAATTGCTACTTTATAATTTTCTGTCCAAACCTGATGGAAGCAAACTTTTAACTCCCAGAGTTTGCTTCCTTTTTTCATGATCAAGTCTATCTATAACACCCACTAGTCTCTTTCAAGAAAACATCCAGAAACTTCCATAACACCTGAAGTACAATAAATATCACATCCCAAACACTTCATACTGTGGGCAGAAATAAAATCACATTTCCTAACTACTTACAATGGCAAAGAAATAATGGAATCACATTTCAAAAAGAGGACATTGCCTAGGAGATTCCATCACATCCATCCTGCGTGGCAGATGATTATTGTTTTAATTAAAATAATAATAAGTACTAGCCACCTTCATTGTAGCCAATGATAGCATCATAATAAAAGAGGAAGGAGGCCATTTAATACTTGTGTTAGAGATTTCCAAGACCACCCCCAGGTCTGATAATTCATTAGGGGGATCCATAGGGCACAGCACATAGTTGTACTCATGACTATAGCTTACTATGATGAAAGGATATAAAGAAAAATCAGCAAAAAGGAAAGGGCACATAGGGCAAAGCTCTGAAGAGACCCAGGACAAGCTGACAACAGTCCTAAGGGTTCTCTGTTAATGGAGTCACACTGAATTTGCTTAATTCATCCATCAATGAACTAAGAAAACAAATGTGAAATGTCTACCAGTGAAACTCACTTGAGATGCAGTAACAGGGTTTATAAGGGGGTGTGCTGACATAGGAACCTTCAACTTGCCATGTAGTACAATCCCAGCCTCCCAGAAAGAAATCATATGCTCAGCTTAGAGGATACTGTCTGTACAAACTGTTTAGGCACAATGGGCCATTCTTACATGATTAAGAAATTGTGTAAACACTCTTAACAACCAAGTTTTCAGACACCAGGCAATGGCCAACTTTTGAAGCATATCTTTCTAAAGATAGTTGTTAATCTGCACTTGCTGGTCTGAAAATTTGGTGACAGTCTGGCAAGGTAGTTATATGCAACAGTTATGTTTGTGTGTGTATATATAAGTTATATTCACCCTTACCTCACCTCCTACCAATCAGCTCCCAACAAAACCCACACTACTAACTCATGGTGTCCTGTGATTTTTGCACTGTGTAACCTGCAACTTATATATCATCAGGGAATCCAGGCTTTTAAGCATTAGTTCCCCGTTTTCCTGTGTGATGCTACTTATAATAAAATAACCACTTTATTCCCATTGTGATTCTTGGTGTTTAATGCTTGGCTCTGGTAGCTCTGAGTAGACTAACTCTTTCTGTTTGCTAACTCTGTGTTCATTATTTGAACCTACATTTTTAATAAGCATCCCAGGCAATTCAGGAGCTCAGTGAAATTTAAATGCCAGTGCTTGATAACTATAAAATATAAATTTCTAAGAGGTACAGTGTGAAAACTTTCTGGATCTTTCTTTACCCTAAAACACTTCTGGCGTAGCACATTTCTTAAAACCACAGTCATGAGAAAGACACTTTAGTATCTGGTGCAGTGGGGGTTCCTTCATTAATGTGAGCATAGATAATTACGAGGATAAAATACTTCAATCATCCAAATAAGCATCCTTTATTAAATTGGAAAATTAAAGAAAATGACTGATGGCTGGATATCAGCAACAACATTATCTAATACCTTGACCTTTTGATAAAAACACCTTCAAATTTGTTTCCCTTGTGCTTCTCAAACATTATAAAAAATTAGCAAGAGAATGTTCACAAAATTTCCAGTATTTTTCAAGGAGAAAGAGATAAATTCAAAATAATTATAACTTGCAAGCATTATGCCTTATATCTTGTCAACCTACTATTGTTGAAGATGACTTTCCTGATGTGAGAACATAAGAGGATGCAGAATCTTGATAATCTTTTCTCTACTTCATTTCCATTGCAAATAGCACTTCCTTGCAACACTGAAAAAATACCCAGATGATTGGAAATGCTGAAATCAAGGAGAACTGGCTCTTTTTAAAAAATATATATTTTATTGATTTTTTAGAGAGAGGAAGAGAGAGGGATAGAGAGTTAGAAACATCAGTGAGAGAGAATCATCGATCAGCTGCCTCTTGCACACCCCCTACTGGGGATGTGCCCACAACCAAGGTACATGCCCTTGACCGAAATGGAACCCGGGACCCTTCAGTCCGCAGGCCAATGCTCTATCCACTGAGCCAAACCAGTTCCAGCATGACCCTTTTTATATAATGGTAAAAGACAACATGATCATACTAAAAAAAAAAAAAAAAAAAAAAAAAAAAAAAAAAAAAAAAAACTTGGCTGAAAGGTTACATCAAAGACATGAGGTAAATCTCATATCATGCTGCCCCCACCCATGACTGGGTTTCCTGAAACTTCTGACTCTCAGAATTTTGATCCTCCAGAAATTAAAGATAATAAAAAGATCAGTGATTATATATGGGTGGGGATGAGGGGTTGGGAGATGAATAGGTGGAGTACAAGGAAAGTTTAGGGTTATGAAATACTCTGATTGGTACCATAACGATTGGTACTTATTATTATACATTTTCTAAACCCATAGAATGTACAACATCAAAAGTCAATCATCATGTACACTATGGACTTTTGGTAATTATGATGTGTCATTGTAGGTTCATCAATTGTAACAAATATACCACTTTGCTGGGATGTTGATAGTTCATGTATGGGGCCAGGCAGTATACAAAGAATCTCTGTGCTATAATCTCAATTTTGCTGTGAACATAAAAGAGCTCAAAAAAAAAAGGTATCAGAAAACTGAGAACAAAATGTTTTCAAGTTGATAAAGAACATCCACAAATGAGCAAGCAAACAAACAAAAAGCCATAGCTAGCATCATATTTAAAAGTAAAGACTGAATGCTTATTCCTTGAGATTAGGGATAAGACAAGAGTATTCACACTTGTCATTTCAATTCAACAAAATATTGCAAGTTCTCGCCATCACAGTATATCAAGGTAAGTAAAAAAAAATTGAAAAAGTACAGTGTCCATTTTCAAAAGGCATGCTTATTTATGTAGAAAAATCCTAAGGTATCTACCAAAAAATAAAAATAAAAATAAAATAAATGAATTGATTTTTTCTGCAGGATAAAACCTATATGTATCAAGTTGTGTTCCTATAGACTAGCAATCAATATAAGGTCACTGACATTAAAACACAATATCCCAAATTAAAATACAATATTATTTATATCATCCAAAATAAAATTATTGTCAATCTAACAGTGGATGTATAAAACTTATATCCTGATAGCTATAAAATACTGATAAGAATAAATTAAAAATGAGACAGGCCGAGTCTCTCTTAAATGGATGGGAATGCTCTTCAATATTATTATTATTATTATTATTATTATTATTATTGACCTGGTGCACAAAATTTGTGCACAAGTATAGTCCCTAGGCCTGGCCTCTGATCAGGGCCATCTTCCCCAGCTGCCTGAAGCCAGCCCCGCCCCCTGCCACCACCCACCTGCTGTTGCCCCTCTGCCATTGGGTGATCAGTGCCTGATAGCCAGAGGAAAGGACTGAGAGGTCAGCTGTTCCAGCCTCCTCCTGGCCCTGCCCCCGCTGTGGGTGGCCAACAGGAGATCAGAGCCTGATGGCCAGGGAAAGGGACCAAAAGGTGGTCCATGCGCCTCATGGTGACAGGTTCAGCGGTCGTTCTGCCATTAGGGTCAATTTGCATATTTCCCTTTTATTATATAGGACAGAGGTCTGTGTGAAGGTGGGGACTGGCTGGCCTGCCCTGAAGGAGGCCCCAGATTGGGGTGGGGGTCCCTAATTGGGGGCAGGGCCTGCTGGGGCAAGGGGCCACAGGGTTTGCAGGCAGGCCTCACCCCCAATCATGACTGGGATCCCTGTTGGGGGATGGGGCTGGCTTGGGTGAGGGACCATTGGAAGTTTGCAGGCCAGCCATGCCCCCAATCAGGGTGGGAGTCCCCACTGGGGGAGGGAGGCCGTGGCCAGCCTGGGCAAGGGGCCATGGGAAATTTGCAGGCCAGCCATGCCCTTGGCTTTATCAGGAAGGACATCAGGAAGAAGTCTGATCTATCTGGTCTAATTAGCACATTATCCTTTGATTAGTATTTACACTTTTCTGAGAGAAGTTTAAAGTTTCTCTACAGGTACTCCAACAAAGAGTGTAACCCTGCACATGTGCAGTCCATAACAGCTCAGAGTGGAAACTGGGAGAGCAAAGAAATGTGGCCTGTACTTGGGTGAAGAAGGAAGCCCTATATAAGCCAGACCCAGGCAGCAGTTTGGGGAGCCATGTTCTTCATTAGTATGTTCACTGGATGCGTTAAGCTCTCTTTCTTCTTTCCTTCCACCTTATTTTCAGTAAACCCTTTCTTTTTAAATCTGTTTCACCTCCTCTCCATTTCCATATTGGCAGGTAGAGGGGGAGAGGGGATAAGAACACCTTCAGATAACAAGAAAGTCTATTTGGAGAATGTACAACATTATGGATTGAAAGGCTTAACACAATAAAAAATGCAAGTTCTCTCTAAATTGATTTATAGCTTTAACATTATTCCTGTCAAAATTTCATCAAAGTATTTGTAGAAATAATAAAACTTATTCCAAAATTCCTAAAAAAAGAGAAAGATCTGAAAATAGCTAAAATAATTTTCAAAAAAAATGTGGGAAGAAATACTCTTCCTAATGATATAATTAATATTGCATGGGAATTGGTTAAAGGATATGCATGGTTAAAGGAATAACGTACTCATATAGAACTATACAAATATACCCAATTAATCTTTACTAAAAATCTAACATCGAAAACAATCTTGTGGGCCTGAATGCATTTCAATTTCCTGATTTATCATTGATTTCCTTCTCATTTTATTCCAATAGGAACCAATAATATGAAACAAACAAAATATATACATATATATACACACATATATAAGATGTTATGTAATAAAGAAGAAAATAATATATAATAGTGCTAGCATTTTTTATAAATAAGACAGTTTTTAGTAGTTAGTTATTAGTTTTAATAGCACCTGTTTAAAGTAATGAATCAGTAATGAAGTGATTTATAACTTCCATATTACAACCAAAGGAATAACAAGAAAATTCCTTTTCCAAATAAATCATATTATTTCTCAGGATGAAACTCATATATTTGAAGCTCAACTTTTTTCTTTAACATATATCTTTCTTCTGATTGTCTTTCCCTCTTCAATCTTTGACACAAAACAGAGGACTTGTACAAGGAAGATACATCATCTTACAATTTTAATGTCAATTTATCGCAAGCTGGAGAGAGAGTCAACCTTGTAAGTTTGCTCATTAAACTCAGTGGCCAAAAGTTAAGAGGCTCAAACATAAAGATAAACAAACAGCAAAATTCATCTAATTTATGTCACATACAGATTTACTGTTTCCTTCCCTAAAATCAAGCTTTGTTTTGAAAATAGATAATAAGTGTTGCTAGTGAATTAAGGAAGCTGTTCTTTGGTGGGCAAGGCTGTCAACTTATTCCACATGAAACTCACTCCAAAAACCCTGAGCTACTGCATCTATTCCACATGTGTCAAACACAAGGCCCGCGGGCCAAATCCAGCCCGCCAGGCCTTGCAATGTGGCCCGCACCTCGCTGTCATCACTGCACTCCGCTGTCAGTTTATGACATTGTCAGTTTATGACTGTTCAGTAAACCATTCGGCCCGCGATTTAGGCTGGATTTTAGATTTTGGCCCCTTCTCTGATTGAGTTCGACACCCCTAATCTATTCTCTAACCCTGCATAGATACCCTGTTTTCCCGAAAATAAGACAGTGTCTTATATTAATTTTTGCTCCCAAAGATGCACTAGGTCTTATTTTCAGGGGATGTCTTATTTTTCCATGAAGAAGAATACGGTACACATTTATTGTTAAATGAAAATAAAGGAAATTTATTACCTGTATACGGTACGGTAGTATGGTAGTTGTCAACACAAACCAGACAAACTGTGAATCCTACAGTATTAAGAATTTACTCATTTATTCAATGACAATCATGTCATCATCTTATGGAACATCATCATAACAATCCAATTCCTGAATTTCCTGGTGAATTTCTTGTGACTTCATTTCTTTCAGAATCAGTGGACCAAATCTCTTATGTTTAGCAATTGCATTCTGAGACAGAGCCTAGTGGGGCCTTATTTTCGGGAGATGCCTTATATTTTACTCAGAAGGAAACCTGTAAGTAGGTCTTATTTTTGGAGGATGTTTTATTTTCAGTAAAACATGGTAACTTCAAGATTATCAGTGCAATTGAAGTTATTTTCATTAGAATTCCACACATGTAACAGACCCTGATGAGTGTTTCAGAAACTCCTACCCCATGACCATTCTACTTTGCACTCTGGAGTTTGTATGCTTTTTAAAAATAGCTATCCATATGTCTTTTCAATCCTATTATAGATTTTGGAGACTGTTTCATAAATATAGCATGAATTATATAAATATTTTGAATAAAAATGAGAGTGGGGGTAGACCTGAGAAATATTATATATTAATGTACTCTCAATATTTATTTTAGCTTCTCCTCTCACCTTCAAGCATCTTAGATTATCTTCCAGCAACTCTCTCCTGAATTGCTATATTAAACTCTCTAATTATCTTTAACTTCATAGTTCTCTAATTTATCTATGGTCAGCCTAAAAAAAGGTGTTCTCCTAAGTTAGAGATGCCATTACATTATGTAATACACAAAAAAATAAAATCAAAATATTATAAGTAAAAAATTACTGATTTCCTACCAAAAATGTATGACTTCCCATTTCCCTATAGGATAGTATCCAGACTTCATAACATACTCTGTCTACATTTAGAGCCCCTTTATCCAAGAACAAAACTGCTCTTAGTTCCCATCACTAAAATACAGTAAGTGCTGGAATCTCAGCATGTTACTTATTCTCCCATCCTGTTCTGCAAGCTCACATACCCAGGACTTTGCACAGGCTGTGTGTAATGTGAAATTTAAAGGACAAATCCCTAAGACTAATAACTCTCCCTGGCCCTGATTGTGCACCAGTGGCATCTCTCAGCTGGGCCTGCGCCCTCTTGCAATCTGGGAACCCTCAGGGGATGTCAGAGAGCTGGTTTAGGCTTCCCATAAGCATAAAAGGCAAACATGCAAATCTACTGAGCAGTGGAATGACCGGTCACTATGGTGCACACTGACCATCAGGGGGCAGACGCACAATGTAGGAGCTGCCCCCTGGTGATCAGTGTGCTACCACGGGGGAGTGCCACTCAGCCAGAAATTGGGCTTACGGCTGGCGAGCACAGAGGTGGTGGCGGGAGCCTCTCCCACCTCTGCGGCAGCACTAAGGATGTCCAACTGACAGCTTCAGTTAGACATCCCACAAGGGCTCCCAGACTGCAAAAGGGCAGAGGCCAGGCTGAAGGACCCCTCCCCCTACAAGTGCACACATTTCATGCACCAGGCCTCTAGTAACAATAATAACATGGGCTGTTTTCAGTCATTGAGATTGCATTTCTTAAGACTTGAGTAATGCAATGAATGCTTATGGTAGAAGGATAAATGCAATTACTTTTTTAATCCTTACCCGGTGACATTTTTTTTCTTTTCTTTTCTTTCTTTCTTTCTTTCTTTCTTTCTTTCTTTCTTTCTTTCTTTCTTTCTTTCTTTCTTTCTTTCTTTCTTTCCTTCCTTCCTTTCTTCCTTCCTTCTTTCCTTTCTTTCTTCCTTCCTTCCTTCCTTCCTTCCTTCCTTCCTTCCTTCCTTCCTTCCTTCCTTTCCTTCTTTCTTTCTTTCTTTCTTTCTTTCTTTCTTTCTTTCTTTCTTTCTTTCTTTCTTTCTTTCTTTTTTTTTTAAAGATATATTAAAGGGAGAAGAAGAAGAGACTGAGAGAAACAGTGATATAAGGAGATACATCAACTGGTTGCATACCACATGCCCCCGACCAATGCCAGGAGCCTGCAACCAAGGTAGGTGCCCTTGATTGGAATTGAACCTGGGACCTTTCATTCTGCAAGCTGATGTTCTATCCACTGAGCCAAACTGGCTAGGGCAAAATGTAAATTATTGAGTTGAGCATTATGATTATGCAAAATAAGCTGTTCATATAAAATTATGGAAATAAAAAAAGATGAAAGTGCTAAAATATTTATCTTCAAGAGGAAAAAAGTAAGAGTTGATGTTTCTTAGGTAGAAACCTCTACTATTTTATCATTTTTGCAAAAAACATTCTGAGTACCTGAGATGAAGTCATTTAAAATTGAGAAACGTTATGCTTCTAGAGAAAAACTTTCTGAAAACAGTAAAACAAAGCACAGCTCTGTGAATGCTGCTAAAAGAGACATGAGAGCCCAGCCAGTGTGGCTCAGTGGTTGAGCATCAACCTATGAACCAGGTCATGGTTTGATTCCTAGTCAGGGCACGTGCCTTGGTTGTTGGCTCCATTCCCAATGGGGGGTGTACAGGCAACTGATCAATGATTTTTCTCTCATCATTGATGTTTTTCTCTCTCCCTGTCCCTTCCTCTGTGAAATCAATAAAAAAATACATTTTTTAAAAAGATTCATAAAGAACTGGACTGAATTTATCACAGAAAATTTAAAAATTTGCATTTTGAAAAATGTCTACTCAGAAGTTTCTTCTTCATCACTCACCCAGATCTACAAGTTAATGAAAGTAAACTACTTTTAATGGAAATACTTTGTAATAATCATATGAGATGGAGAGGAAGGCAAGAGAAGAGACAGGAAGGAAAGAAGAGAGAGAAAGAAATACGAATATAAAGTATCAAATTCTTCTTCTTTCTGTTTTTTTATTTGATTTTTTCCTCTTTCTCTCTCTCCCTCTCCCCACTCTATCAGATGCACTATCTTCCTCCCTTTTTTCTGACTTTTCCACTTTTATTTAGCAAGGAAAGAGAAAGGGGCAGTAAAATATATACCACTGTCAGGAGATCAAACTTTTAATAAGTATTAGAATAAAATTTTAACTGGATTGACTTGAAATATTTCCACTCAGCAATAACCAAACTCTAAAAAAAATACAGCATTGGTTGGGATGGGGTAAAAATATGAGCTTTGACATTAGGCAGACATCAATTAGATTTCAGGATGGCTACTTCCTTGATGATGGATGACCTTAGAAAAAAAATAGCCAAGTAATCAATTTTAGTGTTCTCATTAGAGGGGGAAAAACAGGCCAATAATACACCTCCTATAATTATTGTAATTGATATATACAAGATATGCATTTATGTAGTACTGGTAAACATTTAATAATTTAATAGTTTAATCTCAATACCTCTCCCTTTCTCCTTTCTCCATTATCCTTTACTCTTTTCCCTTCCACTCTGTGTTTATAATTATCTATATAACTAGCACATATGAATGTACCCAATCTAGCTATAATTTTTAAAAATTATTTCCATGGGAGCATGATTGTTCTATCATTTAAAAAATATTGCTATATTTGTAAAAACACAAAGTATCTTGTTATAGGTGGCTATATATATATATATATATATATATATATATATATTTAAACTAATATAGTGCTTGACAAGATAGGTTCTATATTTTGCATCAATTTGAACCAAAGATTATCTTTCTTGAATAAATGAAATTTCTGACTTTTCTTCATTCACATTACAGCAAGCAATATATTGTAATTTGAAAATAATAGATATGCATGTATTGAGATATATTGGTGACTGATTAAGTTATGGAATAACTACTTGATATATTAAAGGAAATAAAAAATGAATGTCGTAAGCTTCAGAATTGAACAAAAGAATACAATGGAATGCTAGGCACAGGTCTTCAAAAACACTTAACTTAATTAGTTACAAAATCAGCCTGATTAGAAAAAGTACCTGCCTTTGTAAATTCAACTAATAAAATATTCCATTTGATCGGTAAATCATGTACAAATTCAGCTGCTTCAATATGCAGCTCACCCATTTAATTATACTGAAGACTCACAGAGAGGTACAGCTGGGTCTGTAAATTATGAAATGGGATGAGCCATGAATGCATATTTATTAAAATGATTCCACATCCTCTCTCTTACATACAAATCTCCATGCATACTACAGATAATCAGTTTACTTCTGTGCTTTTTTACTGCCATCTGCCCTCTTCAAAACTCTAGCAATAAAAGTATGCAAGATAACACCAAAACTTTACAGATAAGTAAATCACCCTAATTTACATAGGTTTTTGCATAAAAAACAACAGAAAATACATGATAGTATGGGCGTTGTACTGGCCTGTTCACAAATACTAGTTAGAACTCTATTGTAGAAAGAAGAGGAAAATGCTTTGATCTGAACTTGAGCCCCAATTCCACCTGGTACTAACTATGAAAATATGAGTGATTCATTGACAAGTCTTTGTTGAGTTTGTACATATGCTCCCTGTCTATATTACTTTGGTTCTATATTATAGTAAATTAAATCTTAGTCTTTTTCTGTAAAACCCTAACATAATATAATACTTTTTTATTGCATGACTGTCAAACAGAAACTGCAGCAACTAGAATTATTTATGACAAAACAAAGTCCACCCCCTCCTACCTATTTAATTAAGGGATAGATAAAGCCATCTCTTATGGGGAAGCATGGGTCTTGGTTGGAAGGTTTGTAAGGCAGAATCTCCAAAAGGTCTGGAGCCTCTGGGGGAAGCTGGCGGAAGGCTTAACCCCTGCCTTGACTTTTCCAAACCAGTCTAAGCCCCTGGTATTTTGCTGGGATCTTTATGTTTAGTCTTTAGACATCCTTGCTTAAAGGACACTGCAGATGCATGTGCTTCTCAAGGATACTTACCCTGCTGATAGTATGTGGAAGTTAATTTTAGATCAAGCTGTTGTCATAATAAAAGCTTAAGAAGACAGGCAAATTGGGCTGTTTGGTTCATAGCCAAGCAATCTCTAGCCCTCTCTTTGACTGAAATGTGTGTCAGAGTAACCTTTCACCTGTCAGCCCTGGCAATCTCTTTAGCATCTTATGACCCTAACATAAGAAAAATAAGGCACCATTTCTTTAAAACAGTACCTAACCTTATTTGCTTTGCCTCTAGTAGTGAATAAATAAATAAGCATATAAATAATTATATCAAGTACCCCTGCTCCATTATATGTAACCAAGTTTCACTTAGTTGTGGGATCCTAAGAGAAACACTGCCTTCCCTGTTTTCTCACTGTCTTGCTTTTGTTCTCCTGCATGTTTATGCTTTCTGTTATATACTCTAAACTGAATATCCCCTCTAAACTGGAAAAATACTTAAGCTGATTAGGTTAGAAATCAAGCTTTGGAGTTGGCTTTTTAACTAGCACACTGAGATACATACTAATTAGTGAATATGAAATGAGAAATAGCAGCCCTTGTTCTCAGAGAGATTAAACCTGATGGTTACTTACATAAATGATTTCAATATAAAGCAGATTAAATATTGAAAAAAGGAAATAAGTCTTGTTTTGTGTTGAAAGTTGTGTTTCGATCAAATGGGTTGAGAGCAAGTCTATTTAGAATAATAAGAAAAGGTATGCTGATAGGGTTTTTTAATTTTTTTGAGATGGGCTTTGAAGGATAGGATGAAGTTTGACAAATTATAACTGAGTCAGTATTATGATTAACAAATAGCATGTCTGCTAGTTTGGGTGGTTATGGGGTAACAGAAGTGCAGGAAGGGAAGATAATGCTGGTCAGGAAGGAAGGATATTCTGATATTTAACTGATAAGTATATATTTAATTGAATAATTCATGGAGAGCCTCTTAAACATTATAAACAAAGGAGTATGGCATCATTAGATTCCTGGCAGAATGATGTGGCAGAAGTCAGTATAAAGGTTGGAAAAAATTTGGTAGGGAAATCCAGTTAATTGTCTACTTAAGATTACGTGAAGATGCCAAAGGGCTGAATTAAGGTATCAACAGTGGCGATACAACAAAAATTCAGTAGTTCCCCACTACTGGTAGGGGATATGTCCCAAGACCCCAGTAGATATCTGAAACTGCACATAGTGCCAAACACTACATATACAATAATATGGCTTCTCCCTGTACATACATACCTATGGTAAAGTTTAATTTATAAGTGAAGTACAGTAGAGATCAACAATAATAAGTAATAACAAAATTGAGCAATTACAATAATACACTGAAATAAAATATGTGAATGTGGTCACTCAAGTCAGGGGAACTCTTGCTGAAGTCTTCATTAAGGCTCAATGCTTTCTGGCAAAACACAGCTGTCTATCAGAAAGTGTTTTTGTTCATGCTTTCCACCCACAAACCTTTTCTATCTTACCACACACTGTGGCCATAACTGTCACAGTTTAAGGTGCAAACTAGCACGCATTTGTTTTTCGTTTTTCACAAATTTATAAGTAAACATTATTTCTTACTGTACATCTTTGCAACCTTAGCATACAATTTTTTTCTCTCCATATTAAATTTAGAACTTTCACCTTTCACTTAAAGGAAGCATTTTATGGCTTCTCATTGACATATCTTAATTGCTAGCATCACTACTCCTGTATTTTGTAGCCCTTATTAAGTAAAATAAGAGTGACTTGAACATAAGCACCATGATACCATGATGGTAAGAATTATAGTGCTGCCAAAACTGGTCTGGCTCAGTGGATAGAGCATTGGTCTGTGGACTGAAGGGTCCCCGGTTCGATTCTGGTCAAGGGCATATAGATATAGAGACAGTAAAGCAACAAGCAGACTGTCAAATTACAGCAGGGAGGGGAGGGAGATCTGGGGGAGATAAGAGATCAACCAAAGGACTTGTATACATGCATATAAGTACAATCAATGGACACAAAACTCTGGGGAGGGTGGGAATGTATGGGAGGATGGAGCAATGGTAAAATATGTGCACAGATAATAATTTAATAAAAAATAAAATTTAAAAAAAGGGCATGTACATTGGTTGCGGGCACATCCTCGGTAGGGGTGTGCAGGAGGCAGCTGGTCGACGGTTCTCTCTCATCGATGTTTCTAGCTCTCTATCCCTCTCCTTTCCTCTTTGTAAAAAAATCAATTGACTGGAATCGAACCTGGGACCTTTCAGTCCGCAGACCAATGCTCTACCACTGAGCCAAACTGGTTTCGGCTTCTTTTTTTTCTTTTTTAGTTCTAGAGAGAGAGAGAAAGAGAGGAAAGAGAGAACACTGATTTGTTGTTCCACTTTATGACTTCACTAGTTTCTCCTTGTATGTGCCCTGACAGGGAATTGAATCTGCAATCTTGGCATATTGTGATGATGCTCTGACCAACTGACCAACCCAGCTAGGGCTGACAGTTTTATACCTTTAATGCTTGGCTATCTCCTGCAGGAAGACATTTTGCCTTATTCCCCATTACATCTGCTGTAACTTGTACTTATGCCCCTAATGAATGTTTGTTTGGTGTGTGAGTGTGTGTTTTTTCCTTTTCATCATTAATTATTATAGAGAAAAGAGGAAAATGAAGAATCAATACTGAATGAAAGGGAAATAATGAATTGCCACATCTTGACCCTGTTCTGCTATCCGTAAAACATTTATTTAGTAGTGACTATGTGACAATATTTTAATAAGAACTAGGAATTTTTAAAAAATGGAAGCTGATTTCAAAGAACACATAAACCATTTAATAATTACTCTTATTTTCTTTCCTCTTTCTTCACAGTCACTGATACCTTTCTGGATGCTTATTGGTTTCTCATGAGATGTGAACAAAGGTGAGTCAGCTGGATGCTCCCTTCCTGGAATTTGAATATTGAAGAGAATATGGAGCATCTACAAAGAGTTGAGTAGGTTCATCCCACTAAGGGGCATCAACCAGATTTCCCATTACAAAACTTTTCTCCTATTTCTTGCCTCCCAGGCTTCTGGAACAGCGTTTGTTCCAATCCATTCCCAGGCTTGTTTCTCCCACAAAATCCTTGATATTGAAACATCCTGATATTATCTCACTAAACTCCCTTGGTCTAACTTGTCCAGAATCAATGTTAAAACAGGTAATCAAACCAGTATACCAGGAATGAGGAAATGTGGAAGTGCTATGGTAGAACTTTACATTGGGAAACCACAAGAGGGAAACCTGTCCCAGCTTAAAGAGTGACATAATAGTCCAGCCAACGTAGAAGGACAGCCCATATCAAAATATTTACTAATTTAATATATACCTAAATAAATACACATTATTATTTTAATTATCATGCTTATGTTTATTCATTATATTTTCTGCAACAAACACTGCATTTAAAGAAAGTAATCAAGCTTTTAATGGAGAGTAAAAGGAAAGAGTAAGTCCAGAGTATACAGTGGCTTTGTCAGTTTCATGTAACAATGTACTTTAAAATTATTTTTTCATGATGAGATGAAGATCCTTGCTAACCCTGAAGAGGATTAAGAGGGCTAAATTAATGATGCTGGTCTACAGAGAGTGGACAGGTATGAAGGAATGACACTGAACTTTTCTTCTTCAGTTAATGCTACCCATTAAGTAGCTGGCACACCTAACTTTATAAGAATATTAATGTTATCTCAGCCATTTAACTTAAAAAACAGTCACAGGTATAACATGATTACTGGTACAGTTGACAATACTGTATCATATAATTAAAATTTGATAAGAAAGTAGAACAAATGTTTTCACATACAAAAAGAAAGAAAAAGAAAAGATAATTGTATGAGGTAATGGGTGTGTTAATTAACTAGATAATAGGAACTCTTCCACATTGTATACAGATATAAGACACCCTACTGCATACTTAAAATATCTTACAATTTTTTTGTCAGTTATACTTCATTAAAGCTGGGAGTAAAGCTATATGAATTCAGAGAATGAGAAATAATTACTTACCAGTTCTCTATTCTCATACCTTTTCCACAGTAGAAGAAACAAATTTCTTTAAATTCTGAAAGATATAGTTTGTTGTTTAAATAGTCCCTTTTGACCTGTAATTAGACTAAAATGGAATAATATTCAAAACAGGTTTATTCTGAAAATGTGATAGATATTTATGTAAAGAAATTGTATTGCCTCTGATACATTATTAGCAGAATAAGTATCACCGACCTTGAAGAAGGAGTTTTAGAGTCAGAAAAATATTATTTTTGAATAGAGGAAATGAACATTAAATGCCTGGGACCTGATAAACATTGCATTGTAGCAACTATTATTTGAAGATATTATTTATCTGAATAAATAGAGATTTCTACATTCCTCTGGGAAGGTGTTGACCAGAGGAGATGGAAAATTCCTTTCTGTAATTTAGTAATATTTTAGAAATGTATTTCCTGAAATAATAATGTATTCTAGGACCCAAAGTCAAAGTTATTCATTTAAATGTTTCCTTAGCAAAGTCTCTCAGGATTTCACTTTTACTTTATGTGTAAAAAGCCCAAACCCAAGCATTTAAAATATGCCTGAGAATCAATGCTAAGTATTATAAAAGTTTTATTTAAATAAGATGTTTTATAAACTGATCAAACTAGAATCTATGGTAGGGTGCCTGTCAAAACCAAATTTTCAGAAAAACGACTCCTTCCCATTGTTGCCCTGGAATGCACAGCATGCAAATTACACATTATTTTTCTCTAATTTTATCTGCTTTTTAAAATAAACTTTAGAACATATTTTTCTATAAAATAAAAGTAATAAATAATATCTAAAATTCCTTAGAAGGGAGTGTGAGCCTCAAAAAAAAAAAATAGCCAGTTATTGTATTAGAAAAAAAGAGTTTATTAGTGGGTGAATTGTAAGCAAGTTCATAGAGACAAAGTGGAAAGTTGGCATTTTTTAGTTTTTAGGAGGAAACTGGGAATGGTTGTGTTGAGCTAGTTTCAAAGGTGACAAAAAGAAAGTTCATGCTAGTAACAAGTAGAAAAAAAGTATTAACTTTGACTAAAATATTTATTATTAAAATGTGTTTTTTCCTACTCCATGAAAACATGTATAGCTCTTCCTTTTGATCAATTTTTAAATATCAGAGTTTAATATGTTTAGATTATTTTAAAAGGTATTGAATTTAGTCATGGGTTTCTCATATATATTCAAAGTTTAATAAAAGAGAAAATAGAAAAAGTTTTGTTATCTTTAAAGTAACTAATAAACATGAAAAAAATAATTAGGTGATTCTAACAACTAGTAATATATAATTATACTGTGATCCTTTTACACCAATATTGAAAAAGAAATAAAACACCACAAAAATTTAATTAACACTTCTGCGCCTTTTTGAAGTCATTGAATAAAAGATACTAACAAAGTATAAAGAACAATAATTAATATTCTAAAAAATGTTGATTTTGATTTGCTTCTCAATGGTTATAGATTCAAGACTTGAAAGTGTGTGATACCACACATAAAGAGAGCTGATTACTATTAGGTGCAAAGAGGTAGTTCAAGTAAAATTGGTCATATTCATTCTTAATTTAATTATCAATGGAATTTACCAAAATCATAAAACATTTTTTTGTACTAAAGGTCAAATTAAATGACATTCATTGTGGCTGTATCAGGGTTTTATCTGATTTACACTGGAATGAGCTCAAGTGAGTACGGAAGGGGATACTGATCTTTTAGAATTTTGATAAACTCCACATACACAAAATAATTAAATTAAATTAGTGGTTATAATGAAACATTATTTTTAAAATATATTTTATTGATTTTTTTACAGAGAGGAAGAGAGAAGGATAGAGAGTTAGAAACATTGATGAGAGAGAATCATCAATCAGCTGCCTCTTGCACACCCCCTACTGGGGATGTGCCTGCAACCAACCTACATGCCCTTGACCGGAATCGAACCTGGGGCCTTTCAGTCCACAAGCTGATGCTCTATCCACTGAGCCAAACCAGTTTCGGCATAAAATATTATTAAGTAACAATTTTCCCCACTGTTTCTTGGTGATTATATACAGGGTTTATGCATTTAAAGATTATAATTATATTTCAACAATTATTGGAAGTTCAGATGAAATGTGTATTAAAGAAGAGGGGAAATGTTATATCAACTGTAGCAATTTCTAACTACTAGAAGCTATACCATTTTATAACATATTATTATATGTATTGTTATGTACCATAATTTTAAAGTCCAAAATATTTTATATAATTGCATTAAAAATTAATTAGGGTTCCCATGGAAAAGAATATATAAAACAACAGTTTCTCTCTATGTAAAAAAAAAATTCCCTTTTTCCTAATATAAACAAGTAAGTCATTTTTGAGGATTAGTTCATCATTCCTAGAGAAATTTGAACTAGAATAGTCTAAATTGAATTCATAGCTTCAATATTTTGTTGGTTTTGTAATATTCAACTAGATGTGTGTCCTCTTTGTTTTAATGTTCTCATTTGTAAAATGAAGACAATAATAGAACTTATTATTATGCATATAATGAACTGGTTCATGAAAAATGATTGCAGTAGTACTTTCTGCACTGTGAGGTTCTTATAAATAGATTTTAATTAATAATTAGCTGTTATTATTATTATTGGGTTTTAATAAAAGGATGAGCACATTTTCTGTTGCTAGTCTATGAAATACCTATATATTTATAGACAACATTTTTTTAAGAGATTTGGGAAACAAGCAAACACAAACAAAAAGAAGTGCTCCTGCAATAGGAATTCAATTTTAAACTTATAAAGTTTAGTTCATAAATATTAAAAGGGAATGCAGACTGCATAATGTAAAACTCATGAAGAATCTCCCTCAGGCTATCAAGATGGCCCAGAAACAGTTCCTGAACAATTAAAGTTTTTGATTGAGGAGGAGCATTTATGAAAATGAATTTATAAATCAGATGTCATCTAGAAATTAATTTGCTCTATTTTGGACACTTCAAGATGAGAGAACAAAATGAATTGAGGTCCCTAAACATGAAAGTCATGCACTTGTATTTAGGTGTGAGGGGAAGGTAGAAAATTACAAGTATAATGGTAGATTGAGGCCATTCATAAGGAGCCATATTTAGACTTGGCCTGGTAGTTGATGAGCATGATGAGTTGATGAGTGGATTGAGAAATTACAGAATGCAGATTGATGATTTAGACAGTGGAAACCAGCAGTGTGGCCAAGGTGATTAGAAGCAGGCAAGAGGAGAAAGAAGCACTAAGCTATAGCTCTAGGCCAAATGATTAATGATCAAGATCTGATCCAAGACTGTGAAATTGGAATGAAAAAGGAAAGCATAAATATGGCAGAAATGCACAATGATCATGATAAGTAAATATATTCTCTCTTTCAAGAAGTCCTCATTCTTCTTAATTCTTTGAAGACCTTTAAGAAGTCCTAATTCTTCCAAGAAATCTTGCCTGGTGGGCATGGGTTACTGGTTGAATTTCGACTTGTGAACCAGGAGGTCACCATTCAATTCCCTGTCAGGGAACATGCCAAGGTTGCATGCTCAATCCCCAGTATGGGGAGTGCAGGAGGAGTACAGGATTCTCTCATCATTTATGTTTCTAACTCTCCCTTCCTCCCCCTTCCTCTCTGAAATCAATAAAAATATTTTCAAAAAGAAATCTTACATTGTTTTATATACTCTTAAACCTGGAGAGGGAATGGAGGTACCATTTCCCCTAAAATAAGGCAGTGTCTTATATTAATTTTTGCTCCCAAAGATGCACTAGGTCTTATTTTCAGGGGACGTCTTATTTTTCCATAAAGAAGAATACGGTACACATTTATTGTTAAATGAAAATAAAGGAAATTTATTACCTGTATACAGTACAGTAGTATGGTAGTTGTTAACACAAACCAGACAAACTGTGAATCCTAAAGTATCAAGAATTTACTCATTTATTCAATGGCAATCATGTCATCGTCTTCTGGAACATCATCATAACAATCCAATTTATGAATTTCCTGGTGAATTTCTTGTGACTCCATTTCTTTCAGAATCAGTGGACCAAATCTCTCATGTTTAGCCTAGGGGGGGGCTTATTTTCAGGGGGATGCCTTATATTTCACTCAGAAGGAAACCTGTAAGTAGGTCTTATTTTTGGAGGATGTCTTATTTTTGGGGGAAACACGGTAGTTCCTAGAGGTAGACACATGGAAGGAGAGGGATCCCCTTAGACGGGAGCTCCCCTCCAGGACATTTTAAATTTCAGACTAACCCACACTTAGCCTTCAGCAGTCCTTCTAGATTACTGAGGAAGTGCTCCTACTGGTTGCAGGCATCAGCAGCTTCTGCTTCAGGTAAACGGACCTGTATTTTCTGTTTTTTCCGATCTCCCATTTTCAGTCTGGATGTTTGTCTTGTGACTTCAGCACTTTAGTGGATCTTAAAAATGTTCTTTCATTTTAGTTTGTTCAGCTCTTGTTGTTGTTGGGAGACAAGATGTCCAAGCATGTTGAGGTAGAAAAGTGAAGTCCTGACATCTTTTTGAAGTAAAGGTTTAGACTTCAGTGTGTTTGCCACATATTCCTACAAATCATTTTCCCTTTCTCATGATTGCTAAGTAATGTCATAGTTGCTATGACTAAGAGCTACCTTCCCAGTGTGTTGGAATATAGCAAAAGCTTTATTTGGAAGGAAGGCCTTGGCTGATTAGCAGGTCCCCTTAGAGATGTGGTAGTCTTCTAGCCCTAGAGAGCAAGACATGTTCTTTGCAGACACTGATCCTAATTGTCCAATATGTAAGATAATAACAGATAAGTGGACTGGGATGATTTGTCTTAATATTTTGCATGTATTTCTTGACCAGTTTGAAATCAAGTCTGTATTTTTAAGGTATATAGACTTGACATTTTATTTTCTAAAACACAATTAAAAGAGCCATTCTATCATCAGTTCTATAACTGGCATAATGATTAGAATTTTATATATGAAAAAAACATGACTTAAAAGTTTTACATGAGTAAGTTCTGAATTAGGCAATAAGGCAAAATGAACTAACACAGGGAATCCTTGATGCTCTTCTTCCTGTCCAGCTCCCATTATCAAAATACTTTAAAATGCTAATAAATGTAACCAAAAATGTAAATCTGAGCTCAAATGAAAGTGGAATTCAAAAAACCAAAATGTTCTAGACACATAAAGCAACAGGAGAAAGAAAATTCCTGAGTTTAGGAGTAATTTTGATGGCATATTAGCATTCACTTAGGGAAAGAAGTTGTGGCCTTGGGGATAAGAGAGACATATGAGAGGACTTTAGTTCCTGGGACCAAGTCCCCTACACATGTTAGAACAAAAATATGACTCCATTACTGCACCCACTGCGTCAATAGAGCCATCTGGCTATTATCTCTGCTTGATAAAATAACCAAGCCAACGACAGCCCTGCTTAGTACCGGTATGTACCAGAAATAAACCTCTTAAAACACCCACAGTTGTGTTCTTTTTAGAAACCCCTCATTTAAATGACCAGTTCTTGAGGATTGAAATCATGACACTGGTCATTCCCAGTCCCTGATACCATGTTTTCTAATCTTATTTGACATATAAAAAAAAGTATTTTTTAAAGAAATTATAATAGAAGCAGCTACTACAGCCATTAGGCATGCATTAGAAATTGGACATGCTCTTACTTTTTGTAGGAAGCAGTTATAGGGTTAAGCCTTGATTAACCTGCTAGCAAAGTCACAAACAAGTTCCAACTTGGAGGACACAGTCCTCTAAGCAAAATTAAGCTTGATCTCTTAACTGCTCCTAGATCTTTCCTGGGTAGCTAGTGGGCTATAGGAGGGGCAACAAGTGCTGCCAAAACAAGTGAAACTTACAAGAACATTGTAAACTACCTTGTTTGTCCTGATTATAAATAAAGCCTCAACTTTGCAGTCTGGATCTGTTCTGTGACCTCAGCCAGGCACAGAAGATCCACCTAGACCCAGCTTTTTCTCTTTGTCTATCATTTTTCCACCCTTTGTTGCCCCTGCTCAGGCTCGCTGAACCCTTGGCTGTGTTGGCACGGCACAACTTTTCACTAATTTTGCCTTTCAAGTTGTCTAAGACGATGTAAACTGTAAACACCTGAATGGAGAGATGATGAAACATGGTAGGAAGAATGATAAATAGAAATAAACAGCACATAGAAATTGTCCTGTTTTTAAATAAAGCATTTTGTGTTTGTTAGCCTTATAATAATTAATGTATTTTAATTAACAAGCCTATAAATAAGCATATATAATTTGTCTATCTTATGTAACACTGTAATAGAACCAACCATATTGTTTTTTCAATGAATGATTTAACACAGAGAACAAACATATTGTTTCCATTATGGCAGTAAAAAAATTTATAAGCTATTTCACTGGAAAAGAAATATAAAATGAGACAGACTGAATTACTGTTTCTATGGGTATCATGTTGGTTAGCTTCTCCCTTTCTCTCACAAGAAGCCAGTCTCATATTCCTGTGTCCAGTTGGCACTGAGCAATGTAAACATGCTCTCTTTTGGGTAATACTGTGGGCTCATGGGAACAGAGTTAATGTGACAATGTCATGTCTTGGACAGCATCCAAATCTTCTGTGGCTTTTAAATGCAGTCATTAAATGCTCAGATCAGGCAGGAAGCAGCTATAGCTATCATCTTGTTGTCTGTGGACCACATATTCTCTTTATTCAAATCTTGGCTCTTCTCACCAAATCACATATCAAGAAGTTGGATCTATAACAGTCTTATAATTTACCTTAATTGGTTTATCTTAATTAAGAAATAATTTTTAAAAATGAATTACCACTGTACTCAGATACTGAAAAGACACAGCATGTACACTCAGGCTTGGCTACCCAGTCCTAGCTGCAGGATCTGAAGATTCATTATCCTACATAACATAATTAATTACCTGTTAAATTTATACTGCTTGGTATAATTGTTTTGAAACTACAGGTCACTGTTCACCTTGATGTTCACTAGAAGCAAATCTCACCTGATGATAGATGCTGTAAACTATGTACGATATAATTTACTCTGGATCTTACAACTCTTTCCAAGGCGGTTCTTACATGTTGACCTGCTTCTTCCTCCCTGCAGCCAAGCAACAGATCCTTCCAGGCTGCTTTGCAATTAAAATTAAAATACAAATGGTATACATAAAAGATCTTTAAAATAAGACCCCAGTTATTACTCTAATACCTTTTACTCATCTATCATATCCAGACCATGTTATCTTATTTTTCCTGTTTTTCAACTACGTCTACCTCATTTCCATTTAAAGGTGTCTGAGCCCCCTGCCTGGAACATTTTTCTTGCATAATCCACACAGCTGTATTAAACTTAGTATTTATATCTTATTTCAAACATCCCCTTGATGATACATACCTGACCACTCTTGCTTGTTGCTTTCTAGTCTATAAGACATCATTTATCACATTTATCACATCCTTCGTTGATGTCTTACAGAGCTCACCACTATTCTGCATTGCCAAAAATATTTGTTTATGTTTTTATCATCCAACTTCCTCCCTTAGGCTATAATTTATTTGGGGCAAATATTTTTTTGTCACGTTTTCTCTTACTTTCAAAAGAATTGGCAGATAGAAGAAGGTACATAGTAAGTGTAAAATAAATGTGCTTACATTGTTTTAAAAACATGTTTATAAATAATTTTCATGCATTTATGTATTTGAAGTATTATAAGCAAAATTTTAATTAAAATAAACTGCTGTGGAACAGGTTTATAAGTTACTAAATGTATAGTAAATATAAGCAAATTTTAGACTCACACATTAAATTCCATTGTGTTGAAGACATACATATCTTATAAGATATTACATGATAAATATTTTGAGAACAATTTTGGTAGCTAAAGGTGACATTTTAGAATGGTCGGTTTTATATTAGGAGAGATAACAACTTATTTACTTTTTGAGTCATGGCAGAAAAATTGTTTATCTGGGGATAAAATCATCCATGACCCTAAATTCTAGTTTTCTAGTCTAATACCTGGCAGACTTTATTTATAACTGTAACTCTACATGATAATACAGAGTCCCCCAATGATCTGGGTGCAAAATCTGCCATTGGAAAAATCATGGGCAATGAGAATCAGAAAAATTTAACCTTTATCTTTATTAAAAGGGTTGTATGAACACTGCAAAGTCATTTAATATTATGACTCAACTTTTATAAGCTTTGTTTGGTCCTTTCCAGATTTAATCAGACTAATATGTTTATTGCTGTCCATTTATTAATTCCTGTATTTTGTATATAATCGATAATTTGTTTCCAGCTACTCTGATAGGTAATTGCTGCTGCAGAAAAAGTTACAATATCATAGCTCTCAAGCTCTAGGAGTCAAGTAAGTTAGATCACTTCTTTGTGTTTTGGGTTCATTAGCTATGTGGACCTAGAGAAGAAAGTAACCTAATGTGAAACCGAAGACATTCTATTGAAATGTACTAAGATCCCTAGGGGTGACTGGTCCAAAATTCAAAATTAGAATCTAGTGGCCATTGACTGACAGGGGCCTCTGAAGTATGCTGTATGCCAGAAAGAACCACAAACTGGCTTCTCAGTTTCCCACAGTATGGCCTGCCATACTGCCCAAGTCAACCACTGCAGGAAAATTCCTTGTTCCTCACTGCCATACTATCATCCACCGATACACTCTGACCTTCCCTGAACAATCAGAATTTTACAAAATATACCCTTATTTGCAGTTATACCAACAGATCCAAACAGGATAATTTGGAAAACTCATTTTTATGAATTAGACTGTCATGGGAACTAAGGGTAGAAAGTTTCTTATGAAAACAACCTCTCCTTTGTCTCTATGTCTTTATTTCTCTGAATTTTGTTTGGTTCTTTGTAAATGTAACCCCTTTTAGGGGTAAACAGAAAATATTTAGAAGACATGAGTATCTTAGGGCTAAATGTAATTCACAGCTTTAGTCGCTTCCTGAGCAATATAAAAATCAAAAATGTTTTAACTAACACAGCCTCTTTCACCTTTAACTTAGTTTAACTGAACAGTTTAATGAAGTATAATGTACATGTAAGAGACACACATTGCAAAGGTGAGCAGATTGATACATCATCCAGACTTAACATATGTATAATTAGCACCTAGATTAAGAGGATTAGCCACAAGCCAGTAAGTCTTTTCTCACTTCTTCCAAATAAAAATAAGAGATATAGTCATAGAGAAGACTGCAGAGGTAGATAAAGAGGAGATTGCAGAGGGATTAAAATGACAGTTTAACAGTCTGTTACTCAGTAAAAATTAGAAGCTTTTAGTGTTTTCTAATCTGAAAAGCCTTAAGACTAAGAAATTCTGGGTGAGAGGGATTTGAATTGAGAAAGCAGAGCAAATGACATGAAGGAAACATCTGGCAAAGCTATGCCAGTGCTGGAAATTATGGGTTCAATGATTGATGTAATGTTGGTGTAAATGAGGGTGCATGTATGTGAGGGAGGTGGGCTAGGGACATAATGATCCTTATGAAGAATGGTGGAATTGAGACAATAAGTTTGGGCTTGAAACTCAGGGTGCAAGTGTTACATATCTGAGTGCAGGTAACATCCTTTCATGTAGAAACGAATGCTTGAAATTCAGAAATAAAGATGGGTTATTGGAAAGTTAATAAATATGTTATAAAAAAGCAAATAAGTAGCGGTGTGTATGAATGTGGTCATCAATAAAGAAGATACAAAAATATCAGAGCAGAAAATACTGTAAAATTCATCAGTTGTACATGAGAGAGTATGTTGAGAAAGCCAATGAATAAACACACAGACACATAAATAGATCATCAAGAGAGGGAGGAATAAGGGAAAAGAAGAATTTCCATGACACAGTTATGTCCACAGAGTGCCAGGATGTAGAGGAGTCGAGGATAAATAGGTGAAAAGAGAAGCCATTTAATTTGTAAATATATTTTTTTTTCTGTCCTTGTCTACATCTAAATTGTTTTTAAAATGTCACTTTGTCTGTCAATGTTTAGGAACAGAGCTAAACTTAGTTATGGTTTAAATACCTGATGCCAACATAAAAGGTAGGCTTTGTAAATATTGTTATATGTTATCAAAATAAATTTACTAATTCCCTTATTCGACAAATGCTCACTTAGTCCTCAATATACAACAATTACTTTTTCTGTGTACCAGAGGTATAATAATAAGAAAGACAATTCTCTCCCTTCACGAAGCTTACATTATAGTTGGGAATATAAATAATCACATATAAATATAAAAAGATAATTTTTATGCCAGCAAGTGCTATGAAAAAAAAAGAAAGCTGCAATAGAGATTAGAATGTATTAAATTTAATTGATGAAAACAATTTTTCATTACTCTCTGAAACCATCGTTTTACATATAATTAAGGATTTTTTTCCAATCAAGAGGAAAAGTATATTTTCCTTCTTATTGTTCCTGAAATTGGCCATTTAACTTAAATTGGTAAGTTAGATGTTAACAGACAGAATATCAGCAGGCACTTTTAAAGTGCTTATGTTTGGGTTTTTAGACATAATTTCTGCACCATCATAAAAAGACATGTCTGAGGAACAAGCTTAGAGGGCACTTTCTAGCCAATTTTAAATTGTACTATAAATTTTCCATAAATAAGATGGCATTGGTATTTGTGAAAATATAGGCATATAGATCAATGTAATAGCATTGAGAACCCACAAATGGGTCCACATAAATATAGTTAGCTGATCATTACAAAAAGACCAACACAAGCCAATGAAGAATGAATTATCTTTTCAACAAACGATGCTGGAACAATTGGAGATTCATATGCAGAAAATTCAACCTAGAAACACTCTTTACACCTTTCACAAATTTTAACTCAAAACAGACTTATTTTTCATTTCATTTAGCTCACATGTTCCTTCTTACAGCTAAGATCCAGCCTTCTTGACATTATCCACAATGAATATATAAAATTACTACGCAGAATCAAACTTGCCCTTTTTCTCTATCTATTAACATCCTCATTCCTGCGATGCTCATTATTTCTGGAGAAACAGTAGCTGAGTTGGCAGGAGGTGAACTTTAAAACAAGAGACATGGAGTTCAAATGCTAATTCTTACCATGTATGCAATTGGGAAATTTACTAACCACTCTATCCTTCAAATCCCACTTTTTAAATGACATATCAGGATAATGACAGGGACTGCTTCCTATGATTGTGTAAGAATTAAGTTATTAAGCATTTATACAAAACTTAGAATATTAACTGATAAATAGTAAGTTACAAATATTTTATAAGTAAAAAGGAATATGGTTTCCTGTTGTCTTGCTATTGAGATACCATAAAGAGTCAAAATAAGCAATATAAAAAAAACTTTTGATCAGGCAGGGGTAATAGATTCCAACAGGAATAGCAAAAATGTCTTTAAAGCAATGGGGCCAGCAGGTCCCAAGCAGGTCCCAGGATTTTCATTATTTAAATTGTTCAGGGCCTCAGTGAACCTCATATAAACTGGCTAAGGGGTCCTGGGAGTTGAAATATTGCAGATAGAGTAAGTCAAGGTGATTACTGCAATTATGGATAATTTCCCAAATTGTGATTGATTTGGTCCTATTCTTCAAAGACTCATCTGCTTGTATTAATTCTTGCATTTAAGTCATAAAACACATATTAAGAGACCATGCTTCAGAGTTTTAAACCAACAAAAGTCTCAAGAGGGCCAAGGGCCCTAATTAGTTATATGTGTCTCACTTGTTTAAATGACTTTACTTTAAAAAATGTAAAATCCTAGTATGAATTTCTCTGTTTATAGATGATGATATTATACAACCTATATGCTTTCATATGGAAAACATCAAACACAAATGAAACTATTAAACGCAAATAGAGCATTTAATAAATTATAAGTTTGACCCAGAGTGGGGAAATAAGGATGCAAGTGGAGTGCAGCAGAGAATGAAACTGATAATAAGGTTATAATATTCAAGGTATTTGTGTAGCTGTGTTGTACAGTTAGTTCCAACTTTCCTGGAAGTTGAGTGTGAGGTATAACAGTCTGTTTTGCAATTCTCATTATGAAGGGATAGAAAATATGCCAGAAACACAAAAGGAGCATAGCTATTCTAAGCAATAAGCTCTAAAATAAAATTTGCACAAACCAAGGTTTTAATTCAACTCAAGAAAATAAATTATCCCAGGAACCAAGATAATGTAGTCCAAACTCATGGTTATTCTTAAACCAAGGATAAAGCCACACTATAATGATTTTTCCTCCTGAAGTGAGATGAACAGTCAGAAGCTTATCTTTTTTCCCCTCTCATTGTATGCACTCAGTTTCACTCATTCTCATGCACACTAGAGGATAGGCTGAAATACAAGCAAGGGATGGTCAAAATTCCATACACTTTGATCTGAGAAACCAGGATATTTTCTTCATCATTGTATTAATAAGTAGCTAGCAGTATCTGATACATAATATATTTTTGTATAAAAATTTTTTTAAAAAAAATTAATCTCGAGCAATATTGGGCTAAATTGAGGTGATGTATGGTAAGCACAGATCTTTGAATATTACCTACATTCTCAGACAATTATTTAATGATTAGTATGGTGGGAAAGTATGAAGCAATAAAAGTCTTCCAGCCTGTTTGATTCCCGGTCAGGGCACATACCTGGGCTGTTCCTCTTTCACACTGATGTTGCTCTCTCTCTTTTTTCTCTCTTCCTCTACTTTTCTCTTCTCTCTCTCTCTCTCTCTACACACACACACACACACACACACACACACACACACACACACACACACATCTTGCACACACCCACACACACAGTAAAACATTAACTTTGACCTTCAGGTTTTGATTGTGCCATCAGATAATTTAAAAAATATTGTAATATCTTGTGATTAGCTTTGAATTTGCTTGAATCACTAACTTACACACATATGTGTAAGGAGCCAATTCAGTTCCTAAATTATGCAGAAATAGTTTTAAGAGAATATCTGGTTTCTGTGCTACTAAAAATGAATTTCATTTTAAAAGATTAAAGTTATATAAATCTCCTTTGGGAGAAAGAGCAAATTAATTTTTTATCAAATGTAGAATTATATGTAATACAAAGTTTTATAAATGAGATCACTTTTTTTAAAGAATGGTATGTATGTGTTATTTTAGATATGTAAAATATCTGAAACTATGTGTTTTCCTATAATGTCTTTTGTATCAATTTTCTTTTTTATTTCAAGAGAACAGATATTCTTTCTATTGGTTTTCTTTTATTCATTCATTCATTTGTTTTTAGTGTGTATTATGATGAAATGGATTTTAGATAAGACTTCCTCTTTTTCAATGATGGATTTTTATTTTTATTTTATTTTTTAAAAATGTATTTTATTGATTTTTTTACAGAGAAGAGGAGAGAGGGATAGAGAGCTAGAAATGTTGATGAGAGAGAAACATCGACCAGCTGCCTCTTGCACACCCCCCACCGGGGATGTGCCCGCAACCAATGTACATTCCCTTGACCAGAATCGAACCTGGGACCTTTCAGTCCGCAGACCAAAGCTCTACCACTGAGCCAAACCGGTTTCGGCCAATGATGGAATTTTAGATAACACTTCCTCATATATACAGTGGTGGCCAGTGATTTCTTAAACTAGTCAATTTCATCTTTTCCAATTTCCTATGGTATTTACATTATAATTGATCAATTTATTGGATGATTAATTTGAGATATTATAGACATCTCTTATGCCCCACCCCCATTTTTACTGGGTGCTAAAAGTCTACAGATATATTTAAAATAAATATTACATTATGTGTATATGAAGAAGAGTGCATATTTTTCCATAGAGAATTTGTAGCTTTCATGAGATTTTTAAATGGACTGAACATTAGAAACTAAGAGTAATATTTTAGGTCAATACTGAATTTTTCAAAAAGTAATATTGGCTGGTGTGGCTCAGTGGTTGAGTGCTGGCCCATGAACCAGAAGGTCATGGGTTCAATTCCTGATCAGGCCACATGCCTGGATTGCAGGTTGAATCCCCAGTGTGGGGCATGCAGGAGGCAGCCAATCAATGATTCTCTCTCATTATTAATGTTTCTATCTCTCCTCTTCCTTCCTCTTTGAAATTAATAAAAAATATATTTTAAAGAAGTCATTCCAATAGTGATTAATTTTCTCAGAGTTGGTACTAAGTTGTTATAGTACTGAGTGTGTTAGATTACTCATTTGTAAAAGAAGTATTTTTAGGATTAGACTTAATTTTTAGTGCCCTTTCTAGCTGCAATAGTCTATGAATGTTTGAATTCAAAGTAATAAACATTTCCAATTCTTTTGCTGGAATAAAGTATTCTCAGATTAAAATTTACCAAAACAATAGGCTATTTTGATTTTATAGGGTAACTAGAGGCCTGGTGCATGAAATTTGTGCACTGGGGTGGTGTCCCTCAGCTCAGCCTACACCCTTTCCAATCTGGGACCCATCAAGGGATGTCTGACTGCCTGTTCAGGCCTAAAAGGGCAGTCAGAGATCCCTCTCACAGTACAGAACTGCTGGCTCCCAAATGCTCACCTGCCTGCCTTCCTGATTACTTTAACTGCTTCTGCCTGCCAGCCTGTTCACTCCCTAACCACTCCCCTGCCAGTCTTATCACCCCTAACTGAGCTCCCCTGCAGGCCTGGTCACCTCCAACTGCCCTCCCCTGTTGGCCTGGTCACCCATAACAGCTGCCTCTTGCCAGCCTGGTTGCCCCTCACTGCCCTCCCCTGCAGCCCATCTTTGGCAGCCATCTTTGTCCACATGGGGGTAGCCATCTTGTGTTGGAGTGATGGTCAATTTGTATATTACCTCTTTATTATATAGGATTATTGGATATTTATTAAAATTTTAAACGTTGTACCTATTTAAATTATTTATGGAATTAGGCAAACACTACATATTCTAACAGCTCCCCAATCAATGTCATGTGCAAAAACATTAAGTCTAACATCCAAGATCAAAACAATAAGGAAAATATTGAGATTCTTTATATTTCTCCAGAACTTGTTTTCAAATGATCCTGGTGAAGTTAAGAAACTCCACTAATATGATAAAAATAATTTTAAGTTAAGTTTTATCAGCTAATATGAACTACCACATTCTACTTTAACTAGCATTGCTTTTTTCTCCACATCCTCATCAGCACATGTCATTTGTTGGTTTGTTGATGGTAGCCATTCTGACAGATAAGAAATATTACTTCCTTGTCATTTTAATTTGTATCCTTCTGATGATTAGTAACTGAGCATTTTTTTCATATGTCTCTTGGCCATCTATATATCTTCTTCGGAGAAGTGTTTATTTAGGTCCTTTGCCCACTGTTTTTTTGTTTTGTTTTGTTTTGTTTTTTTTTTTTTGTTTTATGTTTTTTTTTGTTTTTTGTGTTTTTTTGTTTGTTTTTTTTTTGTCTGTCTGTCTTCTTTTTGTTAAGTTGTATGAGTTCCTTATATATTTTGGATATTTACTCTTTATCAGATATAATACTGGCAAATATGTTCTCTCATGCAGTGGGCTTTCCTGTTATTTTGTTGAGTTGATAGTTTCTTTTGTTAATCAAACGCTTTTTATTTTGATATAGTCCCATTTATTTCTTAGTTTCCATTGCCCTAAGAGATGTATCAACAAACATACTGCTATGAGAGATGTCTTGAGATCTTGCTGCTTATGGTTTATTCTATGATTTTTATAGTTTCATGACTTAAATTTAAATTTAAGTCTTTTATCCATTTTGATTTTATTCTTGTGTACAACAATTTAAACTATAACAGCTATAGATGACTTAATTAGATGACTTAGATACTGATGGTTGATACTCTACTAAATATTCTACTACTAATGAAAAAGTATGTATTCTCTTCCAAAGCTCCTAAAATTGTGGTTTTCTAATTGGTATTTGAAAAGTCTGAGTCATTGTAAGTAGAGACACTCTACCTACTTGAGAACTAGGGATAGTTTAAATTCACTCCTTAACAGACCAAGGGATGCTTCTCTAGGAGCCATTATGGTTTATCATGTAATTGACCTGACAGATAATGGCTACACTTCCTTCTACCAAACACAGGAATTGATGGTTTATTAATATTATGAAAAACTGTGCTGAAGAGCTAGGGATAAAATACATAGCAAAAGTGTACAGGTGTCAGAATGCGAAGTCAGTGGAAAATATGTTTTCAGGTACTTCCATCTAGTTGAATATGATTGGATATAATAGTCCTCTCTTCTTGAACAAATCTTCCTGCCATTTGAAGGCTGGAGACAATTTTTGAGTGTGCCAGTGACAAACCATAACAGATGCACTGGATATGTGTTCCCCTAAATCCTTTGAAAATGTCTGTTTTAACCGAAATAATTATCCTAGGCAAAGTCAGCTGGTTATCACTACCACATATTAGTTTTGCAAATTCCTCATTATTATAAAAATTTTATATTAATTCATTTTAATATATCTAGAGATTTTAAATATATTCTACTGCCGTGTTGCTCAATGTGAATTAATTCTTTTCTATCAAATCTACAAATGGAGCCAATATATACAGAATCAAACAATCAAAACAGAATGCAGAACCTATAAGTTAGGGTTTTCAATAAGAAATTCAACTATGTCTCACTCGATTTTTCATTCAAATTAAAATGTGTCAAAATCATTACAGTTTACATGCATTGTTATTTTCTTCTACTGGAGAAATAATTCTGGATATTAAACATGCTAGATTGACTTCCAACCTTGAATCCTTGTGGAAAAAATGTAGTGCTTCATGGTATTTCTCTCTAGATCTATGTGGAGTTTTTTTTTCTATCTCTAAAACAGCAATCCTCTTGGCAACAGAATCTTCTACTCCTGTCACTATTCTAACACTATATTTAGTACAGACCTCTGCCCTCATTTGTAAAAAATAATAATAATAATAATAAAATAAAATAAGAATATGGAATTAACTATATGGAATGCCATTCACTGTAGAATATTATTTTGTGACCAGAGGTCTGATGCATGAAATTTGTGCACAGGGGTTGTGTCCCTCAGCCAAGCCTTTACCCTCTCCAATCTGGGACATCCCTCTCACAATCCAGGACTGTGGGATTCCAAATGCTCACCTGCCTGCCATCCTGATTGCCCCTAACCGCTTCTGCCTACCAGCCTAATCACCCCCTAACTATTCTCTTCCAGCCTGATTGATGCTTAACTGCTCCCCTGCCAGGCTGTTTGCCCCTAACTGCCCTCCCCTGCAGGCCTCATCACCCCTAATTCCCCTTCATGGCAGGTCTGGTTCCCCCAACTGCTCTCCCCTGCAGCCTTGGTTCCCCCAAACTGCCCTTCCCTGCAGGCCCAGTTACCCCAACTTCCCTTCTCTGCCAAGCCCGGTCATCCCTATCTGCCCTTCCCTGCAGGCTTGTTCACCCCCAACTGCCCTCCCTTGCAGGTTTGGTTTTTCCCAACTGCCCTCCCCTGGTGGCCATCTTGTGGTGGCCATCTTGTGTCCACATGGAGGCAGTCATCTTTGACCTCAAGGGGGCAGCTATCTTGTGTGTTGAAGTGATGGCCAATTTGCATATTATTATTTTATTAGATAGGATTAGATAGGATTGAGGCCTGGTGCACAGGTGGGGGTTGGCTGGTTTGCCCTGAAGGATGTCCTGGATCAAGATGTGGGTTCCCTTGGAACATGGGGTAGCCTAAGGAGTCTGTGGTGGTTTGCAGGCCAGACACACCCCTTTGACCCAAGTGGAGGCCCTGGTATCTGGGATTTAATTATCTTCTATAATTAAGACATGGTAGCCTGGATTGGAGCCAAGCCTCCTGCTCGCTCCATGGCTGCCAACTTTTTTATTGGCATTTATTTATCTTCTATAATTGAAACTTTATAGCCTTGAATGGAGGTTAACGCAAGCCAGGACAGGCGGAAAGCTTGGCCTCCTCCATTGCTGGGGAAACGCAAGCCTCCTGCTCACTCCATGGCCACAGCCATTTTTGTTGAGTTAATTTGCATGCTTACTTCTGATTGGCTGGTGGGCATGGCTTGTGAGTATAGCAGAAGTATGGTAAATTTACATATTACTCTTTTATTAGATAGGATAGACAAATTCCTTTCTTCATGAAGCATACAATAAGCCCTTTTCTGTTCCAGGCCCTGGGCTCAGAGATAAAGGTGAAAATTCCTCCTGCAGGATGTCCTGATCTAGTGGAGAAGGCTGGTGGACAAACCCCAGCCTCTGAAATAGGCAGGCCCAGGAGATGATTCGGCATGGAACCAGTGGATGCCTGAGATGAAAGTTTGTGTGTATGAAGATATCAGCCAGATAAAAAGAAATGCATACAACAAAGTATGTTCAAAATCCCTCCAAGAATTATTGTAGTTCCCTGTGAATATTACCAGGGGCTGATGAGACTGAAACAGTGGTCTAATGGGTGAGCTCATAAGGCCCTATATGCAAGTTGAAGACAAATCTTTAAAAGTATTTACTGGAAATCACATCATGTTTACACTTCAGAAATATCAGTACTCGCATCCTGGATTTATTTATGTATCAACTACTGTACTTTATGGGGTACTTCATAGATAATTTATGAAGAGTGTTTACAGGTAGAAGAGAGTTATTCTGTTTATGTTTTGCTTCCTTTGTGCCAGGTACTGGTTGATTGTTTGCAAACATGAATGCAATTCCATCTGGCTTGATATATTTGTAAATATACTGGCCCTTTTAATAGTTTCCATAAAACCTCCTAAAAGAAGAAGAATCTATTTCTCCAAACCTCAAACCTGAGTTGTTCTTGTGGCTTGATTTGGCCAGTAGTGAGCAGTAAGAATAATTGTGTGCTAGCTCCAAGTCTAAGGGCTTAAATGACTTGTATATTTCCATTTTTACTCTTGAGCCCCATATCCTTCTGTCTAGCACCATCATCACTATGCAAATATGTACCAGCCAGCATGCTGGAATGCAGACAATGAGACCAAATGAAGGGAAATCAGTTCATCACAGCTAAGGACATATGAAATGAGGTAACCCCTCCCTGACCTACCACTAATTGACCACACATTCATGAAGAAATCCATCTGAGGCCAGTTTCATGTGATGCAGATGAAAATATATGTTCAGCAAATTCAAAAATTATAAGAAAATACATAAATGTATCCTATTATAATAAAAGGGTAATATGCAAATCATCCCCTTGACCTGGAGTTGGACAGAGTTTGACCAGGAAGCTGCCCCTCCCCCCAGCTGGCCCTGCCCCTGATCAGCCCCCCTATACTCCTATGGGGCAGACCAGTTGGACAACTTTCATACATGAA
The DNA here is from genome assembly GCF_964339955.1 of Pipistrellus hanaki. NCBI lineage: Eukaryota > Metazoa > Chordata > Mammalia > Chiroptera > Vespertilionidae > Pipistrellus > Pipistrellus hanaki. Next base: position 58,738,803 of record NC_140511.1, on the reverse strand, counting down.
TTCATGCACCAGGCCTCTAGTATGGTTATAAGCATTGAAGTTTGGTAGATATAGAATATACATTATTATAGCAATTGGCAACTGGTATATGTATGTACTGCATTGTTTTAATGTGTTTAATTCTCATATCTACCTTGCAAGGCAAATTATTTAGTCTGCATTTTATAGACAATAAATCTGAGCTTCAGTTAATTTTCTTTCCCCATTGACATTCAGATGTTAAGTTGTAAAGCTGAGGTTTAAGTTCTCGCTAACTACTACTAAAGCTCAGGATTTTCTCTGTCAACCATGTGGTCTTTTCAAATTTCTTCCTCTTGAAAAAATAGAATGAAGTCAAGTACTTTAGTTCTACAGTACAATTCATGGATAAATGAGCTGAATTTCAATGAACTAAACCTATATCCATTGATTATATCACTAATAAGTTTTTATTCCAAGAAAGCTATAATTTTTACCAGGTAATATAACCCATTGGGAAATAAATATAAGTAATTATGCTTTATAAAGCTCCCTTGTTATGAGAAAAGAAATTATAAAAAATTAATGTGATGTAAAATATTTATAAATGGTTAATAATTGCATCAGAATTATTTCTATTGGTATTTTCACCTCAAGCTACCAAATTAGGGAACACTGTGAGTGCACTATAATTGAAAATTGATTTTTCTCCCTTCAAAATATTAGAAAAACAAATTGTTTTTAAATGTTTTCAAAGTCATAATTTCATTTTCTCAGGACCAAAATATAAATATTCTACATATTCCCATTTTCACAGGAAAAAATGCACTAGCTGCCTAAGTTATAGTTATATCACCTGTGATATAATAATGCTAAGTTGAAACATTGCTAGTCAGAAAACTTGATATAACAGGAGAATCAGAGTTAGCATAATAGAATGTATATTCATACCTGGTTTATAATTTTTGCATTAATTGAAACTGGCCAAATATTCACTGTTATGTACAATTACTTCTTAATTTATTCTGAGTTATAGTAGAATGTGATAATTCATGTTAGCTGATAAAATGTAACTGTACTGCGGCATAGAAATAAAAAGGAAGGAACTCCTACCATTTTCAACAGCATAAATAGACCTGGAGAGCATTATGCTGAGTGAAATAAGTCAGTCAAGAGAAAAGTAAATATCACATGACCTCACTCATTTGTAGATTATAATGAACAACATAAAACGATGAACAAAAACAGATCTAGAGACAGAGAAGCATTGATCAGATGCTCAAAACTCAGAGGGAAGGCAGGGGAGAGTGGGGCCAAGTGAGAGAGATCAACCAAAGGATTTGTATGCATGCATATAAGCATAAGCGATGGACACCGACAACAGGAGGTGAGGGTATGGGCAGGACTGGGGGTATGAGGGACAATAGGGGAGATAAAGACACATTTGTAATACTTTAATCAATAAAAATAAAAACAAAAAACGTAACTTTAAACCAGTTATGAACTCACAGAAAGAGAAACTAAAAAAAAAAAAAAAAAAAAAAAAAAAAAATCCCATTTACCATTGCAACAAAAGAATTAAGGTACTTAAAAATAAACTTAAAAGACCTCCTTAGTTAAGGATATATGCACCCCTATGTTCATAGCAGCACAATTTACAATAACTAAGATTTGGAAATAGCCTAAGTGCCCATCAGCAGATGAGTGGATTAAAAACTGGTGGTACATCTATACAATGGAATACTATGCTGCTATAAAAAAGAAAGAACTGTTAACATTCACAACAACATGGATGGGTCTAGAGAGCATTATGCTAAGTGAAATAAGCAGGTCAGAGAAAAATAAATATCACATGATCTCACTCATTTATGGAATATAATGAACAACATAAATTAATGAACAAAAATAGATCCAGAGACAGAGAAATATTGAACAGATTGTCAAACATCAGAGGGAAGGCAGGGGAGGGTGAGTGTGTTAAGAGATTAATCAAAGGACTTACATGCATGCATATGAGCATAACCAATGGACACAGACATTAGGGGTGTGAGGGCATGTGCTTGAGGTGGGAGTGCTGGGGAGACGTAAATGGGAGAAAAGATGACATATGTAATACTTTAAAAATTAAAGAATTAAAGAAAAATGAATAAATATGATTAATAAAAATAAATACCTATAACTTTTAAAAAGTTTCAGAAGTAAATTTGTTTAAAAATTTTTCAGAATCATTTGAAAGCAAGTTCTGGAGAAATATAAGGAATCTCAATATTTTCCTTATTGTTCCAATTTTGGATGTTAGACTTGATAACGGTTTTGCAAATGACATTAGGGGATTGTTAAAATATGTGTTTGCCTAATTCCATAAATATGACATTAATAATGCTAATAACATTTCTTTGAAGGTGAAAAAAATATATGTATATCAATTCAGAATTGGGCAAGCTGTTCATAAGGAAAATAATTCAATAATTAATAAATATTAATACAAGAATAAACTGTGTTTCATGTATATACAACTATCAACCTACTTTTACTTCACCCTGTATATACATTTTTTCCATATATAGTTCCTTGCAAATCTTATCATATGTCATTCTGATTATTTTCCTAACCTATTCTATCAATGAATCAAAAAAGAAAATTTAATCTGTGAGTGGAAATAATGTTCTAATTCTGGCAAAACTAATAAATGGAAAACATACATCATTTTTTACCCTATAAATGTGAAGAGTCTGGTCTTAATTAGGCCATAGGGATACAATTCCCAGCCTTTGTCCAAACATTAGATTCTACTTGTCAGTTTGATATGATTTCATTAGAACAAGGGTTCATTTTTAATTAAGAAATTAAGCCATTTTGTCTCCAATGAATGGCAGAACTATTCCTGAGGCTGGCAAATTATGGCATTAAGTTGGGCACTCATAATGACTCTTTTTTCTCAAATGCAATGAGTATTGATCTCTGTTGATAATCAAAATAAAATTTGAAGGATTCACATAAATTTTAGCAAAATAAAGTTATGGAAACACAGCAATTAATGATACTATATTTGAATTCTGGCAAAACAAACATGGTCATATATATATTGCTGAAGTTTAGCCATGAGTGAACACACCCCCCCAAAAAAAAATAAAAGCAGCTATGAGTTAGAAAAGAATTTATTTATTTATCATGTATGATTCCAGTAGAGTCAGAACTAGAATGGGACTCCACCATGTCAAGGACCCAAGTTCTTTCTATCTCATTAACCTGTTATGTGTGCTTCCCTACATGACTCTGCCCCCCACCACTAATATCATACTAACAATTCAGATAGGTGGGAAAAGAAATAAAAAGCAAATGAAGGAAATGCCCTTGCCTTTGACAGAGATTTATGTGATTTAGCACAGAATCACATTTAAGTGTGTTGGAGGTCAGGGTATATAGATTTTATTCATTATATCCATGTTCTTATTGATAAAAAAGGAGAGCCAAATCAGCATAGCTCAGTGGTTAAGCATCAACTTATGAACCTGGAGGTCAGGGTTCAATTCCTGGTCAGGGCACATGCCCGGGTTTTGGGCTGAATCCCCAGTATGTGGCATGCAGCTAGCTGATCAATGACTCTCATCATTGATGTTTCTATCTCCTTTTCCCTCTCTGAAATCAATAAAAATAGATTAAAATATAGAAGTAAAAAATAGAAGGGGAAATGTATATTGGAAAATAATATTTACAATTCAACTGTGCTTGTTATAAATTATATTCTAGTTAATTTCCTTTAGAGATTTCACTTACATGCTACATCAATACTACCATTCAGAAAGTTTATGAAATTTATTTAATATATCTAATGTTTGTAGATAGTTATGAAAAAAGTCTAAATACATGATTAGTATTTATCTTATTATAGCTCTAGGGAGCAAAATACAATTATTCATAAATGAAAACAGTGACTTGGTCATTGGAAAGATGATGAATAAAATAGTATAAAATAGAACAGAACAGAACAGAAAGTCTATAGACTTTTGGGAGAGGCTGTTCCTGTGTAAGAATCTGTGATGCAAATACTTTTATACAGTGACAAGGGGATAGAAACGCAAGAAAATAATCTATTATTTCCAGAAACTTAACCTTGAATAAAACAATTAGAATATATATGAATTCAGCATCACATAGTTTAGCATAAAATAATTATCTCCATGCAGAAATCTCTCTTCATGTCAAAAGATATTAACATTTTCTTGACGAAATAATTTTAAAAATATATTTTATTGATTTAGCCTATCCATCCTGTTTCATTTAATAGGTCATTTTGGGGTCATTTTATGCTATTTTTCACTTGCTTTTGAAAGCAAAACTCACATATAATGTTGAATTACTATATTGCAAACTTATATGTGCCCAGGAATTTAAAGGCTAGCATTTCTTCTCCCTCTCCTCTCTTCCACCTATCATCAAGACTTACAAATTATGTGTCTAAAACCAGCTATACTCTGCAGATTTTTTGACCCTGGAATTGGCTCACCAAGTTCTCTACTAAATTTAAAAGACTTTGGCTAATTTCTTTTACCAAAATTCATTTTCTGGCCTTTCCCTATTCCTCACATTATTATAGCTCCCCTTGTATCAATCACATTTCCCCTTCTCACCAGTACCTGCAGTCTCCAACAATTACTGAGTATTTGACTGTCATCATGACTACTTTGAACTGGTATCTTTAGTTCCATTTACTATATAGCTGCAACCTCCAGACAGCAACCTACAAGGTGACCCATCTCATTCTATGAACTTTTTTGAGCCAAAACAAAGCAAAACAAAAACAAAGCAATGCTTGAGATTTTGAAAGGAGGAAAACAATTTTGTTCAGAAAAAAACAATTGCTTAATATATAGGTTTGCACATCTGCTTTTGATCATGCTGATTTTTATGTAGTCAACTCTTCGGGTTAAGTTGCTATATAACAGACAACCCAAGACATAGTGCCTTAGAATGCTATTATTATTCAGGTGGGCTCTCTTTTGGGTCAGATATTCAGGCAGAGAAACTTTACCTTTCCCCCTCCCTATGTAAAGAGCTGGCGGCAGGCTGCCACTCCATCCTAACAGGTAAAAAGATGAACAGACTGAAAGATCAACAAATCTTGGATCTGTGTAGAGGAGAATCCACAAGCTAAACCATTGTCCCAAGACTGGAAATACAGGCAAGTACACAGAGTCACAGGTTACCAGAGCAGAGCTCATACGCTAAAACTCCATCAGGAAGCAGGGCGAGGTCAGGTAAAACTGAACTCTAAGGTAAATTATGGATTTTAGATAATAATGTAAATTTAGGTTGTAAAAAAAAGTCATTTTGGGAAGTGATGTTGATATTGGGTGATGCTATGCATACATGGGGGACAGAGAGTATTTGAGAAATCTCTGCACCTTCATTGCATTTGTTTTGTAAACCTAAAACTGCTCCAAAAAATTAAGTATTTATAGGAAAAGAAAATATATTCAGGAAGGTCTCTGTTAGATGATTCTTCTACCACCTATGATTTTGATTAAAATTTTTAGTCAGCTTGAAAACAGAATTATCTGGAGCATCCAAGTGGCTTTATTCATTTATTTGGATGCCTGGAAGGATGGGCTCAACTGTGTCTCCCAATTAAAGTGCCCACACTTGCTTTTCTCAGGTAAGGTGGACTTCTTACCTGGTAGGTCAGTTCTCCCACACAGTGCTAACAGAGACAGGAAATGGAATCTAACAGTTCCTTAAGGCCTGGTCAGTAAACTCACATGGCCTTTCTTCCTCAGTATTTTATTAGTCAAAATAGAGTTTGCCCAGACCAATGGTCAGCAAACCTCAGCTTGAGAGCCACATGCGGCTCTTTGATCCTTTGAGTATTCTAACACCGCTTCAAAACAGACTCGCCCAGGCTGAAAACCTACTTCTGCGCATGGTCTACGAAGTTTCAATTGCACTGTACGTGCAAGCCCACATGTGGTATTTTGTGGAAGAGCCACGTTCAAGGGGCCAAAGAACCGCATGTGGCTCGTGAGCCATGGTTTGCTGACCACTGGCCCAGACCAAAGGGAGGGCTGTAGGTACCAACTGTGATAACAGCAATGTCAAAGGATGTGCAGGATCTTTAATCTACCACTTGTATGTGTTAATAATCCAGATTTTTTCCCACTAGATGGAGCTACACATATGTTGATATATATGCGATTTTGTTGTATTGACAGCAAGCTTCAAAACTTCATATGTCAAATTTTCTGAAGGTGTTAATATCATAGATATTTTTATGCTTAAAAATGATGAATTTCCTGCCAAAAAAAAAAAAAAAAGCATTTGCGTGAAGTTTTCATGCATTACTTTATTTTGAAGAAAAGTGCTGCTGAATACTTTGGGAAGCTTATGGTGAACATGCTTCATCTCAAAATACTTGTGAAAGCTGGTTTAAATGTTTTAAAAGTGATAATTTCTATATGAAAGACAAAAACAGTTCCAGTCAACCAAAAAAAGTTTGAAGACCAACAATTACAAGCATTATTGGATAAAGATGTATGCCAAACTAAAAAACAACTTTCAGAAAGATTAAACGTAGTTCAGCAAAAAATTTATGATTGTTTACAAGCAAGGGGAAAGATTTCAACGGAATGAAAATGGGTGCCTTTGCTGCAGACTCTAGCCAGAGTCTGCAGTCTTTGTTTTTGCTGCAACACGAGTGAAACTCCTGTAGATCAGTTCACCCGCTACCCTCCCTCTCATAGCAGGCATCCTGCCCTACCTCGCCACTCTGCACCTGGAGAGGCAGGGCAGCGACCATCTTTCTCCTTCTATATACAATAATTTGCATATTCCCTCCTTATTGGCTGGTGAATGTAGTGAAATGATGGTTCATTTGCATGTTTTTCTTTTATTAGTGTAGATACATATATCTATATATCAATATATCTATTTTTTTCAAGAACTACTGTGGACTTCTTAAGGCAGAATTTAAAAAAAGAATACATTTGACCTTTATGTGCCACTTAAAATAGCTACCAACACACCTGCATATTTCAAGACATTCTCTGATGGTATCTGAGTGTAACTGCAGTGGTTTTGGTGAACAACCATATTTCTGCTTTCTCTGGTTAACTAGCTGGCCACTTATGGTAAAACAGTACCCTGTAAGGAATTCTATTAAAATAAAATGCTTGACCATCTGGGGAGCTCAGAGGTAGAGAAATATGAGCACTATATGTGCACTAAAGGGCACTTTATTTCCAGGTTACTTGGTGCTTTTCTTTTCAACTATGTCAAAGTCTGAATGTCAGTAATGGTCAGGGCCAGGAGGTTATAGGAACCTTTATAAACAGCAGCTATTTGAAGAAAATAGACTCCTGATCAATTCAATTGATGAAGTATTTTTATTTTGGACCATAAAGAGGTCTGTGGTTCAAATTCATCCATTCTGAGGAGCACTGAAAAGCTATTTTCTTCACACTATTTTCTTCTAGACCCTTCACACCACAATTGTGACCTTGTCAAAACTGTAACAACTACACTATAAACTATGAAAAGAATAGACTGTTGGCAATAAAATTGAAGTTATTCTCTGGTTAAAACAGAACAAAAGGTCTGTATACAAAATTATGTACTTTTATGTCCATTATTGAAAAGGTAATGACATAACTAGTTTCACCAATGCTTTATAATTACTACTATTAATAATAAAGAGCTTATGTGTGGTTCATATTTTATAGTTTACAATTTTTTTTTAATCAATTAGCTAACTTAATGTTCACAACAACTTTTTAGAAACATATTCCAATACTACTTTTAAAACTTTATCAGTGGTTTGTCCATTTATTAATTTTATTAACTGTGCCCCAGTTTTTATTGGTGCCTCAGTTCTTATCTATATAGAGCACATCCCAAAGGAATAACCATGAGAATTAAATAAGAACTATGGCTGGCACAAAATAATTAATAAACATTTTATTAGCTATTATTTTACTATTATTTATAAAGATAAGAGCTGAAAATAATTAGAAGAAATTTTCTTAATTCAAAAAGTCAGTAGAGGAGTATTAATCCAAACGTATTTTATAAGTTAGTTAAGAACTTAAGAGACAAATACACCTAAAGAGCATAAAATAAGCTGTAGCTAAAGAAATTGCCCATTTTTATGGGCTTTTTAAAATATATATATTTTATTGACATTTTACAGAGAGGAGAAAAGAGGGATAGAGAGCTAGAAACGTCGATGAGAGAGAAACATCGATCAGCTGCCTCTTGCACACCCCTTACCAGGGATGTGCCCACAACCAATGTACATGCCCTTGAGCAGAATCGAACGTGGGACCTTTCAGTCCACAGACCGACGCTCCACCACTGAGCCAAACCGGTTTAGACTATGGGCTTTTTTTTCTTCCCATTTTCAAAAGTGGCAATTAAGAGTTTTTTTTGTGATTAAATTATTAAAAGTAATAGAGAAAACCCTCAGATCATTAGCTAAAAAGTGATTTACTAAATAGTTATTTACACTTTTAAACATATATTTTACATATATTAGCACAAGTCACATAGAATTCTCCTTTTCTATAAGTGTTCAACAATTCAACTCCCAAATAAATATTTTTATTACATATAAAATCCAAAATGCCAAAATATTGCAATTATTCCTTAAAAGAGTAAATTAATTAATTACTGAGTTACATGGCTTTGATTGAGAATGATTAATCTGTCTTTCTATTGAGAGAGCAGGGCAGTAGGAGGCAAACTCCTGACTAGAACCCTGACTCCACTGTCGGGCAGGGCGGAGCTATCCTCCATTTTGTGTCACTGGACCCTTGCCCTCACCCAACCAATCAGGGTCAGCCAAAGCAGTGACATCACCACCCACCACCGGTGTAAAACCCCTGGATTTGGTGAAGTTTGCGCTCTAGTCCGCCATGTGGTCAGCGTGAGTGGGACAGAGCCCATGTTAACATGGAAGAGGCCTCTTGTTAATTGCATCAGACTTGGCTCCCTGCTGGTGTTTGGGGATCACGGAATCATGGTGCAACACTATGAACTTCTCTTCACAATATGAGAAGCTTCATAGCAGAAATATAAAACTATCTTCATTTGTTCAAAGATATTTAATGCTGATGATCTTTATGCATTTTCATGTCTTCTCTTTGATGATAATTTTCCATGTTACCATAAATTAAGATCCCTCTTATCACCAAAAAGACTAATTAAGTTGAATAATATTTTTTACAATGTAGCAAAACTGACAATAGAAAAGTGCATAAAAGTGTTTACTTGGAAACCAAGTTAACTATTAAGAAATTACTCTGGGTTTGTGCTACACATTCCTAAAAAAAATGACCCCATGGCTTTAGTCCTATTCTTTCCCCACCCCCACATGACATGCAAGACCTTCTTCCTCAATCCATTTCCTGCAGCCTGACCTTTCCTCTGAAGCCAGAACAACTGCAGCACTTCATTCAGATACAAAGCTCACTTTGATGTGAGATTCTATTTAGAGTAATTTGTATCCTCTGTATTGCCTTTAAATCCTTCAGGATGGAATGAAACATATGGATTAAGAGTTCCCTTTCTGGTATCAGAAAGATGTGGATTTGAAAAGAAACAAAAATTATGTAGTAAGATTAAAACTTAAGAATATCACTAATGACATAAAAATAATCTATAATATAACTATTAAAAAAATTAAAGAAAAAAACAAAACAAAATAAAAACTCAAGTAAAAAGTCAAAGTGGAAGGGAGGAAAGTGGCCATAGTCTAAAGCAGTCCCAACCACCTGCTCCCAACACCTGGACTTCAAAAACGAGCTGAAAAAAGCTGATTGGAAATACTGCTAGCATGAAGCTTGGAGAGGACAGGATAAGCATAGAGTGGGTGAGCCAACAGGCACAGCAGTGCACCTTACTGGAAGCACAGCTCCTGCCCCCTTCCACCCCCCCTGGGGAACACGGAGTCTCCAGCACACACAGGGATCCCCAAACCAGAGTAACAAACAAGGAAAGGGGAGCCCATGTGGCGCCAAACAGTGGGAATCTATCAGTGATAATTCAGTCCACCGGGGGAATTCAGATGGCCTCATCCCAAGCAAAAAACATGTGCTATGGTAAAAGACCATCCTGGGAAGTTCGCTAGGATTAGTGTCTGCAGGAGGGGGCGCTCAGCACAACTCCAGAAGGGCAGAGTGGTCTGAGCAGACCACCAACAGTGAATCTGAGGGGTTAATTATTCTCTAAAAGAACTTTCAGCAGAGAGCAAGATGGGGACCAGTTTGATTGTCCTCGGAAGGAGGCATGATCCTCTCCACCTTGAGCAAAGAGGAGGTGACCCTTCTTCCACCTTTTGGAAAGGGTCTGGCCTGTGAAAATGCACCTAGCAGTTGGGCCTGATGGTGCGGGGACATCTGATGAGGTGGGAGCCTGAGTGGAAGCCCAGACCAAAGAGAGCCAGTTCTGCTGAAATATTAGGCAGCCAAGCAGGGTGGGTTGTTTTTCTGTTTTATTTGTTTTGTTTTAATATATGACTGCTACAAGAGGGGACTAGGGAATGCCAGTGACCCAGGCAGAGCTGAAACATTGTTAGGAAACACCCTGCCTGTCCCTCTGAACAAGCTATGAGCACCACCTCCAACCCAAATCTGTTGAAACCATCCGGACCAGGACCAGATATCATGCAGACCTCAATTTTGTGGGGGATAGGAAGCAGCCCAGAACAAATACATTCAAGGGGCTAGCCCAAAGGAGACCCTGTACATTAACTTCATCAGCTGCTTCCTGGATGCCCCCTAATGTGAATCAAGCCCACAACCCAGACAGGAATCTAACTGATGACTTTTTGATGTATGAGTCAATACTCAACCACTGAGAAACACCAGCCAGACTCAATTTTATTTTTTAAATAAAGCCAGGAAAGGAAACAGATATACTCTTAAAGATGTAGAATAAATCTACATAAAATTAGATGATCAAAATGACTCCAAATATGGCCATAAATTTAAAATAAAGTTCCAACTGAAGGTATCAAGCTTAAATTAGACAAAAATAAATCCAAGTCTATCTTACTGGCAATAGATACTTAAGACATAAGTTCACAAAGAAAGTTGGTGAGTTAAAGAGTGAAAAGAGACATTTTGCAACACTAGTCAAAAGGAAGCTGGTATAGCGGTTGAGAGCATGGACTTTGGAACCTGATTGCCTAGATTAGAATCTTTGTTGATATAAATTTTGTCAAAATGGTAAAGTTTGTTACCTTTATCATGTGTACTGGAGGATCTTAATACTAACACTACATACTCATCAGTTTATTGTGAGGATTAAATAAAATCATACATATTAAGCAAATAAAAATTGTTTTTCAAATAGTATTAAGTATTCAAAAATTGTGGTTCATTTCATTGTAATCATAAAGTAAAATAAACTCTAGAGGCTTATTAGACATGAAGTATTCTTCATCTCCAAATCACATATCCCATCTCTCAGTCAGTTACAGTCCTATTTGCCCTTTTACAAAGTCATAATTTTGAAGCCTAGGGCTGCTTTTACTTTGGACATACTCCTTGCTTTTACCTCTCAACATCCTTTGTCTTCATGAAATGTGTTCTGGAACACCAGTTTAAATTACCAATAACTGACATATTTGTACAGTACTTTGCAATTTATGTAATATTTATCATTTTGCATATATTCTTTTCTGTGAGTTAAATATGTACAAGGCAATACCAACATCTATAATCTAATGGAAAGCCCAGAGGAAGTTCAGAAATATTATCTAGCTGAAACTGGTTTGGCTCAGTGGATAGAGCATCGGCCTGCGAACTGAAAGGTTCCAGGTTCGATTCCAGTCAAGGGCATGTACTTTGGTTGCAGCATATCCCCAGTAGGGGGTATGTATGAGGCAGCTGATCGATGATTCTCTCTCATCAATGTTTCTGACTCTCTGTCCCTCTCTCTTCCTCTCTGTGAAAAATTAATAAAAATATATTTAAAAAGAAAGAAAGAAATATTATCCATATACATACCACACAATCTGCCCCACATCAGAAGAGTAGTCCTAGAACACCAGGATTTTATTTTCTGGCACCAAATTTTGTTTTTGTGTGCAAATAGCAGTTACTCTAGCTTTTCATTCCATGGCAACTCTTACATATGGCATCACAATTTCAATGCTCAGGTTTGTTTTATTGTTGATTCAATCTTATGTTAAATAAGCATGTATATATCTCTAACTTGTCAACAGTACGGGGAAATCATATGTTGTTTCCATCACAATGGGCGAAATAATATTGTTTACTTCTTTTCAATAGAGCATTTTCATGTGCAACATCATTTAGTATGTTTTTATATGGTAAACTCTTTGAAGTTAGAAGATGAAAAATCAATTACAAGACACAAACTTTCCTGCAATCAAACTGGAAAAAAACAACAACTTTAAAGACATTTGGATAACAGCCGTAAGAATGTGTGGTGAAATGTATAAAAATACTGTGATGGGCATTTAGAGAAGAGAGGCCATGGTGTACTAAAATACTTGAAACCACACAGTTTGAGCTGGAATCAAATAATAAAAAATGGGGAGAAAAATTTGTTTTAACCCAAGAAAGATGGAAGAATTAGTATGCAATCATCAAATATTGGTCTTCCATAGTAGCTTTTAATATTTTACACAATAAAATGGCACAACTTTCAATTTTTAAAACAGACAAACCACACTAATAGGCAAACAGTTCAGTGAGTATTGTTTTATTTCCATGGTGAAAATATTTACATTCTCTAATCAATGCCCTTCAAGAAGTCCAGCATGGAAGCTATTTTATTAAGAATTATTTATAGGAAGGATAGACAGCATTTTTCATCATTTTCATTCTATTTTTATGCTATATCACATGGACAACACTGAAAAAAACATGTCAGTCAATATAGTTCAGAAGTTCAAACTGATACTTCACAAATTTATAAAACATTAGAGTCATAATATAAAGCTATATTTTCACAGCAAGGAAAAAAAACTGGCCAAATCTACTTTTCAGTTATTTCATCATATCTGATTTGTTAATTTCTTAACTTTAATTTTAAAAAAAATGGCCTAAGACAAATTTTCATGGTGACAGTCAAACTGATCACAGGGTTGGGGAGGTGATTAAAATATAAAATGCCTATTTTTCCTAAAGTATTTTTAAATCTATTTTTATTGATTTCAGAGAGGAAGGAGGGGAGAGAGAAAGAAATATCATGGATGAGAGAGAATCACCTATGGGTTACTTCCTGCATGCCCCCCTATTGGGGATCAAGCCCACAATCTGGGCATGTACGTTTGACAGCAATCAACCCTGGGACATTTCAGTCCTCGGGCCAATGCTCTATTTACTGAGTCAAACTGGCTAGGGCTTCTAAAATATCTTTTTATTTTAAAAATTCATAATGGAATAAAGATTAAAAGCACATAACTAATGTTAACTTTGATCTTTAATTGATTTTTTTGGGGTGCATGGTCTAGTACATTTGATCCAACAGCCATATTACCTGAATGTGTGAATATACAAAAAAACTGATGATATAATTTTGTATTTTTTAAAATATTTTTATTGATTTTTTACAGAGACGAGGGGAGAGGGATAGAGAGCTAGAAACGTTGATGAGAGAGAAACATCGACCAGCTGCCTCCTGCACACCCCCTGGGGATGTGCTCGCAACCAACGTACATGCCCCTGACCGCAATTGAACTGGGACCCTTCAGTCCCCAAGCCGAAGCTCTATCCACTGAGCCAAACCGGTTTTGGCAGTTTTGTATTTTTTATAAATGTGTTTGAGATTGAAAAACAAACAAACAAACAAACAAACAAAAAACAACTGAAATAAGTAGCAAGAGATGTTAATGGAGCAAAATGTCCAAGGTAATGTTTGCTTAGTGGTGCTATATAGAAGCCAGGAAAGTCTACTGAATGATGAGGATCCATGCAAAATTTTGAAGAGATTTCCATGTAAAGAAGTAGTGAGTGCCAAGGCCTAAAGAAGGGTTAAATTTTATATGCTTTAGACAGGAAAAGTAGGCCAAAACTGGGCTAAACTCACGAAAGGTGTCAGGAGATTAGAGTTGACAGATAAGCAGGTGCCATGTCAGTTAGGGTCTTATAGGCCAAAGTAAGAAATGAGATTGCATTTTAAATGCAACTGAAAACCATCGGATGGTTTTAAAAATGCACATGACATGACAATTTAGCTCACTCAGACTGCCATGTAGAAAAAAGCAAATTCTAGAAACTTGAGCTGTGTACTCAAAAACTATACATTACCCTAAACAAATAACACACCAGAAATTTTAAGAAGGCTGAGGATACTTTAATCTATTATATTTAAATTACATCTGTTGGTTTGGTTCTATGATGAGCCTAGTAGCATACCTATTTCATAATAGTATCAAATGTGAACTACATAACCCATGTACTATATAAGACAAAAAAAGATTGTTGCTTTTAGGGATAATGCCACTTCAGTAGAGGTTTGGTAGTGTCTCTGACTCAGAAAGGTAAGATCTGAAGTTTTTGAGAATCTGAAGTTTGGTATAAGAGGCTTTTCAATGTAGGGGGTTTATGCTGTGAGCTGGAGGACTGAAATGTAAGGGGTAGGCGAGGAAGTGTAGCTAGATTATAATATTTTAAAGTTGGGTAAGAATCATGATAACAATGCCAAAGTCTTTCCAGACAAAGAACAGCAAGAACAAATCTGTAATTGAACAAGTTGTGTTAATTACTTGTAGCAGACAGGCTGACTACACGCCACAGGGAACCACAGGGCTTGTCAGTAGAAGGATGTTAGAAATATTTATTATAGGATTTGAACTTGTGTCAGGTAATTTGTGTGGGAATCTAATGAACAGTTTTCAGGAAGCTGAACTGGGTGCTTTCAGGAAGTGGGGGTAATTGTATGATTAAGTATCTTAAAAATCTTATCTAGGAAGAAGGAAGACTAGATTGAGGTTTTTACTTTGTAATTAGGTAAAGGAAACATAGTTATTCATTATAGCTGAAAGAAGGAAATGTATGATATTTTGTGGTTTAGGCAATGCCCAGGCTTGTGTCTCTTTACAGACTCTTTACAATTTGTTCTGATTCTGTGCTGACCCATGATGGTCATAGAATGGCCTTGTCTAATGCTGATATTCTGTGAAGCTGATTATGCTTGTCTGTTTCTCAAAATATTAGTACTGGTGTAAACATCAAAGTGAGAGTTTTGAGGTATCAGTTTCAGAAGAACCTTAGGTCACATACTACTTGGTAAGGCTCTTCATTGGAGAATTGCTGGACTTTTTTAAAAGGGTCCATCCTAATGTGGTGAAAATTCCTATAGTAAACAATGAAGACATTTACGCTCCTGAAATTCTAAGGCATGTAATGAAGACAATGGAATACTGAAATCATCCTCAGAGACCATGTTGTATGAAAAAAGTGGGGAAGAAAACATACCTAGTTTTCATACTTGGTGTTCAGTGACCAATATGAGAAACATCTGTGCAACTGCATTATACATTGTTTTTATTTTGCAAAAGAGAAAACTAAGTGAGGAATAGGTTATGTAACTGATAATGTACATCCTGGGAGATGTGGGCAGAGTGGCAGATAGATAATGGACCAGGCATCTCTAAAGCCCTTATACTTCCAAGACTCTGAAAATGACATATTTCCCATGTCTTTATTATTTAAGTTTATTTTTAAACAACATTTGATATTAATAAAAAACAATCTTTAGCAATTTTCCTTGAGTAGAAATGTAAACAATAGAACACAATAAAAGTAATTATCCTTTGTCTTTTGTTTTAGGTACAGTACTCAAGGTCAGGCTGTTAAAAATAATTGGTATATAGGTTCACCTCACCTAAGTTCTCACTTAGCCAAAAGTAATATAAACCTTCATAAAATTTAAACAAAACAACACAAAAATCGTGAAAATGTATTTGTTGTAAACCTTCAGTCAAGTAAATCTTTAGCTAAAATTTTAGACATTCACAATTATTAAAACTTACTTAATATCAGGCCTATTTAACGTGTTGGTAGAATTGCCTCAGCCTCAATATTCTAGTAATGAAAATTTTTGTTTATTAGTGTTTCAAAATAGAAAACTCCCAAAACAATAAGGTTAGTGCTATGTACTGAACTGAGCTCTCCCAAATTTTACATGTTGAAGCGTTAACCTACATTCTGAATGTATTTGAAGATAGTGTTTATAGAAGGTAATTAAAATTATATGAGGTCATAAGGGTAAGGTCCTACTCCAATATGATTGCTAACCTTATTAGAAGAAGATATATATTTTCTCTCAATACATGCATACCCCAAGGAAAGGCCATGTGAGCTCACAGCAAGAAAGCTGCTGCTCTGCCATGAAGAAAGAAACCTTGTGCCAGAATGCAATTCTGCTGGATTTTGATCTGAAACACCTTGCCCCTAGAACTGTGAGAAAATAAATCTTGTTTTAGCCATCCAGTCCATAGCATTTTATTACAGCATCCTGAGTTGTCTACTACATTAGGCTTGGGATAATATTTCAGATCCAGATACTTTACATTATATTTGAATTTGAATTTAGTTTCTAAGAGTAAAATGCAAATAATATATTCTTTTTTGTGTTTTTATGAGGATCAAATAATATATAATCCCTGAGACATGGTGGATGTTCAATAGTTGTTAAATTTTCATCAGTCAGGTTTCAGATCATAAATAGTGTGAGGAGACTGGGGTGAAAAGAAAAAAAAATTGGTTCATGCTGTGATAGGACTTGTTGGATCCTACATTTTTCAGTGAAAAGATATAGTCTTGATAACATCATTTTTTTATTTTCACACATAGCCCAGTGTGAAATGTTCAACCAATGCTAGATCAATGAAAAAAATGTCTTATTCTCCAATGTTAATAAAGATTTTTCCTATACACAACTTTTTCAATTTCATTAAGTGCGGGGTAAGAGATAAATACTATAATACCAAGTGAACTTCTTCTAAGAGCCATATAAAATCCTCATCAATAATTCAACCTGCCTTTGTGTATTAGATTTTGCTCGGCATTATTAAAGGGTTCACATTTCCTGCCCTAGATTCTACTAGATGATGTCATACTATTTTTTTGAATGAGCAACATTTATTTGGGGTCATAAGGAACTATATTTGTCACTCTAAGAGAATAAAATTAATCAAGTTGCTTCTTTAAAGCAACATTTCTCAAAATCTGTAATATGAAGAAGTGCTTTGTGAATGTCCAAGAAGATGCCAATCACAGCATTTTTCCCCCAAAGATTTTGGTCACTTATATTGTCTGTTTAAAATATTGTCTCCTAATATAATAATATGTGAATCACTATTGGTAAAATGCTTCAATAACTCAAAGAAAATCACCCATGGAAAATTTCAAAGGGAAAAACATCAAATGACCCTAGTTGATATTGAAATCATTTGGAATAACACTGGATAACTTCTCTGTTAACTACTTTTATATATTTTTAATATGATAATTGAATATCTGCTCCTCTGGATCACCAGAAATTTTCCTGGACTTGACTCTCTGATCTAAACCTATCATAAGTATATTCAAACCATGCTATTTTAACATTCATTTGAAATATAAAAAGTGAATGTATGTAGAGACCACATTATCTAATATCCAATTAACTATTACTAGACTTACAAAGAAATGTAAATATATAGCAAGAGCAAAGGCAAAAAAAAATATATGTCAGGATGACAGATGTGACAATTTCAGGCAAAGGTATCTATCTATATAAAAGGCTAATATACTAAATGTCTGACTATCAGGGTAATGACATCAAGTAGCCTCAAATGGAAACACTTTACGCTTCAACCAAATGTCTGTGAAGTGTTTTCTTTCCTGTGCCTCATCTCATTTGATCCACAGAGAAGTCCTGGAATAGTAGATCGGAGACTTGGTGGAACCGTATTTTTTTTTCTCCATTCACTGAATGGAGATTTAGAAAGCTTAAAAACTTGACCCAATTGAAAAGAAATGGTGGACCTTAAAAATGACTTCATATTTTCTCATTGCACAGAAAATTGTAAAAAACTGTTGCATTTAAATATTTTACCCTTTGTTCTCCTTGCATGAACTACAATAATAATGTGCTTCCTGTTGATATTTACTGCTATGTTGTAAAAAAGTTTAGCTACATCAGAAAGCAGGTCTAATTAAGCAAGTTTGTTCTATATCTATAAAAGGCTAAGTTGAATCGCACATGCCCAATACATATAAAGCTCTTGCTGGTGCCAATTGCACACTTGTGCTTCAATATGTCACTGTCAATCGTGAATTTGGTTGTTTTTGTTGACATTCTGAGTTGAAAGAAAGCTTCGGCTTCACATGGAAATAACAATGGCAATTAAATATGATCATAATAGTGATCTGGGTAGATATAATTATCCCTGCATAACTGAAGTTGCCTTCATATTCAGAAATGAAGATGAAGGACGTCATTTTGAAAGGAATTTGCTCATTCTTTGTAAACCAGATCCTAATAATCCGAATGCCACTAAAATGAAGCAAATTGATATCCTGTTTCCTACATTAGATGAAATGGCATATCCTATTATTTTCCTACATGGTGAAAAAAGCGGGGGAATTGATATCGCATTAAGACTCAGAGACTACAGTGTAATCAACAATACTACTAGATTCAACAGATGATGCCAAAAGGGAAAATTTTCCCATCAAATTTCTTAAAAGTATTACTTTTTTGGGAATGCTATGTCATAAATTAGAATTGAAGGTAGATAAATCATCATGCTACTGAGAAATATTAAAAAGTAAATGGGGTCTTTGTAATGGTAATAGATTTATCATCAAAATATTTCGACCTAACATAATCAAAGCTGAAATATTAACAGGATCTGTGGAGAAGAGGTTGTTCTAATTCCAAGAATTGATTTGTCCCCATCTGACACTGGCATCAAAGTTAGAATAAATTTAATCAACTTATCAGTCATTGTTTTTATCAATACTGTTTTTATATCATGTTTTTATATGTTTTTGTTTTTATAAGTCTTTGTTGTTGTTATGTTGTTATTGTTTACATATTAGTCAATTTATATATTATTTTCATATACATTTTACTAATTTTCTTTCATCTCTGACACTTCTATTACAGAGAAAGGGCAAATAGCAATATTAAAATATTTATCCTAATTAATTTACTTTCAATGTGTATGAATTCATGCACTAGGCCACTAGTTTAAATATATAAGTAATAATATTCTCAATAATGAAATGAAAAAGCTGGAAAAGTAAGAGATACATAAAATATTTATTTAAAAAATACTATTCCAAAGCTTAAAATTAGAATTCCTCAAATGTAAAATCAAATGCATGAACTGATCAGCAGAACAGGTATCACAGAAGAAATGGTCAGTGACATCAAAACATAGTAATAGAAACTGTCCAAATGTAAGCATTAAAAATCTATAAAAACAAATTGCCTAACCTGTGGAAAAATCTTAACCTAATATACATCTTTTTGAAGTTTGAAAAGAGACGAAAATATCACTGTATATCACAGAGAGACAAAAAAGATAACACAATGTTATAACAAATATGACAACTTAAAGAAAACAGAAAATTAGTGAATGAGAGAAATTTTAAGACAATTCAAAAGATAAGTTGATACATACATTCACCTATATTTATATTCAGACACACTGGATTTATAATTTAAAACCTTTTCATAAAGCAAATTCTAGATAAAAAGGCCCCAATGGTAAATTTATGAAATTTTTATGAATAAAGTATATAATTCTTATAAAACATCTCAAAAAATAAACTGAGTTGAATAATTCCCACCTCATTTTATGTGATAACCATTACCTTAATATAAGACTGAAAAAAGGCATTACAAGAAAAGAAAACTGCAGGCCAATAATCCTCATGAATACAGACCAAATTTTCTTTAAAAATATTTAGCAAATTAAATTTATAAACATATAAAAATAATATTCCAGCAAGCCCAGATCACATTTATTCCTGAAATGCAATGTTATTTCAATATATGAATAACAATTAATGGAAATCAGCACCATTATCTTAACAGATTGATGTAGAAAAATAGTATGACCCTCTTGATGTAATATATCAAAAGATAGATGTAAAAACAGCATTTGACAAAAGTTAATACCAATTCATGAAAATAAATGTCAAGGAAGTTATGTATGAAAATATACTTATTCAACATGATAATGGACATTTACAAAATAATTAACCAAAATAAGCTAGAAAGTTGTTTCTTATGACAATTTCTTAAATTATTGTATTGGAATTCCTAGCCAGTGCAATATAGAAAAATAAATAAATACAAAACATTCATATAGAAATTAAAAATAAATCTATGGACTGCAGAGGACTTTCTCTTGTTAATTAAATATTCCAAGGAATATACAGAAAAGCTATTCATCTTACTACTTACATATAGCAGAGTCATGGACTACAAAATCAACATAAAAACTAAATAATTAATAAACAGTTGTAATTACAACATAAGATGTTATTTTAAATGCTACCAATGATCAATCAGTAAATGAATTAAAAGAGAAAATATAATTATCTACATAAATGGAGAAATATATCATTGTCTTGGATATGAATAAGTATTTTAATAATAATTTCACTCTAAACTGAACTGTAAATTTAATGATTTCTCAACCAAAACTCAGCTATTGGACCAAGATTTATATGTGAATAGATCAATCACTAGAGGCCTGATGTATGAAATTTGTGCAATAGGTCTTCCTTCCCCCAGCTGCCGTTACTGGCTTCCCTCTGGCACCCAGGACCCGGGCTTCCCCTAGGCTGCCAGCAGGCACCCAAGACCTGGGCTTCCCTCACAGCAGCCCCAGTTTTGTATGGAAGGTCATCTTGAAGGACATCTAGTCTAATTAGCATATTACACTTTTATTATTATAGATGGTGTCTTAGAAGTCTGTGTTTGACAATTTAATTTTTGCATCTGTGTCTATTAGCTGTGTGTGTGTGTGTGTGTGTGTGTGTGTATGCGTTTACTATTATTTTGGTGTTTTTTTCCCTTGTTTCTTGGCAAACCTACCAACAATTTCTTACTGATATGAAGAGATACTTGAAGATAAGCTTCTTCTAATTTTCTCACTGATTAGATTAATTATGTTTTCTGATAGAAAGCTGGACTTATTCCCTTAATTCATACTAAAATCTAGCTTTATTAATGCTTCTTACAGATATGCTCTGTATATGATTCTCATTCGTTCCCAAAATATACACACTCCAGTTTTTAACTGGAACTCTGAATTATTTGCTGTGGACTTCTTCATAATACATAGACTCTAATTGTTATTGATCCAAGTTCAGAGAGAATGCTTGTTGCTATGGATTATCCAAGTTGAAGCTTTCAGATCTGTTTCCACACTTCTTACATACTAGCCACTTTCTGGAAAGTTCCATTTGGATAAAGTGATGTAGAATATTAGATTTACCTCAGTGTGCTTCTCTTCCATTCAAAATCTTTGTGTTTTTCAGGTACTGTTTAATTGGTTGTCCTGAATTCCAAATTTTATTTCCACCGACTATTGAAAGGACAGGCTTTGCTCATGGTCCTAATATTTCAGTTGTCTTTTTCTGGTTGATTTTATAGGTTCTCAGCTCAAGAACATTTATAATTTAACAAATACTCAGGGAACAAAAGCAAAACAAAATATTATTTTTTGCCTCAATGATTTTTTTTCCTTCTGTGCTCTAGCTTCTTATTAAATATAGCAGTCTTGGAAACTCTTTGATGCCACAGCAACAACAATAGAACAAATTTTTGTTTTGTTTTGTTATTTATTTTCCCAGCTTTGCAATTGGTCTTTGGAACAAATTAGTCTATACCAAGCTAATCCATCATTACTTAATTTATGAAAACAATAGTACACAGAACAGGTATAAAAATCATAGTTATAGTGGGGACATTTAAGTTAGCCAGCTTATCACAAGTTCCAAAGGCACATAATAGAAAAGTTATTTATTTGTATGCATCCACACTATGCAATATTTACATTAATTTCTTTCCAATGCATCTCCTAGCAAAATTATAATTTGTTTATCAATCCATATCTGCATTTCTCAAATTATCATAGTTTTTTTTTTTTTTTTTAAATCAAAGGTGCTTATTCAAGGAAAGAGAAATAAGAATTTGGGTGTTTCTGAAAATGAGTTTTAATGCCAAGCAATCAGCTATTGATAAGGAAGTCATTGGACTGTGTCATGATTTTATTTGAGAACAATTACAAGGCTTTATGAAATATAATTGCAAGGACTCAAGTAGAAGAAAACAGTAGCTTTTATAATAAGTTGGAAAAAAAAAAACCAAGGTTCCAAGAGGGTATGTTAGACTAAACTCTTAATTCTATTTTAGGAAGAGCCCTAGAGTATTGAGTCTGACTTGAGGTTCATAGGTTATGGAGAAATATAAAATGCTCAAACTCAAAATTTGCACAAGATTTTTAAAATGAAGTCCTCTTATTGCTTATTTAGATAGAGTTAATAAGATAGATGAAAGTTTATTATAAAAAACAAACAATATCTTGATTTAATGGAAGAGGGGATCCTTGAAAATATACAGACTGAGCTTAATGAAGAACTTACACTGACCTATGGTGCATGATAATGGCTTGCTGCAGAGGTAAAAGCATCATTTGCTTGACTTCTGATTCAGAAAGGTGAAATAAGAAGCACTTCAAAGTGGAAATTATGTGCAATCTGAAATCATTAAGATTTCATTGGATTTACATCCTAACTCACAGTGATGCCTGATGTGCCTTCAGAGGATTAATTTTAGCTTCTTGACTCAGTTTTTAAAGGTGTGAAAATGGGAAGAATGTCAACTTCTTCTACAAAGTGTGGAACAATGCCAATATTTTCAGATTTACAACAGCTATGATTTTAGAATGTTTACTCTATGCCAGACAGTGATTTTAAGAGGTGGGTGTAATTACAGCTATCATCCCCATTTTACAGATAAGTTTCCAGGCCTGTGCACTTAACGCCTATAAGAGATTAATAAATATAAATATTAAATTAACTTAATAAATTTAATAGTTATTAAATATTTTAGTAAAATATTTAATATTTTATTAAATATCCTATTTAATAAAATAGTAATATGCAAATTGACCATACATCCACCAGCCACACCTACCAGCCAATCAGGAGCGAGTATGCAAATTAACCCCAACCAAGATGGCTGTGACCACAGAGTGAGGAGGAGGCTTGGGTTTCCTCAGCAATGGAGGAAGCCAAGTTCTCTGCCCACCCTGGTTGGCCCAGGCCTCTGCTCAAGGCTACAAAGTTTCAATTATAGAAGATAAATCCCAACAAAAATTACTGTGACCATGGAGAAAGCAGGAGGCTTGTGTTTCCCCAGCAATGGAGGAAGCCAAGCTTCCTGCACACCCTGGCCAGCCCAGGCCTCCGCTTAAGGGTGCAAAGTTTCAATTATAGAAGATAAATTAATCCCAGATACCAGGGCCTCTGCATGAGGCACTGGGGTCATGGCCGCTGGCCTGCAAACTGCCACAGGCCCCTTGCCCAGGCTTCTGCATGCCCCAAGGGAATCTCCACCTTGATCCAGGACAACCTTCAGGGCAAACCAGCTGGCTCCCACCTGAATACCAGGCCTCCATCCTATCTAATGAAAGAGTAATATGCAAATTGACCATCACTCCAACACAGGCACAAGCCATGACCTCCAACCAATAAGGAACAAATAAATGCAACCAAGATGGCTATGGCCACAGAGAGCAGGAGGGAGGCTTGGGTTGTCCCCAGCAATGGAGGAAGCCAAGCTTTCCCCCTGACCTTGCCGGCCTAGCCTCCACTCAAGACAAGAAGTTTAAATGATAGAAGATACATAAATACAAACAGAAATGGAGGCAGCCACAGAGCTGGAAAGAGCAGGAGGCTAGGGTTGTCCCTAGCAATGGAGAAAGCCAAGTTTCCTGCACACCCTGGCCAGCCCAGGCCTCCACTGAAGGCTACAAAGTTTCAATTGTAGAAGATACACAAATCCCAACAGAAATGGCTGCCACCATTGAGCAAGCAGAAGGCTTTGCTCTGCTCCAGGCTACAAAGTTTCAATTGTAGAAGATAAATAAATCCCAGATATCAGGGCCTCCCCTTTGGTCACCAGGGGGCATGGCTGGCCTGCAAACTACCACAGGACCCTTGCCCAGGCTGCCCCACACCCTAAGGCAGGGGTCCTCAAACTTTTTAAAGTGGGGGCCAGATCACGGTCCCTCAGAGAGCTGGAGGGCCGGACTATATGAACTACTAATTCCTACTGTAACACCTCGGCTGCGCTCACTGCCCAAAAAACCTGGCGGGCTGGATCAGACTCCTCTGCGGGCCGCATGTGGCCCGCGGACCGTAGTTTGAAGACCCCTGCCCTAAGGGAATCTCCACCCTGATCCAGGACAACTTTCAGGGCAAACCAGTGGGCCCCCATCCATGCACCAGGCCTCTATCCTATCTAATAAAAGAGTAATACGCAGATTGATCATCACTCCAACATGCAAAATGGCTGCCCCCATGTGAACACAAGATGGCCAGCAGGAGATGGTAGTTGGGAGGGACCAGGCCTGCAAGGGAGGACAGTTGTGGGCAATCAGGCCATCAGGGGAGTGCAGTTGGGAAGGACCAGGCAGTTGGGACGAAGGGCAGTTAGGGGTGACAAAGCCGGCAGAGAAGGGAACGTAGGCGTGACCACAGCTGCAGCGAAGGGCAGTTGGGACCCAGGCCTGCAGGGGAAAGCAGTTGGGGGGAACCAAGCCTGCAGGAGAGGGCAGTTAGGGATGACCAGGCCTGAAGGGGAAGGCAGTTAGGGGCAAACAGACAGGCAGGGAAGCAGTAAAGCATCAATCAGGCTGGCAGCAGAGTGGTTAGGGGGTAATCAGGCTGGCAGGCAGAAGTGGTTAGGGGCAATTAGGGAGGCTGGCAGGTGAGGAGTTGGGAGCCAGCAGTCCTGGATTATGAGAGGGATGTCTGACTGCCCATTTAGGCCCAATCCCACCAGGCCGGGCAGTCGGACATCCCTTGAGGGGTTCCAGATTGGAGAGGGTGCAGGCTGGACTGAGGGACACTGCCTCCTGTGCATAAATTTTGTGCCCTGGGCCTCTAGTAGATGATAGATAGATAGATAGATAGATAGATAGATAGATAGATGACTGATATAGAAATAGATATAGATATATAGATAGATATAGATATAGATATAGATATAGATATAGATATAGATATAGATATATAGATATATAGATATATAGATATATAGATATATAGATATAGATACACTAGAGGCCAAGTGCAAGGAGTTGGGTATCCTTCAGCCTAGCCTGCACCCTCTCCAATCTGGGACCCCTCGAGGGATGTCCAACTAAATGCTCAGTTGGACATCCCTCTCACAATCCAGGACTGCTGGCTCCCAATTACTTGCCTGCCTGCCAGCTTAATCACCCCTTAACTACTCCCCTACCAGCCTGATCAATGCCTAACTGCTCCTCTTCCAGCTTAGTTGCCCCTCACTGTCCTCCCCTGCAGGCCTGGTTGCCCCCAACTGCCCTCCCCTGCAGGCCTTATTGCCCCCAACTGTCCTCCCTTGCAGGCCTGGTCCTTCCCAACTGCCCTCCACTGCTGGCCTGATCACCCACAACTGCCCTCCCATGCCGGCCATCTGTGGTAGCCATCTTGTGTCCACAGGGGGGCAGCCATTTTTGACCACATGGGGGTGGCCATCTTGTGTGTTGGGGTAATGGTCAATTTGCATATTATCTCTTTATTATATAGGATTCTATTTTGCTGCTTTATTCCATAGTCATTACTTTCCAAAGTGTAATATTTACGTGCTGTCTTCTTCATTTCCCACCATCCTCCCCAAAATAGATGGTCTATGAATTCAAGAAATTTGTCATGTTCATATCTGCATCTCTAGCAATAGGGTGGTGCCCAGCAATTTTGGACATTCAATCTTGCTATCATGGATAATTTACTGTCTCTTCTTAGTTTGACAGGCTTTAGGAACTTTAAAGCTTTTCTTCACTTTATGTTACTTTTGTCAAGACATTAAATCTTCCCTGAACCTATTTTCTCCTCTATAAAAATAGGAAAAAATATCTTTCTTTGATATCTGTTTTGATACATGTGACAGTGAAGGAATAATACAAGTTTCATTTCTTATATTTCAACTTTCTCAATATCACCCTGAACACCAAGGTCCTGTAATTGAACCATAACTTTCAAAGCTCAAGTGCTATTATCCAATTCACTTATCTCAGTAGCCAGGATGAATTTCACTATGGGCACCAAACAATTTTTAGGGCAAATGCTAATCTCATTAAAATTTAAAATCACCTGTTAAAGTGGGCATGCACATTGCTGAAATACAGGCATGCTATGCTCTACCATCCTATCTCAACTCTATCCTTCTATTTTTGATTACTGTGTATTAAAGCAAATTGTTAGGAAATAAGGTTTTATTTTTCACAGTGAATAGTTAATATTCTACTGTTATTGGATTATTTGATAATACGGGTTACCAATGAGAATTAAGATTGAATAAAAAAACTGCACATTTAATCACTTGCTGAGACTAATTTTAATCTTGTCTTAGGTAAATATCACAGTGATTATACCAGTGAATCCAAATAAATAGAACTGATTAAAAAATGCTACAAAGTTAACCCTGTTTTATAATATATGCAATTTATAATCAGTGAAAAATGAAATGATAATGAATTATACTTAAGAAAGAAACTAGATGTAGTATAAAGAGCCATGGCTTTTTTGAGTTTATAAATCTGAGTTCTGGTAGCCTCATTTACTAACTATGACAATGGTTAGGAGGTACTGAAGATTATCCTATTAATTAAAGCCCTAATGCTGTGACAGCCTCATGCTGCAATGAGTTATCACCAATGAGTTATGCTGCATGCATAGCAGGTGGGTGGGGTTGTGTGCACACATAGGTGGGCAGGGGCTTGACACTGCGGAATAGGCGCGGAGGTGGGGCCAGCAGCTCTGCTTGGTGCAGAGGCAGGACCCAGCCTACCCCTTTGGGACAATCCATCGAGGAGGAGTTCTGGATGGATGGGCAGGACCTACCTCTTTAGGGCAATTGATAACAGGGCTCCTGAACTGTGAGTGGGGCACAGGCTAGGCTGGCACACCCCACCCCCTCCCTCTGAGAGCCCGAATTTTGTGAAATAGGCCTCTAGTCTGAGATAATATGGCAAGAGGGACTATCACATGTTTTGGCATAATAAACAGTAACCATTATTTTTTATTGTTAAAGCTGAATATAGTAAAACATATGACTTAAAAATCAAAAGGCCATTTCTTAGATGATTTGGTACCAATATACCTAGAACCTGCATATAAAAGTTGGTTGAAATAACTACATTGAAATTTTCTTCTCCTATCCTATATAATAAAAGGCTAATATGCAAATAGACTGAACTGATGAACTACCAAACAACCTAACCACTGGTCGCTATGACATGCATTAACCACCAAGAGATGCACACGGAACAGGGTGGGCATTGGCAGTGGGTGGCAGAGAACAGAACATAATGGTGTCGGCCATGGCAGGATGGTGGAGCAGCTGAGTGGAGGTGGCAGACCAAGGAGGGGTGGTAGTCTTTGTCATTGGGGCAAGCTTCTGGTAGTCATATAGTTACCTTAATTTTTTTGTTCTTTGTGTATAGTTTTTGGTATTCTTAGAAAGCATACTTAAATTGTTTGAAAGACCGATAACAGGAACACAATCTAATCTAGAATACATTATATATATATATATATATATATATATATATATATATATATATATATATATATTAAATACTGCAGAAGGGATTTATAGCTTTTAACATAGGAAGTATATTCTCTTTCAGAAAATTTCCTGCAGTCACTGTAGTTGAGGGTTGCAGCTCAACAGGTGGGTTTTGAGTCATAATGCCCTTTACCCATCACTAAAGATTTATTCAGTTAAGGTCAGAATCACCTAATATTGTTGTGAACATGAAGTGTATCCATCTCCCCATCACTGAATGGCAAACAGAATGAATCACTGAGCACTGTGCTGAACTCAAATGAATCTTCATTGTTCATTGAAAACAAAGGGCGCAGATGTTTTAAGTGCAAAGACAGAATGAGATTTTGGAACATAAAAGCTAAGAGGACAAAGTCATCATTCAAAAACACAATTACAGCAGATAATATCAAAGTTTAAAATTAGCTCTACAAGAAAAGATTTATTGGCTAGTGAAGGTAGATAAATGTCTGTTTCTCAGATTTTCTTTATGCTAGAAGCTAAGACATATAGGCCTGTCAATGATATTACCAACTCTCCTGTGAATAAATCTGCATTCTTCAGAGAGAAATAATATAATTAACTTTATACATAAATCACCTAAAATATATCCTACATAGACAATATAAGAGTAAGAATGATATGCTTACATCTTATTATAACACAAGACATAAAGCTGCCATTTATTCTTACCCCTAGATTAAAATCAGACTTAATAATCCTGTAATTTACTTTTCTTCCCTGTTTTAGGGAATACCTCATTTCTTATTTTTCTTTGAAAAGATATCCATGCTTGGTTTGCTAAAATATTGAATTATTTCCCCCCAAATTGTTAATTCCCCAAATCCATCCTGAATTCTCCCCTTCCCCACTAAGATATATCAATAGAAGTGATTATTCCCAACTAATACACAAACTTGTGTTGAGAATTAGTAGATTTAACTTATCCCTTTGAGTTCTACCTGAACAACCTCCTCCATTTTGTCATCAATAAAAATTAAAAAAAAAACTACAGAAGTACTGCTATCATATCTACTCTTGTTATCACCACTAATCTTTCACAAAATTTTACTCAACCACCCACTCTTTTTTGATTTGTGCAACAAGGATATTAATATACCTCTCCAAAACTTTTTTGAGGATAAACCCATGTATTTATGTTGTTTTGTGCAGTAATTCTTACCACAAATTTGTATTTGCAAGTTACAGAGTGTCTTTACTCTAGAACTTTTGAGCTTCACATTCTTCTAATGCCAATGCTCAGTTGCTTTTTCTTTATTGATTAAAGTATTACATATGTGTCCTTATACCCCCATTGCACACCCACCCTCAATCCCCTGGCGTCTGTGTCCAATGGTGTGGCTTATATGCATGCATACAAGTGCTTTGGTTGATCCCCCTTACCCCCAGCCTCCCCCATATTCCCTCTCAGGTTTGACAGTCTGACCAATACTCAGTTTTAGGTTTAAAAATTGAATCCAAACTTTCAAATGGATTCACTTTCCTTCTCCATATTTTTTTTTTTGGTTGGAATTAGAAACAAAGTAAGATAATGCATATGTAAAAGTGTAGAAAGCTATAAAGTCAAATGTTAGGGACTAAAATGTTAGGGACTACTCTAAATTAAAAAAAATTGCAAAATATTTTTACTTGAATTTAAAATGTGTGACATTATTTCAGGGTTTGCAACTCTTACACTAACAAAATAGAAAAAAAGCCAATGAAAGGTGGCCTGAGGAATGTACTCAGAGCATTACTGGCAATTTGTTATCCATTGTATACATACTGAAAAGGGGGCCTGTTTCTTGACAAAAGCCAGATGAAAGGCAGTCAGTACAGGAGGCAAGTTATATGAATTGAATGTACCGGGTTTCAAAAGATGATTACTCAGAATATGCTGTGTTCTATTACTAAGCGAATGCATTGTGTGTGAGACCCAAGCCTTTGCTGTGTGGCTCCTTATGCTGTATGAGTTCCCACTTCTATCAATAATTTCGCATTGCTGTGTGTAATGTAAGCTCTCACAGTTTGGTTTGTCCTCCCTCTCTCTATCACTTCCTCCTTAAACCCTCCCTCCCTCTCTCCCTCAGCAAGTTCTTGACAGTAAGCGTTGATTGCAAGGACCTGTGAAAAATAAACCCTTTTCCCCAAAAAGTTTCCTGATGATTATTGCTGAGGACTTGCAATCATAATAAAAACCACAAAGGCCAGTCCAGCCATAACACTGGTTATTGATTGGCTGAAAACAGTACACAACATTTGGAAAACCGCATGCTCACATCTTGAACACTTTTGAAACTTAATTAAAATAAGCATGGCCATGCTGTTCTTGCATAAAAGTACAATAGAATATTCAAAACTAAGGTATTTATTCTTATCACTGTACAAGTTTTAGCAGCATACTAATTAGTATGAAGGACTAGAAAATATTCTGATTTTATATTTAGCATGAAATAAAATTTGACTCTCTTTTACTGACATTCAATTTTTTTTTCAATATAATCCCCAACAAAACAAACACTGACAATCTCACTGTCTAATAATTGGGCTCATAAAATTATAGCAAAATAATTAGGTCATGTATTTGTTAACATACACGTGCCTCTGCTGTCTCAAACTTTCAAATGGATTCACTGCCCTCTTTATGGGTGGTCTCAAATCAGGAATTCATGAGAGGCCTTTAGGCTGATAATTTCTAGCTAAGAAAAGTCACCAGGAATTCAGAAGCACCAGTAAACTACCCAAATGTACTTTTCGGTTCACTTATACCAGAATAAAAAAATACCCTTACCACGAAAGACACATTTTGATCTCTAAATGTACACACACACACACACACACACACACACACACACACACAGAGGAATATTATTTAGACTTAAAAATGAAGGAAATTCTGTCATTTGGGACAACATGGGTGAAACCTGAGGGCATTATGCTATGTGAAATAAGCCAGACAAAAAAAGACAAATACTTTTTTTTAAAATTTAATCCAGGGAGACAATCTATAATAATAAAAGCATAATATGCTAATTAGACCAGACATCCTTCCAGATGACCTTCCAGAAAAAGCTGAGCTGCGAGGGAAGCCCAGGTCACAGTGCCTGCCACTGGCCAGAGGGAAGCCTAGGTACTGGGTACCAGAGGGAAGCTGGTGCCAGCAGCTAGGGGAAAGAAGGTCTACTCTTGTATGAATTTCATGCATCAGGCCTTTACTAAGATCTTTAAAAAAGAAAAATAAAAAAAAGGCTTTTCCATCTTGCTGTGTCTGCTTCATACAAAAATTGAGGCACCCGTGGAAACCCATCTTTGTTGTGGATGGGGGGATGAAGGCCAAAAGTACAGCCAGCTGAATCTGTCCCACTTTTTCATAAAACTATAGCTACACTATGAACCCCCCATTCCATACTCCATACTAAATAGACAAATATACTTATTCTGCCAAAACTGGTTTGGTTCAGGGGATAGAGCATCAGCCTGCAGATTGAAAGGTCCCGAGTTCGATTCCGGCCAAGGGCATGAACTTTGGTTGCAGGCACATTCCCAGTAGGGGGTGTGCAAGAGGCAGCTGATTGATGATTCTCTCTCATCAATGTTTCTAACTCTCTAACCCTCTCTCTTCTTCTCTGTAAAAAATCAATAATATATATATATATATATATAAATAATATTTATACTATCCTATAATATATATATATATATATATAATATTTATACTATCCTATATAATAAAAGGTTAATATGCAAATAGACCGAATGGAAGAACAACCAAACAACCAGTCACGATGACATGCGCTGACCACCAGTGAGCAGGTGAAGAACATGGTGGGCCTCACCACCAGGTGGCAGAATGTAAACATGGTGGGCATGGGCTGCAGTGGGACAGTGGAGCAGATGAGCAGGGATGCCAGACCAGGTGGGGCGCCAGTCGCTGTCATCAGGGCAAGCCTCTGTTGGTTACTGAAAATTCTTTGCTCCCACACACTGCAGTCCCACCCGGTGCTTGCACCTGCTGCTGGTGCCAGCTCCACTTGCACCCACTGCCAGTGCCCTACACCGGCCATGATCACTCGATGCCATCAAAGGGTGCAAGCAGTGGCTGCCCGCCCCAATAATCCCCAAGGGCTTCTCCACTTCCCCTAGTTCCTGAGGGTGATTTGGGCCAGCAGCCACCACTCACACCCACTGACTGCACTGTCCCCCTTACACCTGTAGCTGGGGATGTTACAATCACTCTGCGCTGTCAGCTGGTGGGAGCAGAGGTAGTGGGAGAGGGGCTGCCAGCAGACAGGGGACTGAGGGCTGTAGCAGGAAGGGCCAAGCAGGGGCATGAAGGATAGCCCAAGACCCACCCCGGTGCCCACTGCAGCCTTGCAGCCCACAGTTCCTTTCAAGGTGCACAAATTCATGCACTGGGCCCCTAGTATATTATAATATAAAATATTTAAATATATTTTGTATTAGTTTTCTAATGAAACTGTGACAAAATACCATAAACTTAGTGACTTGAGATAGTACAAGTTTATTATGAAAAATGTATGGAAATCAGAAGTCTTAAATTAACCTTATGGGGCTAAAGTCTAGGTGTCCTCAGGGCTGCATTGCTTGCTCCTGGAGAGAATCTGTTTCCTCGCCTTTTCCAGTTTTAGTGGTCACCTGCATTTCTCTGCTCATGGTCCCACCCTTTATTCTCAGAGCTCATAGTAGGATAACATCTTCAAAACTCTCTGACCTCTGCTTCTATTATCAGGTCTTTTCTCTGACTCTGACCCCCTGTCTCTGCCTTTAAAGGGACTTTCTATCACAATGAATACACCCAGATAATTCACGATAACCACCTTATGCCAATAGCATTAACTTAACCATGCATGCAAAGTCCCTTCTGTAAGGCAGGTTGATATTAATAAGTTTTGAGGACAAAGACATGGATATTTTAGGAAGGGAAATTTTGAACCAAGAGAGAATGTATTAATATTTAACAACGATAGGAAGAATATTCCAAATATTGTTACCCATAGAAAATATATTAGTCATTACCTCACACCATATACCAAAATAATTTTCAGGAAGATAAAATAGTTTCATGTAAAAGCTGAAGTTATAATCATTTGGAAGAAAGTATCACCAGGAACTCATCTCAGGTAGCCCAGGACTTTGCAAGCAAAATGATTCAATTAAAAATGATAATGAATAACTGACATTTGAATTCATATGTCAAATATTGTCTCCATAAAATAAGAAACAGGAATAAAAGTAAATGATAGAGGAAACAGTTTCAGCAAATATAAAAGCTAACTTGCACCTATGCTTAGTAGTAAATATCTATTTGAAAAATTAGTGATACACTGTACTAACATCCCTGTCCCTGTCTTCACAGAGCTTCACTTCTCCTTAGATAAGAGCTACAAAACAAATAAACCCTCTGATACAATAGAGAGCACACAGGTAAAGTTACCTTTAGAGAAGTTGGCTTAATAAAGTTTATAGAAGTGGTATTGAAATTGAGATGTGAAGGAAGAGATTAAGAGTGAAATATCCAAGCATGGGCAAGTGCAGTGACCTTGAGGCAAGAAATGCCTTGCTATGTTGAAAAGCAAATGAAGTCCAGGGTGGCTAGAGAAGAGGTGGATGGAAATATGGTTTGAGATAAGGTTAGAGTGATAAGCAGAAGCCAGATTTTACAACACCCTGAACTATGTTTAAGATTGCATAATTTACTCTGAGATCAATGGAAAAATGACAGGGATTTAAGATAGAAAGTTTCAAATTATCATGTATCTTTTATAAATGTTTCTGTAGCTGCTGCATTTAAAATATAGTTCACTATAAGGTAATTTGGCAATGTCTATTCTTATAATTTAACAAATTTTATCCATAGAGATAATAAAACTCCTCCTATGAATTTATCCCAAAGAAACAATAGAAATACAAATTACTCAAAATTATTGTAAAGAACTTTCAAAATTTAACCATGAAATCCAAAGTAACAAAAATGTCTGTCAATGAAGGAATTTTAAAAGATTTGATATTCAAAAATTAAATATTCTGTAATTACTAAATATGTTTTTAAGTAATACTTTTAAAAAGTAATAAGGCCTGGCTGGCGTGGTTAAGTGTCATTCTATGAACCAGAAGGTCATGGTTCAATTCTCAGTCAGGGTACATGCCCAGGTTGATCCCGAGTATGAGGTGTACAGGAGGCAGCCAATCAATGATTCTCTCTCATCATTGATGTTTCTATATTTTCTTTTTTAAAATATATTTTATTGACTTTTTACAGAGAGAAAGGGAGAGGAATAGAGAGCTAGAAATATCGATGAGAGAGAAACATCAACCAGCTGCTTCCTGCACACCCCCTACTGGGGATATGTCTGCAACCCATGTACATGCCCTTGATCGGAATTGTACCTGGGACCTTTCAGTCCGCAGACCGACGCTCTATCCACTGAGCCAAACCGGTTTTGGCACAACATTGATGTTTCTATCTCTCTCTCTCCCTTCCTTTCTGAAATCAATAAAAATATATTTTTAAAAAAGGAATAGGAAATGTTTCATGAATCAGTGCTACAAAGAGAAAAGAATGATACTATATATGTTGAATTCATTTTCTGAGTATGTTTATGTGAAAAGATACACACATATGAGCATAAATACATATCTGTCAGTCTCTACATTATATTTACCCAGGTTGGCCTCATCAGAATTGCCACTATTATGACTAATTGTTTCCAAAATTTGTTAAAATGATTAACCAGACTTCCAAATGTAGGTGTAATTGCATAGTTAAAGTCTACTGAAACATTTCTGCAATTATCCAGGAAACACAGAAAAATGGTGAGAACGAATTAAATATCCTGAACACTACCATCAGCTAAAATGTAAATGAAAGGAAAGAAAATATTACATTTGAAGGGCTACTTCAGATTTCTAAAAGAGAACTATCTTTTATCCTCTAAATGATATCACACAGCATTTTATCTAAATTTTATAGGAGGAAAAGCAAAATGGACACCCAGAAATATTATGTCATTTGTCAGGACCCACACCATCTGGAATGATGGTAGATTTGGAATTTGAAATTGGTACATTGAATGTCTAGACAATCTGGAAGGACAAGTGAATTCTTTGAACATCAGTCTCCATACAGCCTCCATTTAGTCTCCAATCATCACAAGTAAAAAAATTCCAGGACACAAAATTCCTTATACTCAGAACTGTTTTCCAACTACACAAGAATGTATTAAAGGTGCCTAGTGAAAGAAGGAACACCATTATCGGAGTTTGATGGATGACAAAATTAGCTCAAGTATAGACTTTACTGAAGTCAAGTAGCATGAGTCAGTCTCAATGCAGGGATTGGATTTTATGGGGGATATTTTATCAGCCAAAGTAACAGACATGAGAGGAGAATTTCCCACTATTTCAGAACCTTTCTTTAGCATTTATCTATTGTCTTCATTAAAAGCAAGAGAAGGAAGTTGCTTGATTATAGCCAAATAAGAATTACACTGCAGACTACAGTCTATGCATGGAAACTCCTAGTCCAGGCATGCTATTTTTCAATTCCCAGGTATTGTTAATCACTATAACTGACACTATCTAGAAAGAAAAGAAAAAAAAAAACAATTGAAAAGTAAAAATGAAAGGTTTATAATTTCCTTAACAACTCAGGATCTCTGTTCATCATTCTCATGCCATAATCCTATATTCTGTTGCTTTTTATATGTCTCACCTTGTTTCACAGCTCCTGATTTATGTTTTCCTGTAAACAGTGCAATCAATTACACTTTAAAGACAACTTCTATGCTATTTACATTATGTGGTTCAGAAGAATTATAGGCTGCCTTTAAGAATGTGGTTTCAAGGGAAAGTTACCTGTTTATATCCTTGACATTGCCTTCCAAATACTCATTTATCATACTTTTTCTCTTTAATTTTGTTTTGCCCGTTAGCCATTTCAAATTTAGTCAGCTTTAGGAAAAGAGCATCTGGCATCACTGAAGCTGTAAACATGATCTACAGAGTTTTGTTCTCCAACTGTCCCAGCCATCTATTAAATTTCACTCACTACGACATGATGTGTCATTCATCCTAATGGATGTAATGGTATTGCAAATGGAAATACCAAATGAAACTTTTTTTTCCTCTTTAGCCTTGCCAGCAATTTATAACTATCCAAAGAAGAAAATGCCTAAATGTAAACTTCCACATATGGGAGTGCAACTGTAAACGTTAAGTAAATGAAAAGAGACAAGTGACACAAAAAAGAGTAAACACCCACAGGAAAATATGTTCACTTTGGGGGGAGGGTGATTATATAAATGTTTATTAAAATAACCCTGAGTTACTATTTCTAAATTAGAAAAATTATTAGGAAAAAATTTAAAATACACATTGCTAAGCAGAGTTTTAATAAAATTCAAGTATGGATCTAGTTAGCATTCAAATTGGTATAAACTCCTTAAAACTAGCAAGGTAACAATTCACCAGACTTATAAACATATACATGTGTAAAGAGCTTGTGATCTGACCCCAGGAATTTATTTTAGGTTTATAACTTAACAAATACCAAAAGGTTGCCGGATTAATTCTTGGCCCGCTTCATTCCCAGTAGGGGTTGGGAAGAAAGCAGCTGATGATTGATGTTTCCCTCTGGATGTTTCTCTCTTTCTCCCCCTCTCCCTTCTTCTCTTTTCAAAAAAAAAAAATTAATTTAAAATATTTTTTAAAAAAATAAAGAAAAGGGTAACTATGGAGAAAAGAAGCCTTTGTAATGCTATGTAAGTCATAAAATATAACTCAATTATATAATTACCACATGCACATGTATATGTTTCCCCAGAGTAAGTGCATAGTGGGTGGGGACCCATAAAAAGAATAAAAAGATACTTATAAAAGGTTTCTGTTTACTGTGTGTAGGGTTTAGACATGGGGGGGGGTGTAGAACAAGTAACTGTGTCCCTCATTTAGATTTTATGCTCCTAAGTATAAGTGACTGAGCCTTATTGCTCAAGATTGCAAAGTGAGCCCGGCAATGTTCCAAGTCAAAGCCATTTAGGACTTCAGTTCTTGTCTTATATGAATCCTTTATGAATTTAACTCCTTCTCCATCTCTCTCTTCTAGGATTAACACTAACCCAAATTTGCCTGAGAATTTTCTTATTTTATCATTGAAAGTCCCAGGAAAAGCTATAGTTCTAGGAAAACAGGATGAATGATCAATCTAAACTTTTTTTCTCTTTTTGGGATTCTATCCTAATTCCTTTGTATTGCAGGGTTCCAGAACTATTCCTGAATATAACCAGGGTTCAGCCTCTATCTGTGGATATATTATTCTCCATCTTTTCCCATATATTGCTACGAAAGTAGTGGTTTTGAATTCCTCAGATGTGAAAGAGTGCTTCTAGTGACACTGGTAGAATTTGGGGGATAAAAGTTAACTTATAAAAATAAGGTTCTTCATCATATACTCTGCCTGTTTTTTGTCTAAAACAATGTATTGCATACCTCAAGGATTTATTTTTTCTAAATCCCTCCCTGACCACACATCAAGTATAAAAGAAAGAATACATAAAGAATAAAGAAGGAAATCACACCTTATTAAATTTTTACTCTATTTTGGTAAATTCATATAGTGACATTATTGTTTCAAATGAGCATTTACCTATAGACTGGCTGATTGGTTTATCTTATGTGCAACTAGAAATAGATTGAATTTGACAGTTTAAGGTCAAAAGTAGCTGAATGATTCTTAAAACTTTAAATCATAAAACTATTACAATTTTACCTTTTTAGATAACCAACCACAACTATTTAAATTCACTTCATATTTATTACTATTACAAATTCTTTGCTAATCACATGATGCATAGCATCCTTAAGTTAATTTAAAGACTAATTAAGTATTTTCTTTCATTTCTCCCCCTTCTTCCTTCCCTGTCCATTTAAAATGTCTCCTGGTATTTCATGTCATATATACATATACATATATATGTGTGTATATGTATATATACACACATATATATGTATATATCTATCTATATATACATCTTATCTAATAAAAGAGTAATATGTAAATTGACCACACCTCCCCTACACCCACAAGGCACACCCACCAGCCAATCAGAGCGAGTATGCAAATTAACCCCAACCAAGAAGGCTGCAGCCACAGAGAGCAGAAGGGAAGCTTGGGTTTCCCAGGCTATGGAAGAAGCGAAGCTTTCCATATGCCCTTGTGGGCCTAAGCCTCCACCCCAAGCTACAAAGTTTCAATTATAGAAGGTAAACAAATCCAAACAGAAATGGTGGCAGCCATGGAGCAAGCAGAAGGCTTGGCTCTGCTCCAGGCTACAAAGTTTCAATTGTAGAAGATAAACAAATTCCAGATACCAGGGCCTCCATTTGGGTTGCTGTGGGGTGTGGCTGGCCTGCAAACCAACAAAGGCCCCTCGCCCAGGCCACCCCACATCCCAAGGGGATACACACCCTTATCTGAGACACCATTTAGGGCAAACCAGCTGGCTCCCACCCGTGTACCAGGCCTCTATCCTATCTAATAAAAAAGTAATATGCAGATTGACCGTCACTCCAACACACAAGATGGCTGCCCCATGTGGTCAAAGATCCTGCCCCCATGTGGACATAAGATGGCCACCACATGATGGCCAGCAAGGGAGGGCAATTGGGAGGGACCAGGCCTGCAAGGGAGGGCAGTTGTGGGTGATCAGGCAAGCAAGGGAGGGCAGTTGGGAGACACAAAGCCTGCAAGCGAGGGCAGTTGGAGGTGACCAGGTCGGCAGAGGCGGGAAGTTGTGGGCAAACAGGCTGGCAGGGGAGCAGTTAGGAATCAATCAGGCTGGCATGGGAGTGGTTAGGGGGTGATCAGGCTGGCAGGCAGAAGCAGTTAGGGGCAATCAGGAAGGCAGGCAGGCAAGCAGTTGGGAGCCAGCAGTAGCCAGCAGTCCTGGATTGTGAGAGGGATGTCTGACTGCCTATATAGGCCCAATCCCCCTCCCTCCCCTGTGCACAAATTTTGTGCACCAGACCTCTAGTGTGTGTGTGTGTGTGTGTGTGTGTGTGTGTGTGTGTGTATAAATCAAAATAGGATTCAAGGGATGAAATATGGCAAAGAGTGATTTATGTTGTCATTAATGTCACATAGACATGATGAATTGCCTTTTTCACTAAAGCAAACCATTCAAATACCAAATAATCTCCATCACTTGTTGAGTCATTCAGGTTACTCAATCACTATGTAATTGAATTTTATGAATACACTATAGCAAACATGATCTCCTAATGCACAAGAATGCAGCACTTTAAAATAACATGCACTTAACATAATTCCCAGCCCTACATACCAGTCATATCATGATGCCAGTTATCCATACAAAATTCCATGGAATTTAATGTACAAATAAGGAAAAAGTAAACCAAATCCTTTCTAGAACACAGCATAATTTTCCCTCCTCTTCCTTAGACTTGAAGTTTAATTTTTTCTACCTTAGTAACAAATTTGTATTATTTTCCTTTAAAATTTCCTTATCACTACAGATAATTTAAAAGCATGAATATAGGTCTTTACAAATAAGTATTGAATGATTCCTATTAAGTGTAGCT
Organism: Pipistrellus hanaki; assembly: GCF_964339955.1. NCBI lineage: Eukaryota > Metazoa > Chordata > Mammalia > Chiroptera > Vespertilionidae > Pipistrellus > Pipistrellus hanaki. The sequence continues at coordinate 58,699,389 of NC_140511.1, read as the reverse complement.
ATTTGATGAATAAATGGCTCATCTTCTAGGAAATTCATACCTGCAAAGTCTTTGTCTTTCCTCTTTTTATTGCTCCACTTCCTTGTCTCTTGTCTCTCACACACACTTCTTTCTCCCACCCTCCTTCCTTCCCTCCCTCCCTCCCTCCCTCCCGCCCTCCCGCCCTCTCTCCCTCTCTTTCCTTCTCCCCCTCTCCCTCTTCTGAGTGCAGTATTCACATTAGCTCATATTTGAAAAAATATTCTCTCCATTCACATTTTTATATGTCCCCTTATTTGTTTTATAGTCTAAAGGTTTGATTGGACCTAAACGATACAGCAGACTGAATTTAAATTATATACATGAGTCATCATTTATTTTTTAAATAACTGGCTTAATCAAAAAGATATTAACAATATTGCTTAGAATAATACTTAAGCCATCCAGCACAATGCTGTGGAAGTCAAAATGGAATATTTCCACAAGACACACCAAGAATTCTCTCGGTTTTTCCCCTCAGGGAAATAACTTATTTTGGGCCATTATTCTGTCCTCAGCTCCACTGGATGACTATTGGACAGATGGAAAAGTCATTCATTTGAATCAGAGATTCAGAAATATCCTTTGACCTGAATTAAGGAGATGTAAATGAGATGTTTTAAATATAGGGAAACAGAAAAGGTCTACCTGTAATGAAGAACTCTATTAAAAAAATGGATTTCCCTGAGAGAAGCAGAGCAGAAGAGAAGAGAGAACAGTGTCAGTTCCCTGATTACTTTCCAACTTGAGATATTAGTAAATCCAACTCTACTCGGGTCCTGAAACATAATCCAAGTCTCTCTAATAGATTTACCATTTTTTTAAACTAGTTCAGGTAGGTTCCTGTAACTGAAACAGTGTCAAACAGGGCAAATACCAAGATGTAGTGAGTATTAATGAGTGTTGCTAAAGCTACCATATTATTCTACAAATGGTATCATAAAAAAATTTGTTTGAAAGAAAAAAAAATGCCATTGCTATTTCAGAAGTTGAGAAGATCTATATATGGCGTTGAGAAAAGGAGAAGGTAGATTCTGATGAGAATCACTGAGACTGTTACTGCATCTGACTGTTGATAAGCTTCCAATAGTGATAAGTGCTTTTCCCTTCTGCCTACCCAACCTAATACTAGTTCCATGTTTGCTTGTTATAATCTGGAAATATACAAAGAAATTTATCCAAGAAAATTTAGGTTCCAGTTTAACAAGCTGATTTAACACTATCCACCACCATAGGTGTTTATTATAAACGAGAAGCCCAGTGCATGAAGTTCATACACTGGTAGGGTCCCTAGTAGCTGCTGGCTGCTGGCCTGGGCCTCCCTCCCTTCCCCCAGCCAGCCATGCCCCCTGGTCAAACTCCAAGTCAAGGGGACAATTTGCATACTATGATTTTAATATGTAAGATTAATGACAAAATCAACATGATTAATAAGGTCAGAAAAATCAGTCAGTCCTGGCTAAATATTAGGAATCTAGGTTTATATAAGAATTTCTTTACTCAGACTAATGGTGAAAGAAATTGCAAAGGGAAATAGTATTTATTGAACACAACAGAATGTGAATAATTGTACTAAAAAACTTACACTCATTGTCTCCCATAAACATTCCAAAACATATGCAATTGGTTATTGTGATCCTCTTTTTAAAAGGCGAAAGATTTATGCGTTCTGAAGAGAAACCAGAGGATGTGTGATCCTCTTTTTAGATATGAAGAACTGAGGCTCACAGTGATCTATGCAATTTATTTTATGTTCATGTGCAGAAAGTAGTTTTATCTGTGTCATAGCAAGATTAGATAGGGAAACATAATATTTAAAACTTATACCATTAAATGTCTAAAACTCTTAAAAAAAAATAGAATAATAGCTGAAACCGGTTTGGCTCAGTGGATAGAGCATGGGCCTGGGGACTGAAAGGTCCCAGGTTCGATTCCTGCCAGGGGCATGTACCTTGGTTGTAGGCACACCCCCAATAGGGGGTTTGCAAGAGGCAGCTGATCAATGTTTCTCTCTCATCGATGTTTCTAACTCTCTATCCCTCTCTCTTCCTCTCTGTGAAAAATCAATAAAATATATTTTTTAAATAAAGTAATAGCAAAACTGTTGCAAACACAATCCATTATGAAATTCAATGACCTAATATAAATTCAGTTTATCACATAATTAAACACCAGGGGCCAAGAGCATTTATTTTCTGACAATGTAATAATTAGACGCATTTATACAGTCAGACACATTTACATTTATAACATGTTTCTGACATGTAAGTTGTGTGACTTGGGAAAAATTATCCTCTTTAAGGCTATATGTCCTTGTCTATAAAATAAGGCAAATTAGTTTATATGGTTCACAGGTTTGTTGTAGGAAAATGAGAATAATAATATGACTGTGTTCAGCAAACATTAATTCATTAAACAAATAGATTCCAATTAGCAAAATTATGAAAAATTTTTATGTATATAACATAAGCATGTACAACATCTACACTAATAAAAGAGAAACATGCAAATTGGCCATCGCTCCACTTTGTCCACCAGCCAATCAAGAGGGAATATGCAAATTAGAACAAAGATGGCAGCCACCCAGCTGCTCCACATGCTTAGTGGCCAGGTAGGGCAGGATGCTTGCTATGAGAGGAGGGCTTGGGTGAAGGGATCTACAGGAGCAGCACTCAAGTGCAGGGAAGACAAGACTGCAGACTGGCCTAAGTCTGCAATGAAGTAGCAAAGATGAATATGGCAGACTCCAGCTATAGTCTGCAGCAAAGACAGCAGACTCTAAGACAAAGAAGGCAGACTCCAGCTGAAGCTAAGGCCTGGATCCTGGTGCCAGAGGAAAACCAGTGCTGGAAGCCAAGGGAAGGAAGGCTTATTGCACAAATCTCTTTCTGTAACAGGCCTCTAGTGAAATATATAATCCTATATAATAAAAGGCTAACATGAAAATTGTCCCCTCGACTGAGATTTTGACCAGAAGTTCAACCAGGGTCGGGGCCGGCTGGCCAACCTCCTGGTTTCCCTCCCCATATACAGCTCAGCCCAATTGGGGTGGCCTGGCGGGACCCACCTGTGCATGAATTCATGCACTGGGTCTTTAGTATGTAATAAAATTATAATTTGTGTATCATTTATTTAACCTAGATTTTAAAAAGCTTAAGAAATTAAGTTAATGCTCAAATATAGTAACCATACGGGCCTAGTTTTCAGAGATATTATAATCTATGCCTATTTTGTTTAGTTTCTATTTTAGGAGTCTTACTGGATATGACTTTTTGTATATTTCCCCAAACTCTTTGTTGAGAAAATTTAGTTTAAATTTTTAATGGTTAAGCATTGCATATGACATTATTATTTCTTAGATAATTTGTAACATTTAGTAAGTTGAAGATATTATTCATAAAAATACCAGCTGTCTTTACAACTCTCAAAATCACTTCAAGTCTAATGAATTATTTTTCATAAAACTAAAAATAATTTTCATAAATCTCTACGTTTAGTAGTATTTTACCTGGCTTCCAGGAAAATTGACTATATTAAAATGTATGTAATCCTGCCAAAAGTCTTTCTTTGAACACTGATGATCTATAAGGTGAGAACTGCTCTTTATTAAAGTTAATATTAGACAATGTCTAGTAATATTGGTTTAATTCACTATAATCAAAAGGACTTGTCTGAAATTTTCTAGTGAATTATATAGAGAAACCTTTTGTCTTTTAATGATACAGGAGGATGGAAAACATAGTCATAAAATTTCATGGCTGAGTTCTACAAAATCATTGTGCCTAATGAAGTATTGATTTGAAACAAGTAGAAATATGGAGAAACAGTTGGAAATTTTCCCAGGATATCTGAAAATCTAAGTAGCGTTACATTTAAGAATTTAGCAAAACATGCAGGCAATTCTCTTAAGAGTTGCTGTTGCTTCATTTCAACTGTTCCTAGGGAACAAAAATGCTGCTATATGATTTGTGAAAAGAGCTCCTGGGAAAAGAAGTTCCTCTCTGCTTAACTCTTAGGAGAGCACCAAATGACACTTTGGCAATATTAGTCTTTCAGTTTTCCTTTTGATTGTTTGTTTTCCCTGCAATTCATGGATGAAATTATGAAGCTTATGCTCCTGCTTTCAATTATTTCTATGGCATATGCACTAAACAGCTATTCTCTTTCATCATAAGCTTTCAGACAGCTAATTTTTTTTCATGTCAAATGTGTTAACAAAGACTACTTTATTATATTAAAAATCAATTGAACAAGAATTTATTATGTAGTAAGTGCTCAGTAAATGATCAAAATTGTTATTTAATATAAATCCCTTTCAAAATGTTTTATTAAATTTTATTAGGGTGACATTGGACAACATGAACCTATAGGTTTCATGTATGGATTTCTAAGTTACAAAATCTGTCTATAGCACAAAATCTGTCTAGTGGTAATACTAGAATTAATACCTAATTCTAGTATTACCACTTTTCTACAACTGGCTCCAGGAAAACTAAGGCCTAGAAACAAATTTAGAATTATAAAAGAGAGCTAATAATAATTTATTTTTCTGCCCATCCTATACCGAAGTTGGTAATGATTTTGTAATGTTTATAGTGTTAATATTTTAGAATAGGATAAAAAGCTAAGTATTCTATTTTATATATTTGGAAATTAAAGAATTTCTTTAAATCTTGTGGTGAGATGGGATCAGAAGTAAAAAAACACAGACATGTTATTATATCAAAGAAGGTTTGGGCTGTATATTTTACTGAGGGTATTAGATACTGCTATAATAGGAAAGTGTTTTGTAATTATTAAATCAATAATTATACATTTCTCTGGTTAAATCTTCCAGAGATTCTTGCCATTCAAAATTTTTCATTTGCCAACTCTCTAATACAATTCCTGAATTTCCCTCTAGCAATATTGCAGAGTCCTTACATTTATTGAATGTCTTATGATAAAAGTCTCCTAACCAATAAATGTCTTCCCTTCTTGTCTCACCTTTGGTTAAATGTACTATGTTTACATTATTATATTAGTGTTAATTCTAATGTGTACATTTAACATCAAGAATGTTTAAAGGTATAAAAAAGCTATATATTGGGTCGGCAACTAGGTAATTACGGATTTTTTAAAGAAAATCAAAGACAATTTTTTCATGGAACTAAATAACTTTATTCTGTAATGTATTGCCCATTTTGATCAATGACCTTTTGCCATCTTTCAGGCAGCATCATAATCCCACGTTCAAAAAACTTCTGGTTTTTATTAGCAAAAAACTGAATCAGGTACGATTTGACATCATCATCATTATTGAAATTTTTACCATTCAAGGAGTTTTGTAAAGATCGAAACAAAAAGTAATCAGATGGTGCAAGGTCAGGACTATATGGTGGATGTGGCAAAACATCCCAACCAAGCTCCATTAATTTTTGCCGAGTGACCAAAGATGTGTGTGGCCTTGCATTGTCATGATGGAATACAACACCTTTTCGATTTGTCAATTCGGGCCGCTTTTCTTCAACTGCATTGTTTAATTTCGTTAGTTGTTCAATGTAGACATCAGAATTGATCGTTCGGTTGGGTGGTAAGAGTTCAAAGTAGACAATTCCTTTGTAATCCCACCAAACTGATAACAAAACCTTCTTTTGATGAATATCAGCTTTTGATGTTGTTTGAGTTGGTTCACCTGGCCTGCTCCACGATCTTTTCCGCTTGATATTGTTGTAAACAACCCATTTTTCATCGCCAGTTATCAGTCGTTTTAAAAATGGATCATTTTCATTACGTTTCTTTAGCAAATCGCAGCTGCTAATGCGTTGCGTTAACTGTGATTCTTTCAGTTCGTGAGGAACCCATGTATCGAGTTTTTGAACATAGCCAAGTTGTTTTAAGTGATTTTCAATGCATGTATGTGATACATGAAGCTTCTCTGCAATCTCACGTGTTGTACTGTGACAGTCTGAATTGATTATTGCTTTGATTAGGGCGTCATCAACTTCAACTGGACGACCAGAGCGTCTTTCATCTTTGAGTGAAAAATCACCAGAACGAAATTTGGCAAACCAATTTTGACACTGCCGTTCTTTTAAGGCTTCGTCACCATAAACAGCACATAACTTTTTATGAGCTTGCGATGCGTTTTCCCTTTGCGGAAATAAAAAAGCAAAATATGACGAAAATGTTCCTTTTGATTTTCCATTTTTCAACGAACGCCAAACGAAAACTACAAAACAGATCAAAAAACTTTTTTTACTGATTAACAGCTGAATAGCCAACTATCAAATAACAAAATGTGTTTTACATTTGTACTACGTCTGCAAACCTAAAAATTCAACTGAAGCCATATATGTGTGAAACCCGCAATTACTTAGCTGCCGACCCAATAGTTACTCCAAAAGATAAATGTATAACTTAATAATATAATTAAAGCTGTTTGTTTGACATACAATAAAAATTATAAGACATGAAAAAAAATCAGGAAAATATAAATCATATGAGAAAAATACAAATCAATAGAACCAGAGACAATACATATATGATAGAATTAGTAGACAATAATATAAAAAGTTACTATAATTATTATCAATATGTTTGAGAAAGTAGAAAAAAGCATGTAAGTAAAAGAAAGCAAGATAGATAAGGAAGGTATTAAAAATCAATACTCATTAATTTTCTAGAAACAAACAATAGAATGAGTTTAAAAAATGTACATGGAATATAATGACAACAGATTAGACACTGAAGTAAAATATTTTAATGCACCTGAAGACACAGGAATAGAAAATACATGGATTTTTGTTTTTGTTTTGAAAATAGTTATCTCCTATAATCTAAGAGATGTATTTATTTTTAAATATTTATTGTTGAAAGTATTATATATGTCCCCCTTTCCCCCCATTGACCCCTCTAGCCAACTTCATTCCCTGCCCCAATAGAAAATACAGTTTAAAAAGAGAAAATATTTTTATAATTATTAAAAATATTATTTTAGCTACAGGATATTTTAAAGCAGCCTAACACACAAGAAGTAAGAGTCTCTAAAATAGAAGAGAGAGCAAAGGAAAATATTTTAAGGAATAGTGAATGAAAATTTTTCCAAGCCTGATTAAATCAATAAACTCATATATCATAGCTTAAGACAATGTCAACTTAAATTTCAGCAGGGTTTGATTTATAAATTTACCAGTTAATTATAAAATTTTAACTGCAAAGGAATTATAACACAACAATTTAAAGAAAAATAAAAGTCTCACTAGATGATTGGTTGTTTCCAGCAAGACAGTAAAAAGTAGGAAACATATACATAGATTCATGCTTCACCAGTTATTATTAAAAATCAAACACACACACGTACACACATGTCCAGCATTATTTTTATCACAGTCACAAGAATTAAAGATCTATTCAAGTCTGAATATTTTCATTTTGGGCTCATGGTGTGTAAACAGAAAGTGGCTCAAGGGATTGAAATGCATGAAACACTATATAAAATCCTGTGTACTTTGAATATATTATACAATTTTTCATATAAATAATATGTGATAAGAGAGAAAGCCCAGTTCAGACTGTTCCTTCTAAAACTGAGATATCATTACACCTGAGATGTCATTAAACCATTATTCGAATTTGTGATAGAGATACAGCTACAAATTGAAGTCCCAGCTATGAAAAACATGCTTTATCCTGAAATGTTTATCCACTGTTGTTGTTGTTTTTTTTAATCTCATGAGGATATGTTTATTGATTTTAGAGAGAGAGGAAGAGAGTGAGAGAAAGAAAAATCAATTGGTTGCTCCCCTATTCCCTGCATACACCCCAACTAGGCATTGACTCAGCAACATTGGCATGTGCCTTGACCAGAAATTGAATCCCACAACCTTTTGGTGTACAGAACAATGCTCCAACCAACTGAGCCATCTGGCCAGGGCTCTCTACTGCTTTTAAGTCTTAACTAAATAATAATTTCCTAGAAACCAGATTTCCATCAGTAGCCCAAAAATAAGATCCTCAGTACCTGGGAGATGAATTCTAGCATTATTATTAACCCAATAAGCACTGAACATTCCACATAGGTTAACTTTTAGCTACTTCTAAATGAGTTCATTGTTTATAGCTGCTATGTTAGTCTGTAATAGAGAGAGGAAAAATGCACATGGCTATCAATTCTGCATGGTACACAGAAAACTGAATTTAGAGTGAAGATATCTGAGAAAGTTTGGTTTTGTGTATGTGTGTGTGTGTTTTCTAACTCTATTTTCTAGATTTAGGTTCACAGTATTTCCCCTCCACCTCTCAGTTCTTGACAAGGAAGTGTCCGGTGGAAATCACTAAGAACACAGGGAAAGCTAATAAGCAGTATTATGAAAAACTGTTGCACTCATATCTTCAGAACCTTGGAAGTCCATTATTCCTCTAAGGCAGAACTGGTCATTGCTTCTCTATAACATTAATTTATAAACGTAAAGGAAAAGTGAAAAGATGACTTCCAGCAAAAATAGCTAGCAGGAAGAAACTGAACAGAAATTATTTATATAAGTTAGCAGAATTCTAAAGATGTTTACAACTATTGGCAATGGTACAATTAAAAAGAAACAAGAAAATGGATTATTGGCTTATCTATTAATTTTCTCAATTTTGTTTTACTGGCAGTTGTGGATGGCAAGATGTTCTGTTCATTGCCAAAAAAGATAAAATCCTGAGAAGCAAAACTTAGGGCCTACTAGGGGCTAGGAACTTTATTGTTCTGAATTCTCACACTCATCCTGCAAAGTAAATGCTATTTTTCCTCAATCTGTGAGAAAACTGAAGCACAGATGAACTTAGGGAAGAAAATAAAAAGTTAAACATTTGTCATTTGGTATATAACTGTGAGGGCTTACAGAGTGTCATGTATCATTCTAGGTTTTGGGGATAAAATTGTGAACAACACACACCAGCAAGCATTTGAGGGTGGTGGTGGGAATGTAAGTAAATTAAATATTACAATTTAGTATTGAGGTAATGTTAAGAGCTATGAAAAGTTAATGCACAAGAAAAAGAGTCAAGCCAAAACCGGTTTGGCTCAGTGGATAGAGTCGATCTGCGGACTGAAGGGTCAAGGGCATGTACATTGGTTGTGGGCACATCCTCGGTAGAGGGTGTACAGGGGGCAGCTGGTCAATGTTTCTCTCTCATTGATGTTTCTACTTCTCTATCTCTCTCCCTTCCTCTCTGTAAAAAAAACAATAAAATGTATTTTAAAAAGTGTCAGGAAGTATCATATTTAGAATAAGCATTATTTATAAGATAATTTTGAGTAAGGAAATAAAGAAGGATATGAGAACTAATAATAGGAGATAAAGTTAAAAGGAAATGGAGGCAGTACATGTAGTAGTCTATAAGCCATTATACCATGTTAATAATGTTATTCCTCAATTAAAATTAGTAGGTTGTTGAGTGAAATGAAAATTATATTTATTCAATGGGAGCTCATTTTTTTTCTGGCCAGCAAACAAAAATACAGGTAGGCAATGATGATGATGATGATGATGATGGACTGATTGATTGATAGATACAGACAGTGCTATGAGAAGTAAATCACAAATTTAATATCTTATTTTTAGAAAATGACAGCATGAAACTGCACCTATTTCTAAAAGGCTTTAAATCAAAGAAGTAGCCCACTCATAATGTACAAAAATCATGATTCAACTTGAGATGATATACTTTGTCTAATATGGTACATTTATAGGAAAATTGTTTCAGATAACAATACAGAATATTTCATGTAGAAATGCATGGTCAGCTTCTTTAGTTATCTTTTGGGTCCAAAAATTCAATTTGACATATTATATATACATATATTTTTTAAAAAGGGTAGAAAATAGAGAACAGGGCTACCACTGTCCTGGACTCATAAGTTAATGTAATGACTCTCTGGTTACAGTAATGTCTTCACTCTTCAAAGTAAGGTCAACACAATCTTTCAGCTGCATTAATAAAGCAAGAATGTGCAGAATGTACAAGGCAACACTTTTGCTCAACTCTGTATTAATCACTGGAGGACAACATTTCAAACTGAGAGTTCACAGTTTGATTCCAAATCATCATATAGAGCTTCCAACATGTGAAATGTAATGTGAGGACTGACTTAATAGACTGGAAAAGAAGAGAGGAAGGAAATAGAACAAGTGATAAATTTAAATATCTAAAAGTCTACTCTGGATGAGGAACAACATCTTATCTTGATTGGCCCTACAAGAATTTGAAGTAAATTAAATGTAAGTAACAGAGAAGCAGATATTTGTCTTAATATAAGGAAGATCTTCATAAAAAGTGTGTATGTCCAACAATAAAATAGGATACCCAAGGTGTTAATTACCTAGCAATTAGATATTGAATCTGGATAAGCATTTGGAAGAAATATTGTTAAACAGGGTTCCTCAGACTATGATGCACTTGTATCACCTGGGGCTTTTGTTTAAATGATGATTCTGAAAAAGGCATGTGAGGATAGCTGTGTGATTTATAATCTATGCAATGCCCATGCTTCTGATCCATTGCTCACCCTTCAAGTAGCAAGTTTTAGAGCAATTAAATGCATGTCTTTGTAGTTTAAAATAGGTGGTCTAAATTTTCTTTAACACCTTTAATTTCATTAAGCATTATTCAGCATGCTGTGAACAAAGCTGTTGTCTAATTAGGAATTATCTCCTTCATCTTGACAAAAGAAGAAAATCTTTTAAGGAGTCAGCCAGGGAAAGTGATGTGACTTTTCTAAAGAGGAGGATATCCTGAATGCAGTAAGTCTTAATACATGTGCTACATAATTTCTTCCTCCTAGATTGAAGTTTATAACAAAATAATGGTGAATAAAGGCCTTTTTTCCTGCAATGTTTTAGTGGTATTCTTTCATTTTGCATTAATCCTTCATTGTCTTCCTTAATATTGTTGGAAGTAAAATCTTATACTGAGATATCTACACTGAAACATGCTAATCTATTATATGAATTTTGGCAAATTGCATGTGGCAGTTCAAATGCTCAAAATTTTGTAACATCTGAAGTGTTTGGTTGGGATTTTTTGTTGTTTCTTTTATGGCCCAATTATAATAAAGACCAATTAATGCTTCACTGGTTTGGCAAAAAGAAGAATTTTTTTTAAAATTCTAGGAAGGGTTCTAATTATGACAAAGGTTTCCAGATTATTTCCTAATTAATAGCAAAATGATAAGTACATTAATTAGCTTCCTCTCAATTACATACAAAACATGATAAATTTGAGCAAGGAACTAAGCTTTAGGCTTTGTGGTCAGAATAGTCAGAATAGTAGAAACCATTCTATTGGTTTGGAGATGATAAAAATGATATTTGACTTGGTAGAATTTAGGTGACAGTTAAACCTGATTCACCCTGTTAGTGGAAAATAAAACCATATTTCCCTTGGGTTCATATGCCAATCAATAAAATGCATTCCTGGTAAATACATGGAGTTGCTTTATCTCATCTATATCTTTGCCTGCTTCAAGAGAGTGTCACAAAATCAGTGCAGAAGATCAATTGTGGAGCAGGCCTGTGAATCAAAAGCACACAATCGTCTCTCAAAATCAGATTCTGAATCAAAGAGATTTAAGTATTTAAGGCTGGGAAAATATTTCTTACAGAAACGAGTGGAAAAGCATGAATATTTAAAAATAAATAAGACTACCTTTCCCACATAAATAAATATTTGTATTAAAATATAATTATCTGTTATATTATGTTTAATAGTAGAGGCCCATTGCACAAAGATTTGTGTAATAGGCCTTTCTTCCCCTGGCTGCTGGTACCAGGGACACAGGTCTTCCCCTCTGGTTACAACAGAGAAGCCAAGCCTCAAGAGTAGGCTTCTCTGCTCCAGCTACAGTGGGGAAGCCAAGCCTCTTCAGTCTACAGTTGTCTTCAGTCTTCAGTCTTCACTTGTACTGGAGCCTTGAGTCTTTGCTCCGCACCTGCATTAACCCAACATTTTTGTTGGGTTAATTTGCATACTCACTCCTGATTGACTGGTGGGTGTTGTGGAGGTATGGTCAATTTGCATCTTTCTCTTTTATTAGTGTAGAGACCATTGTAATTTTATATTTACACATATATATGTATATACTACATATGTACATATATACCTACATATAAGTACACTTATACGTGGTATGTTTATAAGTATGTGTATACATGCTTATATGGGTGTATATTTACTTATACATGTATATATAGATATCACTGCATCTGTACACACACACAGATACTTATAAGTATATACTTATAGATATAAGTGGCTATGTATGATGACAGCAGAAATTTAAATTTTTACCTAAAAAATTTAAAAAACAGAACATGAAGATCAGGCAAATGTTGGTACCAGATGCCACCAGAATCATTAAGGGGCAGCACAAACCTTGCTTTAAACTATTTGTGTTGGGATCAAAATGACAATGAGACACTTAAACATCAGTTTTATTCTAAAGAGTCTTCACTTTACACAAAATGTTATATAGAAAATATTTCAGATTTAGCATTAACTTGAAGTTACTTTACTGAAGATAACATCCATTGTATAGTCTGACTTATATCTATTTTGCTTAAGACCAACTAAAGAGAAAAAATTGTTATTGAAAAGGTGACACCCAGGAGGCAGAATGGCTTGGAACTATCCCTAAAGCACAATGCTAACAGCAAATGCTTCAGCCCCTGGGGACAGCAATTGTGTTACTGTATCTGGCACTCGTACCAGATGCAAGTTGAAGATCTCTATTGAAGATCTTTATAAACATGATTTTTAGAATTTCCCATAGGATAACATGTAGGCCAATTACAAGTCCAAGTGATTTTTCTCTGCCAGTTTTTTATTTATTTTTTATTCTCCTCCTAAAAAGCATAGAGTTGTTACAAAAGATTTTAATTAAGTCAGGGTGCATGGTTTTTACTATATACACTTTTGCAATTTTAATGCTGCCAAATCCATTTATGTTTCTTTTATGAGGTTTGTGTTTCTTTTTGAAATACCTTCTTTGCCTCAATAACATACATTATTTTCTTTTTTAAAATGCTTTGTTGTTTAAAGTATTACATATAGTATTGCATATGTCTCCTTTTTTCCCCATTGGCCACCCGTATCCCAACACATGCCCTCACCCCCCTAGTATATGTGTCCATTGTTATGCTTATATGCATGAATACAAGTCCTATGGTTGATATGCATTATTTTCTAACAAGGTTTTAATTTTGGACATTTGATTAATTCATATGTATCTGAATTTTTATATAAGTAAGATCATTTATTTCTAAGTACACATAATACAATCATTTTTCACAGTTAATTCACATTAATTATTCTCAGGCGGAGTTGAAGCTCCTTTTTCTGTTACATCTCTATTTTTATTATGTTCTTTATACATTTAGATTTAGTATTTAGATTATCTTCATATTATTAAGAGATGTGTCATTTGGAATCTCTAGTTTTAGATAGTGTTTTTTGTTTGTTTATTTCTTGATCAGTGTGCATTTCATATCTCTCTTTTAAGAGCATCTTTAGTGCACTGATTTTCTTCTAAATATCTAGCTTCCCTTTCTAACCTACTACTATACACTGCTGTATTGCTTCTTTCAATGTCTCTATCCATTAGAAATAGATGTGTTGTAATCCTCACAATCAGAATTCTTAATCCTCACAATCAGAAATTTGAATTTTCAAGAATGAAAACTGAGGGATCACTCCACTTGTGGTATCTTAAAGCTGCTTTCATTAATTTTGTCTACCTTGATTTCTGAACCTGCTCTAATATATCTTCTGATACCAGAATATTCCATTTTCCTTTGGTTGTTAGGTTGCCTTCATTTCATTTCCTTCCAAAACTCCCATTTTCAGATATATTAGTCTTATTTTTTGTTTGCAATCAAATAATTCTCTTAAACATAAAGGTGTGCTACCTAACAGTAGCTACTATATTCAGATAACAGATATATAGACCAGAAAATTCTATTGGATAGTTCTGCTCTAGAGGAAAGTATTCAATGGCATTTAAGATTGGAATGCTGAAGCAGATATATTATGAAATCAGCTTACCCAACCCCTAACTTTCTGTCTTTGAGGAGGATAATCTCTAAACCAAAGCTTTAAAATATACATTGGAACACAGGGATGCATATATTCTTTTGAATTAGTGTTTCAGGTTTCTTTGGCTATGTGTCATTAGGCAGTTATTTATAAAAGCCAAGATTTGGAAGCAGCCCAAGTACCCATCAATTAATGAGTGAATAGAAAAACTGTGATCCATTTACACAATGAAATACTACTTTGCCATAAAATAGAAGGGATTCTTACTAAGTGAAATAAGCAAGTGAGAGAAGGACAAATGTCATATATGATTTCACTTATATGTGAAATCTAATGAACAAAATAAAATAACAAACAAAATAGAAACAGACTCATAACAGAGAACAGACTGACAATTGTCAGAGGGGAAGGGATACTGGGAGTAGGTGAAAAGGTGTAAGGTTTAAGGAGAGAGAGAGAGAGAGAGAGAGAGAGAGAGAGAGAGAGAGAGAGAGAGAGAGAGAGAGAGAGAGAGAGAGAGAGAGAGAGAGAGAACAGTAGTAATTAGCAGAGGTAAAGGGGACCAGGGAAGGTTCAAGAGGGTAAAAGGCAATAAATGGTGATGGAGGGAAACAAAAATTGACTTGGGGTGGTGAATTTTACACCTGGATCCTACTGGATCCTATATAATTTTATTAACCAATGTCACCCTAATAAATTTAATGAAAAATAAATAGCAAGTACAAAGAACAAACATACATTGGTGGGTGGAACACCAGCATCCTTAATGAGTTTTGCAGGGACTAGTTTCTACGGTTCAGGAGTAACAGCATGAATTCTCATCAGATAAATTCCTGGAATTTAATGAAGTTGATAAATACTGGAGTTGTGGGAAGAACATGACTTTCACTTAATTCTTAGAGACAAATTTTGTAATGCTTTCTGTAGTGGGCAGCAGAAGCTGAAAGAGATCTTTGATTCTGACTAATTTATCATGGTATCCATGGGGCTTAAATAGAGGGTCAGCCTATTAAATTTGTATCTGAAAGTCCAAAGTCTAGTGAACATAAATCTGATTTCAAAAGATCAGGGTAGAGCTTCTTGGCTTCTTTACCATTCCTCTGGTTTGGACCAGTTTACAAAGCCATCAGTCTTAGAAAGAAAGGGGGGGGGGGGTGAGAAGTGCCCTTCTAAAAAGGTATTCTATAAATCTTTATTCCAGTCTTTCCTCAATGAATCTGCATGCCACATCAGGTGGCTGTTCACTAAAGAAGAACAAATAACCAGTTTTCAGAGATTATTGGGCACTGACTGAACTGACACTAATTTCTGAAGTAAAAAAAAAATCACCTTTGTGGTATACCAGTCAGCACAGGGTGTTATAGAAGCCACGTGATGAAGGCCCGTCTTAGTGGATACAGTGGGACACCAAACCCATGCTATAGTTATTTTCTCAATTCTGACATGCATAGTCGGAACAAATATATAAGGACATTATGGTAGAAAGGGACATGTGCTATCTACCTACCAAAATAGCTAATCAAACGCAACACTGCCTTCTTAGAGGGCCTAGAAGACTAGTTTAACCATAACAAACTTGGATTATGCAGGATTGGTGATTCCAATCACGTTCCAATTCCACTTGCTTATTTTCCAGAGCCAAAGACAAATGGGTTTTAGAGAAAGAGTGAGTTATTATAAACTTAATCAGGTGGTGACTTCAATTTCACCTGCTGCTCTAGATGTAATTTCTTTACTGGAGCAAATCAACACATCCGGCCACCTGATTTCAGGTATTGATCTGGTGCATGTCAGTAAGGACACCACAAACAGTTTGCATACAGCTAGCAGATCCAATAAAATATATTTATTGTCTTATCCCAAAGCTGTATCAATTATGTCATAATCTAACCATGGGGGCATTGATCCCTTCTCTATTCCATATACCATTTGTATCCACTTGATGTCATGCAGATTTCAGTTTATGAGCCAGAATTAATAACAAGACTGAATATTTTAATAGGAAATATGTCTATTGAACGGTAGGAAATAAATATAGAAATTCAATAGCCTTTCACATCTATAAAGCTCCCTCTCTCCTCTCTCTCTCTCTCTCTCTCTCTCTCTCTCTCTCTCTCTCTCTCTCTATATATATATATATATATATATATATATATATATATATACACACACACACACACACACACACACACACACACACACACTGAGTGGCCAGATTCTTATATGACCACCTGGCATATGTAGACAAATTAGCCACACACTGGCATCGTATGAGATATGGAAGCCAAAGGCCTGTTTGAACACCTTTGCTGTCTGCAGTTACTGAGATAAAAGGTCTTCAATTTGCACAGCACCAGGACCGGACAGTCGAGCATTGGGAAAAAATCATATGGTCCAATAAATCACATTTCCAGTTGCATCATGCAGATGGCAGAGGAAAATTTCATGGAAACAGCATGAAAGCATGGACCTCACATGCATGAGTATAACTCTTCAAGCTTGTGGGGGAAGTGTTATGGTTTGAGGCATGTTTTTGTGGCATGATTTCAGCCCTTTCATTTGTGTGAAACAACATCTGAATAGCACACATATTTAAGTATCATTGCTGATCAAGTTCATCCTATCATGTTGATGGTGTATCCCAATGGAGATGGTTTCTTCCAACAAGACAATGTATAATTCTTCTGTTTAAAACAGCAATTTCAAGATGGAAACTGTACTAACAAAAATAAGCAATGTGCACCATTTTGTAGATGAATTTCCCACTAACCCAGCAGATTGTAATCCACCTCCTACATTGTGAACAAAAGCTATTCCCATTGAGAGGCAACCAGTATTCTGCACCTCACTTTCCTCTCAGCCAAATGTAAACTCATAGACCCTAGGTATTCTGAGTTCTTTGTAGTGACAGATATAGTCAAAATGATAAAGCTCTGTGGGCTAGAAAAATAGCTCAAGAGATTCCTTCAAAGCAATCACAGTGGCATACAATATAGGCATGAAGAACTTTAGACCCATGCTATAAAGTGAAACAATGCAGGTATAGGTTTGATTACAACTTGGTCTCAGAAGCAGAGATCAGTATCCAGAGTAAGGATATGGTATCATAGAGGTATGTGGTAAAAAACAAACAAACAAACAAACAAACAGGAAAAAAACGAACAGACAAATTTGAAAGTCACATAAATCCCTCAAATGCATAGAATATTATGATCTTGAATACAGGCAGCTCTAATTCAATGGTGTAACTTAAAAATTCCAATACTACAGGCTTTCATTAGTATAAGGAGAAATGTCTAGAATTATTACCTAACTTTCTGTATTTAACACTATTTCATCATAAAATTAGCCCATTTTATCCAACTACAATCCTTAAATTTAGATACTATTTTGATTATCCCCACTCTACCAGCACATAAATTATGGTACAGAGAGGCCACCAAACTTACACAGATCATAAACCTAATAAAGCCTTAGATCTCTATTCCAATGAAAAATGCCTTCTCCAAGGCATGTGCATTTAAGTAGTCTACTATTCCCTGATTTATTAGTACTACATTTTAGTGATGTAAGTGGTATAAGGCCAATAATACTTTTAGTTTTTTGAAGTGATATTATAAAGCTGAGAAAAAGTTCCTTGGAGATGAAAAGATTGATAAATAATAGAAAATAGAGAACTTAAAGGTAAAAGTGGGAGATTGATGAGATGGCAGGAATCCCTCAAATCAGAGATAGTCCAGAATTAATGGATATATGATTAAACCTGTTTTTTAATTAAGAAATAATATGATACAATATAGATGTTGAACTCATATACACATTTAACTATTTTAATATTTTAGGTACTTAAAAATTCTTTATAAACAATTATTTTTCTGGTGGTAAAATGCACCCCACATAAGCATGACAATTCATGAAAATTATTTTTCTCATTTGTAAGATGAGAATAAAATTACCTATGTTGATTATTTAAAATATAGATAAAATGTATGGTAAATTCAATTTAATACATTATAATTCCTTTTTTATTTTTCCAAGAATATTTTAATAAGTCATCTCAACATGAGCTCAAATATTTCATGCTGAGAAGTTGCTAATACAAACATCAAAAGGAAAATACACAAATATGTCACACATTTTTATTATATATTTTGATTTATTTCAGAGAGGAAGGAAGAGGAAGAAAAAGATAGAAACATCAATGATGAGAGAGAATCACTGCTGGGCTGCATCCTGCATGCCCCCTACTGGGAATTCAGCTGCAACCTGGGTATGTGCCCTTGACCAGAATTGACCCTTGAACCTTTTAGAAGGCTTAGCTCTATCCACTGAGCAAACTGGTTAGGAATCACACATCTTTCTAAATTCCTCTGTTTTAAAGTACAAGAACTGGTAGATAAAGAACTTTTTTTTTCTTTTTTCTTTTTTTAATATATATTTTATTGATTTTTTACAAGGGGAAGGAAGAGGGATAGAGAGTTAGAAACACTGATGATGAGAGAAGCATCGATCAGCAGCCTCTTGCACACCCCCTCCTGGGGATGTGCCCGCAACCAAGGTGCATGCCCTTGACCAGAATTGAACCTGGGACCTTTCAATCCTCAGGTGGATGCTCTATCCACTGAGCCAAACTGGTTTCGGCAAGAACTTTTTTTCTTGAACACTAATTTGAATGACAAAGAAGCAAAGATAATAATCACTTTACTTAGGAAGTCAGAAGAAGATTTTTAACTCATGCCCCCTATTTATACAAAGGATGGCATTGACCAGGTTGCAGGAACTGCCCAGTGTCTTACAGCTAGTTAGGGACAAAAGCAGGATTTGTATTGCAATCTCTAGGATGCATGTGACGTGATCTTTTTACCTAAATATTCAGAGTATATACACTAGAGGAAAAACTCTTCAAAATCAAAACTATAGCAAAACAATGTGGAGGGCTGAGAAATAAATATGCCAAATACACAAATCAGAGATAAAATAAAAACCAAACTTCTTCACAATGTGAGAATATTTTGAGAGAGGAATTAATAATCTCTGTGAATACTCATTGGCTCTATGGTAACACAAAATTAAGGTCTTTTTTTACTCATGAATGTCCTCTACATATCTAGTTCTCTTTATATGATACATAATAATATACACTAATAAAAGAGAAAATGCATATTAAACATCACTCTGCTATACACACAAGCCACACCCACCAGCCAATTAGAAGTGAGTATGCAAATTAACCCAACCAAAATTGTGACTGGCCACTGAGTGAGCAGAAGGCTTGGGTTTCCCTGGCAATGGAGAAAGCCAAGCTTTCTGCCTGCTCTGGCTGGCTCAAGGCTACAAAATTTCTATTATAGAAGATAAATAAATCCCAATAAAAATGGCTGTGACCATGGAGGGAGCAGGAGGCTTGGGTTTCCCTGGCAATGAAGGAAGCCTAACTTCCTGGCCTATCCTGGCCTCTTCAAGGCTAAAAAGTTTCAATTATAGAATATAAGCAAATCCCAGACACCAGGGCTTCTGCTTAGGTTGCCAGGGGGCATGGCCAGCCTGTAAAACACCACTGGCCCAGGCTACCTCACACACCAAGGGAACCCCACCCTGATCCGGGACACCTTCAGGGCAAACGAGCTGGCCCTCACCCAAGCACCAGGCCTTTATTCTATCTAATAAAAGGGTGATATGCAAATTGATCATCATTCTAACACACAGGAAGGCTGCCCCTATGTGGTCAAAGATCCTGCCCCCATGTGGACATAAGATGGCCACCACAAGATGGCCAGCAGGGGAGGGCAGTTGGGAGGGACCAGGCCTGCAAGAGAGGGCAGGTGTGGGTGACCAGGCAGGCAGAGGAGGGAAGTTGGGGGCGACTGGGCCTGAAGGGAAGGGCACTTGGGGAGGACCAGGCCTACAGTTGAGGGCAGTTAGGGGCCATCAGGTTGGCAGAGGAACAGTTAGGAATCAATCAGGCTGGCATGGGAGTGGTTAGGGGGTGATTAGGCTGGCAGGCAGAAGTGGTTAGGGGCAATCAGGAAGCCAGACAGGCGAGCAGTTGGGAGCCAGCAATCTTGGATTGTGAAAGGAATGTCCAACTGCCCGTTTAGGCCCGATCCCAGTAGAATTGGGCCTAAATGGACAATCAGACATCCCTCAAAAGGTCCCAGATTAGAGAGGGTGCAGGCTAGGCTGAGTGACAACACTCCCGCCCCTACCCCTCCCCCCATGTATGAATTTCATGCACTGGGCCTCCAGTATGTATGTGTGTGTGTGTGTGTGTGTGTGTGTGTGTGTGTGTATAATCAACTGAATGATCAGTGCACCAAAAGCACTGCTCATAGCTGGTGAGTGCAGAGGTTGTGGCGGCAGCCTCCACAGGTTGTTGAATTGCCAGCTTAGGCCTGCTCCTCCTTGCCTAAGCTGTCAGTCAGACATCATTTGAGGGCTCCTGGGTTGCTAGAGGGCACAGACCAGGCTGAGGGACCCCCTGAGTGCACAAATTTCATGCACTGGGCCTCTAGTAATAATAATAATGGAGTTATTCTAAGAAAATTAACTAAATATGTCAATAAGGAAAGACGATATGCCCCCACACATTTACTTACAAGAGATAGAGAGATGGAGAGAGAGAGAGAGAATATATTGTGAATTTTACTGAATTATGCAAAATTTCAAAATTATACTTTGTAGTTCTTACCTAAGACCTACACATTATTTCCCTGGTTACTTGCTGAAATAAGATGTCAACAATTCAATATTCTTAATTTATCTACCATACACTTAAAATTGACTTCCTCTAGGTACGTTTCCTAATTCCTAACCCCCACATAACACCTGAAGTTTAGAAACCTTATCAATGAATTTTCATCTAGACCTATACTAAATGCATCTTTCCCCTTTTACTTTTTAAAATATTTTTTTATTGATTTTTTGCACAGAGAGGAAGGGAGAGGGATAAAGAGCTAGAAACATCGATGAGAGTGATACATCAACCAGCTGCCTCCTCCACAGTCTCCACCAGGGATGTGCCCGCAACCAATGTACATGCCCTTGACTGGAATCAAACCTGGAACCTTTCAGTCCGCAACCAACGCTCTATCCACTGAGCCAAAAGGGTTTCGGCCTTTCCCCTTTCAAAATAATTTCCAGAGATAATGTTATTTACTCTTATGGGAGAATTTGAAGAAATATACTGAAGATCAAGAAAGCTGAAATAACCACTATATATTGCTTATTGCAGGGACCCTACCACTAATATGTTGATCAGATATGTGTGGGTTATTTCAGATTAATAAGGAGTCATTTTACAAATATTTGTAAAGAAAATATGCCATTTTATTAAAAATAGCACTTCTTGACAAGTAAATTCTTTAAATGTTTTAATATGCTTTAAGAACAACTGAGATGACATATTATTTATTTGAGAAAAAATAATTGGCACCCACGGTGATCTCTTAAGCAATACAATTACTTTATAAAAACCCCAGTGAAAGCACTGCACTAGAAAAAGTTTTCTAAAAGAATATGATTTTATAAGGAAAATATTATTAGACAAGTTCAATAAGCACAAACTTAAAGCCTTTACTAATAAATAAGATTTGCCAGAAGGCACACAACATGTTACTAGTATTACATAATTAGTCTTAATGGTCACAGCATTTCAGAGCTGAAAATCAGCCTTCTATGTCATCCCGTCCAATTACTTGATTATGTAGATAAGAAACAGCCTCAGAGAGGTTAATTTGCCCAGCTAGACATCAGAAACTTTGGACTGTAGTGTCACACAAAATAATATTTCTAATTATAATGATGCTTTATAATAATTATTTTAAACATATTCAGTATGCCCTTGTCCACACTTCCGCATTGGGTGTTTAATCTGCACTGCTTGGATCAGAACTCATTTTACACATTTTAAATGATTTGTATAAAAATGAGGTTTAAAATTAAAGGTGACAAATGTTAACTAGGGAATTTTTGATTCATGCAAATGAGAGAGGGACTAAGGTTGAAAGAGGTAAAATCTTTTTATTCATAAAGTATAACAGTGAGCTTATCTTTCAGTATTGACCTTCTTAATACTCTTGTATTTAAAGTATGTACCAGTAGGGCAGATGTATTCATAAATTTCAGTTGCTATTCTCTGCCTTAACTGTCTGAAATATTTTAATCTGTTAATCCATATCAAACATATTTTAAGCATCTCAGTGATCATTTATAGTAGTGTGGTTGGGAATCATAAATAACAAAAGGCAACTGCTACATAGTTTTATTTGTAAGCTGAAATGTAAAATACATTGCTGAATGTACCTGAAGGAATGAATAAAGGATGGATAAATTAATGTGATATGTCTATTATGTTCTCGTATTTTGGATAATTAGAAAATTTTGAGTATATTACATGCTAGTGCTTGAAATTAGTTCATAAAAATGAACAGAATAGCTTGCAATAAAAATAAGAAAATTAAAGAGATAATAATAATACTAGGAATAGAGCATTCTGTAATCTTCCGATATTAGACCATCAATGCCTAAATATCTTCATGAAATGGGACTCATCTAGCTACTTAATGCAAGGAAACAGAATTTCTGACCATTGATCCATGTCAAACACTACATTTAACATCAGTAAAACTTTTTAAGAATTGGAATAATACCTGCCTGAAGAGATATTGTGGTATTAAAAGATATTGTAGATGTGTTGGTATTCTCTATTATGTAATGATCATACACCTTTTTTATGTATCACCATTAAAAGTGTGGCTTTTGTTACATATCCCTAATGCTATATACTCTAAAGCACTCACCTGATTGCATACCCTGCTTCCTATGGATCCTGAGAAATAGATACCACATTAAGATTTTACAACATGCCAGAACTACTGAAGAGAAAACCTTGTGAACTTTTAGTCTCTACTCACCCAACAGAGACTAAAATTGCGTTTGACTAATGTTCATTTTACCTAGTTAACAACAATTACAGTGTGGTCACTCCCAAGTGAATCACATGGGCACGGTCCTGTCCCACCTCCATGTCATATAGGATGTACTCTATCCTACATGGTGGTTCACCAGCTAAGCTGCACTTTTTGTCGTTTCTATTTTATCCTGACTTCTTTGTGCAGAACAAAGGCAACACTACCAAAATTCACATTGTTTATATTGCTAAGCATAATATCTATGTTTACTCAAGCCAATTATCCCAAATTATAGGCCATAATCATTTCTAAGAAATATATTATAATATTTAGAGCTTTTGATGAGCAACCAACTGACTAAAAAAAAAAAAATCCTTCACAGTTTTCAAACCTGCAGTTTCTGCGGCAACTTAGCAATCACTCAAAGTCTGAAGATAAAGTGGTCTTGTCCTTCATGCATAAGTTTAGCTTTGGAGATAATAGTATTTCCTATAGAAATGAACCACTTACACATAAGGAAACCCTCTCAAGTACATCTCAGAAAAAAAAAAAAATCTGCACCATTTTTGAGAATGAAAAATATTTTTCCACAGTTGTACAACTTTTGGAGCCACCGTTCTTATCACTTTAAAATGAGTCACTGTAAGAATCCAATGAGACCTCAGTAGAACAGCAGATAAAAAGAGTAATTCACATAAAGGAAAGGACCAGTAAGTATATTAAAGACTAACAATACTAGTCAGGGAATTATGTTAAGCTATTACAGTAAGGTGAGGCCTTCTACTGAAGCCCAGAGTGCCTGCTGAAGGGGTTCTGCTTTCTACTTGAATAGGAAGGAATACGTGGGTGGTCACGAGTGAAGTGATTCATAAGGGAAACCTCAGTCTGGGTGAAGTGGCGAGAAAGTGGTTGTCACTGTAGCTGGTTACAGGGCGTCAAGCAGTTCAGCTGGCCTTTCATGAGAAACAGCAGAGATGTGGAGGGTGTGTGTCTGGCCTGACCACAAGACTCAGGCACAAGGTGAGAGACCTGCATCTTACCTGGTCACAGGCAAACAGTGCAGCCACGGCCGGGTACCATGGAAGCCACGGGACAGTGTGGACAACTATGGCCGGAGGAGGTCATCAGAGGGCACCAGGCTGATGGACCACAGACTGGGCCTAGGCATCAGAGGCTCTGCACTCCCTCCTCTGTCCTTGGAAGGTGGCTGGCTCGCCTTTCCTGCGCCTGAAGCCCAGAGCTTCCAAACAAGCTTCTGCAAAAGCCTTTACACTTCTGGCTGGCAGGCTTGGAGACCCGCTCCACTTAGGGCGCTCACACAGGCCTCGACATAAGCTCCCTTTTTATTAAACCCGCCTCCTACCAACAGGGAGTGGCCCGCCTCTTCCCACCATACAAAGTGTGCGTGGGGCGCGTGCGTGGGGCGCGTGCGTGGGGCGCGTGCGTGGGGCGCGTGCGTGGGGCGCGTGCGTGGGGCGCGTGCGTGGGGCGCGTGCGTGGGGCGCGTGCGTGGGGCGCGTGCGTGGGGCGCGTGCGTGGGGCGCGTGCGTGGGGCGCGTGCGTGGGGCGCGTTTCAGATTTCACCAGGACACTGCCAGGCCTGAACCCATAGGTGTTCTTCCCTAAGTCACTTAGGAAGGCCGCCTCTCAGTGGTGAGCTGTTTCCTTTCCGGGACACAATCTGGTGGGAGATTTCATAGTGATCATGGCTTTCCAGGATCATGGGGGGTCCTAGGAACATTAGTTATTGTCAGGTCCACAGCATCCTGAACTCGTTTGTGTGTAAGAGATGCGAAATCAATGAATCTCTTTCATGGAGTGTTATGATTGCCTTGAGTCTAGTGCATAGAAATAATTTTTTAATGTGATTTATTCATCTCTATCATTGGTGCATTGTATCATAACATCAGGACATTAGCTCTTGAACTCACCCACAGGGCATAGAACAAACCTTGCCCACTTGGCTGGTGTGGACAGGGCAGTATCCCTCTCAGGGATTCGCTCCTGGGGCTTTCACAGCTTCCACAGCTGTTGTCTGGCTAATCCTTACCTCCTAGATATGCCACTGATTTATAATCCTTGTTACTCTGGGTACCCAAAGCACCAGGGTGGGTGACACTATCTCCCCAGGACTTGCTTTCAGTTAGCAGTGGTCTTGTAATTTGCCCACACTATTTCTCTGGGTGATTCTGTCAATGAATTAAGAAGTACATGTGCTATAAGTCAGTTTAACTGCCTAGAGTCTTGGCAATAAGCACATGCAGCTCACCATATAGATTTAAATCATTGTCATGATTCTGGTTAAATGTGCCTTGTTTGTCCTGAATTGTTTAATCCAACAAATGCAGTGATTACACCATTAGGTTGGTCTTTAATAGCCTCCCAAATGCAGGCTGAAATTACTCTGCAGAAGAAATTTCTCTTAATGTCTTTTTATTCTAAATAATACTCATTTTTACAAATTCCATTTTAAAATGGATAATATAATGTCCCACACTTGCCATTTTCTCACTTGCAATTACAAAAAGATGAGTTCTACAAAAATTATTCCCCAAAAGGATTACTGTAATTTACACCAAATTGATTTTTAAATAGTTTTTAAAGTATAGTTTTGAATCATTTTCTGTCTCTTCATTGGCTCACACGTAGATCAGGTCTAGTTTAGTAATGA
This sequence comes from Pipistrellus hanaki, assembly GCF_964339955.1. Taxonomy (NCBI): domain Eukaryota; kingdom Metazoa; phylum Chordata; class Mammalia; order Chiroptera; family Vespertilionidae; genus Pipistrellus; species Pipistrellus hanaki. Next base: position 58,673,733 of record NC_140511.1, on the reverse strand, counting down.
TGAATTCATTTTTAAAAAATTATAAAAATTTTGAAGTTCTTTATTTCTTCTTTGATGATACCTTATTGTGGTTTTGATTTGTTCAGTTATTTTTTTTTTAACTTTTTTCTTTTCATCTCTGTCGGTTTTTGTTTCATGCATTTTGGAGCTCTGATGTTAGGTGGATACATGCTTATAATTATTATATTATTTCCCATTTTTATTTTGGTAGCTGAGGACCCTGAATCTCAGAAGGGTTCTATACTTGGTTTAATGCTCTCTTGTCACTATCATAAATCATTCATAATTTTTGAACAATGACTCCACATTTTCATTTTACATTGGGTGTGTAATTCATTCTGCACTCGGCACGCAAGGTAACTGGTCTTATGGAAATAGGCAGATGTAAAGGGATAGGTAGGAACCAGAACTCAAAGAACCTTTACACTGGAGTTCATTTTAAGTTGGCCAGACATTGCAGTGTATTAATCAAAAGAGTGCTGTGGTCTGGTTTGTAGATAGGCACAGTGGTTAAGAATGTCAATGCTTAAATCACTCTGCTTGATCTTGAATTCCAGTCTGCTGCCTAACAGGTATGTAATATTGGATGATTTATTAAATTCCCTGTGCTTCCATTCCCTCAGAAAAAAAATAAAGAAACTTGTATAACTTACATCACTGGTTGGTCAAGATTGGGTTAAAATATGTGATGTGGTTAGACTAATTACTGGAACATTGTAAGAACTATACAGTAATGCTATTATGACTGGTAGCACCAATAAAAATTTCATATTATTTTGTGAGTATGTTGCCAGCCAATTTGCTGGAGAGCAGTGTGAGAAGCAGTGAGTGTCAAGGGATGTGGTCAAATGTGAAATAGCCAGAGGCCAGATCTTGTAGGGCTTTGAGTTACTTGGGGAGAACTTTGGATTTCAACTTAATGAAAAAGTTGAAAATGAAGAGTGAAATATTCTAATTTGCATTTTATTTATTTAGTTCCCATTTATTTTTTATTTTTTATTTTTTTTTAGCATTTGGCTAACTTCTATACTCAAAGGTCACTCAGAAAGTAATAGAAGAACGTTTTTTAGATCTCGCTATTTCTTGAGGGAGACAAAATAGCAATTTGGCTGAATTCAAGGCCAGCTGTACTTCCAAGTGTTCTTTGAAGGCACGGAAAGGCCTGAGGCCAACACTATAAATATTCAAGAAATGATCCAAGTTCAGGTTTCTCACCAGCAATCTTGTTGAAAATTGTCACATTATAATCCTTTTCATAATTATCAATAATGACCAATTTGTTACTTCACAGTCACTTTTCTGATATAGTGGAGGCAAACTTTTAGTTCCTAGTAGAGGCCCATTGCACGATATTCATGCAAGAATAGGCCTTCCTTCCCTTGGCTTCACACCCAGCCACCCAGGAGCTGGCAAGTCCCTTCTTCTGTCTGGAGCACCATTCCAGTAGCTCCCTCCACTGCCCCACTTCCCCTCATAGCAGGCTTCACACCACTCCATGCCTGCATATGCAAATTAACCTTCATCTTTGTTGGGTTAATTTGCATATTCACTCTGATTGGCTGTAGGCATAGCAGAGTGATGGTTAATTTGCATGTTCCTCTTTTGTAAGTAAGATCATTTATTTATCTAATCTCCCCTTTCTTGATTATGGTTGCAGTTTTTGTTCCTCCATTATAAGACATCTGAAGGTTTTTGCAGTATTTAAAATCCATTGCCAAATACAAACAAAAAAACCCTCTTATCTTGAGAAAGAAATAAACTCATAGTTCAAAACAGTTTGCAATTACATAAGAATAATGAAACAGTAACTTCCAAAAGGGCTGTTGCTATGGATCCCATTACAGACACCCTACATGGAACTCGATTAGAAAATTGTGTTGGTATAATTATTAGTACTATTGGTCATTAGTGACCATATTCAATATTTTAATATGTTTTAAGCAGAAAGATGAAAGAAAGCAGGGTCTTGCCAACTTGGTGACATTGTCTCACATACTCATTGTGTAAGAAGTACAATAGAAATGGGGACACAGCAGCTTTGCTTCACTGCCTGTTCAAAAAGCTTCAGTACTGTTTGGAAGCTAAGAGACATCTTTTCTGTTATGAAAAACTTGCAAATGCACTGCAAGGAAAAAGCTTAGAACAGGATAGATTTACATAACTAGGTAGATCTCATATAACAAGAAAATAGGATAGCTCTAGGATATGTAGAATAATTATATAGGTGGCATGTCATATAAACTACAGTGGTTTAAAAATAAGTTTGCACAGGTTTATCTTGAGTGCAAATAAAAATGCACAATAGTCCTAACTGATTTGGTTCAGTGGATAGAGCATAGGCCTGCAGACTGAAGGGCCCCAGGTTCAATTCCAGTCAAGGGCATGTACCTTGGTTGCAGGCACATTCCCAGTAGGGGGTGTGCAGGAGGCAGCTGATTGATGTTTCTTTCACATTGATGTTTCTCTCTATCCTTCTCCCTTCCTCTCTATAAAAAAAATCAATAAAATATAGTTTTAAAAAATGCAGAATAAAGCATAGGAGTATATTTAATAATATTGCCATACTACTTATGGTGCCAGTTATGGTGCTTGGAATATGAAGAGGAACACTATATAAAGTATATAATTGTCTGATCATGAAACTGTGCATCTAAAACTAATACAAAATAAAGTTAAAAGAAATAATTGCAGAATCCTCAGATCCAGCACAAGAAAATATGTTTCAGTAATTCTAGAATTTGGCCCAGGAATCTGGTCTTTTAATACTAAAGTGAGATTACATACAAGAAGTATATTAAATGCTAAATACATATGGCAACACTGACATCCAAAATTGGATCCTAATTTTGGTTCCATGGTCCATGGGAAAGTCTTCTAAAGTTTTCAGTGATCACATTTATAATCTTACTAGAGGTCTGGTGCACAAATTTGTGCATGGGTGGGGACTGGCAGGTCTGCCCCCATCAGGGCTGATTTGGCCTGCCAGCCAGGGGGAGGGGCTGCAGGTGGTTGGCTGGCTGGCCCCACCCTCTGGTCAAACTCAGGTCCAGGGGACAATTTGCAGATTAGCCTTTTATTATATAGGATAAGTTGATCTTTATGAAAAGTAACTTTTTTGCTTAATCACCTATCCTTGTTTCAAATTCTTCCATCATTCTATTTTGGGAAAGCCATGCCTATTCTTTTTCTATATCAGATTTAGAGCCAAACTGTTTAAGTTTATTTTTACTAAGTATTTCTATTGGAGATTTCGAGGAGAATAAGTGCCAGTGCTCATCGCTCCAGATAATATAAATGAGTAAACCACCTCTGTGTTCTTTTAATTGAGTTACCCAAGGCTAGTAGGCTGATTTTTTTACAAGTGACAGAGCTATAAGCTGGCCTGAGGATTTTATTTTTTTCCACTTTCATAGCAAGCCTCACCTCACTGCAATAACAGAGAAGCATAGAAGCCATTTAAGAAAGCATATATTTTACTAGTGTACATGTATTTATTCAACCAGTAACCACTGGGCACCTGTCTCAGACTCTGGGGATAAGGCAATGAAGAAAATTGAATAAGTCCTGCTTTCTGGGAGATTACATTTCAGAGTAATAGAATGATGAAACATACATCCAAATACACCTGTGATACAAAATCATATAAGGGTGCATTTTATATTGAGAAGACAAGTAAATTTAGGGGTAATACAGTGATGAAAAGTATATAGGTACCATTTTAGATAGGAGCACCAAGGATAATCCTTCTTATACCATAAACTGAGTAGAGAATAGGCTAAATAAATATTTGGAGAGAAAAAAAATCCCAGTTTGAGACCAGCAGGTACTAAACACTGAGACAAGAGCTTCTAGGCAAGTTCAAGGCACTGCAAAGAGATCCATGTAAAAGGAACCAAGTGAGCCCCTGGGAGAGTGATGGGGAATGAGACCAAGAGAAGGGGGCCCAACACTATGGGGTCTAGTAGACCATGATGAAGATAATTATTTTTAAAATATAATTCTAGTGATAGTGGAGACCAGGATAGTTTTAAGGAGAGAAATGTCATGATATAACATTTCTATTTTTAATAATCAGTATGTATGGTGAATAGATTATCGGGGGGAAAGCTGATACCAAATGGCAATATAAAAAACTGGAAGAGCAGCCAAAACCGGTTTGGCTCAGTGGATAGAGCTTAGGCCTGCAGACTGAAAGGTCCCAAGTTCAATTCCAGTCAAGGGCATGTACCTTGATTGCAGGCACATCCCCAGCAGGAGGCAGCTGATTGATGTTTCTCTCTCATCGATGTTTCTGACTCTCTCTTTCTCCCTTTCTCTCTGTAAAAAAATCAATAAAATATATTTAAAAAACAAACTGGTAGAGCAGTGCAAAAATGTTTGTTTAAAAGAAACCTTATATTTAATGAGTTTATCGGATTTAAGAATTCCAAACTTGTCAAGGTGCTTTTGGGTCCATAGAATACTTATTTTTGCCTCAAAAGAAATTTCAGGGCACATCAGGAAGGAGTCTTTTCAAATCCTTTTCTTTAATAAAAGGCAGAATGGGGTTGAGGGAGGGGATAAAGAAGTCCACTAGGCTTTGAAGCTTTGAAGTGGGAAAGAATAAAAAAGAAAGTTGAAGCTTTTCCCCCTCAAATGAGGATAAAATATAGTTTCAAAAAAGCTATAAATGTGCATGGAATCATTTCTACTATAAAATTTGAAATGAGGCTTGGTTTTGATTAATGTTTTATTGGCGTTTTAAATGTCCCAACAAACCTAGTATTCAGTCTATGCAAGTTTAAAACTTAGAAAGCAAAAGAATTTTCAATGCACATATTTTTGTTCTTTTACTATAAAAGTATGATTGGTTCATGTAAATATTTTATTGATATACCTCTTAGTTTAATTTACAAAAAAAAAAAAAACTGTCCCATATCTCTTGGACTATAGCCTATGATGCATCTTATGAAATTATGGTTGCAAATTAAGGTAAATAAACCTCATTTTCCCTCAGATGTTATTAATTACCCACTAAGATAAATAATAGTAAAAAAAAAAAACAATCTAGAAAATAATTCATACCAGAAGGGTATTGGAAATAATTAAGTTCTTAGGAAATAAATAAATAGAATACCTTAATTATTAATAGTATTTTGACTCAACAGGAGAGAGAGATTAAATAATTTTAGGAGAAAAATTATTTAACTGTTGTTTTGTTTAATCAGTGGATACACACTTGGTGCCACTACACAGTGGTTGTAAAAGGGTGATCATATCTCAACTCACTCATCTTAAGAAATATAAGCTCAATGTAGCACTATCTAGACAAATCCAGCCTTTTTCTTCATATAATAAAATTTAGGAGAGTTTCTTTTTAGGTAAGACATATAATACCTCCTGCTCACCACACACACACACACACACACACACACACACACTAAAATGCAGAGAAAAAAATATACTGCACATGTGTCCAATTCCACTTGCATAGTAATTTTACTCTTGGGAATTTATGTATGTATAGATACCTTTAAAATTGAAATAAGTAGTGTTTATTAAATGTTTGTCGTTTTTTCTATTTATATAATCTCATGTCATACTTATAGAAAATAGCTATAATTGTCATCTTATTATTTCTATTTTTTCTGGTGGAGACACTGAAACACGCAGAGGTTAGCAGAACAAAGAATTTAAGGTAAACATTATGACTCCAAATCTTTGCTCACAATCAAGTTTAACACTTTTAGTGTTATGTGAACACTCCTATAGGGGTGTTCGTGTGTGTGTGTGTGTGTGTGTAGGTGTGCGTACATGTGTGTATGTGTGTATATATAAAGTATCTTTTGATAAATAGTGTGTTTTTAGAAGCAAAATTAAAACCCAAGCTCAGGAAGGCTTTTGAGAATTTCTTTAAAAATTTAGCACTACCATGGTACCTCCCTGCTCCTTGGTCTCTGCAAGACACACAGGTCAATCTACAGGAAAGAGACTCAGTGAGTTTGCATTGTTTATTCATATCTCAGGGAATAAAAGGAAACATTGAGTGGTATGGTGTGTTAAAGAAAAATGATTATCTACCACGTCAAGTGGGAGTTTCTAAAAGTGGGAATTCCTAGAAATTGCAGTATGAGTTAATCAGACAAATCTAGCTTTATATTATGTTGGAAAGTAAAAGTACACAAATCACATTAGATCTTAACTAAAAGCCAATTAACTTTGGCAATTGTACCATGGAATACTTAGTATTTTATTATAAAAATAGATGCCAATGCACAAAGATTTGTGCAGAATGGGCCTTCCTTACCCTGGCTGCTGGCATGCCTTTGCTCCAGCTCAGCGCTGCCTTTCTGCCTTGCTCTGTCTGTAGCTGCCTTTCTGCCTTCCCATGCTGCCCAGAGGTCCAGAGCAGCTGGGGCATTGCAAAACACCTGCATCATCGACACAGCGATGACACAAGTGTCCTGCCCTGGCCACTGGGAGCCTGTGTATACAAATTACCCTGAAATCGTTTCTGGGTTAATTTGCATACTCAGTCCTGATTGGCTGGTGGGTGTCCTGAAGATACAGTCAATTTGCAGCTTTATCTTTTATTGGGGTAGATTACAGTAATTTTATGACTTGCATTTAACCTCAATTTCAAATAAAACACATAGAGAAAAGGCAAAGTAACAAAGTAACAATGCATCACTTTATTTAAGGAGAGAGAGAGAGAGAGAGAGAGAGAGAGAGAGAGAGAGAGAGAGAGAGAGAGAGAGGAAATCTAAGCAAAGTATTTCCTCATAAAACATACTGGTTTTCAAAGTAAACATATGAGGGTTATTCATACTAATGCATCTTCGAATTAAAATGTTCACAACTGCTGAAAAATGCAAATGTGTATAGAAACTACTATAATAAGGCTTCCAATTTTTAAGGTTTTGAACATCATGCAAAATATTACACATTCATTAATCTTAGTTTCATGTCATTTTCTGAGTGAAGACATTACAAGCCAAGTTGCCTTCATACTCCACTCCCTGTGTCCCATGGTATGCTGTAAAGAGAACCCTGGTCTTTCTTTGTACAGTCATGTATTTATTGTGTGCTTCCTTTGTTAATGTTTGTCTTTCTTTTTCTATACTGCAAGCACCATAGATGCAGGATTCTGGACTCTGCAGCGGAAGCAGTGTGTGAAATGCTTAAGCACACAGATTCCAGTAACTCATTTATCCCTCCTCTGTCTCTCACTAGTTCTGTGCTATTTACAATTCATTAACACTTCTCTACTTCAATATCCTAATTTATGAAATAAGGAAAACTGTAATATGTCTCAAATAATCCTGAGAATATTTTATAATACTTTTATTGAATTTATCAAAGTGACATTGGTTAATAAATGTATATAGGCTTCAGGTGCACAATTCTATAATACATCATCTATATATTGTATTTTGTGTTTACCACCCCAAATCAAGTCTTCTTTCATAACATATATCCTTTACCCTCTACCTCCCCCTGTCCCACTCTTCTTTCCCTCTGGTAATAACTATTGTCTGTGTCTGTGGGTTATTTTTTTTCTTTGCTTAATCTCTTCACTGTATCTAAAACAATGACTGGCATTAAGTATGTTAGTATTCAAAATTAATACTTTTGCTTACCATTGCATCCTCATTGAAAAGTGGAATGGCTGAATGAACAAATCACAGAGATTATCTTATTTGGCGATATTCAAATCACTTTGAAATTTGACTTTGGATTCTCTTTCACCATTGAAAGTATAGCAGAACGTGTATGGGAAAGAATGGGACTTGATTGAAATGCCTGTAAGGAAAATTCTCCAAAAGGTTGGGGGCCACTCTGTAAATTATATGATTTTCTAACCACTTTACTATACATCTGAAATTAATATAGAATAATATTGAATGTAAACTGTAATTGAAAAATACATTTCCCCAGCTGGCGTGGTTCAGTGGTGGAGCATCAATCCCCTGTAAGAGACAAGCAGGAGGCAGCCAATCAATGATTCTGTCTCATCATTGATGCTTCTCTCTCTCTCCTCTCTCTCTCTCTCTCTCTCTCTCTCTCTCTCTCTCTCTCTCTCTCTCTCTCTTCCTCTCTGAAATAAATAAAAATATATATTTAAAAAATACAGTTAATAAAAGAAAAGTATAAATACTATTGAAGATGAGTGTTGTGGATTCCAGAGCCCCATCCTCTAGATCAATGGTCGGCAAACTCATTAGTCAACAGAGCCAAATATCAATAGTACAGTGATTTAAATTTCTTTTGAGAGCCAAATTTTTAAAACTTAAACTTCTTCTAACGCCACTTCTTCAAAATGGACTCACCCAGGCCGTGGTATTTTGTGGAAGAGCCACACTCAAGGGGCCAGAGAGCTGCATGTGGCTCATTAGCCTCAGTTTGCCAACCACGGCTCTAGGTGTTCATTTACTTCCACAGCAGTCCTTGAGTTATGACTGCTAAAGGGCCAGGGCTCAGCACAACAGAGGAAAATCTCTCAAGAGCTGAGAAACTAATGCTAAAAGAAATTAAGTGACCTGTGCAAGTCAGAGTGAATGCCAAAGCTGGATTCCAATGAGGACACATACATTCTCTGTGAATTATGTCCATTACATTGAGCTGCATTCCAAAATTCATCCAGCACTGTCATAACCACTCTGCTAAAGTCACAGCTACAGGTCCATACATAATCCTTCCAGAGAAAAAGGCAAAGGAAAAAAGCCTACAAACAAAACAAATAACAACAAAACTCCTAAAAGACAGCATTTATTCCCTCTTCCTAAAACACTGGTTTTAATAGTCTCATTATCCTACTAGAATATGCTCCCTTTTAGCTTCCCTTCCTTCTTCCCTTGCTGCTTCAGGTTCTGAATTAATTCATTCAGCAAATATTTGAGCACTTTCTATGGGGCAGCTAGTCCTAAGCACTTGGGACTCATTTGCAGACAAAAAGATAAAAATCTCTGCCATCATGGAACTCCATTCAAATGAAAGAACACTCTAAGTAAAATAAAAGATTGCCAGGACACTGGCAAAGAGAGATTGAAGAAACGTCCAGGATGATATCTCTAAAAAGTTCTTAGATCTTGATACACAGAAGCAAGTACTATGTTTAATGTTAATATTTGTTGTTGGTTTTTTCCAATTAGTTTATGTAGAATAATATACATTGTAGTTTTGATAATAAATCTTTATTGAGGAAAAATAGGCCATCTTTCAGTACCTTTTATCCTTCATCACTCGGACATTAAGACTATGGTACATAATCCAGATGCACAAATAATTTGGGGAAGTTTAAGACTTTACACATGACAGAAAATGTTCCCTAAATAAACAGGTATATGTTTTAATCACTCGCTAGGTCCGGCCAGCTCACCCTACTCTGAGTTAATAATATTTCAGCCTCTGCTGCAATTAGTGCTAATTACAGTACTGAGCTATAAAGAGAAAATATTCCACTATTAAAAGTTCTACCTATCCACATTGTCAGCTAAAACAGCCAACATCTCTTTCGCATAGAAATGTCTTAGACTTGTAATCCAGTATATTTTATGAAACAGAATTATGTCTGAAATAACACTACAATGCTAAATAGATGATTAAGGAATGAAAATCAATAGTTAGCCATCTAATATATTCAGCACTCAGAGATTTAGGATCACACAGAAAGTCACATCCAGATGCATTACTGAATCTTTCACTTTTCATCTGAAAATGTTGGCATTGGATAGACACAGTCAGCATTCATTTAGGTCTGATACACTTGGGGCACTACTCCAATTCACATAGTTGGATATAAGAGGAAACACAAAATCCAAAACAAATTCATAACTTAGAATGAATATATAGCAGATTAGTACTTTAAAACAACTAGAGAGAAATAAGTTGTTGTAGTTCTGATAACCCCTATATGAAGTTAGTCCATTAGTAAGTATGTTTCTCAATAGAAATACATATTTTGTAAAACATAAGAAATCTTTCACTGCTTACCATTACAGGTACATAATAGAATTCATACTAAATATATTCAACATTCAGGTTAATGCTTTCTTCCACATGAGGATAGTTAGGCTAATGTTAACTCCTCAAAAACAATCATCTATTTATAGAGCTGTTAATTAAAAGACATAATTAGAAATGGTCCCTCTCTTATAGACAAAAGCCACACATATAAGTGTAAGTAAAGCATTTTAAACCTCTCTGATGCTATTTTAGTAATTAAAGGATTGAGAGAAATAAAATGCATTCATTACATTCATAGAGCATACTAATAAAGGTATTCTGAACTTACTAGTAACTATCAAAAGGAACTCTCAGAATATTTCTTAAAAATATGTATAAAGCTTTTTCTGCTACAAATTCCTTTTGTTTTGAAACAAATAATACAATGAATATACCACAGTAAAGTCTGAAGGACAAATGATGCTATCTCTCATTAAAGAAAAAGTATATACATTGTATTCATTCAAAGCCCTCTTTATCATAACAATAATTAAGAGAAGCAACTTGATTTTTATTATCAATACTAGGATAGGAATTTATAGCATAGAAATATTACAAATAAGCTGTTCATATTTGATTAATACTATTCCAAATTCTCATTTTTTCATCATACATGCTATAAAAATTTCAGAAAATATCAGCCTGATTTTGTTTTTATTAGTTCCAAAGATGCCTCATAACATACTGTGCTAAGGTGAAATGGGTGATTAACTTTCATAGGATCCATAGAATCTAGGAGTGAAGTTGAGGCACAGGATGGGAATAGGAAAGTGGACCTAAATTAAAACTAACTTATCTACTTCCCTTTCATAATACTTTGAAGATGGTTAGGGTTTATGGGTACAGTGGGAAAAATTTAACGAACAGGACTCAAGAAATTAGCTATATTCCTGCTCATATAATCAAAATTTTTAGAGCAAGAAATCAGCAGAAACTTTGGACTTTGATCTTCTCTCTATCATGGTCACTTACCTATAAATTATATGGGTCATCTATAAAATTAATTCTCCTTTTTCTTAGAATTAGCCTATAATCTGAAAAATGCTGATAAATGACACAGTTGTTTTGTAAATACAACAGGCACAATGTTATTTTTACTATTAATGATAGTTTGCCATTTCTCCAAATAACTACATTTCTTTGAATATGCCATCGTGATCAAAGGTTGACCATGTTATTCTAAAATTGGATTTCATCTACTGATTACAGATTTTATGAAATCTGTGTACATCATTAAATATTTCTAACACAGCCTGTCAGGATTCAATGCCCCAATGAATGCTTAGCGTATCTAATGTGTAAGTCCCATACTTGTATATGCTTTCTGCAAACGGGTCTACATATATTTGGCTCAGGCCAACTACAATGATCATTTTATCCATTAATTTGAGTTTGTAAATTTGATGCTATATCCACCCTATCAATCAGATGATTATTTAATTATCAATTTCTCATGCTTGTGAACTATGTTCAAATTATTCGGGAGTGAATTTATTTGATTAGTGATAGTCCTGTATGGAGCTCAAACTTCAAAGATTATCACATCAGTTATTTATTTTAATACATTTGTTTCCAAGATATACAAATCTGGGTTCATTGGCTCCACATGGCAATTTTACTTCTATCAAATCCCCATTTTTAAGTGTATATCATCTGCTTGCATATTTGTATTTTAGGACCCCCTTCCTATCCCACATTGCAGTACCCAAATTTCATACCAAGCATTTAAAATACCTTGATTCTAACTTGAAGTCATTCCAACAGACAACCATAGGGATGTGTCTATAGAATGCCAAAAAATCTAATCAGTTGTCAGAAATTTAGTTGTACATTTAGATATTTTATCTACATTATAACCACTATACTTAATGAATTCTCTTAACTGACTAAATCCCTACATTTCTTTGAATATGCCATCATGATCAAAAGTTGACCATTTAATCTAGAATTGGATTAGCCATGGTTCTACATAATAAGAATAGCAATAAACACTCTCAAACAAATATTCATACTCCAATCTTAAAGAATGTGAATCTAATTAGCCTGTGGGGACTAAATTCTTTATGATGTGATTGCAATTTGGATTCTAAGAATGCTGAGGATGCAAGACATTTTATGATCCTCCAGCAGATTTCACAGAAAGTACTAGATATTATATCACAGAAGTCATAAATACTCAAATGAATCATAAGAATTAACTTATATTGCATTTGAGTTCAAAAGAGACCAATTATATTGGGCAATTTACTGAGGACAATGACTATTTATGACTGAAGATGTCTGTTTTAATTAGGCTTTTGCTTGAGGATCATAATTGGCCTGGAATCTTTTGGACAATTTGAATAATACTTGATAAAGTACATAAAATTGTGAAAAAGTTACATGATTTAAAAACTTAGTATTTTCATCAAGCCTATGGTCTAAAGAGGATATGAAGACAATAGCAAATGAATGTTTTAAACATAGTTTTTTGACAGCTACAGTATTTTTTCTTCTTTAGTCATCCTTCCTTCAAAGCTGGTGAATTGTTTTTTCCTGTTTTTTTTCCACTTCACATTCAGTACAAGGAGGCATTTGTAATTTCTGTGAAACAGCACAAAAAGACAATTAGGAGAGTAATATATATATATATATATATATATATATATATATATTATATATATATATATATATCGCAACATTTAAAGTGTAATGGGATAGTAATTAAAATTCATATATCTCAACCAATATCTGATAGAAAACTAAAGCTAAACAAAAATAAAATAAATGGAAATATATTACTATTGCTACTTCATGAAAGTTCATACTATCATACTATATTGTCTACAAATGGAAAAATACTTTAAAATACTCTGAGAAGACTTTGGCCAAACCATTCAAATCTAACCCCAAATTTGGGGAAAAAATGTGTCAAGTGAAATGAAACCTAAGAGTTGTTATATTTTTAGTCAAATATTGAACAGTAGAGATAGAAATTCAGAAATAAGCTCCTGAGTTGTATCTGTTTTTCTCTTTCTTTCTTTCTTTCTTTCTTTCTTTCTTTCTTTCTTTCTTTCTTCTTTCTTTCTTTCTTTCTTTCTTTCTTTCTTTCTTTCTTTCTTTCTTTCAGTTTTTGTGGTATTAAATGTACTTATTCTATCTCCTCTCATCCCCAGATTTTTTTATTTGTCCCCTAAGACAGTGGTCGGCAAACTGCGGCTCGCGAGCCACCTGCAGCTCTTTGGCCCCTTGAGTGTGGCTCTTGCACAAAATGCCGTAGGCAGGCATGCACTTACAGTACTGATTGAAACTTCCTGGCTCATGCATATAAGTCGGTTTTCAGCTCTCAAAAAAAAAAAAAAATTCAATCATTGTACTGTCGATATTTGGCTCTGTTGACTAATAAGTTTGCAGACCACTGCCCTAAGGAATAGATGCATGTTTTTTATTCTAAGTTTATTTTTGTTTTGTTTCTTGGTTGGGGATGAGGGGAGGAAGGGACACCACCTTCACCCTTATTCTTCTGAGTACCTCAGATAATAAAACTAAAAGCTCAGTGGCAGGCATAGTGATCATGGAAAGGTACAGAAGCACTAGGTGAAGGAATATATTTGATTTGCCTATACAATATCCCTGCTTCAGTAAGAGCAAAAGAGAAAACTCACTGAAGCAAATGTATGTAAGATAACATTATGGCCCAGTGAGTGTGGCTTAGTTAGTTGAGCATCAATCCATGCACCAGGAGGTCACTGGTTCCATTCTTAGTCAGGATACATGCCCAGAATTTAGGCTTGATCCCTAGGGTGGGTGGAGGGGAGGGGCAGGGGGCATACAGGAGTCAGCCAATTCCTGTTTCTCTCTCATTGTTCTCTCCCTCTCTCTCTCTCTCTCTCTCTCTCTCTCTCTCTCTCTCTCTCTCTCTCTCTCTCCCCCTTCCTCCCTCCCTCCCTCCCTCCCTCTCTCTTTCTCTCTCTCATCTTCCCTCCCTCTCCCTTTCTCTTCTTCTCTCTGAAGTCAATAAAAAAAAATAGTTTGCAAGGAGAATATTATGCTGTGAAAAAAACAAAACAAAACAGTGAAAGACAAGTACCATATAATTTCACTTATATGTGGAATCTAATGAACAAATGAAAGTACCAAGCAAAATAGCGACAAGCTTATAGATAAGGAGCAGGCAGACAGTTATGGTGCAGAAGTGAGGAAGTGGAAGTGGAAGGATTGAGCAAAAAAGAAAAAAAAAAAAAAGGGAGAGAGAACTCATGGACCTGGACAACAAGGTGGTGATTGCAGGGAGAGAATGTGGGTGTGGAACAGGGCATAGAGGGGATAAATGGTCATGGAAAAATTAAAATAAAATAATTCTAATTTAAAAATAAAGTGTTTTCTGACATAATAAAAACCAACCAACAAAAAAATACCTGTGAGATAGGCTCTGGTTTCGCACTGCCATTGCTTGGGGGATTTTCTTTATGCTTCATTAAGCATGTCCTGCCCTCCTGTAAAAGTTACAATTGAAAACAGGTCATGAAATTAAATTAAGTAAAGGAAGGGGTTAGAAAAATGCTCTTGAATTCCTCCCACTGAGACACTTCCTTCACTGATGCAAGCTGAAAGGGTAAGCTAAGAACAAAAGCATCACAAAATGAGTGGAATCCCAAGGAGAAGTTTTAAACATTCATCATGGGTTTGGAATCTCAGTGGGGCTTATAGTAGTCAGTTACCACAACAAAGTTAAATTCTAATGCAAAGTTCCTTCTTTGTAAAAAATAAAATGAAGAATTACAAGACAGCTACATTTGGATTGTGTCTAGCCTCTGAGATATCAATATGTCAGTGGTATGTATGCCTGCAGGAACATCAATATTTCAAGCCAGGAAGCAATGTAAACAATATGATCATCAATCTGTCTGGAATAAAATCTTCAAAACCTTAAAAATATCATATTTCTTAAGTATAATATTCAATATTTATTAACCAAGACATCTAATCTTACTGATTAGCCTCAGTAGTTTTGAAGTAGCTGAATGGCTGGCAGTGTATTCTAATTGGGCATCCTTACCCTTTCAACCAACATCAGAAGTGAAGTTTTCCCTCCCTGCCTGTCTCCCTGCTTTTCCTCTCTTCCTTCTTGTTTTTCTTTCCTTCTTTATCTGCTTCTCTTCCATCATCTCCTCCGTCCTTCCTTTTTTTCCTCCCTCTATATTTTGAGCACATCTTTAAAGTAACCATAAAAAATCATTTAGTGCTTTTTTTTGGGGGGGGGGGGAGGGGGGAGGGAGAGAGGAAGGGAGGACAGTCTATGTTCCAAAATCCTTTTTCTTATGTAAAACAGATCCTGGGAGTTCAATAATTCATGGCCACTGGCTAGCTCTAACCTCAAACAAGTCAGTTTGTTTCCTTGGGGTTAAACAGAAGGCTACCTAAGCTGGTGAACTCTAAAATTCTGTAAATTCTACAATTATATGATAACTAAAAAAGGTTGCATAGGCGATTTAACCTACCTCAATTCAGATTTCAGAGAAAAGTTATTTTACATGCTCCCTATTATCACACTGTATTGCTCTCACTTGAATACACATATTACTTTGCTTTTCTGTGCCTATGTGTATCGTAATAAACCATGACAAAACAGAGGGAATCTTTATCAGCCTTAATGGCAGTGAGTGTCTGCCAGACAGTAATTGGCCAATGCATAATCTCTGAATAAATAATAAATGAATAAAATAATCATTGTCTATGAAAATATTACAATTCATAGCATTTTAATAAATGTCTACATTTTTTTCATAAAATTAAATTTAGGTATATTTGATAGAGACTCCAAAATGATTACACACAGCCTACAGTGTCCTTAGCTGGTTTGTTCAGTGGATAGAGCATCAGCCTATGGATGGAAGGGTCCTGGGTTTGATTCCAGTCAAGGGAAGATACCTTGGTTAAAGGCTCCTCCCTGACCTGGGCTCTGGTTGGGGCTCCTGCTGGTGGTAACTAATTGATATGTTTCTCTCATATTGATATTTTTTTAAAAGAAATATATTTTATTGATTTTTACATAGAAGAAGGGAGAGGGATAGAGAGTCAGAAACATTAATGAGAGAGAAACATCTATCAGCTGCCTCCTGCACACTCCTTACTGGGTATGTGCCCACAACTAAGGTACATGACCTTGACTGGAATTGAACCTGGGACCCTTGAGTCCTGAGGCCAATGCTCTCTCCACTAAGCCAAACCCGTTATGGCTTGATATTTCTTTCTGTCATTCCCTCTCTCTTCAATTCCCTCTAATGATCAATGGAAAAATATCCTCGGGTGAAGGTTAAATAAATAAATAAATAAATAAGCCCACAATATTTTGGAAAAGTATATTGTAAATATAATAAGAGAAATCAGTAGTCAAATCCTTCACTACCTCATTCCTAAGAATTTTGGGCAAATTGTCTATACCACCTAAGAAATAAATTCAGTTCTTTTTATGTTGCATGGGTTTAAATTATACCTAGAATCTAAAATTACCCTGAAAAATTATAATTTCTAACATTTAAATTTTTAATAACTTATAATGTTTTAAAAAATAATACGCTTGGGTAATAACTTCACCCAAACTATGGGGCTTCCATTTTTAAGCAATACACCAGCAACTCAGATGTACAGAAAATTGAAATCCACTTCTTTATAATGCACAAATGCTTATAAATCCCTTAGAAGGTGGTATGATATAACCATTTTCAAAATCTATTTGACTGAAAAAAAAATTTTTTTCCCCTTGTGGAGCTTCAGCTCAGGCCATTGTTATAAGAAAAATACAAAAGGATTTTCAGTGGAGTGTGTGCTTTCATTAATGCAAGTGTAGCTATTGGAGACAAGCCTTTGATCATCTGAACAATGAGAATCTAAAATTTTCCACATTAAAGAAAATATTGTGTCTGGCAGACAGTTCAAATATTTTTTGATACTTTGATGTTATAATGAACAGCACCTTTAAATTTATGTTTTCTGTGCCTCTTAGGCATTGTAGGAACTTCACAAAATGTGGTTCATAAAATTCTTAGTGTTTCTCAGAGAAGAAACAGATAAATAGCAACAGTTACAATGTGAGGCATCATGCTCTAATAGACACATTATCACCTTTATAGTCATTGATGAAGCAAACATTCACTTGGTGATAACATAAATGAGAAGTTTCATTGTAGAGTTTTCTCAGTCTTGTTGCAATATCACCCAGATTGCCAAAACTTCCAGAGAATTGCAGTTAAGGAAGGCAAGAAGAATTGCCAACATAGTATTATAAATGTAGTTTTGCCAAATGATGAAAAGTGTTCTGCAGTAAAACTGACTTTGCTTCAAGTTTTAGTTCTGATGTTTATGCAGTAATGATCTTTGACCAAATAACTTGATCAGTTAGTTATTTCTGAGGATCAGGTGATTTCACTGTAAAATAGGGCTACTTCAAAGGGTTATTTTGAGAATAAAATTTTCAAGCATTTAAAATATTTACCATAAATATTAACAAATAGTAAACATTTTCCCCCTTCTTCTATTATTATTACCATTAATGATTAAAAGCTAACAGTTATATGAGTTCACATTGACATTAAAAATATAAAGTATTCTTACCAGAGGGAAAGGGGGAGGGGGCTGACAAGGTAGCATAGGGTAAAGGGGGATAGTGATAGAAAGAGAATTGATTTAGTGTGGTGAACACGCAATAAATAAATGATGTATTTAAGAATTGTACACACACACACACGCACACAAATACTGTAGAATCAATAGTCATGCAATTTTTTTGCATATAAAGGAGGAAGAGTTGAAAGGGGGCAGGGGATGGATGATAAATGAGCTCTGTAATCAATCTGACAAGCCAGTGACCAAAAGTAACCTGATCTGATGATCATAAGTTCCTAACTGGGCAGGTCATGGTGGGTATTCACATCTAGGGGCTATAACTTCTTTGGTAAAGAGTTTACATTTGCCTTAAGCAAGACTTATCCAATTGTTCTTATACATCTAGGTTAATACACCCTTGTGGGTTTTCTTAATTGAATGTATTAGAATGACATTGGTTAACATTTTGTACTTGACTCTTTTTTAATGTCAGTTTTAAACATCACTAGCTATTCAAAACATAGTCATAAGGCAGCACTTGCTAGTGGAATGGATTTAGAGAATGCCAAACTAAACTCACTTTCTTTTATTTGTAAAATGGAAATAATAATGCCTATGATCTAAATTTTGATACAAAATGAATGAGACAATGTAGGTATCTCAACTAGGTGAGTGGAATAAAGAATTAGCTCATACCCAGCTGGTGTGGCTCAGTGGTTGAGGTCAAACTATGAACCAGGAGGTTACAGTACAATTCCAATCGGGGCATATGCTTGGGTTACAGGCTTGATCTTCAGTAGGGGGCTTACAGGAGGCAACTGATCAATGTTTCTCATCATTTATGTTTCTGTCCCTCTCCCTTCCTCTGTGAAATCAATAAAAATATATTAAAAACAAGAATTAGCCCATCTCAGGTTAGAATTTCTTTTGCCCTTGATAGCTATATTTACTTGGGAAAGTTACTTCAGGTTACTGAGGTTATGATTTCTTATCTGTAAGGCAGAATACCTAAAAAGGCTGTGCTAGTTTCATATTTTTCAAAGTTTCTGTTGGAAGAGTTATTGGCTCCTAATGGTGTATCTTGCATATATTAATTGCTCAGTTAAGTTTAATTTCCTTCCTTACTTTCCCATCTTCAGCTTTTCCTTCTTTTAATCTATATTTATCTATTATGTCAATAAATATTTGCATCCAAATATAAACACTGATATTTAGTTACTTTAATTTTACAACCTTGGTGTCAACATGTTACCTGCCTCTAGCCATTAGAGAATCTTGACATTGCCAAAGGATTTGTTGCTGTTGCTTTTTTCTCTCCCACTTCTGTGGTTCCTTTCTCATCCTTTTCTGTTTATGATTTGGAAAAAAAAGTCTCATTAACTATCATCCTTCTTTAGTAACCTTAGCCTTGGAAGATATCCTTTATCCTTCCAGTTTGTTTTTCCTTTTCAAGGCAGACTCAGATCAGTCCATCTGATTTAACTTAGGATTCAGATGCTTTAGAACAGTGGTCTGCAAACTGTGGATCAGGAGCTACATGCGGCTCTTTGGCCCCTTGAGTTTTTAGCAAAGGCCATCTTAGGAGTACCCTAACTAAGTTAACAACAGTGTACACTCCTATATAGTTTAAGTTTAAAAAATTTGGCTCTCAAAAGAAATTTCAATTGTTGCACTGTTGATATTTGGCTCTGTTGACTAATGAGTTTGCCAACTACTGCTTTAGAAGATTTTTCATTATGATATATCTTCGCCTTCAGTGGTGGGTATCCTGATTTTTAGAAATTATAAAAATAAAGTTACGTATTTGGGATGACCTTTTCATAAGGGCGCTGTTGATAATTTAGCTAAACCACCCCATAATATTGCTGCCTCTACATCTCTTTGGTGTTGCTGAGGGGTCTTCTCAGGCTCCTGGAACTGACACCAGCCCCTCCTGGAATTCATGCCTTAAGTAACAGCTTGCAGAGTCACAAGAAAGCGTTAAATTCCTGAAATGACCTCCCCTGCACCCCTATTGATAAGGTAACTCCTGCCACACATATCCTTTCCATTGTGAACTCTTTATATAAATCCCTCATGAAGTTCATGGGCTTTTGCTCTTTTAGATTGAATTGACAAATTTGGCATGACCAGAACCCCAAAGCTTTCTACTAACACTTATTGGACCAAAAGGTAATAAAGGCATATGTCCCAGGTCCTGCTGCTTGCTCCCTGTCTGCCCTGAGCCTCATCACACTATGTGCCCAGGAAGATATGCCTGGGCCACTTCCAGGATCTGTGAGTAATAAACTGCTGTTTCACTTCCCCTTGTCTTATGATCTTTTTTGAACATTGACCTCAACAAAGGACACCCAGAAGTCTACTGAAAACATGTCAATGTATCTGGTCTGCGGCTCAGTGGTTGAGCATCAACCTATGAACCATGGTTTGATTCCTGGTGGGAGCACATGCTCAGGTTGCTGGCAGGATTCCCATTAGGAGGTGTGTGGGAGGCAGCCAATCAATGATTCTCTTTCCTCATTGATGTTTCTATCTCTCCCTCCCACTTCCTCTCTGAAATCAATACAAATATCTATTTTTTGAAAAACATGTTATTATAACAAAAATCATTATAACTGAATTAACCAATCATTGGAAACCCTACAAAAGGAGAATAGCTGCCTTTGCATTTTGTTTATTTTTAAATTGCTCTGTATTTCTTCTCTTAGAAATAAAGAATAGTTCTATAAAAATTAAAGCAGAAAGGATAACATCAGAGATTCTTTTAAAATCCTCCTTGAGATGATATCTTTGATTCTGCTGATTTCTTTGTATTTATTGGCATTAAACACTTGGTTCTACTGCACAAGAGAAATTATTTATATCTATTATTATCTTTCTCTAAAACATTTTAAAGACCCTCAAAATTATTAATACAAATGCATAACTGGGCAACCAATTGAATATTCTACCAACAAGAAGAAAAAAAAATTCTACTAACAAAAAAAATCTCAGATGGGTAAAAGGTCCAGCTCATTCTGCATATTTAGCTAAGATAGTGTTTAAGAAGGTGGTCTAGATCCACATTTTTGCAAGTATCTGACCAGTTTTCCCAACACCATTTATTGAATGATCTGTTTTTACCCCACAGTATATTTTTGCCTTTTAAAATTAAATATTAATAGTCTGTGTCCTCAAATTTCTTGTTTTCTAGTACAAAATGAGAACCTTATATAAATAATGTGCAAGATGGAATGTGATACAGATAAAATACATGTATAAACCAAGCTTGATGGGGACCCAAAGTAGAAAGCAATTATGTGTCTCATAGTGTAAGATTGGATTGGGGAGTGTCAAATAAATTTGACCAGATGAAGCTTTGTATTTTCATATCTATGTTAAGCCAATATCTTTATAATAAACTAGAGGCCCTGTTGGGGAAGGGGGGGGCGGATAGGCAGGTCTCTCAGCCCAGCCTGCACCCTCTCCAATCTGGGACATACCTCTCACAATCCAGGACTGCTAGCTCCCAACTGCTCACCTGCCTGCCTTCTTGATTGCCCCTAACCACTTCTGCCTGGCAGCCTGATCACCCCCTAACCACTCCCCTGCCAGCCTGATTGATGCTCAATTGCTCCCCTGACAGCCTAATTCCCACATTTGCTCCTCCCCTACAGGCCTGGCCACTCCTTACCTTCCCCTGCAGAGCTGGTCCCCCCCAAACTGCCCTCCCCTGGAGGCCTGGTTCCCCCCAACTGCCATCCCTGCAAGTCTGGGTCCTTCCCAACTACCCTTCCCTACAGGCCTGGTTGTCCCAAACTTCCCTCCTCTGCAGGCCTGGACACCTCAAACTGCCCTCCCCTGTAGGCTTGATAATCCCCAACTGCCCTCCCCTGCTGGCCTGGTTGCCCACAACTGCCCTCCCTTGCAGGACTGGTCCCTCCCAACTGCTCTCTCCTGCTGGCCATCTTGTGGTGGCCATCTTGTGTCCACATGGAGGCAGCCATTTTTTACCACAGGGGGGAAGCCTTGTGTGTTGGAGTGATGGTCATTTTGCATATTACTCTTGTATTAGATAGGATAGAGGCCTGGTGCGGGGGGGGGGGGGGGGGGGGAGAGGGGGGCAGCTGGTTTTCCCTGAAGGGTGTCCCAGATCAGGGTGGGGACTCCCTTGGGGTATGGGGTAGCCTGGGTAAGGGGCCTATGATGGTTTGTAGGCTGGCCACACCCCCTGGTGACCCAAGCAGAGGTCCTGGTATCTGGAATTTATTTATCTTCTATAATTGAAACTTTGTAGCCTTGGGTGGAGGCCTGGGCCTGGCAGAGTGTGCAGAAAGCTTGGCCTCCTCCATTTCTGGGGAAACCAGGCCTCCTGCTCTCAGCGTGGCTGCAGCCATCATGGTTGGGTTAATTTGCATACTATCTCCTGATTGGCTGGTGGGTGTGGCTTGTGGGTGTAGTGGAGTGGTGGTTAATTTGCATATTATCATTTTATTAGATAGGATATTGGTATGTTTAGTGGGCTATTTTCATTTACCAAACTAATAAACATTATTCTTGTGGTTTCTATACTATTTCTGGTAAGAAATCACAATTAACATCACATTTTTGCATGCTTCCAATTAATGTGTCATAGGAGAGTACACATGGAAATTTATAAAAGCAATTTATATCTAATTGTTCTAAGGATCTTAGGGAACTATCTACCATCCCTACATTATCTGGAAGAATGCCTACTTCTTAAAAATTACCACAGTAGCACAATGAAAAATGTCTTGTATGAAGCCTGTCTGATGGAATATAGCCCAGAATGACAATGGTAGGTGGTGGTCTCAGTCCAATTACATCAGGGTATGCATTGCCTAGAAAATTTTGTTAACCAAGCTTCTGCCAACAACTCATTAATGCCATCAAATGTCATAAAACGAATATTGGATATAATAAGCAAACTAAGGTTTCTTAAATCTGACAAAAATATTTTAATATGACAATATGACAAACTGACATAATTTTCTCTTTCCAGTTTTGGATTTATTTTCTGTGCATTTCATTTTCTTCTCTCATTGCTTTAGAATATATTGATATATTTATATATTCTTTTTTTTTCCTGTTGAATAAACTCCTTTGGGTCAGGGACTTGCAAGCAGGTATAAGGGCAAGAATCTTACCAAATGCTCACAGTGCTAAACATAAGCCATTGTTGCTTTCTATTTTCTTTAAACATTGTGAAAAATTGTTTGCTGCCTACAGCAGTCATAAACTCATTTACATTGAATAGTAAGTCTTAATCTCTATATGAAAATTAAAATGCTCAATGTCTTTAGTTCTTGATATGCTATTAAACAAGATGAGGCACATTTACAAATTGCAGGAAGTGGGATGAAACAGATACATCCTTGGCTTTCTCCATGTGACTCCAATATTATCATTTAAGCAAAACTGCTTTCAAAGTAATTTAAACATGACCCAAACTGATAGTCCAATATCAGATTTCCCTCAGTGCCCCCCCAAAAAGGGGATGGGGAAATAAGGCATCTGGAGATCATTTTCTTAAGGGATCTTGTCTGGCTTGCATTGGGCAAGAAGTAGAATGAACCAACAAAGATACCTAAGACTGTGCATGGTCTCTATTCCTGTTTGGGACCTTAACCATAAAAGATATTGAGACCTTAAACATGAAAATTGCAGAGCAGCTTTCTTAGAATGAACAAACCAGGACATTAACAAGCATATAATTCAATACCTTATATTTAATATCTATTATATTATAATTATGTTATACATAATATATAAATATATGTAATTATATATTGTATCTATAATTTATAAATACAAATATATATTACATATATAATCTATATATATAAAAGCTTAAGGGACTGTTTGACTGTTCAACCATTCAACCGGTAGCTATGCTGTGGACTGACCATCAGGGGTCAGATGCTCAATGCACAGACATGGAAACTTGGAACAGACTGATGGATTTCAGAGGGAAAGGGGTCGGGGGAGAGCAGGAAGAGATTCAAAAGATCTTATTTATATGCATACCAAAGACCCAGTGCATAGATTCATACAGGCCTAGCCTGCAGGGAATGTACCGAAACCATGCACCGGGCCTCTAGTTATATATAATCATCAAGATAAACCTATAAGAAATTAACCTCAAAGTTTCTCAAAATGGAACAGAAATAAAGCAAAATAGAAGTAGCAGAAAAGATATTATTAAACTAGAAGGCCCTAAGCACAAATTTATGCCTCCGCGTGGCTGGTGATCAGGGCCTATCTGGACCATCTTGCCGGATCCCTCCCCTGCTGGCTGCGGGGAGGGATAACGGGAGGTTGGCTGGCTGCGGGAGGTTGGCTGTGGGAGTACACTGACTACTGGGGGCAGCTCCTGTGTGTATATCATAGCAACCGGTTGACTGGTCATAATGGTCGCTTAAGCTTTTATATAGACAAGATACCATATTTTCCAGCTATAAGGCGACCCCCTAATTTTACAGTTAAAACATAGGTTTAGGCCTATATTTGCTGTATAAGACTACCCCCCCCCCACTTCAAAGAAAAGACTTACAAGATTTGCAGGTAATTTTTGTGCAATTTTGGTCTTTTGCCCCCGATTTTCGGTTGACTTTTTTTCATTTCAAACGTCGTCTTATACGCCGGAAAATACAGTATTAAAGGGTTTATGTCTTATCTAAACAAATGCTTTTCAAATCTTGGCTCACAGACTACCTGCCTGAGAGTCACTGGGATTAAGAATAGGGTTGCCAAATTTCTATTTAAAATAATAAAGTTACACTTAGTTCTCCTATTCATTTACAATTCCCTGAGAAATTGCTAAGAACCTTGATTTTTAAACATTTTCCAGATGATTTTTATGATCATTTACATGTAAAAGTAAAATGTTAATGAAACAAGCCTTCACATTACAATAATCTGGAAAAATTCAAAAAGAAATAGAATTAATGTCTAGACCCACATAGCAAGATGTGAATTTTTCTGATGTTGGTCCCAGGCATCAGCATTGTATCAGAGCTCTCTGGATGATGCATTACTGCAGCGTTTTTCAACCGCTGTTCCGCGGCACATGTTGCCTGGTGTGCCGTAGGTGCAGACAAGACAAGAATTTTATAATTTTTCACTATTTTGTTTACTTAATATTTCATAATAAAGTAATTATAAAATACTTTCTTTGTGTTTATTTGATTCCTATTCAAGAGAATTACTTTATATATAGTCAATATAGGCACAGAGTTAAATTTTTTAACATTTTCTAATGGTGGTGTGCCTCGTGATTTTTTTCATGAAACAAGTGTGCCTTTGCCCAAAAAAGGTTGAAAAACACTGCATTACTGTAAGGAAAGGGTTAGGAACTACAGGTCTAGAATTTGAAAATTGATGTTCACACCAGTCTCACTAATTCCTACTGCTTATACCTGGATTATTTTACTCACTTATGTTACTCTCTTGTCCTTGAAATTTATTTGAATCTACAGCCTATGAATACTGAACACTCTGTGCATTAGAAAGTGTAATTTCTTGGAAGTAGAGACTCCAAAGATTAAAATTTAGACAATATCCTTTGTGTCAGTGCAGGTGGAGGCAGTTCTTTGAAGGAACCCACATCAAGGTTATAGTGGTTTATGGGACTTATTTCCAGGACAGGAATTATCAGTGATAAGGAAGGACAACAAAAAGTAGAAGGAGTGGAACAAACAAAACACATTTTAATAACTGTATTCTGGTCTACAAAAGTAGACCAGAATACAGTTATTGGAAACCTTAGTGTTTAAACATACAGAACTGCCCAGCTGGCATGGTTCAATGATTCAGCTTACACCTATGAACCAGGGGGTTATGGTTTAATTCCCTGTCAGGGCACATGCCCTGGTTGTGGGTTTAACCCCAGTGTGAGGTATGCATGAGGCAGCCAATCAATGATTCTCTCTCATCATTGACATTTCTATCTCTCCCTCCATCTCCCTTCCTCTCTGAAATCAATAAAAATATATATTTAAAAAGCAAATAAATAAATAAAAATAAACAGAACTTTTTAAACTTGCCTCCAATGGAAATATGCTTGGTAATCTTAATGAAGCCACAATTTTTGTTCTTAAAGGTGCTTTGGCCACCACATTACAATAATGATTTGCTCAAGGTACACATTCATCAGTACAGAGGCAGGAATAAGGTAACTGAATTCCTCCTAACACAAAGGCTCAGAGCAGGATACCTTTTAGGATCAATTCTGAGCATTACCTATAAGAGTGCAGAAAAAGATCAAGAATATTATTTAAAAATTGAGATATAATTGACATATAAATTGTGTTAGTTTTAAATGTAAACTGTAATGATTTGATTTGTACATATTGCAAAATATTTTTGATAATTTTAGAAAATATATCAAGAAATAAAATATCCTTAATATTAAATGATGCTTTTACCACTTAATTGAACAGAAACATTAACTGTATACCTAATTCACATCAAACTCCTTAGTTTAGAAATCTAGGGTCCCTCACACTTAAGTCCCAAGTTATCTCTTTAGACACATATCCCACCATTTTTTGCACCGAATTTTCTAGCTATTTTATTATTTGTATATTTGCTCACACTGTTTGCTTCCTTCTTTCTTGAAAGACAATTATAGTGCATTTTATTTATGCTATTCATTAACATTATTGTCTTCTAAAATGTATGGCAATCCTACATGTTTAAATATATTAAAACTAGAGGCCCAGTGCATGAAATTCATGCATGGGGGTGTACCTCAGCCCACCCTGCACCCTCTTCAATCCATAAGACATTAGGAGATGTCTTATGGGCAGCTTAGGCCTACTTCCTGTGATTCTCTGCTCTCTGCAGGGCCTGGCTACTTCGATGCCACCAGAATGACGAAGCTACCATGCTCCACTGTCCTCTCTCAGTCTGTGGGCACTGGGGGCTTTGCCATCCACTGTGGCTATGTGAATGGAGCCGCCATGCCCTGCTGTCCACTCTCTGTGTATCCAGCGGATACAAGTTCCATGTTTCTTCTTATCATGTGATTGCTAAGAATCTCTCTTCCTCTGACGCAATCTCCTTTTACTTCTAGGTTTATTCCCTCAAGAGGATCCAGCCACAGCACTCATCTGTTGCCCCTCCCATCCCAGCGGGGCTGACAGGACCGGAGACTCTAATGGGGCTGAGGGTACTGGGCATCATCATCTTGTGGCTATGGGCACCACCACCTTTGTGACAGAGTGATGGTTAATTTGCATATTACCTTTTTATTAGATAGGAAGGCAAATTGTTGAAACATTTATATTTCTAAGTCATTGGAAACCAATAGAAGAAAAATAGATTGACCCTGTGAATCTATGTTTCTATTTTGACTATTTTCATTTGTTATAGCATGATTTCTTTTCAATCATACATGGTTTTAATAGATACTTTGCATTTTGTTACTACCTAAATTGAAGCCTAACTTGGAACCTATTCAATACAATTGTTGTTATTTTCCGTTTCTCAAATCCAGACATAGTAAATCTATAATTGTGACAAAGTTCCAGAATGAAAATTTCATTACACTTTTTATAATTAAAAAAAATCCACAGGATACAAGTTCCATGTTTCTTTTTATCATGTGATTGCTAAGAATCTCTCTTCCTCTGATGCAATCTCCTTTTACTTCTAGGTTTATTTGCTTTATGGGGAAAATACTATAAAATCACATCCTTGGGATTCTGTTTGTTTCTTTTGGTTTTTAATATTTTAAAAGGCTATGTCATATGGTTGTGGAAATAAATAGCCTGCTGAGTGTGTGGCTATCCTCCTTATATCAGAGAATTCAAGTTCACATACTCCTAAGAGTCTGGTTATACTTTCTGACTGATATCCAAAGAACATCTGATTTTTAAAATGTTAAAGTACAATGTTTAGATAGTAGATAGAATATATAAATAAACATGTCATGATGATATGAACTAGGATTGTTAAAAGGCTTATGATCCTGCTTTCATGTTGAATACTATTGAAATTATTTTAAGATAATCTTACTTTTTCAGAATTGCACTCAGGGGCATTCAGATTTTCTTCCTTTGTTATAACAACTTGAGATTTCTCACTGCTTCCAGGAGTGCTTTGTTCAGGCTTCAGAAAGAGAGAACATGAAAAGAGACACAGAGAGAAATAGGTTCAACAAATAGATGCATATGACATGGTAAAATATAATACAATGGCAATAGCACACTTAAAGAAAAATAACAGCATGGGAATTTATATATAACTAGAGGCCCAGTGCACAAAATTTGTTCATGGGTGTGTGTCCCTCAGCTCATCCTGCACCCTCTCCAATCTGGGACCCCTCGAGGAATGTCTGATAAGATCGGGCCTAAACACCAGTCGGACATCCCTTTCACAATCCAGGACTGCTTGTTCCCAACTGCTCACCTGCCTGCCTTCCTGATTGCCCCTAACCACTTCTGCCTGCCAGCCTAATCACCCCCTAACCACTCCCATGCCAGCCTGATTGATTCCTAACTGTTCCCCTGCCAACCTGTTTGCCCCTAACTGCCCTCTCCTGCAGACCTTGTCACCCCTAACTGCCCTCCTCTGCAGGATTGGGTCCCCACCAACTGCTTTCCTTGCAGGTCTGGTCACCCACAACTTTCCTCCTCTGCCAGTCTGGTCACCCCTAACTTCCCTCCCCTGCAAGCCTTGGTGCCTCCCAACTGCCCTCCCCTGCTGGCCATCTTGTGGCAGCCATCATGTGTCCACACGGAGGCAGCCATCTTTGACCACAGGGGGGCAGTCATCTTGTGTGTTGGAGTGATGTCAATTTGCACATTACTCTTTTATTAGATAGGATAGAGGCATGCTGCATGGGTGAAGGCTGGCTGGTTTGCCCTGAAGGGTATCGCAAATCAGGGTGGGGGTTTCCTTGAGGCATGGGGTGGCCTGGGTGAAGGGCCTGTGATTGTTTGCAGGCCGGGCATGCCCCCCGGAGACCCAAGCAGAGGCAATGGTATCTGGAATTTATTTATCTTCTATAATTGAAACTTCGTAACCTTGAGTGGAGGCCTGGGCCTAGCAGAGTGTGCAGAAAGCTTGACTTCCTCCATTGCCAGGTAAACCAAGCCTCCTGCTCTCAGCATGGCTACAGCCATCTTCATTGGGTTAATCAGCATACTTGCTCCTGATTGGCTGGCGGGCATTGCTTGTGGGTATAGTGGAGTGATGGTTAATTTGCATATTATTCTTATTTTATATATATATATATATATATATATATATATATATATATATATATATATGAGACTTTAAAATTTGGACTTTATAACTTCTTAGCTTAAAAATAAAATAAAATAATGTCTACTATTTTGTATTAATAATGTGCAATGGGATTATTTTAAGGATCCTAGCTCATAAATAAATAAATAAATAAATAAATAAATAAATAAATAAATAAAATTGTGTACTTTCTTTTCACTTTAACTTCCTTTATATCTCAGAAATAGTAAGTATATACCTTATTTTTTCAGGAAGAAAGAAAATGTTTTGTAATATCCCACTGTAATTTGCATAGAGGACTATGTTGACTCCCAAGCTTTACTAATTAATTGCTGTTTTTGCTTCTGCATATCCAAAATATTATTCTATAATACATCTTTTTATGAACACTAAATTAAAAAGTAAGGTAAAATGAAAAGGCCATTTCACAGCTTCTGTCCAGAGAAGGGTTATACCATAACTAATAAATATAAATATTCCTATTGCCTTGTGTAAGATTATCTACTCAGATGAATGTTTCTTGGTTATAGCTGATTTGAATATACTGCTTTTCCCGTTAATCTATGAGGGTGCTATTGGAAGACAGACAAAAACTTGAGTGCTAAATTGCTTGATTCTGAATCTTTGATCTCAATGGATCACAGGGGATCTGGAAATGAGGATTCAAACTATTAGGGACCTAGGAAGACAAAGACTAGGATATGGTCTAGTCAGAGTACTCAAATCCATTTAAGTTTTCTTTGTGCTACACTATACACAGCACTGGCCTGTTTTTCCACAGGCAGTTTTATTCCTTAGCCCAGGGGCATTCTTACAAAAATAACAATTTTCTAAAAATAAACATTAAAGATACTTAATAAAACTAGTAGAATATTAAATGTAAAACAATTAATAAAGCTAGTATATTAAAGAAACAAAGGAAAACAGGTCCTATATTAATTCACCCAAATGCTGGGCTTTATGTATAATCCTATATAACAAAAGGGTAATATGCAAATTGACCCTAACGGCAGAATGACCAGAACGAACGCTCGACCAGTCACTATGAGGCTCACTGACCACCTCTTGGTCCTTTTTCCTGGCCAGTAGGCTCTGATCACCTAATGGGCACCCACAGTGGGGGCGGGGCTGGCTAACAGGTGGGAACAGCTGATCCCTCAGTCACTTTTTCTGGCTGTCAGGCACCAATCACCAGATGGTGAAAGGAGAATTGGGAGTGGGTGACAGCGGTGGGGGTGGGACTGGCAGCTGGGGAAGATGTTCCTGATCTTAAGCCAGGCCTAAACACTGTACCCACTCACAAATTTTGTGCACCCAGCCTCTAGTAATAAATAAAAAAGCAAATATAATTCCTCTTTCCTTTCACTTAAAAAAGTTTAATTCAGTTGTATGAGGTACAGAAGGCATCCTCTTTTATTCCCTCTTTCTCTCCTATTCTTATTTAATACCTCTATCTTCTGATCTCCACCCTGAGCCTTCCCTAGGAAAAAGAAAATAATTAACCAGGGAAACAAAATGTCTTCAAATAAGCAAGTTCTCTGTGTCACATGCCATTGATAAATACAAAGAAAGTTGAGGAAGGTGTGATTTTTGTCTTCATAGAATTACATAATCTGATGGTTATTCACATAAATAGTTATAAGATAAAGTAGATTAATTAAAAGGGCACAAGCAGAATTGTAAATATTTTGAAAGTCCAAATGTCAAATCCATTTGTGGTAATGAGAAAAGGCATGATGGAAAGGGTAATTTTTAAAATGGGCCTCTGGATGATTAAGGCAAAAGTGAGGAGAGAACATTCAAGGTGATGGAAACACTGCCAGAATATATATTTAGGAAGAAAGGTCAGTTGTTGGCCTTTTGGTTTAGAGGGCAGCAGTAGAGTAATTATGAGAAAAATGCTACAAAGTAGGGAGGATAATCCCAATATTAAGCTACAAAGTTTGTAATGATAGCTTTTTTATTTTAAAATTATTCCAAAAGAAATATTATTTTTATTTTTAAAAAATGAAGCTATTTCTCCCTTCTTAGAGTTTTATGAGGAGCATTTAATTTCATATGAGTGTAGGACAACTCAATAAATGTCAACTAGTATTGATATCATTGCTATTTGCACTAAAACTGTCTATGACAAATAAGCATCAGTATCCTAATAAAAAGAACTAATATAATTTTAGAGTAGTTAGTGTTATAAATGGTTATAGTAGGTGACTGTATCTGTATGAGCATATAAATATGACAAAGAAGTCACACTACCTATACATTTTTAAAATATTAGTTTAATATCAAAGCATTAACAAATACAATACCTAAAACTGAAAAGAAAATAAACAAACTAAGAAATCAGGCATGGTCTTATTACATGTATTTTCTCAACATTTTAAAGTTGAAAATTAAAACATTTAATCTATTTTGTGCTAATAAAATATTAAGCATATAGAGAAGCTAGAGGAGGTCCACTTTTAATATGGCTCAAAAACAAGCTTAAGGAGACCAAGGTTATGCTTCTGGCTGTTTCAGTAGTGGCGTAATGCAATCTGGGACCTTCCTGGGTCATTGCCGGGGCTTTAGCAGCATCATAAGGAAGGATGCAGTGGAAGTGAGGACTGATGTTTCAGCCTTCCCTGTTCTAAAGAATGGGCTCTATATGGGGGAAGAAGGAAGGATAATGTACAATGTCTGATGGGTGTGGCAAGTTTAGGCATGGATGGGCAATTGCATGGGGAGGTTGGAAAGAAGGAGTTTACTTCCATCAGATGAAGCTATCATATTCAGGCCAGGGACTCATGGGGATATAGGGAATAGGAGGATATTATCTTTTCCTAAGTAAGAGCTATGGAAAAAATATCAATCAGGATTTCTTAAGTGCTCAGCAAAGCAGATTGGCATTCACGGAAGGATCCTAATAACAATATTAGTAGCAAATTGAATTCCTAATCTATGAAAATAAGGTATGTGTGGGTTTTACAAGTGGTCAACTTTATAGCAACAAGTTCAGAAATGCTGCCTCTTGTGTCTTTACATAAACATCCAGAGAACCTCTCTGTTTTCTACCCATATTCTTTTACAGCAAGGAAGCACAGGTGGTGGGGAGGGTTCTCCAACATATGACTTAACTCTGTCAGGAATGCTTCCCAAAGGATTCACATGCCATGGCGAATTTATCCACAGAGAATAAGCAGTGGCAAAATGAAAGGTTCTAGGTAGCGTTAATCTCAAAATGCATTTTATCACTTGCAAATTTAGATTTGCTTGAAAATATATAAATTTACTAGCCTTCTTTTAAATTTATTGAATCTCATTGGAAAAAAAAAAAAAAAAAAAAAGAAGAAGCCAGCTGGCTAACCAAGATATTAAAGAAGATTTACCTGCAGAAAATGGATAAACCAAAAACTAGGTGAGTCCAGCCTGTAATGTAGCAGGCCAGAAAGAAGCTGAGTCTGATTATTATCATGTACCATGTCTTATCCATGGTCCTTCTCTCCCCTCTTCAGTTAATCTCTTCCAGCCACCCCTCACCCTCCAGGCACTCATTACCCCATTGTCTGTGCCATGATTTATGCAGATATGCATACAAGTTCATTGGTTTTACATTCCAAAGCACAAATAAAGTGTACCTTGCTTTTTGTCTTTGCATCTAGAATCTTGACATCGATGGGACTGGGTGGAATTGACATCTGAGTTGGATCTGACCTGATTAGACTCAAAGGGGGTGGTTGGTCACGAAAAACAGATGACAGGCAGAGTTGTACAGTCTGTTTCAGTGCTTTCAGTTGTGACTCCTAAAAGAGAGAGAGAGAGAGAGAGAGAGAGAGAGAGAGAGAGAGAGAGAGAGAGAGAGAGAGAGAGATCACAAATTTTACATGATAACCAGAAGCACATGATACCCTGTTTTATGCATACTCAGTCTGTTTGTTTTTAGGAGTGAGTGTGTTTTATGATATATTTTGAGCACTGAAATTCAGAGACATATCTTCTTCTTCTTTTTTTTTTTTTTCCTTTGAACTGGCATGATTTCAATCATGGTAGTTTGCTAAATGTGTTTGTTGAATAAAATACACTCTGGGGCATTCTGAAGTAGAAAATGCTCTTATAAACTTGCTTTCTTTCTAGTAGGACCAGCCACCTTTATTACAAATCCTTCCCCTGGCAATATAGGCCTCTGTGTTTCTCAGATTAGCCTGTTTTAGCAACTCAATTTCCTCACATGTTGGGAAAAATGAATTTGTTTCCAATAAGATCTTTATTTCCCTTGGGCCTTGTTCAGAAGTAGAAGTTAATTTTCTTTGACGGTAAATAATATTAATACTTTCTGATATTAGCATAGGATATCACAATCCTCAAAGCACTTTCAACTTTCACATGCAAAAAATAATTTTATGCTTTCAAACATCTGTGAAACTGGCACTATGAATTATGATTTTACTGTGAAAAAACGAAATTTCAAAGTGTTCAGGCTGGCTTATTTTCGGTTTATATCACCAGGCAGACTGAACTTACAGAGACCATCATCTCTACCTCACATTGAATCCTCAGGACCCACTTCTGAAAATATTTTTACATATAAGTTTTAAAAAATAATATAAAGCTGAGTACAAACAATGGAGATCCTCAGGTGCCAAAATGATGAGAGACATCCAACTGTTGGGAAATCTCATGGTAACTGAAGGGTACTTTGGGGGCGTGGATACAGACCCAAATAAGACAATGTCACAGAAACATCAATCTCAAGACATGAGATACGGCCTTCAGGCCAAGAGAGGTGAAGAGAGAGATTAGGTACTGAGGCTGAGACTCCAGGACAAGCTGGCACACATGGAGATTAGCCTTTCAGTGCCTTCATAGATCAGTGAAGCAGCACAGTTTGTTTTCTCTACCTGTCAAAGCCGTTTACGCCCAACAAAACTATTGCCTTTCATATACTATGCCAGGAACACTCTCACAGAGCAGCCTCCCCTATTTCTTGTCTCCCATAAAGCCTTTGTGAACAATTTCTTAAAAGCAGTGGCTATGATTTAGATCCTTCCCAATGCCTACCTCTGTGCTTTCCGCTCATATGTGATATATGATAAAATATTTATCTTTAAGTTGTGAGTGCCAATTGCTGGAATGGCAGTTTTAGAAATCTCTCTCTTTGGTCACAGCAAGAGATTTTGAAAAAGAAGCAATAAGAGCAACAACCAAAAAGAAATAAGACATAGAACAGACATGCATTTTCTTCTCATTACTCTTGCCCTATGAAATTGTCTAAGACGAAATGAGAATCTGATAAGAACCAGGATGGAGAAGCATTGTTAAGTGGACAGGTGGGGGATAAGCTGAATGATGACCTTATACTCAAAGTGGCCCCTTTTAATTGCTAGTCTGAGTTTCTAGATTGTTGCCCTTCCCTCACCCCATTGATTTCTATAATTGATCCCATTGTTTCCTTTATATAATTGATCTCTAGTTTCTCATTTTTAATTTATATGTATAAACACACATATATAAGTTGTCTATTTTGTTCAGAACTGTTGTTGCACATCATAACACAATCCCGGACATATTAAAGGGACTCAACAAAAAGGTTTTTTTTTTTTTTTTTTTTTTTTTTTTTTTTTGTGTGTGTGTGTGTGTGTGTGTGTGTTTTTTTTTATTTTAATAAATGACTTAAAAACTTAGGTGAAAACATTCTTTTTGTATGTTAGGAAAGCAAATTAACAAATTATATCAATAAAAATAAATGTAATAGTTCAGCTTTCTTCTCCTATTATTTGTTATAATCCAGGCTGACCCTTCCCTTCTCTCACTACAGAAGAGGAGATCAATGTATTGGGTGTTGTGTCAGAAGTGAGATAACCCAGGTGACACTGAACCATTTAAATATGTTCTCTGTGTTGCATCTTTTAGTGGGACCATAGAAACAGTGCTAATGTGACAGGGTCAGGCAAACCTTGGCTAGGACTCAAAGCTAATGTGACTTTGAAATGTAGAGATTTAATGTTTAAATCATGCAGAAAGTAACTGCGGTTACTATATTCACTGTGCTCACATCTTGGCTCCTCTAAAGCCATTCTACATCTCAGCTTTGGATTTGTAACAGGCTTAAGGTATATCCAATATAATATAATAAAAGGCTAATGATCAAATGGCTCTATGACACACACTGACCACAAGGGGGCTCAACATAGGAGCTTTCTCCTAGTGGGAAGAAAGCCCTGAGCCAGTTTCTCAGCTGGGGAGCACAGCAATGGTGGCAGGAGCCTGTCCCACCTCCACAGCAGCACTAAGGATGTCCACCTGCCAGCTTAGACCCACTCCAATAGGACATCCTCTGAGGGCTTCCAGACTGGGAGAGGGTGCAGGCCTGGCTGAGGCACTCCCCCACCCCAAGTGCACAAATTTTGTGCACTGGGCCCCTAGTGTTTTCATAATAGAAAAAATCCAGAGTGGTGGCTGAAATTAGATACTGAAAATAAACAACAAACAGTATTAAGTTAATATTTTTAAACATCAATTTTCAATAAATATTGTTTAGGAAAGACAAATTTTCCAGGGAAGGGTCTTACATGCCCATTTTTAATTGTCCGAGCTTTGATGCAATCATCTTGTTTGTTTCCATAGCTCTCCTGACATTGCCATGATCATCGCAGATAATAGAAACATCATCACACAGATGTAAACTCCAACTCCTCAACTTCCATAGCCACAGTAGTAAGCTATCTTTTATGTTTCAACCTATTCTTAATCTCTTAGATTTATATTTTATCTCATTTTTGAACTCTAAGCCTGTAACTTTGACCCCTACCTTAGATTCTGGCTCCAATGCTTGAGTACATTATAGATTTTTTTTTTCTGCCAAAGACAGCAGATCGCTGTGAGCAACCCTACCCTAATCTGGTTATCCTCTGAAAAACACACGCAAAACAAAACCTAGTTTTCCACTTAATCTAGTTAATAGAGCCTGTTACCACGGACACACCTCAGGTTTGGCTTGACCCAGTTCCATCAGCAGGACCCAGACAATGATTTTATATCACATGATTACATTTTCATTCCTGGTGCCAGCCATAGTAGGTTTTGAAACTACAAGCTACTGTTCACTTTGAAGTTCACTGAAACAAGATGTCACCTAGGAAATATGATGCAAACCATGTAATGTATGTATACCTTGTCCTAGATCTTACAGTCTGTTCCCTCTGAAGGTCAGTCTTGTTTTTTCCTCTGCCTATTCCCACACCAACCCATTTTTTCCACACTCTAGTAAAATGCAAACTCCTTAATAAGGACCTGCTTATAACAATGTCCTTTATGTATAGCTCATCAAATATTCCAAGCTCATTTGCATCTTAGAGCCTTTATATTTGCTGTTGCCTCTGCTTGCAGAACTCTTTTTTTCAAATAGGTATGCAGGAAATTCCAATTAAAATTCATATCTTGGTTTATATATTATCTGCTTTGAAATACAGTCCCTTATCACCCTTTCAAGGAACACTCCTTTAGAATCTCTATCACTGTTCTTAAATTATGGCCTATTTAGCCCTTGTTACCACTGCAAATTATCTTATTGTTTATGTGTTTATTATTTACCTACTTATATTAGAATGTAATTTCTTTGAGTGTCAGTACCTTTTCAGCGGCATCACCAGTTTATAACTTAAATATATGTTACATGAATAAATAAAGAAAACCTTCCAGAGGATATAAGAGGGTGTCATTTTGCATGAGAAAATCTGTATCTATAAAAGGCTAAGTGTACCGACCGGTCAGTACATATGATGTGCACTGACCACCAGGGGGCAGATGCTCAACATAGGAGCTGTTGATCTGCAGTGAATTGGCTGCTGTGGTTCGTAGGTGATGCACCCTAGAGCCAGAAAGAGGGGAGACCGATTTGGAAAGACCATGAGGGGCTGTGTATCCAAAGGCTTTTCTTTAATGTTATTTCTGCTGTGAAATCAGCTCTGTGAATTCAGAAAGGTCCTTTAATATTTTAGACTCTCTGCTTGAGGTCTCTCCAGGTCTTTATATGTAGGATATATAGTGTTTTTTATTAATTTATGAAGTTAAATCTTCATTTATCTATTCAATCATTAAGTACCTATCATGCTCCTGTTATGTGCCAGAAATACTGTGGCAAAAATATTTCTTGGTTTCTTCCTAGTTAGTCCCAGAAGTGTATGTAAGTCACCTAAATTGTGTCATCTGTAAAATGGATGTGATTAAACATGCTTTCCTAAGAGAAATTTTGTGATGATTACATGTAATAGGACCTTTTCTTTCCATATGAAAGTTTGAGAGATAGGTTTCCAAACCATAAAGTTGTTTTTACATTCTAGTAGCTGAGGCTAAATGTAATTCATAAGATATTGCCAAATAAATAATTTATTGTTTGAGAAACCAAGGTTGGTTCTTGGATTTTGAGGTTATTATTGTTTATGTTGTGATAGTAAACTGAGACTTCTTTCATTAAATATGTGATGAGAACCAAGTTGAAGTGTGAAATGTTGTTTTCATAATATTTATAAGGAAGTGAAGGTTATTTGAAGACCAGATATAATATTCTTAGAAGCCAGACACCTGAAGAGAATAAAAAAAGCCTCAGGTAAAGATATAAAGATGATGGAGAGAGGGGAAGAGCAATGTCATTAAACTGAAGTTTTTATTCATTTTGAAGTTAACTACCATTTCTACCTGACTTTATAACTACAGTTTATGAGCATCACATATATCTTACATGAAATTTGTTGAAATTAACCTCCAATAATGTGAAATGC
Source organism: Pipistrellus hanaki (assembly GCF_964339955.1). NCBI lineage: Eukaryota > Metazoa > Chordata > Mammalia > Chiroptera > Vespertilionidae > Pipistrellus > Pipistrellus hanaki. The sequence goes on along the minus strand of NC_140511.1, from coordinate 58,636,156 downwards.
TTTTATAGTTCACTATAGCAGAAGGTGTGACCAGATGCTGAAAGTTAAAGAGAGAAATTGCTATCACAGAGAGGTAGTGTCTGTGATCTCATTCACTAATAATAATAATTAACATGCTTACCGAGTCTTTTCCAGGTGCTAAGAATTCTTCTCAGTATGTTGCTTTTTTGAGACATATAATTTTCTCATCACCCTTATAAAGTAAGTTTCATTATTATTTCATGTTACAGTGAAGCAAAAATAGCTTGGGGATGCCTCGCCAATTTGGCTCAATGGATTGAAAGCTGACCTGTGGAATGAAGGGTCCAGGCATTGATTCTGGTGAAAGGCGCAAGCCTCAGTTACAGGCTCAATCCCTGGTCCTGGTCGGGGTGTGCAGGAGGCAACCAATCAATGTGCTTCTCTCACATTGATGTTTCTCTCTTTGCCTCTCCTACTCTCTCTAAAAAACAATGGAAAAATATCCTCAGGTGAGGATTAACAATAACCACAACAACAAAAAAAAAGAGTTTGGGGTATTCAAATGTAGTCATTCAATGGAAAAATTATGAATTGCTCATAAATGGACACTGGAGACCTTCACTTAAACACTGCAATATATAGTCTCTCATCCTGAATCAGGAGTGTGGCATGGTGTGGCACAGGCATATAGTTATGGTAGGGTGTGGGGAGTTAGAAATGGGAGGAGAAAAGCATAGAATGAGTAAGAGGAGGGAGGAGAAAACTCTGCATTAACTCCAAGCTCTGTAACTCAGGCCAAATTATGATTTTTCTCATGAAGTATTTCCATGGATGGGCCACACCAGCCCATCCAACCCACATGTACTTAAAATATACATATTCATTCCCATTATTGGTGCCTTTATGACCTTGTGGCTCTGCAGACAATTATTTTCTAATTGCTCATGCCCAGCAAAATAGTGAGAGACTTGGAACTCCAGACCATGTATCATAAATGCTTTCTGTTTTCCATATCACCTAGGACATGGTAGTCACACAAGAGGCATTTTAAACATATTTAGCATTGACTGGCTAAATGAATGATCTGAAATCAAATGAGGGAAGAGATTTAACGTAATAACAATCATTCTGACAGTGACAGTAAGAATTGTTAAAAGAGAAAGCTGAGCTGCACAGAACCATGGGGATTCAACGTGTTTTTCAGATTTAAGGCACATTGCAGAGTTCATGGCAGGGATAATAGAGAAATATTTTTTTTAATTGATTTTTTACATAGAGGAAGAGAGAGGGATAGTTAGAAACATCAATGAAAGAGAAACATCGATCAGCTGCCTCCTGCACACCCCCTACTGGGGATGTGCCTGCAACCAAGGTACATGCCCTTGATTGGAATCAAATCCAGGACCTTTCAGTCCATAGGCCAAGGCTCAATCCACTGAGCCAAACCAGTTTTGACGTGAAATAATTTAAAAAAAAAAAAAGATCGTCTAGTTGAATTTGAGGATTATACATTCCTTTGATTTTATGATTCTAGCAATACTATAGTCATTTCCCTTTTTAAAAAGTAATATTATGTAGCATGAGTTGGATATGGTCAAATATTAGCATAAATTGTTATAAACTTATTTTTTCATAAATTAAAAAAATTCTCATAAATCTGCAATCTTGGTAAGATGAATTATATATGATCTAGTGTACAAAATAGCAGGTAGGCTTCCCTAAAACCATTAAATATTATATTAATTTTTGGATAAACTAATATAAAATATGACAATAACAAAGGAGTGAAATTGTTAAAATATTTAGTAGTTCGTTCAAAAGTCACATTTTTCTGAAATATCTAAACCATAAGAAGAAAAAAATCATTAGAATTCAACTAATGTCATTTTCTAGATATCTGGTTTAAAAAGTTAGCTGTGTTAGTTTTGAAGTTTTGGTTATAAGTAAGTGAAGAAAATGCCTATGTGAGACCCAAGGGTCTGGGAGGTAAAATTTTAGCCTGACTCTTTATAGCTCCTGCATAACAAGAAGGTTATACTAGAAGATTTTTAAAGTGAAACTCAATTGTTCCACATCCTCTATTCTGTATCAAAACACTCATGGTTCAAATTGGTGATTACGAGATAATCTCCTTTCTTTACAAAATTGCTAAACATATGCAGCATATAATTGCAAAATTAATCTATGAGTGCAATCACCTTACTTGCTTATTTTCTAAATAAAATTGTTGCTAAGCTGCAATCACAAAAACGGAAAGCTCTTTACTGCAGACAGAATACTTCCTAAAAAAACGCAAACAAAACTTATTTTATAAATTGGAGGGGTATAAAGAGAACTGCGGAGACAAACATAAGAAATATCAGGTAAATACCAATCTGAATTAAATGTTGAATGGCATCATTTTAATTATACAATATATATCTGTTATATATAATTAATATTTGTATTATTTAATAAAATGTATTAATATGAAAATTTTAATATACACAAACATATGAATTGCATATATTTAACATATATAAACCATTTATAAACAATGTGTCTAATGTATATATACTATATAACACATGTTAATATATACAATACATAATTAAAGGAAAAAGACCTATTTACTTTCCCAAGTCTTGTAACGTTAATTTAAAATGAGAAAAGAGAATGAAATTTTACCAAAAAATATAACTATTAACAACAGAAAAAAAATAATTCTGAATTACATGAGCAATTCCTTCATGCTTGACTCACATGAAGACTATTGAAAGGCAAAGGTAGACATGGAATGGGGGTTGTGGTTTATCCTGAGCATACACAATTGAAACACAATGAGAGATTTATATAAAATAAATGGATGACATAAAAAGAGATAAACAAAATATTTTGTAAATAGTGGTGATGGTAGCACAACTATTTACTTCAAAAGTGTTTTTTTATGGTATGAAAAATATATTTCAATGAATCCATGCACGGTGGGGTGAGGGTGGGGGGCTCAGAGAGTCCCTCGGCCTAGCCTCTGCACTCTTGCAATCAAGACCCCTTGGGGGATGTTGGTTAGCCAGTTTCAGCCCCATCCCCACAAGCCTGATCTCTACAGGCCTGATCCAGACAGGAAGGGGCACAGCCCAATCCTGTGTGTTAAGCATCTGTTCCTTGGTGGTCAGTGTGCATCATAGCAATTGATCTACTGGTCATTTGGTTACTTAGGTATTATATATATGTAGATAAAGCTGTTATAAAGATGGACTGTCACCCACCCTTTCATTGTCTGTATATAAACTGACTTCATGGTTAAGTCAGTTTATGTAAAGACCTCCAGAACTCAGATTTAAGATTTCTGGAATGAAAAACATCAACATAACTACTTCATTGGCTTTATAGCTTCATTAATTCAGAGTTAATACATGTCATCTCTATTGGTGCTTGAAAGCATGCTTATTTATGGTGTTATGGAACAAATATACCATTGAGGAGGAAAATAAAGCCAGGAACTCACAGAGCCTGAACCTTGAGTCAATTTACTGTAGCAACAAAAACAAGGGAAAAATTGAGTTCCAATGGGAATATCCAGCATTCGTAAATTCTATAACCATCTTACATGAACAGCACCTGAAATTGCATTAATAAATCAAGGGAAGCAATGAATATTCCCTGGCTTTGCCTGCTAAAACCGAAGTCGTGATGGTTCATGGATATACACATACCCGGTCAAGAGCTGCTTTCTCCAGCGCATTTCTGGCCACAGCTAATTTTTGTTCCAGATCAGTAAGCTGTTGGGCCTGCAAAATGAAAGAAAGGCTAGTACTTACAGTAAATTCTATAATTTCTCCTTCACTTTGAGCATCTGTCATTCACTGCCATAACATTTTAAATAATTATCTTTGAAAATTCATTTGGCCTAGTTGAGGAAATGATGTATTCTACATAAATATCCACTAAATTGTAAATGTTTTACCTCAAGTCTCTGAAGATAACTTGTAATATAAATTCAATAGTATACTTCTACTTGATATTAACTGAATTATGTCCCCCCAAAATTCATATGTCAAAGGTCTAACTCTTGGCCATGTGATTATATTAGGAGACAGGGCCTCTAGGGAGGTTAAAAAAAAAAAAAAAGTGGGTCCCTAATCCTATAGAACTGGTGCCCTTATAAGGAAGAGACACCAGAGATATCTCTCTTTCTCCATGCTGACTCAGAATAAAGGCCATATAGGACACAATGAGAAGACACCTGCTACAAGCCAGGAAGAGCTCTCAGAGGAAACTGAATCTGCCAGCACTTTGATCTCAGACACCTAGCCCCCAGAACTGAGAAAATACATTTCTCTTGTGTAAGCCTCCCATTCTGTAATATTTTGTTATGGCAGCCTGAGAAGACTAACACAACAGTAGTCACTCTTTTTATTATTGAGTTTTAGTCCAATACATTTCTCTATCTCACCATATCTCTGTACTTTTCAAATTTGTAACAGTTCTATTGAAAGAAAAGAGTAACGGCCTCAGACTTAAGAAGATGTGTTTTAAAATCTTGACTCTACCAATTTCTGGCTATCCAGGGTGGGGCAAAAGTAGGTTTTCAGTAATTTGTGTGGAAGTTAATACAATCTATAATAATAAAAGCGTAATACGCTAATTAGACTGGATGTCTTTCCGGGCATCCTTCTGGACCACCTTCTGGATGAAGCCACAGCGGGTGTGGGATATGGCAGAGGAGGCAGAGGTGGCAGAGTTCCCCAGCCACTGCAGTGGGCGGGGGCAAAGTCAGAGGCAGCTGCTTTGAAGGCAGGTACCCTACCCCTTTCACGAATTCTGTGCACTGGACCTCTAGTAATAAATAAATAATAATAACACAAAAAGAAATGCTGTGCTTCATGTACTCACAACTGTAAACCTATTTTGCCCCACCCTTTATACTATAATCTCATACAGAGGACCTGCCGAAGAGCCTGCCTCCCCTCATGGCTCAGAACCTCTCTATACCATTAGATTTTGCCTCTTATATTTAGCCAGTGAAAAGAATCCAGAGTGGAAAGGAACGAAGAATATTTCTGATGCTCTTGTGAGGCAAGGGGATTGAGTTTGCCGGGAGAATCATCAGCCGAAGGCTCATCCTTTCTTCAATTACCAGTTCATCACAACACTGGGTGTGATAATGCCCTGTGCTTATAGCAAGGCTGTAGCCAGCTGTCAAAGTGCCCATTTGTCTGTTGCTCAACTCTCCGCTCCCTCACAGTCTGGGAAGCAGAACTCCAAGGTTCTGTCCTTGATTAAAGTTTTTTGCCTTATGGTGACCACCTAGGAGGAAGGACATGGTGAGGATACTTTCTTGACTATAAAAACCTATATCCATTTTTTGTACCTATGCTTAGTTTTTGTTTCCTAAATTGATCTGTGTTATTCTCCATACTTTACTCTTATAGGAAATAAGTTTCTGGTCAACACTTGTTGTCCTTAAACAGCTACTTGATACATATATATATATATATATATATATATATATATATATATATATATAAAACATCATATGAGCACTTATAAATGCATACACTAATGCTTAAAAATAAACTCATTCTGAATTTTAAAGAGACAAAGAGAGGAGAGGGAGAGAAAACTTCCAATAGGGGGGCACCTAAAAGTGGGCGAATCCCATAAACTCTGAGCCCTCTGTTCTGAACCCCACTCATACTCCCTTTAGGATCATGAGCCTTAGTCCCAGATTCTCAGATCCTCATATCCAGGCTCAGACCATTCTGTCCACTCTGAGTCACAGCTGCCTCCAATCCATGTACACTCTCAACCATCGAACACAGGACTCACATTGTGACAGTCTCTGGCAGCAGCAGCAGGGCATATCTACCCAAGCCATCTTCTGTCCATGGGCCTGAGCCCCAAATAAGGAAGGGGATGAATGGCCCTTCTGTCTCTCTCCAGCTCCTTGGCTTAGGACAGGAGTTGGGGACAGTTGAGTGGGGCAGTGGGTGGGCTTCAATAGAGCAGTGGTGGTGGGCAAGTTCCTCTTAGATCTCAGGGTAAGGAGTAAGCACAGCTATACCAGCTTCAGTACCACTAGCCATTCCTGGGCAACAGTTGCCAGGGAACCTCATGCAGTCCAGAGGGGTTTTGCATGGGTACCAGCCCTCCTGGCCACATCCTTCTCCCTCCTTGTGTGGGTTTTAGCCCAAATCCTATCATCCAGATTAGGGGAGTCCTACTAAAGAATGACTTAAGGATGAACAGTAATATAGTAACCAGTGAACTTATATCAGGACAGATAGAATGAATTCCAATGGAAGCAATAAATGTGCTTTTGAAAGCTATATTACCATTATTTTCAATATTTCAAGTACAGTAGGTCCTCAGGTCACGTCAGAGATCTATTCCTATGGTGCGACATAACACGTTTTCGCCGTAAGTTGGAATCCACCTACATAAGCACCTACATCACTCACATGGAGCACATACACAGCAGTAATGAAGTGAAACAGTAAAAAAAAAATGTAAAAGAAAGACAACAATTCATGATCTTTACTTGTGGTAAATAAATACTAAAAAACATAAAGCACATATGTACATACGCGAAATCATGGACTATTTATTTTTCATATAAATAAATGGGAGATGGCAATGTAACCACGAAACGCTGGAACCTGAGGACTGTCTCTATTTATCAATTATAATTATTCATTGAATGTGGTAAAATATACCCAACAGATCTTAGGAGACAGAAGGTTAAAAAAAATAAAGAAAAACAATGACAGGTGTTGCATATTTTGACCCAGATCATTATACTGTGGTCCTAGTTTTCAACCAGTTAGATACTGGGTTAATTCATGTGCAATAGTTACAAAATTATATAAAACAAGAACAGTTCTATGGTTATTAAACCATCAGAAGACCTGTGAAAGACTGGGTACTTTACCAGGATGAATTTTATTTAAAGTTTATCTGGTTTTTCAATTTAACTCCTGTGAAGTAAAGGATTGGGTTACTTAGAAGATTATCATGTTTCTAGGACAGCTTTCATTCACATTCAATCATTGAATATATATATATATATACATACATACATATATATTCGGTAATTAATTTTTTCTGAGACTAGATAACATTATCTGTCTAATAGGTTGACAATATACAATTGATAAAAATCATGGTATGAGATTTTAACTGGTAATCTAATGGTGTGTCTAAGCTGGAACAAAGAACTAGAAAGTGGCTCCTCAGTGTGGAATGAGATGTCATAGTGTCTTCTGATTAAAGTAATCCAAAAAGCAAATTTAATTTTCATAGATGTACATTTTATCACCTGCACTCTATCACATGTTTAGAAGCTAAAGTTTATATCATAATTCTTAATTTACTTTTTGAGGGAAAATATGAAGCTACAAAGCTTCAAGTTTTTATGGCCCACAAAACACTGGGGACTGGTTTAGATCACCACCCTATCTATTGTTTCTGGAGATGTTGCTGGCTATTTTTCTCAAGAATCTACCTTAAATTGAGCTATTCTACAAAGGATGACATCGGTGCTGTATTTAATGCAAAAACTTTTCATTTTATTTATTTATTTATTTATTTTTGTTAATCCTCAACCAAGGATATTTTTCCTATTGATTTTTAGAGAGAGTGGAAGGGGAGAGTAGAGACAGAGAGAAACATGTATGTGACAGAGACACAACAATTGATTGCCTCCCACAAACTCTGGTTGGCACCGGGGTTCAAGCCTGCAACTAAAATATGTGCCCTTGACCACAATTGAACCCATGACCTTTCAATCCATGAGTGGACACTAACTACTAAGCAAAACGGTCTAGGGATCTTTTTTAAAAATTTGTTTCAAAAAACATGAATGTATATTCACGAAGCAACTAGACAGGACCTGATTTTATGCAATTAAATTTTATGTAAATTTAATTAATTTAGATCATCCTACAAATGATTCATTGAAAAGGTTCTAATTCATTATTCATACATTAGGCTTGTGAGTCAATATTTCTGAAAATGTATTGACACAATTTGTTTTAATTTTTCCCTATCCCCTCCCTTCTAAATAATAATATCCTATTATCCTTTTAATTTTTCTGGCAAAATTTCCTAAGGTTTACAGAATATGAAAATATTTATTCCTTACCTCTTCTGAAAAGGATTTGACACAATTTTAACACTAAACATATTAAAATCTTTAACATAAATAAAACAAATGAGGTCTATGGAAAATATATGTCTTGTGAGTAGTATGTGAAGGAGATGAAGGGCAGTGAGAACAAAGGAAGGTCATGACAATTTTATCATTTGTCTTGGCTGAGCTGAACATTTGTCCCAAGACTTCTGGCAGCCAGGTATAAAAAGAAATGTTGTTGGCTCCCACATTCTCATTATCAAAGACAGTAAACATACCAGAGACACAGATGGCAAGGTTGCTGCAAGCAAAGGTTCTAATAAAAAATTATAACAAACAGATTTTATAATTCAATTTAGAAAACCATTTTTAGGAGCCAATAAAATATAGTCCAAAATCATGGTTCATTTTAAACCAAGTAAAACACCTAAGATATACTAATGTATAAATGCACATGTGATTCTCTGCCAAGACACAGGAAACAGTATGAGCAGGTCACAAGATTCACATTTCTCCTCGGGCATGTACTATCATTCCACTCTTTCTCACCTGCTCTAGAAGACTAATTGAAATATAAGTGAGGGACACACAACTTAGGCACAATTGAGTCTTTTTCATTTTTTAAATTAATTTCTTTATTGATTAAGGTATTATATATTTGTCCTCAACCCCCCCATTCCAATCCCCCTTTCCCTCCACTCATGCCCCCACCCCCCTATTGTCCTTGACCACTGGTTAGGCTCATATGTGTGCACACAAGTCCTTTGGTTGATCTCTCCCTTTTATCCCTATCCTCCCTTTGAGGTCCTAATAATTAGCCTTACACATAATGAGTAGTTGACATTTAAAAAATCAAACAACTCACTAAATGGGGCTACATTGAGAAGATATAAGGACCAGCATGGTCTATTGCAATCTTATCGAGTGGGACGTATAAATACGTCAAACGTAAACAATGTCGGGTACGGGTAGGACGTATGAATACATCCTTGAAATATATGTTGCGCCCTGAAACGGGCGGGATGTATATTTCTGAACAACAAAGGTATTAGTCATCCATACATGTCTCGACATGAATTTAAGACACGGAGGGAATCAGTATAATTTCCCTAGTGAGAGTGGTGGACGTGTTCTAGGTGAGCAATGATGGGTACGTACTTACACTTACCTACCTATTTTTGTATTATATATTATTTACTTATATTTTTTATATCTCCAACCTTTATATAATTAAAAAAAACATATAAAATTGATCCAATCATGAATAATTTGTCAGAAAAGTTTAAAAATTTTTATGTATGTGAATAAGAAATATGCGTAGATGAATCTCTTTTATTATGGAAAGGGAATTTATCTTGGAAACAATATATATCTACAAAAAGAGCTAGATTTGGAATGAAGTTGTTTATTTTGAGTGAAAGCCAATCTGGACACGTACAAAATATAATTTTATACACAGGCAAGGTCACAAATTATGGTTCGAACTACCCACAAGAAAAACAATCAACAAGAATTGTTTTGGAGTTAACACATGACTTACTGCATAAAGGGTATAGGATTTACTTAGATAATTTCTATACATCAATTCATTTAGCTGAACTCTTGTGTCAAAACAATACAGACATTGTTGGAACATGAGGATAAACAGAGTCGGAATCCCCAGTGAAATGAAAACAAAAGAATTACAGAAAAATGAACATAGGTAAGAATCAAAGACAAACTTATGGTTTTAAAATGGAAGGATAAAAAAGACATATTGATACTCAGTTCTATTCATAATGACTAAAAGACAATGATTGAAAAGAGAGCAAGAAGGCAAGAAAAACCGAATGTTGTCCTGCATTATAACAAGAATATGGGCGGCGTAGATTTGGGAGATGGAGTTATGGTGGCCTACATGGCTGGCCGTAATAGGGTAAAAATTTTTATTAAAAAAATTTTTCTACAATTAATTGATATGTGCTGCTTCAATGCATATATTACAATATATACAAAAAAGATAAAGGTCATTTGGATTGATTACACTTTTTGATAGATTGTGTAGAGAAACTGGTAGATAACAACATAGTGAAAACCCACCCAAAGACATCAACAAGCAGCTCTTCAAAACCATCACGCTTAGTTGAAAGGCATTTTCCAGAACAAATGAAAAGCGATATAGGAAAAACTAAATCCAGGAAATGCCGATTTTGCTACAAAAAAGGTGTTAGGAAAGAATCTACATACTGATGTCCGGATTGTAAGGTAGCACTATGTATCAACAATTGTTTTAAAATATATCACACGGAAGTTGAGTTTTGAATTTTTACATCTATATTTCAATTTTTTAAACTCAATATTTTTATTTGTGTGCTTTTGTTTATTGTTCTGTAATTGTTAACTTTTTTATATTTTTTATTGTGTATAGAAATAAAAATATATATATTTTGTAATCTTTATAATTGTTTGTAAAATTTATAATTTTTTAATTCGATATTTCCATTTTTTGTTGGTATTCTTTTCTGTTTGTAATTTTGTATTTTCCTTTGTGCTTTATATATAAATAAATGAAAAAATATATATTTCATTTATTTTAATTAAGTATAAATAAATAAAATAATAATATAAAATTACGTCCACTGGGCTTGAGGTACTGACATGTCCTAGTGAAAGAGTATACGCCCGTTGTACGTTGCGTAATTACAAAGGGAACTCCCCAGTTAACAGGTTAAAGTATCAGCTATGTCATCTTCTGATAAAACAGAAAAAAGCACCATAGGTATCAGCATAAAAATGCCTAGCTAGACTCTTTTCAAGCATGGCCATCTGCTTAGAAAGCTTACACTGGAAATTGGCCCACCTAAGGCCAGATTAGGAAAATTTGTATACAGACTCTAAGAAGGAAATTCAGAACAGAGCCTCCCTGAGAGTGTTTTGGCCACTGCTGAGTTATAATAAACAAACACAAAACACTGTTGTGACTCATTTACTGGGGACAGGTTGGTAGAGAACTAAAAGTTGAGTCTGTAAGTGACCTGGATATAACAACTGACATTACAATTAGCTTTAGGTGACATCAGCAAAAGAAGGCCAGATATTGTTAGATATTTTTTTACCATAGCTTTTCTACTTTATAATTAACAATATGGTTCTTACTTTATGTTTTAAAACAAATAAGAACATAGAGCTTGTGTTCCAGCAATCATACAAAAATATAGATGGTGAGTTATGAGATGTTCCATTGGGGTGTGGGGAGAATACTTTAGAAACTCTACATTTTAGTTTCATATTTCAACATTATAAAATACTAGTAGATGAGTAGGTGGTACTATAAAATACTTTGTATTCTTTATTCAAAAATAACCCATGGTTGTTCTAATGTAAAAACATAATAGAAGTTTTATTTATATATTTTCTAAAACTCATCATTACTTTTCTTCCATTTTGCTTGATAATATACAGAGTATGGCAGTAAAGTAGTATTATGATAATAATGATAACAATAATATAAACTTAGATATATATAACTATATCTGGTACCCCTTTAAAATAAAGAAACTGAGGCATATTTTTATTAAATATCTCACTCAACATGATGTTTGGGAAATAACAGACCTAAAATATAAGACTAGGCAGTTTAGATCCACAGCTGGTCCTCTGAACCACTAAAGATATGAATGCATATAATTAATACTTAATAAATATTAATACATTGGATGACATGTTCAAAATTTATTGGTGTTTTATGATTTAAAATATTTGGAGACTACTTAGAAGATTGGAGTATTGTATTTTGTAAGATTACTTATGTAATGAGATAATAAACTCATAAAAGATGCTCTCAAGTATTCAATAGGTTATACTTCACAGTTGGATAATGATAGGATTAAATATCAATATACACAAAAGGATAATGATAGGATTAAATATTTTATGTAAATTCAATGCCTCTATTAGTATACATGAAGATCATAACCTAGAAACTGTGGATAAGACTCTAGAGCTATAACACGGACCATCACACCACCACCATCACTTCTATAGTCTATTTTACTCCAGAAGTAAGGAGGCAGAAAGTCAATAATTCCCACCTGCTTTTGCTCACTCTCATAAAAATATAAACTTGTAGTACCAAGGTTATCTTTGGCCATCAGGTTTTTGAAGCAACACCTGCTCATTTCAATATCATTTACTTGGGAATTATACTGAGAGACTTGGAACTTAACGACTAATATATGTAGATGACATAAATTTAGATCTCAAATTACATAGGAATAGCTTCATATAACATCTGATTGTAACTGCTGTTAAAAGTAAATTTCAATATATCAAAGTTAGAAAGTTCAATGAGCCTTTTTCATTGGGAAATAAGAGTAGACATATGTAATTTTCCTCAAATTTAAATTTTTATTACTATCATATTGCCATCGCGTGCATTTTCATATAGCCATTTAAAGAAAATATATTGCAGATAATTTCTTATGTGCTCCTCCTAAAAACACCTAGACTTTGCAAGAAACTGCCTCATACCCTTTCTCAACCATACATTTTAAGAGATCCCAACAACCACTTCCAGAAACAGGGATGTGATTCCTTAAAACAATTACTCTATCATAACTCTCTAGTCAAATTAGGTTTAGGCATCTAATTAACATCAAAATAGAAAACAAGGAAATATTTACGGGTAATTTCTGGAATGAAAGCTGTCTCTCTTCTTCATTTGAGTGAATAAAAATTATATTTTTTTTATTCTTTTGATAATGTAATATGAGAATGTTTAAGTCTAAGCTCTAATAGAATAAATTAGAATAAAAGAGGATGATATGAAGTTAAAACTGTCCTATAGAAGAAATCAAGAACATAGAAAATGGTAGCCTGGCTGGTGTTGCTCAGTGGTTGAGTGTGATCCATGAACCAAGAGATAATCAGTTCAATTCCTGGTCCAGGCACATGCCCGGGTTGCAGGCCCCATCCCCAATAAAGAGCACACGATGTTTCTCTCTCATGGATGTTTCTCTCTCTCTATTCCTCTCCCTTCTCCATTCTAAAAATCAATAAAAAATATTGAAAAATAGAAAAATAAAATAGCAAATAAATAAATAAATATATAACAGAATCTGGTGACATTGAAAACTTCTTGAGTAAGTCATATCTGAAATCAAATGAACATTATAATTTCAGTTGCTATGAATACATGCACTCACTTTTATTAAGAAAATTCTTGTGAAATGTTTATTTTTTGTTATTTTAAAAGGAAAGATTCAATCATCAATAACACTGATAGGTTTACATGGTGACACATGTTTACTGGAGTTAATGGCATAATCACATTCTGAAGTGCAGGACTGTCAAGTCACTGTGCTGTGCACCTAAAATTAATATAACCAACATAAGTTTGAACAACAACTATACTTACATTTAAAACTTCTCTTAAATATTGTGTTTCAAATGAAAAAAAAAAGATTCAAAAGATTCAAAATTTTTGCTTGTAGACATGACACAATAACTAATATTGGGCAAGTCCTCCCATAAGCAACTCTGAGCAAGTTACCCCAGGTTGTGGAATCTGAAGTATGGGAAGCTCCCTTGGTGAGACCCATGACTACATCTGCTTTCACCCAGAGAATAGTTTTCTGACTGAGGTGCAAAGCGCTATATTCCAAGCAGATCACTGTACTTGCTCTGAGCTATGGAGGTAGAAATGAGAATTTGGGTGGATTAAATGGCTGCAGTATACAGAGCAGGGCAGCTGAGAAGAGTGAGGTGAGCAGGGCCAAAAAGTCAGTCTGGGTGGATGTTCTTACAGGAATCGGGCTGCATGTAAACAGGAAAGGCTAATCACAGAGCAACTGTTTTATGGCTCAGAGTAGAACAAAAACACTAGAGGTTGATCATTGTATGAAGCATGTTGGCATTCTACAGGCATCTATAAACCCTATTAACACCACAGGCATCTTTAGATTAATAACCATGCACTAAAGGAGTGGATGGCAAACTAGAGCCCAAAGGCCAAATCTGACAGACTACCTATTGTTTGAAATAACATTTTATTGGAACAGTTACCTTTAATGTATTTATGTATGCATGTACATATGTATTTAGGTATTGTGAAACCATGCTGGATTTGAGTAGAGTCCATAGAAACCATATAATTTGCAAAGACTAAAATATTTACTATGTGATCTATTACTAGTATAAAGTCTCCTTAAGCTTTCTTTAAGAAAGTCTAAATCAAAACCTAGGCATACTTTCAGAAGAGAATGTGAGATATTTTAATCCAAGTGCGTTACATAATGTCTGACTGGTCTTCTGTATGGTTCATGGAATGAAGCATGTTCTTGTACACTTCAGAGTCTTCAACTGTACCAGTTCATTCTGCCTCAAATCATGAAAAAATTTCCTGCTACCCTATTCCCGTGGTCCATCCCTACACTCCTTTTAGATTCCAATTGAAATGCTGATTCTCATGGAGATCCATTTCTGAACTGCAAATAGAATTCCAGCCTTCTTGTTTAATTATCTTATGAAATACTTTATTTTTTTCTTTCTATTACTTTCTCCAGTTGTGATATTTAAAACAGAGAGTAATTGCTATGTTATGGACATGAACCAATGAAATCTGTCTGTGCCCTGAATGTTGGAGCAGGGTCCTAGCAGTTCCTGCTCCACAAGTGTCAGGGAGTCAAGCAGTCCCTAAGCAGCAGCATGTGGCAGCTGCTGGGCAGGTTTGCCACACTCCCAAAAGTTCATCCAGGAAAGAGCCAGGAGCCCAAATCCCTCTGGACACTTTATTATGCACACTGAGGCCTAAGGAAGATCAGGGTGGTGTTGGCAGTCCATATCTCTGATATTGCTAGATGATATCAAACCAGGGATGACATAAAACAGATAACACCAGAGGTGGATTTCTCTGCCATTGTTATTCCAACTCTAATTGGACTTTGGCCCTGGTCACTATCTGCAGCAACCATAGCCGGAGGCCTCTGCTGCCTCTGCTGCAGCCTCCACCCACTGTAGCTTTGTCCAGAAGGAAGGACTTTCTGGAAGGATGTCTGGTCTAATTAGTTTTTATTATTATAGATAGCTATACCCAAAGGAGACGGAGAGGTGTGAAATGGAAAGTGCCACGCCTCACTGGCATTGGGAAGGCAGAGAGAACACTGTTTCATGGAGCCTTCTGTGAGATAAGGAGATAGAATGGTCTTGTAACAACAGCTTCTAACAAGACCTCCTACTCATCTACGTTCCATGGGGAATAACAGGGAATTCCAGCAAGACTTGAGTTTAACCACAGGTTAGCCTTACCTTTGTGACCTATGTGGAGATGTGCAAGGTTGTCAGGGTGTTATGGCAGAGCCACTGTGCTATCATAGAATGTCAAACATTTACTAATGAATGGCAGCTAAGTTAACAGGGAGAGATAAAGTGTTACAGGAAAAGGGCCAGGATGAAGGAAATGGTTTATTTGCCAGTTAATATAGAAGCCCTTTCATATTTGAACAATTTGCATGTCGGTATTAATGCATATGGCTAACTCAATACCTGCTGATTACAACTGTGATTTATCCATTTATCTATTTGATTCTTAAAGGCTCCCTGGCAGTCTGATTGCTTCCATTTTGCTAACCATTGACTAGTCAATTATTAGAATAGTGTCAGGTACCTAGCAGATGAATAATAAAAGCTGACTGCAGAAAGGAGGACATTTGATGCTGATGTCACTCAGTGTATACTAAGAAAACAGATTTCTTATCTTTCTCCAGAGCAGTTGTTTTTCCCTCACTTGTGTCTGAAGAGCACTGTTTACCAAAACTATCTAGTTGAAAATTGAGGATTTTGAGTCCTCATTTTAACAGTCCAACGAATGCTCCTCTAGGAGCCCTTCCAGTCTGTCATGTAAATCTCTTTCCTGGCAGTTAATTGACATGACAGGCAGTGGCTGCACTTCCTTCTAACAGGAATGAGAATTGATGGTTTATTAACGTTACTGACAAGAGTGCTGAGAGATGGCGAATACAATCCAGCACAAAATTTTATAGATGTCAGAATTAAGTCAGTGATAAATATTTTGAACAGGTACTTTTTTTTTTTTTTTTTTTTTTTTTTGGTATGTGAATCTGCTTGAATGTCATGATCCCGTCTATTTGTGCAAATCTTCCTGCCATTTGAATGCTGGATGGAGCCACTTGTTTAATGTTGTCACTGCCAAAGCATAGCAGCTGCTCTGGATGCTTTTCCCGAACATTCTTTAAAAACTTTTTATGCCATGAAGTGAATTTTGTTGAAAACAGCAGGTATGGAAACATTTACATACCACTTTGTCCAATTTCTGACTACTCCAAATGTATATTTTTTCCATTAAACTCATTTTAATGCATTTTTTGTAGAGATTTTAAAAATATATTTCTGTAGCCGATTTCCCAAGAGACTTATTTTGTTATTTTCACTTGAATTTAAAAGTAGAACCAAAAGACATAGAATTTGGCAATGACAGAGTAGAAAAAACTCTAGGGAAAATTTGAAGTCCTAGAAATGTGAGGTTCACCTAGAGATGGGAAAAAGAGCTTTGTAATCAATAAAAACCGCAGACTCCTAGGTTCAGACAAACTTCTCCAGCAGAAAACATTTCATACATATTGTCAGACCATGTTGATAAAGAAATTAAGCATATCTATGTGCCTTTACTGAGACTGGACTCCTGGAATCTAGAGTTCTGTATCCTCTGGACTTTGTTCTATGTCTTTTTCCCCTTTACTTGATTTTTCTTTGTATCTCTTTGCTGTAATAAAATCACAGTCATAAATATGACTGCATGCTGAGTCCCATGAGTCTTCCTCAAAAATCATGCAATCCAGGGGCGGTCTTGGGGACTCCTATCATACCTTCCAACCGGTATTCCTTCTAAATTGTGCTCCCTCCAAAAACAAAACATAACTACGTGATTATGCTCTCTTTAAATATTTTAATTAAAACATTTAAGTACTATCCATTACTATAGGACTAGAGTTCACAAACATATATATATGTAAAGGACCAGATAGTTTTGTGGGCCATGTGGTCTATATCATAACTGCTTAGCTCTTGACAGACTGGAATGTCTCCTAGAGGAGCATTCTTTGGACTGTGAAAATGAGGGCTCAAAATCCTCAATTTTGAACTAGATAGAGAGTTTTGGTAAACAGTGCTCTTCAGACACAAGTGAGGAAAAAACAATCTTGAACACAAATGCAGGCATAGATGGTACATACACAAATGAGAATGGCTTTATTCCAATACTAAGTTTTGTTGGTCTTTTTTTTTCCTTTTTTTTTTAAAAACAAATTGAGTTTCAAATGATTTTCACATACCCTAAAATATTCTTCTTCTTTAGATTAAAAATAATAATTTTAATTAAAAATAATAATAATAATAAAGGAGATTAAACCTTTATCAGTGGTGTCATTTGCAAATATGTTCTCCCACACAGTGGGCTTTCTTGTTGTTTTGTTGATGGTTTCTTTTGCTGTAAAAAAGCTTTTTATTTTGATGTAGTCCCATTTGTTTATTTTCTCTTTAGCTTCCATTGCCCTAGGGGTAGTAGGAAGATGAATAATCCAATTAAAAAATGGGCAATGGACCTAAATAGAACATTTTCAAAAGAAGACAGAAGGAAGGCCAAAAGGCACATGAAAACATGCTCAAAGTCACTAATTGTCCAAGAGGTGCAAATCAAAACAACAATGCGGTACCATCTCACACCTGTCAGAATGACCAACATCAACAAATCAACAAACGACAAGTGTTGGCGAGGTTGCAGAGAAAAAGGAACCCTCGTGCACTGCTGGTGGGAATGCAGACTGGTGCAACCACTGTGGAGAACAGTGTGGAGTTTCCTCAAAAAACTGAAAATGGAACTCCCATTTGACCCAGTAATCCCACTTCTAGGAATATATCCCAAGAAACCAGAAACACCAATCAGAAAGGATATATGCACCCCTATGTTCATAGCAGCACAATCTACAATAGCCAGAATTTGGAAACAGCCTAGGTGCCCCTCAGCAGATGATTGGATCAAAAAACTTTGGTACATCTACACAATGGAATACTATGCTGCCATAAAAAAGAAGGAATTCTCATCATTTGCAGCAACCTGGATGGAATTGGAGAACATCATGCTGAGTGAAATAAGCCAATCAATGAAAGAGAAACACCACATGACCTCACTCATTTGTGGATAATAAAGAACATTATAAACTGATGAACCAAAAGATAGATATAGAGACAGTATATCAACAAGTAGACGGTCAAATTACAGCAGGGAGGGGAGGAAGATCTGGGGGAGATAATAGATCAACCGAAGGACTTGTATACATGCATATAAGTACAACCAATGGACACAAAACTTTGGGGAGGGAGGGGATGTGTGGGAGGGAAGGAGGGGGGCAAAAAAAAATCAATAAAATATATTTAATAAATAAATAAATAAATAAATAAATAAAATTAAAAAGTTAAAATAAATAAAATAAAATAAAATAAAAATAATAATTTTAAAAATAAAAATTAAAAAATAATAATGTTTTTAAAAAGTTCTAGCTTGCACATCATAAAAAAACAAGTCAGATAATAGGTAGGACTTGGTTATTGTCTGCTGACTACTCTTCTAGAATAAAATCCAAAATCTTGAACATACCCTACTGGCCCCACATTATCTGAGTATTATCTATCCTGCTAACTCCAGCTCTCCTTTATGCTGGGTCTTCCAGCCACAGGAAGCACTCAGATCCTGAATCTCTGTTCTCACTCTGCACTGGGTGCTTGATATGCATATCCCTCTGCTTTACTCTTCCCCCACTGAAGCTCTCTGCCTACTTAGACACCATCTGCTCTTTTATTTCATCTCAGTTGTTCCTTCCTCATCACTTTTCTATCACATGTCTAAGCATATCATTGACAGTACTAACTCTCTGAATATTATACAGAGATTTATCTCAGTACATCTCATTTTTTAAATTCACTTGTTTAACTATTTACTTAATACCTCTTTTATTTACCGTGTTTCCCCGAAAATAAGACATCCTCCGAAAATAAGACCTAGAGCATGGAAAGATAAGACATTCCCTGAAAATTAGACCTAGCGCAACTTTGGGAGAAAAAATTAATATAAGACACTGTCTTATTTTCGTGGAAACAGGGTAGGTCATTTGCTACATAAGGACATGTATAGCATGTATTAGTGTACACCTTTGCATTCTTAATACCTTGAAAAGTATTTGGCACATAATTTACTCTCAATATGCTTGTGTTGAATAAACTCATAAGTATTTTCTATGTGTCTAGTGCTGGCCTGTAAGTAAGGAGTTTATAGACACTATTGAGATGAAAAAAATGTGCAGTTTAAATGTAGTATAGTCAGCACTAAAACAGAGATACACAAAGGTTTTTCACAAAGAAGAATGTTTTTTAGACTCAAGAGTGAAAAAAGAGGAGATATTGCTAATGAGTATGGATCTTAATTGCATTTTGGAGATGAAGTAAGGATTGATGGGATAGATAGCTAGGGAAGAACTTGAAAAAATTAAACTAGAGGAGAACAGAGACATAAAAAGACACTGCCAATATAATGTAGAAAGAGAGGATGGTCTTAGGGAATCAAGAAAGGTTTCTGGGAAGAAGCAGCACCAGAACTCTAGTTTTAAACTTGAGTAATAATTGGGCAAGTTTTATAGAGTAGCAGTGCAAGGAGCTCAGTGACATTTTCTTCAGTGAAGCAATCATTTAGTTGGCTAAAATTATTTCTTTTTAAGTCACTAAAAGTCACTGGAAATTGTCCTAAGGGCATACAGAACTGAAATAAATATTCATCAGAAAAACCTACTAAATCTTGTTAAGAATAGTAACCACTCCCTCCTACTCCTACCCAGTTCCGTGTGATGGAAACTTTACTCTGAGTGTTCTACTCGAGGATAGTGAAGCCAAGAAGATAGGGTTTCCCATCCCCTCTCGCCCCAAGCTCTCAGTCCATGGCTATGGTTTTACCCAATCAGGGTCAGGCAAACAGTGCTTCTCATTTCACTTAGGGCTGTTGGCAAATATTCTGTTCTGTGTATAAGGGTGTTAAGGACTGATCACCCCTGTCTCCCAACTTCCCACTCCAGTTACTCATAAGGTAGAGGTTATAAAGAAGGTCAAGCTAAGAAGACCAGATGCTAATTTCCCAGACATGCTGACTTATAGAGCTGAGGTATTATTTAGAAAGAAATCTCCGTTCGTCCTCACTGCCAGCCCAGGAATAATGGAATACAGGTTTATGCCCAAGCGGAGAGGCAGGCTTTCAGGATGATAAGCTCTGCAGGCAATTAAAACATTACTAAGAATTAATCAAGTGAAAAAAGGCTGGAAAGACTCATTAGTGGAAGAAAACATAGATATAAGAAATGGAAAACTACAAGAAATGCAAGTCTTCAATGGTTCAGTGTTCAGTGACGATGAGACTGAAGGGATGAGCCTTGCAAGCCATGCTAAGGAGGTTCGATAAGGTCCTGTAGGAAATGTATAGGTAATGATGGATTTAGAAGTGGAATAATGGGCAAATTCAAAACTTGAACAGACAACCCTTCTTTTGACATGGTGGAATATAGCTTGGAGAAGGGAAGACTGAAGTCTGGGAGCTCTGCCAATAATTCGGAAATGGAGAGCCTGAACTGACACAGAGAATGTAAATGTAGAGCAATATTTAGAAGAATTATTTTACAATCACTTTTCTGTGTGGTTATAAATAAATGTGCAGTCATGTTGGCAACATTTCTTTGCCTCTTATTGTAGGCTTTTTGAGTTCCAGAATAGATAAGTAAGATCACCTGCCTCATTGCTTTTAGGTTTTCCTATTATGAAAACAGCATGGAGGAGTGGAGAAAGACACAGAAAGGATGTGTTTTGACATCCAATTATATCGCTAATCTCTGGAAATGGCAACTAGGAGTCTATTTAGGGAAATGTGTTTCTTGCCAGTAGCATCTGGAAATTAATACTACAATGTGGTTTCCAGCTTGCAAAGAACATAAGATTTCAACTGCACAGATTTAAAGAGAATTGACACTCATTGTTTTCTACAGCAGAGTAGTAAAAATAAAAATAAAAAACTTTGAATAAATATAGATATGAGCATGATGGGCACTAACGGTAGGTCTATCCATAATAATTTCTATTGGTTTGGGGTGGGGAGAGGAGATAGACTACAAAGGGGGCACATTAACTTTTTCAAATTATAGCAATAATAATGTCTGATCATGTTGACAGTTACACAGTATAAATATGTGTGTGTATAAGGATTAAAATGATAAATTCTACTGAAGGAAAATTATACCTCAATACAACTGATTTTTAAATGAATTAATGGATGAATGGATGGTTGAATAAATAAATTAATAAATTAAATGTTTTCTTAAATGATGGTGGTTTGAAATATTGGACATTAGGCAATACACAAAAATCTCCATCTATCTGAAACAACCTTAACCTCCCTATAGAAAGTGTTACATTTGAATTATTTATTGCTATATAAACTGCATCCAACACAGTGTGACACATGGAAGTTGTTTGAGAAACATCTGTTTAATGCATTAATTTCTGCTTAACCCCAGCTGGTTAGTTCTAACTTGGAGGCTAGTTTTTCTTTTTGATGTTTGTGCAACTAAAGTTTGTGCTTAATATACTTTTCTCAAACTAACCAGGTAAAACTTCAAAATCAAAAACGATATAATCTGCAAAATTATAAATGAAAATCCTTCCACTGTTTTGGAAAATCCTTATTAGCATTAAGAAGTGTAAAACACAACTATGGTGTGAGAGAAGCTTGGTAGAGTTATGAGATACAATGCATCGAGAGCCAACACCTCAGGGTGCCACAGCACCTTTATATATGAATGCTGGGAAGAAATTGACTTCCCACATTTTCCTTGAGATAATGAGAGGATATTTGTGCCCAGTGAAATATACCCTGTGGATTCCACTTACGTCCCTCTTATCTAAATACAACAGCTCCTCTCAATCCTTTCTCAGTCTTGCCTGTGAGCAACATGAAAAAGAGGGATGAGTTTATCCTTCTATTTCTGTCTGCATGTATTTCAAAAATACATGAAGGCAACCAGCATTTGCCAAGAGCCTACTAGGTGGCTGATTCACACCCCCTAGCTATACACACACCATTTCTATAGTGTAGTGATGATATATATTTTGCAGTTGGGAAAATAGCTCAGAAAGGTTATGCAATTCAGCTAAGAGTAGGAAGAGCCTGGATTTTACCCAAGTTTCTTTTAGAGCTCAAAACACTTGGTTATCAATATTATGATCAAAAGAATGTAATTTAAAAACATTATGGAATAGTAATAGCTAATATTTGTGCAATCAATATGTGCCAGACAGTATCATTAGTTGATGATCTATTTGTATCAGCTCATTAGATTCTCAAAATAACTGTATGGTGTAGAAGCTCACAGTATTCTCATTTTATAGATGAGAAAAAAGAGAAATGTTTACTCATCTCCGAATCTAAAATGAAATTGACAGAGGTCAGTAGCCAGAGTATCTGATGTTAAATGCTGCAAAATCCTGCCCCTTTATGTGGGTTGGAGCTGAAGATGGTGAGTTCAGTTCTGAATAAAACACAGGCTCAATAAATGCCCAAAAAGCTCCATTCCCCCCCCCCTTTTTTTTTTTACTCAGAATATTCCATTCTGACGCTTCTTTTACAGCCTGGGAGATGATTTTAAATGAGAAAAGTTTTATACTCCATTAAATAGCAATACACTTTCCAGTCTTGTTAAATTACTTATTAAAATGAAATATGAAAATATTAGATTGTGATGTATTTGGGGGGATTTATTTTCTGAGTATAATATCTCTATATCATCAGCCACCTTTTCTCTCACTTTTTGTCTTTTATTTACCTTAAAGTCAAAAGACGTAAAAAACAAACAGAACCAGAACCTGTGAGCCTCCTGATCAGTCAGAAGTACCTGCATGATATTAAATAGTTGCTGGTATCTGCCTCACTGGAAAGATAAGCCATGCAGGCCCAGTGGGTGGAGAACACATCAGAGAGGGAAGCTGATCTCCATATACAAGGCAGCATGAGCTTGAACCTTCCCTCACCAACAAAGAGAATCACTATTTATAAAAATACTAGAGGCCCAGTGCATGAAATTCATGCACTGGAGGGTTGTCCCTTAACCCAGCCTGTACCCTCTCTAATCTGGGACCCCTTCAAAGATATTCCTCTTATCTAAATACAACATTCCTCTCACAATCTGGGACTGCTGGCTCCTAACAACTCACCTGCCTGCCAGCCTGATTGCCCCCTAACTGCTTCCTGCCAACATGATTGACACCTAACTGCTCCTGTGCCAGCCCGATTGCCCCCAACTGCCTTCCCCTGCCAGCCTGGTTGCCCCAAACTGCCTTCTCCTGACAGCCATCTTGTGACATTGTGGGGGCAGCCATCTTGTGACAGGAGGATGTGAAGGTCAATTTTCATATTACCTCTTTATTATATAGGATTGATACTTTTCTCTACAAATTATTAACAACACCATTAGTGATCCTCATGATCTGACATATCCCGTCTTCCCAATTTCTCTTCTTCCTTTCCTCCACATGCATCATATACTCAAGCACATTCTATGATGATTTATTAAGTAGAGATGCATGTCCAAACTGCCCTACATATGACTATACTGTGTTCTCAATAAAGACAGCATTTCTCACTTGCTCATTGACTCTTTCCTTCCTTTTTACAGATATTTACTGAGTACCTAGCAAGTGTATGTAGTCTTTGGTGCAATGCCTTCAGTATCTAAACACTATATCACACTTCCATAAAGCTTGTCCCCAGGTTTATTGATCTTTGAGCCTCCCCTCAACTGATCATTGCCCCAAGAGTTGTAGGTGAATTTATTATAAAACACTTGTCGTGTTGTATTCAAAGTAATTTTAAACTAGAGAAGAAAATGGAAAATTATGTGTTGGTGACTAAATTTTGGCTTCTGGATAAGTATCATGAGTTTAGAGTACTGAAATGGTTTTGTTACCTATTCAAATATTGTACCCCACTTCACCTCTCCAGTTTACTTCACCATTAGTAATAAACTGAGTTCCATCCTTGGATTAAAACCATGATATTCCTGGGAGTTAACATTAATTACATCATGGCTCAAATTTTCTTTCTTTAGAAGAGTGGACACAGAGAATAGAAAAGGCAGATAGAGTCAAAGTGTAAAGAAGGAACCCAAAAAGGAAGACTATGGGGAAGCTAGCATTAGAGATATGGGCCTGGCATGTAAAAAATCAACCACAATGGGCAGTGAGAATCCAATTTGCAAATGTTCAGGATTTTCTAAGAAGGAAAAATCTACACTGGAATGGTTCAACACCTTACTCACTGAATATCTACAATCTGGGAATTGCTGTCAGGGAGATTAGTCAATATCATGCTAGAGATTGGAATCAAATATGTTACAAGGACCCTTCTAATGTGAAGGTTCCATGTCGTTGAAAATTTATGTAACATCTTGATTATACTTGTTTCTTAAATGGGCTTTGTTCAGTTCAAACAACAATGGTAGGTATAGACTAAGATAGCTTAAATTTTTCTGTAAGAAACACATTAGGAACAGCAACTGAAGTGGTAGTGTTGCCTCCCAGGGTGTAGTAATTAGGGATTCTGCTCTTGCTTTTGCAAACCATAGAGAAATCTCTTTTTTGTTGTTGTTTTCATAGAAAAAATTACTATTTTTAAAAAGTATTGTGTGTCTTTTCTTTTTTTTAAGTTTCTATATCATATGTTTAATTTCAGAGGATCTTTCATAAGTTTTAACGTACAGTTTGAATATATGTAATTTTTTATAATATTTTTTCTTTATTAAGGTATTACATATGTGTCCTTACCCCCATTGTCCTCTCAACTCATGCCCTCACCCCCCTGGTGTCTGTGTCCATTGGTTAGGCTTATATGCATGCATACAAGTCCTTTGGTTGATCTTTCCCCCTTACTCCCACCCTCGAGAAATCTCATTTTTTTAATAATCCTCTAAATTTGTCTGTTTTAGCAGCTTTCTATGCAATTATATTTGAAAATAATTGGCTTTTTTATCATGCATAGGTTAACAAACTCCATAGTAACAGAGTAACAGCAATGATAGTGATACCATTGTAATTAACCTAGTTATTAATAACAGCAAAGGAGCAAAGGGAAGCCCAAAAGGTATATTTCATTTGTGCAGCTTTGTCAGGAAACTAACATTTTATACTTCGCAGGGAGCCCCATTCTATTCCCCACAGATCCCTGAGGAAAGGGAGTGAACAATGGAAGAGAATAGACACATGCCCAGTAAAGTCTAATAAAAATGGGGAATGTACTGTGTCTCAGTCACACCTGAGAACAGGTCATTGGCCAGAGTAGACATGGCCACTGCAATAGTTGGAAGATTTATGATATCTAATCCCCTAAACCAGTGGTTGGCAAACTGTGGTTTACAAGCCATGGTTTGCCACTCTGTAGACTAATGAGTTCAATTGTTGTTCCCTGTGATTAAGCCTCTAAACAAAGGAGGTCGCTCCTTTGGCTCTCTTGGCTCTAGGCTCTCTTGGACCCCACACAATGAGCTAATGGACTTCAACTCACCTAAGAGTAAACTGAGTCCAATGCCAACATGGAACAGAAACTCTGGACACTGTCTTTGCTTTTAGCTCTCCTGAATCCTCACTTGCATTTCTTCCAGGACTGGATTAAGAGAAATGGGGCCTTTGGAAACACAGAGATGTAATTCCACACAAGTAAAAATTATTCATTTTTCTGTGTGAGTCTCAGAAAGTTCTTTTTCTTGAGCTACGGTAAGGATCCCACCTCTAGCACTTAGTGGGGAAAGGGATGCCCTACTTCCACCGATAACAATAGAAGTCAAATAAATCAATTCACAAATATGTATCTGAAAGGTCTCCTGCCACCACAAAGGAGAACATTTAATTTTATTTTGCCAAAAAAAAGTATTAAAAGGAAAACAATAACTTGCTGTTTTCTGAAATAATAGTTGGCATCATCATTAAGATCACTATGAAAAACAAGGCATCTAAAAATTGTATAATGAGAAATCGCAGCATGTTTTCTTCACTCTTTTTCTATTATACATAAAAAAAAATCATGTCTAGAATAGAAAAACTAGTGTAATTGTTCTATACTTTAATTAGAGGTGAAAGCTACTTGAGGATGTGGTTTGATCCTCGGGAATACTTCCAACATGTTCAAACTTGACTCTACTACAGGCCATGGTTTATAATCTATCATTTAAAACCCAAGGTGAGTTCTGATCAGAAACACATGTAGAACTTGCAGCATGTTCAGAAGAAACAGATGTCTCACGTTAAAAGTTAATATTTATTTTTATGTGGACTGAAAATAGAAGCATTAAAACCTATAGAAACCAGTGCATCTGTTGGTATTTATTGTGCTTGAAAGGGAATTGGGCAGATGCTCTAACCACTGAGAAAACCAGCCAAAGCTGTGTGCTGAGATTGAAAGAAATATGGGTTAATTTCTATGGTCAAATACTCTTTAGGGCTGCATATATCCTTTTGTACTATCCTGGTAATCAATGTAAACATAAAATATGTTTATGTAAGACTGAAATGTACTCTGTGGACACAGTAGTAGACAAATCAGAAGAGCTTACTGCTATCAAGATGAGTGGATGAGTACATTGTAGCAGAAACTGTTAATTGCTTCCCCATTAGTAACCCCTTTCTTTTTACTTTATAGCAAAAACGAAGCAATCTTTCACACACACACACACACACACACACACACACACACACAATGGCTGAAAATAATAAGGTCTCACTCTGCAAGGTTATATGAAAATGTTTGGGAAGAATTCTTAATTTTTCTTTCTTCTTTATAAAAATTATGACGCTGAAGAACAAGTGACCCTGCCCCTTTGTACACAGTTGGATGAAGGCAGCATATACATAGATGTTTAGTCACTATCATAATACAATGAGGACTCAAAGCTTAGGACAAGTTAGTAAGCTGAGGATCATGACATGTGAACAAACAAATGAGAAAATATGGGGCCTTGTTGATTTGCTTAGCTCCTGGACCAGTTATAAAATCCTCATGCTTCAAGACCTCTTGTTATTTTAGTTATTAAGATATAAAAATAGTTTTGTTAAACCCTTTTTGGGATGGGTATAAACAGAGCATTCTAATTTATGCAATCTTATGGTCTATTCATACCCAATTCACATGATTTAAAATGCAAGCCCCTCCCAACGTGGCATGAAATAGGTAACAAGGCTTACATGTAATGTTTCATTTCCAAAGCAAAGATTTTCAAAGAGTCCTCATTTTGGTCATTTCTGAAAGTTGATGAGTTATGAATCCATATTCAACAACTAACATATTATAAAAACGTAGATCGCTGAAACTTATCAGGTCTCCTCATTCTTTTCTCCCAATTTTTCTCTCTATAACTCTTCTAGTTGAGAAACTAAATTTAAAAGTCTTAAAAGCTTCATATTTCTGTCGGCCTAATACCTAAAACTTGTTAGCTCTAGGAAGTTGAATTTGTTTTATTATATTCCTGATTTTAAGTTAAACCAATTCACAGAGAACTAGAAAGTTCTTTGCAAATGAAAACATACATATATTTTTTTTTCTATTTTAATTATTTATTCTTGATGACTGCAAAAAGCCAAGGCCAAGCTGAATGTAAGAGTTAAGATATTCAGAGCTCAAGGGTCTTGGACTGAAAGATTAAGGTTAGGCAAATGCTTTGTGTTTCATACTTATGTCAATTAATTATGTACATGGAGAAGAGTGCTGAGAAGTTGGGATTGGTAAGCATTAAGGAGAATTAATTATCAGTTTTCTTGGTGTACTGGGGAATGTCCTATTACAAATGAGGTCAAAAGAATGGTAGGGAGCGTATTTATGGAAGAGCAAGTGGCACAATGTGTCTCACGTATAATGAGTATTTCATAAATATTGGTTGGCATGAAAGGAACCCCTTCCCATGACTCTAAGCCAAAAGTGAAGAGGAGAGATAAGTCATTTCTTACTGTTTTCAGAAAAAAAAAAAAACACAAACAAAACAAAACAAACAAACAAAAAACAACAACAGAAAAAAAACAACAACCTGCAGGATTTTCCAACTATTAAATAAAATTAGAAATTATCTCTCTTTAAACCTTACATTTGTAGATTGGGCTGATAAATCTCCTAAAAACATTTTTAAAAAGCAATATTACACATAAAGTAATTTGCCCTTATTATTTATTAAAACAAATTATTATTCCTACTACTATGAGCCAAATACCCCATTTTCTACTGGATTTGGCAATGAAAATGCATCATAAGCAGTGCAATGAAAAGCACCTGCCTCTTATTTCCCATGCTTAACAGACAAAAATAACTTATCTGTAGTAGTTTGCTGGTATAACAAACTACATTACAACATGTGGCTTAAAACAACACAAATGTATTCTCATAGAGTTCTGGAAGTCAGAAATAGAAAAGGAATTTTATGGATTAAACCAAAGTGCTGGCAGAGCTAGCTGTTTTCAGAGGCCAAAGGATGGAAATCCTACTCATTGTATTTTCTTCCCCAGCTTCTGTGGTCACATAACTTTCTTCTTATTTAGGCCCTTTTGTCTCACTCTTATAAAGACTTGCGTGATTATATTTAGGATCCAACTGGGCAATTTGGGGTAATCTTCCCATCTCAAAATTGTTAACTTAATCATACTTTCAAAGTTGCCTTTGCCTTTATTGAGCACATTACCAAGTTCCAGAGATTATTAAGTTTATATCCTTGGGGTGGGGAATTATTCAGTCTATAACATCCACAGTTTGTGGTAGATATCTAATGAGGTAGAGGTCTTGACTTGATAGTCTTGTAAAGAAAAGTATCAATAGCTAAAATCTATCAACAATGATAAAATATGAAGACTCTTGATAATAGTGATTTATGCTGGATCTTTGGAAGTTAGGAATGTAGGTTACCAATGAACTTATCTTAGGAAACTTAATAAATTATCTCCCTAATGTAAATATTCCAGCAAACAATATTCTTCAATGCTAAATTAAAGTAATTTAGGGTCAATACTTTGTAATGATGCCTGCCTTTGATTAAGTAAGTACCCAGGAAACCGTATATGATTTATCTCCATTAATTAAATGCAGTCAAATACAACTATAATTATTGTGAAAATCTGGAAATTTAAGCTAAGTCATATTTTAAATAATTTACACACTGGGCTACCACGTTGGAGAGGGGAAGGGAGAAAATGCTCACCTTAAATAATAAATCCTTCTTCCCATAACGAAGCTCCTTCAGCTGGGCTTGAATTTTTTTTGACTGTAAGAGCAGAAACATAAATTAGTGCCTTAATTTCATTTATATGTTTCAACTTAATGATTAGCATTTCTTCAAACTTTACAAAATGAATTTTTCAGCCAAGCGAAAGAGTCCAAAGACTTTGGAAATGAAAGAGGAAAGCTTAGCCTTTACTTTGGGAGTTGGTCATCTAGCTTTGTTAGGCAGGAAGAGAAAACCAAAGCCTGCTCAGAGGAAACATATTAACAGGTAATCCTTAAAGAAAGTGGCTTACTGTTCCCCCTGGCAAAGAATTCCAGTCACCCAGGCATGCCCCACATCTAATTTTAGATGCTAAATATATCTCTTCAATTCCATGCCTCAGTTTTGAAGGCTTGTTTCAATTATTTATTAAGGTAAGATTAAATATGGATAAGTTTAAATTGACAACCAAATTTGAATTTGACATATGTCCAAGGAGAAGAGAGCAAAGCTAGTATGACAGGAGGTGAAGAGCCTTTGCCCTTTAGAAGAACAGGCTTTTTAAGAGGACCATTACAAATGTAATAGTGCTTATAACAGGAATCTCTCTCAGAAGGTATATGTTTGGCTAACACATTGGAATATACTATTCTAGCAATAAAGCACAGATAATGAATATGCTTCCTGTTTTTCCAGGGTAGACCCAATTTCAAACATTCCAACTTAAGAACCTCAGTCATTTGTCTCTCTACATCTAAGATTATTGGTGTTGATTCTTCAGTAAAAAATATATAACAGAAACAAATAGATTATAATAGTCACAGGAAAAAAAGATAATTGAAAAAATAGTTGAGTGGGAATATAAAATAGTACAGTCACTTTGGAAAACAATGTTAACAGCTTCCTATAAAGTTAAACATACTACATTATATATCAATTATTTATACGTGTTTACCCAAAAGAATATATAATGTGTACATATATGTTTATAGTATCTTTTTCATAATCAGTTCATGTGCATTAACTGATTAACACTAAATTATGGTACCTCCATGAAATGAAATATTAGAATACTGACTTTAAGTATGAATTAAGGGCTGAAACATGTAGCAATGTAGGTGATCTCAAATGCATTATATGAAGTATGTGAAAGAATCCAGACATCAGAAGGTATGTTTTGTATAATACATTTATATGATAATCTACAAAAATGCAAACAAAAGGATAGGAAACCCAATCATGTTAGTAGTTGCCCTATGTTGGGGATTGGTAGTAGAGATTATAAAATAGCCAAAGGGAATTATGGGAGTAATGTAAATGTTCTATTTCTTGAATATATACAGTGATCCAACCCATTAAAACCTTATACTTAAATGGAATAATCTCTATGTAAATTATATCTCAATGAAATTCAATTTTAAAAGTAGCTGGTCACAGTACATAATAAAAACAATACCCTAATGGTATTCTATCCCAGTAAATCCTGCTGATATAATGTCCTCCTTAATAAAGTCCACTAATATTTGAAATCTTATAATTTTCCAAGCATATATTGAAGGCATGAGTCTTCCACTGAACCAACTGTAATGTACTGTAATTTAACCTATTATATTCAGAACATTTCTAAACATGCAAGGTAGTGGAGTTTGAAAAATGGAAGACTGTGTTACAATAGTGCTATAATCTCTAAATTTGTATCCAATGCTGGAAGTACCACTAATTAGAGTATAAAATTGAAAGTGTTGTAAATGTAAGGTTCTAATATTAGAAACTCAGTTTTCCATAGACGTCCTTATTGTGAGCCATCTGAATTTTGTGATCTATTAAATAAGGAAGCAGATAAGAGAGAACAAAAATAAAACAAAATTAAATGGAAAGAAATAAGAAAGGAAGGAAAAAGAGAAGGAGGGACTGAGGAAGAAGAGAGGAAGAGAAATAGGAAGGAAGAGACACAGAGGGAGGGAGGGAGGGAGGAAGAGAGAGAGAGAGAGAGAGAGAGAGAGAGAGAGAGAGAGAGAGAGAGAGAGGGAGAATATATGAGGAACAGGAAGCAAGAGAGAATTTGACATTAACAATTCAGAATTATGCAATTAAACTCTATACAGTAGGCCGAAGTTGGTTTGGCTCAGTGGTAGAGCATCAGTCTGCGGACCGAAAAGTCCCAAGTTCGATTCCAGTCAAGGGCATGTACTTTGGTTGCGGGCACATCCCCAGTAGGGGGTGTGCAAGAGGCAGCTGGTCAATGTTTCTCTCTCATCAACCTTTCTAGCTCTCTATCTCTCTTCCTTCCTCTCTGTAAAAAAATCAATAAAATATATTAAAACTAAATAAACAAACTCTATACAGTAGATCCTCAGGTTACCTCGTAGATTGTTCCTACAGTGCAAGGTAACACAATTTTCGCTGTAAGTGGGAACCCACCAACATGAGCATCTACATCACTCACATGGAGCACATACACAGCAGTAATGAAGGAAAACAGTAAAAAACAATGTAAAAGAAAGATAACAATTCCTGACCTTTACTTGTAAAGAAATAATAAAAAACATAAAGCACATATGCACATACATCAGAATGATGGAACTTTTTCTTTTTATAAATAAACGTGAGATGGCAACGTGACACGAAACAATGTATATTGAGTCCGACTTAACCTGAAGACTGCCTGTCCTCAGGAGCAGCAAGGATTTGTGCTTACTTAAAACCTAGTAAGGTTCCACCTCTACAAAAAGGCATTCTCTTTTTCTTGATATGATAGTGAAAGTAAAATGTAAGACACAATGCATTAGAAGACAAAGAGCCATCTTGTGCATACTTGGTTGGTACTGACCCTTAAGAATGAAACTCACACCTGAGTGAGTCCTCACCCCCTTGAATTTATGCTTCTACCTCAGGTCTACATTTACTACAACTCTGCTGGAATCTCTCATAAAGATTCCTAAGTGACCCAAAATAATTATGTTTTAGACACAGCATTTTTCTTTTGTTTATTTCTAAGACATTTCCTGGTTTTCATGACTATCCTTAATTTAGTGCTACTGATATTAGCAAAGAACTACTTCTGTTATCTTTCTCAACTACGTATATATGATCAAGTATCATTTTTCTCCCTGCAGTTGCAATCTGCTGTCCAGGACTCATTGATAGCCAGGACAGTCTCTTAGGAAAACACACTCTGATTTTGTTGTTGTTGTTGTTAATGTTCTTCCCCCTGAAGATATTTTTAAAGGGAGGGAGAGACACACAGAAAGAGAAACATTGATGTGAGAGAGACACATTGATTGGTTGCCTCCTGCACATGCCTCTACTGGGGCTCGGAATTGAGCCTGCAAGTCAGGTACATGCCCTTGACCTGAATTGAACCTTGGGACCCTTCAGTCCAAGGACTGATACGCTATCCTCTGAGCCAAACAAGCTAGGGTGCTTTCATTTTTTATCTAAACTAATGTTGACCAATATCAATGGGGAATGAGAGATTAGCACTCCATACAATGTGTTTTTTTTCCCCCCCCCAACTTCACTTCTATTCTACTCTATATTTTAAGAATTAGAAATGAATCAGTTTAACCATTTTGGCAATTCATTTCTTATTGCATACTTATACTGAATGCTCAGAATATAATTTAAACTTTTCTTCATAACTTGGATTCATTATTAAAATATCAATTTTGCATTATGCAGTAATTCACTCAGGAACTATAATAAAAACCTACACGTATTTTTCTATACTAAATGAACAGGAACATCTAGATTCCTGAGCCTCGTTATGGTTATTTAAAAATATCATTTTAGAATTTTTCATTACAGTCACTTATCATTTCTCTGCATCTGCCTATTCCAGTCTTCTTCTAATTTACAGTAGTTAAAAAGCAAAATCCAATCTAAGCATCTAATGAGAATATGAAAAATAAGAATAAATACATTTTGAATGATTTCATCTTTATTTTGTAATGTATATTGATATGAAACCCAGTTGACACTGTTTTTTTCTTATCTTGGGCATCATTTTTGAACATCAAAATTAAGCTTTACAAACAGTTCAGATATTAATACATTGGGGATTTTAGTAATTTTCTTTTAACTATGTTAATGATTTTAAATGTAATTCTAAATGTTTTTGCCTAGGAGTCATGAAGTTTTCACAAGTCCACAGCAAAAGTTAAGTTTGTTAAAATGAT
This sequence comes from Pipistrellus hanaki, assembly GCF_964339955.1. Classification (NCBI taxonomy): domain Eukaryota; kingdom Metazoa; phylum Chordata; class Mammalia; order Chiroptera; family Vespertilionidae; genus Pipistrellus; species Pipistrellus hanaki. The sequence goes on along the minus strand of NC_140511.1, from coordinate 58,602,599 downwards.
GATAATTATGATTTTATCCTATATAATAAGAGAGGACTATGCTAATGACCCATTCCACCATGAAGTGTAACAACCAACTGCATAACGATTGGATCATGGATCTGCAGGGGGATCGGAAAGCAAACTACAAGCAGGCAGCAGAGAGCTATAGGAGGGGGCAGGGCAGAAAACTATAAGGGGTGGAGAGGGATGGAGGGAGCTACATGGGGGCGGGGCAGTGGGCGATAAGCTACAGGAGGTCAGCAGCGAGCTACTGGCTCAGGGATTCATGTACAGGGCTACTAGTAGTTGTAATAAAAAGAAGATAAAGAAGGTGATAAAGATAGAAGGCATTGTCCATGGTAGGACATTTTAGCTAGGTTTATTTTTTTCCCTTTTAGAGACTATTGTTTAGTCTGAGATCTTTCTTTCCAACAATTTATGTTCAAATATCATTTCCTCCATGAAGTAATAGCGATGATGATATGGTGGTACATGATACGTGCAGCAGCAGCTTCCATTATTTTTTATATTCTTCTGTGGAAAATTGAAATATTAGCAATCTATTAGGTGTCAATAGGACTTGGACATTTTATTCATATATGAATACCAAACATTTAGGGTCACTGATCTAGAAAACTTTAATAAAAGTCATTACTCTTCTATTTTGTTGGTGGTAGTACTGAAACAAACAATAAATATTTCTATTTATATTGAAGACAAATTATTCTGACAAAATATATACCTCCTTTATAACTCAAACTTAAACTTTAAATTGGGTCCATGGAGAAAGAGATAGGGTAAATGTATAAATCATAATGAATATATTCAATTTATTTTAATCTTGTGTGATACTAAAGTATAAAATATCTAGTAAATCATAAATAAAAATTCAGAAATATTATATTAAGTAATAATATATTTAAAATAAATTAATCATTTTTGAACCAAGGAGCTAAAACATACAACTAGGCCCAGGCTGTTATTGATTGCTTCTAAATTCTATGGATACCTTCTCCTAGGAACCATCTCTCTTTCATGTATGTGAGTATTATAGAGACCATAAGAGCATGCCAGCCATTGTATAATATAGCTTCAATACACATATTCCTTATTCAAAACTGTTCTTTTGCTTACCATCCATAAGCATTATTAAGAAATAACAAAAGGGTAATATGCATATTGGTCACAATGACCTCACAGTAACAACGAACAGCAGGCTGTGTGGGGCAACCAGGCCAGCAAGGGGAGCAATTGGGGGAGATCAGGCAGGCAGACAGGTGAGCAGTTAAAAGCCAGCAGTCCTTAGGAGTAGTTGGGGGCGATCAGGCAGGCAGACAGGTGAGCAGTTAAAAGCCAGCAGGCACTTAGGGGAAACCAGGCTGGTGTGGGGAGAAGTTAGGGGCAATCAGGCAGGCAGACAGGTGATCAGTTAAAAGCCAGCAGTCCTAGATTGTGAGAGGGATGTCCGACTTCCAGTTTTGGACCAATCCCAGGGGTCCAGGACTGGAGAAGGTCCAGGCTGAGGGGACCCCACCCCATGCATTAATTTTGTACACCGAGTCTCTAGTATGTAATATTTTTAGAAATGTAGAAAATATAAACAATATAATAGTTGATCTCCATTCAAATAGAAGAATACAATGAAAGAAATACTACAAGCCAGTAGGTTTGAATTTTTGTTTTAGAGGGCATCAACCTGTAATTTCCATGTATTGAAAAATATATTAATTTTATATACAATGTTACTGTAAAGACATAAACTGGATTATTGAATTGCATGTTAGACTTTAACCTTAGTGTTTATAATAAAGACTTTTACATGTCCACTAAGGAGTGTTTTCATTTTATTTAATGAAAGAAATCCCAATCCCATTGGGGCACATGACTACCAACCTAATGTCACTTTATTTTTTCTTTTTCTTTCCCATTGATTTTTATTTTATTTTTTTATTAAATTATTATCTTTGTACATATACCATTGCCCCCCCATAAATGCCCTCCCTTCCCAGAGTTTTGTGTCCATTGGTTGTACTTATATGCATGTATACAAGTCCTTCGATTGATCTCTTATCTACCCCAGATCTCCCTACCCTCCCTGCTGTAATTTGACAGTCTGTTTGTTGCTTTACTGTCTCTATATCTTTTGGTTCTTCAGTTTATAATGTTCTTTATTATCCATAAATGAGTGAGGTCATGTGGTGTTTCTCTTTCATTAACTGGCTTTTAGAGATAGTGCAGAAGGAGAGACACAGAGAGAAAAAAAACATCAATGTTAGAGAAACACTCGCAGGGATGGATGGAGCCTGCAATCCTCATAAGGATCAAGCCAGCAACTGAAGCATCTGCCCTTGAACCCGGGACCCATCAGGCCACTGGCTGATGCTTTATCCACTGAGCCAAACTGATTAGGCCCTAATAACACTTTTCATTTTCCTTTCAAGTTGACAATTCAAGTGACCTAATTTTTGCAAATAAGGAACAATGAGATACGTGTCACTACTTCCTAGTTGAACTCCTACAAAGCAGTGACTATGAGTCACTAGGCAATCTTTTCTGTCTGTTGTGTTAGAAGGTAATAATAACAGGAAGTGGTTTTGGCTGCAATATTTAAGAAATGATAGAGATATAACACCAGCTCTGTGCCTTATGTCTAGAGTGTTTTGGGTGAAGGGGTCAACTTTTAACATATGTAAGCCATTGTTCTCAAACTGCCTTTCCCTTCCCCTTCCTTCACAGGCATGGGATCTGCATCATGGTATGAAGACTCTGATGCATGTTTCTTATTATTCACAGATGTTTCCATTAAAAAAATCCTTGCATAACTCATCTCATCTTTTGTGTGAGCTTCTTGGAGAAATCGACTAACTAGGTGCCTCCTGTCTCCTATCCTTGAGGTGTAAATAATCCACTTCTACTGATACTATCTCTACTATCTCACTAATATCATTAAGAATTATTACTATACCCTACATATTCTACATTAAATCAGGGATCATAAAATATAAATATATTTGAGAGATCAGTAGGATAGGAAATTGATTTTAGTTAAACCTGGATTAAGCAGGATAACTTTCCTCCCTAAGAAATGCATGAGTCTTTTTGCTTGTTTATTTGTTTTCTTTGGTTATGCAATGTTAAAACATTCAATATATATCTAAAAGTTTTCTTTACTTATTCCAATGTTTGGACTTCTGTGAGAAGGGGAAAAGGTCACGGGATGTCTAGTTTTAAAAAGTCTAGCACTGATATTGTTTCTATCCAGTTGAAGCTGGAAGAGAAAGTTTACTCACCTCTTCTGCACGGATGCCACACAGCTTATTTCCCGACAAGAGTTTGTTTTTCAAGCTTTTATTCTGAGGAAAGAAATATAGTTTTATTGTTAAGAAGTGATCGAATATTAAGAATTCCTTTAAATATGGAAGCAGCGTTGCATTTCTCTATGTTTTGTTCACAAAAAGTCCTTAAAGATAAGAGATATAATATATTGATTTGAGTAGAATCTGCAGTCTAAAAGACTGCTACTTCTATTCAATTAATGTGGAAATATTAGATTAATCATGAAAAATATGGAGCTTTTTTGGCCTTATATTTAAAATCTGTTTTGCAAAAACCTGTTTGGCTCAGTGGATAGAGCATCGGCCTACAGACTGGAAGGTCCCAGGTTCGATTTCGGTCAAGGGCCTGTACCTTGGTTGCGGGCACATCCCCAGAAGGGGGTGTGTAAGAGGCAGCTGATCGATGATTCTCTCTCATCGGTGTTTCTAACTCTCTATCCCTCTCTCTGCCTCTCTGTAAAAAAATCAATAAAATTTGTTTAAAAAAATAAAAAATAAAATCTGTTTTATATTTTATAACATAATTTTATAAGTTTAGTTTCAAATTTCAATTAATGCTAATTTCCAAAAGCACCCCTCTAAATAGCAAGCATTTATTTACACTATCATGTGGATGCTAGTCACCTTTGACCCTACTAAAATATAGCCAAAGATCCATCAGGGTCTGTATTCCTTTTAAATAAACTGTTTTAGACTCCTCTTCTACCCCTGACACCTGCATTGTTCTCAAAGAGCATCTTGACTTTCAGAAGCTATTTTGTCTTCCAGGCCTCATATGTATGCTCACACTGCTATGTACAGATACAGACAGATCAGTTAACTGTTGAACGTCTGATATTTTACCTAGATTCTTAGATGAATGTCTATTAATTCTGACATGAAAGCTACAATCATCTAAACCCGTAGATCCATTCAATATTTTCTGTCTCATTACACTCAGGCTTTTAGTCTTTGGCCCAGTAACTGAGTACCCCAAACTCCTTTTATAGAGGCGGCAAGAGTAGAGCAAAAACTTTACGAAAGCTCATAGCATTTTGACTTTGTAATGTCTCTCTGGGAGCAAACAGTGCAATGGCAAGGTACATGTCCTTCATAATTCCTCTGAGAGAGTCAATTTGATGAGCACCATGAGCAAATGGATGAAAATTTATGCAGAGTGAATGAGTAACTGGATAAATAGATACATTACATTTAAGAGTTCTTCATTCACAATTCTTACCTGATTTTGAGCATTTCCTATTTTATTTTTCTGCCATACAAATATAACGTACACCAGTTCAGAATAACCATTTGTCTATTTTTTCTCTTTAGCTATGAGTTGGAATTCTAAAACACCCATCAAGAATTTCAAAACCATAAAATGTTTTATACATATGAGGAGTTACCTTGATCCACTCAATAATGCCTTTTTGCAAATATTTGTATTTATCATTGAGCACAGGATTAGGGTTTTTAAAGAGACTTTAATAATATACATTATTTCTGTATTTAAAAGCTTGTAAACTACAATAATGAGACACATACTGATGTGCTAACTCTGCAGTATTGCTCAAATTGTAGACTAAAAAAATGCCTAGCTTTCTTTCTGTTCATGTCTATGTTTTGATATATGCAATCTTAATTATTTGTAATGCAATGGTCAATTTTCCCTTTTTTACTTATCTTATTATTTTGTACATAGAGCTATAGCTCTAGAGATTTGATATTCACTTATATATTTTATCTTTCTATAGTTATATTGTTTTAATGAAAAGACAAATGAAATTGAAATAAAGTCTATAGTTTATTTAATATTACTGTATAAATGTTAATTTGTTAGTTCAATAATTGTTTTATCATTCTTTCTGCTGTTACATTAGAGGTTTTGGCTAAGGTACATGAGAACATTCTGTATTAATTTGCCCTGTCTTTTCTATATAAAAATTATTGCAAAATAAAAAGTTAAGATATATACAAAATAAAATTTAAATAAAAATAAATAAGAAAAAAGTGAGTGAAACACATTTGAAATGAAGATGCATATACAAACACAAAACATTCACACATGATTAACTTGATTAGAAATGATAATAAGTTATTATATTTAAAAATTCATAAATATAGTCTATACTACTTAAAATTTGCATCTTCACTTAAAACATTTCTTCTTTTTCTTGCCTTTTGTTCATTCTGTTCAATTCTAAGATGAGAGAGAAAGTGGTGAATAAAACATTATTTCACCGGAAATGTTTACAATCATCTTGGACATTGCATCTGGATTAGCACTGGGAAGGCAGCCACCCCTCCACATGGACTCCATCCAAAAAGAAGCTGCGATTATACTGTGTGTCCATAGTCTGCTCTGGCGGTGGGCAATTCTGGGCAACTGTATAAAGCAATATGTTTCCATTAAGCTAAATGCCATTTCTGGAGCTGAAGAACTACAGTATTTCACCATTTTGAAACATATCCAGAACTGGGGATAATTCATTATAATCACCCACAATGGGGCCAATTGCGGGACACAAGGGAGCTTGCCAAGGCCCATGCTGAGATTATTCTTAGATGGCATGTTCTTCAGCATGGATGGCACACAGTGCTCATGAGGGGATACTGGTTCCCAGACAACGCATTGATTTAACCTTTCCACACATGATTAGTGACTACTTTCTTAATTCCCCCGCCCCTGCTCCCCCTCAAAAAAAGGATAGCATTTAGGCATTAAAAACAGGGTTTTTGCAATTTGGTAATTAGACTTGTGTCATTACTTTTACCTTCTAAGTCACATGTGTCAAACACAAGGCCCGCGGGCCAAATCCAGCCCGCCAGGCCTTGTAATGTGGCCCGCACCGCGCTGTCATCACTGCACTGCACTGTCAGTTTATGACATTGTCAGTTTATGACTGTTCAGTAAACCATTTGGCCCACGATTTAGGCTGGATTTTAGATTTTGGCCCCTTCTCTGATTGAGTTCGACACCCCTATTCTAAGTGAAGGCTCTCAACCATATCACACTTAATGATATTTTTATAAGATCTAAAGAAACAACTTACACAGGTAACTATACCAAAAATTCCAGAATACAATTATAAATACGCCTCACTTGAGAGGATATACATAAAGGTAGATTAAGAGAGTCATCAAATGATTAAATGTCTGTTCTTTCTTCATGTCATACTTCCATCATCATTTCTTCTAATAACCACACCCTGGTTTTTCTTATGAGAAATATTTTCCATGCTAATTTCATGTGGCCATATGACACAAACTCTAGCCACGGCATCAAGGGAACAGAATGAGATTCAAGCCCAGCCAATCAGAGTCTTGGTCCAGATTTGATAAAGTAACAAGAACATCACGGATGAGACTGAAACATAAATATTTTATATTTGAGAATTAGGGAGAAAAGGGTAACCACTAAATCTGAACTTATCTGAGAAGAGACCTAACATAGACAAAGAACACCTGGGTACATATAAATACTGAATCCCAGCAATGTTGTTGGTCCTTCTACTCCCCTTCACACAATCTTGCTGGAAGCTAGTAGACTGGGTTTTTCAGTTACATCTTTCTAGCACCTAAATCTTTTTGTCCACCCTATAATCATATAATTCTGCCACTTCCATAAGATTTATAGTGCCCAGGCTCAGTGTATGCCATAGTACGCCAGTAGTTCAGTGGTTGAGCATCAACCTATGAACTCATAGGTCACTGTTTGATTCCCAGTCAGGGCGCATGCCATGTTTTGACTTTTATCCTCAGTAAGGGGTGTGCAGGAGGCAGCTGATGATCAGCGATTCTTATTAATGATGTTTCTCTCTCTCTCACTCTCCCTTCCTCTCTGAAATCAATATATGATTAGACTACCAAAGGACTTCCAAGAATCCAAGATTAGATCAAACACTAATGCCATAGCTTATCAGGATGTGGGAAGATAATATATCCAAGTATTTTGCCTTGTCTAAAGCAAGAAAATAGATCTTGCTTAACACCTACATAGGTATTTTCCTCCTAATTGGATGCTGTACAAATTTGGGGTAGGTTGAAACAAATGTTCCCCCCAGTTTCTTAGGAACCTAGTTTGTATATGTCTCAGCCCTGCCTAAAAATATAATTTATTATTTCCCAATACCTGATAGTAACAGAAAATATTTTTTTTATTATAGCAAAGGTGAAGATTTATTGAAGAACAAGTACAGACTCCTACATGGGGAGAGGGAAAGGGACCCCCAGAAAATATTTCTTAATAAATAGTATATCTGCTTAATCTAGTTTGATTTTTGCCTATGAAATTAAAACATCCTAATATATTTTACATGGTGTCTCAATCCCAACATTCTGGGCTACTCAACAGAAAGAGGTATAAACCTAGTATATATAAATCTCGTATATCTCAATAATCTTGCTATATGGAAATGTAAAAATTCTGAAATTACAGTGTCTTCATTTTATAGTGTCTAAAGTAAAATTAGGTGTTAACTGGGATTTTTGTTTGCAAATAATAGAAACCAATAATGGATAAAACAAGCAAAACATGAATTTATATTATGAGGATTTCATGCAGAATGAAGATAAAACTTGAGGAATGAGGCTCAGAAAATACACAGGGACCAAGTAGAAGGAGGTATCTATAATTATATGATAGGAATGGAGTTACTGTGACAACTAATTGAGAGACAGTAAGTCACTGTACTTAATTACAAGGTGGAACTACGAGGTCTCAATTTTCATGTCATAAGTCAGAAACTGGGATCATTTGGGATCGTCAAATATACTAAAGTATGTAGCTGTGTTTACCACATTATTTTTGGGTTTAAATAAGATATACTATTGCTGTTATGAAACTGAAAACTGTTAATGTCTTTAAAGTGCAATTGAAATGTAACCTTAAAGTAAAAACACCTGCAGTGGTATTCAAACTAAAACCAGAAATTGCTGTGTGTCAAGATAGTGATGCTTCAAAGCGATGAAAAGCATCTCCTATTTTAGGACTTTTAAGAGGGATGTGCAAAACCATTATATATGACTGCTTGAGATCCACATTTGTTTCCATTTAACTGTGTTTAAAATTCCTGGAAAAATGGGCATGCTTTTTGAAACAAGTCATTTTGTAATTGGAAATCAATAGAATTTAGGGGTAATATGAAACATAAATGCCTTATTTCTAAAATATTGGCAGATATTATTGTATTTTGCAAATTTTCTAAGTGTCTTTTATTGAGAAAACCTCAGGAAAGGGATGAGATATGGGACTGAGATATAAACCATAAGTGTTTATTTTATCATTTCTTAGATGAAACTTTTTTTCACTATTTGATATTTATGAAATCAGGATATAGTCTACAATACTAGGCACTTTTCATGTAGTATTTATGGTTCCCCACACTCCTAAAAAGTTGCTAGGTCAGCCCTTGCTGGTTTGGCTCAGTGGATAAGAGTATCGGCCTGCAGACCAAAGGGTCTCAGGTCAAATCCAGTCAAGGGCACATGCCTGGGTTGCAGGCTAGGTCCAATGTGCAGAAGGCAGTCAATCAATGATTCCCTCTCCTCATTGATGTTTCTGTCTCCCTCTTCTTCTCCCTTCCTCTCTGAAATCAATAAAAATATATACATTTTTAAAAAGTTATTAAGTCAGACAGTACACTTTAAAAATAGATTAATCCTTAAGTTTAAAGATTGTTTTTCCAAAATTCTTGTTTGAAATAAGTGGTAAAGAAGGCAATAAAGGGGGGAAAAATCTTTCATTTAGAAAGCTTAACTGTCAAGAAACTACAGAAAATAAAAGAAATGTGTACATAAATCTTTTTTATTTATTCTAAGCCATATAAAAGGAAAAAAAAAGTAGAATTTTAAAATAGAGAAAGATGAATTGTTACAAAATAGTTTCAGAATTAATAATGGAGAAAAAGTCCAAACAGAATAAGTCATTTGGAATTATTTTCCTCCCAACAAAAACAAGTTCAAATTAGAGCTACTATTTATAATACTTTAAACAATAAAATAAAATTTAAAAAAATTATAGCTTCTAGAATAAGGAAGAAAAGTTATTCACAGATTATTTTGTCTGTCAATATCTAAGTGCTTTAATATAGGTACATTGGTGGAAATATCAACTATGGGAAAATTTGCTTTAGTTTCAAACATTAAGTAGATATGACTATTTTATAGATATATGATTTGCAAAAGTATATATAATTTCTACTCAGTGTCTACAGCCAAAGTGTCTAATCCGTACTGATTTAAATGCTTTTTCTTAGTAAACAGTGCAGTATGAGTAATATTCACTTTCCTAGGATGTTATACTTATTTTTATTATAGATCAATCTAGATTCTATCTGATTTACCAAGTAGAACAAATTTAGCTGCCCTAAAATTCCCAGAGAATTAAACTCCCCGGTCGCTAGTGGGAGCAAGGTAAAGGTTCTTGGAGTGCTGTTGAAAGAAGAATTTTCAGAAGCCCCTATGTGAAGATGGGATGTGGAAGAAGGCTTTATTTGCATGAAGTTACATTTCTTGGGTTTTAAAGTCCCCTCCCCCTTAAGCCAGTCCTGGAAAAGGCACAGCTGGGGTTCCAGGAGAGCCAGAAACAAGGCCAATGTCCAGAGCCTCCAGTCTCTGTTGTAGTCAGGGGAAGTTCAGCATCCAGGCCAAATTAAACTCCATTAGTCTATTCTGTGGAGTCCAGCATGACTGTGTGCCATGTGGGAGCAGGAGAGCACAACCCCCTACCACAGGAGACCTGGGAACCCAGCACCTGAGAGAGGGAAGGGAACTTCCTCTATTGGGAAGTTTAAATATTCAGGTTTATCTCCTTGCAGTGGCTATGCCCATTCTGGGCATTGATTCACTTTTAGGTTTGATTGACAAGCAGACAGGTAAGCATCTTCTCATGTCATTCAGACCTTACTGGGCATGCATTTAAACTGCCTTTGTCCAGTCCCTTCCCCCATCAAATCAACCAGAGGAGAACAGATTTGGAGAGTGCTAAATGCAGCTTTTTGGCAAAGCTACATAAATGACTTGTCTATATCTAGCTTCCCCTTTCCTCCTTTCCTGTTAAATAACAGGTTATTACAATGGCATCACTAAGATGCTAGCAGTAGACAGTTCCTTCTGGATATCTGCTCAGACCCTACTTAGCTTGGTTAAAGCTGCAGGCAACAAGTAAAAATAATTTCTTAGTGTTTATTATTGAACTAAAGGAGCTCAGATAGACCAGTAGAAAAGTATGAAGAAACATTGATGCTAAAATCAAAATATTCCTTTTAAAAATATGTATTTTATTTATTTAATTTTTTACAGAGAGGAAGGGGGAAGATTAGAGATTTAGAAACATCAATCAGCTGCCTCCTGCACATACTGGGGTTGTGCCCCCAACCAAGGTACATGTCCTTGACCAGAATTGAACCTGGGACCCTTCAGTCCGTAGGCCAACGCTCTATCCACTGAGCCAAACCAGTTAGGGCCAAAATATTCTTTCTTTAGGGTCAAATGCATCAGCTTCTACATTTTTCTTAAGCAGAGGTTTGCTCAGTCCTATCTGAAAGTTTAGTCATGTACCTTAAACATTAAGTATTCTTCCAGTATCTTTTTCTGCTTATGTAAGACTTAATCCTGCTACAGCATTTGCACTCCAAGTGATTGGGCATGCTGTGAGAACAAGGGCTGCTAGTTCTACACGGACTTTCTCCTTTGAAAGGAAATTATGTCAGTATTATTTTTTTGCATGTGAATGATTAATTTGATCTTGGAGAAAACATCTGTGCTCAGAGTGCATTCGGAATGCAGTGGAGGAAGCAGCTGCTCATATGGTGATGCCAAATGACCTCATGACAAAGTTTCCTCTCTCCTTCTCAGTTTTGGCCTCTATTTGTGTCAGAATATTTACCATTAAAGTCAGAGCCCTAGTTTTGACTTGATTCATTCTATCATTCATCCATTCATTCTTCAAATATTAAATAAGTCTTCCTGTAACCAATGTATACTGCATACAAAAAGACACGGTGGGTACAAAAAGATCTTTACATGCAGTATTAATGTCCACATTATGTCATTAGGGATTGCAATTTAAAATAGCAATGAGATTCCACTACACATCAATTATAATGGCAAAAACTCAAATTACTGACAACACCAAATGCTGTGGAAGCTATGGAACAACAGGAACTCTCATTCACTGCTGGTGAGACTACAAAATGGTACAGCCACTTTGGAAGACAGTTTGGCAGTTTCTTACACAGTTGTATAAACTTTTACCATGATTGAGAAATCATACTCCTTGATATATACCCAAAGGAGTTAAACATGCATATCCATATAAAATCTGCACAAGGATACTTAAAGCAACATTATTCCTGGTTGCTAAGACTTGGAAGCAACTAAGATGTCCTTCAGTAGATGAATGAATGCATAAACTGTGATATAGTCAGGAACATTTTTCAGGGCTAAAAAAAATGATGTATACATCAAACAAACACATCTATTCAATTGTATTAAAAAGAAAATACCTGACCTCATAATCTATAAAACAATAGACAGAAATAATTGGTATATTCATCATTTAAGCCAGGTGTATTAGATTTTTCATGTAAAATATATATTCCTTGCTGGGTCAGAGTGGATCAGTGGTTGAGCATCGATCTATAAACAAGAATGTCATGGTTCTATTCCTGGCACATGCCTAGGTTGCAGGCTAAGTCCCCAGTGTGGAATGTGCAGGAGGCAGCCAATCAACAATGTTTCTCTCTCTCCCTTTCCCTTCCTCTATGAAATCAATAAAATAATAATATATTATTTGAAAAATATCAGTATTATTTCATAAAGAGATGGATATTAATAAAAGTTTTAAAAATTATATGATAAAACTACTTTAATGTTCATAGTAGCTTTACACTACAAAGAGCTCTTTGACTGTTCTTAAAGTAGCAGTTTTAATAGTTTAGAACTTAAGACCTATTGAAATAACTAACTACTTCAAATACAAATTAAACTATGCATACCCTTTTTGGTATTTGCTAAAATAACACAAAAGTTATAAATAAGGGCACTAAATAAAGAGGATATTAATACTTTTTAAAATTGATATATTCTTATTAAGTAAATTTGCTATATTTTTAAAAAGTAAAATTCACACAATGCATTGTGTTCGTCATGTTTTGATTTTAAAAGTTTTCATAAAATATGCTCACTGAAATTCCAATATGTTTCTAAAAGGATTTTGCTTTATTGCAGCTGTCATTTATGTCAGCAAAGATCTTCCATTTTAAATTACATTTACATCGAAATTTGAAATTTATCTTCATTGTATGACTCAAAGTTTCCTGCTTTTAAAATCGTGGTTCCAGCAAGAGAGAACAGGCATGTTGGGTAAATATTATTTACCTTTCACTGAACATTTGAAGCATTTTGATATTAAAATCAAGTTATATTCAATTTTTTCTAATTATTTTTTACCCCAATACACACAGTTAAGTGCTCTAGTTTCCACCATGAACTCAACGCAGAAATACACACTATCAGCTTCCTTACCCAGGACAACCATCTTCAAATATGTTTTCTGGAATAGCAGTATCACTTGAGTACTTATTAAAAATATAAATTCTTAGGCCCCAAATTGACCCAAACTTACTGAGTCAGTATCTCTGATACCAGGGCCTGGTTACCTGTACCTAAATACTTAAATAGCTTCTAAGGTGATTCTTCTGCTCACCCAAGTTTGAAAAGCACTACTGAAAGCTAATGTGAGCACTTGCCCCAGATTTATACAGGGGGAATATAATGGCAGTCCATTTCCGGATTTGTGCTCACAGCTAAATAAAATCTCTCTGGTTCATATCACTTACAAATAGTTTAAGTTAACTACCCTCATGTTTTCAACTCCACCAGCCCCACCTTGAGTGATTTTAAGTAATACAAATTATCTGACTAACACATGGCCACCCTCATATGCTACTCCAGTGTCCTTACTAAGCAGACCTCTCAAATATGGCAAAAGCACTCCCATAAATCTTTCTGACTGCAGTACTGTGACCAGGCTATTTTTCATGATGATGGGAATGTGATTCAAACAGCCTTTATCATAAACCTTGCACATGAATAATAAATCAACCATTTAAATAACCTTTCACAGACATTCCCTCAGTATTTTGTAAGGGCCTTGAAACTCTACATTGCCATTGCTTGACTTGAAGTGTGGTCCCCAATAAGCTCATTAGGGTTTTGATGCCAAATGTAGACTCAACTAGTATTTCTTCCACAAGCTCTTTTGGCCTGGCATTCACTCAAGTCTCAAAGCTTAGAGTTGGAGGTATATTTCTTTCTAAGTTACTCTGCCAACCTTAGCATAGTATCTTAATCATATAGTCAATGGCTTATAGTCATAAAAATGTTTTATAAATTTTCATTAGTAATAAAAATAAATATGACTGCTCACAAAGTACAGACACTTCATCACACAATTTGCATGTATATTTATCTTTAACTAGAGGCCCTGGGCACAAAATTTTTCACTGGGGGTGGGAGGTTCCCTCAGCACAGCCTGTGCCCTCTTGCAGTCTGGGAGCCCTCAGGGGATATCTATGGGCCTAAGAAGGGAGTCAGACATCCCTCCTGCAGTGCAGGACTCTTTGATCATTACTGTCTGCCTGCCCACTTTTTCTTACTGCTTGGTTCACTGCTCCTTAGCACTGCTACAGAGGCTCCTGCCACCACCATTACACATGAGCCTGGCTTCTGGCTGAGTGGTGCTCCCCCTGTGGGAGTGCACTGACCACCTGGGGGCAGCTCCTGCATTGAGCGTTTGCCCCTGGTAATCAGTGTGTATCATAGGGAATGGTCATTCTGGTTGTTTCACTGTAACAGTTGCTTAAGTTTTTATTATATAGACAAGAGGCCCAGTGCACAAAACTTGTGCATGGGTGTGTATATGTTTCCCTCAGCCCAGCCTGCACTCCCTCCAATCTGGGACCCCTTGAGGGATGTCTGACTGCCTGTTTAGGCCCATTCCCAGCCTAATTGATGACTAACTGCTCCCCTGCTGGCCTGATCACCCCCAACTACCCTTCTCTGCAGGCCTGGTCCCCAACTGCCCTTCTCTGCAGTCCTGGTGACCCCTAACTGCCCTCACCTGCAGGCCTGATCACCCACAACTGCCCTCCCCTGCTGGCCATCTTGTGGTGGCCATTTTGTGTCCTCACGGGGGCAGCCATCTTATGTGTTGGATGGTGGCCAATTTGCATATTACCTCTTTATTTTATAGGATGGTTCTTAAATAGTCTTATGAGTGTGGTGCAAGAATGTCCATTTTGCAAGTGAGATTCTAAACTTATGCATTTCACTTTATAATATTGCATTATTCTAATCCTGAGTGCTAATTTCATACTTTTATTAATTAGAAAAACAAAACAAAACTGTGTTTAGCCCTGGGTGATAGAGACCCAGTATAGTGGAATCTTAAATAAAATAGAATGTTCTTTCTATGACTTTCTGACACAAAAGTCAAACTGTTGTGACTCTTGAAATTATTAAAGATCAGACCTCTTCTCACTAGCTGTGTTACCTTTGCCTGTTTGGGCCATGATGTCCTCATCTCTATAGCTACATCGCACTATCCTTCAGAGATACAATCTGGAAGGTGCCCACATCTCTCCTGTTTACAGAATAGTGGCCAGAACATAGGTATATAGCCCCAGACATCTATAAAGGAGAGTCTGAAATGTTTATACAATTAATTATGAATTGTGATTCTTGCTCCAACTCATTTGTTATCCATCGGGCAAGAAAGCATCATAGATAAGGTCTTAGTCAAAATTTCTCATGTTGGGGTCCTCAAATTACCTTCAGAATGACCTAGGACATTTAACAATAAGTCAGAATCCTGGATCCTGCCCAGATTGGGAGAATCACAATATCTGGATATGCAGCATAGGAACCAGCAGTTCTCTTAGGAGAGTCTTATGCACATTAGAACCACTGCAGAGTGTGAGGAATAAATGGATAGGTATTAGAATCTTTTAGAATCTCTTTGTCTTACTTTATGTCCTCCCATTATTAACATCCTCTACAGTATCTGAGGGTTGGTCATTCTAGGCTTATTAATCCCTGGCAGATGTTAAAGCTCAAAAGTGATGATATAAATATATATAAAATATATATCCAAAAACCGTCAAACTTTCAGGTAGCATCTTATACACTTATACAAGCTTCTTAACAATTCTGTGAGGTTGCTAGCAAGATTTAGTATTCCTACTTAACAGGAATACTAAACAAAACTGACACTCAAGGTTAAGTGACTTGCACAATGCCACACACAACATTTTCTGTTTTTAAATCCACATTGTATGATATTATCTTCATTGATTTTTAGACAGAGTGGAAAGTGGGGAAGATGAGAGAGAGAGAGAGAAAGAGAGAGAGAGAGAGAGAGAGAGAGAGAGAGAGAGAGAGAGAGAGAGAGAGAGAGAGAGAGAGAGAGAGAGACGGGAGAGAGAGATTGATTGGTTGCCTCCCATACACACCCTTTCTGCGCTGTCATCGAACTTGCAAAAAGGTAAATGCCCTTGACCTGAAATTGAACCTGTGACCTTTCTATCTGTGGGCTGATGCTCTAACCACTTAGCAAAAACAGCCAGGGCAATGTCCCACTGCTCTTGAGAGGCAAAGGTGGACTGACATCTTCATCTGATCACAAGTCCTGTATTCTTCACTTTCTTGCAACTATCTCCCAAATAATAAGGTTCGGAGCATAACCCCATGGTGGCTTCAGCTTTGCCAGCTCTGATCCATGAGGATCTTCCTATTGATATCTCTCTCCTCAAGGTTTATCATTCATCCCAATTAGAAGGCCTACTTAGCATTGTTTTAAGTGTTGAAAATAAAATCTAAGATCCAAGGGTTTTTCTAAGGGTGGTGGGAGGGAAGTGATGCTCAATGCCTGCCCCCAGCACTAATCTAGGCTCTTCACATGATCAGGTACAATAGTTCACATTCTGAAGCCCAAAGCTTTTCACACCATCATTCTCACTTATGCTAGAGTTATAGTGTAAATGACCAATGGTTCTGCATTTAGCTTGATTTTCTTCAAATTATGTTCACCAATGTAAAAAGTATTCACTACCTAAGGAAGTCATGGATAGCTGTAGAATTTTGAAATCACTAAATGGCATTTCACTTTTAAAATTTGGAAAGACCTACAGCTTGTTCCAAATTTTGTCCCCACATTTGATTCTTCTTGTGGTATGCCTGCTGTGATATGTGCTTTTAGACTAGCACTGGGGTTTTAAAGCATTAGAGTCTGTAAATGAATTGTCGTCACATCTGTCTTAATGGCATTTCCATCTGCTCATGCAGTGTGCACCCGTACTTGGCTGATTATTCAAGAACAAGGGAGAAAGTCCTCTAATACCATTCTCCTTACAGTGAAAATCAAGACTTTACTTTCTAATAATTGATAGAGTGCTAGAGAGACAAAAGAAAAAAAAAAAATGAAAATTCACAGGCTGGCCTCCTTTTATGTTTGGAGAAAATAAACACCACCAAGATATTATTCACATGTACATTCTTAGGGCCTTGGCTTGATTTGAATGGAATAAAATGGTTAAGAAATAATAAATCCGCTGAAACCGGTTTGGCTCAGTGGATAGAGCATAGCCTTGCAGACTGAAAGGTCCCAGGCTCGATTCCGGTCAAGAGCATGTACCTTGGTTGTGGACACATCTCCAGTAGGGGGTGTGCAGGAGCAGCTGATTGATGATTCTCTCTCATTGATGTTTCTAACTCACTGTCCCTCTCTCTTCCTCTCTCTAAAAAATCAATAACATATATTTTAAAAAATCCATATGTGTTTCTACTGTTTCTGTATGCTTAAATTACTCTCCATTTTGATGAGTATAAAATGTGAAATTAAAATGTGGGAAGAGAGGACTGTTGAAGAATTAATAGGTAATTTCCATTTTAAATATGCTTTTTGTTCCCCAAAATACTTTAATCTCAAATGGTTTAAAGATGCACTACTGAACTACAACAGCCAGGGCAGGAAACAGTGTTTAGATTAGGGAAGATAGCTGAGACTGCAGCAAACAGAGCAAAGAAATACTGGTACAGAGTGAAATCATTCCAGATGGGCATAAGTACCCATAATTAGTAGCATACATTGTGCAAAAACGCATTAGAGGGAACAGAGCGCCTTCAGAATGCCACTGAATTAGACCAGCGCTGGTGTACTAGTATAAGTTGAATTTTAAGTAATTGTAAGTAAATGACTGAGAAAAGTCTGCCAATGATAGTTTCTACTCTGATAAAAAGAAATAGCCCAGTGCAGAATGATGTGGGGAAAGCCAGTGTCTAGACACATAAAAGGGAATCAGAACAACCTGAACATTTATTATAACAAGGAGAAAGAAGGTGGAGGAAGGGAAAGTGGGAACCCATGATAAAAAGAACCAGGGAGAGGAGAAGGAGCTGGCAGGCAGATGAGAACTAGAGAAGACCTGAATCAAATGTAGCTATGGAAAGTCCAGGGTTTCCCTCTCTTCCTTAGTAAGGGAAGATAAGGAATGAAAAGAAAATTGAATAAGAAACCATGTATCATTATAGTTTGGGGAAATTACTTCCCAATGTAACTCCATTAAAGTTCACCCCAAAAATATGGTTCAGTCATTCTCAAAGAAATGCCTGTATTGACTTCAGAAGTTCTGAATTAAAGAATTTCTCCAGATGTTAGAAAATAATTGTGAATGTGGGTTGGAAGTAATAATGGTTTTGTAAAGTAGTAATATTCATACCATCACAAACTACTCTAATTAAATAAATTAGAAAAGCATTGCCCTTTGCTAAAGGACATCTCAAAACCTGATTTAAAGACAGTCTGAGTCTTTAGGGGCAGACTGGAGGTCTGGGAACTTCTGGTACAAGTCAGGCTCTCTACAAAGCCTTTCTGAGAATTAAAACCAAGAATGAAGTATCCAGAGGGGATAAATTCAGGTTAACAGCACACTTTACAGAATGGGTGATCTCTGAAATCAAATATATTTAATATCTGTTTGATAGAAGCTGATTGGTAAGAGAGATGACAACATTTCAAGAGACTAATTATAGCCAATAAAAAGAAACATTATTTCAGTGATTCAAGGTCATTAATTGACTATTGCCATGGAGAAAATTGTGGATGACAACTTCAGTAGTAATGAACACAATTCAAATTCACAAGAGATAACAGCTTTTAGTATATCAAATTTGTTTGAAAAAATTAAGGAGAATATGAAGTACATGATAAGAGAGGAGGAGTAAAAGTAGAATGAAAGGTTATTTTTAAACACTGTTAAAGGGATGATAAGTTTGTATAACCCTTTTGAGAAATAACTTGACAATATATGTAACCATTTTAAGGATATCATTACATAATAACTCAGTATTGCCATTTCTTAAGAATGAACCTTAAAATAGTATTGGGTGGGGAAAAGTATCGATACCAAGCAAAAAGTTGTTCACCATCCAATCCTATATAATAAAAGCTTAATATACTAAGTGGGCTATCAACCAATCAAAGTGCAATATGCTAATGATATGCTAAAGTCACTCAACTGTTCTCCATGATGTGCACTGACCACCAGGGGCAGATGCTCTGCCCTGTAGGTTAGCTTGCTGCTGGGGTCTGGACAATTGGGACTCAACAAGATGGGCCAAACACACCCTGGAGCCATCCCACAGTCCCTCCCTGGCTGGCCAACCTCCCACATACTTCCCTGGCCCCCAATCGTGCACAGGTGGGTTCCCTTGGCCTGGTCTCCACCCTTTTGCAATCCAGAACCCCTCGGGGGATTTTTGAGAGCCAGTGTCAGCCCAATCCTGCAGGCCAGGCCATGGGACCCCACTGGTGCATGAATTAATGCACTGGACCACTAGTATTTTATAACAATTCATGCACTGGAGGGAGGAGGTTTCCTCAGCCTAGCCTGCCCCCTCTCACAGTATGGGAGCCCTCAGGGGATGTCCTACTGATGGCTTAGGTCTGCTCCCCATAGGGAAGGGCCTATGCTACAGTCTGGCCTCCCTCAGCAGGAGGTGACCAGGCTGATCAGGGGAAGGTGCCACTCTCATCAACCTGCTGCTGCTGCCACTGCCAGTTGCCACAGCCGCCAAAGTGTTTTCATCAACACAGACTCCAGTCCTTTCACCATGAAAAAATGACAACTTTCTTTTAGCATTTTCAAGATGTCTTTCATAGGATATAACATTTCTTTCTTTCTTTTCCTTTTTTTTTTTTTTAATCCTCACATGAGGATATTTTCCCATTGATTTTTAGAGAGCATGGAAGAGAGAGGGAAAGACAGAGAGAAACATGATTGTGAGAGGGACAGTTCGATTGGTTGCCTCCTGCATGAGCCCTCACCTGGGCCCCAGCCAGGGAGGAGCCTGCAACCTAGGTACATGCCCTTGATCAGAATTGAACCCAGACCCTGGTGTTGGCAGGCTGAGGCTGTATCCACTGAGCCAAACCAGCTATGGCAGGATATGACATTTCTTAGCCCCATCCAGCAGTGGACCTTGGTTTTTTTCCCTCCAGGAGTGAGGTGGAAAAACCCTAGATCACTTTCTTGGGTTCTTATTGTCCAAGTTACCAAGAACACTGCAAGTGGTGAGCTTAGCCAAAGAGCGATCAGAAAAGGTGTTTCCTCTGCAGCTCACATGCAGAGGCCCACCTGTGTGTGTCCACTGGGGTGTGGGTTGTGCTCTGAGCCACATGGTGGCCACTGGGAGCAGGTCCCCAACCCCATGTATGTCCACTGGAGGCCTGCTCCCAGCTGTGCCATGGAGGCTTGGAGCAGGCGCCTCTGTGTGTGTCTGCTGGATGCCTACTGAAGGCCTGCTCCCAGCTGCACCACTGCGGCTCAGAGTAGGTGCCCTGTGTGTTGTGTCTCGGCTCTGGCCCATCTCCAGCCTTAGCCTCTCTGCCCATCTGCACGTGCAGCCTCTTTCCTTAAGGAATCATGGCTAATTTGCATAATATCTCTTTTTATATATAGATAAGACATGGAAGCAACATACATATTTTCCAGAAAATATGTTTTACTAAATAAAGATAATCATCCCATGGCCAATTTATCTTCTCACTATAGTAAATGGTAATCTGGGACACCAATCAAGAACAACAGCTATTGAATTTCCTGCCAGTAATGATCAGGACAAGAATTCCAATCAAGTTAATCTTTTTTTTTTTTTAATAAAAGATATTAACCAAGAGCAATTTCCTTCAGACTTTTATATAACTGATAGTCTGTCACAGATTAAAATAGACCAAATTTATTGGGTAATTCCTGAGTGAACAGCATCAGAAACACAGGATTCCTAAAAGCAGGGACTAGCACCTTTATAGAGGACAGGTGTTTTGATAGAAAGTAACAGAAACAGATGCTTTTTAGGAGCCCCGGGGAACCCAGGAGGCTGTGCAGAGAAACGCTAGCTAAGATTACACTGCAGCTATTGTTAACGTGTCCTCCAAAATATCCCCTCAGCCTTCAAAGTCCTGGCAGAAAAATGTATGATCAGAATGCTTAGGCAATATGATTGTGCAAGAGAATAAATAGAAGGTCTGGCCTCCCTCCTCTCCTGTAAACAGAAGGCAGCAGAAGGAGGCAGCAAGACCACACCCAAAGGAAATTTCTCCAGATGGGAGAAGAAGATGCTAATAGGGAAAGAGGATAGTTTGGGTGGTGGCATCATAGTGAGGGAAGGAGGAGGGGGGAAAGCAGGGAACCACATGGTGGCAGAGTGCCAGCGTCCTGTGTCTGTTCATTCTGCACCTGGCCTGGCTCCTGTTGCTTCTTCTTCCAACCCCACCAGGGACGCAGGCTAGGATGAGGAACTAGGGGTGAGTGGCAGCAGACGTGTCCCCTTTCCCAGGGGAGCTGAGGGCTGGCTCCCTCCTCAGGGCCAGCTGCCAACCTCCTGCATCCAGTCTCTCCCCACCCCTCAAACCAGCAAGCCCCAATCAGCCCGCAGTTCCACCCCCTGTCCAACAGGCCCCAATTGGCCTGGCCCTAATTGACCCTGATCATCGGCCAGGCCTAGGGACCCCACCCATGCACTAATTCCTGCATTGGGCCCCTAGTTTGTTAATAATCCTGAAAATCTCTGTAAAGAAAATTTCTCTAAAGAGATGATGTGTCTGGAATACCAAGATGGATGTGCCTCAATCTGCCTTTAATCTTACCCAATTCTAGGAACATTTACTGAGTTTCTGTTATATATCAGCCTTTCTGATTGGAACTGAGATATGAAGATGAATTGGCTTCAACAGACAATACATTGAGAAATATGGATGCAGACTGAACAAGCTGTACTACTGACACAGTAAATGCCAGTTATTGATATTAGGTAGGTTTTATGTAACCCAGAGGAGTTAAAGTTGGCATTTTTGGGAAGCTTGGAACACTTCTCAGCACAATTAATATTTACATTTTACTCTGTAATTTGCAGCACTAGTTCTCTCTCTCTCTCTCTCTCTCTCTCTCTCTCTCTCTCTCTCTCTCTCTCTCTCACACACACACACACACACACACACACACACATACACACACACACACACACACACACACGTACACAGAGGCCTGGATCTTTAACTCATGCTAGTATTGAAGCTGCACCTAAACATGGATTAGAGAGGGAAATTCAGAAAGGTTTACAAACTCCACAAGAGTAGCTCAGGAATTAAGTAGTTATCTGAAGTGTGACTTTTAATTAGGAAGCAGAATGTGAGGTGGGAGAATACTTAGATACAATAGTAGAAGGAAAGAATAGCCTTTAGTAATGAAATACAGCCTTTTCCACTGGAGAAGGGAAGGTAATACAGGGAGAGAATAGGGGTGGGGCTATACTTAAATCAGTCAAGGTTAAAACAGACAGAGTGGGAATGTTTTCTTAAAATAACCAGGGAAGAAACTTCAGTTTTCACATAGCAAAACAATGAAATAAATACTTATCTGTTTAAAAGACACTAATTTATTTGTTCCAATCCAACATTAACACCATTTTGTTCTCTGCAATCCTCTCTCTCTCTCTCTCTCTCTCTCTCTCTCTCTCTCTCTCTCTCTCTCTCTCTCTCTCTCTCTCTCTCTCTCTCCTTATGTCAATATATGTGAGATAGAGTATTTTTAATTCTATATGTGCCTAATTTATCTATCTGGCTGTGAAACTCCCAAAGAAAGACTAAATCATAGGGTGAATAAAGTCTTCCATTTGGGGGATAGATTCCCAAAGATGGTTTGAGAGAGGTTCCCAATATGCCTGACAAAGATAAAAATCTTCTGGCCACATCAATGATATCTGCTATGCGAACAAATTATTGGATGACTTCTTTTTTTCCATTCTCCTGATCACATCTAGCAGAAAGCTTCAGTAGTCATAATATTTTACACTCCCTAGTCATAATATTTTACACATGCTAGAGGCTTTTGACAAAAATAGTGTGAATCTGCTTGAGTTCAAGGTAGTGAGAGTTGGAGACAGAGAGGTTCAAAGAGGGCTAGGAACAGCAGCAGGGGACAAGTGGGACTAAAGCTCACCATGCCTTTTGTGATGTTTGCAATTCACCCTACAATTGCTATACTAGGGTCCAAAGCAGATGTTCATCAAGACAGCATTGTAGCATTCAACTCTAGATTATTTTATTTTGTTTAAAGTATGATGATGGTCCTTACTAGAACACATTTATTTATGAGATGGCTGGACAAAGGTTTAATGAGAACTATGGGCATCCTAGCCATGGGTCAGAACAGGAAGATTTAGATTCTGCATATATAAATATCTGCATTTCTTAAAATGTGGTACTGTCTCTGAATGGATAACTTAAGGTTCTTGTTTACAGGAATATTACAGTAGGTTCCTACATCAGAACTTATTGTATTTGTTATAACTTTGGAAAATATAGAACCAAATTTACATTTTCAAAAGGACACACAGCAGAGATTCATTTTACCATACTTTGACAACTCCTGATAATTGATAAGCAAAGGGTAGGATGTTGGCTTTCCTCCGTCTGTGTATATGTGTGGAAGAAACTTCTGTGGTAAGAAAACATCTGATTTTGTTCATTGGTTCATGTTGTTCATTATATTCCACAAATGATTGAGATCATGTGATAGATATATTTCTTTCACTGGCTTATTGGGCTTAGCATAATCAAAAACAGATCCAGAGACATAGAAACATCAAACCTAAGAGGGAAGTAGGGGAGGGTGGGAGTAAGGGGAAGAGATCAACCAAAGGACACGCATGCATGCATATAAGCCTAACCAATGGATGTAGACACCAGGGGGGTGAGTGCATGAGTAGGAGTGGAAGAGGGAAAAATAAAGAGCATTTCAAGTCAGAGGCAACTTCAGAGAAATACACAGGTGTTTGCAAAAGGGCTTTACATTTATTAGCATTGTTTCACATTCATAACAATTTTTAAAAGTTCTGTACCATAAAACACAGAATGAAAAATAAACACATTTTTCACCTGGAAAAGGACAATGCCAGGATTCAACCAAGAGAATTGCTTAGTTAGACCAGGTATGACCCTTTTTTTGCTGTACAGCTTCACTTGCAAAATGTGCAGGGACAGGTATCGAAGAGAATAGAGATAAATGAGTTGTTATAATTAAGCTGTCTGACCTTAATTTTCTTTTCAAAACTGTCATGTTTTTCATATTAATATTATGCCAAAATTGTAGGGAAGAATTCACTCAATTATGTTCTGAATAATTGTATAAGATTAAGAAAGTCTGTTCTAATAAGTTGTGGTAAAACTTTTAAAATCAAATAGGCCTTTTTTTTTCTTTTTGCTTTGGAAAAACTTTTGACAACTCAAATTCTTTAATGGTTAGGTCAATTCACTGTATTTTTTTGAATCAGTTCTCTTAATTGTATGTATCTACATATTTGTGTGTTAAAATATATTTTCATAGAGTTTTTTTTTCCAGAGCATTCTCTTATTTTATACTTTTTAAATTATTTTCTCCTTTTAATTTATAGTCATCTTCTGACCAATAGCTTTGGAATCTATATCACTATTTTTTAAATGCCATTGTTTTTGCACTGTGGGTTTTTAAAATGTCATTGTTTATTTATCTTTTCACTAATTTCTTCCTTTTGTCTATTATTCCTATGCTGAGGTTTTATTTATTTTCCTGGCTAACTTTTTAAGGTGGATGTTTGGTTCATTAATATTTTAGCTTATCTTCTTGATATAAGATTTTAAATGCACCTTTCCCATGTAATATTATTATAGCTCTATTATACCAATATTAATGTTATATTTTTACTGTAGTTCAGTTTAAATATTTAAACATTTCATTATTGTTTCTTTTCTGCCCAATGAGTTATTTAGAAGTGTCTATTTATAAGCCAAAATAATACATTTTTGTTATTAATTAGTGCCTTAAAGGTCAGAAATAATGGTTGGCAGGTAACCAATTTTATTTTATAGTTACAAAGAGTGTGTATTCTCTAATTTTGGGTTGAAGAGGTAAACATTTGCTTAGTGAATTAACATTGTTGATTGCATTTGTAAAATAACACACATCTTTATTAACTTCTTTCTCTAATTAACCTATTGGATACCTAGATTCCTGTGTTGTATGTATCTAAAATTCTGATGACATTCTGCTTTATAATGTACAAAGCTATTTTATTAGATTCACATGTTTAGAATTATGGCATTATCCCAGGAATTGAATATATCCATGTTAAATAAAGAGGTTCTCTGTTAATAATGATTTTTGTCTTAAATATAATTTTGTCTAAAATTAATTCATTAAATATAACTTTATTCTAATTAGCGTTTTTCTGGTATAGCTATATTTTTTCTATCTTTTCACTTTCAATATTTTGAGCACTTATAGCACATATTTGCATTTTTAATATAATTGACAATATTCTAGATGTTTTAAATGTATGTTTTATTCTATATGGTGATTATGTATTTAGGTTTATTTATACTATGCTAATATTTACTTTATACACTGCAAAGTATCGAATATCAGGGAAGTATCAGGGAAGACATTAATGCTATCATCATTGACATTGTATTTTAGTAACTCAGAGACACAATAGAAGCAGAACGTTTTCCTTAGTTGTCCATTTACTCATTCTCAACCTGCATTTTCATTGCGGTTTCCCTTGTAACTATCCCAGCTTTTATTCGAAGGCTTAAGTTTAGCAGCTGGACCCCAGGTCTAAAACATCTATGTGCCAGTTAATCTCATACATGGCTTTGCCCCTAATATAATACTTGACTTTAAGTTTATTTAACAACCAGAGGCCCAGTGAATACAATTCATGCATGGAGGGGGGTTCCTTAGTCCAACGTGAACACTCTCCAATCTGGGACCCTTGGGGGTTGTCAGACATCCATCTTGCAATCTAACCACTTGCCTGCCTGCCTGCCTAATCACCTCAAACTCCTCTGCCTGCCTCCCTGATCGCCCCTAACCCCTATACCTGCTAGCCTGATCACCTCTAACTTGCCCCTCTGCTGGCCTGATCACCCATAACTGCCTCTGCCTGCCTGCCTGATTGCCCCTAACTGCCCTCCCCTGCCAACCTGATTGCCTCTAAGTGCCTCTGCCTCAGCTCCCACCACCATGGCTTTGTCTGGAAGGAAGTTGGACACCTGGAAGACAGCTGGTAGACCCAGTCTAATTATTAGTTCAATTATAAGGATTTTACATGTTCAAGGATTTTATAACAGATGGTACCCTGGGTGGCACATTAAAATTGTTTAAGCACTCTTTTAAAATCATTGAAATGATGTTTCTTTGTATCTCTTCTTTTAAAATAAAGAGTTGCATATTTAAAAAAAAATAAAAAGTCTATGAATCTAAGGCTTTTAGCCTTTGTTTCTTAAAAAGATTGCTATGCAATCTTCAATTAAACACAATCAGAGAAAAAAATCACATCCTTTCCCACACACACACTTGAGGTAGTGCTACATGAAATTAAGAAATATTTGTCATCCTGATAAATTACTGGCATTATTAAAGAGGAGCAGTGAACCACTTTTCTTCTCTGTCTGTGACAAGATATGACAAGGGTCTTTGAGTCAATAATTGATTCAGAGATTTATGGAATGGGTTATGTCCAGGGGTGTTCTAATTATATTACTTGCTAGGCTGTGTCATCAGTATCAAGGGTGAGAGTTAAGCCTTATCCCATTTATATTCTAACTCACTAACCATCACTTGAATCCCATCTCTGGATGGTGAAAGATTAGACAAGAACAAACCGAGACAGCTATAATTTGACTGTCACACAAAGGTGCCTCTGGAGTGCACAATATCTTCAATTCTTTGTTGGTTTCATGGGAATTTATATTCTTTGAAAGAAATTGTGTTTTACCCATAAGATGCCTACGAATAGATAAGTCATCAGGCTGTCTTCAGGAACACTTGCAATTATCATTTAGGAGTGACAAAGAACTCCATAAAAATGAAAGCTTAAAGATTTTTCTCCTCATCAATACTGAGTTGTACTATAATACTAAATTCATCAGCAAATGCAATATGGGATAGCAATGATTCAAAATTTGACTTGATTACTTTTAATACCATTTTTCATAATATCCATTCTCTACAGCCTGGGAGCATGTTTAGTTCCTCTAAAAATAGATGGTTTCTTAACAAAAATGATTTAAAAAAAATTAATCCATTCACATAGGCCTTAATCCAGAAGCACACCATCAATTAAACCTGATTAGTGATCAAAGCCAGGTTTGCATGAAAGGAGATTTTTTTTTCTTCAGGAAATGCACAAGTGGTGTTCCTGTGGGATAATTTCTAGACCAGTTAGAAGAAACCTTTTAATAAACTATTTGGAATAGTATGTACACACAAAAAAAATGAATGACAATTACAGGTGAACTTAGATATGATAATTTTAAAAAATCTGCAACTTGATCTCATATATAAATGTGGAATGATAATTATAACATGGCTGTTATTAGAGTAAAATGAGATATTGAATCTAAAGCATTTAGAACAATGCCTGGAACATAAATTCTAACATGTATTAGCAGCAGTGGAGGTAAGGGATGTGAAAGGACAATGGTTCTTAATTCGGGTTCCAAGTATGCGCTTGATGAAAACTTGGAAATTCCAAAAATGGTGTGTAAACCTTTTTGAACATACACATTTCTTTCAAGGAGCAGGTCTAGTTCCTTCCTCTGGAAGAGGTTAGTTACCACTCACAGGCATGGTAAGATCAAGCACAAATACTCTGATAACAAGAAAGCACCATATGAAGTTGGAGAGCAGTGGAGAGATTTACCATATATTGAGCACATACAGTATAATGGAAATTCCAAGTATATTATTTCACACTACAAGTCATTTAGCTTTAAAACAACCTACCAGTTATATCCATTTTACAGATAAAGACATTAAGATAATGATAATTAAAACAATTAAGCACACATAGAGTTCAAAATTTTATTTCTCTGACCTCAAGGACTGAATCCATGCACTGTGAAATAAACCACTGTGTGTTTCCAGGTACACGGATTTTTTTATTTGAGATATTATTTTCCTACAAGTCATTTTTAAAAGGTAGAGCATCTGCCATCCTGATACATTTTATCCACAGGCCTGATCATTATCTCGTAGCATCCTACTTTTGTCCTCATTCCGCATGTCTTGGGTTCATAATAGCTTCCTTTCAAGAGCTTCTCAGCTCTCAGACAATACATAAATAACAATTTGAAGGTGCATTTTCTATCCTTTCTGTTTAGATGCCTCAGCCAACACCCCATTCATTATGTATACCACCTCTTGTCCAAATAAACCTAAAAGCTTCCTGTCTTGTGTTTTCAGACACAATTCTCTTCATATAACTTAGTAAGTCTATTAACTAGGATTTTGTATGTTTGTGCCTGTAAGGAGAGCACAAAAATGATACCTATGGCACATAAGTACAAGATGTTTTTCTACTCTATGTTATAAATGAGAGGGTACAGGAGAGAAGGGCAGGTCACACATAAAAACTATTGATACATGGAATGAACATTGAAGAACTTAAATTGAAGAACTACCCACCTTTCTTATTCAGTTCAAAGCATTCAACAGCTGGTATTTATGTTATTGTTAATGTTGTTGTTGTTGTTATCATTTTATATTGAAAAAACTCTGAAGATAATAAAATTGTAAGTAGCATTAAAGAAAAGCTTATTTTTCTTTACATTTGAGAGTTACTTGCCAACATAATAACTGCAGATATATAGTGTACATTTTCTACTAACAAAAATATCCTCAAATAACCTTAATACAGCATCAATTTTTTAAAAAGTAGCATTGATACACCTAATATTAGATTCCATTCAGCTTTTTGCAACTGTCTCAATAACATCCTTTACTATAAAACCTTCAGTCCAGAAGTACATTTTGCATTGGGTTGTCAGATTTAGTCTCCAATCATTCTAAGCTTTTTTTTTTTTTTTTTTTTTTTTTTTTTTTTTTTTTTTTTTTTTTTTTTTTTTTTTGTGTGTGTGTGTGTGTGTGTGTGTGTGTGTGTGTGGCTTTCATGACCTCCAAATTTTTGGAGATTACAAACCAGTTTACTTTGTATCATGCCCCTTATCTTGGGCTAGTCTGACATCCCCTTTTGAGAAGATGAAAGCTATGAAACTTTGGGAGAAATATCAAATAGTTAATGCTGTGTTTTTCTCTCTGAATCTTATCAAATGTCCCTTGAATTTGATTTGCTCTTTTCCTGGTGGCATTAGTTTTAATTTAGATGGGATCTGTCAGGCTTCTCTACTATAAAATTACTCATTTTCCCTTGGTAATTAATATGTGTTTGGAGCATCTTAATCCTCAAATTTCCCATCTCTTTCTTTTTTCCCCTTAGTATAATAAATATAGCATTTTTCTGATTATATAAATAATTCAAGCTTATTGTAGAAAATCCAAACAATTTTAGAAATAAAGAAGAAGAGCCCTGACCGGTTTGGCTCAGTAGATAGAGAGTCTGCCTGCAGACTGAAGGGTCCCAGGTTTGATTTTGATCAAGGGTATGTATCTTGGTTGCTGGCACATCCTCAGTAGGGTGTGTGTAGGAGATAGCTGATTGATGTTTCTCTCTCATTGATGTTTCTAACTCTCTATCCCTCTCCCTTCCTCTTTGTAAAAAATCAATAAAATATATTTTTAAATAAGTAGAACAAAAAATAACTTGAAATTCTGCTATTATGTAGCCACCATGACCATGTTTGTGAGCATCCTTTTGCTGCTTCAATGACTTAAGCAGTCCCTCCCTCCCTTTCACCCAGCCACCTACCCACTCTCTATTCTTTTCTTCTTTTCATACCAATATAGGTTCATGTTTTCTTATTATTTTAATAACTTAATCATTGCTCTCATTATTTATTTTGTTGCTTGGTTTGTCCCAGATTTGGCCAGTTGATCTGTTCATACTGGTTTCTCTGTCCTTTTTTATGCTCCAGTCATTAATTGGACAATTTCTTATTTTCTGATATGAGATTTTCTAGGTTATCTTGTAGTTCTTAGCACTGGAATTCACTATTTCTCCAAGGAGTCTTCATTCTTTATAATGGGAAATAGTATTTAGAAACAGATCTGGGTTCTAGGTGAGCTCATAGCTATTGGGATATTGCTGATCCTAGGCCCTTTGGTGGAAGAGCTAGGGGCTAGGAGCTAGACATACTTAAATGCATTATATATGATATACAAGCATACACATTTTATCCATATACATTTATACATGGTCATACTCCACTAATAATCTAACTGTATGTATTTTTCTCCTTTTTCATCATTATAACTTCCTCCTAGCACAGTAATAAATATGCTTTCATTTAACTTGCGTATTCAATTATTTGGGCAATGCCCATGCATATAAGCAATTTCCTGTTATTGTCCTTGCCTTTCTACAAGGAAACTCCCAACTCAAGTAAGTTCCAGGTTACGACACACATCACTCAGATGCTTAGTTGAATGCATCAATCCAATAAGGAATACAAGTAATGTAGAAAGATACATATTTCTACCAGAGGGATGATATTTATAAGAAGTACCTGCAGAGCAGGGGATCAATAACTAGGATATCAATAGTTGTTGTTGTTGTTTTCCCAATTACTAACTTAGACTTGTAATATGTGTTTTCCATTCTAAATCTCTCTGAATGTGGACTTTTTATGTTCAATGCAGTGGTAAACATAGTGCAATTTTTATGAAGATAATTTAAAAAATACTGTAAGTTGCCTGAAATAGGCTCTAAGCTGCTTGTGGCCTGGAACATTGAACAAAAAATCAATCATTCCAGAATATTTATATATTTTGATCCAAATGCTCTACCACTGTGGGATATTAAAAGCAAATGTGATGTGTAAGAAAAGCAGAAGTAAAATAATCATTATTTAGATCTGGCCTTGAGATAAAGCATGATCACCTTTGCCTTCTTCATAATAAGTCATTAGGACATCGTCCTATTTTTATCTCTCCTTCATTTCTTTTCAGTTTCTCTTTCTCACTTTCTGTCTGTCTCACTCTCTCTCCTGGAATAAAATGTATAATTAGCAGATCTACAGAACACTTCAATATTGTTCAGATTGGTCAGGTCTCATGTATGGATCTTTGCAAAAATTTCTTATTAAGTGTGGGCATTCATTTTTATTCTCTGATTGTAGCTCACATTGATATACACACAGTGTGTGTCTTTTGTATGACTTTGGACAGCGTAGAGATAACATAATCTGCTAACTTACTGACAGTCAATTTGGTTTTCCTCTTCCTATAAGAAGTCCCTGAATCTCTACGGGGCATAACTACTACCCCACATTCAATATCTATAACACTGTAATTATAGAGTGTCAGTCTTGACAGTTTAGAAGCACAAGGCAAGATGAGATAAGGCAGATAAAGACTTGGCATTACTCTCTAAGCCAACTGTTACTGTGATTTTTTTTAGGCACTTTAATCATAATGGAGCTATAAACTTTTTATAACAAATAATGAAAGTAGAATCAACTCCAACATATTAAAAAATCTTCCATAATAGTGATCACATTCAAGAGGGAGAATGATTGGGGGCCAGCCTGTGGGACTATGTGGAATAACTAGATAAGGAAACATTATAAACTTGAAAATTTATGAGCCTGGAAACAAAACTCACCCAAATAAAATGTATATATTTTTTCTCAAATATTTTCTTTCATTCTTTGATAAAATAAGACACTTTACTCTTCCTGTAGATCCCACTTAGGCTTTATTGACATTATTTTGATGCCTGGCATTTCACTACTATGCACAGTGCCAAGTCTAGTGTCTATTAAATGGTGAATTGAGACACTGAAGAGCAAAGGAAGAAAAATTAAGTATAAAGTGACCGGGCTTTTAATTTTCAGAGAGTTCATGGAGTTATCACGATGATCTTAAGAAAAGTATACTACAATAGTACAAGTTGCCTTTTATGGGGTGAGGATGTGCTTGTAATATAAACTTCACTCATATCTTGATTTATTTAATAAAAATGTTTAATAGAAACATTTCATTATACATTTTTTTAAAAAGTGAGAATCCACAATAGAAAAAAAAAACACACACATAATAATGACATCTGAGACTATGAACTCTGTGTGTTTGTGTATCTTCCAAGCATCAAATTTAACATCTTCCACTAGACAAAACTGATATGAAATATAGAGGCTATATTTTCATTAACAAACAGATAATAATAATCAGCCCAACTTTCATTTTGGTATGAATATGTAAAACAGTGTTATTTATTTTGTTAATATTATAATTAATAATATTAAAATTGATTATAAGATAAATAATAATATTGTTAAATATGAGTCCCATGCATGAACACAAAATGAATTTTTGAAAGAATATAACTCATCTATTGAAATATCATAAAAATCTATTTTCTAAAATTTATAAGAAACATCTAATTATATAAAAATATAATTAGAAGTTTTGAAGGGGAAACTACAGGAGTTTGCAATTTATTCAATTTTCATTATAAGACTTAGATTTGGATGTAAACTCTACCACCATCTAAATGAATCCACATAATGAAACACTATCAGTGTAATTTTGTGACTTATTTCTTAGTGCACTATCACATGAGCTCACTCATCTAGGGGGAATGATGAACAACATAGACTGACGAACAAGAACAGCATCAATCAGACTGTCGGACTTCAGAGGGAAGGTAGGGGTGGGTGGGTTAAGGGAGAGAGCTCAACCAAAGGACTTTTGTGCATGCATATGAGCCTAACCAGTGGTCACGGACAACAGGAGCGTAGGGGCATGCCTGGGGAGGGGTTTGGGTTGGGAATGGGGGGGATGAGGACAAATATGTGATACCTTAATCAATAAAGTAATTAAAAAAAAAAGAGCAGCAACAATAACTCAGGCTTACTGGGTTGAGTTCCAGAGCCTTTTTTTCAAATATTACATGTCTTCTTTAGGAAAAGTACTTCCAAGTCTTGTCAATCACAGTAAACATGCATTTGCTTAGTTCCAAGATTTAAGAGAAATCACCAATTCTTTACCATATATAAACACATCCCCACTGTACCTTCAGGACTATAGATTCTTTCTCCAGAATGGTCATTTATCTCCACCTTCACTTTTGCTAGCATAGCCTAAGTAACTGTCCTCTTTTGGAATATTGTAGAAACCACCAAGTTGGACCTATGGCTTATGTCACTGCCCCACTGTACACTACTCTTCACAAATGGGCATACTCATTTTGTTAATGCATATCTGGTTATACTAACCACCTGCTTAAAATATTCTAATATTTCATATTATACTTAATACAAGTCAAAACGTATTTTTTATAACCTCTGAAGCCCTATATGATGCAAATCTTTCCCACCTCTCTGAACTTATATCCTTCCAATTTTTCTTTTGTCCACTACTCTCCAGTTCCAAAGGTATTTGTGAAACTCACCAAGGCTGTTGCAATCTCGCAGTGCCTTTGAACTTGCTTTCAATTCTTTCTGAAACACTCATGTCCATCCAAATAGTCATGTGGCTGCTTCCTCATTATTTAACATTCATCTAAAATGTTGTCACATCTTAGAGAAACTTACTTTGACATCTATCCCCACTGATTATCCTGTATCATAAAACTTGGCTATATTAACTTTAGAGCATTTATCTTGTCCTAAAATTCTTGTTCCAACAAAAACCCTGAGAACAAGGATATTGGTAGTTATTCACTGAGTTTCCAACTCTAGAAGAGTTCAAGATTTGTAATAAAAACATATAAAATATTCGATGAATAAATAATTGTGACCATATCTATACAACTAATAAAGTATATTTAATTCCTAAAGAAAGTAATGATTTTGTAATATAAATTTTAAAGCTATCACACAGGTAAATAATAATCAAAAATCATTAAATATCAAAAATCATTAAAGCTACTGAAAACCTCATTCATCTAAATATAGGGATTTATTTTTTTTTAAATCATGCTTCCAGATTTATTTCACAACGTGAATAAGAAGCAATATAAAAAATGCATTGCCTCGAGATCATGCGGCTCGGAGCCCTTCCATCACAGATTCCAGCTATCCTTTTAAAAAGTCTTCAGTAACTCTTTTCAATAAGCAGACTGGCACGATTGAAAGTGCCGGCATTTAGGGAATTTCCTGGGCAGCAGCGAACTGCGGAGAAGTGGTCATTTATCCTCATTAGAGTTGCAGACTGCCATCCTCAGGGAGAAGGGCATTCTCTCTTGGGGAATCCAAGCATGCATATGCTGCTTCTAAGTCACAGACTCCTGAAAGCTAGTCCAGGGCAAATACCACTCAGTTCCACCGGAACCATTTGGGAAGCTTTTCGCAAAGAGTGCTAGGCTCAGCTCTGGATATTCTGATCTTCATTAGGTCAGAGGTGAAACCCAGAAAGCCATCTGCATTTCATCAGAGCTCCTCTGGCAACTCCGAAACAGAAATGAAGTTTAGGAACAATGAGAAAGACTTAAAGTGAAAGTATATTTTTATTATGAAATGTTACATTCTCATGTTAATACTTCAAAAAAATCTAGAAAAACGTAAGAAACTAAATATCACTCAAAAAGTCTTACCCAGAGGTAATTAATGCAAAGATTTTGGAGAAATTTTACCCCAACAACTTGACATGCAAATATATATGTCAGTTTTCTTAGATAAACATGAACAATATCAACAAGGACAAAAAAAAAAGCACTGCCATAGATTTGAATCAATCAATAGGTAATAATGGGTCAGGGAGGTGGACCTGCTGAGACTCTTGAAAAAAAAGAGTCCTTCATTGAACAAAGTCATTAGTGAAGAGAAGACAACACTGCAGTATCAGACGCTTTCTGGAACACATGATTCTAAGAGAATGAGAAGCAACACACAGAATTGGATATGTGAGATACTCTAGCACAGTGGTCAACAAACTCATTAATCAATAGCCAGATATCAACAGTACAACGATTGAAATTTCTTTTGAGAGACAAATTTTTTAAAATTAAACTTCTTCTAATGCCACTTCAAAATAGACTCACCCAGGCTGTGGTATTTTGTGGAAGAGCAACACTCAAGGGGCCAAAAAGCTGCATGTGGTTTGCGAGCCGCAGTTTGTCGACCACAGCTCTAGCAAAAAGTCTGCTCCATTCCACACAGTGAGGCACTCTGGAAAATGCTTTTGTGCTTAATCTTTATACCAACCCTACAAAGGGCAGGCCTATCCCAATTATTCAAAGAAAAGAAAAACACACTGAGAGATATTAAGAAAATGTCAATGGTTACACAGTTAGGCTAGGTAGGATATGAACAGAAGTTAGTGTGACTCCAGAATTTGTATTCTATTTCATTATTAATATCAAGCCACAAAAATCCAATTATCTTTATTTATATTGCTGGCATATAATTTATTTTAATAAGTGCCATGCAATGAAACATATTTGGAAGGCCTGGTCTACTTCTGTGCACCTCACCTGTACTTCCCATCATTTTCTTAACTAGTACATTTAAGGAACCTAAAAATGGTCTTTTAATAGAGGCCAGTAGTAGATGGAAGACAGCTAGCAGCTAGGTTCAACTAAAAAAAAAGAAAAAAGTCATGTTTACTATTTTTAAAATACAATATATTGATGTTTTAAAGAGAGAGGGATAGTTAGGGATCTGATATTTACCAATTAATATAATTTCCACACATGATTTCAAAGGTTTCTCCACTTTGTCTCACTAAGCAGAAAGCTCTTTGAGGAAACAACTGTTATTTTTCTTGTGTATATCAAATACTCAACAAATGTCAAATGAGTGAATTAGTTTCATTCTCAGCTGCCTTGACTCCTTCACACAGACTCCATGTCCAGTCAGTAAATTGTAGGACTAATTTTAACACTGCCAATCACAAAAAGTAAGGAATTGACACTCTCATTTTCTCTATGTAATGTCTTTGCTCATATTTAATTATGTTTCAGAGGAAACAAGGAGACTTTTGGGGGAAAACATTGCTGTAGAAACATCTAAATGTTAAAAAGAACTTCACAATTTAACTTTTTTATGTATTTCATTGCATATTAAAAAGAAAGCATTCCCTTTTAAGTTACTCTGAGAGAACAACGATCACAAACACATTTATGACAAATGTGTTTGAGAAAAGTCTAGCTCCAGGAAGGTGATATGAATTTGATTAACAGATAGAATCACACTATACACCATGAATGTTTTAAGGTCTGTAAAATATAAAACGTGAAAAGTAATTCAAATGGTGAATTAATAAAGTACTATAAATAAAAATTTAAAAAATAATAACTAGAAAAATTTCAAACTTAGGCATTATTATAAACTAGAGGCCCAGTGCACAAATTTTGTGCACTGGGGCGGGGGGCGGGGGAGGAGGGGTGTTAGCCCAGCCTGCACTCTCTCCAATCTGGGACCTCTTAAAGATTAGGCCTATACCTGCAGTCATCCCTCTCACAGTCCAGGACCGCCGGCTCCTAATTGCTCACCTGCCTGCCTTCCTAATCGCCCCTAACTGTCCTCCCTGCCAACCTGATCACCCCTAACCACCTTTGCCTGCCGGCCTAGTCTCTCCCAACTACCACCCCACTGGCTTGGTCACCCCTTTCTGCCCCCATCTGCCAGACTGGTTGGCCCTCACTGCCTTCCCTGCCAGCCTGGTCACCCCCAACTGCCCTCCCCCTGCTGGCCTGTTAGTTCCCAGCTTTCCCCCTCTGCCAGCCTGGTTGCCCTTCACTGTCCCCCTTGTTGGCCTGATCACCCCATGCAGCCTGCTGTTTGGTCGATACTGTGTGGGTGCTGTGACAAATTTGCATATTACCCTTTCATTAGTATAGATATATATTCCCATGTGGATTTCTGGACATATATGCAAATAGAAATGTCTAAGTCACTAAACCTTCCATAAATTTCAGGCATTTAGTGTTTAGATATTTGGTATCAGAAATAGTTACTCACAAGAAAATTAAATCCACCCTGGCCTGTGTGACTCAGCTCAGTAATTGGTGTCATCCTGTGCACTGAGGGTTGCTGTTGCAATTCCTGGTGAGGGCACATGTTTGGGTTGTGTGCTTGATCCAGGTAGGGAGTGTACAGAAGGCAGCCAATGGATGTCTCGTTCTCACATTGATGGTTTTCTCCCTCTCTCCCTTCCTCTCTCTCTAAAAATTAATAAAAATATTTTAACTTCAATTCTATTATTTTCCCACTTATTTCTTCAAGAGCTTCCCATAAGTGTGATATATATATATATATATATATATATATATATATAATTTATACACACATATATATTAAATCTATCTATAGATAATATATCTAGAAAAATGCATATATCAATATATATTTAAATCTATCTATAGATAATATATAAAATATATCTAGAAAAATGCATATATATATTTAAATCTATCTATAGATAACATATAAAATGTATCTAGGAAAATGCATATATATATATATATATATATATATATATATATATATATATATATATATGTATAATAAAAGGCAATATGTAAATGGACCAAACAGCAAAATGACCAGTTACTATGACATGCACTGATGCACTGACCACCAGGAGGCAGTCACTCAATGCAGGAGCTTCCCCCTGGGAGTGAGTGCGCTCCCACAGTGGGAGTGCCAGCCTGAGCCAGGATGTAGAATGCAGCGGTGATGGTGGGAGCCTCTCCTGCCTCCATGGCAGTGATAAAGATGTCCATGGAACTAAGCCACCAGTCAGACATCCCCCCAGGGCTCCCAGACTGCAAAAGTGCACAGGCTGGGCTGAGGGACCCCACCCTCCACTGCAAGAATTGCATGTATCAGGCCTCTAGTGTATATATATATATATATATATATATATATATATATATATATATGGAGGGTCTTTCAAAAACTGGTTCCCATTTCTTTTCTGGTATCATTTCTTGGAACCCTACACCAGATTTTCTCTCTTCCTGTTTATAGTCTTCCAAACATGGACATTATTTAAGCATTAACAATAAAATATATGAATGAGTATTTAAGAGTATATGACAATACATTGTAGGCATTAAGCTAAATATGAGTCAAGGAAGGTTTCTTTGTGAAAGTCATGTTTATGTTGAAAGATAAAGATAAACAGAAATAAAGTCCATTGCCTAACACAGAGCATGATATATAGGCAGTTCACAGTAGGTATTTGTTGAGTGAACAAATAATGGACAAAGTAAAAGTTTTCTTGAATTGTTTATAGATTTCTATAAATTTCTGGAATGTTTAAAGGTTCAGGTTTATCTTTTAAAAATAAGAATATATTTTAACACAAATAATCTTAGAGTAGAATCCGGTAATGACTTTGTCCCCACCTGTGCTCTATCTCCCACCTCTAGACCCTGGTTGTTAGAGCCATAATAATACGTGATCTGTTGAGTTCTAAGCACTATGTTAATTTCTAAAAGACAATTTGTCATCTATAGTATAGAAACAAAATGCGCCCAGAATTTTTAACTTTTCTAATGTATTAATCATTCTCATAAAGGCAAAGAAAATTGCTCTATTTGAATTTTCCAAAAGAATGCAATCACTTTTATTGTCTTCCTTCTTGGCACAAAGAACCTGATCATCATCCACCTGCAAGATACATCATCCATCTTGTCATCTGTCCACAAAGATTGTTTGAAAATTTCTCCACTGACAACTAACTCTATTTAGCCAATCTGCATAGAGGAATGGAGGTAAAGTTGTTTAAAAAAAAACAAAGTTGTTGTCACTCAATAAGCTTGGGGAATATTCTAGGCTAATATATTAATTTGAGCATAATGTGGCCCAGGCCTGACATTTCCCTAAAGCAATTATTCAGTAAGTACTTGTAATCTGCCAGTAGGGACAAAAAACACACTAATAAATCTTATTATCTACACATTTGCAAAAATGAGTTGGAAGATAAGTACATAAGACATGAACATATTACACAGTGTTTGACAGACCCTATTTGGAGCAGTAAAAATAAGTAGTACAAAAACTGATGCAATTGATAATTCCATTTTCTGAACAATGATTTTCTAAAACCGCATTTCACTCTGCATTGAACAAAGCTGCCATGTCTTATCTTGCCTGAAGACAGAAATATGCACCCTGTGCTGCAGATTTGAAAAATATTAGTCCTGTTAATGTAGTACCATTTGCTTATTTTTTTCTTATGTTGCCCTTGCCTGAGGTGATATATCAGAAAAAAATATTGCTATGAGAAATATCCAAGATCTTAACATGTGTGTTTTCATCTAGGATTTTTATTATCTTGAGTCCAAAATTGAAGTCTTTAATTCATTTTAAGTTTATATTTATGTATGGGGTAAGAAAGTGCAGTAGTTTTATTTTTTGCATGTATATGTTCAATATTCCCAACACCATTTATTGAAAATACTATTTTTATCCCATTGTATGTTTTTGCCTCCTTTGTCAAATATTAATTGACCATAAAGACACAGGTTTATTTCTGGGCTCGCTATTTTATTCCATTGATTTTTATATCGGTTTTTATACCAGTACCATAAAACCATCGACAAAATGAAAAGACAACCCAATGAGTGGGAGAATATATTTGCTGATTTGTCTGATGTGTTGGATATCCAAAATTTATAAAGAACTCATAAAACTTAACACCAAAAATGCAAACAATCCAATTAAGAAATGGGCAAAGAACCTGAATAGACATTTCACCAAAGAGGACATACAGATGGCCAATAGACATATGCAAAAATGCACAATGTCCTCAATCATAATAGAATGCAAATTAAAATCATAGTGAGATATCACCTCAGACCTGTTGAAATGTCTATCACCAATAAATTGACAAACAACAAGGGTTGGGGAAGAAGTGGAGAAAAGGGAACCCTCTTGCATTGTTAGAAATGCAGATGGTGCAGCCACTGTGGAAAGCAGTATGGAGTTACCTCAAAAAATAAAAAAATGGAACTGCCTTATAACCCTGAAATTCCACTTTTGGGAATATATACAAAGAAACCCAAAACACAAATTCAAAAGAATGTATGGCCCTAGCTGGTATGGCTCAGTGGATAGAGCATCAGTCAGCAGATTGAAGGGTCCCAGGAACAATTCCAATCAAGGGAACATGCTATGGTTGCAGAGCTCAGTCCCTAGTAGGGGGTGTGCAGGGGGCAGCTGATCAATGATTCTCTCTCATCATTGATGTTTCTATTTCTCTCTCCTTTTCCCCTCCTCTCTGAAATATATATATATATATATATATATATATATATATATATATATATATATATGAATATATTCACCTCTCTGTCCATTGCAATGTTATTTGCAATAGTCAAATCTGGAAGCAGCCCAAGTGCCCATAAGTAGATGAGTGGATAAAAAGGCTGTGGTACATTTGCATAATGGAATACTACTCAGCCATAAAAAGAGGAAATTTGACTTCTTGCAATAGTCTTCATAGACCTGGAAAGCGTTACTCTAAGTGAAATAAGCCAGTCAGAGAAACACAAGTACCATATGATTTCACTTTCATGAACAAAATAAACTAACAAACAAAATAGAAGCAGACTCATAGATACAGAGAACAGACTGACAGCTGTTAAAGGGAAAGGAAGTTTGGAACTGGGTGAAAAAGGTAAAGGGATTAAGCAGTAAAAAAAAACCTAATTGACACAAACAAAACTGTGGTAATTAAAAGAGAGAAAGGAGATGGGGGAGATAAAGGAGGGTAAAGGAGATAAATGGTGATGGAAGGAGATTTGACTTGGGGTGATGAACACAAACACAATACACAGATGCTGTATGATAGAGTTGTATACCTGAAATCTATTTAATGTTATTAACTAATATCATCTCAATAAATTAAATAAAAATATTAAAATTTTTAAAAAAGAAAAATATCAGCCTTTTATTTCTTAGCTTTTTTTTTTTCAGCAAGGAAAATTCCAACTCCTAGGCAATTTTGAATTAACTTTGTTTAGTAAAATCTTGTCTTCCCAATCTTTGTAGCTTAATTGGAAAGTATGTGAGCCTTGAGGACAGAAAGGTCTTTTGAAATTTGAATTTCAGATTTCAAATCTGTGCTCCTTAGCTCTATAACTTTTATTAGATAAATTACCCCATTTTTAAATTAGGCAAAGTTTATGCCTTTATATGATACCCCTGGTTATCTAGCTATACTATCATAGTAAGTGGCAGAGTTAGAATCTGAAATCCAATTTTTAAAGATAAGCCTATCTTAGTTTTTATATTTTGTTGCATCTCTATAAGAAGTTCATTATCATTAATGATAACCATTTATTGCTCAAAAATGTGTAAAATTGAAATACTATTATTCTCAGTTTAGAGATGATTAAAGTGACCATCAGTGAAATAGGATTAGTTACTAAATTATCAAATAATAGAATTTGAATATGAATGTCTGAAATTATAGCACATAACCATTATGCTATATTGATTTCAAATAATTCTGTAAAAATTTATCTTTTTTTAAATATATATAATTGATTTCAGAGAGGAAGGGAAAGGGAGAGAGAGATAGAAACATCAATGATGAAAGAGAATCATTGATTGGCTGCCTCCTGTACAACCCCTACTGGGAAGCATGCCCACAACCCAGGCATGTGCCTTTGACCAGAATCAAACACGAGACTCTTCAGGCCATAGGCTGACACTCTATTCA
Organism: Pipistrellus hanaki; assembly: GCF_964339955.1. NCBI lineage: Eukaryota > Metazoa > Chordata > Mammalia > Chiroptera > Vespertilionidae > Pipistrellus > Pipistrellus hanaki. Next base: position 58,561,123 of record NC_140511.1, on the reverse strand, counting down.
CTGAGTCAAACCAGCTAGGGCAGAATTTATTTTTCTAAATTTAATCCCTATGGTTAGGAATTAAAGCATGTGATAGAATATTAGTAATAAACTCATTCTTTCTTAGATTTAATTTAAATATTTCTACAAATATCATAAAATATTAAAAAACAAATTTTAAACTTAACACGTTGAAAAAGCAAACTTTATTAACATAAAGTGTATCATGTACATGTCCTATAAGTCACTTATCGCCTGCAGAGTGGAGTTAATTATAGTACCAACCCCAGTGGTGTCCTGAGAATTGAGGGAGATAATTGATGTTTGTAAAGCACTTCACACTGTGCTTACCAAATCACTGAATAATGGAGCAAATTCTGAATCCAGACTTTGATTTCACAGCATCAGTTTTTATATAAATCAACTTTGTGTTGGGAAAATATATTTTTCTCTATTGCCATATTTTGTGGGACTATTTTAATAGCATCTGTTTATGCATTATGTATAACACGTATTGTATATAACTTATTAGTATTATTAAATTCGATCAAAATATTTTTCCAATATAAAAGATAAAATGCTTTAAGTGCACCATACTTGTTCATCACTAGATTGTCTCCAATTTAGAAATCATGCTCTAAGGAGCCTACAAATACTTATTTCCACTTAATCCAACCATTCATTGCTAGAATCTAAACTTCTATCTTTTCAGAATGTCACTATCAGAGGGATACAGAATGTTAATGCTTAATAAATTTTAAAAAATCGCTAGTAAATAAATACCTAACAACTCATGCCATATGAGTGATCAGTTACCATTTGCCAGTTGCCCTTACACATAACAAGCTATTCCTCAGACTGAGCTCCTATTTCTGGTCCCCAGATGAGTCACATATATAATGAGTCCAGTAATTATATATGTAAACTTGAGTCCTGATGCACAAAATTCGTGTAAGAGTAGGCCTTCCCAGACAAAGAAGTTGTCTTGATCTCTCCCTCGCAGCTGTGGCAGCTGACTTGATCCTGTGGCTGCAGCCCCTGACCTTGGCTTCATCTAGAAGGTCGTTCTGTTGATTTGCATATTATGCTTTTATTATTATAGATAGAACTATCAGTCTCAAAAAAGTCATTAATTTATTTGTTAGAAAGAAAAGAGAAGTTGCAGATATGTTAAAACAGACCAACTGTACCCCTGAGTATTCCCATCTGATACAGATCCATTATACTGTATTTAGCTATTAAAAATTTAGCTCCTGTCTACTATACTCTACTGTCTTCCATGGTAGTAGGAAGACATATCTCAGGTAATAAGTATTTGAAAGTCAGAAATGCAAAATAGCACTATGTAATTCAGAATGTCTGTAACAAATGCTTTATTTGGGGAGTGGCCCGCATAGGATTAGATAAAAGAAACAGGAACCAAACATGGAGGACTGTGTATACCATGCATATTAATAACAAAATGGGGAAATATAAGACTATAGGCCAGGTGATTTGATGGGAGATGACCACATGAGTAAACATTTAAAAAAAAATAGTGGCAGTCTGAAATAAAACAGCTTCAGTGTAGTGATATATTTAGCAAGATGCTGAGGAGAGAGAAAGAGTAGTAAGATTTGGAGAGGGAGTAACTGTGGAGAAAGAAAAGGACTTGAGTAATTTCCAAGTGATGACCTGGATAGCATAATATAATGTGTAGCATACACCACCACAAAAATATGAAAATTGTTTTCCAAAGAACCAGATTCTCAGGTTTACTTTAATCATTTCATGTTTGTATTTAAGAAAGGTATACACACATATGCCTAGTGAGAGTATCACTAGTCACTAGCAATTTCTAGGAACACATGGCACTTTCCTTAAATGCTTTAGTTGGGCAAACATATAGCATTGGGTTTCCTTCCCAGTTGAATAAAATAATAATAATCTCCCTTCACCCCTTATGCATGCAAGCCCACAGGAAATACCTAATTTCACCTTTTGTTGTATGTGAGACATTCAATTAGATTTGCAAATATTATCTCACCAATATTCATATTACGAGGTATGCCAAGGAATAATGCATCCCTGTCTCTGTGGGGTAAAAAGAGGGTAAGTGGCTCATTTGGGGAGCTAGAAATAGAAGTGCAGTCTGTGGAATAGCTTGTTATGTGTAAGAAGAACTGGCAAATGGCAACTGATCACTCATATGCCGTGAGTTGTTAGGTATTTATTTAGTAGCAAACAATGAGCTCAGGAGCAGGAAAATTGAAAATGGCTTTTTCAATACAGGTGTTTATTTCCCCTTAATTCTTGGTAAGCTTTCCCACTGACCTGTGGGCTTAATAAATAAGGATCTCAAGGTGATGTGGAACATTTTGAAATATCCATAGAAATGTGGAGAGAAATGCTGTTCATTGTAACTATTTTGATTTTTACATCAAACATCACCCTGCAATCCACTCTAATAAAATAACATGAAGAATCTATTTCAGAAATTTCTACCACTGAATGATGCTATATGGATGGCTCTGCCATGCACTCTTTATTATACCTTGGTAAGCAAGTCTGAGGAAACACTACAGCCCACATTCCCAGTGAAGTAGTTTCATTAGTCCTGGGGAGAGATGGCAAATGATCAAATCACCTGTTTGTTTGATGTTCAGGTGGATTTTTAGGGTCTTGTGTTTACTTGAACTTACACTCTTGCGGCTCTTCCTCCACAGTTTCCTTCACTGATCTTTCCATTGCCTACTCTCAAAACCTTGAAGTACCTCTTGGATCCCTACTCTATTTTATCTGCACTGACTCTTTAAGGATGATCTTAACTGAACCAGGTAGGACATGATGGTGGCATGGTCCACAGTGGAATGCCACAGAAGGAAAGAACAGGCTTATGTACTGGATATACCTTAAAGATAGAGCGGCCAGGATTTGCAGAATGACAAGGTGCACATAAAGGAGAACCATCAAAGATGACTCCATGTATTTGGCTGAACAACTGAAAGAATAAAGTTATCATTAACTGTGTTGGATAAGACTGTGAGGGAAGCAAGTCTGTGCTAGAAGGCACCAGGAACTCAAGTGTGGACATTCTACATCTGAGAGGCTTCTTAGATATCAGAGATTGATTAATGTCTTATCACATGTGTCAAACACAAGGGGGCCAAATCCAGCCCGCCAGGCCTTGCAATGTGGCCCGCACCGCTCTGTCATCACTGCACTCCCCTGTCAGTTTATGACATTGTTCAGTAAACCATTCGGCCCGCGATTTAGGCTGGATTTTAGATTTTGGCCCCTTCTCTGATTGAGTTCGACACCCCTAGAACTGGTATTCAAAAAAGAAAACAAAACCAGGGCAAAATGGCATGGACTATGGGATTTATTTTAGGGACTAAACCTCTCACAATATGAGAGCCAGTAAAGTAGTCTATGAAAAGCTCTTATATGTGGTGATGAGCCTAAAATCACAATAAGACACCAGGACCGGAAGTCAGTAAGAAAGCTGAAAGGAAAAAACAAGGTGAGCCTTCAAGAACAACCAAAAACCTGCAAATGCCAACTGGAACACATGTAAACCAGGGAGACCCATGTCCATTGCTCCCTATCTCTAACTTCAACAGAAGAAGCTGCTGTGTACCGTGAGCTCTTGGTTCAGGACTCAGAAAAGTTGCAAGATGAGACTCCATGGATTCCATGGGAGCTACAAATGGACCTCTGACCCATGTCAGCAGTTTGAGTGGCAGATCAGTGACACTGAGCATGCACTGCAAAAGCCCATGGCGTTTTGAGTGCTTAACAGACCACCTTTGTTCATTGTGACCCCACTCTCTCACACAAAATCCTTGTCCCTGCTTTATGTGTGTCCTTGTCACTTTTCATTTGATAGCAAACTATATATCTTTTTTATTTAAGTATCTTAAATTTTCTCTCAGCCACTAGAATATAAGCTTTATGAGAGCAGTTATATCAACTGTTCTGTTAAATAGTGTTTTTCAATTCTCACATAAGTACTAAGTAATATACATTGAATTAAATGAAGTATTAGTTAAACATTAAATAAAATGTCCTAAAACTTTACAAATTATATTAATCACCTTATATGTAATTCCATTCGGAAAGAAAAGAACAGCTTTTATCTTTATGAAGGTCCTTGAAAACAGCTCTATTTCATCTTCTAGTTTAAACCATATGAAACTGCTATTTCAAATTCCTTTTAACCCAAAATGGCAGGTTCATATGGCGCAACTAAGTGTTAAATATAACTCAAGGAAAAGGCAACAGCAATATTGATGAATCTATAAACAAAATTGATCTGTGTTGTGTGTTTTGTGTATCGTGTGTCTGCTGATTAAGTTTCTCCTTTCACTTCCTGATGTTTAACCAATATAGGTATCAATTCTGAAATCTATATAAATATTTTAAACAAGGAATTAAAAATTCCTCATTTTAAGAAAGCTAATTCTCATTTGTTTATTTCCCATTATTCGTTTTCTGTTCACCTTAAGAATTGCCTCTGCTATTCTTGTGCATTCTATTTCTCCCAAACACTTGAGTACAAATTAAGGGGGAAAGGACTTCTGTATAGAGAAAATACAATGAAGGAGGAAAATGTGTCTTGGAATTCAGGGTGGCATGTTCAAGTGAGATACTGAAATGGGAATGGAAATAGAACGCCCAAAGTGAACAGTTACAATAGGAAACTAACTAATTGGTCACATATGACATATCAGCAAACTGCTAGTCTGTTTCCTCAGCAGTTTTGCAAGGTTAGACAGACCATCCCCTTCCAACTTCACATTTGAATGACTTGAGGTTAATAAAAATTTCCAAGCTAATTCGCATTTTATTTTTTCAACTACGTATATGTTTTTTAATTTGCATGTTGGCAAAAATGATTTGAAACAGCTTTAGAATCATGCATTTCATAAGTCACAGAGCTTTCACAGTGCAACACTGATCTCTCTTTGATATTAAACCTTTGCTTTGCCTGATAAACCATGCCATCTGTTCTTAATATAAAAACATGCTAATGACCAGGTGATAATGTAAAGATATATATTTTCTCTTTCTAAAAGGACTGACTTCACCAATTTGCTGAAATTAAGTGGACTATAAATCATTACAAACTTTTTCTTCATCTCTTATTTAAGCCATAATGATTCTAAATTGACATAGTACCTCTTGGAACAGTTTCTAAAGAAAAATTATCTCTCTCTTTAGTAAAATCATCTTTTAGCTTTGTAGTCCATTGGCAGTTTATCCCATGGTCATTTACATAAATCAGAATGTCAGTGTTCATTTTGTTTATTTAATTTTACTGATGAAAATTTCTAGCCAGACCTAATTCTGTTCTTCTCATATGATAGGGGGAAGGAGAATCCAATGTTAAAATATCCCTATTTCTGTAGGTCTTTCTCAACATATTTTTCATGTAGGAAATTTTTTTGTTCAAATAGAGGGACATGTAAAACATGACACTGAGCATTAATTAATGTGTTAAAGTCATTAGATGAATTGGCTATATTATAACTGTAATTATTTTATGTAATTAACTATCCTATACTGAAATGTACATACATAAAATTTAAACTGAAAATCTTTTTCTTAATTTTGGAATTGATAGCTGGGATTTTACAATGGACTGCTCAGTACATTAGGGTTAAAATTGTAAATATTCAACTTCATTTTGAATGGTGTTAAATGTGAAGATCAGTATATACAATAAACACAATTCAATTCTTCATTAGGACATGAACCAGACAGGATGTTCCTGCAATGTGCATTGCAGATTCATTCTATAGAAGAGCTTTGATTAAATAAAGATGTTATATTTTTAGCTGTGCATCCAAATGCTTCTCTATACCAGGAAACTTGGTGTTGCGCTTTAGGGTTAGATGTTGGATCTGAAAACTGTTTTTCCCATTTTACACATTGGCAAAGAAAGAATTAAATTTTCTAAACCTTATTGTATTAGACCATATCTACAGGAAAGGTTAGGTGAGGATTGGAATTTGCTAACCTTCATAACTGAGTACACTGTAAATCTAGTCAGAAACTTAAATAAATACAAGATAACATGTTCGTGACCTTTACAGAGACATAGGCTAAACATTATTAGAATTTATACTGTCAAGCCCAAAAATTTACTGGAAGTAGTTGGACTTAACAACATGACCATTGTACCCATATTGTCATCATGTGTTTGCATGGTTAAATTGTTAATTTACAATGGAAAATGATTATGTAAGTGAAAATGCTTCACAAACAACAATGAAATGTCCATTATTGTTTTTATTTCTATTTCTATTATTATAAGTTCTGTTTCACAAAGGGTTAATCCTTTAATGCTATTACATTCAGAAAGTAAAAAAGTAGGGATGGTGGAAAGCAATATATTGAAAGCAAGACCGAGATCAACCAAAGGACTTGTATGCATCCACAGAAGCCTAACCAGTGGACACAGACACCAAAGGGGTGAGGGCATGATTGGGGGAGGTTGGGAAAGTAATGGGGGGGATGAGGACAATATGTAATACCTTAATCAATAAAGAAATTAAAATACAAAGGAAGAAAGAAAGAAAGAAAGAAAGAAAGAAAGAAAGAAAGAAAGAAAGACAGACAAAGGAAAAGGAAGGTTATCAGAGTCTTTAAAGTGGAATTTTAAAAAATCAAATCTGGAATCTTGCCTTGCTTTCTTCCTGATAATGTCTATGTTTGTTTAATTAGCTAAATTAATTAAGCAATTGTATTAAAATTCTCATTTAGAGAATTAATTGAAATTAATCAGCAAAATATTCTCAATGCATGACCTTCAAGGAATATTAAATTTGTTTAACTCTCTCTGGTTAAAAGTAATAATATTAAGGTATTACTTTTGTATCCCAATAGTAACTATCACTGCCAGGAATAACAATGACTTATCTACCTTATTAGGAATAGCTATTATTATATATCCCATTTTATTAATAAAGAAACAGAGAGTCCAGATGCTATTTACGTAGGTTTAACATAGTCACAAAGTTAGTACTTGGCGGAGTGAATACTTGAACTCATTTCTGTAAGACTTGAGACTCAATAGCTAATTCCTTTCTGGGAAAACAAGGTCAAGTCAGATGGCCTGGTTTTAAGTGAATACATTGCATGAGTTTCTTTCCACTGTGTGTCCCTCAGTTTCCTCTCTATACAATGATAAAAATTTCTACTCATAGTAATCTTGTGATAATGGAGTGAGCTCAAGTAGCTAAAGCACTTAGAATAATGACTGGTGCACTGAAAGGGCTCAGTTGGGGTTACTTATTTTCAGGGTGTTGATGCTAGAGGAGGAGCAGAAAGAGAAAACGATAACAATGAAACACCTTGCAATGATGAAACGGTCTCTGTCTAGTGTTTGAAGCTTCTACTACTGTAATACAATTTAGCCTCTAATAGCTTGCCTCTCAGAAATTTCTTTTCCCTTAGAAGTAATGATAAGCACACAGGAAGGAAAGCTTACCCAGTTAAAATAAGTCTAGCTATTCTGTCCACTTCTTGTACTAGTGGAATTGCTTTGGCCACTCCTGCTCACTATTCACACTATTTTTATGGAAAATGAATCTTGGATCCACTCCCGAAGCCAGATAAGCAGCTTATTCTTTCCTTTACTCTGTTCTTCCCAAGCTCTAGGGAATTCTTTCCCTCTCCTAATGCAGGGGGGGAAGGGATGCTCACCAGGCAGGAGAGACAGGGGGATATAGTTTGTAGATCCAATCTGCATAGGGAAGTCAGCACTTCCCATCAGAATACTCTGAGCTGAATATCCCTTGTGCATTGTGATTTAATGTTGCTCAGAATCCCCTTGTCGTGATAAAAATTGACTGCAGATTAAAATAACAGAAAAGATAAGGTATCTATGACTTTAAGGAAAAAAAAAAACCCTAACTATGCTTCAATTTTTCAAATAAAAGAATATACCAAAAGGTGAGAGAGAGAGAGAGAAAGAGAGAGAGAGAGAGAGAGAGAGAGAGAGAGAGAGAGAGAGAGAGAGAGAGAGATCAGTGATGCATAAAAGAGAAGAGATAATAATTAGACACCTTTAAGTATAAGTGGATTGGGACCCAAAACACAAGTGTAGGGACTGACTGGTGATGGAAGTGTGGGTAACCCAACCAGCATAATGAGTGAAGGCAGACTAAATCGGTCACAATGCAGACAGATTGCTATAAATGCTGGGAGAATTTAAAACTTGCTTATTATAACTTGTTTACTAATCAGGCTCCCATCAGGAAACAGATGGGACTATCAAAATAAGATTATTTTGTGTAGATTTAATTGAAGGAATATTTGTCAAGATGTAAGGAGTGTGAAGGAAACTGTAAGAGGTAGTTCAGTCTATTAAAGCTGTAACAACTTTGAGAATGAAGGGGGAAGAGAAGGGAATAGACATAAATGCAAGAGAAGAAAGTTAAGTAGAGGAATACACCTTCAGAGGAGCTGTTTGACCACATGCCTTTGGAGAAAGAGACTGATCTTGTGATAAAACTGACTGATGAGAGATTATGATTCATTATTGCTAAACAATGAATATTGCTTGCTGTAGAAAGAAAACAGGTAAGTCATTTACCTTTATATGGCATAAGCATGTATACCTAGTGGCCACAGGTTAGATATTCATTAGTTAGTTATTAAAAACTTACTATGCCAAAACTGGAGCATCGGTCTGCGGACTGAAAGGTCCCAGGTTCGATTCCGGTCAGGGCATGTACGTTGGTTGCGGGCACATCCCCGGTAGGGTGTGTGCAAGAGGCAGCTGGTCAATGTTTCTCTCTCATCGACGTTTCTAGCTCTCTATCTCTCTCCCTTCCTCTCTGTAAAACATCAAATATATATATATATATATATATATATATATATATATATATATATATATATTTTTTTTTTAAATAAAAAAAATAAAAACTTACTATGTGTCATGCACTACATTAGAAACCAGGGATAAATATAGAACAAAGAGGTACTTCCCCTTCCCCACCTTAGACAAGTGTGATGCCTTGTGGTAACTTGCAATGTCAGAAGTGTGGAGCAGTAGCAGAACACAGTGGGGCCATTGATTTACCCCTGACAGAGTATAGAAATGGAGCAAAGCCGTCCACAAACATCCTATCTAATAAAGAGGGGATATGCTAATTGACCATCACTCAGTCACAAAAATGGCTATACCCACAGCTGAGGCCAAGTTCCCTTAAGGAGCCTTAATGAGAAATTAGCAGGGACCTGATGCTACGCCCTCCCCTGCCCCTGTGGGGCTTGACAGGGGACCTCAGGCCATGCCCCTCACCCTGGCATCAGGCTGGGGGACCTCAGGCCTCACCCCCTGTTTGGTGGCACACCAGGGGACCTCAGGTCCAGGACCCTGGTCCCAGCACCAGGCCAAGAGACCTTAGGCGACGCCCCCAGCCTGACAGGGCTTAATGGGGGGCCTCAGGCTGCACACACACCCAGCCCCAGTCCAGAGAACCTGAGGTTGTGCTCCCCTGCCTGGTGGGGCTTGACAGGGGACCTCAAGGTGCATCCCAGTGCTGGGTTGGGGGAACTCAGGCTGCATCATCCACCCAGCAGGGCTTAATGGGGGACGTGAAGCTTCATCCCCCTGCCAGTGGGAATTCATAGGGGACCTAAGACTGTGCCACCATCCCAGTGGGGGCTTGACAGGGATCTCAGGCTATGTCCCCCACCCCATCTGGGGGATCTCAGGCCATACCCCCTGTCTTGGAGGGGCTTGACAAGGGTAGGACTGGCATAGTCTGGATCTAGCCCAGTGGGGGAGGGGGACACCTAGTTTTGGGTCTCATGAAATTTTGAGGTGCATGTGGGTGGGCTGGGAGTTGACTCTAGATCTCACTTTTAATGTGCATGAATTTCATGCACCAGGCCACTAGTTGAATGATAATGATCCAGATAGGAAAACAATACTTTGCCTTACTGGAGCAAGATCATAAAAAAAAAAAAAAAAAAAAAAGACAAAAATAAGATGAGAAGGCATTTCAATAAGATATAGAGCAGATCTTATAAAAAAAAAATTGGACATAAAAAAGTTCCAGTTTGAACATCTTGTTCATTTAGTCATAGTGAATAAAGATGTACACCAGGTAGTTAGTGAAAAAGAAGTAACTATCTAGAAAAGCAATTATAGTTTTCTCTTATATATATAGCAATGAACTCAGAGGGTTGTTTTTGTTTGTTTTCTTTTCTTTATATATATATATCTCCTGAAAAATAGTCATGTGGCCCTAACTAACTTCAAAAGAGGCTAGTAAGTTTAATCCCTAACTGAGTAGGTTTAAATTTTCAGCTAAAACTCGTTAGTTCTATTACCAATGAAAGACTGGGAAAATGGACATTGGTGAACATATGGCTATTTCCACCACACTATCTTATATTCAGTTAAATTTGTGACCAGGAGAGGCAGTGAGTATCAGACAATTGATATGTGGCATATATGTATAAAGCAAACAACATAAAATTTGTGCTATTAAATCTGAAAAATGTATGCTGTGCATGGACCTTTTGAGATTGTCTATAAGAACTACTTTCAGATATACAGATTAAGAAATAAAACTTATTTCATCAAACTATCTCTCAGTGGTCAAATACTCAACAATTACTGTATGAGAGAGCTATTTTTTTCTCTTTTTCTTACATTAAAATCATTTAAAATACACACTAGCACAGTTGTTTTGATAAGAAATCCTTGTTCCTCAAACTTGAAAAATATAAGAATCTAATTTGGAAATGCAATATCAATTGGTAAATTAGATTTTTAATCCTTTCTTTAACTTTTAAAAACCACTATAGGTTTGCTTTTTTTACCTTAGATCCAACAACTACATATATCAGGTAAGTGTGAATTGTGAGAGAAAGTGATAAAATTCTGTTAGTTCTTTTTAGCAGTTCTCCACTACATTAACAAAGGCATCATCTTATCTCAAAGTGAAGAATCCATGGGAATATGACTGGTGTGACATCCAACATGACAAAAACAGCTTTCAGAAGAATGAAAAAAAATTTATGTTCTCACAGCTGTGGCAAGAATAGTGAGTTTAAACAACAGTCACATGCATGTGAAATTTAGAAAGATAAGAAGCAGTTACCATATTTTCCGGCGTATAAGACGACCCCCTAATTTTACAGTTAAAACATAGGTTAAGGCCTATATTCGCTGTATAAGATTACCCCCCACTTCCGAGGCAACACCAGTTCTTTTTTTAATAGACTGCCTCTCTGACTCTGGCCAATCTGAGCAGGCTTTTTACTAGAACACAGTGTCGTCTTATACGCTGGAAAATACGTAGGTGGTCAGTTTCACATTTGTTTCAAATAGTCATGAGAGTAGGTATTAGAATGAGAAAAGAAAAGAACCTTGAAAGAAAGGGAACACTGAGTACCTAGTTCCTTCCCCACTCTCCCTGCTCCATGAAATGAAGCAGTTGGGAAAGTCTGTAAGATTGATTTTTCCTCACCTCTCCCCTCCATTTGGCATGTGTTCTGCTTGACATTTGGATTGTTCAGACTAAGTGAAATCATGCATATAAAAGGGCTTGCCACCAAGAAATGCAATTACACATGTAACCTGCAAGCAAGCCACAGGAGTACCAGTGACAGCGAAATTTTTTAATCCTTCTTTAGTGAAATATTTTTACCAAAAAAAAAAAATATATAAAGCTCACAAGATGTACATCAAAAGATAATAAGCAGTTAGGCTGAAACCGGCTTGGCTCATTGGATAGAGCGTCAATCTATGGACTGAAATGTCCCAGGTTCAATTCCGGTCAAGGGCAAGTACATTGGTTGTGGGTACATCCCTGGTAGGAGGTCTGCAGGAGGCAGCTAGTCGATGTTTCTCTCTCATCGATGTTTCTAGCTCTCTATCCCTCTCTCCTACTCTCTGTAAAAAAATCAATAAAATCTATTTTTTTAAAAAGAAGCAGTTAGGTGATCAGTTTCACATTTGTCTCAAAGTCTATAGTCATAAAACTTATACTGTTGTATAACTGTCTTACCTTTCTTTCCTCCCCCCTCCTCCTCCACCTCTTGCTCCCCTTCATCTTCCTCCTGAATCACAACTATCAGTGCCATTTAGGGACCCAGTGCCTATCATATAGTAGATACCCAGTAAGTACTTGTGATTATATATATATATATATTATATATATATATATATATATATATATATATATATATATATATATATATATATATATATATATATATATATATATATATATATATATATATATATATATATATATATATATATAAAACCTGTTTCCCCGAAAATAAGACAGTGTCTTATATTAATTTTTTTTCTCCCAAAGTTGCGCTAGGTCTTATTTTCAGGGGATGTCTTATTTTCAGGGAAACATGGTATATATATAAAATGTAAAAATATTTCACCAAAGAAGGAATAAAAACTAAAAACTTCCACTCTCACCACTACTCCTATGGCTTGCCTCAGACTTCTCAATCAGTTGTCCTGCTCTATCTTGGCCAATTGGAGTGCATGAGTCCCAAGATAGGCTGTGGTGTATCCTCTACAGGTGCCCTCAGAGCTTTTGCTCCTGGGCTACAAAAGCTACTCTGGAAGATTTCTCTTCACAGCGCTATGGGGTTGCCAAGTCAACAGCTTCCCCATCCTTTCTGTGATCACTTCACCTAAATAATAGAATCTCTTTTTACCTAAATGCAAGAAATACAGATGGCTTGGCAATCACATGTATTGAGACTGAATTTCTAAACAGCTTTCAGATATCTTTATACAGAGAGACCAGATTATTTTAATATATGAACACATAATAATCTGGCTACTCTGTGTGTGTGTGTGTGTGTGTGGCTAATGTACATGTGGCTATATATGCATATACATATGTGTATATGTACATGTACATGTACGTGTACATGTATATGTATATGTATATGTATATGTATATGTATATGTATATGTATATGTGTATATATTAGAGACCCACAGCATGAATTTGTGCATGGATGGGATCTGGCCAGCCTGGCAGGGGGAGGGGACATGGGTGGTTGGCCAGCCTGCCTGATGGTTAAACTTCTGGTTGAGGGGACAATTTGCATATTAGCCTTTTATTATATAGGATATACACTGAATGGCCAGATTATTATGTGTTCAGAGATTATAATAATTTGGCCACTCAGTGTATAAAAAAGTTCTCTAGCCCTAACCAGTTTGTCTCAGTGGATAGAATATCAGCCTCTGAACTGAGAGGTCCCAGGTTCCATTCAGGGGACAATTTGCATATTAGCCTTTTATTATATAGGATATACACTCAATGGCCAGATTATTATGTGTTCAGAGATTATAAAAATTTGGCCACTCAGTGTATAAAAAAGTTCTCTAGCCCTAACCAGTTTGTCTCAGTGGATAGAATGTCAGCCTGTGAACTGAGAGGTCCCAGGTTCCATTCTGGTCAAGGGCATGTACCTTGGTTATGGGCACATCCCCAGTAGGATGTGTGCAGAAGTCAGAGGGAGAGAGAGATAGATTTGATCATCTGCCTCCTGCACGCCCTCCCATTGGGAATTAAGTCCGCAACCCAGGCATGTGCCAGAATCAAACCTGGAACCCTTCAGTCCACAGGTCAACGCTCTATCAACTGAGCCAAATCAGCTAGGGCTAGCATTGCTTATTGATGTCTTAATTTTACCACAGAAGCCCATGACAATGGTTATGATGATTATTCTTCTTGGTAAGAGCTAAATGTTTAAATATATGCTAAATGTCTGACAGGCATTGTTTTTTTCATTTACAAAATTAACAGTGTTCTGAAGTACATAAAACATATAAAGTAATGTTTACAAAAGACTTGAATAAAAAATCAAACCTTTCCCTTTCGTTGAAGCATGGCAGAGAACACCAGATAATGTTCAATGGGAGAATGGGAACGGTGGCACAGACGCACTCAAGAGCGTAAGTCACACGATTTCAACTGAGAATGGTTCCTAAAATTGTTTACAGTGTTGGCATCAAACCAATATTCTGCAGCAGGAAATTAAAACTTGGCAGACTCAATGGCTTGCAACACTAAATAAAATCAACATTAAGGTAGATCCTAATCTCCAATAAAGTCCTGGCTTACATCTGAAAGGCTGAGTGAAAATTCTGTGTCCTTGCAAAGCAGAAAGTTCACTGATGCAGTTGTATCAGATAGCAGACATTTTCATATTTATTTTCCTGTGTATGATGTTTTGGCCATAGCAATCAGATTGGCAGCCCCAACACCTTCTTATAACATGTAGTTACAGTATTGATTTTCAAAGAAGCTGGACTGAAATTGAGTTCACCACAATCAAATTTAACTATTTTCTTTACAAAAAAATAAACAACTAACAACCTTTTCATTTGCACAAGAACTTTTGAAGCATCCACCTTTTTATATTTGTTATCTTAATCATGAATGGCTATAAATTCTAATCCTTCCATTCCTTTCAAAAGCAATCCTTTCAATGAAACATTTAGTAACTATTGCCCTTATCTGCCTTCTTACAATACTTTATTCTAAAATACTCATTTCAATATGTTTGTATTGCAGTTATTTTGTATAATTTTGGTAATTAGTATTGTATCATATGTTACATGGAAAATATTACCTATTCTATAATATTTTGTTCTTTACATTCTTTATGGTCAGAGGTTGTTTTATATAATTGAAATTTGATAATATGTATATCCCCTAGGACTATAGTGCAAGGTTGAACAAGATTGGGAATTAAATGATCTGTTTATTCTAAAAAAGAATATCCACACAAATAAATCTTATATATGCAATTAAATCAGTAATATTAGAGTACTTCTATAGAGAGATTTATATCTAATAAAACATTCCCTCCTTGCCTGTTCAAAAAAATCTTAAGCTGTTTACTTAGAATATACAAAATGGTATTGATGATGAAGTGGTTTGATTAGTATTACCCCAAAATTCATGTTCTCCTGTAACCTCAGAATGTGACTTTATTTGGAAATAGGGTATTTGCACATGTAATTAGATGGAACCAAGTTACACTGGTTAGAATTGGCCTTAAATTCAATTACTGGTATCTGTATAAGACAAAGGGAGGACATTCAAAGATAGAAACACACAGAGAAGGCCATATGAAGATGTGAGCAGAGGTTCCTGACAACCCAAAGAACGTCAGTCATTGCTAGGAAACACCAGAAAATAGGAAGATGCTAAAAAGGACTGTTCCCAGAATGTTCAGAGGGTGTATGGCACAATGACACTGATTTTAAACTTCTAGCTCTCAAAACTGAGAGTATATCTCTGTTGTTCAAAGCTACCAAGTTTGTGGTACTATTACAATAGTCCAAACACTTAATACAGATGAATTATAGTAAACTTTAAATACTGAATACACAATTAACTAGGATAACCAGTTGATAATACCTCCTCTAAATAATAATGTAAAAAGGCAAATAAGCAGAAATAAAGAGAAAAGATTGCAATGGAATTAATTACTTAAAAAACATCTCAGGCATGTCCTGGACTCAGTATATATTTTACTCAAAGTCATATACCTATTCACCTGCAGGCAGGCATGAGAATCCATTTTCAGAATGATGACCCTGAAGCATTCTATTATATTAGGAAATATCTCATCATCTCTACTTAAGTGTGCTTATTGAGGCAAGGAGAAATAATTTATTTTGGAAAGATTTATAGCCACAAGAGTTGAACCAAAATAGGGTTTCTTCTTAAAACTTACTAGATTTTTCTCCAGATTGGAGGTTATTAACTTTATTACTTTTTTAGTTTTAGTCATGAGTTCCCTCTCATTTGAAAAATATACATATGCACCTATACTTTTTTTCTGTTATCATATATTTTCAGGATGGTCGGAGATTACCTAATAGCAATCTTTTTATCTTGCAGGGTTTCTAAGCATTCCCATTGTAGAAAAAATAGCAAATTAGGTAAATCAGCTTCAAAGTCCAAATTTGTTATTTAATACATTCAGTTATCCGTGCTAAGAACAGATGTAAGTGTGGTCTTAATTTAATCCTCACTGTGTACAGAGTCCTGGCTGTGTGATTGTTTGGGGAAAAAGGTGAGTGATAGCCCCGGCCAGTGTGGCTCAGGTGGTTGGAGCATCATCCTGTGCACCAAAGGATTCCGAGTTCAATCCTTGGTCAGAACACAGAACGCAACTGACTGATGTTTCTCCCTCCCATCAATGTTTCTCTCTCTTCTTCTCCCATCTTCTCTCTCTAAAATCAATCAATAACAAACAAATAAACAAGCAAAAGGATATCTTGGATGAGGATTTTTTTAAAAGTGAATGTAATATTCTAGAGAAGGTTAAATTCTAACTTCAAAGATTCAGCATTAGTTGAGAAAATAATTCAGAGAAAAGCAGAGTTAAAATCACATAAAAATAGGCAAGATGCCCTATGTATATACCAGATATGGTAACATGCACACATGCTTTATTCAGATATGGTAGCTGAATGCTCTATTACTGTTACAACCACATGTTTTTTAACTACTTTGATGATGACCTGTCATATACTAAAGCTGGTCACTGTGAACTCTAACTTTACTTTTCCCCTAAAAATATGTTGTTAATACTCAAGCCACCACATATTAAAAAAAGTTTTCACAATGTGTAAGTTTTTTTTTTAGTACTAATCCCCCAGTTTTAAGAAAAATAAATAAAGCAAACACATTGGAAATAAAATATATCCTCTATATTTCTAAAGTTCCATTGCAGCTCCTGAGCAGACATGACAGGTTTTGCTAATCAGACATGATCCCTGCAATATGTAGATTCAGGAAGTAGTGCTTAGATGTTACCCATTGTCTTATGCACAAGGAACAGGGCAGTGGGATACCAGATGGGGGTCATCAAGCTGGCCCACAGCTTCCTGAACTTTGCAGAGACAACCAGCTCTGGGTATGTTTAAGGAGTTTTTCCTATACCTCAGCCTTATAATCAGCGCTCCTAACCATTTTGTGAAATCCCTATGTGGCTTCATAACTCTTTTTTAATCAGAGGATCTTTTTTATACAACTGAGAATGGTAACTGGCACATTGCCCTTAAAAAGCCATGTTCTATTCCTCAGATGCCTGAATATGTGTCAATGTCCATTAGAACTATTTGGAAATCCACAGTTTGGGCAATGACTTGACCTGTGGCAAGATTTTTCTCCCAGGCACTTACAACAACAGCAATAAAAGAAAACATAAAAATTATATGAGCCATGCAAAGAATAGATGAGCAGAAGAACTGAGAGGGAAGAAAAAAAGAAAAAATGAGCCATGAAATTGTGAGAGGAAAGTCTGCCACTGAGGGGCAGTAGGTTTGACAAGGTTCTGATTTCCATCACTGGGCAGAGCGGGGCCCACTTGCTTCTGACTTTATTATTTTTTAGTATAATTTCTTGTTTTAACCTTAATTGAACTATCTTAAATTAGTTTCAGGAAAATAATAAATCATAAGAATCTATATTAAAACAAGAGAATGGAGATGGCCCTTAAAGTGTCCTTCCTCCCTCCTTCCCTCCCTCCCTCCCTTCCTTCCTTCCTTCTTTCCTTTCTTCCTTTTCCCTTTAATCTCTGTCTGGTCACTAATTTAATATAGACTATTTTGATATTAATCTACATAAAATTAGCCAGCTATGTATCCCTTTATAAAGTCCTAAACATTATCACATACATTGTAATAAGGAGTTTCCTTTCCTCTTTTATTCCCAAGTTGCTCTCTATATTCTCCCTTGTTTTTTCATACTTGTGATTTTAGGTTTGAAGGGATCTGACTCACAATCTTTGAGTCACAAGCTCCCATGTTACCTAATACACATATACCTGCATGGATGGAAAAATCAAAATGCTTTCTGCCCTACATAACACTTGCTTAAAAAAAAAAATATGCCCCTGCCCAAACCAAGATGTCACTAGTTTGATTCCTGGTCAGGGCAATGATTCTTTCTCATCATTGATGTTTCTATCTCTCTCCTTTTCCCTTCCTATCTGAAATAAATAAAAAAATGTATTTTTAAAAGTATGAATATATATTTCTCCCCCAAGGGACATCTTAAATTTAAAAAAACTAAATCCCTAAGTGCTAATGTAGAGTGACTTTTTTATAGTTGTCTTTATATATAGAAAAAATTCTCATTATTCTTTAGCAACTTTTCAAAAATGGTTTCTTCTTTAGGAACTTACTGATAATTTCACTTAGAATCACTCAGAAGACTTCAAGCTTCTCCCAAAAATCTCTTTATACATCTATTGTCGCCCTCATCTTTTATATTTGTTTAATCAATTTATATTTTTTAATATTTTTATTTCTGAACTAAAAGTTCAGATAGTGTCTATAGATTCTAGACAGTGTCTATATAGTTTTACTATGTTTACCATTCAGTTGATGATATATGCTCATCATTAGGTTTTTCTTATTTTTAAGAAAAAAAAATTTTTCTGGTTATCAAATTTAATCTTGCAAAATTTCAATATTATGAAAGTGAGTTGTCTATAATTTAATTATAAAGAAACTTATATTCATTAGACATTAGTTTTGCAGAATTGTATTTCTTTTATAATTATTCTAGCATACACACTTAGAAAATTAATATTATACTGTTAAATCTCTCTCAGTAATAAAATATTTTGCTTCTCCTTATATGTATTTGTTATGCATAAATTACTGTTTGATTTTGAAAGTGCTCTTCTTTAGCTGAATGCTTGATTTCTTAAAAATTATCTAAGATTAAAAGCTAACTGATGAGACATGTAGAGATGTAAATAACCCACAATCCTCTCATTATCATACAACTGGGTTTATGCTTTATGTGAGTATGTATGTGTGCATATGTACTTTTTCCCCTATATTAAAACTGTCTTTGACATGGTTTTAAATGTTCCCCCTGTCTTAAATGACCTGTGGAAAGTTACTGACTTGAGTCACCTAGCCCTTTCACTGAGCTTTCACTGGGCACCAGCAAACAAGAAATTATCCATTATACCTAGCACATTCTGGTAACCTATCCGCTGGTATTTTCCACTATTAACAAGAAATCCACAAAGGAGCTTGAAAAATTAGGTTTTAGGGAAACCATTGTCAAGTCCATCCCATCACATTTTCTTAAGAAGACTCTAAAAAAATAATGAGAAAGATATGAAAATACAATAGAATCATCAGAAAATCACTTAAATTTTTCTTGCTTTCCTTTATTCCTTTCAGTCCTTGCAAATCTGATAAACCATCTTAATATCATTGAGTGCTGATGCTGAATGCTGACATCAGGCGTTTGTAAAATCTATAGTTTAACACTGACATTAGGTGGGAGCCATTTAGGAATAATGCTTTTAAGTGACTCCAAAAATTAAAGAAAGGAAGAATGGAAGAAATGGAAGAAAATTAGTAAATGCTAAAGTGATTGATTTGAGATTCAAAATATACCATAATTAGTGGGATTGATCATAAAATATGTATCATCACTTAGTCATGCTTTAATAGTCCTAAATAATTACTTCCATTCAAGAAAAAAAGTGAATACAGAGGTAAAAATATAAACACAATGGGGAATTTAAAAAATAAAGCACTTGTACAAGAAAATAGAGAAGTAATTAAAAGAGAAAAAA
The DNA here is from genome assembly GCF_964339955.1 of Pipistrellus hanaki. NCBI lineage: Eukaryota > Metazoa > Chordata > Mammalia > Chiroptera > Vespertilionidae > Pipistrellus > Pipistrellus hanaki. The sequence goes on along the minus strand of NC_140511.1, from coordinate 58,541,524 downwards.
AAAGTGTATAGATTTTTATAGGCTCCTTACATATTAAGTGTTATAATAAAAGTGGTTACAGTTTATTTTGTTAAAAGCTGCATTATTCTATAATCCATACATAATTTTTTTAAATTTTAGATTGGTTCTTCCCAGCATGAAGTCAATTTCTAGCTCTTTCTTTTTTTAAATTTAATTTTATTCTTTAAAGTATGACAGATAGTAGTACATATGTCTCCTTTTTCTCCCATTGACCTTCCCCCGGCCTCCCTCTCCCCCACCCACCCTGCCTCCTCACATCCCTTCACACCCATTCCCAACCCCAGTGCCGTGCATCCATTGGTTATGCTCCTTCTTCAGTGCCTATGTTGTCATTTGGTAGACTAACTTACAAAATAAAAATGAATTTTTAATATTTCCCAAGCAAAATATTGTATAATTAAAAGGAGAAACGAACTAATGAAATAATAACATTATCAAATATTTGTAAAAATGGTGATTATCTACTTTTTGAAATTCTTAACTTTATAGTTTCTCTCCATTAGTACATATAACTAAAGGACAAATGTGCATGTGAACAATACTCCAAAGATCTTGACAAATCAATGTTTGTATATAGTCTTTGATTTATATAAAATTTGCCTAAAACATGACTTACCTCATTCTGAAGATCACGGATCATTTTGCTCTTTCTTTCCACTTCAGTCTTTAAAAAATTAATCTGAAAATGAATAGAAAATTACATGGACACATTTCTTATTAATTTTTGTGACTCCTATAAATGTATTTTCATGATGTTTGAGCTATAATACTAGAATAATCAACTTTTTATCCACAAATATTGAAAAAGAACAAATGATTACCATTTTTATTAACTAAACTTTTATTGCCCAATTCATATATATAAATCTATTTGAGTATATAAAAATATCCTTTTCTCACGTAATATAATATTTTTAATTGAGATGTACATTATAAAGGTAATCCTCCTCTGTTAAAACCTCAATTTCCATTTTTTTATTTAGTTTTATTTCTTTCAGAGAGAGAGGAAGGCTTAGATTTTTGATAGTTATTGTTGTTTTATTATGATTTATAAGACACCCTCAGCAATTACTATAACCAAAACTTAACATTTCAATAAAGCAATAAAGGTTATGCATTCTGCATTCTCCCAAGGATACAACCAACTCTGTTTTCTTAGAGTATGTAAATAAACTCTTGTGTTTTTAGTGTCCTGTTCTGGTGAAGAAGTGTTGCTTGGCAGCAGCCCTGAAGACCTGCAGGTGTCTGCTGTATCTACAGATTCCCTTGAATGAAACATAGCACTGGAATGAGAGGTGGAAGCATTTAAGAAGTGGCACATTCACACCTCCCTTCAGCATCTCCTCAATTAGTCTGGAGGAGAGATTGCAAGTCCACAGGCCCTTCCCTGATCTTCTTTTTGTTCTGCTTTCCATCTCCCTCCTTATAAAAACCTCTGCTTGCACTGATATATTAAGGTGGGTTTTTTTGAGGACAGGAGTCCCCCATCTTCTCAAGACATCAGCACTCAAATAAACCTTTTTCCTTTTTCATTTTTTCCTCTCTCTCTCTCTCTCTCTCTCTCTCTCTCTCTCTCTCTCTCTCTCTCTCTCTCTCTCTCTCTCTCTCTCTCTCTCTCTCTCTTTAACCAGCATCTGTTGCACAAGTTTAGATTTCATTGCAGCAGGCAGCCAATGGGTTGAGTTATATAACCATCAGGAAACTTTAAATAATAAAGGTTTGTTACTCATGAGTCCTAGAAATTACATGGCACACCTGGAGCCACACAGTGAGAGAGAGAGATGAGAGAGGCAAGGAAGCTAGGCCTGTCATTCTACTTTTATTGGGATTGAAGGTAAAGGACTAATGTCCTGAGCTCCTTCTTTATTGGTGAATTTAAAACATAAGGGAATTTAAGCTTGGGAAGAGAAAAACAAGCAATACAAAGAGTAATCAATGAGTTATGGAGATCAACAACAACTTCTAAAACCAATGAGTGGATGTAGGTGTGGGGGGGAAAGGAGGAGAGAAAACAAAGCTTTCTGTGGCTGGTGATGTGTTTACTTGAGATAGCCATCTTTAAAATAAACACTTCTTTGCAGTGAAAGCTTTTGCAATCACTCTTAAGTCATGCCCTTGCATTACAGAAAAGAGAAAAGCAACTCTCAAGGCTTACACTTCATCTATACAACCACTCTATGAGCACCAGCAAATTTTATATGTTACAAATTTGACTTTTGTTTAAGTCATGAACTATTTAAAGCCATTTTGCTTATATTAATATCCTGCTCTTCCACTGATACCATTATTTTCCCCAAATCCTCAGACTGTGATACTATTCAGTTATCCATAATTAACACCTAGCTCAAATTAAAATTATAATGAAAATAGCCGAAGCTGGTTTGGCTCAGTGGTAGAGCGTCCATCTGAGGACTGAAAGGTCCTGGGTTCGATTCCGATCAAGGGCATGTACATTGGTTGCGGGCACATCCCCGGTAGGGGGTGTGCAAGAGGCAGCTGGTCAATGTTTCTCTCTCATAGATGTTTCTAGCTCTCTATCTCTTTTCCGTCCTCTCTGTAAAAAAATCAATAAAATATATATTTAAAATTATAATGAAAATATATTGCAATGTAAAGACGATAATTGTTTAAATGTTAATCTGGGACAGATTAACAGAAATATTTGAGGCTGTAATACTCAGATATTCAGGACCTAAACTATATTAAGAATGTTTAAAAAGGTTTAGCATTTTGAAACCATGAGTCTGGAATTGCAGCAAGTTTTAACATTCTTGGAAAAATGAGCAGTTCTAGCAGATAGTTTAAAAATACTAGTAATTCTCAGAGACAAAAATATCATTTCTTTGCATTGAACAAAAAATGAAAGAACAGATAATTCTTTATTCTTAATGAAAGTCAAAGCTTGAAGCTAATTCTTGCCCTTAGACTAATTATATCTTATTTAGGGCAAGTTAAGCCATAAAAATTAGCAAGCGTAATGGAATGCCTCTACTGAATATTAATATCTTTAATTACTTGGTTACACCTGAGAACTTCTTCCTGCCTATTAGGTATTTCACAAGGAACACAGATTTGAAAGATTTGTCATGCTGTTATTTGCTCTGGGATAAAAACAAAAGTTCACATATTCATAAAAAAATGTTTTCTTTTTTTAAAATATATTTTATTGATATTTTACAGAGAGGAAGGGAGAGAGATAGAGAGCTAGAAATGTCTATGTGAGAGAAACATCAACCAGGTGCCTCCTGCACATCCCCTATTGGGGATGTGCCTGCAACCAATGTACATGCCCTTGACCGGAATCGAACCTGGGACCTTTCAGTCCGCAGACCAATGCTCTACCACTGAGCCAAATTGGTTTCGGCCATAAAAAATGTTTTCAACAGAATTAGATCAAGAGATTCTTTACCACCTTTTCACCTTAATTTTTCAGAAAGTTATCCTTTTTTATATTTTGTGATTTAAAAGCAATATCACGGTTAAGTTGCAAGTATTTTACTATAAATGTTCCAAAAGATGTGGGTATTTGCAACATATCTGGCATAAAATATACAATCTGTTATTTTTATGCACAAAGGCATAGTAATTTCACATGTAATCAAGGATATGTTTATCTGCTCTTAAATCTAAAATAGCACAACAATATTTACAGAATCAATTCCAAATATATTTTCTTTGAGAGTGAGCAGGAACAGTTATCTTAATTTTCCTTTCTAAGTCAGTCTTCAATTACACCAACTATAGTCTTCATGGCAAACAAATAATTATTGAAATATTTGTAAATATATATATAATCCTTAGTTAACTTAGAATCTTCATATAGGGTGAAAAAGCATAAACTGAATTTTTATAAATATTTGGAAGTGTTATGGCTCTCAATAATATGAGATCTGTGTTCTCAAAGATGTTACCAATAAACATTAAAATATATAAAATGTACATTTATAGTTTTTGCATAAACATATTTAATACTCTGTATATAGTGTAATATCTATATATAAATATGTAAATATAAAGTATATAAACATGACTTGTATTATATAATATGGTATATAGTAGTATGTATATGTAAATATAAAATGTATACATGCCATACAAATATTTATGTTATAATTTATATAGCTATATAAATAATTTTAATAAATGTATGCTATTATCATATTTGCTATGGTTTCAGTCATGTCTTTCTAGCCTCTATTTATAAAATTGTTATTCAATTTGAAACAGAACAAATGCTTTCAAAGATATAAGTATTATTTATTTCATCTGCAGATGTATACATTTATTAAAGATATATTTTGTTAATATACTCTTAAATTTGTTTATGTAGGATTTTTGCATCTGCATTACCAATGAAAAGTGGCTATTAGTGAGGAGGCAAAAAAGGCTAATTCTAATGTATCCCTGCTATTTGGGGGACTAACAATCTGAATCTGGGCCAGCAAACTCAGTGTACATTCTTGATAACCTATAATTAAGTCACTGCCTCTTTCCCAGAAACTGGTCTTGAAGAACCTGTTACCTATTATAAATGCTCACATTTCACAGAGGCCATAAACTGAACAGTGCAGAGCCCTGGAGGGAGGTTATTAATGCTGGCACCAGGCCATACCAATAGATATGATCTGGAGACCCCCAACACCTAGGGCCTTTATGCAAAGCCTGAAAAAAGGACTGGAAGCATAATCCATATTTGAGGGACAAAGACAACAGAAAGATATAAAAGATAAGTTCCCTGCATGTTACTTTGCTCAGACTTAGGAAGTTATTTTGCTGAGTCCGCAGGCATAATAAACAGTGTAACTCCTTTTCTCTAAACTGTTGCTTGATTTTTCTATGGTCTTCTGCAATATCAGTTTATGCACACTGTCATTAATTGATTTAAAATCATAAATATGCATGCTTACAAAATCAGAAAATTTAGATATTTTTCTATTTTCCAAAAACATATTTGCTTAGGAATTTGCCTAGTAATAAGTTGATTTTTAAAAATCAGGTAGAAATGCCCAGCTAGCATGGCTCAGTGGCTGAGTATTGACCTATGAATCAGAAGGTCACACTACAATTCTCTGTCAGGGCATATGCCCAGGTTGCAAGCTTGATCCCCAGTAGGAGGCAACTGATCAATGATTCTCTCTTATCATTGATGTTTCTATCTCTTCCGCCCTCTCTCTTCCTCTCTGAAACAAATAAAAATATATTACAAATTAGGTAAAAGTTACAATAGTAAAAAAATTCTGGTTTACTCTAGCTGGTTTGGCCCAGTGGATAGAGCATTGACCTGTGGACCTGGCACATGCATCTGCTGCAGGCTCCTCCCTGGCCGAGGCCCTGGTCAGGGCTCATGCAAAAGGTACCTAATCGATGTGCTTCTCGCACATTGATGTTTCTCTCTGTCTTTTCCTCTCTCATCCACTTTCTCTAAAAATCAATAGAAAAATATCCTTGGGTGAGGAAAGGAGAAGGAGAAGGAGGAGGAGGAGGAGGAGGAGGAGGAGGAGGAGGAGGAGGAGGAGGAGGAGGAGGAAGAAGAAGAAGAAGAAAAAGAAGAAGAAGAAGAAGAAGAAGAAGAAGAAGAAGAAGAAGAAGAAGAAGAAGAAAAAGAAGAAGGAGAAGGGCAGCAGCAGCAACAACAACAACAAAGCAAAAAAACAAACAAACAAACAAAAAAACTTTCTGGCTCTGAAATTTTTGGGAAAGGAGATCTTTCTTTAGCCCAGTAAAATTCCATCCATATTTGGCTATTCAAGTAATGAATTTCTTCTTTAAGAATTATTGGCTTTTGATATTTATTTAAGAATTTACATGTAAATTTCACATTTATCAGTGAAAGTTGCTTTCTTATATTTGAGTAAAAATTATAAGAGCCTATGACACATAAAAAGAATACTTGTTGCTGACTTAAACTTTTTTGTTCTCATGATAGAAACATACATTTACTTATATGAGTGTATTTGCATATATATTGAGTGTGATTAAACACCTTTCTATAGCACACTGTTCTAGTAGGTGAAGAAGACAGGTAGAGAAAAGAAATTTGAGGAATATTTTAACTTCTACTCATAAAATAATTTTGCAGAAAATTGAATATAAAATTTATTCAAGTTTTCCAGAGGAGTGAGTCTAAAATGAATTTGTTTGATATTCTGTTATGGTGTTTATTGTCTGAATACATTATTTTAAGTTATCAGCATGTAAAATATTTGAAGAGTGTCGTCAAAGATTATTTAACACCAGTTTTTTTTTGTTGTGTTATGAAGATAGAATACTGTAAAAAATTTTTTGCCTTTAACAGATTTATAAAACTGTATCCATTTATGGTTCCTTCTCTTAGTGTAATAGATAAAGAGGCAATTATAACACAAATGATATGGTAATAACAGATGTGCATATGTTACTGTTACATATAGGAAGGTCCTATCTGCAAGGGCACTAAGTTTATAGGAATCAAGAAGGGAACCCAAGAGATGAGTTCTCTGATTTGTGGAGTGCTTCAGAAATTCATTAGGTTGTCCAATATTAGGTAAAAGAGTGGGCATTTATCTGTGTAAGAAAGAGAGACCAATCTATTTCCTAGTTCTGATATTGACTTCCCTGGAGTATAGATAAAAGTCTAGAGTGTTCTTATCATAGATGATGTAAAGTTTTTATCAGACTCTGTCCCAGAATATCACAGTGGGCTATTCTCATAAGCGGACTACTACCACATAAAAAGGCTCTCACAGGAGAAACAAGTATCAAGTGTCCTGACACTAAAGCTGTCTGAAATTTACTCTCTTCTGTTCTTCATTCTCCATTCTCTTATCTCCTTTTATATATTCTGGCAAAGATCAAATATCAAGATAGTAATTTCTCATTTACACATTGGGCCAGTTCCAATAAAACTTACTTTGAAGTTCCTTTGGAAGTTTTGTCTCTACTGTGAACTGTGACTATAGTAATGCCTACATTTTCTGACTTTGTCATCAGACAGTGGCATGGGGTATGCATTTGTTAACTTTAAGAGAGAAATAAGATATACCTTTAGGGACTACTTCACATCATCTAGTCATTCCAAGATTTTTATTTCTAATTGCAGGTTTATACATCATGTGCTAAATTTTCTTTTATATATTTTAACTAGAAGTCCAGTGCATGGATTTGTGCATGGGTGGGGTCTGGCTCCCCCAATTGAGGCAGTTCAGAAGTGGGCCTGTTGGGAGGAGGAGATGGTGGGAGGTTGGCTGGCTGCCCTGCCCCAATCGGGGCCAATCAGGGTCTGGCCAGCTGAAGGGAGGGGCAACTGGCTGGTGAGCCCCAAATCCAAATGAGATAAGGGAGTGCTGACCGGGAATCATGGATGGTTGACCAGCCAGCCCTGCCCCTAATCAGGGTGGGGGTCTGATCTGGGGTGAGGCCAGGCAAGGGGAGGGGCTGCAGGAAGTTGGCTGGCCAGGCCTATCCCCTATTGAGGTTGGGGGCTATAATCAGGAGTGGGGCTGGCCAGGGGGAGTGTCTAAGGGCCTATTGTGGTGGGGAGGGCTGATCAGGGGCGGGGCTGTCTGATGAGAAGGTGGACGGAGGGTGTGGGGGAGGGTCATTTGGCTGTATGGCCCTGCCCTTGATCAGGGTGGGAGAGTCCAATTCAGGACAGGTTGGCCTGGGGAAGAGGCCATGGATGGTTGGCCAGCTGGCCCTATCCCCTGATCAGGCTGGTTCGCTGGCCACAGTGGGCATTATATTGAGCGGTCATTCTGGTCATTACAGTGTTAGGGTAGCTGGCTTTTTATATATATAGATTATATAAAAGATGCAATGAAAAAGGAGAATTCTGTGCTGAAATACAATATATTCTGATTCTCCCCCATCCCTGTCTTTGTCTTTCTGTACACACACACACACACACACACACACACACACACACACACATTAATGTATATATAATATATATATACGCACACACACACTATTCTATATAATAAAAGGCTAATATGCAAATCGACTGAATGGCAGAGTGACCGGTTGCTTTGATGTGCATGACCACCAGGGGGCAGACGCATAATACAAGAGCTGCCCCTTGTTGATGCCTACCCACAGGGGGAGCACTGCTCAGCCAGAACCTGGGCTCATGGCTTGTGAGTGCAGTGGTGGTGGTAGGATCCTCTCCTGCCTCTACCCCAGTGATAAGGATGTCCAACTGATGGCTTAGGCCCACTCCCCACAGAGGAGCCGGACATCCGCCGAGGGCTCCCAGACTGCAAGAGGGTACAGGCCAGGCTGAGCGACCAGCCCCTTCTAAGTGCACAAATTTTGTGCACCGGGCCTCTAAACACACACACACACACACACACACACACACACACACACACACACATATACCTTTATTTGTATGTGTGAGCACTTCTATTCTGCTCTGCCTTCATTTGCAACAAGGCAATGAAGAAACCCTGATTAAATGTGATAGATCAAGATAGAAATGGAATTGAAATGAGGACCACCTAGTAGGCTTGGTCAGGTGCTAAAGGGAGAGATCAATATGCTAATGCTGAAAGTTTGTCTGTTCTTTATATAATATCTGATGTCTAGAGAGGCAAACATTAGGATACATTGCATAGCAGGGAAGAACCAACGTATGCTTGTCCTATAAGTGGGCAGAACAGATAACGGTGAATCCATTAGTAAGAAACAATCCTGTATCTAGGAAAGTCAATATTCACTATTAGATAGTCTTCAGGAAGCCTGTGTCCCTGATGACAGACAGGGTGGAGTTTCAGAAGCAAAACTCCACACCCTAATTCAGGTTATTTAAGTAAGCCTTGCAAATGAGAAGGTAGGCTGAAAGTTCTTAAAGGGGCTGAGATCCAGGTAATTCACTTGTATTAATCATATATTTGGGGCTTCTGTAAATATGATGCTTTAGTATCTACCCTACATATATATGCAGACAAGCCTTGATATGGAGAACATACTAATATGTCTGAGTCATCCTACTTCAACCTCTTGCTGCTCCTTCTCCAACCCCCTCCAAACATGTCTGCCTTCTGATGGTATGCTTTTCAAATACAGACTAACCAATACAGAGCTCACAACCCCAACCATTCCTTGTATCAAGTTTTCACACTCCATTTCACTATGTACTGCCTTAATCAGCCTAGGACCAGGTAATCAGACAATCAGGTGTGGATTCTATGCCACAGGGCCCAATGAAATAATTTAAACTGATCATTCCTTTTACTACTTACTCTGCCTCACCCATTCCTTCCCACAGAAGCCACATGAAAAGCTCATGCCCACAGTTTCTCTGCCTCTCTCTGCCTGATGGCCATACAGTGCTTCCCTGCAGTCCCTGTCATGTGGCATGCCACCTCCCTTGAGAACTGTGAGAAATAAACTTTATATTTAATGGCAGTGTTTCCTATTGGTCATACAATAATTTTGATTTTCTTTCAATATATTATATTTTAAAACAAGTTCAGGTTTAGGACACAAGATACAGGGCTGAATCCCCATAAATGGTTCAAAAGATATCTGGGGAATAAGGTAGAAATCTGTTTTCATCACTGCTTTCAAGAGCATCATCATTTCTATCATCCCTATGCTTGGATATTAGTTATAAGAACTAAAATGTGTGTGTGTGTGTGACGGGGGGGTGGGGGGGAGTGGTGTCAACAGAACATTATTTGAAAGGATATATCTGGAGATAATTTTGATTCTTTTTTTTTTTTTTAATCTTCACTCAAGGATATTTCTCCATTAATTTTTAAAGAGAGTGGAAGAAAGAGGGAAAGATAGAGAGCAATATCAATGTGAGAGAAACATATGGACTAGTTGCCTCCTATAATTGTCCTAACCAGGGAGGAGCCTGCAACCGAGGTACCTGTCCTTGGCTGGAATGGAACCAGGACCCTTAGAGCCACAACCCGATGCTCTCTCCACTGAGTCAAACCAGCTAGGGCGACATAATTTTGTTTCTTAAACTTTGTGTCAGAATCACCTGTGGTGTTGACTAAAGAGGCAGATGATATGCCCTCACTTGATGTGGTGCGTGGCTTGGGATCTGTACAGCTTAATTTAAAGTTCAAAGACAGGTACACCCCACAATTCAAGGACCATTGCACTGATGTAGTGCCTGACCCCAGCACTCCTGCCCCCCTCTTTCCCTCCTTCAGTTTTCCATCCCTAAATGAGGGTTGAACACTAGAAATCCCCTAAGGATCACATACAGCAAAAATATTTTTGAATTTTTATGATATTAGTGACTGAACTTTCTTTATTGTATATTTATTTTTATTTTTACATGTTTATTTGTTTTATAGTGATTTTTTAAAAAAAAGTAACCTCATATCAAAGGATACAAAAAAGAAGCACACTTACAGTAGCCTGTTGTTTTTCTGCTTTCTCGGATGTCTCTTTAAGTTGATTTTGCAGGGCCTCCTGGAGAGACTTCATTTGTTCTCTGGTTTAGTAGGAAACAGAGCAAAAGAGAGGCTTAATATAATTCGGTTATTTCCTGGACCTTTGCTGTCTACTTATATTTAGGGGAAAATAACCAGAATTGAATAGAGACACAGTTAAGCATACAGGGTGTATTTCAGAATTCTGGTAATAAAAGCTATTTTCTCCCTGGCAAGTATTAAAAGCAAGCTGTATTTCAAGGAAATTGCCTTGCTATTGTGTCGTATGAGCATCCTACTGTGTAAATCATCTGAGAGCTGCATAATGTGTTAAATTAAATCAGTATAATAATTAGTGTTGAAAAGCTAATTTTAGTGATAGCATGCCAAGGTGTGAACATGAAAGTTAAGAAGAAGATACCATAGACTGCTAATAAGATAAAAGTGTTCCCTTCTGATGCTCCTAATTGATTAATTATAAAGCATTGTGCTTTAGACATCCTTTATAAAGCGTGAGACTTTTTACAAAAAGAAAGATAGAAGACATTTCTAACTTAAGGGCTGCCTTACTTATTGGAGATAATAATAGAAATACATACACACACACACACACACAAATATACACAAATATACACACAAATATATATATTATTTATCAAATTCATAAATACATATAGGCCCTATCCACTGGTTAAAAATATGAATGTTTTCATAAATATGCATTCTTCTCAAGAGTTTAAAATGTAATCATTTATGACAAATTGTGTTATCTTTTTCAAGTTCAGGTTTAAATGTCAAAAGACTACATTTAGAACCCTGATGTGTCATCACAATATAGACACCAGGGAATAGGAGAGTACCCTCTCAGAGTCATTTTTTAATCTACAAAATGGACATAATACTAGAACCACTTCATAGTTTTGTAGTGAGATTTAGATGACATAATACAAGCAAAATGCTTAGCATAATGCCTGGAGAATAATCACTTGATAAATCTGATATTATTGTCACAGCCACTGGCACCATTCTGGGTCCCTAAGTTCATTCTTTGACTGACACATCCTACACAACCATGACCTGTTCTTTCTTTTTTTAAAAAATATATTTTATTGATTTTTTACAGAGAGGAAGGGAGAGAGATAGAGAGCTAGAAATGTCGACGAGAGAGAAACATCGACCAGCTGCCTCTTGCACACCTCTTACTGGAGATGTGCCCACAACCAAGGTACATGCCCTTGACCGGAATCGAACCCTGGACCTTCAGTCAGCAGACCAACGCTCTACCACTGAGCCAAACCGGTTTCAGCATGATCTGTTCTTTCATTCACTGGGATTTAATGATTCCCGTGGATATCTTTCTCTTTTTTTAATTTATTGATTTGAGAGAGACAGAGAGAGAGAGAGAGAGAGAGAGAGAGAGAGAGAGAGAGAGAGAGAGAGAGAGAGAGAGAGAGAGAGAGAGAGGAGAGAGAGAGAGGAAAGGAGAGAGAAACATAGATTTGTTGTTCAACTTAGTTATGCATTGACTGGTTGCTTCTTGAATGTGCCCTGACTGAGAATCCATCCTGAAACCTTGGGGTATTAGGATGATACTCTAACCAACTGAGCTACCTGGCCAAGGCCCAGATTTTTTACTCTACAAACTCTTTGGTCCCAGTGTCAATTTCAGAAATATCATTGAGAGTCTGTATGATTGTTGGAATCAATTTGGACGTTGTCAAAGCAAAATACAATCAAAACAAGTTGTAAAATAATTACAGTCACTGGTTCTCAGATGATTTATTCCTGCTTGGGTGAAGCTCATAATATGGTTTTGACTTAGAGTGGATTTTAAATCTCAGCTCCCATTACTTTCCCAAAGAGGTTTATTTTATGAGAATTGTTTCATATAGAGACATTTAAATCTTGGGCTTCTATTATTATTTGTGATATTTTTCAAAGAGCATTTGTGACAATATAATTGTAAATATCTACATATATTGTAGGTTCACAACATACTAGGGATTCATAAGCCTTAGAATTTTGCATCAAATTATGTAATATTAGAGATAGAAAACTGAGGCAGAGAGAAGGAGTGGAATTGTGATCTGGAGCCTATGTGCTGAAGCTCTAAAGAGTTATTATACTACCTCTATGCAGGGGGAGAGAGAGAGAGAGAGAGAAAGAGAGAGAGAGAGAGAGAGAGAGAGAGAGACAGAGAGAATCTGCATCCTACCCTTAACACCTGAATTTTCAATGAACACTGAATACAAATGTAATAAAAAATTATATTCCCAACTGATAAAACATTATATAAAAATGTTATAGTAATTATCCTTTCAATATTATTTTTTATTTTAAAATGGTGGATTTTTATTCTTTATTTTAAATTTTATACTTATATTTTAATTAAACTATACAATCTCACTTTTTTTTTTTAATGAACACAGGTATAGATTCAAAAATTCCCACATACTGAGATCCATAGGCAATGTAGGGAGAAAGACAAAATGAACTGTAGAGCTATTAAAAAAATCTGGAGGAGTTAAAGGATTCTGCACATGTTCATGGTAAGGAAAGCTATGAGACAATGCTAAAGAGGGTCTTTTGAATCTTCTGAATCTCTCTATCTCCTTCATGCCTCGCAGACTTGCTAATTTATGCTCCTATGAAAAATGATTTTTGACTTGCTCAGCTGTTTCATTCATTTTCCATCCCAAATATAAACATAAACATAAATACACACACACACACACACACACACACACACACACACACACTCACAGTACAATAAAGCATTTTTTTTCTCAAGTGATTACCTGTTTGTATTATAAAAACCTCACAGACAAAGAATTTACCACTACCCCAGGCTTTCTCTTCATTTTTGAAGAATGTTATATTGTAAAATCCTTTAGTACAGAGAGTCCAAAACTAAGTTTTAGGAATTTTCAATGACCAACCACCAGATGAAATAAAATGTTTTATATTACCTTTTTCTCCAAACTGTCTTTCAAAATCTTTAGGGTACTACCCATCCCTCAGAGTCTCTATTGTGACTACACATACTCACTTTTCATATATTATCGCTTAAATATATCCCATAAATCTGAAAACTCTTGGTCTATTCTGACCAGTTATTTTTTTTTTAAGTTCTATTTAGAATTATCCAACACTAACTCAATGAGCCACAAATAGCTGTGTAATATTAAGGATAGGTGCTTTTAGAGATGGCTAAGTTAAAACCAACAAAATAATTTAAAATGATATACTTTTGGAGACATGCCCAGGCCAATATTTTACAAGCTCTTTTTAATAATTGGTTTAAAAAGAATTTCATGTTCAATAAATAATAATTTTATTTTAATAACAAAAATAGTCATGATATGACAATAGCTTTTATATTTTTTAACATGTCATCAACTCAATTCAAATATATTCTGAGAGGTTTCTGAGTCAAGAGGCAAGAACAGTTGGGAAGATACAAGATTGTGAGCAGGGACTAAATACTGAAGTGTGTGTAAACTTTTTAACAGCTTTTGGCTTTGTGATCCATGAACTACAGTGAAAGGATGTGGCTATTCCGTAAAAATCACAACAGAGCAAATTCCAATTAACACAACTCTCAGCAATCCATTTAAGCACTTTGAGGAACAATGTCCCATCTGTTAAATGAGCATAATGATAGCTCCTTTAAAAGGTAATTGGGAGGATGAAACAAGAAAATATATATATAGCATCCAGTCAAGTAAGTGTATAATAAATGCTAGCTTGTTTCTACTTTAAAATACCTTTTGCTTTAAGAAGCAATCTCAAATCATATAGCTTTTATACTGCATAGAAATCTATCTCATAGTAGATGTCCTTCAAAAATAAACTTTTACATCAATGTATCAATTCTACTTATCCTATATAATAAAAGGGTGATATGCAAATTGACCCTAACAGCAGAATGACCAGAATTACAGCTCGACCAGTCACCATGAGGCACACTGACCACCTCTGAGTCCCTTTCCCTGGTCAGCAGGTTCTGATTGCCTGGTGTTGAATGGGGAACTGGGGATGGGTGGCAGGGGATGCAGGTAGGGCCAGGCCAAGGCACAGAGGGCAACCTGCAGAGGGACAGGGCTGGCAAGCAGGCAGGAATGGTTGACCTCTCTGTTGCTTCCCCCAGTGATCAGGCTCCAATCATCTGATGGAAAATCTGGTGGGTAGTGGCCTGGGGTGGGGCGGGCTGTGGGCAGCCAGGGAAGATGGCCCTGATTGTGGACCAGGCCTAGGGACTGTGCCCACCCATGAATTTCATGCCCTAGGCCTCTGACATTGCTAATAAGATTACTCCATTCCTCACCACCTCCACCATTTTCACCAGGATTGAGTTTGGATTTGATTAAAAATTGACCCACCACCTGGCCAATGTGGCTCAGTGGGGGAAGGTGGACCTATGCATCAGGAGGTCATGGTTTAATTCCTGGCCAGGGCACATTCCATGTTTGTGGATTCAATGGTGGGGACATGCAGAAGGCAGCCTATTGATAATTCTCTCTCATCATTGATGTATCTATCTCTTTCTCCCTCTCCTTTCATCTCTGAAATAAATAAAATTGACCCACCCATGTCAGTGTTATTGGATCTGTCTATCAATGGCAGACTTATTAGGCTCCATCATCTAAGGCAATCCAGGAGAATACTGCTGATCCTTAAACACTGGAGTTATCATATACAAGCAGCATTGTATCGCCATCACAAGGGATGTGTTAGAACTATAGACTCTCAAATGCCACCCTAGATTTATGCATAAGAATCTGCATTTGAACAAGACTTTCATACATTCAAGTGTAAGAGGATAAATTAACACATTTGCAATGAACTGACTTTTGTGAAGTTTCTGAATAGAGTTCAACACTATGGAAAAGAGGAATTGAAAAACTAAAGGAAAGCACAATCTTACCTTTGTTTCTGACCTATTTCCAGAAGCTTCTGAACATCAGTTTTGGCAGATTTCTCTTCATTTTTCAAAGACTAACAAGAAAGGGGGAAAAAATAAGTTTTATTCAAGTGATAAATCGAAGGTGCTCTTTAAAAAGAGGAAAAAGAAGAAAAAAGTAAAGAGGCTCACTTTACTTTTGACTCCATGGCACAAAGGATGGCGGCACTTATGCCCTGGGACAAGAATGTGCAAATGATGCTTCATGTTTCTAAGGATGCCCACAGGAATGTATGCCACCAAGCGGTACAAGTATTGCACAGTAGGCGAAGGGAATGAACCGAGTCTGAATCTTTAGAGGTTCAGAAGAGGGAATGTGGCCTCCAAATATCTAGGTCTCTGAATAAGTGAATATAAAATACAATATATCTTCTGGTCTTTGTTTAAAGTTTTACTGTGCCCTCTGCAGCCATGTTAATCCAACTCTAGTTCTATAATAATAAAAATGTGATATATTAATTAGACCCAATGTCCTTCCAGATGACCTTCCAGACAAAGCCAAGGCGTCAAGGGAAGCCTAGGTCCTGGGTTCCTGCCTGCAGCCAGAGGGAAGCCCAGGACTTGGGTGCCAGAGGGAAGCTGGGTAAAGGAAGGCCTACTCTTGCACAAATTTCGTGCACCAGGCCTCTAGTAATTTCTAGAAATAAAAGGGTGTATAAAAGGGCTCCCTGAATAAGCAAAGTAATAATACAACTTAAGATCAAAGTGGCCAAAAAGCATTCACCTGTTTGGACTTATCTATTTACTATTTATGAATAATGTAATAGAATACAAAGAAGAAATGAAATGCTAATATATATATATATATTTCAGAAAAGAGAGGAGAGGAAGAAAGAAATAGAAACATCAATGATGACAGGGAATCATTGATTGGCTGCCTCCTGCCTGGTCCCTACTGAGTATGGAGCCTGCAATCTGAGCATGTGCCCTTGATTGGAATCAAATCTGGGATCCTTCAGTCCACAGGCTGATGCTCTATCCACTGAGCCAAACTGGCTAGTGGATAGTCTTATTTATATTCAGTAAATTATGTAACAGGGTAATCTATTTTCTTGATATTCAAAGTTGAAATTGAGAGGAATAATGTTGTTTTTAGGAAGAGAAGCTGTAACAGGTAGGGGATTGAAAATAGCAAGAATGCCAAACACTTTGTTTACTCGGTATTTACTTGACAAATATATATACTGAATTACGCAAAACATGTTCAGAGGCATGGTGTCTGCCTTCACAACATTTTCATTCTAATGCTAAAAATAGACACTTCCTATAGAAAGATAAACATTCTGATAGACATGTGGTGGACTGAACCTCACATGAAAAACTTCTTCCCTAAAATGACAGTGTATATTAGGAAACAGCCAATAAAAGAAGCTGTGTTTATTTGGGAAGAGTAGGCTTCCCATTAAAATACCAAGAAAATAGGACAAGAAATTATGATATGGGGAAAAGTCACCAATCCTGTGGCCTACACATGTCTTGTTACCCTTTAAAAATGTAAACCCATGAAATGACACATTTATTTATTTATTCACTTTGCATGGATATTTAATTTTATTTAAGACCTGATATTGTAGCCTGTTAAGTTCCTCATATCATAAAACTAAAGAATACTGGGTTTTACCATGAATAATTTATTTTACTTGTGAAAATGCCAGCCCACACATAAGGATCTGTTTGACATTGAAATTGGGTCTCAAAAGAACTGGTGGCACAGAAAGAAGCTCACTACAGACTGATTCATATGCCTTTCAGCATAACGATTATTGCTTGTCTCATTTTTGATTCTTATAAGAATATTTCCAGTAGGAAATTATATATTTTTATCAAGCCATTTTCTAGATTGTAATTAAATGTTGTGATTTAGGCTACTGATCATAGAGATTGAGTGTTTTGGGAATATTGTCAACATTGACCACCCCTAGGCATTCCATGATAGGCTTGAAATATTCTCAAAGTGCCAGGCGTTTCATGCCTTGAGGAGGTACAGGTGTCTTGTCTATTCTTTGTAGCCTCATAGAACTAGTGAATTTCTACCCAATAATAAAATGCAGCCCTGGTATCAGATTCCTATGAAAATCAATTTACTGCCCTTTTCATCTTAGTCAGAACTTCCTTAAGACTGTGAAATTTCCCTCCCAGCACTATTATTCTTGCACTGTTATCCTGAGACCTGTCTGTGTGCCCTACTGGAAACTGGGTGTTTATTTGTTGTTTTGTTTTCTTTTTTTGTTCTCAAGATATAAGAACTTCTGGAACAAGAGGTGGGGCATGGGTCCAAATACTAGGTCTGCCACCTGACTTTCTCTGTGCTTGTGATAGCTTATAAATCATTCTCTAACTCTGTTTTCTCACCTACAAAAATGAAACTACTAATAAATAGAGCATAGTTGTCATATGAAAATTAAATAAAAATTGTGGATGGAGTACCTGACACAAGAGTTTGACCTTGTCCCATAAGCTGTGGTGGTAATTAACACCATCATCATCGTCGTCATTGTCATCATCCTTGTGCAAATAGAAAGCTAAGGACAATGGTGATTCCATGTGGTTCTGAAACATGGTTCAGTGCAATAAGTAACTGACTGGCTATGAAGCCAGATTACTTGCATTTAATGTCTGCCTTCCCTTGTGACATTAAAAATAAATGATCTTCTCAAAGCATGATTCCATAAGTGCAACAGGAAAATCATATTAATAGTATCTGCCTTATAAATATATTAGGAAAATTAAATTCCATAAAATAGCCAAAGCTTATATATATATATATATATATATATATATATATATATATATATATGCGTGCTCAATAAATATAATGTTTAAGGTAAATATTAAAATATCATAGATTTCAAAAATTTTTCTTATCATGTACATTTTATCTTTTTTTAAATTTTTATAGATGGCACTCTCCTTCCTAAGACATTTATCCACTTTATTAAGCTGTTTAAAAATCTTCAGAGTTAATCTTTGTGAAATTAAAAATTCTTTTCTAGGGAACATGCCTATATTTATTGAACTCTTGATCATAATTACTTTTCATCATTTCAAAATATTAAAAAACACAGGGGTCAAATTGATCTTAGAAGCAAGGAGAAATTGATGGCTTTGCCAAGCACACAATTTTATCATTCCTAAATTTGCAAACCACAGACTCGCAGACTGCATTTCAATTGACATTTCATTTCAAAGCTCATATAATAATAAAAATCATCTTCATGGTCAAGCCCAGAAACATATTCAAAACTGGTTTAAAAATAATGAAGGAATCTTTATATGCTAATCTGTTGAGACAAACCAAGAGACTCCTCGTCCTTTGCTGCTGGGGAAATTGGTTTTCATCTCACCTGAAGGTTGACTTTAATTCCATCAAGTTCTCTTGACGTCTTTGTCAGCTGACGAAGGATGGTGCTTCGCTCCTTAAAGACTTCTTTCAGCTGCTTTTGTAGCTCTTCATAGTCCTGTCTAACACAGAAAGAAAGGATGTGAGAGCCCCCCAGCGCTTCCGCCTTAGTCATAACCACAAACCCTTGAATGTAAAGCAAAATCTAGAGTCATTGAAATCTTACTTACCAGGATGTTTTGTTCTTATTCTTATAATAAAGGGGAAACTTTGAAAAACCAAACAGTCTTTAAAAAGGGATTTATTTTGCATTGATGACTATCTAAGCTACAGTGAGGTTCCAGAATAATACTGTACATCTTCTATATGCACAACATGATTTGTCAGGTTCCACTTGGGAAATAGATATTTTCATGACACAAGCACACTTTTTTCAGAGATTCTTGAAGTTTTGCAGCAAGAATGATTTGTACCAATGCATCTCAAATATACAGACAGGTTCTGACATAGGGGGTGAAGCCAGAACAGAATATAGGGGCCTTGCTTCCTCCCAGATTTGTAGGGAAGGAAGCCCATTGAAAAGGCACCTTTTGGTGGTAATGCAGGTCCAACCCTCTCTGGTTTGGTCCTGGGCAACCTGCAGGGATACACAGTTGCCACCATCCAGAACTGAAATATCATTGCTGACATGTAAACATAGGAACTGTTTGACATTGAAATTGGGTCTCAAAAGAACTGGTGGCCCAGAAAGAAGCTCAATACAGACTAATTCATATGCCTTTCAGCATAATGATTATTGCTTGTCTCATTTTTTATTCTTGTAAGTACATTTCTAGTAGGAGATGATCTCACTCATTTAGGGGAAATGGTGAACAACACAGACTGATGAACAAGAACAGACCCAGAGATAAGGAGCCATGGGTCAGAATGTTGGACCTCAAAGGGAGGGTGGGGATAAAAGGGAGAGATCAACCAAAGGACTTATGTGCACACATATGAGCCTAAACAGTGGTCAAGGATAATAGGGGGGTGAGGGCATGAGTGGGGGCAGTGGGGGATAGGAATGGGGGGTTGATGACAAATATGTGATACCTTAATCAATAAAGAAATTAATAAAAAAGCACCTTTTCCAAACATGTCTAAGATACTCTATTGCTACTGAGAAAACAACATGCCTATGAAAATCAGTCTATAAATATAGAGAAATTTGAACAGATTTTTTAACAATTACTATTTAAAAGGACTTGTTTATATATATATATATATATATATATATATATATATATATATATATGCTTATTCTATTTTTCTCTTGTGATCTTTGCAAGAAGATAAGACACATATTGTAAATATCATTTTGAAAAAGAAAAATGAGTTCAGAGAAATTAAGTTACTACCCTAAAATTGTGTGTGTGTGTGTGTGTGTGTGTGTGTGTGTGTGTGTTTAGCAGGGGAATGTATACAAGGAAACAGATGATTGCCAGTGCAGCATAAAACTGTAACTGATTGTAGAAGATTAAAATGATTAATTGGAGAATGTGGGAGAGTTGGTATTCCAGGGGCAACTTCCTGGATAAACTTATTAATATAAAATACATAAGGTGCTCCTTGAAAGATAAGTAGAAATTAACTATATTGAGGGGGAATGCATGAGTAAATACTATTGAAAATGAGCTAACTGAATTAAAAATAAAGCATACTAATAAGTGTCAGATAGTTTGGAGAACTAATTAGGCAGTGGGAGGTTTGCCTTTGAAATAGAATGTGAAAAGCATAAGCAAAATTATGCAAGATTCTTAAGGAGTTCGTGCATTGTTTTGAAAACAAGGGGGAGTAATTGAAGTGTCTGATTTATTTATGTTTTGGCAATATTCTCCCAGTTAAAAACTGTGGAGTGAACTGGAGAAAGGAAGTTACCTTAGCAATAATCCAGGGAAAAGATTGAGGCTGCCTAAATTAGATTAGAAACAGTGGAGGCAGGCAAGCTTGAATTGATTTCAGCAAAACATACAAACTAGAATCCATAATATATAATTTAAAAGTATTCTGTCTGTGTGTATTATGGGTAGAGAGTGGGAGGGATTTTGTTATTAGGGATGCCATGTTTCTGACTTAGGCAACTACTGGACACAGTCCTTCAATGAGAGAAGTCATAGGACCAACAATTTTTCAGTGAAAGTTGGGTTGATAAATTTAAATTTAAAACTTGGAGGAAAATGGTGCAAACTTTCTTCTCTTTGGTTTTTTAATAAGTAAAATGTAATACTAACACTGACCTCACTCAGATTGTTATATGCTAAATGGAGCAATTTATGTAGAGCTTTGAGCCCATAATAGGCAATTACATTTTAAAAAATCTCTTTTGTTTATAAATCTGGTGAATGTGTATGCTTTCTGAAGAATCGTAAAGAAACTGGGTCTACCAATGGCCTTTACTGATAAATTTGTGTCATCTTCAATAGGTTTCTATTACAATTCCTTGCTTTTTTCACTTTTTTTTTTAAAATTATTGATTTTAGAGAGAAAGGAGGGGAAACAGAGAGAAATAGAAACATCAATGAGAGAGAAACTTATATGAGCTCTCTCCTACATACCCCAAGCAGAGATTTAGCCCACAACCTGGGCATATGCCCTGACCAGGAATTGAACTGGTGAATGAGGCGATGCTCAATCCACTGAGCCACTTTTTTGCTCATTTTTAAAATGTAGGTCTCCAGCACTCTTCCCATTCTTCTTGTTTGAAGGAAATTGGAATACCCCATTGCTAAGAACTTTAATATGTCTCCCTGGTATGAGATTTTCACTAATGAACAGTAATCAGCCAGTAACCAGATAGTTATTGATGCCCCAGGTTTCCTTTAATCTCTTAGCAAAGTCAAAGAATTAATGGTGAGGCTCATTTTCATCTAATTCTAATCATACAACTTTACTTCATGTTTATTTCTCCTGAATGTGGCAGAATTAACTTGGTGACCGTAATAAATCACAATGTTAGATAGTATGCATCGACAATGTATTACATACAAGATAGTGTTATATATATTTACTTATCTAATCTTCAGAACAACTCCATGAGATAAGCACTAATATTAACCCCACATTTTACAGTTGAAGAAATTGAGTCACCAAGATAGTAACTTCCAAGAACATATTTATCTTAAGGAACAGCTTTATCAGTCAATCTTCAGTTTGCAATGCTTTAGCCATTGCACTGTGAGAACATACTGAGTTGATTAGGAATTTATTGCAATTAAACATTCACTATACCCCTCACAGAACTTAATGTGTATTGCTATGTTCTGTGAGGGGTATAGTGAATGTTTAATTCACTGTGCCTCTGGGCCTAGTTTTCCCTTTTTATGTATATATACACACACACATATTTATATATACATATGTATATACACACACACATCTACCTAGTATATATATGATGCAATAAAGACCATATATGTGGGCATAATTATATTTTCCTGAAAATTGCTGTGATTTATATTCCTAAAAGTGGAAATATTTTACTCCAAAGTTAGCATGTTAATTTTGATAGGTTCTAGTAAATTGCCTTCCTATAAGCTATTCTAGTCTATACTTCTGTTAGAAGTATATTTTTATATTCTTTTCAACACATTCCCCTGAGCTGGGGATAGTCTCCCTTCTTTATTTAATATCTGTTAATGGCATGAGTGGAAAATGATACCTTCTATATTATATAATTTCTATCATAGGAATATTGATTATATTTTCATAACTTTGTTCCTACTTATATTTCTTCATTTAATTATCTATATATTCCTTTTACCCTTTTATATTTTGAGTTAGTTATTATACTACTTTCCTGAGGTTTCTATAACAAGGTCACTACAGAGTGGGTGGCTCAAACAACATAATTTTTTTTTGTCTCACAATTCTAGATGCTAGAAATCCAAAATCAAGTTGTTGGTAGAGTTGGTTTCTTAAGAGGCCTATGGAGGAATGATCTGATCAGGGTCTCTCTCCTTGGTTAGCAGATGTCTGTCTTCTCCTAAGTCTCTCCACAGTGTCTTCTATGTGTGCCTCTGTGTCTAATTCTCCCTTTTTATAAAGACACCAGTCTTGTTGGTTTAGAACCCACTTGAATAACTTAATTTTAACCTGATGATTTCTGTAAATACCCATCTCCAAATAATGTTACATCTCAGGTACCTAAGGTTAGGACTACAACATAAGAATTTGGGGTGGGGGTATAATTCAATCCCTAACAGGAGAAATTCATTTCTAAATGTCCTTTCTCTTCATTTTCTTGTAAAGCTTAGCATCCAAGTTATGCCTAGCCCATGAGACAAATTGAATAGTATTGCCTATTTTCCTATTACTTGAAAGAATGTGTGTAAGTTTGGTAATATTTCTTCTCTGAATGAATAGAATTAATACGTAAAATCATGTGTTCTGAAGTTTCCTTTGTGGGAAGGTATTTATTTATGAATCCAATGCTTTGTTAGGTAACTATTCAGATATCCTAATTGTCCCTGTGTCAATATCAGTAAGACGTTACTTTTAGGAATTTTTTCCATTCCATTGCCATTCATTTAGGTTATGATTCTGAATGTCAGCAATCTGGTCTGAGCTCAGTTTGGCAGTTCTCCTCTTGGCTGGATTTACTCTTGTTTCTGTGAGCAAGTCCTGGTCAACCAAATGGCTCTGTCTTCTGTGCTGTCAGTTTGTCAGTGAAGACAATTGGCCTATATGTCTCTCTTCATCCAGCAAACTAGCCTGAGTTCATTCATATTCCAGAATCTTAGGGTTCTAAGAGAATTCGCAGAAGTAAAGGAGTATTTTGGAGGCTTAGGATTAAGATGACATTGTGAAAGTGAAAAACTGTGTCAGTCACAAAATAAGTCACAAATATAGGCCAGATTCAAGAAACAGAGAAATACACTTAGCTTCTTGATGGGGAAAAAGCTTGAAACTTATAGCTGAGAATAAAGAGAATACTCTTAGTTCCAGTCCTCATGATATGAATATTTACAGCACTATATTAATTGATTTTTAAAAATAATTTTGCTGCCGAAACCGGTTTGGCTCAGTGGTAGAGCGTCGGTCTGCGGACTGAAAGGTCCCAGGTTCGATTCTGGCCAAGGGCATGTACCTGGGTTGCGGGCACATCCCCAGTAGGGAGTGTGCAAGAGGCAGCTGGTCGATGTTTCTCTCTCATCGACGTTTCTAGCTCTCTATCTCTCTCCCTTTCTCTCTGTGAAAAATCAATAAAATATATTTTAAAAATAAATAAATA
The DNA here is from genome assembly GCF_964339955.1 of Pipistrellus hanaki. NCBI lineage: Eukaryota > Metazoa > Chordata > Mammalia > Chiroptera > Vespertilionidae > Pipistrellus > Pipistrellus hanaki. The sequence continues at coordinate 58,517,558 of NC_140511.1, read as the reverse complement.
ATTTTGCTTCTCCAAGTCAGTTAATGTGCTGCTTCCTAATTAGACTTTCTAAAGTTAAACTCTTATTTGGATCCATTTATAGTTCAAAGAATCAGTGGCTCCTTTGGCTAAGCCAAAGTCGAGGCTGTCTTTCCTCTGAACTGAAACTATCTTGATTCTCCTTCAGCTTCCTTTGCTCAGGTTTCATCATTTCCCTCTTACATGTCTTATGTTTGGTTAATTTCTTGAAAATATTTAAATATATTTTTATTTTTATTTGTATGAATAGAAACTGAAATTAAGATAATCTCCTGAGTAATCATATATTAAATTCTTCTTAAGAGCCTTCAAAGACCATCATACTCTACATAGTCTTACTACTTTTGATTTCATAACATAAAATCTCTCTATATATATCAAACTAGTCTCCTCAGACCTCATCTTCCTGTCAAGGTTTTCTCTATTCCCCATCTCTTTTCAAAGCTTTATTATTGTATTAATAGTATATTATTTATATATGTTTCATCACAAAATTGAAATATTTGCTGCCTATTACCATGTTTGTATAGCAGAGCATTTTTAAAATATATATTTTAATGATTTCAGAGAAGAAGCAAGAGGGAAAGAGAAATAGAAATGTCAGTAATGAGAATCGTTGATCAGCTGCCTCCTGCATGCCCTCCACTGGAAATGGAGCCCACAACCCAGGCATTTGCTCTGACAGGGAATTGAGTCATGACGTCCTGGTTCACAGGTCAATGCTCAAACACTGAGCCACACCACCCAGGCATACTGTAGCAGGGCATTTTGTTCTGATGATGCTGAATGGTTACCTGAGCCTTGTGCTGCTGGATATTATCAACAATTAAGAAGTCACCCCTCCTCCAAATTTTATGTTCTGGGAAATGCTTTACTACAAAGAAACATTCTTCTTATAAGCCTTATATAAAACTCACACATGACCCCCTTGTTTACCTGTAACCAAGTCAGACATAGACCCTCCAAATTCCCCTCTTTGTCTCATAAATGATTAGTTGAACAGTTTGTTCGCTGTTTGGACAAACTTCATCTGACCAAGTTACTGTCAGGCTCTTCTCCTTTCCCCAGGCAATACATATACTTAATCAGGTAGCCTCATGGGAACTAAGCAAGCATTCGAACATGGGACATCACATCACCTCTGTCCAGCTGTAACACTTCCTTATGAGAATCATCTGGTGGTAAAGAAAACTTTTCCTTTCTACTTGTTTGAGCACAGCACTTACTCACCTCGTTTCTCCACACCCACTTCTTTCTAATCATGTGCTGCTTTTCTCTATTAAAAAAAAAAAATCCTTTCTGCCTTCACTCTAAGGTACATATGCTTTAATGGTTAAAACATTCCTTTGCAATATGTTTTTGAATAAATGTAGTTCCTAAGTTGAGATTGTTTTTACTTAATAATACATTGTGAGGTGCCTAATAAATGTAGGTTGGTTGAATAAATTGTCACTTCTAGCTTTGGCTTAAATTCTTACATTACTCTGGAGTGCTTTTAATGACTCTCTCTGTCAATCTAGATTGAAAAAAACTAATTCATTCCCTCACTTCCTGCAGGAAATATCCTCCTATAGTTTTATAGTTCCTTTGTTTTCTAAATTTTAGCATCATATAGTCGGTGTACTTCTTCATTTTATAATTAAATATCAGAGTTAGTACTTTTAAAAGTGTGATTAACAGCCTTTATAGAATAATGAGTATTCTATATGTATTCCTATATCGCTTCCCTTTTTTCCTAATAATTGCTATTTAATTTGATGCTTACTAGTAAATTGTTTCAGATTGGGCACTGTATTGTGTGATGTGTCCTCCTCATTTGGGAACCTTCTTTACTCTTTTGGTTCCTTTGATGTCCTTCAATAAACATTTCTCACTGTTTATTCTAAATGAAGCACAATAAAATCAATGATGCTTATCATAGAGTATTTCAATGTTTCAACTTTATTTTAATTGTTTTAAATACATCAATCCTGCAAGAGTGTCAAATGCCTCCAAATTTAAACCTCATAAAGTTCAAAGCCTTGCACTAGTGCTCTGAAATCTCAAGAAGGTTTGCTTTGTCTAAAATACAAACTTCTATTCAACCTGTTTGCAGCATTTCTGCCTATAGCTAAATAATCATTTATTATAGCAACCATAATTATAGTTTCATGTTATTTATTCTTCAAAATTATCTGATATGTATTATATAAAAGTTTATGTCAGTCATATAGCAGACTTTATAATTCTAATAATTATCTAGTTATCTAGAAATGTGACATATCTATTTTATAAGCAAAGAAGCAGATATCCAGGGTAATTTTTCTAAGGCCACACAGATAGTAAATGATTTTGGCAGTCTTCTACCCTATATATCTTTGATGACTAAATATTGCAATATGCGGTCTCTGTGTAATAAATAAACCTAGTAAATAATTTCCTGTTTTTTTCTACATATTGGAATCTTTGTAAAAATATAAACGTTAGACATTATTATACCTAATAAGCATTAGTAAACATTATACCTAATCAGGTAGCCTGCAATGTATAGGTAAAACAGGATACACATGGAAATGAGAATAACATATGCCAAAATATGATTAAGAAACATCAACTTCACATTAAATGATCACTGGAAAATTTCATGAAAGAAAATATATTTCTGTTGGGCTTCGAATGATGCATAGGATTATTAAATGCAGTAAAGGAAAAAAGGTATTCTAATCAGAAGGAACAATATAAATAATAACAATGCATTTGGGAAAGTGCTGAGTGCCTATAATTATCAAATGAATAAGTAATATAGTACTAATTGCTTACAGGGCACTCACAGGATTATTGGGTCAAATGCAAAGAAGTTGACAAGATTCAAATTGTCAAAAACTCTTGAGTGTCATGCTCAGGAATTTTAAACAATTTCTATGGAAAATATACTGCTCTATGGATTACCAAAAAAGATATCTTCAGGAATAGGTAGAGTCAGATTTCCAAGAAGAATAAAGATTTAAGGTATCTTCCCTCCACTTGTCAAAACTATTCCAAAGTATATATTCTTATTTATTCATAGGCAGGAAGATTGAATGAGTGTTTTTTTACTTGGCTGGGCCAGGGCATTAAATTGGTGACTATAGAGAGTTGTATCTTGGGAAACATTTGCAATCCTTGCCTTCAGAAAATTGAAGAGACCTGTAAAGTTCCTCTGAATCTTAGCACAAAGGTCATAGATTATTTTTTTAAGAGGCATCTGTGATATTAAAGTGCTCTTTTCCTTTTCTTTGTATCAGACCCAGCATTCAATGTGACCACTAGGATATTCGCATAGCATTGTTTAAAAAGGTCTGCTAATGCAAACTAAGAATACTGCAAAGCCCACTATGGATGTATGGCAGAATTGGTTCTGTGTTCCTATGTGAAGATGTCTAGAAAGGTACTTTTTGGGGGACAGAAGAGCCTCTCCTACAAATATAGTCCAAGATTGAAGTATTATAAGCCTTTGGATAATTTTTTATATATATTTTATTTATTTTTTACAGAAAGGGAGAGGGATAGAGAGTTAGAAACATGGATGAGAGAGAATCATCTATCAGCTGCCCCTTGCACACCTCTTACTGAGGATGTGCCCACAGCCAAACTACATGCCCTTAACTGGAATCGAACCCAGGATCTTTCAGTCTGCAGGCTGATGCTCTATCCACTGAGCCAAACCGGTTTCAGCTGGATAAATTTTTTAAACTAAAAATATATAACTCTTCTCCCACCAATCCTATTCCTGGGAACCTATTCATAGAAATAAAAAAAAAATCCTGCCCTTAGGAACATAACTTTAAAGGAGGACTAACCATAGATAAATGTTTAGAAATAAGAGATCTGAACAAATTTTGTTACATATGGGTAAAGACCTTCCTGTGGACCAAACATTAATCAGGTTCCTATAAGCCCTCTTCTCAACTAGGATTCAAGCTTGGCATCTATCTTTGTTAGACCAGTATCACCCAGTTATAGTAAGAAACTTTTAAAGACAATTTTGCCAGAATCTCCAGGTTCTGATTACCTAGAAATCTGGTTGTCTTTGACATCATATCAAATTCTTCATCTTCCATGAATTCTCCACTCTGGCCTGCTATCAGCAAGAATCTTGTCAAGTTAGATTTTCCAGAATCATCCCTTATTTTTTAATGTTTCCTCTTAGTAATTTTCCATTCACTGACCCTGGCTTTGCCATAAATCCCCAGCTGTTCATGCTGTGGTCAGAATGGAGGCCAGTTCTATATTGAGAGTTCCTTTTCCCCACTTGCAATATTTTTTTTGGAATATAATCTACTTTTATTGCTTTTAATTACTATCCAGCTCTCATTTTCTTTGACAACATTCCATTAGTATATATTTTAAGATTAAACTACATATCACTTACAGTTATACCAGGTGACTTGGAATGATTTTCATGAAGTACTTTTGAGGAATAAGTGAAAGATTCAAGAGTGTGTGAAACACTAGCTATAATAATGCATAATGACCTATATCTGTGCAAATGTGTACTTGTGTCTACATGCGCCTCTGTAGGATTTTATCAGTAGGTACAGAAGTTTTACATAGTATGGGTTAACAGAGCAGAGGAGGGCTGCTGATAGAAGAGATTCATGAGAGGGGAGGACAAGAAAACAAGAGGAAAATAGACGGTGCTGCCTTTATATAAAAGTATGAATGTACAAAGAACTTGTTGTTAAAAATTGTAAATAAAGCCTAGCCAGTGTGGCTCAGTGGTTGAGTGTTGACCTATGAACCAGAAGGTCAGATTTCTACTCAGGGCACAGGCCTGGGTTGCGCTCTCCGATCCTCAGTGTGGAGTGTGCAGGAGGCAGCTGATCAATGATTCGCTCTCATCATTGATGCTTCTATCTCTCTTTCCCTCTCCTCTCTGAAACCAATAAGAATAGTTTTTAAGTTATAAATAAAAATAATAAGAAAACTCCCTCAATTTTTCCATATCCAAGAACTCATGTTGACTTAACCATCTCTATATCCAAAATCACCCATTGGAGAAATTCAGACACTGCATAACCTTCCAAAATTTCAGGTGCTTCTGATGATGGTCTCACCCTGACCAATCCATTGCTCTCCGGGTTAGACTGACAGACAAGCACCTTCCCCGCATCACCTCCAACTTCACTGCACATGTACCCACTTCCCCCTCTGTTCCTTCCCTTCCCCCCACCGATCTGCAGGGAATGGATTGGTGGTCCCATGGGGAGCATGAAGCTGTGGCTTTCTGGTGAAGCTGACAAGATGACCATGCTTATAATGTCTGACCTCCCCTCTGCTCTCTTCCTAGAATTAATACGAATAAACTAGCCAGTTATGATGATAACAGTATTGACATGAAATGTGATACCATTAATTACAGAGAAAAATATAGCCTTGCCAATAAATGATCAATGGGCTGCTTTTACTATCTTTATTTATACAGAAATACAGTTCACTAGGAGTAGAGGAACCTGTGGCTTTTACACTCTGCTTGATACATGAAATGAATCTTCTGTGTTTCTGACTGATAGGAGTTATATTGATTCTGCAAGTCTCTTAGTCTGAGATGCTTCAGATCCTATCATCCCGAAAATTGCTTGTAGTCCAATACTCTGAGGTGTGTGTTGTGGAAGAGATGCCTAAGGCCTGCATGATATTTCCCGATTCAACAAAAGGAAAGCTCCAAATGTGCTTGAAAGTAATAGCATCCCCTTTTTCTACACTAATCTTTTCCTTTCAGGACTTCCCACTGATGCAGATACCTCACCCCACCTCTTCTGCCTGGAAAACACAGGCAGAGAGGACAATTGAAATGTCACATGGGTCTGGTTCCAGCAAATGATCGGTTGCAAAAGAAAATCCTCTCGCCAGAGGAGTGAGTTTCTATTACTTCCCCAAGTGGGGACATATAACAAGAGGATTGGACTCTGGCTTATGTTTACTTAAAGTTTTCATGCTCTAAGGATCTGATAAAGCAGCCACTGAGAGCAGCAGGCACTACACCAGCTATTTAATTCACAAACTCTTCTCCATGTAGTCACCACTGGGAGAGAGAAAGAGCCACTAAATTCTGCCCTCAATTCCTCCTGATTGCTTTTTAAGGCCCACAGATATAAGTATGGCTATACTTGCAGGAAGATGAAAAGTGCAGTGGAAAGCTGTGTACATTTCTATTTATTAGGAATCAGCTATAACAAATATTTATGATTTAGTGGGAACACATCAGCACAGGAGGCTTATATCTGATAAGTTTTTTTTTTTTAATAACTGAGGCATTTGAAATAAAATTTCTCAATCATAACTTGAGAGACAGCATAATTTTCTACTAAGTATGAAGAGGTGTGTGACAACTAAAAAATGTAGATACACTTGCTAAAAAAGCATGTTTACCTCTCTCTTTAGCCTTGTTTTCCCAACAGTTTCCTTCATACATTCCACAGTCTAGTTGCAATGCATTTTGTTCCATTTTCTGAATACTCTGTACTTATAATACTCTGTATATGTATTCTCTGGAATTCTGGAATGTTTAAACCCATTCTAAGCAGACAAACTCTTCTTTTATCTTTCTAGAATGTGCTTGATAGAGTTGGCTGCCTGATCATTAGCCCTTTCCTTCTCTCTTCTCTTGCTAGCAGAACCTGACCACTCTCTTTCTTTTATATGTGCAAGTGGCACACAGACAATTTCTCAGCCTCCATTGCAACAAGAGATAGCCGTCTCATGTAATAGACCTCAACAATGACAGGTAGGGTCTCCTGATCTTTAGAAAATATTTTTTTTTCTATAACAAATCTGGAGGGAATTCAATCCATTTGAATTGTTTCTCTAACAGCATTTGACAACAAATAAGCTTCAACAAATCAGCTTTTTAATGTTTTCCATCTGATATTTTGAAGCATGGTGGTCCTGCATCATGTGTTTGATACAGTTTTGTGTAAAGTATTATATAAAAACACACTCCTGCAGGCACACACATAGATACATGCATGCATACACATGCATGCACACCCAGAGAGAGCTGGTTTTAGAGACTGGTTTTAATACAACTTCTGCAACTTATGACTTAGGCCACTTAATTAATATACTAAAGCCTTATTTTTCATATTTAAAAATTAGAGATAGTGTCACCTTTCTTTAAGGACTGTTGTAAATATTTTTTGTAGAAAATAGATTATGGAAGGGAATGAAAAAGTTGTTTCAATTTATTTCCTTTCTTTTGTCATTCTTTCTTTTTCCTTTTTTATCAAAAAGGATTTGATTTCCTTGTACTGAACCCAGTTTTAATTAACTGGAAAGGAATGGAGAGAAGAGTGAATATTATCCATGAGCCCAATAAAGTCTGGGCAAAGTAGTGAAGATGCTTGCATGTTGGTCCCACCTGGGAGCACGCCATTGGCCAGATGGATGTGGCCACTGCCAGGGCTTGAAATCTGAGATACATAAATTCCTGCACTCTTCTCCTCTTCTTCTTGCTGCTCTCGCCTGACTCTTGGCTTCAGGGTTCTCATACTCTGCTCTAGTCCACATGGCCTACAGCCACATGGACCCCTCACACAAGGACTGATGGATTGGAACTAGCTGGGCTGTGGTAATTGCCAATCTAGGTATAACTAGATTCCCTGTTATACCTCTTTCAGGACTGGTTTAAGGGAAATCGGACTTTGCGAACCCAGGGATGTAATTCCATGCAAATAAAGCTTTCTACCACATCTTATCTTTCCATGGGGCCTCCAGAAATTCTTATTCCAGCGGTTCTCCAAGAACTCTACTCCCATTGCTAAGGAGAAGGGCAATCCACACAACTCTCCAATAACACTTAAATGATTTGGATGTGTAAAGGGCCCCAGAACACAATTTTAAACAAACAAACAAACAAAATGCTTTATTTTATTTTTAAAAATATATTTTATTGATTTTACACAGAGAGGAATTGAGAGGGAGAGAGAGTTAGAAACATCGATGAGAGAGAAACATCGACCAGCTGCCTCCCGCACCCCCCCCACTGGGGATGTGCCTATAACCAAGGTACATGCCCCAGACCGGAATCGAACCCGGGACCCTTCTGTCCGCAGCCCAATGCTTGATCCACTGAGCCAAACCGGTTTCGGCCAAAATGCTTTATTTTTACTAAAAGAAAAATAAGTCCAGCCAAAACCGGTTTGGCTCAGTGGATAGAGCGTCGGTCTGCGAACTCAAGGGTCCCAGGTTCTATTCAGGTCAGGGGCATGTACATTGGTTGAGGGCACATCCCCAGTGGGGGGTGTGCAGGAAGCAGCTGGTCAATATAGCTCTCTCATCAATGTTTCTAGCTCTCTATTCTTCTCCCTCCCTCTCTGTAAAAAAATCAATAAAATACATGAAAAAAAGAAGTCCAGAAAGAAAAGGTGTGGGGGTGCCTAAAGGACTTGCTATGGTAGAGAGCCGAGAAGAGGGAATAATACGTTAATGGGTATAATAGAGAGAAATTATTCAGCAAATGCTGAGAAATGTGGAACTAAGAAAAATAAAATTGGCAGGTGGAACATACCTAGTAGCAGAGTGAGACAGAGACTTTGAAAAATAGGCTAGTGTAGCATTTTAAATGCTGTGTTGGTTTCAAGCAATGCCTGGTGCCTGATCCATCACTGCCCACAGTCTTCAGGACCAATTTCATGTTAGCTGTGCTTCAGAAGGCATTGCATGAAGTGGGGTTGCCCTCTCTAGGGCGCTACACATGTAAGATTAAAGGGCTGAGAGAAAGCAACAGCAAAAAAGAATGGAGAGAAGGGCACCTTGCGTATTTACTGGAAACAGAGAATCTTAGCAAACATTCTTAAAAGATGAGAGGCCTCAAGAGTCCTGGTGTTACTATAGAGGCTGAGAAACACTGGTGTTCCCTCTCCCCATGGGATGAATGGAGACGCACATTTTTTAAATATTTGTGAATGAGAAGATCAGAAGTTTTGGCAACTGCCACATCTCCGATATTTGTTATAACAAAATAAGTAACAAGCTCTCAACATTCAATAAATGTCACCTTAACAATTTATTTCCTACCCCCTCCCAACCTGGGCAAAGTATTGAAAAAAATGGTAATTGCCATATTTATCTTCATCTTCTTCTACATAAAAGCATATTACAAAACAGGACATTGCCCAGCTGGTGTGGTTCAATGGTTGAACAGACCTCTGAACCAGGAGTTCATGGTTCCATTGCTAGTCAGGGCTCTACTCCTTGAGGGGCTGTGTGGGAGGCAGCTGATCAATGACTCTCTCGTCATTGATGTTTCTCTTTCTTCCTTTCTGAAATCAATACAAATATTTTTAAAATATATTTTTATTGATTTTGTACAGAGAAGAAGGGAGAGAGCTAGAAACATCAATGAGAGAGAAAGAGTCATCGACCAGCTGCCTCTTGCACACCCCCCACTGGGGATATGCCCGCAACCAAGGTACATGCCCTTGACTGGAATCGAACCCGGGACCCTTCAGTCTCCAAGCTGACGCTCTATCCATTGGGCCAAACCGGTCTCGGCGACAAATATTTTTTAAAATACTAATAAAAAATTAAAAAGGTCCTAGTCTGTATGCTGACTGCAAATATCTGGCTTAACACACACACACACACACACACACACACACACACAAAGCAGGACATGTGAATCCATGGAATATTCTATGCCTTACTGTTCCTTTCTTCACCTGGGCAAGAAGTGTCAAGCATAAGTCACTGCCAGTCCCATCTTTAGGGTTACAAACCTTACTTTAAACTATCACTCAGCACTTTCCAAAAGGCAATCAACAGCTTCAGGACAATTTTTTCCCAGCATTATGAGCACATATTTCACACTTTACATTGCTGGAATCTTGATTAGTCAGTTTGTCATACTTCCACAGTTTGCATATGCCATCGTTATTTGAAATTATGGGCATGTTCACCGCAGATTATAAATCTATGTTTATGTAGATTTAATTATTAACCAAGCTTGAAAATGTGAAGTGACACTTTTTTAACAATCCAGGTGCTATAGAGGATGCTTATTAATCAAGGTGAGCAGGGGTGTCAGTGGGCAACAATCCAGCTGGTGGAGGTCATCTGAAACATTGTGATTGCAATTGCTCCACTTCTGTCCTCCGCTTGCTGTCTGAAGCTGGGGCAATTCACGTTTTGTTGTCAGCAAGTTGCTACTGCAAACAGTTTTCAACCTGCAAAGCTGTTTTTTTTTTTTATTACCAATGCGTCTCAATAAATAATACACAGCAGTCTAATTTCAGTAGGTATTCAACCCAAATCTTTAAATCCCCCAGTCTCAGAACTTAGAACACACTACTAGTTCTATAATGCCATCAATTTCATAACTTGTCTGGTAGACTACACGCCTAGATTAGTTTTGTTTTCCACCAAATGATAAAGGAGGCTGGGGAAAAATTAAGGGGAAAGGAAATATGACTTTGAAATGTTCCACCACACAAACCCTTTCATGTTTCCTTCTTATTTGATTCTTTCCATGTCTCCTCCCCCTCCACTTTTGTAAAGAACAACCTACTCCAAATATGAAACTCTAAAACCTAACAAAAATGTTGTAGGAAGGTGAGGTTTTAAAATTTCCATTTTTCTTGGTATTAGAGATCAAGGGAATGACTTTAAGGCTCATTATTTCTAATCAAATTATGTGGGTAACACATTTTCTACCCCTAGGTTCCTTTTGGAGGAGAAACCATCTGCAGAGGATCTGAATATTACAAATAAATCACATTTGCACTATGTGTATTCCCTCATTGTCACTTTTATTTTTTTATTGTCTAAAGTTTTACATATGTCTCCTTTTTCCCCAGTTGATCTCCCACCAACCATTCCCATCCCAGGCTAGCCTCCCGTGTACCACCCGTGTACTGCCCCAGTGTCTGTGTCCATTGGTTATGCTAATATGCATACATACAAGTCCTTTGGTTGCTCTCTAACACCTCCCCACTCCCCTGCCATTTGTCTCTGGATCTATTTTTGTTCATCAAATTATGTTGATCATTATATCCACACTATAGGCCTGGTACACAAAAATACATAGGGGGATGGGTCCCTCAGCCTGACCTGCACCCTCTCCAATCTGGGAGCCCTGATGGCTTAAGCCTACTCCCTGTGGTTCTCTGCTCTCTGCAGGGCCTGGCCACTCCGTGCCCACTGTCCAGAGGCTCTCTGAGGCCTGGACTGTATGCTTACCTTGTTGTAGGCTTGATCCCCAGTTGGAGACATGCAGGAGGCAGCCAACAGGTGATTCTCTCTCACCAATAATGTATCTGTTGCTCTCTCCTGGTCCCTTCCTCTCAGAAATCAATGAAAATATATTAAATTTAAAAAAGAAGAAGAATAAAACAAAGTGAGAAACAGCCATTCTCTGGATCATTGCCCCAACCCCTTGAGATTCTGCTTCCCAGCAAGTGTGGACACTTTGGCTCAAGTAAACTCATAGAAGTTCTCTACAGGTTTGAATGTTTTTGCATAAACACAATGAATACACCTGATGGTTTCTGAAGGCGAGGCAACAGAATCAATCTATGAAGTCTGCTGTAAAACTATAAAGGAGTCTATTTTTACTGTCAAAAGCCACGTCACCCTCAGAAAGAGTGTAGAAATCTGGAAATGGGATTTACAAAGAGAAAACAGACAAAAGTGAACAGAGGAATGCTCCCGCACTCCTTTCCACACAGACAGGCCGGTTTCTCAAACACCCTCCCTCCCTGAAGTTGGTGAGCTGAGGTCTAAGGGTGGGGAGTCAGAGAAGCCCTAGGTGATGTCCAAGGCTCTGATGTCACTGGAGAGCTTTCTGAATTTGAATGAAAAGCCTTGGAGTGAGATCCATTGGAATGAATCACCCTGATCTCCTTTCCTCCCGCTTGCTCCCTACCCGACCCCCTACTCCCCAAGCCCAGGATCTGTCTGCTCCCAGCTACCTCCCTTGAACATGCTGGGCTCAGGTGGATCTCAGAGAGTGGGCATTGCTCCCCACAGCAGTGCCCAGCTCTGGAGGGTGGCAGTGCCCTGCAGCCTGTGGTGCTGAGGTCTCAGGGACAGCAACGCCCAGCAACGGCAGATCCTCAGCCTCCCTCTAGACACAGGAGGAAAGACAACCTATGCAGCAAGCCTAAGGAACACCTGGGAGGGATGTGCTGGCTAAGCTTCCATGTAGAAGGCCACTGCCCAAAGCCCTCCAGTGTGGGGGTGGTACACGTGCCTCAAAGCAAGTGTCCAGCCCCTGCCATTCTGTGGCAGGGGAGAGGGTGTGTGGAACGCTTGCCTCTTCGCCTTGGTAATGAAGCAAGCATTCCACCAGGCCACCCATGCTTCCTGCTCTCAACAGTGCACCCCCCCACACCCAAGAGTGGGGGACTTCATTGGGCTGAGGAGACGGCACCACCATCTTGTGGCAATGGACACTGCCATCTTTGTGATGGTGTGACAGTTAATTTGCATATTACCCTTTTATTGCATAGGATTTGAGTGAGATCATGTGATATTTTTCTCTGACTGGCTTATTTTTCTTAGCATCATGCTCTCCAGTTCAATCCATGCTGTTGCGAATGGTAAAAGTTGCTTCTTTTTTATAGGAGTGTAATATTCCATTGTGTAGCTGTACCACTGTTTTTTTAGTCCACTCCTCTGCTAATGGGCACTTATGTTGTTTTTAAATCTTAGGTATTATAAATTGTGCTGCTATGAACATAAGGGTGCATATATCCTTTCCGATTGGTGTTTCTAGTTTTTTGTGCTATAGTCCTAGAGGTGGGATTACTGGGTAAAATGGGAGTTCCATTTTTAGTTTTTTGAGGAAACTTCATGCTTTTCTCCACAGTTGCTGCACTGGTCTGCATTCCCACCAGCAGTGCACGAGGGTTCCTTTTTCTCTGAATTCTTGCCAGCATTTTCCTTTGCTGATTTGTTGATGACAGCCAGGTGTGAGATGGTACCTCATTGTCATTTTGATTTGCATCTCTCAGATGATTAGTGACTTTGAGTATGTTTTCATATGTCTCTTTGCCTTCTGTATGTCCTCTTTTGAAAAGTTTCTACTTAGGTACTTTGCCCATTTTTTATTGTATCATTTATTTTCCTTTTGTTAAGTTGTATGAGTTATATGAATTCTCTGTAAATATTGGAGATTAAACCCTTATCTGAAATAGCATGTTAATACTACCCAAAGCAATATACAGATCCAATGTACTCCCCATTAAAGTACAATAGCATATTTCTAAGATCTAGAACAAACTCTCCAAAAATTCTGGAATAAAAAAAGACCCTGAACAGCCACAGCAATCATGAGAAAGAACAAAGTTGGAGGGATAACAATATCATATATCAATTATTATTATATTACCAAACCACGGTTCTCAAAACTGCCTGGTACTGGCATAAGAACAGACATATAGACCAATGGAACAGAATAGAAAACTCAGAAATTGACCCAAGCCATTATGCTCAATTAATATTTGACAAAGGAGGAAAGAGCATACAATGGAGTCAAGGAAGTCTCTTCAATAATGGTGCTGGGAAATTTGGTCAGATACATGCAAAAAATGAAACTAGATCACCAACTTACACCATACACACACACACACACACACAAAATTCTCAAAATGGATAAAGGTCTTAAATGTAAGACAGGAAACCATAAAAATTTTACAAGACTCTATAGGCAGCAAAATGACAGACATATGTTATATTTTTACAGACACAGTTCCTAGGGCATTGGAGACTAAAGAGAAAATAAACAAATGGGACTATGTCAAAATAAAAAGCTTCTTCTGCACAGCAAAAAGAAAAACAAGAAAGCCAACTGCATGGGAGAACATATTTGTCATTGTCACTTTTAATATTATTTTCTCCCCCTTCTCCCTAGGAAGTTTAGCAAATTAGATGATCCTTTGTGTTTTCCATTCATTTCAAACAAAACTAAAAGGACTAAAATTTAGCATAATGATATTTTCTTTAGAAACTTATTTGTTTGAAATATTAATATAGGTGTGAATTTAATATATGGTTTTGTAGCAATTATTATTGTAAGAACCATAGAGCATTTATTTTAAACTCAAGCATATAAAATCTTTAAATTCACTGACAGACATTCCTGACTCCAAAGAAGGAAGCGTAAGTTCCAACTAATTAGCCCTATGGCAGAAAAAAAAAATTTTTAAAGTGGTACCCATTCATGATCTTGTGCTTTTCTTCTACAGTGTGTTTAAAAAGAACATTTTCAAAATATATGTGGAAATACTAATTTGTGCCAGGTTTTTAACAAATGAGAGAAAAACTACAATCTAGGCTAGGAATATTGTTAATTTATAGAAAAGAGAAAATGGAATGATATTGACCTTGCTCAGCATTCAGGGCAAGCAGGGGATGGAAACAGCATTTTACAGGACATTTAAAGAACTTTAAAGCCCCAAAGATGTAAGGATTTTTCCTCCATTCATGAAAAGAAAATTGCTTGAAGGAGGCAGCGGAGACCTGTTCTGAGTAAATCACACTAAACTATATCTTTAAGGAGAGGGAGAAATGCAAGACCTCTTGGTTGGAATCACCCTGGAAACTGCCTTGTGGGCTGAATGAGAAGTGAGACTTAAGCTCCACCTGTCCTGAGGGAGAGAAAAGCTCTTCCACTCACTTCAATTCATGTAGCTTCTCACTCCAGGTAACTCAGCTCTTTCTGCACCACAGGCCTTAATACCACAGCTGATGCATTTAGAGGTTCATTTTTCTGTTCATGCAGGGCTAGTTCCCTCACATATTTTATAATTGTTTATATGTTTTCTTAACAAAGAGGTCATCTATAAATAATCACTCATATTTTTTCAGTAGAATATTCTGTTAATGTTGTTTATAAAAATTGTTACAATCTGCATTCACTTTCCCCCCCCCCTTAATTTTCTATCATCATAGTCTTCAAAACTATGTTTTGGTTTATCATCATACTTTGTATTTTTTCCTACTGTATCCCAGAATTACACTTTTTTAAAAAAAAATTCTGTGCATTTTATTCCAAGTCCCTACCAGAATCAGTGGCTTATAGGGCATGGCAATTTAAAAAAAAAAAATCATAATCGAAGGAATGGGTGACTATGTTTATAATGAAGCAAAGAGAAATACAATTAAATTTGGCAAGAATAAGATGTACAATTCTTTAAAGCACCACAGTTTGCCAACATAAATAATTACAGTGATCCTATTATGGTTGGTAAATTCCTATTCCAAAGCCAGAGTGTCATGCTGATATTGTGTGATAAAGTGTAAAGGGAAAACAAACAGATAGAAACCTTTGTCTAATGGCTTTCATGTAAAAGGGCAGATCTGCCTGCGCAGTGACTCATCTCCCCAGAAGCCCTCATTCCTGTCAGAAACTCTGCTGCAGAGTCTAACCACATCCCGCTGAGAAAATGAATTCTTCCTGCCTTGTTCTGCCCAACTGGGTCAATCTAATTTTCTTTAAGTACCGTTTTTAACAGGATAACGTTCTTATTTAAATAAAACACCCCCTCCCTCCCCCACATGGCTACCTATTTATATAAACTAAAGTACCCAGGGCTGACCTGTGCAAAACCTTTTATACACCTGCCTCACTCACTCTTTCCCAGATCTGAGCAATTCAGTCATAAAAGAGGCTTCTACTCATGTTGAAATTGTGTCACTGGCATTCCCTCTAGTAACCTCTACCACCGAAAGTATATTCCAAGGCACACTTCCACCTCAGATGGCCTATTTTCCTATTCTTTTTTTCCCCTGTCCCACAGACTTTGCTTTTTAAAGTGCATGCATATTTTAAGTCTCTACTCAAATGTTATCTCATCCCAAAGAGACTTGGCATTCTTCTGAACTTGTCAAATCACTCACTTTATTTTTATTTTAAAAACACACAGTCACACGCATGCGCACATCTTTATGTTCTTACTAAAAATAACTCAACAATGCATAAATTCTTTTTCATAAATACATTCCCTTGCTGCCACATATCCCTTCCCTTCCAAATGTTATGACTGCTACTAGACTATTATTAGTTTGGAGTGCATTTGTAGAGACCTGCCCTTAGGTAGCACAGAAGTTTAGAGGTAGGTGCTCCCCTTCCTCTATACAATTAAGTCATAGCTTACTGATTCTAAAACTTGCTTTAGTCACTAGAGAATGACTAAATTTTTATATTATTTCATGTGGTGATGTATAAATCTTCCACATTAATTTTAATTTTGTCTAATATCTTCTAGAATGGATATAAGCCTGGCTTACACAGTGATGGACCTTTAGGACATCTCCAGATTATTATTTTTTTTTTTAATACTAAGCCAGGCTAAAATAGACAATGTCGTTTTTTTGTTTGTTTGTTTGTTTTGTTTTTAACATAATGCTTTGTTATATGTATTAAGCTGTGTTTTGGGACACTTGGGATAAATCATGAAAAAGGGGTTGGGGGCTGACTCTGGAGAAGGAAAGGTTAGAGATGACATACAGTGTTGAGTATGATAGCCAAGATATACCTCTTTGATATTGTAAGATTTGCCTAAAGGTCAAAGCAAGCAAAGATGCTTACAAAATAGATCTATGAGGAAGGATGTTCTAGACAGAGAAATCAGAAGAAATCCTTAAGCTGAAACCACACTTAACATGTTGGAAAAATATCCAAAAGACCCATGTGGTTGAACCAGTGAGGTATGGGCAGCTATGAGGGGGGAAAAGGTCAGAGAGTCCAAAGAGTCTAGGGAGCTCATAAAAATTACATTATAAAAGCATTCCTTTTACTGGGAGTAAACATAGTTATCTTATAAAACCTTTGCCTTTTTACTGGGGGTAAAATCTGAATCATTGCAAGGATTTGAACAAAAACAAAAATGATTTAACTTTCTCTACCAGCTGATATCGCCACTTTAAGTTTTGCCAAGGTGCCCTCTCTAAATGTTGCACCTTTATACATGTCTACCAATAGGGTATACAAAAATGTCTCTTCCACCTCATCCTAAATATATATGGGTTATTATTAATCCTTTATTTTTTTCTAATGTGGTAGCTTTATAGTGCATTTTCTTAATAATTAGGAAGGATAGATATGACTTTATACATTTATTGGCAATCGTTAGATCTTCTCAATTTGAATCATTTATTTTATACTGATAATATTCATCTTTAATATATTTTATTGATTTTTTTATAGAGAGGAAGGAAGAGGGATAGAGAGCTAGAAACATCAATGAGAGAGAAACATTGACCAGCCGCCTCCTGCACACCCCCTACTGGGGTTGTGCCCGCAACCAAGGTATAATACATGCCCTTGACCGGAATTGAACCTGGGACTTTTCAGTCTGCAGGCCGAGGCTCTATCCACTGAGCCAAACCAGTTTCAGCAATAATATTCATCTTTTAACATGTATTTTTATATTGTCCCCCAACCCATTTTTAAAGACATGAAGTACTATGGTTTTGTCCTTTCTTTTTTCTTTCCTCTGATAAATTCTAGACCCTACTAAAGTCCATCTAGCTTATATACATTACATTTTTAAAAGTTTTCACTCAAAGGATCAAAGAGTGAAATACAGTTTTCCCTTGGTATCTGGGGAGGATTGGCTCCAGGACTCCCTACAGATACCCAAATCCATGAATGATCAAGCCTCTCACACAAGATGGCATAGTATTTGCATATAACCTATGCACATCCTCTTTAAATAATCTCTATATTATTTGGAATACCTAGTACAATGTAAATGCTATGTAAATAGCTGTCATATTATACTATTAAAAATAATGACAAGAAAAGACATCTATGTATGTTCAGTACAGTCATGTGCTACTTAACAATGGGGATACGTCTGAGAAATGCATTGCTAGTCAATACCATCATTGTGCAAACCTCATAGAGTGCACTTACACAAACTTAGCTGGTATAACCTACACACACCAGGCTATACTGTACACCACCATTGTAAATGCAGCCTGTCATTGACCAAAACTTCTTTATGTGGCATATGACTATACAGACACAACTATCTTAGGCCTAATGACACAGTATATGCTAGCAACAATATAACTTTTTTTCTCTCAAATATTTTCCATTCATGGTTGGTTGAATTCATAATGTGGACGCCACAGATACAGAGTGCCAACTGTAGATAGTTCCTTTTTATAAAAAGCAATAATTAGTTTCCATTGTAAAAATGCTCTATTTTTTACTTTCATTATGCATCTCACTGTATAAAAATAAGATGTATTATACATTTTGTTTTAATCAACATATAATTTAATTTTTATGCCCAGCAATAATCATCTATTTTATTTAAGATTAAATGTTTATGGAAGAATAACTCAAACTCATGGACCATATATCAGTTCTTTTTATGTCTCCAACTTTAAAACACACTCTATCCTGTCAATTTTGAAGATTTATTGCTTAGATACCCCTGTAGGGGAAAAATCAACTGCTTTTATGATCTATTATGGTAAAATTCACAGAAAATATTGTCATTCTAGTGGTACAATAGCACAATAAATCACCCAATGCTGTAAAATTCCATAATGCTATAAAAAAAATTCTGATCAAGCATGAAGGGTGCAAGGATACAGAACAATAAATAAAAATAAAATAAAACAGTGAAAATAAAAGAATATACTTAATAGAAGAAAGCCGAGACTATTAGTACTTAATTGGTTATCTTAACGGTACACTATATACTTTCAAAAACAGATTTTTTTTACTCCCTTTTAGAGTAACATATAATTTATCCTCTTTTCATAAAATCCAAGAGTAACCTAAAAATAACTGTCACTCCAAAGTGAGTTAATGTCAAAGAAAAAATGGAATAGGTGCTGTGAAAATCAAATAAACTCCCCTATGGAGCTATTTGAAGGGGGAATGCCAAGTGATTTTTACCTTAAGTATATTTTCCTTGTTTTATGGATTAGAAAGTAATGGTTTAAACCTAAATGAGAAATGAAGGATAATACTTAGCATATTTTTATGACTTCATATATAATCTATTAATGTAAAAAAAAGTTATGTCACTTATTTTTTTTTAAATATGCAGTCAAATGGCATCACATGTGCTTGATAAAAATTGTTGGTTTTTCACCCACCCAACCGGCATGGCTCAGTGGTTGAGCATTGACCTATGAACCAGGAGGTCATGATTCAATTCCCAGTCAGGACACATGCCCAAGTTTTGGGCTCCATCCTAGTGTGGGGTGTGCAGGAAGCAGCTAATCAATGATTCTCTTTCATCATTGATGCTTATATCTCTCTCTTTCTCTCTGAAATCAATAAAAATATATATTTTTAAAAATTGTTGCATTTTGTTTTCAACTAGGTACTTTTACAATGAGGAAATTGTGCAAAATGTGAAATAACGATAATAAGTATTTTGTAGAGTCTAAGATAAAACATTGTTTTGAATTTATTTTGGTAATATATAATTACAATGAACATAAAACAGCATTTTGGCTATAGTTCTTGCTCATTTAAATATATATTGAAAGCTTGGGTGTTAAAAAAAAAAAAAGGTACATTTATGCTAGAGAGAGCCTCACATTCCTGGCAAGGTCTTTACTTCCTTTCTTATGTGCAGTTTTCTGTCTGCTTATGATAGTTACATTTATATGTCAACATGACTGGGCTGTGGATTTCCAGATACTTGGTTGCACATTGCTCTGGAAAAGCTCCTTGATATTGGTCTTAACAATGATTTCTTTAGATCACACCAAACGCACAGGCAACAAAAGCAAAAAGTAGACCCATGTAAGTCGTTACATCAAATAAAAGTTTCTCTGCAGCAAAAGAAACAATTACCAAAATAAAAGACAACCTACAGAACTGGAGAAAGTGTTTCAAATCATATTTCTAATGAAATAATATCCCAAACATAGAAGAAACTCCTACAAATCAATAACAAAATATAAACCAATAACAATAAAAATTGACAAAGGACCTGAACTGACATTTCTTCTAAGAAGAAATATAAATGGCCAACAGGTACATGAAAAGGTTTTCAACATCACTAATACCATGGAAATGAAAACTAAAACCACAATGAGATATTACCTCACACCTGTTAAAATAGCTTTCATCAAAATGACAAGTGATAAGTATTAGTGAGGATTTGGAGAAAAGGAAAACTAGTACATTATTAATGGACATTTAATTTGGCACACCACTACATAAAAAATAAATAAATAAATAAATAAATTTTAAAAAACCTAAATGGAGTTTCCTCAGAGCACTAAAAATAGAACTATTATATACTCCAGCAACCCCATTTCTGGCTACATATCCAAAGAAATTGAAGTCAGTATCCTGAAGAGAGATCACCTGTATGCCCACGTTTATTGTACAGTAGCCAAGACATGGAAACAGCCTAAGTTTCCATACTGTTATTCAGCCATACAAAGGAGATCAGGAGATTTATGTTCCTGACAACTTGGATGATCCTGGAAGACACCAGGCTGAGGTAAACAAACCACACACAGAAAGACAAAGAGTACGTGATCTCACATACATCTATATATTATGTATGTGAAATCTAGAAAAGCTCCACTCATAGAACCCAGAGAGCAAAATAATGGATACCAGGTGCTGGGGATAGGGAGATGTTGGTCAAAGGGTATAAACTTTCTAAGATGTGTAAGTTGTGAATATCTAATGTATAGCATGGTGACTATATTTAATGATAGTGTATTGTATGATGAAATTTGCTGAGGCCAGCTGGTGGGGCACAGTGTTTGAGCATCCACCCAGGAACAAAGAGGTCACTGATTCAATTCCGGGTCAGCTCACATGCCTGGGTTGCCAGCTAGATCCCCAGCAGGGGGCATGCAGGAGGCAACCAATCAATGATGTTTGTCTCTCATAGATTTTTCTATCTCCCATCCCTTCCTCTCTTCCTCTCTCTTTAAAAATCAGTAAAAAATATAATTAAAAAAGAAATTTGCTGAAAGTTCTCATCAGACACACACAAAATGGTCACTCTGTCACACAATGGATGTATACATTAACTTGTGTTAATCATTTCACAATATATACATATATTAAATTCACATGTTGTACAAGTTAATATATAATTTTTGTCGATAAGACCTTAAAAACTGGGAAATTTTAAAATAAAATACTAAAAACATTCTGGGTGTGTTTGTGAGGTTCTTTTTGGATGATATTAACACAACTGAGGCCTAGATGTTCTTTCTAGTTTGACAAAAACTCTGTCTTTGTGGTCAACAGACACAAAGCTTGCTCTTAAGATTTTTTGATGTGGGTCAGAAACTCATTGTCCTGAGGGCTTAATGCTTAAGAGAGTGATCATGCAAGGGCTGTATGGGAGGCATATGAGGCAAATTTCTTCCCCTCTCCCTTGTTCATCCTCTAAGGACATCAGCTGCATGACTAACAACATGCCAGAGGAGGACAGGTCGGGAGAGAGTCCAAACTACATGACCAGTATGATATGAAAGGTCAGGCATCTAAACCACATGACCAGCGACATGCTACGGGAGAAAAAGTTAACGTTGGAGTGTGAGCTCCCACTCTAGTTTTGCCAGTTGCTAGGCACCCATGGCTTTCCGCCCTGGTGACCTTCTGTACTGGGCCTGTCTTTCCTCCCCTGCTCATGTCTGTCTAACTGCCTACTATATCAGAAATACACCACCCATCTACAAAGAGGTGCTGACAGGAGTTTGACAAGGGAGATTAACATTTTCATTCATTGTACACCTTGGCACCACTGGGATTACAAACAGTCAAACAGGAGATCATCAATTCATACTGTTGGGCAGGTAGTAGGGGGACAAGAAGAAAAAGGGGTTGGGGAGAAAGAGAGAGAGAGAGAGAGAGAGAGAGAGAGAGAGAGAGAGAAGAATACGCCAGAAATTATGGTATGTGAAATATAGAAAAACTCCACTCATAGAACCCAGAGAGCAAAATAATGGATACCAGGTCCTGGGGATAAGGAGATGTTGGTCAAAGGGTATAAATTTTCTAATATGTGTAAGTTGTGAATGTCTAATGTATAGCATGATGACTATATTTAATGATAGTGTATTGTATGATGAAATTTGCTGAGGCCAGCTGGCCTCTTCTCCATAGTAAATTCTCTTCTCCAGGCAGGCACAAAAGGAGGGCATGGAGTTGTTCATGCCCTTTTTGCAAAAGAGGAGCAAGGCTCGTTATTTTTATACTTTCTAAAGTTGCTTGCAACTTCCCTGTGCCACCTCTGTGGCAGCACTAGACTTGCTTAGATGGCAAACATGTCAGAGGTTTTTAAATCTTTTTAAAAGAGTGCCCCAGGGTTCTCCTTTACCAAGGGGGCTTAACAACAGGCCCCTGAATGTGCTTCCTCAGTAGAAATGCAGCTCTAGTTACAAGCAGATTTCTCAGTGAGTGGCTAGGTCCTTCTTTAACCATTTCATGTCCTACATGGGGAAAGCAAAGGCCCATGGTCCAAAACAGCGTAAAAGTCCTGAGGCTAGAGAGGAGTGAGATGGTCTTCAGCTTCTTCTCTATTTTTTGAGGATTTGATTTGGAGTAAAAAGGCTTCATCTTCTCTCTGTAGCTTAGCTGGACTAGATTTCTAAATTGTGCTTTGAACTCATTCACTAGATACGTTTTATAGTGGGACCAGTGACCCTAGGCCTTTCTGCTCAACACAAACATAATGATTGATCAGGAACTTAACATACCCAATCTCGAATAATACTCACAGAATTCATGTTGATAATGGGGAAAATGACATAGAACAAGTATTATGAAGTGATTTGCTTACAATAGAACAGGGATGCTAATAAGGGAGCCTGTGCAGAGCTAGTAACCTGTTACTAAACCCAGCTCAAGGATAAGCCATGAGCAACTTTGAACAACTGCTGCATGGTCATATACAGACTTTACTTCTTTCCTGTGGTTTTCACCTCTCTCGTCTGCAAATTGGAACTAACCAACCCCCCTTAATCTAGCAAGGGAGCCTTCATTTGCATGGAAGAATTTCACTTGTGTTTTTTGCCGTTATAAACCTGGCTTTTCTTTCAACTCTTTAAGTTGCTACCTGAATTTGTGCTCCAGAATTAGTTTTCTTTTCTTTTTTTTTTTTTTTGCACAATTAAATGCTTGTTTTGTTCTTTATTATAGCCTAAGACCTCTTATCTCTTTAGCAATATTAAATACATAGTATTTTCTTTATTTTATAGATAAGGGAATTGAGGCCCAGAATCGAAATGCAATTGCTTTGCCCAAGATTACAAAGCTAACGATAGCATAAAGTGGGTTTGAACCCAACTTTCTTACTACAAAGTCCATACGCTTTACAACATCCAAACTGTTTCTCCAAATTTGGGCTATGGATTATAACACTAAGTGTCATGCATTTATACTTAATACTAGAGGCCTGTTGCACAAAATTCATACACAAGGGTAAGGGGGTGCCGAAACCAGTTTGGCTCAGTGGTAGAGCGTTGATCTGCAGACTGAAAGGTCCCAGGTTCGATTCGGGTCAAGGGCATGTACATTGGTTGTAGGCCTGTCCCCGCTAGGGGGTGTGCAAGAAGCAGGTGGTCGATGTTTCTCTCTCATCGATGTTTCTAGCTCTCTATCTCTCTCCCTTCTCTCAATAAAATATATTTTTTAAAAAGGGGGGGGGTGAGGGTGTTCCTCAGCTCAGCCTGTACTCTCTCTAATCTGGGACATCCCTCTCACAATCCAGGACTGGTCGCTCCCAACTGCTTGCCTGCCTGCTTGCTTGAACACCCCCTAACCACTCCCCTGCCAGCCTGATTGACACCTAACTGCTCCCCTGCCAGCCACATTGCCCCTAACTGCCCACCCCTGCCAGCCTGGTCACCCCTAACTGTCCTTCCCTGCAGGCCTGGTTGTCCCCAACAGTTCTCCCTTGCAGGTCTCTTCACCCCCAACTTCCCTCTCTTTCAGGCCTGGTCCCTCCCAACTTCTTTCCCTGCTGGCCTGATCACCCACAACTGCCCTTCCCTTCTGGCCATCTTGTAGTAACCATCTTCTGTCCACATAGGGGCAACCATTTTTGACCACATGGGAGCGGTAATCTTATATGTAGGAGTGATGGTCAATTGACATATTACCTCTTTATTAGGATAAGTGTGTGATTTTCTTAATTGCTCTAAAATACATTTTTTTCTTAGGATCTGTGATATTGGGAATCTTCTCAAACATTTATTCAGAGATTCGGAGGCATTTTTACTTGCTTAGAAGATAGATTGAGGAGATTAATAGTTAAGAACTGAGAGAAGAGACATTTTTTTGAGCTTCCCAAATCTTTTTTTATAACATATTTTAATTGATTTTAGAGAGGAAGGGAGAGGGAGAGATAGAAACCTCAATGTTGAGAGGGGGGCTTCTGCACGCCCCTTACTGGGGATCAAGCTGCAACCCTGGCATGTGCCCTTGACTCGACTCAAACCCAGGACCTTTCATTCCGCAATCTAATGCTCTATCCACAAAGCCAAACCAGCTAGGTCGAGCTCCCCAATCCTTAAGAGAATCTCTCTTATGACTCCTATAGCTTCTATTTATAATGTACTCATCTTTACTACTGCATGTATAGGAGATGGCAGTAAAAACACAATAGATATCAGATTCTGAAAATATTTGTTGGTGAATTACCTAGCATGTCTAGTGTAATTGTACTCTTAAATACATTTTTTATCCATCCATATATGTTCTTCATCAGATAGAGATGAGCTACATAGAAAAATTAACTTAATTTTCAACACATCTTGAATTAATAGACTGGGTATGGGCAATGTTTATATTAATATAAAATGTGATATAATTTTAACCTTCATCTGTTCTCCCATAATTCACAGTCTGTTTTATATCATTTGTACTGCACACTCTTTGCATAATTCACTAGGTATTACACAGCTAATTTGATGTGATTTGATGGCACTTTTCCAATAATAAATTGCATTCTTGAAAGAAGAAAATATCACCCTAAACTAATAATTACTTTGGTTAAAATGCAAACTAGCTAAATAAATGTAGACATATTTGAAAAATTTTTAGCCAGCAATAACAATTTTTGTACCACCACAAATTGTTTCTATTGATTTTTCTTATCTAAATGGCATTTTAAGAAATATATTTCAGAATAAACACAGTTGAGTTGATGATAATAGGAAATATTTCTAAAATATCCTATATTCACCAGCTTTTACTGTGAATGTAGTGAAGACTATATGAATAATACGTTATACGTTAAAAGGGAACAAAAATGCAAATTCAATAAGGTTCACTACATATTTATATATTTTTATCCAAATTAAGGAAAGTACACTGTGACTATGTGAATGGCAGCAGCTGTGGAAAAGCCACAAATATGCTCTCATATGCCATCATACCAGCTCTTCTATTCAATAGGTGATATGAAATGTATCTAAGTTTTGTTTTCTTATTTTGGTTCTGTAATCAATAAGTAAAAACACAATTGTTTTTACTTATTAGAAGGCAGTCTAATAGGCTTCATACACACACACACACACACACACACACAGTGTTGAAACTCATGCTGCTTCAGTTCAGAACATTTTCTAATCAGATTTCTAAACTTCTTGAGCAAAGACTAAATTAAAGACTGTGAGTACTTAAAGGATTATTTCCGAGTCGAATTAATCACATTATCTCTGTCACACATCAGTAAGTAGTAAAGAGGGTCAGCTTTACGATTTAGGGGCTTACTTATTTGAGAATCTTGATTTCCTAAAACTCCCTTGACAATCTAACAATTTGCTGAAAACATGTTAAACTAATTACACTTTCCTTCCCAACATTCATCTCTACTCATTTTTACTGAAAGTAATTTTATAGTGCTACTAATATAGATCCTTGAATTTGCATAATTTATTTTTCTTTTTTATATCAGTGTTTCAAAATTAGTGATAAACTTCCAACATGTGTAATCACACATATGTGTAATTTGTAACATATGACATGTGTAATCATGAGAGAAATTCACCATTAATAATTCATTCAAGAGTATCCAATGAGTGCATGTAATGTGTATACAATAACAATAGGCAGATGCAATTTGTAAAGCTAGAAGTTTATATTCCAGCAAAGGAAGCAATTAAAGTTGTCATTATAATCTTGGTAGATAAAAGTTATTATCAATTACAGGTCACTACATGAACAATTTTAGAAACATCTATCTGTTACCTCTATATCCCATGATTCTCCTAAAAGTTGAGGGCAAATTTCAATAACTGTAACACTTGAAAAAAATAAGAACGATGAAGCTGGGAAGTTGCATCATTAATCTTACCATAACTTTTAAAAAATAAAACATTATTAAACTAGTTTTTTTAAAAAACATTTTAAATGGAAAACAATGTAAAGTCCATCAGAGAAGACATTACTGTGGTTTTATTCAACAATTCATACCTAGCTCAGTGTCTGTCACCTAGTAAGTGTTAGTTAATATTTTTGAAAAAGTGAGTGGATAAAACAACAACAAAACTAGTGGTATATACTGAAATCTCTAACTTTTCTGTATTATTATTGCTGATTCAACTAACCATGTGTTGAATACCTAATATGTCATTAAAACTGTGCCCTTATGAGAAGTTGTGATATCACATATGCGTAAACAGGTCTTATAGAAGTTAAATAACTTGCCAAAGATCACTCATGCAATAAAGGTCAGAGCTGAGATACAGACTCTCATCTGTCAAACTCGTCCTCATCTCATCAAAAATGACCTGTCTCCCCACGACATAAAGTTACTTCAACTAAGGCGATAATTGAATTCTTTCTACCCATATGTTATTTTATGACCCAGAAAATAAACCTACTTAGCAGCGGCTGTCTCTGTGTATAAGCTTTTGAAAATGTTACTACCATCAGAAGTCAGCAATGAAAAATACCTGTCACAACTCATTTCCTTGCTGGAGGACATAACACTGAGTCTAAATGCTAAGGATTGTTCCCTTGCAGAGCAGGTTGGGTACCTGGATGCAGCACTATATCTTATTTTGCAGAAAATAGCCTTTCAAAGAAGAATAAATGCTTCTCAATGATGATGTGAACTCTCTCACAAATAAATTCACCCCACATTTGTCAAGCTTAAATTACTGCTGGGAGATGCACTGTTCTTTCCAGAGGGGCTGAAAGTCCTGCCTTTGAAACAATCTTATTCTCTTCTGAAACATTTCCAAGTTAATAACCATATGCTAACATAAGAATTTACCTAAGGACCTATAGTATGTTAGATATTTTGAATGTTTTTTTTCTTTTTTTTAATTGATTTTTTTACAGAGAGGAAGAGAAAGGAATAGAGAGTTAGAAACATCGATGAGAGAGAATCATCGATCAGCTGCCTCTTGCACACCCCTACTGGGGATGTGCCCGCAACCCAGGTACATGCCCTTGACCAGAATCGAACCTGGGACTTTTCAGTCTGCAGACTGACGCTCTACCACTGAGCCAAACCGGTTTCGGCTGAATGTTTTTTTTTTTTTTCTTAAAAGGAAATAATGTATAAGACTTTTAGCTTACTATTGCGCTTTAGAAGTACTTTGGAATATAAAACATAAGACACAGTGTTCAATAAAATATTTGAGTTTTGGGAAATTGTAGGAAATACTGTACATTGGGAAAACCTTGAAACAAAGAAACTAAGGAAAAACTGCACATTGGATGTGTACATTCTGCTGTCATTTTTTTTTTTTTGGGGGGGGGGGCGCGACATCCAACCTTTTATGGTAGAAAGAGCTTTAGGCTGAAATACCTTAAGACTTGGTTCAACAACCATCTAGCTGTGTGAACTTAGATATGCACTCTTTCTTCTCATTCATTAATACATAGGTTATGTAAAAATTATTGAAAACTTATTATGAACCATGCATTATCCTAGTCACTGGATATATTGTAGTGAATAAAATATGTATGGTCCTTGGCCATATGGAGTTAGCAATGGTCAAATAATTAAGTAAAAAAAAATTAATAATCTACCTGTCTCTCTAATAAGACCCCAAAATTCCTTCCCCTCTCTCTTCTTTGATAGATATATAGATAGAAGATAGATAGATGATAGATAGATAGATGATAGATAGTTGATAGATAGATATACGTGTATATATATGTATATGCATTTAGCATTTGAAACAAGTTAATATAAAATGCAACAAATTAATATAAAATTCACATTAATGCAAACATTATTTAAAAGAATCTGCTCACATAATTTTTCTGTGGAAGGAAGAAATTCAAGGTAACCAAATATTTTGAAAAACAGTTTGTGAGACCAGATAGTAGCTACTACCTGCAATCCATTCTTTAACCATACAGCCAAAAAAAAAAAAATGTAAAATAGACTCATTTACTTTATCTGAAGGAATTATACATTTTAGAGCACATCCAAAAATGTTTACAACTCTCAAAAACTGGGATTCTTCCCCACATTTTCAGTCTTTTCATTGTGTTTTGTCTTGTTGTCCTCCTCATGATTGCCAGTGAAACTGACAAAATGAAGAGGGCTTGGACACTTGTCTGTGGGAGCATCAAAGAAGGAGCAGATGGTGTGATTATGTTTTGTTTTGCAACCAAAGCACAAAAAAAGACGTATCCAAAGAAGGAAAGAGCTCTTGCTAGCTATACAGCTATACAGCTATACAGCTATACAGCTATACAGCTATACAGCTATACAGCTATACAGCTACACAGCTATACAGCTATACAGCTATATAGCTATACAGCTTGCAAGAGAAAAAAAAATCACCAGCTGACTTTCCTGGGCAAGTGATAAAAGGAAATAAAAGAAAAACCAGAGTCTAGACTCATGATAAGTCCTTGGGACTGAGAGAAATCCAAGTGGGTTTCAAAAGGAACATGACCCCCAGTGCTAAAAGTGTCTAATAATCTCTACTCTACAGCTACTATGAGGCACAAATAAAATGTAGGAAAATGTCTAATATAGCAATTAGCACATACTAAGTTAAATTGTGGCTGTATATAAAGTAGTTTCCTTCAGTGGATGGTAATTGGCAATGTCAAATATTTAGAATTCAAAAGAAAGACTGAAGCATTCAAAGGGTTTAGCAATTGCTAGTTTAATGGCATGTTAATGAGCAACTTCAGCACCAAAATAGTTTTAGAAGCAAAATTTCTATATTTTGAGGAATGAATTTGTGGTAAGGAGACTAGCACAGTAAAAGAAGCCTGAAGCTGTAAAACTCCTAGAAGAAAACAGGGAAGAAGCATCTTGACATTGACATTGGCAAGAGTTTCTTGGATATGACACCAGAATTTATTGGATATGTGGCATGAATAAAAAATAGACAAAAAAGACTACATCAAGCTAAAAAGCGTTGGCACAACAAAGTCAGCTGTGAGAAAGCAATTATGAAAGGAAAGAAAGTATTTCCAATCATATTTCTGTTAATATTAAAAATATACTTTAAAAATTCCTATAACACAATGCCAAAAAAATAAAAATAATAACCTACTTTAAAAATGAGGGGAAAACTTGAATATAGAATCTTTCAAAAAGGACAGACAAATTGTCAATGGATATATAAAAAGGTGTTTAACATCATGCAAATCAAAATCACAGTGTCATGTTACCTTTTTTTGTTAGGTTGACTGTTATTAAAAAGATAAAAGAGAACAATGTTGGCAATGGTGTGGAGAAAAAAGAGAACCCTGTACATTGTTGGTAGGAATGCCAAGTGGTACAGTAATTACGGTACCAGCTATTAGTAGGAGAGTGGCAACCTCAGTCCAGTGTTTTTGACTCCAAACCTACTGTTTGTATGAACACTGTATTTATAACTATAGTAATGAAAATGTCAGATTATCTCAACCAGATTCTCTATGAAACAGACTAGATTACATTTTACTCTTTCAATTTAAATTTATAGAATTGTTTTGTGACTAATTACTTATTGACAATAAATTGCAATACAAGTCAGTCAGAGAAAGGTAAAGATCACATGATCTCACTCATGTGGAGTCTAATGTACAACAGAAAGAAAATAAATTGTGGTAGTAAAATATGTATTAGTTTTTAAAAATTATAATTTCAGAATATAGCCAAATAAACATATAATTGATTCCCACCTCTATATGCTTAGTATCATACCATTGGGTATTTAAAGTGAAAGGCTCATGGCCAAAGACAGTTAGAGAAGATGTGATCAGTAATTAAGCTCTTCAATTGAAATGCTTTCTCTTCCCTTAACTTTAGTACAAGATTTTTCAGGATTCATGACCTAAGTTTTAAAAAAAAAATCTACCATTATGAAACCTAGGAAGAGACCAGATGCCTATTTGTACAGCACGAGCAAGACACAATTCCTCAAATGTGAACATGAACAATAAAACCAATGAAGTGTAGCTATTGCCAGTGACTACAAAATGTGCCTGCTTAAAATAAACCAAAACACCCTCTCCTCCCATCCACAAAAATGAACACATTTGCATATCTGAGGGTGGCCATATTCACAAGGCAGAACATTGAGATAAAAAATAAATAAGCAAATAAATAAAATAAGGGATTCACTGGCACTTTCCTCTAGTAGTTTACTACAATTGATTGTAATCCCCAAAGGTTAACATTATGAAAATGCACAGCTCATTCAAAAGCAAACCATTAACACCAATCAGGAAAGCATTTAGTGAATCCAGACAGAATTAATTTTTTATTCAGGGACAAGATTTGCAAAGTACTGGGTGATAAACTATGCTTGAGGAAAACTGAAAACAACTGGGTGCAAGAATCATAAATAACCCATTTGGAGGAGGGGGCCCCTTAATGCATGTAAGGGACACAGACTGCTCTTTTGTGTCTGGATAAGTCTGTGCACACCATCGCTTGCTCTAACTCCTTCATTATCCTGATGACAAAGTGGAAGTCAAAAAAGAACATTTTTCCAAGGTCACAGGTGCTATCAGAGCTTCTGAACTCAGTTTTTCTAATTTCCCTTTCTGGTGTTGCTTATTGCTGCCTGCCAGCATCAGGTTAATGAGAGTCTATTTCCACTGGCTACTTAAACCCAAACGTCCTGCTTAAAGAGAAAAGGAGTTTAATTAAAAAAAATGCAAGCTTGACTACATTTTTTCTGAACATTTTGAAACTTACATTTGGAAAATGGGACATACTGGTACTACACATTCAACTACCCAGGAAAATACAATGCAAGTTCCAATTTGCAAAGTCATACTTTAATCCTTTCTTCTCATCTACCTTTTTGTTCATTTTATTTCTCATGATGAAGCTTGAGTTTCAGAGATAAGCAATTTACCATTATAGACAGCAAAGGATGTACAGTTCAATAGACATCTGTGGTTTTGCTTCTCCACATCTATTTTCCCTCCTGGCAAAAAGCACATTATCTTTTTTTAGTTAGGGGAGCCACTCTTTTATGACATCATGTCACTTGAAAAGCGATCAATCAGAGTATTCAATACCTTTGGCTACAGTAATTATTTCAGTAATGGATACATGGGCACAATCTACTCAGAGAGTTTTCTGAAGTTTTTCAAGAATAGTGGAGAAAAGGACTTTCTCTTACTGCAGGTGTCGCTAATCTGTGTAGAGATCTTTCTCACCTTTCAAGAATGCCATTTTTTTCCACGTGTAGAGAGACAACTTGAGAATAAAACTACAAGGGGTAAGACAAGAGATAAAAAACAAACAAAGCAAAACAAACAAAACACCCAATCATGAGGGCATTATTTGAGTTCCTGCATTCAGCCATATATGAAGCCTGACAGATTTATTCCAAACTCTTTAGTGAGAACAATAAATTCCCTTCAAATGCTAAGTATTGGAGTTGAGTTTGTATTACTTTCAAACAAACAAAAAGTCCAGATAAATACTGGCAGTAAAACTAATGATTTAAATGGTGAAAAGCCACAGTGGTTTTCCTGTAATAAGTTGATCAAACATGTACTTTAAGCTCTTCAAAGGCAGGATGTATTTGTCCCCTACAGTGCTTGCTTTCCTGACACTGATACTAGTTATTGCAAGTTTTGTTGCTTTATTGTTCTTATCTCTCTAAAAGTTAGCTAATAAATTCTTAGAGAAAAGTATCCATCCATGCCAAGATTTTTCTTTATTGTTTGAGCTGTTGGACAGGCAAATTTACTGCTTGGTAGGAGTTAGAAGGCTTGCATTTTAGGCCACGTGGATTGGTAGGAAGCCAATTCTGCAAAGCCAATGCAAACAGCAACCTCCTCAAGGACATTGCTGAATCCAAGAATCCATCTTTCTGGTCAGAACATATATTTTATATTCTTGACTAAGCCTATTTTTCACTTGCTGTGCTTGCTGAAGTCCTTGGGTTGCTGGGAGTTAAGTGTTCTTTGAAATCTGGTCTGCAAATCAGAAATCTTAGGAATGAAAGTCAGTTCTGGAATGTATAAATTCTGTGTCTCCCCTCCCCCACCGGACCCACATTCTATAGAGTGCATAGTCTAGTTCCTTTAACATAGTATACATTCAAATGGCATGTTTAAATGTATGTAATAGAGAACACATAATTTGGGGAGCTGAAATACTGTGTATATTGAATATGAATAATAATGATGGCCATTAACATGTATATAGCACTTTGTGTAAGTCAAATAATGTTTATATATGTTACCTCATGGTATTCTCATGAAAATTGTGCAGGAAAACTGATGACTAGGGTGAAATATTTCCATGACTTTCTACAAGTGAGTAAGTGAATAATAAAGTGAAGACTAGTAGAAAAACACTCACAGAAGAACAAGTCAGTTCATGTATTCTTTAAATCATGCTTCCTTCCATCTCCAAATTTTTCAATAGAATGCTGGTTTTCATTCTGTTTTACTTTTTATCTAAATCAATCCATCATCTATATAGTAGCAATAACACTAACAAAAAGTCTTGACTTCCAAACTTTGAAGACAAGAACTTTTTTTTTTTTTTTAATTAATCATTTTGTAGGTAATGCCCTTCCCATAATTCAAATCTTAATCTGTCTCAGAATGAAACCTCTCTTCCAGGTCAGAGAGAAGATTCATTTCTATAATTTCCCAACTTTTATATAGTGCTAGAAAATGAAATGGAACCAGAACAGTACCATCATTCATTTTAATTTCATGTTTGAATGTTAACAGGCACTGTTTTCAATGGAGGTCTCATCTATTCACTTCTTTCCTTCTTTTCCTATTTTACAGGAAATAAAGAAAGAACAGTTCACTTCTAATAATAAGACTCATCTGTAGATATATGTGCACTTTCTTTCTTTCTTTCTTTCTTTCTTTCTTTCTTTCTTTCTTTCTTTCTTTCTTTCTTTCTTTCTTTCTTCTTTCTAGATATATGTGCACTTTCTTTCTTTCTTTCTAGATATATGTGCACTTTCTTTCTTCTTCCTTTCTTTCTTTATTTTTTAAATATATTTTATTGATATTTCACGGAGAGGAGGAAGGGAGAGAGATAGAGAGCTAGAAATGTCGATGAGAGAGAAACATCGACCAGCTGCCTTTTGCACATCCACTACCGGGGATGTGCCCACAACCAATGTACATGCCCTTGACCGGAATCGAACCTGGGGCCTTTCAGTCCGCAGACCGAAGCTCTACCACTGAGCCAAACCGGCCTCGGCCAGAGGTTTCTTTAGAAACTTTCATCTCTCAGATATAAAGACTTTGGTATAATTTCTTAGGCAAACATTGCCTGTGTTTTCATTTATAAAGTAAATGACCTGAAGACTGGGGAGGAAGGAGTTACCTACAGGCACCCACACATTGCTTCTGTAAGTGACCACTACCCAGAAAAATTCTTCTTCCCTGAACTCCTCCATCTCCACCTGCACATCCTAGCTTTTAATAGAACCTATGATTCATTCTTGCCTTCTTAAATTCCCCTCACTGCCCCTCCTTCCACCCCCAAATCCACCTTCAATCTCATTTTTTTTTTTTAAACAGGCTCCTAGCACTCATCCTCAGACCTTGTTTAGAAAATCTGAAGGTTTCACACATATTTTGAGTCCAATTAATAAAATTATTTTAGGAAATAAGCTTTTGAGTTTCAGAAATATTTGATAAATGATCACACTGCCTGCATCAGTAACATTACACCTAAAAAAAAATCCATCAAACAAACACAAAAAAAATTATATATAAATATGATCATCACATTATATGAGATAGTTTTTAAAAAAGCAGAAAATATGTACAATATTATTATGTTGGAGTCACTACACAGCTACTCAATGGAATAAGACTCAGGGATTAAAATATATTTGTAAAGCACTTTTACTATATAAATAATATTCAGAAAAATGATACTATAAAAATATATACAAAATGCAATAATTAGTATTTTCAGTACATGCATACGCAGAAAGCTTATATGAAATAGATCAAGAGGTGAAAGGTGGTTCTTTTGTAAATGCAAAAATAAAAGTATATTATTTATATTCATTTTTGAACATTTTTATATTTCCTATTGTTTTCAGTGAAGTTATTTTTAATGAATTTTCCATTTATTCAAAATCTTCATTGTCTCTAGGGTATCCTGATTTGGAAGCAGAATTTTAAATCAAAAGCAATTTTTGTTTGTTCCCCTAAATATATTGTATCTTCAGCCAAGGTGCTGCCATTTTGATAAATGATTTTAATCTAATACTTCTGAAGACAATTTTGTTATTTTCCCCCACTAGAAATTTTAAAGATTTGTAAAATTTTATTTTTCTCAAATGTTACCATATATCTACAGATGAGTCTTATTAGAAGTGAACTCCTGTGAAGATTTGGATCTTTATTATAATTAAAACATGTTTTTAAGTAATATTCATTTGAATTTCTTATTGCCTCAAGTATCTGTATTTTTCACTAGAAAAGTTTATAAAGCTATATTGGGTTTTCATTTTCCTTTCTGATGATTAATCTGGATATTCTATTTTTAAATTTATATTACAGCTCAATTTCTTCTGCTATTTAAGAATTTATAAATAATATCTCTTTTTGGTTTTTAAATCTATTGATAGATCGTCAAATGTAGACCTTTTAAATATCTGTTTATGTACTTATAAAAAATAATTATATACAAAATTAGAGGCCCAGTGCACTAAATGCATGCAAGGTAGGGTCCCTATCAGGTGCTGGCTGCTGTCCAGGGCCTCCCATCATTACATGCAGTCCTCTAGTGGTCAGCACATGTCATAGCAAGCAATCGAACTCCCAGTTGGTTGAACTCCCAAGGGGACACTTTGAATATTAGGCGTTTATATATATAGCTTTCTGAAATTGTAAAAAATATCTCCAATTGGTGATTTTTCACAGCAAATTTTTGTTTTATGGATGTCATGTTTTCCCACATCTCTGAGGCTAAAATTTCACTTAATTAAAAGTCTCATATTCCCCTCATTAGTCTTTTGGGTTTATTGGTTTGATTTTGATTTGATTTTAGTGATTCTCAGCTATTGATCAAATATTTTTATTCCTTTTTTCCCCCCAGAATGTTTGGTGATAATTTATGTTTACTATAGCATTTGAAATTCCCTGTTTGATGTCTATGGGCACTGTTTCAGATTACTATAAATTACATCTGCTGATTGTGACAAAAATGTCAAAATTACTGTGGAGAGAGAAGTAGAAATATTCTATGGAATGAGTTTCTCTCTTTGGAATAGGTTGTCTCTTCCCCTTCTGGCACATGTCTACTTCAGTCATGCTTTTTATTTATTTCAAGCATTATTATTTTTCAGTTCCTCAGTCAACTTCAAAATAAGTTAAGATAATAGTATAATGAATGGATAAGTGCCCTCTACTTAGGTTCACAACTGGTTAACATTTCACTTTATTTGTAAAAACAGTGCTTTAAATGTGATAGCTAAGAAATGAATCTTAGGAAAATATTGAAACTATGTCTCATTAACCCAAGAAAGAGAGGCTTGTGGATATCTATAATAAGATGAACTTTCAACACAAAGGAAAGCTGATCTCAGTGGTTCTAGCAACACTAAATCCAATGTATGAAATGTACCGCTGAGCTGACAAGGAAATAAGTGTGGAGTGCACAGGTACCTGCTGCCTCAGCAGCCCCAGCTGTGCAAGGGCGACATCTGATTCAAGCATCTGTCTGCAGCCCATTGAGCAGAATCCAACAAAGACAGTAACTGTTTCAAGAAGGCACCAGGTGTTGAGAATGCTTCCCAGTTGGCACAATCCTCATGAAGCTCCATTCAACTTCATATGCCAACATTGGATTTTTCTTCCAATTAGCAAGCACATGACAATGAAGCAAAGTAATTCAGGCTGCAATTCTTCTGTGAGTTAGTATTTTATTATTGCCTGCAGATGAGGGGGAGTATAGGAACAAAGTAAAAATAGATACTGCATTTTTAGATTATCAGTACGTTAAATTTCAAAAATATAAAAAGAATGATATCAGAGACTTCGGCTTAAAACATTCCAATACATGTAACTTGATGGATAAAAATCAATGTCTCTATAGCTAATTTTCTCCTGTGAAGGTTATGGTTTGAATATGTTTTGATAGAGTTAAATTACTGAGCAGTGTGTGATTGTACTGTTTTACTTTATCATACAGAAATAGAAATTTTAAGTATCTAAATTTCTGATAAAACTATCCCATATTCTAAACATGTGAATCACTGTGCAATTGAGGTCTTTATTTAGGCATACTTATTTTATGTCTTTTATTATAAAATAGCCAAATGTTTTATGAAAACAGCCTAATAAAAAGAATATAATTTAGAAATATTACCAGACTGTGCTTCTCTTTGCTTCCAATCTGTACTAAAAAAGGATAATATGCAAATTGGTCAGGAGGCCCTCACAGTAATGACTGAACAGCAGGTTGTATGGGGCAACAAGTGGGGTTAGTGAGGGATAACCAAACAACTGAACAACAGGCTGAATGGAGTACCAGGCCAGCAAAAGGGGGCAGTGAGGGGTAACCAGGCCAGCAGAGGAGCAGTTGGGGACCACCAGGCCTATGGGAAGGGGGAGTAGGGGGTGACCAGGTTAGTGGGGGGGGGGCAGTTAGGGGTGACTAGGCCAGTGGGGGTGGGGGTTAGTTTGGGGGAAGAGGTGGTTAGGGATAATCAGGCTAGCAGACAGGTGAGCAGTTAGGAGCCAGTAGTCCCGGATTGTGAGAGGGATCTCTGACTGCTGGTTTAGGCCCAATCCCCAGGAGGGGGCAGTTAGCCGCCCCCAACTGCCCTCCTGCTGGCCTGGTCTCCCTTCACTGCCCCTCCCTGTTGGCCTGGTTGCCACCAAAACACCTCACATTGCTGGCCTGGTCACCCCTCACTGCCCCCCTGTCAACCTGGTCACCCCCAACTGCCTGGCAGTCAGACATTCCCTGAGGGGTCCCCAATTTGAGAGTGTGCAGATTTGGCTGAAGATATTCCCTACCTCCATGCATGAATTTCATGCACCAGGCCTCTAATATATATATGTGTGTGTATATATATATATATATATATATATATATATATATATATATATAAACACTAATTGTCCCTCTGACTGTTGGACTGTTTGAATAGTTGCTATGACATGCAATGACTACCAAGGAGCAGATTCTTTGACTGATAGGTTAGCTTGCTGCTGGGGTCCAGATGATCAGGACTGGGCAAGACAGTCTGGACATGACCTAGAGCCCTCTCATAGTCTCTCCCTGGCTCTGATTGTGCACTGGTGGGCTCCCTCAGGCTGGCCTGCATGCTCTAGCAATCTGGGACCCCTTGGGGTGGTGTCAGAGAGCCATTTTTGGCTAGATCCTCACAGGCCAGGCTGAGGGACTCGACCAGTGCATGAATCTGTGCACCTGGCTTCTAGTAACATAATAAAACACATATTAACTGAAAGGATACCCTGACTAATTAAATGTTTCTGCATAATTGAAGATTCTATTGAATGCATTTTTCTGTTTAAATATTAATAATTTATACAAAGTATTTCTAAAAAAGAATCAGTGCACATTCTTACTTGGATGGGAGCGGACATTTTACATCTGAGCCAAGCATTCCACATAAAGTTGAAGGTATTTGTGAACTTGGCTGAGGAAAAATTATACCTTTACGCTTACTAACCTATAACAAAAATTTGGTCTTTCTTTTTATTATGGATGCCAGCAAGAAATCATACCGAATTGGAAGTGTCTATGGCTTTGTCACAAGTGAAACAAATATTTTCACATCATAGCTATGGCTGATAATCTAGTTACGTAGTTTATGCTCATTAGTACTTTGGAGTCAGCTATCAGAAGTGATCAGACCCATTGTTAGGTCCTGTTATGAGTGCTTGTTTTCTATTGCTGCATGACAAATTGACTACACATTTAGTGATTTAAAACTACACGGATCAGGGGTCTAGGCCCAGCTTAACTAGGTTCTATCCACAGAGTTCCACAAGCCTGCAATCAAGCCAAGTTTGTGACATTGTTTGGGGCTGAGGGCCTTTTTCCAAACCCACAGGGTTGTTGGCAGAATTGATTTTCTTGCAGTTGTAGAATGCCTGGGAGCTTGCTTCTTCAAGGTTAACAGAAAGAGTGTCTGTTGTTTCCAGTCTCTGACCTTGGAAGTCAGGCCCATCCATCCAAATTAATCTTCCTTTTTATTACTCAAACTGAACTGATTATGGCCTAATTACATCTACAAAAATCTCTTCACCTTTGCCACCTAGCATAACCTAATCGCAGGAATGCCCTTCATTTTATTCAGACATTGTACTCATATTCAAGGAGAAGGGGTAGGAAAATTTAGGTCATTTTAAAATCTTCTTTACCATGTTCTAAAATACACTAATGAAGAAGCACATATATTACAGTATCACACGTATTTTATAATATTTTGATATAGAAAGTGCCTGGGAAAGCACAGGGCCATTTCTTTAAATTGTCACCTGAATCCAAGGCAGTCCATAAAGCCATGCCCTGGAAACACATTCTGCCAAAAGGCAGAAATTTATCAGCTTGACCTTCATTTCAGCCCAGGTGGCAGGGGGTGAGTTTTGTTATGTAAATAAAGCCAAACATCAGGAAGGAATGGGAAAACTTCCTGGTATTTGGGGGTATAAATCAACACATTGCATTGGCTCTGGGTCACATCAGAAGAGGACAGCCTTCCTCCTGGTCCCAGCTTTTTCCTTCTATCTCTGTGTCTTGTCCTTTTTCTTTTATTTTTCTCAATCCTCAGCTGCCCTTATTTAGGAACTGGACCACTCTCTTGCAGCACTGGATGCTAAAAAGAGAAATATTTACATTTTGATAAGTATATTTCAGTAATTTGGTTCTTTCTTTTACCCTATGCATTTTATCTTATATATTTAAACATTCTGGGGAAAATTCCATAGACTTCACTAAGCTGTATGTCAAAATGACTTATTGACTAAAAGAAGATGAAACAAAAGAAGATGAAAAACTCTCATTCTAAAAGTACTCCATTTATTCAATTGCTCAGTTTGAAATTTAGAATCTGTCTTGCTGATAATTCATATTTAACATATCAGTTGGTCTTGGCATTACTCAAGATATATCTCTAATTCAACCTTTTTCACCATTTCCACTATCCTCCAAAAGTATGCCTTTATTACCTCTCACTTTTACTATTACAATTGTAAGTTGCCTTTTCATTCTTAGGTTGTTTTTTCCCCTCCACATATTATCTTTTTTTAAAAAAAATATTTTATTTATTTTTTACAGAGAGGAAGAGAGAGGGATAGACAGTTAGAAACATCGATGAAAGAGATCATTGATCAGCTACCTCTTGCACATTCCTTATTGGGGATGTGCCTGCAACCAAGGTACATGCCCTTGACCTGAATCAAACCTGGGACCTTTCAGTCTTCAAGCCAATGCTCTATTCACTGAGCCAAAATAGTTTTCAGCCACATATTATCTTTTTAAAGAATGTACATTAAATCAATTCCCACATCTGCATAGAAGCCTCCACAGGCTTACCATTTCACTAAAACAAACAAACAAAGAAACAAAAGCCAATATGATTTATCATGTTTGTGGAGCAAGGACCTTGGGAGAATAATGTTCCATGTCCTGCTCTCTACTCTGGCAAAGATTCCATGCCCTAACCCCAAGAACCTGTGCTTAATAATATGGCAAAATGGAGTTTGCAGATGTAAGTATGGTTGCAGTCATTAAAATGGTGAGATTATCCTGGGTTATCCAGATGAGATCAATCCAATTACATGACCCTTTAAAATTTCCTCTGGCTGCAAGCAGAGGAAAGATAACACAGAAACACAGAAGAAAGATCAGAGAGGCTCAAAGTGTGAGGAGCAGTTGGCCTGCTATAGATGACTTTGGAATTGGAAAAAAAAGAAAAAGAAAAAGAAAAGAATCTTTAGGCATAGGAATAAAGAAGGCCTCTAGAATGAGGACCAACCATATCCATCAAAGAACAAGGGACCCAGTCCTATCCCATGACAGCATGAAACTCACTTATCCCAAGAACCAGAATGAGCTTGGAAATAGATTCTTCCTCAGAGTCTCCAGGAAGGAACCAAGCCCTTGTTAACACCTTGATTATTCCCATGGGCCACAGGTCAGGCTTTTCATTTCCAGTATTGTCATATAATGTATTTGTGTTGTTGTAAGACACCAAGTTTCCAGTAACTGTTTACAGAAGCAATAGAAAACCAACATAATGCCCCATGTGGGTCTGGGTAACCAAACCAGTCTCCCTCTCTAAGTTGATTATCAACTCCTCTATTCTTTACTTACTCTGGTTAGCCACATGGATGCTTCCCCTTTTTAAGCCTCTAAATTTGTGGCCATTTATAAAGCAATCAGAAAATTAGTATAATGGGTATATTGGTTTTGAAACTCTAGTTGGCAGTCAATAGTTACAATGTATTTTTTTCTGGAAAATTATTATACTCCTGATCAATATTAGAAATCTGATATCAATAGATGTAGCTTCCTCATTTTGAACTTTACATATTTGATTTGAAGAATGATAGAATCTTCTGGATAACTATAACATGTTCTCCGAGATTTGCCTTCATTTCTAGATAAATGAACAAAGACTTTGAGGTCCAATAGGAGTTTGTACAAATCTCATTAATCTTGCTCAGTGGACAAATTATTTAAGATTCCTGAATGCCAGTGTTCTAATTTGTAAAACTTGAATAATCTTTAATAATGAAGTAGGGGAAAATAGAGTTATCATAGTAAAAGCTCATTTAGCACAGTGCCCAACCTTATGAAGCACTTAAAAAGTCCTAGTTTTCTTTTTAATATATTTTTGTTGCTTTTAGAGAGGAAGGGAGAGGGGGAGATAGAAACATCAATGATGACAGAGAATCATTGATCAGCTGCCTCTTGCATGTCTCCTACTGGAGAGCAAACCCACAACCTGGGCATGTGCCCTTGTCAGGAATTGAACCCAGGACTCTTCAATTCACAGGCTGACACAACTGGCTAGGGCTCCTAATTTTCTACAGATTGGTATAAAATAGAGAAAAGGCCTTTTTAAAAAGTCAAAGAAAATGTCACTTATGTGCAGCAACCTGTAGACAGAGGGGTTGGTTACCACATTCCAAACACTGACATTCTTTCTAGCAATTCAGACCACATATTATATTTATTTCCTCCTGAGATGTCCTATATAGCATAGAAACAGCAATGTGTCACTCCACTCTGCATAAAGAGGGCTTTATAGTCTCAAAAGTTAATAGTTACCTCATATTAGACCAATGACCATGCTATTGCCTTTTATAACACCCTCTTTAATACCTATAATCTAAAGAAAGCATGATTTCTGGCCCTGACTATTGAATACCACCAGGAAACCCCTCACTTGCAATTCATTATAATCCAAAATGAAACAGAAAAGCTACAATACTGATATCATTATGCCAGGACATACATAGACAGTTGTATTCCAAATTTCTTTTTCAGCTTTTTAAAGGTGTTTGAAGTAATAAAATCATGAATAATTATTATTTTAACCACATGAATATATTTAACAAAAGGCCAAATTGTGTGTTAACCTCTGACAAAAGTCCCTGTTGCTGCAACTGAGTTCAAGGTTTTAATTATACCAGTGTGAAATTAAAACAAAGAGGTCAGAATGAAAATACCTTTATATTCCATGGTTAATTGCCACTTCACAATGAAACAACTGTGAAATTCAGTGAACAATGATAGAAATGAAGCAGATGCTTTGGTAAAATCATGAGTTTCCTCCAGACACCTTGACTCATTCAAGTGATCAGTTGTGAGGATTGGGGGTACTAGATTATTCTTGATTAGCAGGGTATTCAAGGGGAAAAGGTGCTATCAAAACAGATACAGTTTAAAAATAATAATTTTGGCTAAAATAAAAAAGGGCAAAATATTTGAAGCAGTTAAAGAGATTACACAAATTAAAAAACAACAAAGTATCTCAAAAATAATGAGACAATCATAATGAGAGCTACTGTTCTTGAGAAAAAAATAACCAAAAAATAGAAGCTCAATAGTTTAATCTGAGAAATTTAGATAATAGCATTAGCCAAAGTGGTATTTGTTTCTGTGTGAGTCATTTGCAATTAGCAAAAGGTTTAGTATATAATTACATTTCACTTTATTTTACCAAGTTAAAAACAATCTACTTGCTCATTAGAGAAAATTGTTGCTAAAACTTCCCTAGAATCATCACCTATTGCCCAGGCATTTATTCTTTGGGAAAACAATGCTATAAGTTTTCCATGAGTTTTTATTTGGTTGAAAATTTAGTTTCTTTTTGTTCATTTAATTACTGGCTGCACTCTTAGTATTTATAATTTTATGTCTCTATGAATTTGATTAATCTAGTTTACCAGTAATAATTTAAAATTCAGTGATTCAAGGCAAAAAAATAAAGCTAGGTTCATAGATTAGGTAGGTGCTAAATTAATTAAATAATGTAGCAGTGGAGAAGAACTCAGACTGAATAAATAATGCTACATGCTTTTGAGTGAAGATCAACTTGGCATATTCAAAAAATAGAAAGTCACAATGTGCATAGGTAGAGGGCAGAATGAAATTAGATGGGGGACAATTCCTCAAAGGGCATTTGGCCCATCTACTATTTTTGTTTTTTGAGGTACACACTCACACGCCTCATAAAAACCCCAACTGCACAATAAATAACTCCATCTAATTGAGCTGAATTAAAACTTTAAAGGTCCCAAGTAATAACAAAAAATGAATGACACCTCCTCTGTTTATATAATTCAATTTAAAATAATAAATACTAAATTATAACATGGAAGTCTAACCAAATAACTATTGTTTCTCATGATGACTACCTAAGTATTCACTACAGTAGTTCGCTGATGCTCATTCCTCCACTTATATCCTGCTCACGCAGCCATGATAACATTCTGGGAACACAGTCCCCCACCAAATATTTGTTTTCCCAGCTACCTTGCATCTTGACACAGATATGGTTCAAAAGATCTCAGCAAAAATCTTTTGAAGGGCTGGTGGAGATGATTTTCCTTCCTGCTATAAGAGGAACAGAAGTGATTAGTACCCTACACATACACCCCTCTTCCTTCCTTGACCGTGAATGTGGTGAATTCACAGAAGCAGTCATTTGCAACCATCAGCTTATAAAGTAGAAGAGTAGGAGTCCATAAAGACTGGAAACCTTGATGGTATCATTATTACTAGTGCAATTATCTAGTTATTAATAACAAGGAAGGAGCAAAGGAAAGGGCAGGCATTATAGGAAGCCACACCTTGCATCCCCTGGGAACCACCAGTTAATTCCCTGCAAATCTCTGGGGAAAAGAGTTCAACAAAGGGGAGATGCACCCATGATCTGAGAAGTCAGGATGAGGCAAGAAGGTACTTGCCTTTCAGTCCAGCCTGGGAAACAAAGATTATTGGCCAGAGGGGGTGGAGCCAATGCCTGGCCATCAAAACGTGGGAACACATAACCCACTGACACAGGAATT
This sequence comes from Pipistrellus hanaki, assembly GCF_964339955.1. NCBI lineage: Eukaryota > Metazoa > Chordata > Mammalia > Chiroptera > Vespertilionidae > Pipistrellus > Pipistrellus hanaki. The sequence goes on along the minus strand of NC_140511.1, from coordinate 58,473,646 downwards.
CTCTCTCTTGTTCCTCTGGTTTTGGTCCTGCTTCCTCGTTCTCCCGTGTGTTCCCTCCATAGCCATGTGGCCCTGGAAGCCCCTTGGTCATGGCCATATGGACCCCAGATGGAATGGACTACAGCTGGGAACACAAGCTGAGCTAGACTGATGCTGGGCTGGACTGAGTAACTATAGAATGGAAACTTTGGATAACAGCTTTAATCTTAGTCCTGCTGAAGACACAGCTGGACTTGTTCTATGGGGAAACAGAGGAAAAGGGGACTGTGGAACTCAGGGGTTTAATTCCATGTAAATACCATTCATTCTCCTGTGTGAATCTCATAACGTTTATTTTCTCATGACATCACAAGAAGCCCACTATTACCAAAACAGAGAGCTCCCCACCGATGAAATCACTGAACAGCTGAACTGATGCCAGTTAGTAATACACCTCCTATTTGTTTAGATGAGAAAACTAAGCCTGATATCTTAAGACCTTATTATATGTGATTTCCAGCATGTAATATAAAAACAAACAAACACTGATATCATGTGTTGTTTTAAGTATTTGACATTTTATTTTTCATTGGAAATCAAATATCAAATAACCATTTCTGTTTCTCATTTTTAAATGCACACAGTGCTTGGGCAATGAAAACAAACACAGAAAGTAGCATTCACTGAGCTCTTATTGAAATCCAGGCCAACTCCTGAAAGTTGGATAGATAAAATCACTTCAACAACACCATTAGGCTGGTGCTGTTACAATTCACACTTTACAGATGAAGAACCAGACACTCAGAAGTGTACTCAGAGCAAAGCTACACAACTCCTGAGTGACAAAGTTAGGTTTGAATCTAGATCTGTCTTCCTGAGGGAACCTGCTTTTAATTATGGTCCAGAACAGCCTCTGCCTCCTAAAATGAGTGAACCACTCACTAGACAAGATTTAATGGACTGAGTTCATGAGATTTTATTTTATTTTTATGGAAAAAGAAGAAAAGGGAATGTCTCTAAGGACACACACACGAACACACATGGACACACAATGTATATATTCAAGTTAAGTGTTCTTTCTTTATTTAGCTGTCTACATAATTATTACTTAATGCTATCAATGAATAACTATAATAGCATAACAAAATACCAAAAATTAACACCATTGGGATTAAAAGCATCCATGTCTTATCTATGTTTTAAAAGCGATTTTAAGGGGGAAAAAACTAACAGACCAGTTGCAGATATTATGCTAATTAGATACATTGGTCTCAGTAAGCTTGCCTTCTCCTGGAACCTGAAATTTGTGGGAATGTCAAATATAAGGAAGGCAGCGTCAAATGTTCTTGTTCTTCTTGTTCTTCTTGTTCTTCTTGTTCTTGTTCTTCTTGTTCTTCTTGTTCTTGTTCTTCTTGTTCTTCTTGTTCTTCTTGTTCTTGTTCTTGTTATTCTTCTTGTTGTTCTTGTTCTTGTTGTTCTTGTTGTTGTTGTTGTTCTTGTTGTTGTTGTTGTTGTTCTTCTTCTTCTTCTTTTCTCTCTCTCTCTCTCTCTCTCTCTCTCTCTCTCTCTCTCTCTCTCTCTCTCTCTCTCTCTCCATCCCTCTCTCTCATCCTCACTGGAAGACATGCATATTGAATTTAGAGAGATGGGAAGAAGGGAGAAAACAAGAGAGAGAAAGAGAGAGAGAAACATCAATGTAAGAGAGAAACATTGATCAGTTGCCTTCCCATATGGCACCCCAACTAGGGATCAAACCAAGTCAGGGATAGTAAACTCTGAACCTCTAGATATATAGGATGATGCTCCAACCAACTGAGCCACAGAAACCTGGGCTCAAATGTTCTTCCTGAGTTAAAGGTTCCTCTGTTGCTATGACTTATTTCTAGTGCCTTGTGTACCCAAGAAGCCCCTGAAAATCTGCATTTTAAAGGAACATGTGTGACTATAGTCCTGCATGTTTAATACCATACAAGTATGCAAATAATTAATTTGGTAAGAAGTGGGCCTTTAAACAAGTTAAATAATTGGATAGCAGCATATTCAAGAAAAATGTCTTACTAATGGAAGAAAGGTGGAGATAGTTGACTATCTGACTGTAGCATTGTTTGTGGCCTCTCTGTTTGGAATCATATTTACTTTAAAATCTCTCAAACTCACAATAGGCAGAAATAGGTAGTCTGACAGTCAGCTGAGAATGCAATTTTTTTAGTATTTTTTCCATTTTCATTAATATATTATATGTGTACAATACATATCTTACCATTGCTCCCCCACCCCACTCCCATACATACCCTCACCCCCCAGTGTTTTGAACCCATTGGTTAAGCTTATATGCATGCATACAAGTCCTTCGGTTGATCTCTTATCTCCCCCACCTCTTGTTAACCTTCCTGCTGTAATTTGACAGTCTGTTTGATGCTTTACTACCTCTGTATCTATATTTTTGTTAATCAGTTTATAAAAAATTCTAAATGATATCACTCATTTGTGGATAATAAAGAATTTTATAAACTGAGGATGCAAATAATTATCTGACACAATGCCAGCAGGCTATACATAACTAATATTATACATAACTAATTTTATACATAAACAGGATTGAAATTTAGAAGTAAAAATTTAAACTAGAGTTAGGCAAATAAAACAATACAGTCAAGGAAAGATAGCAAACTGAGTATAACAATTAGGAATTTTTATTAAATAGTTACTACTCTGAATCAACTGGCCAGTGAAAATAATTATGCTGTATTATATTTCTTCAATTATTTTCTATCTTAAATGCTTTTTCAGCAACTATGGATTTTACTTATGTGGTCTTATTTGTACTTGATTCTGGCAAGATTTCACTGAAGTGACAACAAAATATAAACAAAATGAGGGATCCAAACTAAGAACAACAAAATAAATAATAAAAACAAAAATTATGTGCTAACATAGTTAAGAAATCTACCTGCCTTCCTCTATGATTTAGTTTTGGGAAATCTAGTACTTGTGGGCTTGGCTGATTTGACCTCTGACATCAATGTAGTGTTAGATTTTCTCTTCCTGCTTGAGTATTCCATTTGATGGCTCTTTCATTTGCTTTGTGATCTGCATATAGGGTAAAACTGAGCATAAAACAAATGATCCCTTGCAAATCACCATATCATTTTGGCCATCCTTGTGATTTGGATGACTGGGCAAAAGCAGAAAGAACTGGAAAAAGGGAGAGCATGTATAGCATTTTATGTGATGCAGCATGAACAGGAGGAGGAGAGCAGACGAGAACTTACCCTTCATTGCACAATTGTAAACAGCATCTGAGTGGGCTGTACTGAAGTTCCAGGAAAAGCAGGCTGTGAAGGATTAATTCTCATGCTGTTCTTACACTTCTTATCTGAAAGTTGCACTTGGTGGTGTGTCAGCAGGCATAGCTGCCAGCAATTGACAATACAGAAACACAAGAAAGAGCCAAAAATTCCTTCCATCCAAACAAGACAATGGGAGCATTGGCTGGGAATTATAAAGTCTAGGCTTTTGCACATTTTCAAATAAAAACAGCAGGAGGTGGAATAATTTCTCTTGTGATACTCAGTCCATGGATGGGAGTTACTGAATCTACTGAAGTGATTGCTAATCATGGAGGGGAAATGTGAAAATTGTCTGAATACTGAAAAATAATGGTACTTTGAAGAGGAAATATAATTTGTTCTATGTTGTCCTGTAGTTTAGGCTGACCTGGTAGCAGTTGTATAAATGGAGAACAATTACAGTGTTTCTGTAGTAAAGATATTCTATTAGTTGCAATTATACCAAAGTGAAATGTAAAACTTCATAGAACATAGAACTTTCTAGCACTGCAAATCATTCAACAGAAAGTCCAAAAAAAATGTGTTGTACAGAATATTCCATCTTTGATACATTGCTGCCAGAAATCAGTGGTTAAAATGTGGGTCAAATGAAGATTAACAATAACACAACTAATCCAACTGCTCCCATTTGCCTTACAAAGCAAGTTTCCAGGGGTTGTTCAGGATCATTTGACCCACCTTGTTATTGACTATTTACTAGTTCTTAAAGTCAATGAACAAATCTGATATAATTGGCATGAAGTGGGAAGTTTTGGGGTGGGGGGCAATTGCACTCTGCAATTGCAAGAAAATTTTCACTTCCCTCATAGTAGTTACCTGAGGCAAAAATTTTTGTTTTGTGGTCCAGTGGCAATAACTAATTCCTAGTTCTGGTTCTAATACTTCTTGTACCTCTGGAGCAATTATTATTCTTTCTGTAGTGATAACCAGCCATGAAGTTATCCTGGTTTTAGTTTTAAAGTATTTCTGAATTCACCATACCTTCATTCTCTTTTCAATCTAACTTTTCAATACCAATAATTTATGCTATCATCACATTTTGTCCAAGCTGTAGCCATTCAGAATTCTCTCTATATCTCCACTGTGCAAGTGAGATATTTATATGCAAATATGAGCATATTATCCTCTCCCATAATATTATTTAATGATTCCCAACTTTTCACAAAAGCGGTTTCCAAATGTTTCTAAATGTGGATCTGTATATTCAGATAAAATTGGATATGGGATGTTTCAGTGAATTGGAGGAAGATTTGAGTAAGGGAAGCACAGGGAATTTTTTAAAGGTAATAAAACTATTCTGAATGATAACGGAACTTTAATTATGGACAAATAATACTGTAGTAGGCAGTTAGACAGGCAAGAGAAGAGTAGGAATGATAGGTGAGGTACAGAAGGTCATCCAAGGCAGAAAGATCCAGGTGCCTTCAGACAAATTATAGTGTGGGACCTTTCCTCCCTTAGCATTATCTCTGGTCCTGTAGTTTAGACCCCCTCCTAACCTTCCCTCCCTTGGTATGTAGTAGATTTTTTAGAGGAGGAGTAAAGGGGCTGAAGAATAGCCTCATAAGACTCCCATACAAGCCCTTGCATGACCACCCCCTTCTCCTTCGGCATTAATCCTTCAGGACATTGAGGTTCTGATACAAATCAAATAATCTTAGGAACAAAAACTAGGGTCTACTGACTGCAGAGACAGAATTTTAGTCAAACTAGAGATAACATCTGGCCCTCAGTTATGTTCCAGCTTTAAGCCCAGAAAAGCAGCAAGGCCAAGTAGGATGAACCCATGGTTGACAGCAGAATCAGATGCAATGACTAATAATCCCCTCCTCTAATGCCATCCAACTAGTAGAGACCATGAATCTGAAAAGACACACCTGGAAATCTGGTGAACATTCTATTGAGATTCTCCCCTGAGACCTCCAGATAAAAATCATCAAAAACTCTCTCTCTTGAGCATGCCCATGCCTTCCCCACCCCATCCTTTCCTTAAGGCTCGCGCTCTCTCTCTCTTTCTCTCTCTCTTTCTCTCTCTCTCCCTCCACCCTTCAACTTTTCTCCTTCTTGTTCCCCCAAATTGTGTTCTTTCTGCCTTTATCTCCTACGCTTCAAAGGTCCTTTTTGTGCCTCTGTAACTTGTTTCCTGAGCCCACACAGCCAAACTGGCTCACTTCTATCTCTGTGACTTTCTAAATAAACATTTTGCTTGTATTTGAGTCTTGCCTCTGAATTTTTTCTTACCCAAAACTCAAGTATCAAAGTTGCTGAACCAAGGGTCTAAAATTCTGCCACCCTGAAACTGCCTTTTTTTTTTTTTTTGATTTTAAGATGTTTCCTAAGGCAAAAAAAAAAAAAAAAAAAAAAAAAAAAAAGACTCAAAAACAAAACAAAACAAAACAAAACAAAAAACACTTGACCATCCCTACTTTTCCAGCAATGACATTAAAAAACAGCAGAAACTGTATCACTTTTTTTTTTTAATAAAGTCACCCCAAATTTAAAAAGTAAAATCACCTGTTGAGTCTATGTTATTTCAATATCCTTAATAATTGTGGTAGGGTAGTAACCCTGCAAGTATAAATCTTGCAATTTAGTTCACTTAAATTGGTAAAATTATCAGTATCTTCTGCAATTTGAGAAATTATGTTATATTAGAAAACCACTTACATAATGGCTTTTCTATATCAGGAAAAAATAGTGATTTTTTTGGTCTCATAAAAGTTCATACTACCACTTTTTTAAAAAGAGCAATGCACTTCAGTACAAAAAGACATTCTGTAAATTGTGTTGCATTTTATTAGATATAAATTTAGAAAATCATTAATTTGAAAACAATAAAATTTATTATTTTTATGTTATTATCTGACATTTTTATTATTGGCAATTTCCTAACTACTAATGCTTATCTATACAACACCTATTTTTGCTTAAGCATATTTCAATAACACCTTTAGTAAGACCTGAAACTCTTACAATTTTCTGACATTGTTTTTACCCCATTGATACAAATAGCACTATATTTCACACAATTAAATTTTAGCACTAAAATTTATCTAAATGAACATAAATATTTTATCTTTTGGATATATGTTATGTTTTTATGGATAGATATCAATCACCTAAACTATTTACCAGATATATTTCAAACAATCTCAATGTTCCAACCCACTCATCAGATATTTTAGTTAAATAATTTAACCCAATTAAAATTATGATCATTGTCACCCTCTCATGGGAGAGGTCCTTATATAAAATAATAACTTTACTAAACTAGCCACCCATCTCCCTATCTCCCATGCTTCATAATATTGTATAACTTTTCCCTCAGTTTGATTAAACTTCCCGCAGGACTCTGCTGTCTCCAAACCTCTGACCTCCCTTTTCCCTGAGCATTTATTTTTAAAAAAACTTCCTGTTGTAAGTTACTTCTCAGCTTTTTGAAATGTAAATTTTCTATGATTTAGAAAATTATTTCCCAAGGATCTGGGATTCATCTCTCTAAAGTGAAATCATCAAAGGAGATAGCACACCAAGGCCTGCCCTTGAGTATCTGTGAGGATAGGAGCCTACTTGAAATAAGCAGCAATTAGAAAAACAATGTATAATTCTTTAATATGACACTTAGCATAATGTCTTAGGAAAAAACAAAGGTATTCCCTTAAAAAAGGGATTCACAGATCCCCAACTGAATTATTCCTCTCCCTACTTGCATTTGGGTGCAGAAGAAATGACACAAAGGTAATAATGGGCAGAAGAAGACAAAAAGGTTTAGATATTTTAAAACTATTTTTGTTATTATGTAATTTTATTATAAACAGAAATGTAATCTATATAATTTATGCTTTAGGGAATTCATGTTGTGTTATATATATATATATATATATATATATATATATATATATATATTCAATTTTATACATGTTTTATTGCCAATTTAAAGGAAAGTAGTTATCTGATTCCAAGTTGTATAACTTAATACACTACATATTAGGGCTATGTTTTGAGAAATACTGTTTTCATACATAAAATTTTGTTTTGCAATTGGTTAATTAAATAAGTTGTTTTTATAGTTCTCTAATGTTGTAACTCTTCATTCATCCTCTACAGTTTTTGTTTTATGGATTTTTTTATGGTTATTAAACCACAAGATTATATGATATTAATCAAATGTCAATCTTTTTTAGCCATTAACTAATGATTTTTACTGGGGTAGCTAAGTAACTGAAATGGAAACTTGGCCTTGCAGAAAAGTATTTTTAAAATTTGAATGACATAACTTATGTATCTTTTAAAAAAATATGTATTTGATTGATTTTTTACAGAGAGGAAGTGAGAGGGATAGAGAGTTAGAAAAATTGATGAAAGAGAACCACTGATCAGCTGCCTCCTCCACACCTCCCCCTGGGGATATGCTCCCAACCAAGGTATGCCCTTGACCACAATCGAACCTGGGACCTTTCAGTCTGCAGGCCTATGCTCTATCCACTGAGCCAAACTGGTTAGGGCACCTTATGTATCTTTTGCTAAGAATAAAGTGACACCTAAAGTCAACCTTAATATATTTGGGCTTGGTTTGAAGTGACCTATATATCCTAGTTTTATTTTTAAATGTTTGAAAGCATTGTGGAAGCCCTAATTTATTGTTTTGGGGTAGAATGTTTTTATGTGTCCTATACTCCTAAATGCCTTTGAATGTGAGTATAAATGCATTTGCAAAAATGTCACATACACATTAAGGTAATTTTACATGTGGCTAGCATGAAGGACACAAGACAGTCGCTAGGGCTGAGAAAGGCATTTCATGTAAAAACAACATAAAGCTTTACTCCTATTTGCTCAGGTTTCCTTCTGGACCCCATAATTCCTGAAGGTTCTATCTTTCCTTTTCAAACAAAAATTCATCAATATTTTACTCCTTTAATATTCATGGGTGTAGTCCATGTCATTCTTAAAATATAACACTTTATTGAAGGAATTTAAAACTGTTTTCTCAAACAAGTTGGATGAGTCCTAATATCCCCACAATCCCTTGAAAGGTAAATATATCTGAGTACCCCAGGCTATCTATATTCTACATGACATTTTGCGTTTCCTTACATGCTAGAGAGTTTCAGTCTCCTCTTATGGTGAAGGTTAGAGCATTGAAAATGTTTACTTTCTCCTCGGCAAGATTTGTGAGACATTGGAGTATCCCTGCTTTTGACACATGGAGGTTGCTTGTTGGAGATAACATCAGAATTGCCTGGATGAGCAGATAGGGATTTTGTTCAAGTGCTGATTGTTAGAGACCAGGGATTCATACAAAGGCGATTCCGTGATTCCTACACAAGAATCCCGCAGAGTCAAAAACCATTCTTGTCCTGCCAATGCTGATAGAACATCAGTTATAATGGCTTGGGGGAGGCTAGTTAAACACCAATTGTATTTTCTTTCATATGCAAACTCTATGACTTTCAAATATTTTATTTTTCTAGAATACATTTATCCCAGATTTATTTTAAACTATTTGTGTGAAAAAAATATTTATTGGATCAGAAAATGGGAAGCTCTTTCACAGCACTACCAAATGCCTAATCTTTCTAATGTTCATTAAATGCCTAAATATATAAGTGATTCTTATATTTTGATTTTACATTATAGCCTCTTGATGTCTGTAAGAGTTCTCTTATTGAATTGCTTGGCTGATTTACTTGTATCTTTCCACTCAACCAAAAGTAACCATTTATTCTTTACGCTACTGAAATAACTAAAAGATCAAAGTATCCCAAAGTCTACTTAATTCAGGCTGTGTGATTCAAGCATGCTTTGGGAATCCCCACCCCACCCTGCCCCCAACAGTAATAATAGTGATTATACACTGCATCCAATCTAAAACGTGGAAGCTTTGTTTTCCTCCAAAATGAGTTTTTAGTGTTGAAATAAAGTAAAACTTTCACTGGTATGTTTAAGATATAGAGCATGGAACTTGTGATTTTAGTATTCATGGAAAAGAAAATAATGTATCACTTATGTAGATCTCTAAATAAATTCTTGCCTTGGGAAATTAGTAAAAATTAAGATAACTGAATATCCCTCAAAGCAGGGATTGAAATATTTGGTTTTTAAAGTAACTATTTTAGGCTTTAGGAGCCATTTGATCTCTGACACAACTACTCAACTCAGCAAGCAATTAACCAGAGACAATATGTAAACAAATGTTGCTGTATCCCAATATAATTTTATATACAGAAATAAGCAGGGCAGGTTTGGCCTATGGGCTGGAGTATGCAGATCTTTACCAAAAAGAAACCTAGAACATATCCTTCCATGTGACACATAAAATCACATGGTTCTTCTTGTGGCTTTTTGTCACACACCATCTCAGATTTGATTTTTTTTTTCCATGATAAAGTGAGCTAGACACTTAATTTCATGATTCCTATCAATTAATTTAATGGTGATTAGAGTGCAGGAACAAGATGCCATTTTCTCTCTGTTGATTTCAACAGTCATTTTGGTATGGACTAGCCTTCATCATTATGTTAGCCTGTAGAGAACAATCTTTTCTTTGTAAGTAATTGGTTAAAGTTCAGCAAAGGTTAGATGGATATTATCAAACCGGCTGTGTCATTTACAAAGTTTGTGTGATTCATTGATTGGACTCTCCACATTAACCTTATAACTGTTTGAAAGGTTCTCTTTTCACTGATGAAAGTCTACCAAGAGCTAAGGCAATGGGAACTATTGATGGAATGTCTAAAAGGGGGGAAATGCAATTATAATTCATTGTGCAATTTCACTTGGGAATGTATTTTAAGACTTTGCAGTTGAGAAGTAGTTTAACTTGTTTTCTCCTGTAAGTCAATGTCTTAAATCTTGCTGATCGCTGGAGGATGCTTGAATTTATTTGCATATTATAGGATGAAAATAAATTTAGAGAATGTAGGCTCTTCTCTGATACTTCTGTGAAATCTTAATCTCCTACATCTCATCTTTACCGTCAGCATTCCTGGCTCCTTCTTTCTCACCATTCCCTTTCCTCATTAATCTTACTCCTCTTCTCCTGTTCCTTGATATATTTATTTTTGCCACAATCTATTAGTATGCACACACACACACACACACACACACACATGCGTGTGTGTGTATATATATATATATATATATATATATATAACTTAAATATAGCCTATAATAGTAATACTACCATTTATTAAAAATTGTGTACCAGATTCTGTATAAAACACTTTATTATATCTGGGGAGCAGAGAAATGAAGCAAACCACCCATGACTATGCAGCTGACGATGACATAATTAGGATTAGAGAGCACGTCTGCCTTTGCTATTCCATGTCCACACTTTTTTTGTAACTATACATTACCACCTCTATAACTTATAGACCCATATGATCCAAACCTTTAATAAAACAGTGCTATGACCACAAGCTCTCTTCTCTCCTTGTCTTGCCAGAAACCATTCCTGGAAAGCTCAATCCTTAAAATTTGTCACTTTATATGTGATTTATTCCTTTAATTTTAATTTAACAGGCTCTTGAAAATAAAAGACATTAAAATATCTTCAACTTTCTCTCTTTGGCCAGGAGTTTTACTCCATTGTATTGTTATCTTCTCAGGTTCTGCCTTTGAAATATGAGTCTTTAAGAAGAAAGAAAATTACTATTTTTATTCCCAGTATTGCATACTCTATTGAATATTACTCATGTTGGTTTAACAAATAAATGAATAAGTGAACACACTATGAATGAATATTGACCAGGTTATAAAATCTGAGATCCTGACATTGAGATCAGTATTGGACTTACACTACTTGATAAGGCTATAATATTCATTTTACTTCTAAGTTCTCAGTTTTCCTCTCTGTAGATTAGAAATAACTTGCAGCTTGGCAGTATTTTTACAATTACATATATTTAAAACATATTTATAAGATGAAATCAAAGCATGATTATGAACATACTATCTTCTATATATATAAAAGCCCAGCAACATTTATGGCAGAACGACCTGAACCACCAGAACAACCAGTCACTATGACATGCACTGACCACTGGGGGCAGACAGTCAATGCAGGTGCTGTCCCCTGGTGGTCAGTGAGTTCCTACAAGGGAAACGATGCTCAGCCAGAAGTGGGGCTCATAGCTGATGAGCACAGCAGTGGTGGCGGGAGCTTCTCCTCCAAGGCAATGCTAAAGAGTGGCAAGCTAAGCAGTAAGGAGTGAGCAGATGGGCAGTAAGGAGCAGCAAGCCAAATGGCAAGGAGTGAGCAGGCAGGCAGTTAGGAGCAAGGGGTCTCAGATTGTGAGAGGGTTCAGGCCGCTGGGCTGAGGGACCCCCCTTACACTCCTCCACCCTGTGCATGAATTTCATGCACTGGGCCTCTATTATAAACTACAAATATTTACAAAATGTTAGTAATTAACATTAGACATGTTTGTTTCTTCCTGTGAATTATATAGAGGCAATGACACATTGCAAAATCGAAAATAACAAATATCCAACAATTACTTATTGAACACTTAGCAAAAGACTTGAGTCACCCTCCTGTGTATCCTTATAACACCATCCACATATCCCTCTATAGAATACATTCTCCTACATATACTGACTGAGTTACTTATGTCTCTCCCGCTAAATTTCATCTTCTTTAGAGTAGGAACTATCCTCTCAAGAGCCTTTTACATGATGTCAGGAATGAATATGGAAGTAATTCATTTTACTGAAATTTAGCTTATGACAGGTCCTTTGCTAGACTCTTGAAAGTTTATCTTGGTTAATTGCTGTTTTTAAAAGACAAGAGACTTGAGATTAAGAAAAAGACACTAACCTTCTAAAGGTTAGTGGCATAGCAATAGGGGGCAGGGTCATCTCGCCAGCATCCTGCATCCCCTCCCCCCATCTATCTCCACCCCAGATCACCCCCCAACCAATCAGAGGCAGGGCCAGTTGGCCAACTGCCTGTGACCCTTCACCCCAGTGGGCCCTACCCCTGATGGGCCTCTACTACCCCAATTGGCCCACAACCCCTCCTTCTAGACAGCTACCCCCTCATCACCCCCGCCCCATACCAATCAGGGATGGGGCTGGCCAGCAACCTTCCACAGCTCTTCCCCTGGCCACTGACCTCGACTCAACCCCCTACCCCAATTGGGGGTGGGATGGCTGGCCCACCACCCACAGCCCCTCCCTATAACCAGACCCACCCCCAATCAGGGGTAGGGTCCACTGGCCAATCACCCGTGGTCCCTCCCCCCAGCTGGCCAACCCTGATCAGGCCCCAATCAGAGCGGGCTGGCTGGCCAACCTCCCACCATCTCTTCCTTACTGGCCCACCCCTGATCTGCCCTGATTAGTGCCAGACCCCAGCTGTGCAAGAATTCATTAAGCTTAGCAGAAATAAAACTGAACCCCACTAACCTCTAACTCATGCCAATAAAATTCTTGTGAGCATCCTAACCTGCTTCACCAGTCTATAATGAAGTAGCCCAAACCCTGAAACACAGTAGTGTCAGAGAGAAATTTCATCCCTAGGGGGCATTTCATCCCAAAGTGTTAATGAAGACTTGTGGGGATCCTGGACTTACACCTTCCACTCCAGACAGTAATGAGATACTTCTCTCACTCCCACCTGTGGTCCTGTCACCTGTGGCCTCAGAGAGAGTCAAGACTTTCACTGCTGCCCAGAGTGATGTCAGAGCAGGCTGCATAGATAGTAGAAACCCCCACATCTGTTCAGGAGTAATGAGAAGTCCCCCTCTCCCATGAGGCACCTAAAGGTCTAGAGGGAAACTAGTGCTGCCACCATTACCTGACAATAACAAGATATTGTCTTCTTACCTTGTCAGAATGGTGTAACAGGAAGCCAGCTAAAGCAAATAAGATCCAGAGTCTATAATATCTCCAAAATCCAATTTTCAATAAAAAAAACCTACACTTATAGCAAGAAATATGAAAATCTCAAATTGAATAAGAAACAATAAAAACCAACATTGAGATAGCAGAGTTGTTAGAATTATCTGACAATAAGTTTGAGAAGGCATCAATAAAATGCTCCATGAGTAATTATGAAGATACTTGAAACAAATTATAACATAAAAACTTCAATAAATAAATAGAATATATATATATATATATATGTTCTTGCACTTTTAGACTAAAAGTGCAAGAACCTAAATAAAAAATGCAAAGGATGAGCTCAAATAGAGAATACAGGGAAAAATAGAGAAGAGAGGGGAAAATAAAACCAGCAAGCATAAAGACAGAATGAAAGAAATTGCCAAATCTTAAAAAAATTTAAAAAAATGAAAACACAGAAAATAGACTACAAAATATTATCAGAGCTTCATAAATCTTTTCTTCTTATTGTTGGTGTCTTTGTTATCCTCACCCAAGGATATTTTTTTCCGTTAATTTTGAGAGAGAGTGGAAGGGAAAGGAGAAAGAGAGAAGAGAAAGAGATAGAAAGAGAAACATCTATGTGAGAGAGACACAACAATTGGTTACTTCCAGACCATGGCTGGAGATCAAACCTGCAACTCAGGTCTTGACCAGGAATCAAACCTACCACCCTTTGGTGCACAGGGTGATTCACTATCAACATAGCCACATTGGCAAGCACTGTATCTTTAAAAGTATGATAAAACATCTAGTATCTCTACCTCAACAATTGACAGAAATACTACACAGAAAATCTAAAAAGTTGTAGAAGAACTCAACACTATTAACCAACAGTGTCTAATCAACATTTATGCAGAACTCTACAAAACAATAGCAGAATACTCATTCTTTTCAGGTACTCATGGACCTTTACCAAGTTATATCATATTGTTTGCTATAAAAAAAGCCCCAACCATTTAAAAGACTAGAAATTATGCACAGTGTGTTCTTGGATCACAGGCAAATAAAACAAAATGAATAAGGGAAACAATACAGGTTAATGTCTCAACACTTAGCCACTAAACAATGCACATGTGAATAACATAAAATTATAAAATATATTTATTTGAATAAAAATAAAATTACAAATATCACAGCTAAGGCAGGGATGAGAGGAAATTTTAGAGCATTAAATGCTTACATGAAAACAGAGAAAAAGTATCAAATTAACAATCAAACATGCTATCGAAAGATTCTAGGAAAAAAAAACCAGCAAAATAAACTCAAATCAAGAAGAAGGAAGGAAAGAGTAATAAGAGTAGACTCAGTAAAATTAACAAAATCCATATAGTAAATTATTGAAGCCAAAAACTGGTTCTGTAAAGTAATGTATAAAATTGACAAAACCTACTGTAAGACTGCAGAGAAAGAGAGAGCATATAAGTTAACAGTTCCAGAACTGAAATTAGAAATGTCACACCAACCCCACAGTTATCAAAATAGAATACTACTAACAACTCCACGAACATAATGTGACAATTTAGATGAACTGGACTTACTCCTTAAAAAGTACAAACTAACACACCTCATTTAGTACAAAATAAATCATTTGAAGAGCTCTACAGCAAAGACATCAGTTATTTATAATTCATAATTTTAAAACTTGGAAAAATAAATCCCCAGTTCCAGGCATCACTAGAGAATTCTACCATGTTTCAAGAAGAACTAACACTAATTCTATATACACTGAGTGGCCAGATTATTATGATCATGTAAGTACTTTGTTGGGCCACCTTCTGCTTTCAATACTGTGGCAATTCTTGTTGGCCATTGTCTCCACAAGATGTTGAAAGGTGATGTGAGGAATCAGACACCATGCCTGATGAATAGCACTGTCCAGTTCTGTGAGATTTGATGTTTGTGGAACGAGCTGCCTGGTGGACTTTTTAACTTCATCCCACAAATGCACAATTGGATTGAGATCTGGTGATTGTGGAGGCCACCTAAGTAAGGCAAAGTCTCCCTCATGTTCTTGAAACCACTCCTGCACAATATGAGCACCATGTCATGGCGTATTGTCCTGTTGGAAGAAGCCATCTCCATTAGAATACACCATCAACATGATAGGATGAACTTGATCAGCAACAATACTTAGGTATGAGGTGCTATTCAGACATTGTTCCACATGAATTGAAGGACCAAAATCATGCCAGGAAAACATGCCCCAAACCATAACACTGCCCCCACCAGCTTAAAGGGTGGTGCTCATGTATGTGGGGTGCATGCTTTCATGCTGTTTCCACCAAATTCTCACTCTGCTATCTGCGTGATGCAATTGAAAACGTGATTTATCAGATCACATGACTTTTTTCCAATGCTCAACTGTCTAATCCTTGTGTTTCTGAGCGAATTGGATATGTTATAATATCTTGGTAACTGCAGACAGTAAAGGTGTTTGAACAGGCCTTCGGCTTCCATATCCCATACAATGTAGTGTACAGCTAATTTGCCTACAAATGTCAGGTGGTCATAATAATTGGGTCACTCAGCATATAGTTACAGAAAATAGAGAAGAGTACACTTTTCAATTCATTTTCTGAAGTTTGTATTACCCTTAGTATGAAAAACAAAATAAGAAAACAGCCCCCCCCCCAAAAAAAAAGGAAAGAAAAACTACTAATCTATATCTCTCATGAATATAAACCAAACATTTTTAGCAAATTATTAACAAACTAGAGGCCCAGTGCACAAAATTTGTGCATGGGGGGGTTGTGCATGGGAGGGGGTGTCCCCTCAGTTCAGCCTGCACACTCTCCAATCCAGGACCCCTTGGGGGATGTCCGACTGCTAGTTTAGGCCACTAACTCTCCCCTCTCCCCCCCCCCCCGCCCCGCCAACCCGATCACCCCTAACCTCCTCTGCCTCCTGGCCTGGTCACCCCTAACTGTCCTCCCCTGCCAGCATGGTCACCCCTCACTGCCCCACTCTAACAGTCTGGTTGCTCCTCACTGCCCCCCTCTGCCAGCCTAGTTACTCCTCACTACCCCACCCCTGCCAGCCTGGTCGCCCCTGACTCCCCCCTGCCAGCCTCGTTGCTCCTAACTGCCTTTTCCCCTTCCCCTCCCCCCCCCCCCGTGCCAGCATGGTTGCCCCTCACTGCCCCCCTCTGCAGGCCTGGTCACCCCACTCAGCCTGCTGTTTGTTATGTGAGGGTGTCCTGATCAATTTGCATATTACCCTTTTATTAGTATAGATAGAATTCAACAATATATAAGAGGAATTGCATACTATTATAAAATGGTGTTAATTCCTTAGATGCAAGGCTGGTTAAACATTGCAGATTAGTGATTGTGCCCTTCCAGGTGTTGTTGATTGCAGTTTGAGTCCTGGTCAAAGACACATATCTAGTTGCATGTTTGCTCCCTGATCTGGTCAGAGTGCATGCAGGGATCAACCAATTTATGTCGCTCTCACACATTAATGGTTTTTCTCTCCCTCTCTCTCCTCCTTCCCTTTCTCTCTCTCTAAGAAAAATAAAAGAAAATTAGTAAATGTAATCCAATATATTAGCAAATTGCCGAATATCACATGATCATACCAATTTATGCAGAAAAAATTAAATTTCAATTCTAGGTAAAACTCTCAGAGATCTAGAAATAGAGGAGAGTCTCCTCATGATGATAATAAATAGCTATTTAAGAAAAAAACCTACAACTATTACTACAATTAATGATTGAAGACTAATTCTTTCCTGCTAAGATTGGAAACAATGCACATATATCCATTCTCACCATTCTTATTTAGCATAGCACTGAATGTCCTAGCCAGTGCAATAAGACAGGAAAAGGAAATAAAATGCATATAGAGAGAAATCAAATTATCTTTATATGTAGATAACATAATTGTCTATATAAAAAAATTCCAAGGAATAAAAAAACAAAACAAGCATAGTCCTAGAACTAATAAGTAAATTCAATAGGCTACAGTATAAAATACAGCTATACAAAAAATTAATTACATTTCAATGTGCCAGCAGTGAACATATTACACTAAATTATAAATGTAATATCATTTACAAATGGAAAAATAAATACTTAGGTGCAAATTTAACCAAGAACGTACAGGACTTTTATGCTTAAATTTTAAAAATTCTAATGAAAAACAGTATTATCTAAATAAATGCAAATATGTTTTTTTCTGGATTTAAAGACAACACAATAGATAATTAACTTAAATATAAAATGTGAAAAATATTGGGAATAGCAAAAAACATTGGGAAAACATTGGGGAAAACATCCTGGATCTAGGAAGATGCAAAGATTTTACACAAAAACTATGATGTATTGCTGAAACTGGTTTGGGTTAGTGGATAGAGCATCGGCCTATGGACTGAAAGGTCTCAGGTTCAATTCCAGTCTAGGGCATGTACCTTGTTTGCGGGCACACCCCCAGTAGGAGGTGTGAAGGAGGCAGCTGATGGATGTTTCTGACTTTCTATCCTTCTCCCATCCTCTATGTAAAAAATGATGTATAAAAGAAAATAACTGATAAATTCTTTCATAAATGTTAAAAATTTACCTTTATATAACTCTGTGAATGTACTCCAAACTACTGAAATGTGTACTTTAAAAGGGTGAGTTTTTATGGTGAATGAACTCAACTCAATAGAGTTATTAAAAATAATTTTACCTATGTGTAAAATCCATTAAGAGGGTGAAAAGACAAGATATAGACTGGGAGAAAATATTTGAAATCATGCAAACCACAAAAAATTAGCATCTATAATAGGGAAAGAATTCTCAAAAACTTCACAATAAAAACAAATGAAACAAACAATAACATCAATCTAACTAGAAAATTCACAGAAAACCTAAAGAGATGTTTCATCAGTGAGGATATGCAGATGGCATTTAAACACATGAAAAGCACAACAACTGTTCCACATAATTGTTCATTAAGGAAAGACAAATTAAAAGCATGATGATATCTCACTCAAGCAAAATGAAATAAACTGAGCCACTTCAAATGGAGTCAGAGCTGCATCCCAGAGGAAAGGCCTCTCATGATTTGCTCCTCAAACCTTTGGAATGATTGAACTGGGCTAATAACCTTGGATAGTGCCAAGCCAACACTGTCTTACAAATACTCTAAAGCTAACAGGAAAGCAGACATTCTGACCAGGAAGACTGAAAACTAAAGCCATTATTTAGAATTAAAGTGCCACCATGCACAGCTAAAAAATATTTTAGCTGATCAGCACCAATAGAAATCCCTTCCTTCTTTTCAGATAATCATTTTCCTTCCCTTTCTCATAAAAACCCCATTACCTTGATATTACCATCAGTGCTTACCAAATTACTATTTTGGGGATCTCATATAAATGTTTGTTGCCTCTCACTTTGTTTTGTTTTTTTTTTGTTTTGTTTTGTTTTTTGTTTTTTTGTTTTTTGAGATTAACAAACTACACTTATCAGAATGGCAAAAATAAAAATCCATCATTATTATAACACAAGGGAAAGGATGCTGATAATATATTACTAGTAAGGTAAAATGGTACAGCTGCTCTGCAAAACTCTTCAGCAGTTCCTCTGAGAAGCAAGCATATTACTACCATAGAACCCAGAAATTCCAGTCCTGGGCATCTATCCCAAAGAAATGAAAATATGTTCACATAAAACCTGTTCACAAATGTTCATAGCATCTATAATTGGTAGGAGTTCCCAAACTGGACGAAAAAACACAGATATCTTTCAACAGATGAATAGCTAAACAAACTGTAGTACATCCAGATTTCCAGGGGGAAATAAGACTAAACTATGAATTCAATAGAAAATTTGGAAAAATCTCTATAGAACTATGCCAAATAGAAAAAAAAAATGCCACACTTAAAAGTTTACATACTGTATCATTTATTCATACACAGTTCTCCAAATAACAACACTTTATTAGTAGAAATGGAGAAGAGATTAGAAGATTTCCAGGAACTAAGCCTGGGATTTGTGGGTAAGTATGACTATCTATATTAATGAGAGGATAATATGCTAATTAGACAGGGAGACCTTCTGGACAAAAACATGATGGTTGAGCAAAGGCAGAGGCAGTTAGGGGCAATCAGGCCAGGAGGGGAGAGCAGTTGGGGGTGATCAGGCCAGCAATGGGGGGCAGTTGAGGGTGATCATGCCAGGGGTTGGGGGGGATTTGGGGGCAATCAGTGTGGTGGAGGGCAGTTAGGGATGAGCAGGCTGGTGGGGGGGCAGTTGGGGGACAGCAGACTATCAGGGGGACAGGTAGGGGTGATCAGGACTGTAGTGGGGGGAAGTTGGGGGTGATCAGGCCAGTGGGGGAGAGCAGTTGGTGGCAAGCAGGCTGGTGGAGGGGAGCAGTTGGAGGAGAGCAGGCTGGTGATGGGGGGCAGTTGGGGCTAGCAGGCCGGCAGGCAGAGTGGTTAGGGGCAATCAGGCAGGCAGGCAGGTGAGCAGTTAGGAGCCAATGGTCCCAGATTGCAAGAGGGATGTCTCACTGCTAGTTTGGGCCCAATCCCACAGGGATAGGACATCTCCAAGGGGTCCCAGATTGGAGAGAGTGCAGGCCAGGCTGAGAGACACGCCTCCCCCCTTTGCATAAATTTCATGCACCAGCCCAATAGTAAAATATAAAAGGGAAATACAAGAAATTATTATGGTAATGAACAGTTCCATATCTTAATATTCTCTATGTCAATATCCTGCTCATGGTATTTTAAAATAGTTTTTTGAGAGGTAACCATTCGAGAAACTAGGTAAAGGTACATGGGGTTCCTTTATTCACCTCTGTGTATATAGGTCTACAATTATCTCAAAGTAAAAGAAAAGTAAATACATCCATAAAATATCTTTTGAAACCAACAATAAAATTAACTATTATTCCAAAATAAAATTTCAAGAGCTTCTCTTATTGACAAGCTTTAAATTTTAAGTATTGAACCAAAAAGTGGATTTAAAGATATATTCATTTAGTTTTACATTCAATGCATAATCCTTGAGTGTTATTATTACATGCTAGGCACTGTTCTGTATTCTTGCAATAGAAAATTGGACAAAGTTGGTGATGGCAAGAAATTACACTTAAATTGGGAAAAAAAGTTATAAATAAGTACTTAAATCAATGAGGTAATTTTATTTTATTTTTTTATTAAATTATTATCTGTGTACATATTTTAACATTGCCCCCCCTCCCATACATACCCTCCCTCCCCAGAGTTTTGTGTCCATTGGTTGTACTTATATGCATGTATACAAGTCCTTCGGTTGATCTCTTATCTCCCCCAGAGTACAAGAGTAAAGAAAATAAAATAGGGTGGTGATGTGATAGTAATGTGTAGGGACAATCAAGAGAGGTGACTTTTAGGTGAATCATCAGTTAATGTTTCTCTGAAAACACAAAGAAGTGTGTGGAAGAGTTTTTCCAGGAAAGGATAAATGTGGCACAAAACCTTTAATCAGTAATTGTTTCCCTGCCTTTGAGGGATGCAAAGATCACTGTGACCAGGGTAGAGTGAATAAAGAAGAAATTGGCAAAAGATAACATTTGAGATATAGGCCATAGCGAATTCATGTAGGACCCCATTTTCAAGACTAAGAAATTTTAGTTTTATTACTAGTGGTGATGAAAATTTTATTTTTTTGGAAGGAGGTAGTTATGGGAGGAAATAATATGATTCAAACATTTCAAAATGTATAATAGATTATAGGGAGGCCAAAAGTGAGAAACAATAAGATCAGTTAAAATATATTGCAGAAGCCCAAGAAAAAGATAATGATTGGATTATGGTGGTAGAAATAGTAAAGATGAAAAAAAGTTGATTGAAGTTATATTTTCTAGAATAGAGAGGACTTATAGATTTTGACTGGATGGAATAAGTGAGAGAAAGCAATCAAAGAAAATTCCTTGTTTTTTTCATTTTTTTTATTTTGACAACTATATAATCTATTTATAAATCAATTAGATCTCAAAGATAGAATTAATTTATACATTTACACAGCAAATATTTATTACTAGTGGCCCAGTGCACAAAATTTGTGCATGGGTGGGGATTTTCCTCAGCCCACCCTGGACACTCTTCAAAATGTGACCCTTTGGGGGATGTCCGACTGCCAGTTTCAGACATCCCTCTCACAATCCAGGATCTCTGGCTCCTAACTGCCCCACCTGCCAGCCTGATCATTCTAATTGCCTCTGCTTGCTAGCCTGATCACCCCTAACTATCCCCACTGCCAGCCTAGTCGCCCACGCAGCCTCTGGTCAGTCATTTGGTTGTCCCTTGCTTACCCCCCTGCTGGTCTTATCACCCCACATAATCTGTTGTTCGGTTGTTACTATGAGGGTGTCATGAACAATTTGCATATTACCCTTTTATTAGTATAGATAATCTATTAGGCCCATATAACAATGATAATGTTATTAAACAATTAAGGTGTTTAAAGTAGCAATGAAATTAGGTGGATTGCAACATACACAATAGGCGTTAACATGACATATACAGAGGAGACATTGTTTGTGCCTGAGAGATTAAGAATGACGAAATTTACTGAGGACATGATTTTATTGGGTGCTTAAGAAGTACAGAGGTGGGATTTTTGGAATAGGAGCATAGTGAGAAGTTTCTCCAAATAGCAAGAAAACAAAGGCCAGTTCAAAGATTTATGACATAGCTTGTGACTGAGTCAGAATTACAAATGTCTTTGTCTTAAGATCTTTTAGCATCATTCTCTTTGTAATTTCTTTCCCTGCCTATTTTTTTCTAGTGAAAATATTAATCACTTTATTGTTCTCTCTCTCAAGTCCTTGAGTCAGAAATATTCATTGTTCACATTCCTATATTTGGATTCATTTTTTTGAAGAATGCAGGTTCAGCTAATTCTAGACTTTTGTTGCGTCCTTTCCCACATGCATTTCACATTCAGTAGGTCCAGGTTTTATTTCTTCCAGAAGAATGTGAACTGGGACTCATTAACTACAAAATTTTCCTCTTTCTAAGCATGAGTAATTAAAAAAAAAAAGGTAAATGTGGTGAGCTTATAATTCAACTACATACATTTTATTCTGTCATGTCTTTTTGCTTTATAGTTTTAAAGTTACCCTTTTAGTAGTTCCCAACATAGTATAGAAATATTTGTAGAGAGAAGTGTGTGTGTGTGTGTGTGTGTGTGTGTGTGTGTTTGTATTTTAATGTCCTTAGCCAATTATGAAATCACCACCTCTATATAACTCTGAAATTACCCTTTTCATTTGTTCTAAGAATCCAAAGGTCAGGGAAACACACTGACAATGCAGATAGAATTGCAATCCAAGTAGTTGTTGCAGTGCTGGAAGATCAAGGGATGGCTGCCAAAGGAATCTCTTCCGTTAACATTCATAGTGTGGTTGTGGAGTAGAAATGGCAAAAACACTTTTCCCTGTAGATTTTTTGAAAAGATGCTTCAACTACTTGTTTGCTAAACATTTGTTCAACAAACATTAGCAAGATTAGCTAACAAAATAGAGTAGCTAGCAAAGATCAAGTTGATTTTTTTATTGATTGATTGATTTTAAAGACATAGGGAAGAGGATAAGAGAGAATGCCTAGATAGAATGATTTATTAATTTACACATTCACTCATTCAGCAAATGTTATTTATTTGGTAATATTATCAAATCATAGTTTTCTTATATATAACAAATTATGACCAGGTAAAAAGGAGATCTGAAATTTTACTTTATTTTGGTTTATCATAAAAGAGTTTGTTTAAGTTTAAATTCTTAAATAGAAAAGAATTAGTTACCAATAATGCACTTATTAATATCATGTGTTTTTTATAAGGCACTTACAAACTAGAAATATATATAATTCTTCCCCATAACAATTTTAAAGCTATTGGGGAGACAGATAATAAACAATCACAATAAATATGTAATTATGGTAGTGATATGAAAAAGTACAGAGTGAAATAAGAGAATTCAAAAGTATGAACTAATTTAGATTAGTGCCTTTGGAAAAGCCTCTTTAGGATTTTATATTTATATAAACTAGAGGCCCAGTGCACAAAATCCATGCATTTGTCGATGGGTTCCCTCATTCTAGCATGTGCTCTTTTGCAGTCCAGGGCCCTTTGGGGGATATCTGACTGCCCAAGAGGTGGGAGAGGCTCCTGCCATTGCCATTGCACTCATCATCTGTGAGCCCGGCTCAGGGCTTCTGGCTGAGTGGTACTTCCTTTGTGGGTGCACACTGAGCACCAGGTAGCAGCTCCTGCATTGAGCATCTGCCCCCTGATGTTCAGTGCACATCATAGCAACCAGTTGTTTTGCTGTTTGGTCAATTTGCATATTAGCCTTTTATTATATAGGATTGAGATCCCCAGATCAAGTAAATAAATAATGAAGACAGGACCAGGGACATGGGCCCATAGTAGGGTACAGTGCAGAGAGACTAAAGAAGATCAGTGTGGCTGTATCTGAGTGAATGCAGAGAAGGTGATAGGTGGTAGGGATTCAGAAAAAGATAGTGACCAGTTCACGAGGGAGGTTAGAGGTCACAATGGGGACTCTACCACTTTTCTTAAATATACTTGAAGTCAATGGGAAGATTAAGCGGGAAAGTGATTTGCTTATATGTCTCCCACTCCCCCTCTGCAGTGAGCCCTTGAGGTGAAGGGATGTGTCTTCTTCATTCAATAGAAGTTTATCATTTTGGTTAAAAAAAACCCAACCTGTTTTGTAGTTAAGCAGTGTTGATGTCAAGTCCATATGCTATCATTTATGAGCTATATGATTTTGAACAAGGTTCTCGAAATCCTTTTATGTAAAATGGGAATACAAATATGCCTACCTTACTCATTTCCATGAGGATCAAATAAAACAATGCAGTAGTAGGTACACTTAAAAATTTATTCATTCTTACTGTTAATATTAAATCCCCATCATCTAGCACATTTTCTGTAAAGAGTTAAAGAATTGGGCTGAATTCTATAAATGGAATTTTTATGAAAGCTACAGAATTTTTATGAAAGTGGGATTATATTACCCCAGAGTAGCTTTTATCTCCAACAACCTTTTTTAAAGATACTGACAATACAAGATTTTTACAGCATAAATGAGGATGCTTCTATATCATGTACTCCTCCAGTCCACAATTTCTTACATGCTTCTACCTTTTATCACATTTAATTGCTTCCCTATTTTATAATTTATTCCAATTCTATTCATCAAAGTTCAGAATCTTCACCAGAAAACCATAAAGTCAGCAGTCAGCATTCTAAGATGCCCTAAAGTTCCTGAAAATGGATCCGTTATGAACCTTAAGGTATTACTGGTACAACAAATTCTTGATGACCTTTCACTGGCCTTAGAGCAACAGGCCAGGATTCAAAATGCAGTTTAAGGTCTCCAAGGACCAGAAGCTAAACAACATCTCTCTGGATAAGATGTCACTTTGTGTAGAGGCACAAAATTTAATCAGCTCAAGTCACACTTTGCTGTCTTGTAATGGCTCAACTTGAATTTCCCATGTGTCAGCTTCCCAGTAACAGATGGCAATGCTGCAGAGAGTTTCCTGCATCGACTGATGGTGCTTACCCGTGAATAACCCCATCACTCAAGTTGGCCAAACTGCATTCTCAGTGCTAAAAAAAGACCATGTGTCCCTCTTAAGAATGTACACACTAGGATGGATAGGTGACAGCCAGTTGCATCTTCTTAATGATCTCAATAGCTCTGTCTGTCTTTAATGCAATACATAGACAAATTTGTGGATACTAGGTTCATGGGAAGTAGGTACGACTTCCCTTAACATGCACCTTATTCTCACCAGCAATGCCCTTTGCACCAAATCCAGTCCTGATACAGAAAGTTAAGTGGCTACCACTCCTTTGGTCTGCAAGTCTTCCCACAATTCCAGTCCCCTAAATGCATTGCTTCATCCTCATCACACTATTAAAATTTCCTTTTATTTGGATTTATAGAAAGTAATTACTAAATTTTCACAACACAGGTTATCTATCATATTTATGGGAATAAATATCACTGAGCTTCTAAAACAGTACCATGATTGACAAATAATAAACAAAGCTATCTATTGTGTGGTCATATTGGGGTAAATTGTCTTCACGTTCATTGTTTGCTTTTATACTTGCTCCTAAGTCCTGCATATTTTCAGCCTTTGACATTCTCCAACCCTTTTATGTCTGGTTCCTATTTCCAGCCTGCACAATGTTTGTTTGTTTCTTAATTTTAAAATAGTGTTTATCATTATGCATTTAGCTGCCAAGGGTATGAGTTACATTTACTCTGGCTCAACTCACTCTAGGTAATTTCTGTCAGATCCAGCGTGAACTTTCTCTGCTCCATTTTCTCATATATCTTTGGACTTCCCCCCAGGAGTGGGTGATAAACCATGGAAAGTGAGAGGTGAAGGGATAGTAAATTTTGGAACATCCATTCATGCCAAACAGTGAATAAAATAAGATTAGAAAACCAAATACTTTTGCTTCAGAAATACTTTTGGCATGTATACACTTCCTTGGAATCCTTGCAATAGCTCTAAGATATTTGTACAGGCTCATTTCACAGAGGGGAAAAACATTAAAGGAGATTATGTGTCTTGTCATTTACACACATAATAACTGAGATTATATTAAAACTCAGGCATTATTTCTCATGCTGGTCTTAATATAGATATTAGTGAAGTAGAATGCAATGTAAATTTGTCTTCTCACAATAAATATATACTTTCCAAGAGTTACAAAGTACATATCTCATAATTAAACAATTAAAACATATTTAAATACAACTTATATACTCTCACATACACAGAGAATATAGTGATTATATATTTACCTTAAATTTGTGTCAGGCATTACAGGGAATAAGAGTCAGAACCAGAATGCTTCTTGGAGACAGTTTAATCTTGTTTTTTATAGAAAGTAAATAGTCTTAGAGAAGTTAAATAATGTTCTAGTTTATTCAGTTAATTAAGAGCCAAAGCTGTGAATTTAATCCAGGAATTTGTAACTCAATTTCTCTTTCAAATAAACAGAATTCTCTTCCTTTATTTGAGTCTTAGGCTAATCTCACAAATAGTTTCAGCAAGGTAATAGCTTGTCTTTGGAGATAATTAACAATATATATTTCTACCCCCCTTTTGTCAGACAACCTCAGCTTAATGAGGATGCACTTTCAATTAACATCCTCAACAAAAAAAAAACCCAAAAGATAACTTTGCATTTTTAACACTCTTTAATAAAATAGCTCCCTCAAATATTAGGCACGTCACAATCAAACTGGGGACTGTCTCTGCCAAATCATAGTGGGTAGTTGGAGAAATATCTAAAATTTAGCTTATAGTCTTCTTAAAGGAAAAAAAATCAAATAAGTGAACATTTCAAGACAGATAATCTGAGACTTATGCAAAATTAATACATGTCTACATTAATTTTATTACTTTAAGAAGCCAAATTTAAATATGTGGTCAAAATAAAAAATAAAAAAGGTAAATGTCTGAGATCAGATTGGAACTCAGTTGAGCAGTGTCAATGAGACCATCCTATAATCCTCTGTATTAAATTTCCAATATATTTTATAGAATATTTCCAAAAGTTTCCACTTTATTTCTAATGTCATTTCCTGATAGAATATCATGTAATTATTACTCCCATATTTCTATAGGAGACCAAAAATGTGTACTAGAAGAGAAAGCTACGTGGAATTTTAATATTAATATTAGTTTATTTTGTTTAAAGTTTGAAAATCTAAACTCAGGAATAATAGGTACCACTTTTACATTGCTGAATATTATATTTTAGCATATACCACAGCCAGGACAATGTTCTATATTCAATATTTATCTGATGAATGAATTAATTTATCCATCAGAGAGTAATGTAAGGTCTATGTGCAAGATATATATGCATGTTCAATTAAGGGTAATAAATAAATAAAATAAATTATGCCTTCAATGACCTCACATTTTAGTGGAAAAAGTAAGGATAATCCATTAAGATATGGAAAAAGTGCTAAGTACCATGGGGTATAGCAGGTTGGCAAAAATATGAAGATAGAGTGACACTCCTTATTTTAACACTGAGCTGGAAGATAAACATTTACTTATTACATACATTATAATTTACCACAGAAAGATGTCAGAATTCATCCTTATAAGTAAACATTTTATAAATAATATATTTTAAATCTCACCTCACTAATGGTGAAACCAATATGCCTAATATCACAAACTTAGAAGAAACAACGAAACCAGGTACTTTGACTGATTACAAACCTTGTATCTTTGTATTTTTCTCCCCTATTGACTCATGAGAAGGTTTTATAGAAAACATAAAAGAGGAACATTAGTTTATCGCTTGGTTAATTAAGGCAATGAATATCCACTTCTACTTCTTATTTTTAAATTTATCTTTATTATTGAAAGTATTACAGTACAGATATTCCTTCTACGCCCCATTGACTCCCACCACCCTGCACTGTCCCCCCAGGCCTTCACCACCCTATTGTCTATGACCATGGGTTATGCATATCTATAATAATAAAATAATAATGTGCTGATTAGTCCAGATGTCCTTTCGGGCCTACTTCTGCATTACTTTCCAGAGGAAACTGGGGCTGTGAGGGAAGCCCAGGTCCCCGGGAACTGCCAGCAGCTGGAGGGAAGCCAGGGTTCTGGGTGCCAGAGGGAAGCTGGTGCCAGCAGCCAAGGGAAGGAAGGCCTACTCTTTCACGATTTCCGTGCATAGGGCTTTTAGAATGCTTGTAAGTTCTTTGGTTAATTTCTCCTCCACCCCACCAGCACATCTACTTTTAAGAAAGTATTTTGTAAGTCAGATTATATCTTCACCTATTAGAATAACGTAGGTGCAGAAAAAAAATTCACACTTACACACCAGGTTATATGCTTACAAATGTATGTATCTATACATATATAGACATTTAAATTTTAGATTTTACTACATATTTTCTAAAATATTTTTTTTTGGTCATGAGAAGAATCACAGCTTATATTTCTAGATGCATACATTTTCTCCTGAATTCACAATGTTACTGTTTCTGTGACATATTTCTGGCTCTCCCTTGGATGATACTCAAATAGTCCTAAAGAACATCAACATCTGTAAGGCTTAGATAAAGATTCCTCTGACATGTAAACTAATGAACTAAAACTTCTCCTAGAAAAATGTCTCCCCTTCAAAAGAAAAAATGAGTCAAACTGAGACTTTTTTGGGTCATTCAAAAATAACTGTCGGAATCATACATTGGGGCTAGATGGCTGCGCAGGAGGGAAGCCCACACCTCCTGAAAGCTTGGCAGCCTCTCTGCTCCGTCCGGGATTGCAGGTTGGGAAGCTCACATCCTTGCACTTTCCTAAAAAAGCTTACTACTCACATCACTGGAACCAAATATACAACTTTTTATAGAATATCTGAAAGTGGATGGGCTATAAGTACATATAAGTTGCACAAAACTGGGTAAGATTTACTTTAGATATTTGGAAATCATAGTAATTTATAATCATTTTAACACGTAGATGGTCTACCCATGCTATGAATTTTAAAATAAATAGCTTGAAATTATTCTAATCTTTATGGTTTTTCTACCATAAGGTAACAATTGTTATCCTTTGTGAGATCATAGTAAGAAACTACCAACTTCCTCTATTCTCACTTTACTTCTTCCAGTAAGAATGAAGAGTGTGTTATCTGAGAGGGGGTCATTCAGATCAGTGGGCAAGTATGAGATCCAAGGAAATACAAGAGAGCTCAGATGAGGCTATAAATCCAAAGCACGTTTCAGTTCAGCATTTCTAGCAATAAAGCTTTCTTCATTCACAGCTTGTGTGTTTGTATTTATTTTAAATCCTCAATGGAGGTTTTTTTTTTTTTATTTTAATGAAAGAGAGAAAAGGGAAGAGAGAGAGAGGAAAGAGAAGAGCGATAAAAAGTGAGGAAGAGAGAGAGAGAGAGATTGGATCTGTTACCTCTTATACTTGCCCTGACCAGGCATAAAACCTGCAACCTAGATATGTGCCCTGCCGGGGAATCGGACCTGCAGTCTTTTAGTGTCCAGGACAATGCTCCAACCAACTGAGCAACACTGGCCAGGGCTATTGCTTGTGTTTTTTAATTAATTCTAGGCTAAGGGGAACTGAAAGGTGGTAATTATCATCCTCAAATTTCAACACAAATAATAAAAAGTGAAGAGAAACAAAATCTCCTTTCTGAATTTTAAATATGAATTTTCAATAAGAAAATGCCCCCATATAGCATTTCTTTTTTTTAAATATGAACAATAAAGATTTATTTTTTAAAAAAAGAAAAATGTTTCTCTCTCATTGATGTTTCTAACTATCCCTCTCTCTTCCTCTCTGTAAAAAAAATCAATAAAATATTTAAAATATATATATATAAAGAATCAAACCATGACCTTCTGGTTCATAGGTTGACACTCAACCACTGAGCCATGTCAATCATTAGCATTTCAATATATTTAGATTTAGGTCTACTTTTAACTTTAAAAATAAATCAAGTGTCCATAGTGCCAATCTCTCTTTTTTCTTCTATGTATAGGGACATTTATTTACCTGTGTTCATTTATGCATATCTACCTCTGAACAATCCTATATTTCTGTCATGGTCAAGAATAGGCACATCTTGCTAAGTCACAGGAATTTCAAGAGATTTCAAGTAATTGTGTCTTTAGCACTGGTATTTGCTATCAATAATGGAACTCATTTAAGTTTTGCTCATAGTATAAACAGAAACAAACTATACTTTTTATGGTTCCATAACATTTATTGAAAGGAGAAAATTAAAAATTTTGAGTTGGCTACCTGATGAAATAATATGACTTTTCATATTCAACTTTCTTAGAAATATGTTTGTTTAAATAAAACCAAAATTGATGTTATCTATTAAGGAAGGTAGTAAAGATAAACCAATACAGAGGTTAAATTAATTAAGCAGGAGGCCATTAGATTAATGTGGTTTTAATGCTGAAAAGGCCTCTGTAGGCAAACTAAAATCTTAGTCTATAAAATCATCAAAGCTAGAAAATTAAAACATTAACAGCAACCAATCACAAAGAGCCATATAAACTTTAAGCAATAGTTAATCTAAGTTGTTTTTACACTTTCTTTATGTAAACCTTTCCCCTGGCTCCAGTCTCTGGAGTGCTCCTAAGCACTTTTGGTTTGACACTGCTTGATATGAAGCAATTTTTGATCAAAGAAAATCTTAAAATTTTTAACATGCCTCAGTTTATTTTTTTAACACATGGAATTATGATTATTATCTTTACTAGAGGCTCTGCACAAAATCCATGCACAGGAGTGTGTGTCCTCAGCCCAGCCTGCACCTCCTCCAATTTGGACCCTTGAGAGATATCTGACTGCTTGTTTAGGCTAGATTCCTCTCACAACCCAGAACTGCTGACTCCCAACTGTTCTCCTACCTGACTTCCTGATTACCCCTAACTGCTTCTTCCTGCTAGCCTGATTACCCCCTAACCACTCTCCTGCTAGCTTGATTGCCCTCCCCTGCAGGCCTTGTCCCCTCCAACTGCTCTCCTCTGCTGGCCATCTTATGGTGGCCATCCTGTGTCCACATGGGTGCAGCCATCTTTGACCACATGGGGGCAGCCATTTTGTGTGTTGGAGTGTTGGTCAATTTGCATATTACTCTTTTATTAGATAGGATTATAATTTGATATGGCTATATGCATTCATTTTCTATTTCTGCTTAATAAATTACCACCAATTTAATGGTTTAAAACAATATCCATTTATTATTACAATCCTATGGATCAGAAATTTAGCACCACGTAGCTAAAATTTCTGGCCACGGCCTCACAGTGAAACAAACTCAAGGTTGGTTGCCTGATACAACAAAAGCCAAACTCTTGAAACAGGGACTGATGAGAAGGAAAGTGCTTTATTAAAGTGCCAGCAACTTGAAAAGGTGAGGGACTCGTCCTCAAAAACCCATCTTAATATCTCAGTGCAAGCAAAGGATTTTATAAAGAGGGAGAGGGAAAGTAGAGCTAAAAGATCAGGGGAGGGTCTGTAGACATGCAAGCAGTATCCTTGCTGGTTGTGATATGAATTTCCATGGTCAGCATCCTTGAGTTGGCCACCTGAATTTTTGTGTTGGGGTAGTTGGCATTAGCCAGGACCTTGAAGGTCAAGGTGATCCTTAGGTTCATATATGAACTGAAACTGCTGATTCTAGTAAACTATGTAGAAAAGATACTTTTAACATGTAAACTCTAGTTATGAGAAAACAATATCAAGTTAGACTAACAAACTGGGTTTAATGTCCATCAAGATTAAAATGGGTTACTTTGTTAGTACATTCTTTTTTCTTTTTCTTCTTCCTATTATTTAGTTAGTTAGACTAATATAAATACACAGTATAGGGTATCCATTCCCCATTACAACAAGACATAAAAAAGGTATTATCAAGGTATTGTTACCTTCTGTAATAGCTGTGGAAGAATATGTTTCCAAGTTTATTCCAGTAGGCAGAATTTAGTTTCTGGAGATTGAGTTAGAAATGAATCTATTTCTTTGATACATGCCCCTCTCCATCTTCAAGTTAGCAATTTCTGATATTGAAAATCACTCTATTTTCCCTTTCTGCATTCAACTGGGGGAGAGCTCTGTTCTTCATTTTTTTCAATTTAAATTCTTAATCATTTAAAGTATTACATTAGTCTCCTTTTCCCCCAATTGACCTCTCCTCAGCTGCCCAGTCACCACCTGTCTGTGTCCATTGGTTATGTTCATATGCATGCATACAAGTCCTCTTACCTCCTCACTCCCTCCATTTCTCATAGGTTGGACAGTCTGTTCAATGCTTCTATAACTCTGGTTCTATTTTTGTTCACCAGTTTATGTTTTTCATTATATTCCACAAATAAGTGCAATCATGTGACATTTATTTTTCTCTGACTGGCTTATTTCACTTAGCATAATGGAGACCTCTGTTTTCAAAGGCTCATGTGATTATATTGATCCTAGTCAGATAATCAAGGATAATTTCCATATATCTAAGTCAAATAATTAATAAAATTAATTACATTTGTGAAGTCCCTTTTGCCATGTAAGATAGTAACAGTGGTTGCTGGCCATCCTTAGTGTTTCTTGGTTTGGAGCTTCATAACTCTAATCTCAGGTTCTAATGTCCTATGACAGTCTTCCCTCTGAGTGTCTTCTCATGATAAACTACCATCCATTGTGTGTCTTTAAAGGTATCTCTCATCTTTCTCTTCTTATGAAAATACCAATCATTGAATTAAGGCCCCACTTTACTGCAGTGATACCTCATCTTTACTCAGATTAACATTTTATTTTCAAATAAGGTCACATTCACCTGTACCGGGGATAAGGGCTTCAACATATATTTTGGGAGGTCAGCATGCAGCTGGTATTTTTAATAATGTATGTTTCCTTGAAAACCAAGAAGAGCATTGAAATTTGGCTTTCTCTCCACCATCAAGATAGAATCCTTACTTAGGTATAAAAATTAGTGGCAAAGAATATGGGAAATTATAACTTTACACAAGTAATACAAAGGATTAATCCTTGTTTCCTTGTGCACTTCTCCAACTTAATAGTGTCACCAAAATACAGAGAATATTATTGACAAATACATTTATATCTCAGATGTAATGATGCTGAGATAATTCTACATTGTAAGAGGAACATAGAAAAACTGCAGAATGTAATCACTGAGGTAGGAGAAGACACAGCAAACAAACAAACAAACAAAAAAACAGATTAGAATGAGGTGAAAGAATCAGTAGATGTTTAGCCTGGAGAGATAAAGGTTAATTGCTCATGCTTGCTACATTTAAATTTGAATATTAAAAGTGTCTGAAGCAGAATAATGACTAGACAATGCATGGGACTGTGGAGGGTAGGCTCAGAGATGATAATTACAGATGAAGAACGGAAGGGAATCCTGACAATAAAAGTGGCAAAAGGTGAAAGGATTCCACAGATGTTCGATGACTTCTGAAAGGTGGTGATGTGGTTGGGATTTTCTCAAAAACTGAGAACTGGGGTAATAATACATCCCCACATCCCTATCCACAGCATGGTAGGTCATGTTTCTAGTTCTAATCTAGAAATCCATTTTCCTTTTAAATCTATTTGTTAGTATTTTATCTTTTCTAAATCTAAGTGTCCTGAGACCTAAGGAGTGATGGTCCTTATATGCTTGTTGCTTTGTTTATGAGAAAACAAACAAACACGTTTTTAACTAAAAGGAAAGCTCAGCATTTGACAGCTAAACCTATAGTGGATAACCAGTTAGTATAACATCAGAGAAACTTTGCCATCTGTTATATACCTAAATTACTGACTTACAAAAAGATTCCACAGCCTTCTGAATGGTTTGAAGAATGGAAAACAACAATTTGGTCATTGAAACAGACCCAAGATTTCACTGTAATTGCTACACCAGCCCCTCATTTGCCCTGACTTTCTGGTGTCAGCAGGTTTGCACTGTTGGCAACAAGCCCATCTTTGGAATTGCTTCTCTGGAGACAAAGACATCCCACTGTGCTCTCAACAGTTGCAGCCTTTCCATGTACCATAAGGGATAGCTTTAGATAGACACAGAACCAGAATGATTTCTGACTATTGCAAAAATTTAAAAATTTCATGATAATCTGCCTCGGAGTCATATTTCTTTATAATATCCCTTTTCTCTGGAAATGATCAGCTCATTTTCAGAAACAATATGCAAGTATATTTTTGTTTTATCTGAACATAATGAGATATAGATATTTGCATGATAGTTTCTCCCTATCCTCACTTTCATCTACCTTGTCAATGTATTTATATTTTCCATCCATCTGAAGCCAAATTTTGCTTACAATTTTAAAGCATAAAGCTGCTTCTATGAGACGTCATCTATTATACTGTTGACCTTTTCCATCCTAGTCTCAGAAAACTATTCAGGCATTTTCAGGCAAAATGAGGGTCTCATTTTTATTTATTAGCTCACCGTACAAACCCCTTATGAAAAAAAGTTTTTTTGCAGCTTATCTTTTACAAATGGTGCTCCTGTGTTTACTTGTCTTTCCCAAGACTACTTTTAAAGGATGAAACTTTATCTCTTTTCTGTATCCCCAGGGCCTGCTCTAACAATTTTCTACATATATGACACAATGGAGATGGTTGATAAATATTTGTTACATGAATGAATATCTCTTTTAATAGTTATACTAATCTCTTACATAATCCTCTATAATAAAAGGCTAATATGAAAATTATCCCCTTGGGGATTCAACCAATCAGGAGTTTGACTGCTCACTTTGATGTTTGCTGAGCACCAGGAAGAAGTCTGGAATGAAGGTAGGCCCTGGCTGGCAGCCAGCAGCCAGGGGAAGGAAGGTCCAGGCTAGCCTTGATTGCCAGCCAGGCCAAGAGACCCTAACTGTGCACGAATTTCATACATTGGACCTCTAGTACTACAATATATAAGGCAGGATGGCAGAAGGTAACAGGAGTTTAACCAAAAGGACATAGCAAGAAAAGTGCAGTCTTATTGCTTTGTATATCATTGAACTTCTAACCATGAAATACAAGAGCATTCCTAATACTTATCTAGAGTCTAGCACTGTGCTAATATTTGTTACAAAAAACTAATTATCCTCTTTTGAAAGCTTATTGAATTGATGCCTAAAGAAATACAAAGTTGATGATGCCTTGAGATTATATACTAGTATATTTATTTTGGTACATTGAACCCAAATGGACAAAAAAATAAAGGTATTTCCAGGTTTCTGATAAGGCTCTACTATCATGGTTTATAAATACTCTAGAACAGATATAAAGCGAAGCAACTTTGGCACGTAGAAGGGGTGGTATGGTAATAATACAGCATGCACATGGATTTTCTTGTCTTAGAAATCAGTAAGCATTTTGTTCTAAAATTCTCAAAGTTTTAACAATCAAAATTATTAAATTAACTCCCTGTCTCTAGAGCCAAAACCATCCCAGGAACAGGGCCCTGGCATGAGGCCTTGCCTCCCTATACTAGGAGCTTCTTGAAAACAAAGGCAATACATATTAGCTCTTTTAGATTCCATTGCCAAACTCACTTGCCATCTTCTCATTAAAATAAAGGAATACTCTGTTTTTCAGTCTGACATTCTCTCTATAGAGGTCTCTGCAATGTTCGGACACTGTCCTTTCTTGTCTAAAAAAATAGCCACTGTCTTGCTTTCCTAACTGGCTTTTGTGAAACATGGACTCATTTTCTCAATGCACTGTTTTAATATTGAAGCAAATATCTAAAAGATGATTAGCTCCTAATGCCAGCAAAGTTTGAAGCTGTGCATTGGATGTGAGGTACACACACCATCCGGCAGAAAGGCACTGCCTCCAGGGCTGGTTTCCCATAAAGTACTTGCCATCGAAGAGAATAAATTTGAGTTACTACTGACCTGAGCCTCATGTAAATCAGTGACCTAGAAAAGCTCCATGTCCCAATACCAATTAGTTCTCCATTGTCTGAGCTGCTTTGCTCCAGTTGGAGCACCTGACATTTTGAAACAATTAGAGGGCACTGGATCTGGAAAATGCACTCTATGGGGATATTCAACAGAGCTGAACTTCTGTGCTTCAGCCCAGGTAATAAAAGCCACCAGATCTGCCCACAACCTGTGACTGCCCCCCCCCCCACACACACACACTTTTTTATCTAATAGAATTGACCCTGTATATTGACAAAGATTAAACTGCCTCTTTGTTAGAATTTGAGCAAGATAACACTTCCCATCCCTGAAACTAATCTTTTATTAATCTATGAGTCTTTAAAACCTCTACAGTCGCCGAAACTGGTTTGGCTCAATGGATAGAGCATCAGCTTGGGGACTGAAGGGTCCAGGGTTCGATTTCGGTCAAGGGCATGTAAAACCTTTACATTCAATGCCAAATTTCTATGTTAATATATCAAGGCCAATGTATAGATATAATTCCTTTACTTGGGAGAGATTAACACATAATATAATTGTAAATCACTGACAAGTGTGTATAATATTGTTCACAGAATTGATCTGGGGCTTATTACATTTCATTTTGAAGGGAAAATATAGGATCTAATACAGGACACATTATAGAAAGTAGAACTATTCATCTATAGAGATGACATGTGTTACCTGTACACTGAAGTTTGAGTTCTTGCTTAACTTGGCAGTATGTTTTTCCTTGGGGCACCAAGAGTATAAATTCAAATGCTAAAGCAAAAATAGGAGTTTTTTTTTTTAACTTCTATCTTTGTAGATACATAAAATTATGCATGACTTTCTTAACAGTGGTATTACTGCTTTCCAAGCTCTATTTGTGGCTCTAGTAAAACACTGTACAAGGTTTGAAATTATTATATTAACCAACTCTTGACAGTGGCCAGCATAGATCTTGGCATACGTAAGCATAACATTTCCCTATTCAATTTTTTTTGGCTTCTATCATTTCTGATACACATTTTGCTCTTTCAACAACATACATCAACCACATACATTCCTTGAAAATATCAAGGAATGACCTTTGAAAGCATGTGATCACCTAACCACTATGCTGTATATCTGAAACTAATATAAAATTACATAGAAAATGTAAACTGTAATTAAAAAAATAAAATTTAAAACAACAAAATTATTATGAATAAAATAAAGAAAAATATAGTAAAAGGGGATGGTATAAATTTGAGACTCATATGAAGACTCAGAAGACCTTTACTGCACTTACTTAGAAAGCAATGACATGGCAGGCCAGTTTTGAATAGACTAATCTAACAGAGCTGTCAGGACTGGGTGGGATCCGTGGGAGGAGCTGAGTCCTACTGGGTAAGCATCCCCACATGCACACTGAGACTTGCTAAATGTGAACTACCATTCAAAACTCGGAACAGGCCACGTCTTCTCAATAGGATTTATCATTTATCCCCATTACCTCTTCCATTAAAATTTGTAATTAAGAAAAATAGCCTCTAAATTCAAAATTTTATATTCAAAATTGTTCAAAACTTACAGGAAAAAAAGTAAAAGTCCACTCCAGGCAGCAGGAAACTAAGGAGTAAGTATTGTGTGACTTTTGTGCATCACTAATAGATGGTAATGGGCTCTATTCTTAAAGGTACAAAGCATTCTATTGAAAGACTGGCCTCTTTTCTGTGTAATTTTAGCTTTCTTAGCCTATTCCTGTTATTTATATGGCTCTGGCTTTTCAAGCAATATTTTACTACCTCTCCTCACACTGGGTAAAAGCTTCACAGCCAATATATTTAGGAGGTCATTTCTATTGTGCTCTCTTTCTAAACAGAGTGACAAAGGCTTTCTCCCAGCACACTCCCATTGCTGCCATTGAATTACATAGGCTGGGCTGCAAATGTGTGTCCTGTCTGGGTTCAGCATCCAGAAGACCATGTCAGGGGCACTAAGTAAGGCTGGGGTAAGAGTTCCAGATATATATCAGATCACTTATAAATGTTGACAGCCATGTTGAAATAATGAAATCTGAGGAAAATATAAACTTAGAGAAATATAAAACACAAAGCTCCTCTTAATCAGCATGTCAGATGCTTTTGCTCAGATCATTTTAGATCTGTCTCTTAAATAAACAATTCCATTTTAAATAGTATAATTCTGTCAGAGCTCGTGCTAGAAGGTTTCTGAAAATCAAAATCTGAAATCAAATGTAATGTGTTCCACAAATTCTAATTACCAAGATTCATGAAAAGAGTAGCTCTGATTGAATGAAGCACCAAGAGACATAAGACATGGTGTGAGTGGAATGAATGCTGGCAGGGAGAGTAAATCTAAAGATACCGGAACAATATCCCCATTAAAGGTAGTTAATGTTTGCATAGGACAAAGCCAATAATATTCAGAGTGAAAAGTGCCCACAGCTGGAAGACAACCACACACAGAATATGCC
This sequence comes from Pipistrellus hanaki, assembly GCF_964339955.1. NCBI lineage: Eukaryota > Metazoa > Chordata > Mammalia > Chiroptera > Vespertilionidae > Pipistrellus > Pipistrellus hanaki. Next base: position 58,435,477 of record NC_140511.1, on the reverse strand, counting down.
CTACTGAGTTTTCCATTTCCGGTCAGCACCATCACTACAGTTTATTTTCCCTGGTGGTTCTTTGTTAATCTGAACAAGTTGTAAATGTATTTTACAGAACAGTCACCATTGACTGAAAAATACTTTAAGGAAAACTGGTAGGCATTTATTTTTAATTAAAAAACAATATATCCTAGACAATAGTTTTTTCAAACATATTTAGTGAATATCTGAAAAGTAATATTTTTTAAAAGTTATTTTTGCTCTTTATTTTAAAACCACAATGGTCTTCCACAAAGCGCAGCCTGCTTTGCTAATGTGATTGCATTCAACTTCACAGAATGGCATGCAGGTGTTATCTATCATTATCACAAATCTTCAGATGGAGAAATTGAACCGCTGGTAAATTACATGACAAGGCACAGATTATAGTCTCATATCCTGCTACAGCTGCGCACTTTTAATTGATTTTGATGAATGAGCAGGTGATTCCACTATAATAATATTCTATAAAACCATAATATTTTTTCCTAGACAGTGGAATGCCAAATACACATACCAGGAAGATAAGTTTTAATTTGGGGGAATCAAAGGAGAATATGAAATAATTTTACATGGACATAAATCAAACTAAAATATTCCAAGTATTGAAGCCTTAACCAGAATATCAAACTTTAGGAAAAAAGCCATTCAACTCTTTTTTTTTTTTTTTAACCACAATAATTGCAGTTGTGAACATAGTTGCTATCATTTTATGACCAAGGTTCAGTGTTTGAATTGAAAATGTTCAGTCTGGGATTAGATGAGCTGAAAAGGCCCTCCTTCAACATTCAATTAAAGTCAAATTGAAAATAAATGAGGCAAATATGTCAAGGTCAGACTGAGCAAGAAGGGAGAGTTTCTCTATCATATATAATTTCAAGCAGTGGCCGGTCTTTTCAAATGCTATCTGATAATTATGTTTGTGCTTTAAGTGCTTTGAAGAAAATGGAAATCTTTACAAAATTGTATCTAAGCATGGGTTAAGAATGAGATAATGTGAAGAGTCTTTTGAATTCCTTTGAGTGTATTCAATTTCCCCATCAGTTTATGCAAAGTCTACTAGAGACTGACTCAGCAATAAACTAAGACATTTGGAGTTTAATGTCAAAGTACCTTGCACTTAGATAGCAAGTTAATAAATCAAAGATAATGGAATCACTGAACCTTGGGAACTTCAGAGTGTATCTAGTCTAATCTTCATTTTCCTGAGGAGAAAATTAAAGTATGTTTTTAAAAGCACTTTTCCATATATCATCTAACTTATTATCATGGTAGCTTTGTGAAGGAGTGAATAAGGTAACTGAAGAAATATAACTGAGTGTCTTTTGTTGAGTCACTGGAGACAGCAGAAGACCTAGGGGAAACTGATTTTAAAGATAGGCAGAGAAAATTCAGAGGTGTCCGTGGTGATGAAGTAGAGGTCCAGAATAACTAGAAATCTTCAGAACACTCCCAGCAGACAATCGGTTGTTATGTCCAATGGCTATGTCATTATGAGCTCTGGTATTTGTCGGGGCAGAGGTTACTTATGTGAAGTGGGGGAACAGAATGAGATAAGCAAATGGCCTAATTAATAACTAAAGTTTGAGATGGTCCAGAAATATATTCCCACCAACAAGAAATAAGCAGGGATGTCTGCCTTTTCAACTGTAGCTAGGGAATACTCTTTAGGTATTTCGAGGTAAGAAAAACATGACTATGAGGCCAAAATCATCATTTTATTAGTTGTTGACTTTGGGTAAATGACTTACTCTCTCTAGGCCTAGTTTTTCATCTAAAATAGTAGCTTCATTACAGAATTGAGAGAATAAAATGATAAAAGTAATATAAATCGTTCTTAATCATAGCTTGGAAGTTCATAAATGCTCAACACACACAAAAAAGCTATTATTAATATTTATATTACTACTAGCATCCTTACTTTAAAATGTCAACACTTTCTCAAAAAAAATTAATTATTTACTTGTTTGTTTTTAAGTGAGCCTGAATTATGACTTTTGGAGATGGGTAACAGGCTGGGTTATGTCCCTGGTGACTTAACTTTCTTTTTCCAGCGTCATTAGAGACAACTAGAAAAACAGGCTCTTTCCTCCAAGTCATATATATATATATTTTTTCTTCAACCACTTTTTTTATTTAAAACATCCCATTCTCTTGATTATCTTCCAAGAACCAGTTAAACCAACTCACAATTTACCACTCAGATTATATATTATTGTCAATATCAAGGAAATGCTGCAATTGCTTATGATAAGATTTCTTATTCACTGACAAACAGGAGGCTCTGGCATTTACTTCTTTAATGCCTCAGTTTCTGGGGGCTCAGCAAATTAAGAAATAAAAGCTGAGTCACTTTGAACTCCTCTCTATCTCTGGACATCTTCCCCCTTCCTAAAAAGAAAATTGAGATAAATCTCTAATCTTCAGAATTCATGGGGCATCTTGAAGAACCTCTTCTGATATGAAATGTGCTGTTTATTCCCCTCTGCTCCATAGAATTATATATATATATATATATATATATATATATATAACATATATTTATTTAACAACAATGAAGCTGACTAGGCTGAACATTTATTGAAGGCAGAGAATATCTCATTTATTTTCTATCTCTTCAGTATTAAGAGGAGCGACAGGTACCCACTAGTTACTCAAGAAATGGTTATTGAATATTTAGTTATCACAAGATGTTTTTAGTTTTTAAAACATTCCAAATATTTTTCTATAGCCTTCATACAACAGTATTTCACAACTGGTTTTATGAAATATAGAGAAAATAGCACATGCAGTAGCCATATATTGTAGATGGAAATACTCTTGGCATAGGCTAACTACAAAGTTTCAGAAGCCTAGGAAGAAGGGTCTCCATCCAGATATTCTCACCCCCCATCACCACCACCACCACAACCACCTCTCTCTCTCATCCTGGGAGAGTGGTGAAGCTAATTCCAGGTAGGAAATTCTCAAATGATATATTTGGATGAAACCATTACCTAGTATATCTATGTACAGTCCCCAATTAATACACCTCCCCCACTCTGCTCCAAGGTTCTCTGGTCCTTTTACAAGGGAAGGGTTTTATGTACACTATCAAGGATAGACACATGAAAGAATACATTAGAACCTAAGCAGAAAACCTAGATAGGCCCACATCAATACTGAATGAATTATAGGACAAAAATAAAAGAATAGAACTTGGATATTTTTTGCTCATTTAGCTAAACCTCTCCAAGAAAACAGTCATAAAATAATTTTTGAAATGTGTCATATATATATGAGAGACCCAATTGAGTCACATTTATAATTATGCTTTTCCCCTTACTTTATGTCATTGCTATGTTCCGTAGCCTTAAACAGATCCCCAAGGACTCTAAGAAAATACTTTTGTTCAGCAGATTCCAGGGAACAAAAGAACAGAAGTATTTTAATATTCTCAATTAGAAATGAAAAGAATATATACCACTTACTTAAAAGAATGCCATACATAAAACAGCTTGTGAAGTACAGAGAGTGAAAAAATTAAAAAGCTAACCTGGAAAAACCCTGTCTGTTGGTCTCAGCAATGCAGTGAAACATAAAATGATGACTCAAGAAACTAACAGCAATAAATTCAATTTGTACCTCATGCTGGGCTATTGATTCACAAACACGCCTCTGGCCTGATCTCTGGCTGATGGCCGCTGGACAAGCTTGTCAGGTATAGTTTCACCAAATGTATGGGCAGCTCTATTTCTCTAGAAACAACACTGAGATCTCCTTACTGTGGCTTAAGATATGAAGGTCAATTAAATAAACGCTGAATATTACATGAGGGCATGAAAGAGTCTGTTTTCTTATACTAGTCTTTCACTACATTTACTCATGTTCATTCTGTCCTTGTAAATTTTTATCATTCAGACCACACAAAGAGAGCACCTAAGTGTTCCATGTAGGTGCTGACCAAAGAAGGCAGGCGTCACACCGTGGTTCTGCCTCTCACTGGATAATGACCTTGAGAAAAATAAGTTCTTATCAATAGAAAGGGCAGAATAGCATCTATGTCACAGAGTTCCCAGGAGAATAAAATTAGATCACAGAGGTGACAGGCAGATACGTAGTTAGTTCTTTTTAGTTTTCTCAAAACAGCAGCTAATTTTTCAACTACAAACTCTTAACATGAGTTTAAGGTTCCTGGCCAAATAGGATAAATTGTGTATGTCTTTTCTTTTGTCCTCTCAATTGTAGCTTCAAGTCCTCTAAGCATTCTTCAGAGGTTGTGTTTATTTTATTTTATTTTTGACAGGGTGAGCACTAATTGAGAAGTCAGAATGAGATCTTTTTCAAAAAATATATTTTTAGCTGATTTCAGAGAGGAAGGGAGAGGAAGAGAGAGATAAAGACATCAATGATGAGAATCGTTGATCAGCTGTCTCCTGCATGCCCCACACTGGGGAAGGAGGCCCCAACCCCTGCATTTACTCTTACTGGAATCAAATCTTGACTTCCTGGTCAATGCCCAAACACTGAGCCTTGCAAGCCAGACCAGAGGTCGTGTTTATTTATTTTTAAACCACTTGCACCTTTGTGTGTTTTTTTTCTTTCTTTCTTTCTTAGAGTAAACAACAACCATAATCTATTAAGAAGTTTAGAAGGAGAGAGGTTCCTAATAATTTTATTGCTGTTCAATACAAAGGCAAGACACAGAATTTCCAAGGAGCAGGAAAAGAAAACTTCTCTAAAAATTGCATAATGGGTATAAAATGAAATGTGGAGTGCTCTGCATTCATTAAACTGAGAAGCTGACAGTGTTTATATAAAACCTAAATGGGGAATTTTCTTTTTTTTCTGAAATATAAATATTGGAAGCTCAAGGAGCCTGAATCTTTTTAACTATTCACCCCTATACTCTTGAAAAAATAATAAATGGCAAGTTAAAAAGCTGATTAGGACATAAGTGAAACAACAAACAAATAAATGAAACTTCCAAAAGCCGTGCTAGCACCTATACGGATTCAGCCTAAGTTATGATGCTCTTTGGAACATGTATTGGTAAATATGCACATAAAAGGAGAAATACAAAGAGAGTCTCTGGTCGAATGTGTTAGAAAAATGTTTAGTTGATTGAAGTTAAACACGTCTGATTCTGTTACTTCCTTCAACATGTTCCTATTAACAAGGAATTTCCAACATGAGACTATAAAATGCAGTATTGTCAAAGTTATTTGACTACAGAATCCTGTTTCAAAAGAAACCTAGTGGAAGTAGGGTTGTGAATAATGCACTGTAGAAATAAGTCTAGCCTGATTTGAATTATCTTGCTGTGTTTTTAATATTTTGATGACAATAGTGAACTATTGCAAAACCCTAAGATTCCTTTTCTACTGAAGGAAAGCAGCAACTTTCCCATTCAAAACTCTCCAATGCATTCTTATTTCATGAAATTTAGCAAGAAATAAAGTACCTGTTAAGAAACCAGAAAAACTCAAGAATTATGGCAGTAGGAGTATTCAGCAGAGCATTCCTAAGAACCTGGCTTTGACTCTTAGCTAAGTAAGCACCAGCAGTATCGAGTTACTCAGCAGTGGCATGTTCTTCATGTGTTCCTTGAATAAACACCATATACAATCCCAGGGAGAATGCTCCATATCCATATCATACAGTGTTATGTGATTAGCATGCTGATTTTATTAATATAGTGGGATATCTGTATTTGTTATGTGTTTTTTCATAATCTCTGATTAAAATACATTTTGTTTTTCACAAAGGAAAGGATCACCTGTAATCGCCAATACATTTCTAGACCTTTGACTATACCTGTTAAAAGACAAAGGCTTAAATAAAAGATTCCTGGATTTATTCCTCGTCTAGTCCATTAAAATCAGTGCCTAATTTCCACTTTTGGACACAGGTATTGATTCCAGTCAAGGGCATGTACCTTAGTTGTGGGCACATCCCCAGTAGGGTTGTGCAAGAGGCAGCTGATCGATGATTCTCTCTCATCTGTGTTTCTAACTCTCTATCCCTCTCTCTTCCTTTCTATAAAAAATCAATAAAATATATTTTTTTTAAAAAGGAACTCCATCCCCACTCACCAACATCAGAACATGTTAATCACTAATATAAAGATAATTAGAATTAAGTAACTTTTCTTAGGAGATCAAAACAACTGTGAAACAGCCATTATTGCAACAAAACATTCTTGAGAACTCTAATCACAAGATGTTAAGTCCTTCATCTTATATTTAACTACTCAGGGAGCAATAGATCAGATGGATATTCACAAAATGGAGAGTGTCCATCTGTTTTCTTCTCTGGTGAGCAGAAAACTAATGGTTGTCTAATTTAGCATAAGAGATGTTAGTTAAATTTTAAGAATAATTTTCAAACATATCAAATACTGAAAGAGGATAATTGGATGTTATGGCATAATTTGGGCCACTGAGTGACTGAAGTGGGCAGAGGTGGAGTGCAAGGGAGGTAAAAGATAAGACTACAGGGGTTATGAAATTTCTGGGCAGGGGAGGGACAAATAAAATAAAATCTGGCAGGTTTCATTTAATCTTTCCAGACAATTCCATAAATTGACATCCAGCTGATAGAACTTTATTTTGCTCACCGATTTATCTCTAGCATTTAGAGAGACTAGTATGATAGCCATTCAATACATACGTATTTGGATTAATTAAATAATGAAATAACATAATGAGAAATAATTTAAAAGGAGGGTATACTTGGACCTTTCCTGATCACTCCACCTAAAATTACATGATTTATTTTCTTTCTAAACAAGCCTTAGATGAGAAATATAAAGAATGGCTGCTTTTCCCTTACTAGGTAAATAAAATCTAGAATCAGAGTTTAAATGTGCTGGGCATAGGCACATCCAAACTTTTGAAACAATTAGAAAGAACTTAAAGAATGTTGTCCTTAAGCAGTACCAGAATGTAATAATCTGATCCTTGGTTATTTGGAATATTAAAAATTAAATGTGGGTTGGTGGTGGGCACAAATGAACGGACATATCATGTATCATAGAAATCTATACTTGAAACCTATATGATCTTATTAACCAAAGTCACCCCAATTTAATAAAAAATAAAACATATTCAAAATGAAGGAAATAAAAAGTTGAAATTAGATATTTCATAGCAACAAATAGTAGTATATGTCTTGATGGGTTCTTACACAATCCAGCAAACATTTCACTGTTCCTGCTCTTAACAAATATGCTATCAGTAGAGGCCTGACACAAGATTTGTGCAAGAATGGACCTTCCTACCCCTGGCTGCCAGCCCCGCCTTAGCTCTGGCCCGAGTCTGCTTTCCACTTTTCCATGCTTCCCAGAGGCCCAGTGCTGCTGAGTGAGGCAGTGCAGAACGCCCTGCCCCCAGCTGCTTGGTGTATGCATGTGCAAATTAACCCACCATCTTTGTTAGGTTAATTTTCATACTAACTCCTGATTGGCTGGTGGGCATTTTGAAGGTACAGTCAGTTTGCATGTTACTCTTTTATTAGTATAGATGCTTATCTTAAAATAGACCTTCTAGGTATTTGGAGTCTAGACCACTGTGTAAAGAGAAAAAGACCCAGTGGCAGAATAAAGAATAAAGGGAGAGAATGTAAGCTAGTACCTGGCAACTGGCTAAGAAATCCCATTTGTTTGTTTTTAACCCTTACATGAGTTAAAATTGCCCTATGCTATTTAAAAGTGTGTGTGTGTGTGTGTGTGTGTGTGTGTGCACTTGTGCTCATATGTATACAGGTATATTTTAGAGTGATGATATATGAATCATTTAGAAAAACTCTGAGAAAGACAAGAAAATAAGGCTAGAGCAGTGGTGGGCAAACTCATTAGTCAACAGAGCCAAATATAAACAGTACAACGATTGAAATTTCTTTTGAGAGCCAAATTTTTTAAACTTAAACTTCTTCTAATGCCACTTCTTCAAAATAGACTCACCCAAGCCTTGGTATTTTGTGGAAGAGCCACACTCAAGGGGCCAAAAAGCCACATGTGGCTTGCAAGCCGCTGTTTGCCAACCAAGGGGGAGGATAACTAAAGAGTTGGTCACAGAAGAACCTACAAACCACTTTGTTAATATTCCTCTTCATAGTCAAATGGCTGCATGTGGTTGGCCTCATGAGATGCCCTCTATTCTAGAACACTGTCCCAAATGTAAATACACATGGAGAAATTAGCTTAGTTTTATAACCTCTATTTCATTATCTCATGATTGAATACATACTTAATGAGATACTAACTTATAGATGACTCTTCATACAAGATAAAACAAATATAAGAAAAGATTAATAAAACTTCACCAGCCTAGATTAAAAAAGAAAACAGCCTTTTGAAATAAAGCATACATTTTTATTTCTTGATTGAGTTGAGTGATAGTTGTAAACATAACTGCATACACTGCCCCTTGATATCTTCATAAGGTCAAGTAAGAGCAGGAGGAAACTGAGATTCATGGAGTTCCTATTATATACAAGTGTTTGAGATACATTCTTAAGAATTAGTTATTTTTATTTTACATGAAACAGCAAATTGATGAAAGTCGAAGAGAAGATTTGGGTTAGTATAACTTATTTTATAAAATCCTAAATCCAAGTTTTCAGAAAAATGTTAGACACATATCCTATATCCAGTGGTTTTAATAAGTTTCTATTTCCATCCATCTCTAAACTCTGTCCTGTAGCAGAAAAATATCTAGGAATTACAGTGAACCAAAATACTACTTTGAAAAATAGTGTAAATATTACCTGCCTAAGACACACTTGGAAAAGGTACATGAAAAACAAACTATTACATACAGGTAAGCTATAATTAGGTGATTGGTTAATGATTAGCATTGTTCTAGTAAAAAGAAATAAAAACTCAATTTTTTATGAACAATTGTATTAACATCATGTGATAGAAGAGCACAAAGCTTATATCTAACTGCTAATGTTGTTTGTGAGGATCAAATGAGAAATGTGTGGAAGTAAATAAGCTAGAGACGGGTAGCAAATACTCAATACAGATGAGCAAATATTTGCATATGCCTAGCTTACTTTTAGATTATTAGTGTATCAGCATTTTAAATAAAAAATGCAAAAACTGGGATCATTGGTATTTTGTATTTGTTATTTTTTTATTTTAATGATAGCATTTCCTTTATTAAATTAATTATTTTGTCAGTGAAAGAGTGTACACTCAAGGATTGAGAAATACTTTATTTCATTTTAAATAAATATTATGATCCTCTGTTCTGTATATATAGGATTCTAATTTGCTAAAACTTAGAAATAGGTGAATTAAAATGGCCTCAGGGCTTTGAGATATAGACATATAATTAGATTTCATGTGATTTTTTCAACATCTGACATCCAGGATAAAATAGTTGTAACAAAAATTAGTATATTACGACTTATATTTTGCTTAATGGCAGTAAAATGAGTAATAGTGATTAAATTATTTTTCTGAATGGAATTCTGCTTGTAAATTTCCTGACAAATTAAAAAAAATCTTATTAACAACATATAGTACATTGATGAATGCATTTTGCTAATGAATGCTTTTCAATACATAAACATGGAATAAAATTTATAAATTTTATGGAAGTCAAATTAGAGAGGCTCATTAAGTGTGCAGAACTAATACCAAGTGTTGAATAATTCATCAGCTGTTTAACACATTTGCTATAAAAATGCAAATTATTTTTATTACTGAGATCACTCTAAATTTTTGTGGTTGTTTTGTGAAAGAATCATATTTTTTTTCAATGTAAGACTCAAAAAGTTTATTGGCAAAGTGATTAACATATAATTTTTGCTAATTAAATCAGGAGAAGGCTATTTAGGCTGACACTATGCTAGGTGTTCAAATTAAGGCACTGTCCCATTGTATTTACATAAGGCTCATTTATCACAGATAAACTCTCAGCCTCTTTATTTGATATGACAGGCAATACTGAAAGAAAATGAATCTTTCCAGTATTGTATGCAACAGATACACAACTGTTTTACTTCTAAATGCCTGATCTACTACTTTTTGAAACAATTAGAAAGGATTTAAAGAATATTGTCCTTAAGCAGCACCAGAATGTATGTAATAAAAAAAAAATAAACAAACAAAAAAGTTACTTCCTTCTCAGTAAGCTATCTGGTCTCCCAAAATTGAATACAGAAAAAGGATTTGCAGCCCAGCCAGTGTGGTTCAGTGACTGAGCATAAACCTATAACCAGAAAGTTTGATTCTTGGCCAGGTTGCAGGCTCCATCCTCAGTGTGGGTGTGCAGGAGGCAGTTGATTAATCCTTGTCTCTCACCAGTGATGTTTCTATATCTCTCTCCCTCTCTATCCCTCTCTGAAATCAATAAAAAATATATTTAAAAAAAAGAAAATAAAAAGGATTTTTAGATGTATGTACAAATATTTGGGTTATATTCAAACATCATTAAACATCAGGGAACTCAGGAAATTTTAAACCTTATTAGACAGAAAATAACAACTAGGCTATCCTGTATTTCTTGAAAGAATCCTAAACATAACTGGATTTTTAAATAGTCTTTAATCAATTAATTTTAATAAATTGTATCTACTATTTTACTCACATATATTTAAAAACCTGTTCCATGTCAGCCACTAAGCTGCATTCCATGAACATAGGTATAATGAGAAGACATAATTCTTATCTGAAAGTTTCATGCACCTAATTTTGTAAGCTATTTCTGAGATAAAGATAGTTTTCATTACATTAAGGCTTTATTTAGTATAAAACGTAGCATTTTTATATGAATAAACAAAAGGCATTTTGATTTTAATATGTGATTTTATAAATTTTACCTTCATAAATATATTTTTGACTTATTAATAGTGGCACAATATTTTCTAAAGGAATAACAAAAATTATTTATGTTGATTTTTCTTCAAGTAATATTCCTGACAAGTAATTTTTAAAAATGTATTTATCTTTGTATTTTGCTGAAGTTGTCAGCTCATTACCAAGTGACCTCTAACTGCTGCTACTCAATCTACTAATGAATGTATCATCCATCTGAACTACTTGACTTCTGTAGAAGGCATGAAATAAAAATACCCATGCAATCACACAATTATTTTATTTCTACCGTTATTCAGTAGTTGAGTAAGTGGGTTTGTTGAGTCTGAATTTGGAAAGCAAAAAAGCAAAAGTTGAAATAAAAAATGCTCAGCCTTCACAATAACTTTGCCTTGTACAATTCTGTATAGATAGACTTTTAGGCTCTACAAAAATAGGAGGATGAAGATTATAATAAATCAAAATTAACATGTTAATTTTTGACACTATTCAACATTCTATGAATTATAGACAGCTGTATCATATCTACAGAGTGAATTTCGCCCATCCTTAAAGTTTCAAAATGGTCACCTGATATTTAAATTTTAATTTACTCATGAAGGGTTAATCTGTCAAAATGCAAATAACTTATGGGTTCTAGTTATAAAAATAATATAAAAATAAAATTAAAAGAATAATTACATATGCATTATGTGCAAAACATTTTTATAGCTTTCTGATACCCTTCTAATTCTTACTAATTTTAATAAATGTGCCACACTGTTCAAATTCACATAATCAAAATTTTAATATATAATTAATATAGCCTTTGATTGTATCTAAGTTTTAAAATTAGAAGCCCTAGGCTTGGAAGTAAATAAATCTGACTCCAAATCCTATCTCTGCCTCTTAAGAACTAGGAATGATATTTCTGGTTACCCAAAATACATATTTTGGACTTCAAAAATTATAGTTGAATAATAAATATATAGCTAAGATAATTACATATTTTTGTAATGTGCTAAATTATATGCCCACATCGATATTTTCATGCACTAAATTATTTATTAACTTTTTTATTTTATTCATTTACACCATGAATATCTAATATTTGGCCTAAGGGATTTGCCTTCACATTTTGGACCCGGCTACACACCAGCATTACTTATTATATCACCCTTAAAGCAGCCACTAACCCTAATTTAGAGTTGGCATTTGAGTTAAATTTATTTGTTATGATAAACACAAGATTTAGGCAGGGAAAATATAAATATACATACTTTCATGATGGATACTTGCCTTTTCCTAGGATAAGAGGCATTCACCCTGGGGAAACCCTAAAAGACTGTCTGAACAAGAACAAAGACACTTTCAATTTTTCTTCCGGCAAACTCCACCAGAACTGAGAAACACCACCTAAGGGAGGTCATTGCTAATCCTATGTAATTCTATATAATATAAAAGCCTCATATGCAAATTGTCCCCCAGGGCAGTCATTCGACCAATAATTCAACTGTGAGACTGGGAGATCGACCACTCACTATGATGTGTGCTGACCACCAGGGGGTGATGCAGAACATGGCAAGCTTCAATGACTCAGTGCTGGCAGCAGGAGGCAGTGGAGGTACTGCTGGCTTGATGGACCCTGGTGAGAGCAGACCATGCCAGGATGGTGGAGTGGGTGAGGTGGCTACAGCAGGCCAAGATGGGGTGCCATGCGAGGCTTTGAGGCTGGGGGCATGAGTTGGGGCTGTGAGGCTGGGGACACAAGCTGGGGCCCTATCTCTGAAGGCCACTCCAAGGGGCCCCACCCATGCATGAATTAATGCACCGGGCCTCTAATAAATCACAAAACTCTTACAATTGAAATGTGTCTTCAGAAATATATCATCAAACCTTTCGTTGACTATGTCCAACCTCATTCTACCACCAAGAGGGAACTCCAAATTATTTCTCCATTATCTCAATAGCTGGGAAAATTACTGTTCCTTGTGGCAACCCATCTGATCTTTAAGCAGCTTATGTTGCTAGATTTCCTCCTCTTTGGATAGACTAGTAGTCTATTTCTTTCATCTGCCATCCAATGACCCTATATCTGTCCTATGGGCCGCCATAAAATGACTTCTATTTCTTCCACATGTTAGCTATTTCAGTGTTTAGACATACGCCTTTACCTTCCATATCACCCTTCATGTCTCCTTTAGCTTTTGTAATTTCAGATGAATCCTTTTCTATCTAGCCTTAAATGGCCCAATCTACAAAAGGAAACATTTAGAACCATTTAGTAGTAGGACACTTTATGTATGAAAAGTGAGTGGAAAATTTCAAGCCCCATCTGTTGGCTTCTCTACTAGCCATCTTAGAAATCCCTCAGGCAAATACATCTGTGGGTACTATAAGCTCCATAGAAGAGACCCTGAGAAACATCAAGACATGTGGTAAGAAACTTTTGCCTAGTTGTAAATTTCTGTACTATTTTAAAAATGAAATGTCTATTTATTTTAATCATTGCTGAAGATAGCTTTAATTTGGCTCACTGTCTTATGAACATGAACAAAAAAAAAGTTTGTTGAGATGTAAGGATGTGTTCAATATACTTCTCATTTTAAAAATCAACCAAGTTCAAAAGTGCATGCTAGATGTGCAAATTATTTTACTATAAAGGATCTTTCCTGCCTTTATTACAGAAAAAAATTGAATTGAACATAAATGGTTACTTCTTCATTACTACAGTTAGACACTATGAGTTCAATCACCAGGACCATGACTGTTGCAAATGTCAGGTGTTGAATTCATTCAAAAATCTATTCTTGCATGTAAAAAAGTGGCTTTTAAAGAAGCACTTTCCTCTTCAAACCTCTGAAAAATCAATACATTTCTTTATAAATCCTTCCATGTTATTGGAAGAAGCAAGCACCATCAACATCTTCTCATCCATGAGTCAATGAGCAAAATATTGTAGCTAAGGAATATTGCCTATTTGTTTACTCACCCTCTCATATGATTTAAATTTCAGAATAGAGTTATTTATGTACAAAAATCATATCCTATTCATTGTTAAAACTGTAATTGTCTCAGATATATATGTATCAAGGTGGTAATTTTAATAATACTTTAATAATTTCTTAATATGTAAACAATGAGAACATTTTGAAACATAGTGAAAAATTGTGTGAAGATGGGATACAACTATTCTTCTGATTTATTTCATAAAACCAAATAACTATGTGCATAGTTTAAATTAATAGATAACAAACTTTAAAAAATACTGACTTCCTTTATTAAACCATTTTTTATTTTTCCAAGGGAAGTAATTATGTCAGCAATTTATGTAATCACGAAAGACCTATTGATTGTTTATAAATTGCCAATATTTTCTCAGCATCTGTTTCTAATTAATATTCTGGAGATGAAATGTGAAAGTATAATAAGGAACTAAACATGTCTGTGATCAGCATTACAACTAGAACAGAGCTTCTATTTTGTTCTGCGATATTTGATTATTTCATACCATTAGCTTTATTACACACAGTCCTGTGTTTAGTGAATGTAGAGAACTGCATTATCTAATTGGAGAAGGAATTGTATATCTGAGATTGTTACTGCTCAGCAGGTAGTCTCCGAGTAGCATCAGCAGTATCAGGGAACATGTGAGACACATAAGATCTCAGACCCCATCCCAAATACACTGATTTCAAGACTGCATTTATAAAGGTATCCAAGTGATTTATACTTATATTAAAGTTTGTGAAGATCATTTGTAAATATTTTTTAAAAATTGATTAATGTATCATCATTGCTTTGAATTCCTGTTTGCTATTAGTAAATGTTTGATTGTTTTTTGTTTTATATTTAATATACCAATTAATCAATCAATTGATATATCAATCAGTATATCATTGGATACAGATATTTGTTTTCTTTGGGCACTTAGCATGTATGAATCATGTTTTGTCAATCTCCCTTAAAGAAAGAATTTAGCTAAATCAATATTTTAACATAATTTGAAAGATGTGGGGTTTTTTTAGTAGGACACTTTAATCATTTTATTTTCATTATCACAGTTTACATTACTTCTGCTATTGCGTTTATGGTTTACTAGAATTTTTATTGTTACTTTTTTAAGGTCTATTGCTAAGCATTGTGTTTAGTTTCATGTACTTTTCTTTGAAAATGTTCTTGTACTTTCAACTCTAATGATAGCTCTCATTAAGTTAAAGATAAATGAAAACACATATGTAATACTATTGTTCTTGTGTCAAAATTTCAAAGAAAAGTATATTGACTACATCCATCAAAGACATAAAGTTAATAATTTTTAACTCCTAATATGCCAACTGAATATGCTGATATAGGTTAAATTTTAGACACTTATATGTTAGAAATATTTTTCAATGGTTTAAGAAACAATTTTAATAAATTAGAACAAACCCTAAATAGAAATGCTTCAGTACTACTTTTAGTTCTCTTTAGTTTGATATCATATGCAATATAATAATCGCTTCATTCCTGAGTGTATGTTTATTTTATCTATTGAATACATTGTTAAATTGCATACTTCATCCCTCAGTCTGTCAGATTTTGTTTCATGAATTTCAGAGATTTGCTTTAGGTGCATACATGTTTTTAATTGTCATATCTTACTAATGAGTTGATCCTTTCATCATTATAAAATGTCCCTCTTTTTGTGACAATTATTCTCTTAGTGTCTAATTTATCTCATGTTAATACGCACTCTTAAATAATTTAGTGTTGCAGTTTGCAAGGAATAGGTCCATCCTTTTAATTTTAAACTATTGCATCTTTGACTTGAAAGTGTGTCTACTTTAGATAGCATATAATTGTATTTTTAAGAATATATACTGACAACCTCTGCCTTATCATATTGTTTAATCTATCTCTGGGCATTATTATTGTTGCCGTGATTGGATTAACATCTTCCTTTTGCTTTTTCCACCCATATGTCTCTTTTGTACCTCTGTTCCTTCATTACTACTTTATTTTGCATTAAGTGGATAGTAGATATCATGTATCTAAATATAACATTTAAATTTATTTAAATGATAATTAACTATATATGCTGTTATTTTCTTACAATACACATCTAAAATGTATGATATATAGCTTTATAATCTGCTTCAGATTCATATTAATTATAGAAATGGCTTACAAACTACTCCTGTGTGGTTTCATTCCTTCTCCCACTTTATATTTTATTATTATAGGCTGTTATAATGCCTATATATATATATTATAATTCTAAAATAACAATGTTATCATTTATTATTGCTTTGTATAATTTTATGCCTTTAAAAGAAGCTGAGAGAGAATAGAAATACATCTACACAGTTATTTTCCTCTGTAATTAAGATTACATAATATCTACTAAACTATATCTAAGTTTGCTGATTATTTTTTTAAATCTACACTTGAGCCTCA
Source organism: Pipistrellus hanaki (assembly GCF_964339955.1). Taxonomy (NCBI): domain Eukaryota; kingdom Metazoa; phylum Chordata; class Mammalia; order Chiroptera; family Vespertilionidae; genus Pipistrellus; species Pipistrellus hanaki. The sequence continues at coordinate 58,419,231 of NC_140511.1, read as the reverse complement.
CTAGTGAACTTTTTCATTTAGATGCTTTTCAACCCCAGAACTTCCATTAGTATTTGTTAAATAATTACCATCCTTATTATTATTCACCATTTGAATACATTTATTATAGCTGCCTTGAAGTCTTTGTCTTCTATACCCAACATCTAGGTGTTCCCAAAGGCAGTTTCTGTTGTCTGATTTATTTCCCTGTGTATATACTGACAACCTCTGCCTTATCATATTTTTCTGTATTTCTATGCCTTATAATTTTTAAAATTGTGGTTGATGTACAAACTGGATGTCTCAGATAATTTATGTAGAGATTATTTTTGTATTATGTTGATGGATCTTATATCTGCTGATGAAATGAATTATTTTTTCAAATATGATTGACTAATTTCAGTAACTAAAGAACTATTACTTAATAAAATCATAAATCTTAAAACAATAATTTAGAATCATTCAGGTTTCAACATTGTAGAGAAGTCTGATAGTAGACTGATATTTGACATTTCTCCACTTGTAAAAATTATTTTACTTTTCTGTTGGTTTTTGTTTGGAGATAAAATAATAGTTTTATTTTGCTGTCAGCATTTCCTCTGCCTATAGATTTGTAATATTGCTTACTACTGAAGTTAAAACTTTTCTTTCAGCTAGATTATCAGTTTTGCCCTTGAAAAATATTGATCTGGCATATGAGAACTTTGGAGTGTGGGCTCAGTAATCTTCCACTATATACCTGATCGTATTTTCCATTCCCTTCCTGTTAGTGCATTATTCAAGAATATGTGATAAAAATAGATGCTTTTTTCCCCTTGACCTTCATACATTTTCCTATACAAGAATTTGTTTTGTCATTTACCCTCCAAATATTTCCCTTTGAGTCTCAGATATGCTCTCAAGAATGGAGAGTAGTACAAACTCTTGTTCCCTTCAATATGGTTTGTTTGGAATCTCTTTGTGATCTTCAATGTCAAGGGAGCTTCTAAAATAATTACTGTCTTCAGAACTTTTCTTCTTTTGATGAATCTACTGTTCCAGGTCCTGGCATATGCAGCAAGCTTTGTCATCAGCTAGGTCTGTACACAACGTTCAGGGGACAATTGTATCCAGCCTTCTCCATGGTCATCTGCCTTGCACATTAGTGACAATCCCAGTTGTGTGGCAGGGATATTTTTAAATTTTTTTCTGACTATACCCTCTAAGGATAGAGTACAGTGCAATAACAATATTTTGTGGATTCAGTTGTCTCACTACTTTCTCTGTGCCTGTCCTTATCTTTAGATTTGGATCACTAAATTAGGTAGTCCATGTTTCCAGGATTCTTTGATAAATCCATTCCATTAGGATTACTAGACTTAATTTATTTGAAATATATACATTTACAAAAATCATAAGAATTAATTAACAAATCATATCTCTGGTAATCAAAACGAGAAAAATGCCCCTCAATTACTCAATCCTCAGAGGACATAATTAACTGAAAAGATCAAATATAATTTAATAACTGTGAGAAACATTCTTCTGGTTACCAATTTAATTAATGATCTACTTGTTAACCAAAAGCAAAGCCTGATTGCCCTTCCGATGCTGTACCAGCTGTAGCTTCCAGGTAAATGAAGCTGACCAGCTATGAATAACGGTCCTATTTTGCTCAAACATCTGGCTTGGGGCATGCAATGATGCTTTCTTGCTGATGGCTTATTCAGAACCAGAGTGAAATATTTAATATAAAAATGTAGCTTTAAGAAGTTGTTATTTGCATGACCTGTCCAAATTACTTTGCATTCTTTTAACAGTCCAAACAGAATGTGATATTTTTATGATAGTAATTTCATGTCTTATTTTTTTATAACCTTAAATCCTAATTTTAGGGGCATTAAAAACAAACTTTATCTTGTTTGTGAAGCAGTTAGTACTAACACTCTAAAATCAGGTGGTTAGATGTCACATAGTGCTGGTTTTATTATTTTATAAAGAAAGAGAATAACTTTCAGAACTTGGATATTTTCATATTAATGTCTGCAAAGTGCATTGAAAGAGTTCATAGCTAGAATGCAAAGCTTGGTGTTTTTTTTTAAATTTGAATATTCTTTCAGAGAAAAATTATATATTCAAACCTCAAACCCTACATGATTTTAAATCTTGAAGCAAAATCTAATGGAAGGCAATCAAGTAAAGATGGTAGTTCGGTGGACTTAAAGTTAACTAACTGTCCCTGGGTTTAACTAAGGAAGTGCTTGAGATACACAAATCACTTTTTCCCCCATAATTATTATAATCATCATCTTATTCTTAAGGCACTGGCTTAAATGGGATATACACTGAGTGGCCAGATTATTATGATCTAATGCATAATAATCTGGTCGACCAGTGTGTGTGTGTGTGTGTGTGTGTGTGTGTGTGTGTATTAGAGGCCTGGTGCATGGCGATGCTGACATTTCCACTACATATCCACTCCTTCATTCACTGATTTAATAATATCGCTTATTTACTACTAGGTAACCATAGTGCTAAGTTCTGGAGGCAAAAGATACAGGACTCCTGATGTCATAACACCTACAGCCCCATTTAGGGCAAAGAAAAGTGAACAATTACAACACAATAGGATACATCCTTCAGTGGGGAGATCCAGGATAAAATGGTAGGATAGAGAATGTTCATCAGATGGAAATGGTAACTAAGATAAGGCTTAAAAAGATAAGAGAAAATTATCAAGAAAAAGGTAGAGTGCAGGGCTGGATGAAAATTTGAACATTTCAGGAAGAGATATTAGCAATGCATAGGCTAAACAGAGCTCGCAATATTTGGGGAAGTGAAATCAGTACCAAATGGCCAGAGTGTTCCTGTGTATGTTCTCACTTAACTGTTTCTCGATATATTTGTTTTGAGGAGGCAAGAAAAAAAATATGACAAAGCATAGGGTTGGAGCCAAGTGTTGTGGGCCTTGTAAACCATGGTTAGGATAAAGGTGAATATGACCTAAATTAATATTAACATGATAATTGCCAATCTGTTATTAGTTTTCCAGGCAAACTAATGGCCTATGCTGTAATCTATTAGTGTTCCAGGCAAACTAATGGCCTATGTTGCATTCTCTTCTAGATGTGCCTTTCTATCTCTATCTTAACGCTACACATTTCTTGTTGTTTCCTTCATTTGCCACATTCCTCATAAAATCTTATTTTTTTTAATCCTCACCTGAATGTATTTTTCCATTGATTTTTAGAGAGAGTGAAAGAGAGAGGGAAAGATAAAGAGAGAAATTGATATGAGAGAAACATATTGATTGGTTGCCTTCTGCATGCACTCTGACCAGGACCCAGGCCAAGAAAGTATGAGATCTTGACAAGAATCAAACCTGGGCCTTCAGTCTGCAGGCACTCTATCCACTGAGCCAAACCTGCTAAAACCCTCATAAAATCTCTCTTTGCATTCACTAAGTAAATGCATTTTCTCCTCTCTGAATTGGCATAACATTTTTTTTCTCTGATACGCTATGTCAAAATCTTCCTTGACATAAAAATATTTGTAAACTTAGCTTCTCCTACTAGACTATGTCCTTGAGAGAAGGTACTGGATAATTATTTCCGCATTCCTTTTATGACACAGTTTCATAAACTATTAAATTGACAAGTATTGTATCAGTCACAATAGAAAGTTAAGGAAAAAAATGTTCAGAAAATGTTCAAGCCATAATAACAAACAGATGCACAATGAAATATTATTTTCCAAGCTTTAAACCCTCTGTGGGTGGTAAGGGCAGACACACATCCATGTTATTTCTTACTAATTGCAAATGTTTAGTATTAGTTTAGCTGATGCTACTGAAAATGCAATTAAACTATTTTTCAGTTGCAAAAAGCACCATTGCCCACTCATATAAAGATTGAATAATACTACTCTAAATTGCAGGTGAATCATCCATGACTACAGACACAAAGTAGGGTAATGATAACCAATTTTGGATAGCATTTCTTTCTCAGGACAATGAGTTAGCTACTCATTTGAATGACAGTCTTTGAATTGAGTGCATTGGTATTTCATAGAGTGCTGAAAATGGACTCTCTGATGCTGATTTTTAAATCAATTAGATGTCAAGGTCTCAGCTAGTCTATGAAGATGAGCAGAAGTAGCAGAAAGAGCTCCAGCTCATTTCTCTGAAATTTCTTATTTCTACCTCTCCACAAGTAGTGTGAATATAGTGTTTGTAAGATGGCTGATTGGACTTGAAAATGTTGCCATTGGGGATTTTTCCTTTGTACAAAGCTAAAGGAGCTAGAACACAGCAATGCAATATTTATTGAGAATATACTACATAACACTTTATTATATCATTATTTTTCATAGAGATGCCCTGAATTATGTATCTTTACTGTTTCATTTCCGCAGATGAGAAAAACCTTCTTCTAAGCACTATTTTCCAATACTTGGTACTGTCTTATATATCTCCTCTAAATGTTCTATATGCTAGGATAAATACATTTAGTTTCTTCAGCTATTTCTACAGATAATGTGTTTAGAATGGCCTGATTAACTTGAATGGGCTCAGTTATGGGCTCATTATTTCTTACAGTCCAGCAACCAGATCCACACGCACACCAAAGACTGTTTCGCCAGCCAAGTAGGAGCCTCACTTATTTTACTCTGAACACACTATGCCTCATAATACCCTAATAGTTTTCTGAGAAACCAATTTACACTGATGTCTTACTGAATTTATGGGTAAGATTATAAAGATGGTTTTATAACCTACTGAAAGAAAAATGGCATCTCTCAGTTTTCTAATTGGGGTACTATTATTTATTAGCCCAATAAATATTATTTCTATCCCAAATGCAGAGCTTGAAGGAGATGAATTTTAGAGATAAATGTAGAATTGGTCCATTTCAATATGACCTGCCAAACACTTGCTAGATTTTGTTTATTTCTTTGTTGATTAAGGGGTTACATATGTGTCTTTAAATTTTTAATTTAGCAGTCCTCAACCAAAAATTTTTAAGCTGCAAAAGTTTAGTGCCTTTTGCCACAGAACCACAGATTCTCTATCTTGATTATATATAAGTAATCATTAACAATTATTCATTAATTATTTTAACAAAAATTCTAGGACATTTTTTTTCAGTCATTAGAAACATCTAGAGATTAAATTTCATTTAAAAAACACAATCCATAAGCTGTATTAAACATAAGAAATCATTAAAATGAAATTATTTTCTAATTATGATTGGAAAATTAAACTGAAGTTTTAAAATTATAAGCAAATCTGTCCAACTGGCATGGCTCAGTGGTTGAGTGTAAACCTATGAACCAGGAGGTCAAGGTTTGATTCCCTGTCAGGGCACATGCCCAGATTTCGGGCTGGATCCCAGTGTGGGGTATGTAGGTGGCAGCTGATTAGGGATTCTCTCTCATCATTGATGTTTTTATCTCCCTCTACCTTCTTCTCTGTAATCAATAAAAGTATATTTTTAAAAATATATAAGCAAATCTTATAGGCTATCATTTCATAAAGTCAATTATACTCATAACTTGTGTAAATATATTTGAGGATAACTAAGATTTTTACTGCATTAATGTTAAAGAGCTTTTGATGAAATTACTTACTTCACTATGGGCACCTAAGGTAATATTTTCTTCAGGTTTTCACCTTACTCCACTGGAAATATTTAGAACCATATCATACATAAGTTCAGAGAACAAGAAAGAAAAGGAGAAGCTCAAATGAAATAGGACTGTCTCTACACACATACATTATCATAGTTTTCAAATTCTGGTTTTCACATCATCTATCTTGGCACCTTAGACTGGACATAGGAGTTAAAACTCAGCTATCATCTATATTGTCACATTTACAAAGGAAAGCGAACATCAAGCTCCTAGTCTTCTGTGAGGGGAGAACAAATGTGCAGAAGGAAATAGTTTCCTCCCAAGGCCTGCACAAGAGATATCTTTCTCAGACTAGAGAGAGAGGAATACCTTCCCAGTCTCTCTAGTCCTAAGGGAGCTATAGGACATTCTGGAAAATGGCAATTTTACTCATCTTTTTTTTTTCTTCTTCTTTTTCTTTTTTTTTTTTTCACATAGAGAACTTGCCACTAAAGAAAATGGCATGTGCAAGGAAAGCATATTTGAAAATAGATGTTTTAATTAATTTTTTTGTTAAGACTTTATTTAAGGGGCAGTTTTATGTTTGTGGCAAAATAGAGGGGAACACATAAGTATTTCCCATATATAATTAGCCTCATACATGCATAGGCTCCCTCTTTATTTCCCCACAGAATGGCACCTTCACCACAAGTGATAACCCTAATGGCACATCATAATCATCCTAAGTCCATAGTTTACATTATGATTCACTCTTAGTTTTGTACATTCTATGGGTATGGATAAATGTATCCAAATACCCTTCATCATGGATCATATGGAATATTTCCATTGCCTTAAATAAAATATTCTCTTATGTTCTGCATAATCAGCAGCCTCCCTCTCTTGGCTTCCTGACAACCACTGATATTTTTGTCATCTCCAGAGTGTTGCCTTCACAGAATGCCATACATTTGGAATTACACGGTATGTAGCCTTTCCAAAGTGGCTTCTTTTGTTATCTGTGGAAGTGGAATACTTGCAAAGTCGAGGGAAAAGAATTTCCTGAAATTCTCACACAGAAGCATGGGTAATATTTATTTGGGTAACAATAAACCCCTGCGTTTCCATGTCCATTTCCCGACATCCCATCCTGGAAAAAGCCCCACCATGTTTTCAGCAGGGCCAGAATTTCTGTTCATATTCAAGTCCAGTACACTGCAGCATCCTGTGTGTGAAGTCCACAGGGCCATGGGACATGCAGCTGCTACAGCCACGTGTCCATGGAGAGAGACCCCGTGAATGCATGGGTGAGTGCAGGTCAGGGAGCAAAAGAGAACGAAGAAAAGAGGGAACACTTTGGGGATTTCAACCAGAAGCTTCCTCAATTTGTTTCTCGTTTTGTTTAAATGAACATAGAACAGCTTTTATTTAGGTTAAACAGGCTAAAAACCATAATACTTTTTTTTGCCTCAATGTAGAAGTAGACCCAGTACAGAAAAACATTTATAGGAGGGACCTGTTTTAGTCAACTAAAAAGACTCAATTTGCTAGTATTTAGAGTTTTCCAATGGTGAATGAAATACATTCCTGATCTCTAGATGTGGTCAGGCTGTGTTACTATATGATACACATTGAGACACCTCAAGTCTAGAGAGATACACCTGTAGTCTGAACTACAAGATATTCAAATACTATTTCAGCTTTTGAAAGTAATGTTCTATGAAGTAGCTCTAAAAAACTATCTAGCTAATAAACCCACCCCTTCTCTTATAATTGTTAATTAAACTTGAAATAATGTGAACACTGATTTCTTACCTAAACCATGGTACAGTTTTAAAAATAAGACAAAAATGAAACTTCAAAATCATCCTTCCAATTATGCCTTGGATTTGTGTTTTAAATATATTAATGTAGGCAGGTCTATTTAAACATATTTCTAGAACACTGTCATCTCTAGTAATTAGTCTCAGAAGAGTTAGCACATCTGAGTCACTGTCATAAGATTGACATGTTCCTCTATATAACAGTGAGATACATAAATGTTTTCAAATCCCCAGCCATCTCAAGATTTTACATAATAGTATGAATATTTTTTAAAGTTGTTACACAAGATACACTTTTAGAAGAGCCAGACATTTCATGAGAGGGTTGGTGTTCTCTCCACATTTACCTATAGGGTTTTTGTAGCCCAGAACATGGTGACCTTTTCTTAAACCTCCATTTAAACAGCAGTAAATTTTGGTCTTTTTAAAACATGTTTTACTGAAGTTTCCAAGTGATGTACCTCAAACTATTACAAAGAGCAACATGAAGGTTGCTTTAGCTAAAGTTGGGAGCATTTAGAGTAATATAATCTGTCTACTTCAACAATATCTGAATTGGGCTATCTAGAAATATTGCAGTTAACATTGGTTCTATCTCTGCTTATGACCATTTTCAAAATAAGTCATTTAGAAGCCTTTAATTTTCATTGGAAGCTTCCAATAGCTCTGGGATAGTGCCCAAAGTCTGGGACATCATTTATCAGTTTGTGGACACATAAATACAGTCATACAAAGGAGTGTTTAGGTTCTTAGGAATGACAGGACATTTGAAAGTGACCTACAGTCTGAATTGTTTCTTTTAATGCCAGCAAGCTTATTAAGTTAGCTAGAGTAAGTCAATGTATGCCTTTTATTAATTTATTCCTTATATATATTTTAAACATACATATATTTATTGATTTTAGAGAGGTAGGGAGAGGGACACAAAGATAAAAAGATCAATGAGAGAGACACATCAATCAACTGCCTTCTGCACGAGATTGAGCCCCACAATCAGGGCATGTGCCCTGACTGGGAATCAAACCAGAGACCTCTTATTTATATTGAACAAGTCTGTGAGCATAATCTAGGAATGTTTAGTTCATGGACAACATTTTCCCAAAAAATGCTGAGGGGAGAAGGAGAGCAATTACAGACATTGTTTTGTGCATATGATTTGAGATTGTCTTAAATAATCTGTTTTAGGGAAGTTCAGACAGGCTATTGGTTTTTGTTATTAGTGTCACTATGTAATTTATTGTCAAAACTATTATATATTATATACTTATTAAATTTATTGGGTAACATTGATTAATAACAGTATATACATTTCAGGTTAAAAAAAAATCTCATAATATGACATTGATATACTCTACTGTGTCCACCACCTGAAGCCTCTTTTCTTCAATCACCATATATTTGACCCACTTTACCATCTTGAAGTTTCACCTCAAAAGTTTTCTTGAATATAAGGAAAAATGTTTATTCTAAAAAACCAACTTGATAAAAACATCTTAAAACATCAATGCTAGGCAGCTGGCATTAAGATATTGTAAATATTTTTAAAATATATTTTTCATTGATTTCAAAGAGGAAGGGAGAGGGAGAGAGAGATAGACACATCAATGATGAGATAGAATTGTTGATGTTGATTGACTGCCTTCTGCATGCTCCCACTGGGAATAGAACCCACAACCTTGGATGTTCCTTGACCAGAATTGAACCATGACCTCCTGATTCATAGGTCCATGCTCAACCACTGAGCCACATCAGCTAGACAAGATAATTGTAAAAATTTTGAGACATGTATTTAACAAACAAATAGGAAATGACAGAGAGACGCAATTTTCTATTTATTCCCAAAAAGCTGATTTAAATTTACAGAGGATTATTCACTGTATTTTACCTAAATTGGTGCATATTTTTAAAAGGAGCCTCAGGACTAATTATAGTCCTTGTAGGATTTAGGAATGCAAGTATTCTAAATGCTTATGTGCTATGCATCACTTGTTTCACATTATCCTAATATTGGGATTATATTAGGCAAGGTGGATATCATCATGCTGAATATTATATATTAATTAAGAATGACATAGATAATTTCAATAAATGCTACATATAGGAAAGTGGCAGTTTCAAAACTTATACATAAAATAAATAATTATTGTTTTAAAAATATTAAAAGAAGCTCCTACCAAGTGTCCTTGGAGAATAAAGAAAGGAAGAATTAAACAAAATATGCAACAGAACTCAGCAAGAGAAAATTTTATGTTCATATATTTTATATCAGAAGACCAAAATATTTTAAATTCCAGGGGCATATCCTCTTGAAAATATATTAGAAAAGACAGTTTGAAAGGCAAATAAAATGATTTAGATCCTTGGAGGTTTTATTTTAAGTAAAACTAAGGATAAACCAACGAGGCAAGCATTCTTTTGGCAAATGCATAAACAAATATGAAAATATCCATCTCAAAGCAATATAAAGAGAGCTGAATCAATGGGAGATAATAAAGATATAAAAAGATTAAGTTCCTGTGGAATGGCTGTCCAATGCCAGAGAAGATAAGTAAACAATAGACAGAGTCTCCTTCATACAGAATTGAATGAAACTTCTTAAAAAAAAAAACACAAAAAAAAGAATGAGCAAACTGGGGAAGACATAGAGAAAATATTATTTTGGTTGTGTGCGAGGGAGCAACTGGCTAATAGAATTCCATATACAGGAGTAAATTCTTTAATATATGTTTTCTGTATATACTCACATTCAATATAAACTCTGAATTTTAAATTATATCTATATCTATATCTATCATCTATCATCTATCTAATATCTTCTTAAAATGGTATTATTAATATCCATCAAATAGAAGACTAGTTGACTAGATAAAGTATACCTATACTCAATGGGACACAGTAATGAAAATGATCAAATATGCATTCTTATTTTTAGAGTTATTTTGTAGAGAGTTTTTAAATTGGGACAATAGGTAGATTGGAATATAAAGTCAAAAGAGGGAACAATAAATTTTTATAAAATATCAGTGATAGGTTCTGCAACATTAAGCAAAATGACATATAATATAACCAATTTTACCAGAGGCCAATTGCTATAAGCAAGAGTTAAGTTTTCATGGCATCTCATCAATGTAATAATGGAATTATGTTAAATGAATCAACATTATTCAAGAATCTGCTATATTTATTTTAACCTGCTATATTTATTTTTACCATAGAAATATTATATATTTAAATTACATATATAAATATGTGTATGTTTATATATCTACTAGAGGCCCAATGCACAAAGATTTGTGCAAGAATGGGCCTTTCTTCCCCTGGCAGCCTGCACTGCCTTTTCTCTGGCGCGGAATCCCCTTTCTGCCTTCCCAAGCTGCCCAGAGGCCTGAGCGGCTGGGGCAGAGTGGAAGGCCTGCATCATTGCCAAGGATACAATGCAAGCATCCTGCCCCAAGCCACGAGGCTCCTGTGTATGCAAATTCACCCACCACTTTTGTTGGATTATTTTCATACTCACTTCTGATTGGCTGGTGAGCATTATGAAGGTATGGCCAATTTGCATATTTCTCTTTTATTAGTGTAGATATGATGAGCTGGTACTTGGCACACAAATGATAGCTTAATAAAAAATCAAATTGCAGACCTCAGAACTGTTACAGATGTCAAACAGGAAAATGTGCAAATCAAATATATTAAGGCTGAACTTCTTAATTTAACTTGTGTCCCCAAAGTGATGAGAACAATGTAAATTTTCATGATGAATTAATAACCATATGAATTGCTTTTGAAATTTTTAGATGTCTTAGTATAGTAACAGAATACTATTGATCAAATTAAAAGAAGAAAGACACTAGTATTAAAATTTGTAGCAAGAAAATGAAGGGAAGTAAAAGAATAAGAATTAACATATGTTGATGGCCAAGATTTGTAGTACATTTTCAATCCAAACTTCCACAAGGAAAAAAGTCTGAGACATATTTTTCTTTAAAAGAATAAAAAGAAATCTCACATTTGTTTCTCTACCTAGAATGATTTGGGGATCATTAATATTTTAAAGATAAAATGGAGATATTTATTAGTACTCTATAATAACCTATTAGTATTATGCAAATAAATATCATTTTTCAAAAAGAAAAAAAATTTAAATTTTAAAATATTTATAGGTTTCTGTATATAACTTGACAGACTAGTTTTATAAAATAATCATACTCATTTGTCTTATTAAATGGGGTTAATGTCACCACATGTGGCTGAGTATTACCAGTGATCTTGAGCAAAACAATATTTTTATTTACTTATAATTTAGATTTAGGTGGTTAAAAACCCATATACTTATTGATTCTTGACTGTGAATAAGGCTATGTTTGAAGAGAAAAAATTATTGGCAGAATAATAGTGTCTATTTTTAATGATGAATATTAATTATGTATGCTTATATTCTAATGTGGTTTCTCAAAAACCATTATTTACTGTTTATTTTTGTTTTTGTTCTTTAGTTCTCAGAACTTACAGCATATACTAGTACTTTTGGACTATGATTAGCATGGTTATCACGCATAGGTTAGTACTCTGCTTTCAACACTGGAATAAATACAAAAAGGATTTTTGATACATGGTTAAGATCAGCAACTTGATCTCTAACAGACCACCTACATAGAAACAAAGCTTGCATACATTCATTCATTCATTTATGTATTCATTTTTAAATATATTTTATTGATTTTTTTTTCAGAGAGGAAGGGAGAGGGATAGAGAGTTAAAAACATCAATGAGAAACATTGATGAGCTGCCTCCTGATACCCCTACTGGGGATGTGCCTGCAACCAAAGTATATGCCCTTGACCAGATTCCAACATGGGACCATTCAGTCCGCAGGCCACGGAGCCAAACTGGTATTCATTTCAATTGCTGAATAGTTATGTTGTACCTGTTTATAGGCTATGTCTTGTAAATGATCAAAGCAGACATATTCTCTGGGTCTCAGATAGCACCTCTGTCTTTTGGGACTTTATAATGATAGCAGTTAGAAATTATTGAATGTTTTCTTGCAATCACAGAAGTATAACCAGAAAAGCCATGTAAATTCATTTATTTGGGATTTGAATGGGAAGGTTTTGTCTTCAATGCATAATAGTTCTTCTTCATAAAAGTAGAATCTTCAAGCTGCTTTATGGTCACCCCACAAAAGAAGGATCAGATGATAAAAGCAAATAAGTATTTTGTTGAGAATTAATAAGAGAGGTAATCTTAAGCTTGCCCTGAGATAGGTTAGTACCTACCTAAAAAAAAAAAAAAAAAAAATATATATATATATATATATATATATATATATATATATATATATATATATATATATAATGTTTCTCTAGGTTAAAAATTATTTATGCCATAAACATTTATAACACCATTTATTTAAACATTGTTTTAGAGAACCCTGTGGTTCCATGAAATGTTCTATGGTGGGTAAATTAATTTGGTAATATCTGCATATTTATCTACTCCTCAGAGTTCATTTGTATTAGCATATCAAAGAATATGAAAACTCCAGCAGTAAGGAAACTTGTTTAACTTTTTAAACCAGTGTTTTCCCCAAGAGTATTATTTTGTCATTTGATGTCTTTTAATGTCTACAGAAACTAGTGCCCCTTGAAACATGATGAGAAATAGGATTTAGACTCTAAAGAATTACTTATTTCCTTTAGCATTTTCAATTAGCCATCAAATTTTCATGAAAGAAAACTTTTATACTTTCTCAACAAAAGCAAAATGCCCATGCCTACTATGACCAGAGGACTGAGCCACATTTTCAATAACAGTCACTTTGAGAGACCCCTGTAAAGACATCTAACAAGGAACAGGAAGTCCAGCAGTGAACTTGCAATTTCCTGTCTTAGATGCTGATCTCTGGTTAAAACCCAAATCCTCTCACACTACCAATTACAAATTGCACTCTATTCACTTCACAAACCCAGAAGCAGACTGTTGAGTGACCTAATTTGCAAGAAAAGAAGAGCATGCTTAGTATAAGGTCTGATTTTCTCAAGATTGAATTTAGTGGGGGTTATGTGTATTTGTGTATGTGAGGGGAGTGTGGGAACTGAAGAACAAAGGTACTGAAAGACAAAAATAAATTTCTAGATGATGCCAACAAACTACAAGGTGTGTATGTGCGTGTGTGTGTGTGTGTGTGTGTGTGCATGAGAGAGAACTGTGTGTGTGTGTGCCTGTGTGAAAGGGAGAGACAAATACACACATACACACATGGAGAGAGAGAGATTTTTAAAAATAGGGAGATTCTCCCACTGTAGTTATCATTAAACTATTACAGATCGAAATATTCCCAAACATATCCAGATATCCAGCTACTTGTCAGAGAGAGTGTGATCATGCCTCTTTACTCTTAAAACTTGAAAAATCTACTACATTTTAATAAAGGTAAGTGTTTTTGAACTAACATATAATTCTTTTTTTTATTCGTAGCTTAAAACAACAAAAATTTATTATTAAATGTTTCTGGATATCAAAAGTCCAAAACGGGTCTTATTGGGGGTAAAAATCAGGGTTTTGCAAGGTGGTGTGATTTTTTTCTTTCTTTCTTTTTTATTGTTTGAAGTACATATGTCTCCCCCCCCATTAACTTATAATTACTTAATATCACTTTTAAAAAACTCCTTTTTAACAATTTATTATGATTGCTGTTCTTATGGGGTGGGGGTGAGCTAGAAAGGGTTAATGGGGGAGGAGAAGGGAACATATGTAAGTTATTTAAGTAAAAAAATAGCCTTGCACATGTCATTTTTCTCTATTCATATTTAGGATGTTAAAAAAAATCCTGTTTACTATGTGTATACTACTGTTCCTGGGAAATCATGAGAACAGGTTTTCTCAGTCTCAGTGACAGGCAAAAGTGTGCCTTTCTGAAAACAATATTCTTTTTTTTTTTAAATATATTTTATTGATTTTTTACAGAGAGGAAGGGAGAGAGATAGAGAGCTAGAAACGTTGATGAGAGAGAAACATCAACCAGCTGCCTCTTGCACACCCCCTACCAGGGATATGCCCGCAACCAATGTACATGCCCCTGACCGGAATCGAACCCGGGACCTTTCAGTCCACAGACCGACGCTCTACCACTGAACCAAACCGGCTTCGGCTGAAAACAATATCCTTAAATGTATGTAGTATCTGTGAATTATGTAATTTGAATGTATTTCCCTTTTGTGAATATGTGTGTGTATATGTGCATTCTGCCTACCAAACATTTACCAACAATTTTATGGCCAACTTCTAGCAAGCCTTGTAGTTTAGTTATGTATTTTTTCATATGTTTGCATACTCTCATAAATATTTAATTGTCTTAATCTGCTCATAAATTTAATTTTAAATTTTACAAATTCATTTTATGTTGTTAGTCTTATTTAGTTTTACATACATATATTTTTCTTCACACACACACGCACACAAACATATCAATATTTATATATATTTGAGCCACCTTAAGTTATAGATAGAAATAAAACAAAAGTAAATTTTAATTAAATAGAAAATAAAAGTAGCTGTTGATTTATTGAAAAGAGAATGAGAGTATGGCTGAAGACTAAATAAGCTTACTTTTCATGAGTGCCCCTTCAAATTATATATTTACATAATTCTGAAAATGACAATATCACAATAGCATGTCAAATCAGAGGAAATTTTAATTGGCAAGACTTCTGTCAGTTTCTCTATAAAAGAGGTTATTATTCATGGAAAGTTTCATATAAAAATATTGATAGCTAAAAGAAGGAAAATTTAGCAAAGCCCAAGAGAAAAGTCTAAAGTTTTTTTCAAGGACACATTCATTGTACCTGTTTCATGACCCTTGCTGATTCATAAGCTTTGTAAGTTATAGACTGTTCAGAGTCCAATATTTGTGACTCAAGCATTTTGAGATCATACTGTAGAAACATCAGAAGAGGAAGAAATGTAACTCTGTTCAATCCTCTGAATTGATAGAGAACTGACTTAGATTACATGCCATTTAAAGTCAGAACTTTCACATTCTCCTCACTGCCCTGGTGCACTTTCCCATTCATTTTATTTTTTCCCCCCAAAATGCTACTCAATATTTCATCAATAAGTGAATCTGTTTACTTTGTGGTAACTGTATTCTTCATTGCTTTCTATACAGATACTGTGCCAAGTAAAGTATATACAACATTGCTCTTGCTCAGTAAAAATAGCATTTCTATGGTTTACAGTAGAATTCAGAGAAAAGGTTGATTACAATAACCTAAATGCTATCTAAGTGAGTTGAACTCTGAATTAGAAAGGGAAAAAAGGCAGCTTTTCAACTAGCTGCTTCAGATGTCAATAGAATGGAATCTTTCTCAAGAAGAGCCTTTATCTGAAAAGGATAATCTTGCTATGAGCATGTTGCATTCAAACTTAAATACACAGGACGATACATCATCCCTGTAATCAGACCAGGCATTTTTAACATTAGTCACATTCTATCACCCAGAGTGACTAGCACAAGAGACCGGGAGTTGTGGCTTGAAGCACAATGTATAAGCTCTAAGCATAAATTTATTTTTAAAATATTTCAATATGTTTTTTTTGTAATGAAACATAGCATTTAACATTTTACCACTTGGCAGAAGATGACAGAACTGGCCAGCTCAATTTCTGAAACACTTCCAATATCTAAGATTAATTTGAGAACTAGACTCATCCCCTATCAGCCTCTGTATGACATTGTTGTTTTGAGTAAATTAAATTCTGACTCATTCATGAGATAAATGAGTGGAGATTTCAGTTCAACCTTTCATTGCCCTTGTCCCTCATTTGACCTCTAGTTTTTAAGAAGGCTTGGTGCAAGAAGAATATATTAAAATATTTTTAATTTACATTGTATAAAGATATAAATAACATTTTTGAACTGTTTTATGCACTGTGTCTCTAAGGCCCAAGATTAAAGATACTTCATTGGGGTCAGCTTTAATACATCACAAAGTAATAATGCAGGCTTTAAAAGCCAATTCCATTGTATCTTTACCATCCCAGAGAGATTAGGTAGGACCTCAATTAAAGTTATATTGTTATTGCCTATGGCTCATTTACCTGTAGATATTGGTTATCAGAATCTTGACTTAGAGCTAAGTAGGCAATCTAAATACTTGAACCTGGCAAAATGAAAAACATTACCAATATCTGCAGCATAATAGATTCTTGCTTGTGAATTTAGATATTTGAACTTCATAATAAATCAAACTTAATATCTTAAGAGAATTAACATGTAGTAATGTATTCACCAAATACCACTCAACTCATAATACATGCTCCCTGGTATATGAAGAATTTATATAAAATGTTATTGAGTAGTGTTTTTTTTTTCATTTGTGCTTTTTCTATATTTTCCATTGTCTACAATGTTATGAAAATAAAAAATATTTTTTGAAATTGTTATTTTAAATAAATTAATAAGAGCTATTTATTTAAGCCCTAATCTTAAGGAGTGTCAGATCAAGCATAATATATAGAGACATAAAATATGGAGAAGACTTAGATTTATTAAACTGAAAAGCAGTTATAAGGCTACACATAATATAACAGGGATTCTCACTATCTAGCCAGATGCCAACTGTACCCAAGTCAGGAAAAGTTTGTCATACAATAATTGTAAAGGACTATGTTTTAGGGACAATTTGATGTTGTGATGCTTGAAACATCAAGTATGGAATGATGGAAAGAAATTTGAGAGAAGACCTTCAGGTTGAAATTGTAAAGTCAGACATAAAGTGTGTTGTGTGTATGTGCACACCTGAAGGTCTTCTCTCAAATTTCTCTCCACCATTCCATACTTGATGTTTCAAGCATCACAAGATAAAAAAAAAAAAAACATAGTCCTTTACAATTATTGTATGACAAACCTTTCCTGACTTGGGTACAGTTGGCATCTGGCTAGATAGTGAGAATCCCTCTTATATTATGTGTAGCCTTATATTATGTGTAGCCTTATAACTGCTTTTCAGTTTAATAAATCTAAGTCTTCTCCATATTTTATGTCTCTATATATTTTGCTTGATCTGACACTCCTTAAGATTAGGGCTTAAATAAATAGCTCTTATTAATTTATTTAAAATAACAATTTCAAAAAATATTTTTTATTTTCATAACATTGTAGACAATGGAAAATATAGAAAAAGCACAAATGAAAAAAAAAACACTACTCAATAACATTTTATATAAATTCTTCATATACCAGGGAGCATGTATTATGAGTTGAGTGGTATTTGGTGAATACATTACTACATGTTAATTCTCTTAAGATATTAAGTTTGATTTATTATGAAGTTCAAATATCTAAATTCACAAGCAAGAATCTATTATGCTGCAGATATTGGTAATGTTTTTCATTTTGCCAGGTTCAAGTATTTAGATTGCCTACTAGCTCTAAGTCAAGATTCTGATAACCAATATCTACAGGTAAATGAGCCATAGGCAATAACAATATTACTTTAATTGAGGTCCTACCTAATCTCTCTGGGATGGTAAAGATACAATGGAATTGGCTTTTAAAGCCTGCATTATTACTTTGTGATGTATTAAAGCTGACCCCAATGAAGTATCTTTAATCTTGGGCCTTAGAGACACAGTGCATAAAACAGTTCAAAAATGTTATTTATATCTTTATACAATGTAAATTAAAAATATTTTAATATATTCTTCTTGCACCGAGCCTTCTTAAAAACTAGAGGTCAAATGAGGGACAAGGGTAATGAAAGGTTGAACTGAAATCTCCACTCATTTATCTCATGAATGCGCACGCACACACACACGTGCGCACACGCAAGCGTGTGCATCAGAAAAGTTTTTTGGTGTAGAAATTGGGAATGGTAGGATTATATGTTTTAAAATATTTACTGACTCCTCCAAATCATAAATATAGAACAACTTTACTATGTTGTTTTAAACTATCATAGTCATTTAAAACAGCATCAAAACCAAAATTCAATCCAAACAACTTATTGTTAAAAGGATGATTGTGCAGTTTTTTCCTACTTGACTATATAAGAACCAACATAAAACACATTATGATTGGCAATAAGATTGAAATGTTGCCTCAAATGCAGACAAGCTGACAATTTATCAAATAATATATCATTCAGCACATGGACCAAGTGTTTACCAATGGGTTATGCAGGACAAAAAGAAGTCTAAGGCTTAGATTTTGCCCTCCAAGGACTTGAGCCTCCACCTTGCTCACATAATCAGGATTTGCTTACAGATGCACTTAGGCTCCACAGCTATATTGATATCGTTGTACTATATAGTTAGATGAATGAAACAGATTTCTTTCGAAAAAATATGTAAGTATAAACCCTTCAATATGAGAGAAAGACTTGATAAACAGTCAGTTTTAGAATTAGGTTAGTAAAAACATATGAATATTCATGCCAATTATTCACTCTCTTCTAACACAAAGTGTTGTAAGTTCTGTTCTGAGTCTAAAGGAATTGATATTAAAGGTTTGTGTTTTATTGAGAAAGCTTTATCTTGTGCTTTATCATGAATAAATGGATAAAACAGTTGTTAGAGGAGAGGAAGCTAGGGGGGCGGGTCTAGATGAAAAAGGTAAAGTGATTAAGTACAAATTGGTAGTTACAGCAATGTCACAGGGCTTGGATTGCAGCACAGGGAACATATTCCATGCTGTAATGGCTGTGTGTGGGGCCAGGTGAGTACCTGAAGCATCAGGGGGACCACATTGCGGGGTGCATGATTTTTAGCCACTGTGCTGTGCATCTAAAGTTAATATAGAGTGGTGTTGAATCTGAGCTTTAATTGAAAAATAAAAATAATAAAAAAGAAAAAAAAATAGTATCTATCTCAATTAAATTTGTATGCCTCCGCAATGAAAATACTGGAGCCTTCGTTTATTTTTCAACCTCTTAAAGGTTTAACTAATATGAGTTTTCTTCTTTGCTGATTTATTTTGGGGTTTGCTGACCAAACATGTTTCTGGCCCTTCAAAGATATGACTGTTGACTAAAGGCAGCATTCAGGCTTCCAAAACCTAGGCTGGCCAGGCTTCAGTTCTTGTATAGTGGAATTTATGTTTGCCCATGCTTCATTGTACCCTTTCCTTCCTCCCCAAAAAATGATACTTAAAACTAGCTGGTTTAGCTTGGTGGATAGAGCATTGGCGAAAGGGTCCCGGGGTTGATTCTGGTCAAGAGCACATGCCTGGGTTGCAGGCTCAATTCCCAGTAGGGGATGTTCAGGGGGCAGCTGATCAGTGTTTCTCTCTGATCATTGATGTTTCTCTCTCCCTCTCCCTTCCTCTCTGAAATCAATAAAAATATATTTGGGGGGGGGGAAGGATACTTGAGCACAGAAAAATGTATGAGAGAGACAAGATGACATTTCACAATTCCTTTTCCAGCAGTAAAAGTTCCATTAACTATTACTCAGCAACGTATTGAATTTTAAATTTGCACACAAAGATTCTTCTGTGCAAGCACAGTAATCTTGCAGACTTTTTTTTTTTTTTAATTACATGCATGCTTCCTCTGGACAAAATAACACAAAAGTCACACCTGATTCTATGGCAGAGAGTGCTTCAAAGCGATGTTCAAATGCAATTACAGACATAAATATTTATTTCAGTCATTTTTCAATTCTACCTTCCCTTCATATTGATAACAGTGCAAGTTCCAAACATTCATTTTGGTCATACCCTAGTGACTTTTCGAGTAGATAGCATTTTTTTTATTTTTTTTATAAATTGTGATTCATTTAATTCTGTTGGTAATAACTCCCTTGCATCTTGACAGCTGCCTTTTTCCCAGATTACCTGTTGTGAGCATATAAGCTCCAAAATCCAAAATCCTCCCATTAAAATTCTCCAGAATTAAAGATCCTAGATATTAGGCATTGTACGCATGATTTTGCTACTTTAAAGTCATACAACTATGAAGCTTCTGAAACCTGGTTATAAACTAAGGTAACTAATGAAACTGAAAAAGTGAGATAATAAAAGTGAAGCATTTATAACTGCCTGACACCAGTAGCTATTATTATATTGAGTTAGTAGAGAGGAGCAAAGACATATTTGGACCTGTGCTGACAATGTTTCTTTGTGTAAAGCTTGGCTGAAATGCAAAAGTCCCTGATAATTATGTTCATTCACAAATTAAAAAAAAACAAAAATGGACCCAAATATCATCTTGGAAAAACTAAAGTTGTTTTGTTTTTATTCTTATTTAGAAAGTATATACTGTTACTATAAAATAACCATATTGAGGTATGATGCTTTTCCAAAATATGAAGTGCAACTTCTCATGTGGCACAGAGTAAGTAAAAAATAAAATCCAATCCCCACAGCAAAAGACATGAGAAGACAGGAAGTTCTGGTAAATGTGCAGAGCTGCCTCCTGAAACTGTATCCTTAGTGGAGGTAACCCCCTTCCCCAAGGAGTCTTCACAGAGAAAGTTTTAGAGAGAGAGTAAGTCTGTTCTTCTAATATGTTCATAATTGAGTTCTAATGGACACAGACACCAGGAAGGTGAGGGCATGAACTGGAATGGGGGCAGTAGGGGTATAAGTACACATATGTAATACCCTAATCAAAAAGAAAAAAACTCGCCGAGACCAGTTTGGCTCAATGGATAGAGCGTCGGCTTGGGGACTGAAGGGTCCCGGGTTCGATTCTGGTCAAGGGCATGTACCTTGGTTGCGGGCACATCCCCAGTAGGGGGTGTGCAAGAGGCAGCTGATCGATGACTCTCTCTCATCGATGTTTCTAGCTCTCTATCTCTCTCCCTTCCTCTCTGTACAAAATCAATAAAATATATTTAAAAAAAAAAAGTGGTGGGGTCACTTTAAAAAAAAAAAAAAAGAAAAAGACTCAAAATGCATTCAAAGTATTAACATGTTTGAGAGATGACATTAAAAGTTCTTAGATACAAATGTCTGAAGAACAGTTATAGTTAAAGTATGAAGCAAGACTTCAGAAAAGATAATATGACTGTAAGAACAACCTAGTTTATGAAGCCATTATCTTCTTACTGGCTAGCTTTGAGGTTGGAACAAACAGTTTGAAGAACAAGAAGAGAACAACTCAATAGGTTTGCATTAAGACCCACTATCATCTTCCAACATTTCATTCTTCAATTTAATATTCTCATTACTATATTAGGAACACTCTATATACATCCCTTTAGTACTTTTAACCATTTCTCTTAGATGTGTTTCAAAGAGAAAGAGTCTGCACACTTCCCTTACCTTTCTTGAGGTAAAATATATATTGCTTCTGAAATTATAACCTTCTATTCCTAGAATATGCCCTGACTTATTCCAAACATCTAAGTCTAAGAACCTATTTGCCTGGTCTAATTGTCATTATATTAGTTACTAGTGGCCTGGGGCATAAAATTTGTGCAGAGAGGGGGGTGGGTTCCCTCAGCCCAGCCTGTACCTGCTTCAATCAGGGACCCCTTAGGGGATGTCCAGCCATTAGTCAGACATCCCTCTTTCGCAATCTGGAATTGATGGATCCTAATTGCTCACCTGCCTGCCTCCCAGATTGCCCCTAACTGCTCTCCCCTGCCAACCTGGTTGCCCCCAAATGCCCTCCCCTAATGACCTGACCTTGCCCCCAAATGCCCTCCTCTGCTGGCCAATTTGATTCTGATTGGTTGGTTTCTATGCCAGTCAGTGTCAAAAGCTCCACCTCCTAAGCAGCCATTGGCTCCTCACAGTTTAACCAGATTTGGTTCTGATTGGTTGATTTCTATGCCAGGTAGATATCCGGGCCTATCTCTGAGCCTGTTCAGAGAGGCAAGGTTGATCAGCAGCCCCTGCAGAGGCATGGCTGCTGGTGAAGCCTGGAGAGAAAGAAAGAGGCAACAGCTGATCAATAGCTGCAACAACGGAGGCTGCAGATCAGACCCTGCCTCTCTCTCCAGGTTTCTCTCTGGGCCTGATCCACAGCCCCCTTAGCAGTCAGTGCTGGGTCGCTGTGTCCACACCTGCAGCATTCAATGCTGGGTCACCACAGCAACCCAGCACTGACTACAGGACTGACTTCCAGTGTTTGGTTGAACCTTCAGTTGGTTGTTATGGTCCCTGGGTTTTTATATATAATCTGGAAGCCAGATTCAAACATCCTTGTGCCTGAATTCAGGTTTCACAAATGACTAGCTGACTAGCTGAAGCAAATCTCTTACCTAAGCATTAGATTATTCATCTATATATCATGCCTTAAATTAATTAAATAAGGCAAAATATGTTAAATGAGGTAATAGTTACCACTTAAGTGTTGTCTAATCATTTCCTATTATTATTTATTACTTAATTCATTTGTAAAATATTTTTAATTAAAGATCTGTTTTCCGGCCATTTCAAAGAATTGTTTCCTCTTCAACATTTTCATTTTATTTCTCAAGTCAGCAGAGTCTTAATGGATAAAAAGTTTTAATTAGCCTGCATTTCAAAAACATTTCCTGGGAATATGTCATTTTAAAAACAAAATGATAAAGGAAATTGTTATTTTATGGTATGTTATTTTATTGCTTCTCAGCAATAAAAATATAGGACTTACTTTGATATAATTAAAACAGCCTCTTACATACCATAAGTGTTAGACATATAAATAATTTTATTGTTCTCCAGACACAAAATGAAAATAACCTTACACAGTAACATAAAGTCATATTTCAATAAATTAAGATTAAAATATCTTATTATATAAAACTATCTGATAAATTTAACTTTCTTAACTGGATTATATATATATAATTTAATGATTTGAGACCATATATATATATATATATATATATATATATGGTCTCAAATCATTAAATTTATTTGCAAGTGATTTTTGAAATGGTTTATATTTTTGGAATCATTGTTTAGACATGTAAGAAAAATAAGCATGAAATTGAAGAAGTGATAGAAAGCTTTCACATAAAAGATGATATTCACAAAAATAATATTTCATTTATATGTTTCAATTTAGAACACAGATAACATAATTTAAAAAAAATACTCTGTAATGTTGCATAGGAAGAATTACAAGAGAAAAACAATATAAGTGGCAACAAGAAACTCTCAAGCCTGAAAAAGCAAAAGGCCACACAGAGAGCTTTGGAACATGGATTGCATCACAGTGCTCATTCCACCTTGAGCAGTCACAGAAGTTCACATTCAGGGAAGACTTACTCTCCTTCCATAGAAACAGCCTCAGGTTTTGCATTCATTTCCATAATGGGATGGTAAAGAAAGTAACATATTACACTTGTGTAAGTGTCAAGTGTCTATATTCCGTGCAAAACAAAACAAAAAATTCAACGGTTCACTCCAAATCACAGTAGCAATGTGAAAGACTGGGATTCAATCCCAGGTGGATCAACCTCTGCCTTAGGTCAATTTTCCTATAAGTAAAGGTAAGATGGCTCTCCTTTAGAAATTAATTTACCAGGATGAGTGAGTACTTTCAAATGAAGATGTGGATAGAATGTGATGGGTCAAAAACGTTCAGCAAGGAAGTGGTCACAGCAGAAGGCAGCTTCACCTGGTCCCTAGGGAAGCTCTGGAGTGCAGATTGCACCACGGAGGTAAACCCCCATTGAGGCAGGAGGCCTTCTGATGTTACCTGCATATCAGTGATACACATGGGTGACTGCAGGGGTGGGGTACAGAGCACCAGGGAGTTGGGGGACAGGGAGATCATGGAGAGAGATAGTGTTTAATAATACCTGGGGAGGGGTTGAAACCTAATTAAGCACAGGGGAGGGAGGGAGATTGGGGGTGTGGGGAGAGAATATATTAATACCCCGAGACCTAATTGAGAGAGAAACCTAATTGTGGTAGGTTAGAGATGGGAGAAGGTGTTGCTGAGAGGATAACACCCAGGGCTACGGAAAGAATCTCAGTAACCTCAGAGCTATTTTTGTGGAGATAGGCACTTGTCAGCCATTGCAGATGGGGGCACTCCTAGTGAAGAGAATCTGGACCAGGCACCAAGAAGACCTACTGCAATCTCTAAAATCCAGTATACTGTGTCAGTTCTTCCTATAGCTATTCTACCTGCTAATCTATTGAATATTTGACTGAATTTATATGCCATCAACTCCCTAGAAGACCATTCTCTATGTTATTTCCCCTGCTTGCTGCATTCTTTCTAATTCTATCCTTCTTTTATGGAGATAGGAATTTAACCTTGAGGACCTTCTGGCCCACCTATATCCTGAAAGATCATATGCCCCACCCTTATACAGGCAAGACTGTATAAGACTGTATAGTCATTACACAATGTTATACAAGACTGGAAATGTAGTGTGTGTGTGTGTGTGTGTGTGTGTGTGTGTGAGAGAGAGAGAGAGAGAGAGAGAGAGAGAGAGAGAGAGAGAGAGAGAGAGAGAGAGACTGTGTAGTGCCTGCTCATAGGCAGATCTGTCCCACTTATTAGTTTACCCTTACAGTGGAACAACCAGAATGACTGGTCGCTATGATGCACACTGATGGGGGATGGGGGGTGGGAACGGAGGAGCAAATGTTCAATGCAGAAGCTGTCCCCTGGTGGTCAGTGTCCCCCCACTGCAGGAGCTCTACTCAGCCAGAAGCCAGGTTCAAGGCTGGCCAGTGCAGCTGTAGCACCTGAGCTTCTCAGCCTCTGGCAGGCCAATCTCCAGCGAACAGACTGCAGCCCCAATGCCCAGGTAGTGGGGGGTGTAGCTGGAATGACCATGGATCAGCCACCCCCAGCCCCTGGAACTCTCCCTTCGGACCCTGTGGCTGCACTTCACCCCTTATCTATTGCCCTCTAGGTCTCTGGATGCTGCTCTGGAAAAAACACAGAGGCGCTTCACGCACATACTGCATGGGCCGGCCCCCATCTCGAGAGCCAGTGCCGGCGAAGTCCAGCCCAATGACCGACATCCACCTGTGTCCACAGGCGAACCCTTTGCAACTTCCACCTACACCCGGCCCCAGCCCCACCTCCCAGAAAGGTCAGCGTCCTGGCCCTGGATACCCGCTCCTGGATCCCTGCAGAGCGCTCCGGTGGGCGGAGGGGCGCCAGCAGGTGCGGGCCTGACCTGTTCGGTTCAGGCAGCCCCACACTTTGACCAGGAGTTGTGTGGAAAAATCACTCCTATAGCCTGCAGGTACAATCTACTGCGAACACATGCAGCGTGGGACATTCATGCCCGACCAGGACGACCTTGATACCTAAGCGGGCCCCTTGGAACTCCCCCTCGGACATCAGGGCCACGTTCCACCCCTTAGCTATTGCTGTGTTCCTTCTGACGTGGAACTGAAATAGGAAGAATCTGCCTTAACAGGGACCACGATCTGCCTTTCCCTCCTTCCTTCCTACCACCCCCAGCTGCCACTTCTGAGCTGGACCAGTCCCCACATCCAGAGAAAGTCCCGGAAAAAGTGAGAAAATCCCAATCCCATGAGCGGATCTCCCACATGTGTCCCTGGCTGAGCGCATTGCACCCTTCCCAGGTCTGGCCGGCATACAGACTCCCACATTGCCCCCGGTTCGCCTGGTGGGCCCATGGCAGTGGCAAAGATGCACATACCCCTTTCCTCCCCTCCCCCTCCCCCCCGCACCCCTTTCCCCCGCCCTGATGATGCCCACAGCTCAGCTCAGCCAGAACTTGCAATGAGGCACATACCCCTAAGCCTAGAGGTGCAATTTCTGGGGAATGAATGAAGCACAGACACTCGGGAGTACCCAGGAAGAACCGAATATCGCAGCTGCTGGGCTCTTGGAACTCTGCCTCCCCTCCCCTTGGCATCTAGATCAAATCTCATCCCTTACCCATTGCCCCAGAGCTACAGAGGAAGGCGGCAATATAAAAATGGCCACAAGGGGGAAACTGACAATAGGGGTAAAAGTCAGTGAGATGGACCTGAAGGGTGGAGGTGCGGGTGAGAGCGCACCCCCACCCTCCAAGATCTCCTGGTATTGTTCACCTTGGAGTGTCTCTTATCCTGCTCTGAGTGATGGAAAGCATCCAGCACAACCCGAAGTGTCTACTAGGGACCTCCCGGCTGGCAAGGCGCAACCCTGGCCACAGAAGGAACTTTGGAAATATTTTTTTCAGGAAGCTTCCAGGAGGAGGACAGACTCCCCATGCGACTTCCCTGCTGCTTGTCCTGGGCATGTGGGTGGACTCCTGATTTCCTTTCAATGTGCACGAATCCATGCACCTGGCCACTAGCATATATTAGTAACATAAACATACATACACATGCATTATACACAAATATACACATATATTTATATGTTAATTGTTGAGACGTTAAAGCAAATCATTTTTTAGATGTCAATTTTGAGAAGAATGTGTCAGCCTATAAATAGGTTAAATCTTGAAGAGATACAACTACACTGTACTTTGTACTTCACAGTGCCATCTTCTGACTACCATTGGAAATGCAGTTTCAGTAAAAGTAGTAAAAAGCTCCTAAAACCTCTGGCTGCCATTGTCATTGTTATTATTAATTGTTGTTACTATTAAGTCAATCTTCAAAATAGATTGAGCTCAAATGATTTGTTTTTCACATCCATAAAACAAAAGGTGGCATTATTTATGACATGGGGATGTTGTGAGGGTTTCCACACAAATGGGGCATAAAGTTAAGTGTACCCGACCCCATGGCTCACAAAAGCCATGTGCATATATGACACAAGTCATGTTTTTACACTAGTCTGCATGAGGATTTCAGCATCTCCTGTTTCTGAGTTACTTCCCAAGTGCCTGACACCACAAATATTGGTGTTCACTGATGGCCTGAGGATCCTCATTTGGAGGCTAATGCTTATTAAATCATGGGTTCACATTCTACCTCTACCTTTTGGTAATCTTGTGACCTTAGCCACATTAACTTTTCCAGTCCTCAGCATCCTAATCTGTAAAGCGCCTTCAATGGTCTGAAAAAAAAATAAAGTAACCCTGGAGAATTGTGTAGTACAATTCGTACACATGGAAAACAAAGAATAACCTTGAACTCCTGTGATACATGTAAAAAATTAAATTATTAACCCAAGCAGTTGAGATAGTTACCTAGGATCACAAAGGTAGAGGGTACTGAGGTGCAATTAGCATGCAGGTCAGTCTGATTGCTACCACAGTTCATGTCTGGATGTCATCTAGAGCCAGGCAGTAGAACATTTAGTTCACTGGTGCAGCTTTGGAAAACAACATCCATTAAAAAAAAGATATTATACAAATATAGGATTATTATATTTCACAATAAAAATAAAATAAACATTATTTTAGTTAGAACTTTCAAGATAGGATTTTCTGGCTGTGAACTTAGAAGATTCCTGACAGGAAATTACATTTTTCTTTCCTTCTCTTACTGAATAAATCAGAACCCACACAAATGAGGCTGACACACAGGCTGACACTGGCTCATTCCAGTGCTTTATATCACACACTAGGAGGCGCTGTAGCATAGTGATTATGAGCATGGGCTCTCTTCCTGGTTGGCATTTTCCTTTATAATCTATCACCTATGTGGAATCTAATGAACAACGTAAACTGGGTGAACAAAAGTAGATCCAGAGACAGAAGCATCAAACTAACGGACAAACCTCAGAGGGAAGGCAGGGAAAGGTGGTGGGAAGAGATCAACCAATGAACTTGTACGCATATATGCATAACCCAAGGACATAGACAATAAGGTGGTGAAGGCCTGGGATGGCAGTGCGAGGAGGGGGTAAGGGTGGGTTGGGACAGGACAGTGGAGGAAAAAGGGGACATATGGAGGAAAAAGGAGACTTTTAACAATAAATATATAAAAATATATAAAATAAAATCTACCACCTACCAGATTATAACCTTGGGCAAGTAACCTAACACCTATGTGTCTTAGTTTCCATACACATAAAATGGAGGCAATATAGGTATAACTACCTCAGAAGTTCCTTGTGAGGACTAATCTGATTTAAGACATTATAAAGCTGTTAGCAGTTATTTATTATTATATAATAGTTTGATTCCTTTTTTCATTATTCCTTCCTTTGTTTTGGCTGGCCTAGTTGCACATTCTGTTTAATACAGAAAGTTAATTGAGAAAATTTGTTTTCTACACAAGGCAAAACCTACAGCTGCAAATGGGAAAGAGTGAAGAACGGGAAATCAACACTTTTATTTTTACACAGCTAAATGCTACTTCTACTTGGTCTGAAGACTCAGATTTCCTGCCCTAAGTTGAAAACAACACACATTTACTTAGCTGTGGTTTTCATTGCCTCTTTATCACACAACTTGAAGTGATGAATTTGAGGTGGAAGGTAGAGTTAAGTTTCCTTCTTTTCAGGGTATTTGTAGATGTCACCTTGCTTTCCAAATAGAGGTTGCCCCTGCTATATCCATGTAATATAGTGCTATGTCACTTAATTCATTTGAGGATTTTCCAAGCCCTTTGCAGAAAGGTACATAAGGCAGAGAATTATTTTCATGTGACTTGAATGATAAATGCAACCTGAAACATAGCAAGATATTCATTTATTAAATTTATTTATATGCATTGAAAATAACTCTTGATATTTGCCAGAACATCACGATCATTTCAAGCTCCTGGCTTCAGCTGCAATTAGTATGCTGAGTAAATGCCAAGGATATCAAGGTGTTCTAGACTCCAGAGTTCTTAAATATTGAATCTGGGGTTTCCAAGCTTTCATGTGCATCTGAAGCATCGGGTTCTACATTAAATGAAAATTATTTGGCTCCTTCCTCAAAGAATCTAATTAATATATTTAAGACCCAGACCAGAAAATTGCATTTTTAATACGTATTCTGGTTGATTCTCATTTAGGTACACTGAGATATACTTTTTCAGAGACAATGATCTGAGGAGAGAGAGGATTTCTAAACAGAAATACTGAATTAGCTGGTAGACTTTTGTATTCATGGTGGAGGTTTGAGTTTGGCTGGTCATAAAAAATAATGAATTTCTTTAGCTGATTTATTTTTAAGAACGCATTTAGATAGCCAGGAAAACATACAGTTATTTGCCCACATGGTTTTGTTTCAGCATTCTTGTTTGTATTATACAGTATTGTTTTTCTTTAGAGTGTATTTGTACAGAGATTAGTTGCTGTAAAGAGTGCTATAGTTGCCTTCAGAAAGCAATTCTCAGAAATAAGCTAGGATCTGACCACTTGCCAGCTGGGAGGATATAGGCTAATCATTTAATGTGTCCAAACTCAGGCTCCTAGTGATAAAACATATATAAATGTAATGTATGGCAAGGAGGCAAGGGGCAAGTGACAATAAGGATCCAGCTTACTTCCAGGGCAAGAATTAGTCTTCAAAAACATTGGCTGACCCTGTACCTTACATGTTGCAGAAAAGGACCGAATGGAATGAAGATCTACACAAAATGCTCAAAGGGGATTCGTATCATTCAATATTTTCCTAAATTGTAGTGTCAGAAAAAGAACAGTTTGTCCCCATTTTTTTTTATGTGAACTTCTTATTTGTAGAATGAGCTCACATTTTACTTCGTGGCATCCAAAGGAAAAAGCTTCTTGCCTTTAACAATATAAAGCTTCCTCCACCATGTCTGCTTCTTGCCAAGATGTCACTTCAATTTTTCATGCATTTTCTTGTTTCTTTTATAATTTAGAGCATTTCCCCCTGCCTCTTTCCTGACCAATTCTAAGGGTTAAGTTTAATGAAAACACTAGCAATGAGTGACTGCAAGCATTAGAAAAAGAAAATTTTAAAAAAAGGAAAGCTAGTATCGAGGAACTTTCCTTTCCACTCTTACCATCTCTGCCCAACCACACAGTCTTCAAAGAGGCCTGTGCCAAGGTTTCAACTCCCTCTGCCATCCCTGCCTCTTCTTTTCTACCATTCTGTGGAGATAATGACCAACCTCACTCCACTATAAGACCACTTAAATATAAAAGTCTAGAAGCCTTGACATGTCAAAAGGCTTGCTGGTGTTTATGATGTATAAGTTTAAGATATATCTCTTTGGTCCTGTCATATTTAGGTAATCTTTGAAAAATTAACCTTCTTTAAAAGCTTTATTTTGATATTATAGCAATATAATAACTTTATTTAATATTTAATCAGATTAAGAAATATAATTTGGAGCTCTCAGATTCAAAATGGAAGCTAGGTTAGATCTTAAAGGTTTTTGTTTTGCTTGTTTGTTTTGAGGATGTTACAGATGTTTAAATCAGTACTTCCATGTGGGATTAGTTAGGATGACCCAGAGTTGGCTTTTACATTGGCCTCAAATTATCTGCATGAACCTGGAGGGGGAAAATATTATGTTTTAGAGACTATTCTTTGTATATATTTGTTTATTCAATCTTCTTGAAAAAAAATCTGAGTCACTGTTATCACATCTTTATTAACGAGAAAAATGTGGCTAAGAAATGTTAATTGACATTTCCAGGTCAGGTAGCTAGTAAGGAAGATTCAAAGTCAGCTAGATGCCATATTCTTTGGATTTAACCCAGGTGACAAGGTAAACATTTCCTGTAACCCTGCCTACCCCATCCATCAGCTACTCACTGAGTTAAGTGCTTCTGGATGCTTAGAGTTCTGTTTTGAATTAGAGTCTGAAGGGTCATAAATTAGAAACCCTCATATCCCTCCTGAGGATAGAGGGGAGAAAGTCATATAAACTATAGGAACTTGAGATGACAGCTGGCCCAGAATCTGCACTAGTTTTTGCCAATACCATAACTCAACTGCAGGGGCTACTTTGAAAGACAGCAAGTCCTTGCATGATTTTTGTTCTCTGTTTTTTTTTTTTTCTAAGAACCTTTCACTGGGCTCAAATCCTTCCATCCCTTGCCTCCAGAAGCATCTTATCAGAAAATATACCACAATTTTATTATTTTGGCTGTACAGCCAAGAATTTTGTAATTCTTTTATTTCGATTAAAAAAAATAAATTTTAGTAATTTCAGAGAGGAAGGGAGAGGAAGAGTGAGATAGAAACATCAATAATGAAAGAGAATCAATGATCTGCTGCCTCTTGCATGTCCCACACTGGGGATCAAGCCCACAACTTGACTGGGAATTAAACTGTGTCCTCCTGATTTACAGGTTGATACTCAACCACTGAGCAATTCTGGCTGGGCTTGATTTTTTAATAAAATAATTAAATTAAGCATTGATTGCTTCAGATGTCTAATATAAAAGCAACACATCAAACTGTCAACTTTATGTAATGTATTAGGTAATATGTCTTAGGATATCCTGAGAGATAACAGTAAAGTTGTGTGCATGCACAAAGATAGAACTTAAATATAATTTTTAATCTTAAATGTTGTATATTATTACTTTTCAATTTATAGATGAGAAACTTAAGTTTCAGAGTGGTTAATAAACTTATTTAAAGACAAAGAATTTGATTTATGATATGTACAAGTAAGGTGTAATGTATGACCACCTAAACCTAAACAAATGTTACATAACTATAAATTACTCATAGGACATAATGAAAATATAGAGATGTGTAAAGCAAATGAACAGTAGTGTCACTGTACATTAAAGCTAGAAGTGGAAATATTTAGTATCTCATCTTTGTAAGCTAGTTAAGCATGCTGCCCATTGAACAATATCACACAGCTCTAGCATAGACATAATAGGTAAGAAATATTTAAGCAGATGTCTAGCCAGGAAATTTATAGGAAACTAGTAGTTCACTGCCACTTGCCTCAGGGGGCTGCCCCACCCACCACCACTTGTAGCTAGCTCTCTGCTGCACACAGCTCGCTGCCCTGCCCTCCTGTAGCTCTCCACTGCTCCTAGCTCTCTGCCCCACCTTTCTATAGCTCTCAGGGAGCTTGTTGCCCCACCATCCCCTGCTGTTTGGTCATTACATGTCTGAGGTGTAACATTTGCATATTACCTCTTTATTATATAGGATAGTTTCAATGATAAAGATTCCAAAGCACCAAAAATGTCATCTTACAGTACAATTTAAGACCAACAGGAACCATTGTAGGTGTATCTCTTGAGAGGTAAACTGTATGCAAAGGTGAGAACTCATTAATGACTCTGCTCTGGAGTTTGAAAATGACCTAGCATCTTTTTTTTTTTTTTTTTTTTTTTTTTTTTTGGCCAGCCAATTCTTCAACAAGCAACTGAACACAGGTGAATAAATGGTGTTCAACCATTATAATTCCCTTTGATAATAGCCTGTTGTACTATCTTAATCACATTACATGTGGTCAGAGAATTAGTTTTAAAATTACTTTATACTCTACAATAATTAGACTAGTTTTGGCTATATTGTAGACACCAACTATACAAATGTGGCTTGACTGCAGAAGAGATATATCATGAAGAGCCGTCACATGGTAGAATAGGAAGTGGATTAAGGCACCTTCTGAGTTCTGGTTTTGTTTGATTTCTGTGGACTTAGAAAGGTCTGTCATCCTGGACCTCAGTTTTTTTCACCTCCAAAGTAAAGGACCTTGGATTAGAACACAACCTTGTAAGTATATTCAAAGAGATTAAAACACTCAAAAGCAACACCAAAAACAGATATAACAATGATATCACAATCTATAGTACTACCATGTATCATAGTGTTTATAAGGTCATTCTCAGAGCATGATTTACTTGGTTGGCCTTTAGTTTATATCTGAATGGAATGGTTTAAGTATTTCTTTGCCTCCTATAATCATGAGCAAAACCCTTAGATATCCCAGTAAAAAATGTGTCCTTTATCTGATGCAAACATTATATATTCTTTCCTTTTATTCTTCTGATAAGCAAATTATACCTGTGCTATGATCCACTAGATTGACAAAGTCATCACACATTCATACACACAATAATCTGTGGCAAATTGTTTTTTTCATTCAGTAACTAGAATTTCATGGCCCAGTTACAAATAGTTTGTGATAAAGTATGTCAAAACTAGTTGAGATTAGATGACCTTTACTAGTAAAGTTGTTTTCAAAACTGGGTTAGAATAAAGTCCCTTTTATGTGATGATTCAGAAGACATATAACAAACAGTTGAGCTTCTTCTATATCAGTGGTTCTCAAATTGTTCTCAATAGTAGGAAGAAAATCTCAATGTTACCTTTTCTTACCTTTAAATTTTCTAAATGTCTATACCTCTTAAAGACTGCTAATTCTTGATGAAACCCATTAACATTAACAAGCAGAAAATAAAGTTATAGATACTTTATACCAACCCTGCCTATGTAATTTAAAATCATCCATTCCTATTCATTGACACCTGCGCTTAGGGCTTTGATTTGATATTATGACTGATGTATTGCAAATGCAATTAAATTTGAAATATATATATACACTTTTGTGGTAAATCACATTCCATGTTATTAAGTTAAATACTGAAGTTTTTCATGGTGTTCACCAAAGTACACAGCACCATCCAAGCATTTGCGAACAAAACATTTTTGAAGAATCAGCCTCGTTACCAGGTAATCCTCACTTACTGCTCCTGCTTCCTGTCTTCTTTGCTAATATTTTCTCTTTTTTAAGATGATAACTGTGATTCTTGTTAATTTTATGCCATCCAATTGATTTGTATCCAAGTTTTTATTTATTCTGCTATGTCCATTCACAGTTACAAAGATTTTATGAAAATGGTAATAACCATATAGTAATAACTGCACAGCCTAACACTGTTAAGCACTTACTGTGTTCCAGGGAATATGGTAAACTTTTTAGATGAACTCATTTGGTCTTTACCACACCTTCTCAAGTAATTTCTATGAGTAGTCTTATTTTCTACATGAAAGTTTAAGCAGTGTACCTAATACTACACAGCCTGCAAACATTGTACAATATTAAAGTCAATTATAAAATATGATTTCTCTCATTGTCTTTGGAAAACAAAAATTACTTTTAATTTTCTTTAATTGGCATGATTCACTTTTTTCTCTATTCACACTTAGAACTTTTTTTTTTATGACAGTGTATTATATGATGCTACATAGAAGGATGATTTTGTAACTCCTTGTTTTGTTTCTGAAGCTTTGTCTTGTCTGTCCAGTTAAATGTCTGACTAATAGTCTGAATTTGGAAATATTCTAATCTGATACTATATTTGAATAAAGCTTATATTTAAAAAACATTTGTTATTATTTATCCAACTTTGTCTTATACATAATCATTTCTATACATGACTTGATTACGGGAACATGCACTTTAAAGTAATATATTATTTTATTGCCCTCATGCCTTATGCAATAGCTGGCTCATTGCAGGCATACTTAATACATTATAATGAAAACATCAAAGATATCTCTAAAGATTATAAAGACAAATTGAAATTGATTTTTTTTATTTTTTAGAGAATAAAACTTAGCGTTAAACATTATCTCTGTAATTAGGTTACTCAAATTATTTGGCCCTATTTATTAAAGGGATTTTCCTCTAGAAGTCAGTGAAAAACAGGCATACATATATACCAAACACACACACACACACACACACACACACACACACACACCAGAAGCATTCTCATAACACACATGAGAAAACATTTCATTAGAACCATGCACCCCTTAGCAGTTTCAGTAACTTTTGCTTCCTGGTTGGTAGGTCAAGTTCTTTCATTCAATTACATAGAGAGTGGCCTGTACAATCAAACTGTACATATAGTTGAGGTGTCCCTTTCATTAGTCATAAGGGAAATTTAATCTATAAAGATAATACCCAAATAAGTCATTTAAAAAACTGCTACTTAAAATAGGCCACGAAGGTCCAAAACTGAAATTTGAAAAGTAAAACAGTTGCTTGTTAATATCTTCCTAGCCTAGAAAAGACATTTCTCAAATCAATGGTCGGCAAACTCATTAGTCAACAGAGCCAAATATCAACAGTACAATGACTGAACTTAATAGTCTGAATTTGGAAATATTTTAATCTGATACTATATTTGAATAAAGTCAAAATTTTTAAACTTAAACTTCTTCTAACACCACTTCTTCAAAATAGACTCCCACAGGCCGTAGTATTTTGTGGAAGAGCCACACTCAAGGGGCCAAAGAGCCACAGTTTGCTGACCACTACTCTAACTATTACATAGAATGGTAATTTCTATCACAAAGGAATGTGTGTGGGGTCAGATTAAAGGTGTTTGTGTGTGGCAACACTCACTATGGGCAGGGCTTGGGAAAATAATTCCACATTATATAGATCAACTTAGGGGAGTTAACACAAGAATGCTCCCTACCTCAAATGTATGTGCTTCAAAATAAAAATGTTTGGGACTTACTATGTTCTTATTGTAGTGCTTACCTCTCCTTTATCCTATATGGCACATTGATTCTCAGGAGGATTAAAGCACAGAGCAAATCATCCTCAATATATAGTATCCCCTAAAAATAGATTCCAAAGTAAACATGTGGCATGGCTGCTGATCAGAGGGCCCAGCAGGTGACTCCTATTGGGAGGACTTTAACCGACCATCTGCTTAAAGTTCTCCACCAGAAGTCAGTAGACCTTCACTCCTCCCCTGCCATGCTCCTCTCCCCATTAAGCCATTTAAAACTCAATAAACCAAAGGCATCAAGAGTAGAATCACAGCATAAAGGAACAGAGGTTCAGCAGTCTAAAGCACAAGGCTTCTCTGGCACTCCATGAGTCCCTTTTCACCAAGAACTTCTAAAGATTTTTTCACCCTACCATGCCTTTCACTACCTGTATGACTTCTTTCTGAAGTGAATTGCGGGCTGACTTGGAATTGCAATTTGTTCTCTACAGAATGAGGCTATTTAAAAAGTACAGTCATTTTCTTCTGGAGCTTAATACCCAACACGTTTGTTTTCTTTGAACGCATTTATTTATTTGTGTGGAGGTGAAATGTGTTTCTGTATTAACTACATTATTTTGAACACTAACTTAAATTTTCTGAATTTATAAGTATGCTCTAAAGAGAGGAGACAAAACACCAGAAAATTAAACTGCTCTTTTGAATTCTATGGAGTTTATCAGTAAAAGAAATAATTCTTGGCTATTGTGGAAGGTGAACAGGTTGCTTACTTTCAGGGCAAATAAAGTAACTCTGATGGGGAGGGGGGCGCATTGATATTGTTCACTATGATTAAAAATATGGAGTTTTTGTGGTTGGGGGGGTGGGAATAGATTAATCACAAAGTGGTAATGCACATATGCATTACCTATGGACATAGACAATAGGGTGGTGAAGGCTTGAGGTGAGGTGGAAACCGGATGGGTGGGGCAATGAGGGATTAAAGGGGGGCATTTGTAATACTCTCAACAATAAATACTTTTTTTAATGGGTTGATTAAAATAGGTTGTGAAATCCAGTTTTAAAAGGAACAAAAAATTAAATCTTTGCATCATCTAGTAATGAATCCTCAAATATCTCATTGGAAAACAAAGTATGTCACTACATTTTTTAAAAGGTTGGAATGAACAAACACAAATAGAAAGATATTCAAAAATGCATATTTAAAAGGCAGAATTACTTAGTTTTCATTTGTGTGGATGGAATACTATTATATAATAACTCTCTAATTGCCTCATTTGTTTTAGCGAACACATTTCTGTATTTTAAAACAGAACCAAACTTTAAATCTAGTGGAGAGATAATAGCAAGGTATTAAAGAGCAAGGCCCCAAGAAAGAGATATTGAAACATTGATTTTTTTTTTTTCACCAAGAGTCTCAGATCTACATTTCTCACATTGTAAAAAGAACTTGACAAAGACAAGTGATAAGGACTATAGGAAAATCTAGCAAGAGCCACACCCTGCTACTGATGCCTTCAACACAGTCTAAAGTATGTGCAATGCCATTTGCTTCACAAACAGGACCACGGACTAAGAAACTAAGTTAACAGAAGTCTTTGGCTGGAAAACTCACTGTCACAGGTGGCCGTGGCTGAGCTACACCGTTTGTCTCCGCAGGATAATTAACTCACCTGACTAATGCCACTGTTCTCACCAACCCGTGCTGCTCAGGCTCTAACTTGTACATTAACCATATGTCTACAACAACTCTTAACTGTTGCAAAGAGCGTGGCCTTCTGTTACAGCACGTTAGAACATAATCTTTTCTTGCAAAATGGCATGCTAACAGTATCATGTTCATTTTTTTTTTAATTTTTGCTGTGACAGGAGATAATCCAGGTACCCAATAAAATATTTGCTATTGAGTAATCACAATAACAAAATATGCCACTGATTACAAAAACGTTCACTTACGTAAGCACACCGTGCTCTTTTTGTTGAGTAAGCAAAAAGGAAAATTTAAAGACCTGTCACACTTTTCAGATACAACCACCACTGCAGAAGTTTCATATCTAAAGTAAACTAGAAATGACTAATTTAAATATTTATTATAATTAATGTGTTGACTATTTTTTTAATGTATCCTTAAAAAATTACAACTTTCACAAAAGGAATGGTGATAATTCTTTGTCTCTCTTTATACTATATAACCAATGTTAAAACTTTGGAAGCTAGAGACTTAAGAGCTTTGCAAGCTACTTAAATTGCTGCATCCTTAAGAACCAAATGTACTTTTGGAACACTACACATTTCAATGTCTTTAAAATCACTTTTGACTGTTTAAATATTCATTATTTTATGTATATGTTGAGAGGCACCTACTCAAACTTTTTCTAGAAGACTTCACAGGTAATTATTAAATTAGAACATAGAAGTTCAGAGTAAATGGTAAAACACTGCAAAGACTAACTGCAATGCTCAATTTGCATTGAGTTGTTTACAGCTAGTCACAAATATTAAAATGAGCCCTGTAATTGGAGCAAACTATTATAATACTGGGCAGTGCCTGTGATTTTAAAAGCATCTACACTTTGTGAACTGAAAAGGCCAGCAACCATCGGAGAAGATAAAGAATACACTAACTTCATTATAGTCACCTGGGCTTGTTTACAAGAAAAGATTTAAGTTCGTCAACTCTTGGGGCTAAATCTAACAGTCCTCTCACTAAAAGGAAAGTTTGGGAACAAAAGCTTCCAGGAGGATGGGTCGATAAGGAGTGCAGTCAAACATGGTTTACTGCCTTGATTTTTTTCCTAGATCATGAGTTTTCTTCAGACATTTATTTTCAGATTCGGAGCTAATTCTCTTCTCCCTCCCATTTCCCATCAGATACACAATCAGATAATGTTTCCATTCACATAGATTTGGAAAGATCCTCATCCTGTGGGGCGTATTTTATTTTATAGCAGCCAAGGGAGAGAGAGGGGCTGCCAATACGATGCGAAGAGCGGGCAGAAGAAAGGCTGAGTCCTGGGCAGTGGAACAGTCCCCCCTTGTGCTGCTCCTGTGGAAGGAGAATGCCAGCCGATCCCCAACTCCGGGCCCTGATGAACACTGGCAAGTCACACCACTCTTTTCAATCACTTCATTTTTAAACCTCCACTCCAAAGAGCTCCTCTGTGCTGGGTCTTAAAGCCCCATTGATGGTCAGCGATGGAGCACAGCGATGTATCTGACCAGGGTCACTGCATCAGCACTCTGAGAGTGTCTTCTAACTTTTTAATCACCTCGCTTGCTCTTTAATTAGACCTGATCACAGACAACCACATGAAAATGCCTCCCACTGAGTCCACGCGAGACGTTAAAACAGACCGTTGTTCCACAAGTCAGGAACTTTTGTGCCAAGCTTACCAGCTTCTAGGATTAATCATTTCGTTTTTCTTCTAGTTCTCTGTATCTTAAAAATCACACACACTAAGGGATGAGGAAGCTCTGTGACTAGAAAGGCAGCTCCCATGCGAAGGCACTGCCTGGTGGCAGTCCCCCCCTGGTCTCTCCGTGCCCTTTGCTGTGGTTGATCACTGCCTTTATCTTTTTTCTATTACTAGGATTTGAGGGAACAGGTCTTTAGAAGGGAACGCTGTTGGTCCTCTCCCAGGGAGTAATACTGACACTTAAAGGACTGGGATACCTACTAGAAAAGGGCTTTGCTCTCCCCAAAGGATGTCAGAACCCTAAAAATAGAGGGACCCTCCAACTTAGACAGGAGATGCAAACACAGCTCCTGGGTCCGCCCTTGGCCCGCACAGGTGAACTGCAGTGGGACCAGCCTCCTAGCAGCGCCCTCCGGGCCAGGTCCCTCCCGCTCCCGGACTCACCTGGTGCTGAGGACCAGCGCAGGCAGGAGAGGCAGCAAGTAGTGAGCGGCGCTGAATCTCATGCTGTCGACTGCCTGCCTGCTGGGGACCTTCTTCCCTCGCTGGCTTTGCTCTCCCTCCTTCCCGGTCCTGTCTCTCCTTGGTCCCAGGCTTTGTCCCCGGCCAACGAGAGAAGCCCTCTCCAGCAGCAAGCAGACGGAGATGGACGGACAGAAGGACGGACGCCTCTCCAAGGCAGGCGCTGGAAGTGGGGAGTATCTTTGGGAGTGATGTCACCAGCGGCGAGTGGAGCCCTGCCCGGGATTGTGTGCGCGGAGGCACCGCCGCTCCGGAGCCCGGAGGACGGAGGACGGAGGACGGAGGACGCGCTGTCACTCGCGCTGGAGGCGGCGGGGGAGCGGGAGGAGGCGCCCAGCGATGGCCCCTCGTGCTCTGGTCCGCGGGCCGAGCTCACCCCTCCGCACACCCGCCTGCCCGCCCGCCCGCTGGGGCTGATCCTTTATCCCCGCTTTCCTGGAAGATGGGGAGGGGGGAGGCGGAGCGGGGTAGAGGAGAAGTCTAATTTGCCAGTAATTGCACCTTCACTGGGAAAAGACTATCCGATGCTTGCATTGCAGGCAGGTGTCCCTCGCCTGATGGGACGGACAGTGGTTGGAAAGAACGCCCCTCTGGAGAGAGTGTTTGAAATACTATTCTGATTAGAGATATGTTTGCCTGATGTGGATGGAAGAGAAGCAGGCATAAGCAGCCTCTAGAAATGCATACGGAGCCCAGGATGCCATTGCAAAGCTTCTTGAACTCTGCAAACGTGGGCTCTAAGGAAGAGGTCTGCTGGGTCTGGGTTTGGAAGATTGCCGACCTTCCTCTGATTTCAGTCCGTCTAATTGTAGGAGCAGCTGGCAGTGGGCTGGGGGCTAGTGGCCAGATTTCACACACCTGAAGTTCTTTTCTTCAGGTGAAAAGACATAACAGAGAAATTCACCACAACGTAAAGAGTAATTTACTCGGAGTGGTGGTATTGGAAGACAGAAAAATGTATGTGTAGTTTTGTTTTCTGGATGGGCCAAACTTTCTATAATGGGTATCTTACATTTAATCATCTTTATTTTGAAAAAAAAGTAAATATTAAAATGAAATAACACAACTCTAATGCAAAATAGCCAAACAGAGCCAACTTCACCTACAGAGCTGTTTAATTCTAGCATATTTACAACATGGTATATTGCTGATATCCCAGCAGGATATCCTGGTTAAATAAATCTTTAGAGAGCACTTCCTCATACATTATTTCAGTTGATCATCACCAAGATCTGAGCTGGATTTAAAAAAAAAAAATGTGTTTTTCTTCCCCCCATTAATTTCAGAGATGAAGGGAGAGGGAGAGATAGAAACATCAAAGATGAGAGAGAATCATTGATTGGCTGCTCCCTGCGAACCTACTTATGGAGATCAGGCCTGCAACCTGGGTATGTGCCCTTGACTGGAATCAAACCTGGAACCCTATGTCCCACAGGCCAACACTCTATCCACTGAACCAAATCAGCTAGGGCAGTTCTTATCTACATCGTAAGCAAACTCCTCTGTTGCCTGAAACATCACACCCAGGACCACTAGCTCAGTGATTAACACAGAGCTGATGCTCAGTAAGGGCTGAAATGCACCAAAGGCAATGGGCAAAGGTCAGGTGGTCTTCCAGAATTCCTATCCAGAGTGTTTAGCTCATATTCCATCACTCAGGGACAAGTAAAATTCGTATTGAGCATCTCCTTTAGCCAAGTTTTTAAAGACATTATTTGTAGGAAAAGTACATTTGGTATAAAGCTTTATTTTAAAGAGGATATAAGTTTAAAGAATTAAACATCTAATTCACTGATTTGTGTTTGTTTTCCTTTTTAGGGAGATTGAAGTTTAAAACATTCACGTAGAACAGATATTGCTTTAAA
Organism: Pipistrellus hanaki; assembly: GCF_964339955.1. Taxonomy (NCBI): domain Eukaryota; kingdom Metazoa; phylum Chordata; class Mammalia; order Chiroptera; family Vespertilionidae; genus Pipistrellus; species Pipistrellus hanaki. The sequence continues at coordinate 58,377,805 of NC_140511.1, read as the reverse complement.
ACCCCAGGCCTACTAAAATAGAGGAGTAATAACTTTTGAAAATGAATACCATCCCCTTGGGCAATAGTAAGATTCACCACAGATATTAACTAGGCATGTACAAATCAACTCACTTGTGAATTGCATGCCATTTAAACAGGGAAAAAAAAAACTGTACTATACTTTGCTAAAACAGAACTCTGGCTTCAAAGAAAAATATGTGTTTTAGTTTGTTCCTGTCAGAATTATCTGATAACAGATTTTCTGCACATTTTGGAAGGTGACCATTGAGTTGCATATTCAACAAAGACATATGACAGAACTTGGTAAAAAAAAAAATGTGTGTATACTAGGAAATAACACTCTTATTTGTAGAACACATTTTTGTTTACATAACCAGATGAACTTCATTATCTCTGCCCTAATAGTATGGACCGAGTGTGGTAGTCATTTCTATTACTCTCCTCTTTTGTGATTGAGGTGACAGATTCAGAATGGTTAAGTAATTCCTCAGTGTCACTCAGTAACTTGAATAGTGGAGGTGGCATGAAAATTCACTCTGTATTATTTCAAAACATTGGTTTTCTTCAGGAAAAGAGTTTGTTAAATATATCTATGTAATAAAAGACTTTTCCCAACCTAAATTGTGTTATTTTGTGTAATATGTTTAACATAAAACAACAAATCAAGAAAGGGAAGTATCAGGTTGAACTTTATTTTTAGCCTGTCTCCTGGTTATGTTGAGCCTCTCTATTGGATACCAACAAAGAGCCACAAGGTTTGTTGGCTTTTATGCATTTCTGCAAACAGCAAAAGACATCTAAGAAGGGCATAGGAATATCAGGGAAGCACACATTGGAAGAAACTCCTGCAGATTTACAAGACTAAAGTTTTATATTTCGAATTTAAGTATAGATCTGCCTCTCAGCAGAAGTCTTTTATTCTTGTGGACATGCAAATCTCCATTACTCAAGGCATTCTGTCCACACTGTCAAAGGAAAATTCAAACCAGAATTAATTTCATGGCTTCAGGTATTTGGTATATACATTTTAAAGATGCTGCAGTGCAAACAAGAAACACTTGACATCTGAAGACATACATCAGCAAAAGCAGTAACTACACTCAAGTATGGATAAAAGACATGAAGAAAGCCCACACCATTACACTGAAAGACTAGTCTCCATTAAATGCAGGGATTGGGAGACATGGATAATCTTTAACATATATTTTTATTGATTTCAGAGAGGAAAAGAGAGGGAGAGAAAGACAGAAACACTAATGATGAGAGAGAAGCATTGATGAGCTGCCTCCTGCACTCCCCCTACTGGAGATTGAGCCCATTACCCCAGATGTTGAACCTTGACCTCCTTGTTCATTGGTTGATGCTCCACCACTGAGACACACTGGCCAGGCCAGGCCATAGATGATTTTTTAAAGCTTTATTAAGATTTAGGTTAGGAACCAAAGACTTCACCATTATAAACTGAATATATTAAGTGTTTTTAAAATATTATTTCAAGGTTATGAAATTGCCACTTTCATTTGATTCCAGAACATTTTCCTCACTCCATACCCACTAGCAGTCATTCACCACTCATTCACTCCTTTCTCCTTGGCCACCACTAATCTAATTACTGTTTTTAGAGATGTACCTAATTTTTGACATATTATATAAACTGGGTCATATCTTATGTGACTGGTTACATTCATATTCCTATTTCAATTATTCAAGTTGCAGCATGTGTCAGTACTTCATTCCCTTTTATTATTAAACTAGAGGCCCGATGCACAAAATGTGTGCATGGGGGGGATGGTGTCCCCCTAAGCCCAGCCTATGCCTTCTCGCCTTCTCATAATTGGGCCTAAACTGGCAGTAGGACATCTCTCCTGAAATCCGGACCCCTCTCTCCTAAACGCCCACCTGCTCCCTCCTTACTGTTTGGCTTGCTGCTCCTTAGCACTGCCACCAGAGGTGGGAGAGGCTCCCGCCACCTGTGCTGTACTCTCCAGCCATGAGCCCAGCTTCTGGCTGAATGGTGCTGCCCCTGTGGGAGTTCACTGACCACTTGTGGTCAGCTCCTACATTGCGTGTCTGCCCCCTGGTGGTCAGTGCCTGTGATAGCAACTGGTCATTCTGGCCATTCCACCATAATGGTTGCTGGGCTTTTAGGTATAGAGACTAGAGGCCCAGTGCATGAAAATTCATGCATTGAGAGGAGCTCGCTCAGCCTGGCCTGCCCCCTCTCATATTCCAGAAGCTCTCAGGGACTGGAGGTGACCCCGCGATCAGGAGAAGGCAATGCTCCCATCACACTTCTGCTGCTGCCACTGCCGGCAGTGCAAACCTTGGCTGGCCCTGGTTACCTGAGCCTTGGGCAGCCCTGAGCAGGTGGGCAGCCACCATCTGAGGCTTGCCTGCACCTCAGACCGTTCCTGGGTGGCTGGGGGGCAGAGTGGACTGGGGGACTCTGTAAGCAGGCATGCAGAGTGACCAGACCCCCCTGGGGGTGGACCCAGCCATGTCATGCACCTGCTGCCCCAGCAGGGCTAAAGGAACTGAGTGCCACCCTTTTGTAGCTGTGGACTCAACCATCTTTGAAAGTGTGGCAGGCAATTAGCATATACCCTCCTTATTGTCTGTGGGCACTGCCATATTTATGAGTGCATGATGGTCAATTAGCATATTTTCTCTTTATTAGGTAGGATAATGTCCCATTGTAGGAATATTCCAATTGTGGATTATTCTTTCATTCATTGACATTAGAGTATATGTGACTTTGAACATTTATATAAAAGTTCTGAGTGGACCTTTGTGTCCAACTTTCTTAGGTATATACTTAGGAGAGGAATTGCTGGATCATATGATAACACCATGCTTAACTTTTTAAAGAAGTGCCAAACTATTTTCACAATAGTTGCATCATTATACATTTGTACCAATAGTACATGAAAGTGCCAATTTCTGCCGAAACCGGTTTGGCTCAGTGGTAGAGCGTTGGTCTGCGGACTGAAGGGTCCCAGGTTCGATTCAGGTCAAGGGCATGTACCTGAGTTGCGGGCACATCCCCAGTAGGGGGTGTGCAAGAGACAGCTGGTCGATGTTTCTCTCTCATCCATGTTTCTAGCTCTCTATATCTCTCCCTTCTTCTCTGTAAAAAATCAACAAAATATATTTTTTAAAAAAAGTGCCAATTTCTCTACATCCTTGCCAACATTTGATGGTATTATTATTATTATCCCAGTGGATGTGAAGCAGCATCCCACTGTGGTTTTTATTTGTACCTACCTGATTATTAGTCATATTGAGCATTTTTTCACCTGCTTATACACCATTCGTCTACTAATTTTGGAGACATGTTAATTCAAATTAGCCACCTATTTTATTTGTTATTTTTGAATTATGAGTTCTTTATATATTCATGATACAATATCTTTATTACATATACAATTTAAAATTGCTTTCTTCCAATCTTGGGTTAACTTTTCATTTTCTTGACGGTGCTCATTTCAGGAAAACATTTTTAATTTTCATGAAGTCCACTTTATCTATTTGTCCTTTTGTCACTTATGTTCTTGGTATCTAAAAAGGCATGTTTCAACTAAGTCATGTAAATGTATGTCTGTCTTTTCTTTTAAGAATTTTATTATTTTAGTTATAATGCATATGGAGTCAGCTTTTATATATTGTATGAAACAGGGGTCCAACTACATCCTTTGCATTTAGATATCTATTATAGTTGTCTTAGCATTAGTTGTTGCAAAGTTATTCTTTCCCCATTTAATTGTCCTGCTATTTCTTCTTTTTCATAGTAATATGTTTTCATCATTTCTGAATATCCTTTTATATTATAAACTCTGATATTTCCTAGAATTTCACCATTGATCCTCCTCTTTTAAAATTCTGTGTTTTTTCCTTTTGTGAATTTATCACTTTTATGATTTTACTATCTCCATTATGGTTATAAGTGTAAAAATGTATCACCTGCCTATACTTCTTCACTGAGCACACCTAGGTTTCCTTTGGGTACATTCAAGTCAAACTCACTCTCACTGAGCTTTTGTCATTCCTGTCTGATCATATTTTTTTGCTTATTTCCTCATATCACCATCAATTCAGTCACCCAACCTACAAACTTGGGAGTCTTCCATTACTTTTACCTCTCATTTCTCATACAATTTGTCAACAAGTCCTACAGATTTTACTTCCTAAGTATTTCTGTACATCAATCATCCTACTCCTGTATTAAACCAGTCACCAGGGCTCTATTTAAGGTTCATTATCTTTTGCTTCTAAAAAGTGTGTGTGTGGGTTTTTTTGTTTTTTTTTTAAATTATTATTCTCAGGAGTATTTGCCTCAAATCCACATCCCCCAGTATGATCTACCTAAGCTACAAATGCATCTATGGCCTAGAAAATGCATTATATTTATTCCTAGAAAATAATTCTCAATAATAGTTTCAGTATGTGTCTCTTCTTTATTCTTTCATCTTCATGTTGCTCTCCTGAGTCACGGAAGTTTTCCTTGATGTAGCTTTACAATTTCTATGTTATTTCTTCTTCCTAAAGTGTTCTCTCACTCCCCTAACCTGTACCTTACTTGCATCATTTAATACTTAAAAAGGTCATCACCTATTTCTAGAATATTCCTTAACTGATCTGCCACTACAAACTTGGTAAGATCTCCCTTTTCTGAGTCATATGACATGTGATAGAGTGACTTGGTATTATACTTATAATATTACTAGAGGCCCGGTGCATGAAATTTGTGCACGGGGGCTGTGTTCCTCAGCCCAGCATGCACCCTCTTCATTCTGGGACACTTCAAGGGATGTCTGACTGCCCATTTAGGCTTGATCCAGGACTGCTGGCTTCCAATTGCTTGGCTACCTGCTTTTCTGATTGCCCCTAACTGCTTCTGCCTACCAGCCTAATCACCCCCTAACCACTCCCCTGCCAGCCTTATTGATGCCTAACTGTTCCCCTGCCAGCCTGATTACCCCTAACTGCCCTCTCCTGCTGGCCTGGTCCTTCCCAACTGCCCTTCCCTGCTAGCCATCTTGTGGCAGCCATTTTATATCCACATGGGGGCAGCCATCTTGTGTGTTGGAGTGACAGTCAATTTGCATGTTACTCTATTAGATAAGAATTTTAATTACATAATATTAAGATAATAGAAGGACATTTGTCACTTTCCTTAGGACTAAGAAAGGTGAGGGTATTATAAGAATTACATATTTACTTATAATTTCTACGCCAATCACTAATTTTATTCATGTATATATAAACCTGGTGGTTAAAGCCCTTGAAAACAAAAACAAAAAAGATGTTTCATTGAAAATGTGTTTACTGTTTTCATACTCTCTGCTTTCCTACTGCTAATAAAAATATCTTTAAGAAAATTTTCTCTAATAAGACCAATTACATTTTTTCCTTGCCAAATACACCCTATAAAAGAGAAGAAAAATATAAGGCTAATGGAGGGTGGGGCAAAAGTAGGTTTACAATTTTGAGTACTACAACTTCAATGAATTCTTTAGTAAGGTGAAGAAGTCTTTTGTAATGAGCACAGCTATGCTTCAATCCAGCGATTTTCAACCTTGTTCATCTCATACATGCATAAACTGATTACTAAATTCTTCAGCATACCAAAACAAATATATTTTTCCAATATGATAAAAAAAAAAAATAGTATGTTTAATTGTGATTCATTCACATGACACAGCTGTGTTGGCATTTTTTAAAATTTGACAATCTGAGGGGCAAAAAAAGAAGCAAATGCTCCTGACTAGAAGTCAGGTATTGCATATTTAAAAGAATTATTGTGAAACACCGGTGTGCCCCTTACAACACACTGATTAAAAATAATTTATTTAATCTGTAAATATTTAAGGTTCTTTTTTGTTTTTAGTACTTTTATATTTTCCAGTGTATTTACAAAGGATTCTGGTCTGACCAACCAATCCATTGCCTGAACCACTTAAATTCCACTTACCTTCTTAGTTTAATAGCATCTCATTTTCTGGGATTGTGTGTATGTTTCCTCTTGTCATACATTTGTATATCTTAGAGAATAGCTTCACAAAGATAAATTTCTCTCTGTTATTACTATATCTCATTATAAAGCCACAGCTAAACCAAGATTTCTAAGGTATATATTTTCTTGTTCACTGCATGTAACATTGACATATGGTTTTCAAAGATCCTCTCATCCAACATTACATTCAACTCAGAATAGAATGCAATTAGTGATGAAAATGCTGCTTTCCAGCATAAAGGAATACCGTATTTTTCGGACCATAAGACGCACTTTCCCCCCCCCAGAAGTGGGGGGAAAAAGTCCCTGTGTCTTATGGTCCAAATATAGCCTACACATATACTGTAAAAAAAAGTTTTTTTACTTTCCCAGCTCTGTGTGGTCTCTGTGTGCTTGCCCGGCTGTAAAATGGTTCTAAATGCTGCTGTTTACTTTACAGGGTTGATTACATGTGTTTATGACTGTGATGTTGGGTTTTAATGCACATAAAATATTTTAGGACACTATTTGTTTCAGAATCTTTTTTTCTTCATTTCCCTTCTCTAAAAACTGGTGCGTCTTATGGTCCGGTGTGTCTTATGGTCCGAAAAATACGGTAATTAGTACCTGACTTTTCCTCCTCCTACAAAAAAATATAAAATTTGTAATAAACAAACAAACAAACAAACAAAAAAAAACACAGATGATATGACTATTTCCAAGCAGCGAGAACCCCGAAGAGTAGGTCATAAAAGGAGAGCCCATGCTCACACCAGCTTTCTCAGGAGGAGCATTTTAACTCCCGTGGTACAGGAAAATGGAATACAGGTAAAACCACAATCCTGCTGAGCTGAGGGAGCAAAAATCAAAGTTTTGATCACTGAGGTGCCTAGTATTTGTGGAAAATAGTAGCAGAAAAGGAAAAGCTTTTCATAAGACTTTGAAACCAACGAGTGAGGTTTCACCATGGGTGCTGGCCAAGGGCGGGGCTGCTAACCACAGACCAGACTGACCTGCAGTTGCAGTGAGGCTGCACTAGTGATGCCAGTAGTACTTCTTCATCGGCTGTAAACATTGGACTTCCACCCATGCAGAGTGGGAAGCCTCGGCAACACTTTACAAACACATCCAGCATTTAGTTAAGACTACAGAAAGACCATTGCTAAAAAGAAGCAACAGACCCAAAATGGAGTCACTCGTGCTGATGTCAGCCAACCAAGACTTCATTGCATTTTCAGCCTTTCCCAGGAATGTGACCTTTAACAGGTCAATTTGGAATTTCCTGGTGAATTTTAGTGAGGTAACCATCCTGGTAAGACTCTCCCCTGAGGGAAGATGACCTTGTCTGAAATAATCTATTTTTTTTTTTTATTTGTCTCACCCTCCTTTGTCTCACCCTCCTTCTGCCTATAAAAGTTTTCTATTTTGTACAACTCCTCAGAGCTCCCTCCTATATGCTAAATTGGATACTCCCTGATTCATGAATCCTTTAAAAAAGGCAAATAATATTTTCAACTTTACTTGGTTGAATTTTTAGCATCAGGCTTTAAGAGTAAGAACTGTGTGTTCGTTATATAGATGTATCTTAGGACAAAGGACAAAATTGAAATAGACGCACATAAAAAAAAACATTTTAAAAATCCTTATAGTATTGAAAATAGCTACCTATAATTTAGCTGTCTATAGTTAAAGATGATATAATCTGGAATCTCCAAGTGCATCCAGCACAACATCAAGCATACAGTCAAATTATGAGACCCATGAACAAGCACGGAAATGTACTCATAATCAATAACAGCAATCAGCAAAAACAGAAACCAAAGCAACACAGATTTTGAAATTAGTAGATAAAGGTTACATAAAAATTTAAACTATAAAAAGGAACAAAGAAAAATTCTGACAAAAATACTATATATGAAATAAAGTTGCACAAATCTAAATATTGAAGAACCAAGAGTTAGTAAACTTGAAGTCAGAAAAAAATTTGTGAAAAAAGAATATAACTGAATAAATATATAAATAAGAATTTAGTAAATTATGGTAGCATATCATAGTTTAGTCTAGTAAACATATATTTAGAGACCCAGAAAGATAACAGAAAATAGTGTGCCTAAATTATATTTTTCAAGGATGAAAATGCCAACTATGTTTAAAAAATTAAAGTTTCATTTTTGAGAAGATCCACCAAATTTAAGCAGTATAAGTACAAAGAGAAGCAACCACTTAGGTGTATCAGAGACAAATAGTTGATATGAAAAGTAAAAGAGAAAATCTTAAATAGGAACATCATATACAAAGAAAACTCAATAATTTAGCAGATTCTCAACAAAAACAGAGTGAAAAAGACAATGAAACAATATCTTTAAAATGCTGCATAACTGTTATTCCAGAATTTTATATTCAGCAAAATATCTTTTAAAAATGAGGGCAAAATAAAAATATCTTCATATGAACAAAATCTGAAAAAAATTCTTAATAGAAAAGCTGCTCTAGTGCAGATTATTTAAAAAAAAAAAACATTGTTCAGACTAAAGAGAAATGATAAATATCAAAATTCAAAGTTACAGAGTAGAATGAGGAGTTCCTAAAATAGTACATATTTAAATAAATGTAAAGGTCTGTCTCTTTTCCTCATTATTTCTTAAAGAAAAAATAAATAAAAACTAGTATCCTGATATGGCTTAAATGTAAAGAACTAATATAACACAATAACAGTGCAAAGGCAAGTGATAGTAAATAATTAGAAGGGTAGGTCTAGTTCTGTACATTAAGTACAATATGAAGAGTATGAATGCATAATAGAATAATTAATTTAGCCACAAAACAAGTCCAAATAATCAGAGGAAATTTACCAAAGTACAGAAAAAAAGCAAGAAAAGCTTAATAAAATAAAAGATTAATCCAAAAGAAGGCAAGAAATAAAGAACAGAGAAACAGTAGCTCAAATGGGAGAAATAGAAAGCAATTAGGAAAACAGTAGACGTAAACCAAACCATATCACTAATTAAATTAGATGAATATCAACAAAGAGCATCAGTTAAAATAAGAGATTGTCAGATTGGATAAATATATAAGTAAAAGCTGTCTTCAGAAATTGTGCTTCAAGTTTAAAGACAAAAGTTTATATAGAAAGAGTGAGTGGTGCTCAAATTGGTTTGGCTCAGTGGATAGAGTGTCAGCCTGCGAACTGAAAGGTCCCAGGTTCGATTCCGGTCAAGGGCATGTACCTTGGTTGTGGGCACATCCCCAATAGGGGGTGTGCAAGAGGCAGCTGATCGATGATTCTCTCTCATCCATGTTTCTAACTCTCTATCCTTCTCTCTTCCTCTCTGTAAAAATTTAATACAATATATTTTTTAAAAAGAAAAAGAAAAAGAAAGACTGAGTTGTTACATTCATAATAGACAAATTATTTTATGACATAGAATCTTACTAAAGATAAAGAGGTAACCTATCTAATAAAGAGGAAATATGCAAATTAATGGTCACACCATCACAAAGGTGGCAGCACCCATAGACACAAGATGGCAGCATTCAGTCCCCTCAGCACCACCAGAATCCCACAGTCCTTTCAGCCCAGCCAAGGTGGGGTGACAGGTGCATGGTGCGGCCAGACCCAGGGTCAGCCCAAGGTGCAGGCAAGCCACTGATGGCTGTTGCCCAGCCAATGCCCGAGGCACAACCACCACTTGGATGGTGGTTGCCCAGCTGCCCAGGGCCGCCCCAGGCTCAGGTAACCAGGGCCAGCCGAAGCTTGTGCTGCCGGCAGTGGCAGCAGCAGAGGTGTGATGGAGGCATTGCCTTCCCCTGATTGCTGGTCACCTTTCACCCCTGAGGGCTTCTGGACTGTGAGAGGGGGCAAGCTGGGCTAAAGGACCCCCCTCCAGTGCATGAATTTTCATGCACCGGGCCTCTAGTATTTTATAATCACAAAAATTTTGTATCATCAGAAAGATATAATAATTTTAACTGTGTGTGTACTAAAAAACAAAGCGAAGAAGAAAAGAGAATCAAGGGAGTAAAAAACAAGTCTAGTCATATGTTTGTCAAACAAATCCATAGAGATTTCAACATGCTCTTAATTAAAAAACACATGTACAGTATATCATTTGGGATATAAAATCTTTGAAGAATATTATTCACCAATCTTGCCTAATCAACATTTATAGAATACCTCACTTAAAATACAAAAAAATACACTTTCGAAGTTTTACACAGAACAGACAATATACATTTCAAAAAACTGAAACTTCCAAGTAGCATTAAATAATCAATGCCAAAATGTCTGTGTTTCTTAACATAGATGTATATTAAAGAATAAGTTGCACATAAATTACAGAACATTTTAAAACAGATAAAAATATATCAATAGTTGTATGATAATACTAAAGCAATGTGTAAAAGATAAATGTCCATATTAGAAAGATGATATATTTTAAAAGTGATTGAATTTTTACCATAAAAATCAGGAAAAGAAAATCAAATTAAACTCTAATTGTATGGACAGAAATAATAATAACAGGAGCAGACATAGAAAATAATTATAATATGTATGACAAAATTATAAATAAATGTATTACAGGTAAGTTATTACCAATATTAAATAGATGATAAAATATATTACTTTAATGTATTTCACAAATTACCTTTATGAAAAAATATGGCTTACCAAAAAGTGACCCCAAAAGAATTACAATAGAAAATGTTAATGGCTCTAATGAAGTAATTTAATCAATAATTTAAAGTTTATATAAAAGGGACATTTCAGGTGGTTTCATTGATAAATTTTATCAAATGTTGAAAGATAAATATTAGTCTTATTTTTCATAATTTTGAAAATACAGTTCTGCTCTCATCATTTTATGATCATTGTATGATTAACATTTCCCTGTGGAGAAAGCCAGGCAAAAGTATGAAATGCAAATAAAATTATAGGCATTTTTTCTTATGAACCTGTAATGTAAAATTCTTTAGAAATTTTAGAAAATCTAATTCAGAAACATCATCATCAAGTGGGGATTTTTTTAGAAATATAATACTAGTTTTACATTCAAATTTTAAAGTTATTTTTTTACCAACTGGTAAATAAACATGGGCAAAAAAGAATATAATTATTTCAATGGAAAAAACTATAAAATAAAATTCAACTCTCATTCATAAATAAAAATCTCATCAAACTGAGAATATAAGAAAATCCTCAACCTGATCAAGGGTATTTATAAAATACTTCATTATATTCAATAGTAAAGACAGAATGCTTTTTTGTAATATTGAGAATATACAAGGATGTCTTCACACTACATTAAACTTAAAGAAGAAAACATAAGAGATTCATTTTGTGACTTAGGCAAAATTCCTACAGGGCACAAAAGTGAAAATAAGAGGAAATACATTGATAGGTTGTACTTTGAAATAACAAATACTCCTAATTTTGAAAGGAGCCACTATGAAAATGAATAGGCAAGGCAGAGATTGGGAGAAAAAAACAGCAACATTATTTTGACAATAAATTATGCTAGGAACATGTAATTGACACTTAAAATCAGCAATCAAAAGGCAAACAATGCAATAGAAATTTTGGCATAAAACCCTATTGAATAGGCATTTCACATAAGAGAACATTAGGATATCAAGGTAAGCACATAAAAAGGTGTTCAACATCAAAGGGATGTAAAATAAGTCTGATATGAAAAATCACTACTAGAAATGAGAAACCCACTCCTAGAATGAATAAAACAAAAGTCTTATAATATGAAATATTGGAAAGAACATGGTTAAACTTGAACTCTGTATATTCTGTTCAGATTAGAAAGGCACACAACCACTTTATTTTTTATTTATTTATTTTTTATAGTTTATTTTTTTATTAAATTATTATCTGTGTACCTATTTTACTATTACCACCCCCCTCCTATACATATCCTCCCTCCCCAGAGTTTTGTCTCCACACACAAACACTTTAGATGGGCTGCTTTTTATAAATATACACACACACTCTGATTCAGCATTTTCAATTCTAGCTATTACCTAAACAAATATGATAGCATATACCCACAAAAAGAACTTGTATGACAATACTTATAGCATACTGGCCAATATTTGTAAACAATTTGAGTATGTAATAAAAAAAAAAAAGAATCATTGTTAAAACCAAAGAAGCCAGACATTAAAAAGTATAATACTATAAATTAATTTTATCTGAAATTCAATTTAAGGAAAATTAATCTATGATAATAAAAATCAGAACAATAGTTGCCAAATAGGGATGTTTAGTAAATGAAATTGAGTAAAGGAGATTTTATTGGTCAATCAAAATGTTTATATCTTAATTAGGGTATTAGTTTAAAGGTGCTAAAATTTGTTATAACTCATCAAATTTTTAAACCTAATGTAAGCGTTTTATCAGTTTTATTGAGACATAATCATAAAAACTTACACCAAACATCTATATATTTCATTTTACATAAATTTTAGTTATAAAATATGATTTATTATGAGTCACTATTTTTTTTTCTAATAAAACACTGGTTAGAAAATCAGCCACCCTCCATCCATTTAATCAATATTTATTGAGGGCACCTTAATCTATTTTACTAGTCAATCACTGATCATATGAAGTGTATCAGTGGAGTTGCAATTTCAATAAACATGAAATTTAAAAGTAATTGTATAGGCTTTCTGAAAGAGCAATTAAAAGTTACTATTTCAGGGTTCTAACTAAGCTTTTGGAATCAAGGAACCTCAAAGAAATCAACATCTAGTTATATAAATCACGAGGGACAAGAACTTTACTAAGGAAAAAAAAGGGGGCTGTCAGGGTTGATCCAATGACATAAAGCTCTAGTTCTACAGATAAACTATTTCAATTGAATACCACATTGCCTCTCACTAGTTCTGAGACTTTGAAAAGTAAACCTGAGTCTCTAGAAAATAATTGTACCTATAACATTGAATTCCTGGGAGGATTAAATATTGTTTTGGTGTTCCCCTGGCTACCTTCAAGATTAGTGATTCATCAGGACGTACAGAACTCAACAGTGGATAATATTCATGGCTAAGATTTTCATTGGAGCAAAGGACACAAAGTGAAAGTTAACAGGGGAAAAAGTTCATTGGAAAAAGTCAAGAGATGTCAGGAGAAAGTTTCTGATTCCTTCCCTTAGCCAAGTCTCACTGGACCCACTCTCTATCAGAACAACAGGGACACCTGTGAGAAATTTATGCCTATTGAGAAATTATATAGTCTCACTGAGTCTCAAAGGTTAAGCTTTTAATGGAGGACTGGTCACATAGGCACATTCCCATTATGTGACCAACCACAATAACTAAAACTTGGGACCCAGCTTAGACACTAAATGTACATTATACCTCTTACTAAGTAATCCTGACAAGCATGCACATCATGTCCCATTGCTCTCTATGCCATCATCAATCACCAACCTATAAAACATTGAGGACCATATTCCCAGGCATTGGCCAATGATAAACCCTGGCTCCAGCCTGTCCTTGAAGCTCAGGATCATGTTCAGCCTTAATGGACATTTCCTGTTTTGCTGGCTTGCTCTAGCTCCATTACCTTGATTCTGTAAATAAATATTGAATCTTCTTCTTCTTCTACTTCTTCTTCTTCTTCTTCTTCTTCTTCTTCTTCTTCTTCTTCTTCTTCTTCTTCTTCATCCTCACCCAAGAATATTTTTCCATTGATTTCTTAGAGAGAGTAGAAGAGAGAGGGAAAGACAGGTAAATATTGATATGAGACAAACATATGGAATGGTTGCCTCCTGTATGCACCCTGACCTCCCAGGGCCAGGGAGGACCTGGCAACCCTGGTGCATGCTTCTAACTGGAATAGAACTCAGGACCTTCAGTCTGCAAGCTGATGCTCTATCCACTGAGCCAAATGGGCTCCTCGAATTTTCTCTGGAGAAGCACCTCTATCTTCCCTCAGTTGTTATTTAAATGAGGTTTGCACAATGTCTCACTTTCAGAAGTAGGTATACACCTCTAGGCTGACTAATCAGCATATTCTAAATTCTTTTTAAATTCCATTTAAAGATGGGCTATTGTAAATATAAAGCAATGGTGCATACAAATCTCTAACACATCAGTCCATCTCTAAAACAATGTCAGTCTGTTAAGCCTTTCTTGACCACATTTGAATTTCTATTTTACTTGATTTTTTGTCGCATCTGGGATATTCAAAATTGATGTCTATTGCCAGTTTCATTTTGTTTTCCCTCCACTATTCACAACTGGTTCTGACCCCTCTTTGTGGCAGATATTATCCACATTCACTTTAAATAGCTCCAAAATTTTATGTCCCATACTGCCTCCCTAAACTTGCAGTTATGTTTCTTGATTTTTGTTTTGTAGCAAGAAATATTGAGATCTCCATTATTTTGTGCATGGCTTCATTGGAATTATCTCAGGCACACTTACCTTCATTGTATTCTAGCACTTCAGCATGTGGATGCAAAACTGACTTTAAAATCCACATAATATTTAAGTCTGCATTTAGTTCAGGTATTTCTTTTTCATTTGGTAATTTTTCTTAAGTTCGCATTCAGAATATTCCACTTTCATAGTATTTATGGAAATCAGGCTGCCCAGTAAGCAACCACATGGATTTATGCTAAGATTTCAGCCACTCACTGCAAAATCAATCAGATTCAAATAGAAAATGTACCTGTTCGTAAGAAACTGATTGCACACATGTTTTTGGTTACAATTGCATAAAAATGTAATTGGATAATAAAACTTGGTCTTTATAGCATTCTGAAAATCTCAAAGTATATAGGGAAAAACAAGTAATACTATTGTAGTAGATAGGAAAATGAAGCACAAAGAGGTAGGTGACATCTAAGGTCACCCTGTATGCTGATCAAGTATCTTGGATTTTTATATAGAACAAAGGATATTAGTTTAATATTCTAGTTACCATCATTACTCTACAATCATTTTTTAATTGATTACTAGCTGTGCTAGGACACTTCCTTAGGTGTGCAAGGAATGTAGCATCTCTCATTTGTGGTACTTGGAATTTCTTGCTATTTTCTTCCTTTCCTGATTTTAACATGTTCTGAGTACCATCTAAAAACTTAAAACTAGTTTCCTAATTAGTCTACAGGTATCTCCTCATCCTCTATTTCTATTTGTTGTTGTTTTTTAAATATATTTTTTGTTGATTTCAAAGAGGGAGAGGGAGAGATAGAAATATCAATGATGAAAGAGAAGCATTGATCATCTGCCTTCTGCATGCCCCCTCCCCCCCCCCCCCTACTGGGGATCAAGCCCACAATCTAGGCATATGCCCTTAACCAGAATAGAACCTGGGACTCTTCAATCCACAGGCCTACGCTCTATCCACTGATCCAAACTGTTAGGCTTCTATTTCTATTTGGGAAGTGCTGCATCCCTTTTAGCTGGGATTTCAGATTCTTCTGATCATAACATAGGCATTTCTTTTCTCAAGGAAAGCTCTTGATGCAAAATAGGCAGTGACTAAATCAAGTTAAGGCTCCCTGCACAGACAGGTGGCAAAATTTCAGTGCTGTAGTGTATGACAGGGGGAGAAGAGGGGGGATGGCTGTTTCTGCTCTTAGATATTATGAATTCCATCTCTGGACTGGGAAGTGATTTGGTAGTTTCAGGCAACAAGAGGTACAAACTAGGTCACTCTTTTGGTAGAATATAATTGTTTTCATTTAAATTGATTTAGAGGTCTTTATTTCCTATAATTCTGAGGCAAGTGCTGTGTTCTCAGTAATCAAAATTAAAACCACTCAATCTGAGATAGATGGATATGCAAATGAGCTACATTTTCTTGAATACATTCTATATGCCAGTAATAATATGAAAAATGCTTTATGCTTATGTTGTACTAGTAATTGATAAAAGTTGAAACAGCTCTACATTTTTCACTTAATTTCATTTAATCTGCCTAAAGGCCAGTTTTTAAATGAGACTATATCTTTGAATTTTCAGAGAAATTAAGAAACATGTAAAATTTCCTCATCTTGCTGAAACCAGTTTGGCTCAGTGGTAGAGCATCTGCAGACTGAAAGGTCCCGGGTTCAATTCCAGTCAAGGACATGTACCTTGGTTGTGGGCACATCCCCAGTAGGGGGTGTGCAAGAGGCAACTGGCCGATGTTTCTCTCTCATCAACGTTTCTGGCTCTCTATCTCTCTCCCTTCCTCTCTGTAAAAAATCATATATATATTTTTAAATTTCCTCATCTTGCTATAAGTATTTGAATATAGGGAAGCAATAAACAGTGTTTGTTAAATTGAAAAGGTGACACATGTATACTCTTGGGCAAATATTCTTAAATCATCAACAAACTTATATAATAAAAGCCTAATATGCAAATAGAATGAATGGCAAAAGGATGGGTGGAATGACTGGCCGTTGTGATGAGCACTGACCATCAGGAGGGGAGACACTCAATGCAGGAGCCTCCCCCAGCCTGCAGGCCACAGGCCAGCCAAGGCCGATGCCAGTGGGGGCATCTGATCACCCTGCTGCTGGCCCCATTGAGTGTGGCAACTGGTGGTAGAGGTGGTGGTAGGTGGGGTCAGCTGCCAAGCAGGGGCAGCAGGGGGCAGGGCCAGCTGGAGAGTGGGCTGGGGCCACCTCCCTCCACCCCCAATCACCTTGCCAGTTGTGGCAATCAGAGGCAGCAGGGGGGCGGTTGAGGGATAGGGCTTGCAAGTGGGCATCACCAGGCCCACCAAGGCAGGAGCCAGAGGGGGCTCCCTGATCGCCCTGCCAATCACCCCACATATCAGCCCTGATTGCCGGCCAAACATAGGGATCCTACCCATGCATGAATTTCATGCACCTGGCCTCTAATAAGGTAATAATAGTAATAGCACTCATCTCTTAAAGTTGTAAAGATTGAAATAGATTATGTATATATACTGTTCTTAGAACAGTACCTGACACAGGCAGTGGTGAATGATTGGTGAATATTGGTGACACTAAGGTACTTTTCTCAGAACCCTTCTTTAAGGGTCACATATTCACCCCCTCTGCTGAAAATATCTCTTGTAGAGGGCTCACAACTGTTTCCTTTAGAGGCAGCTGTACAATGCTGTAGAGAATTGCCTTGCCAAAAATTACTTCCCATTCCAGGGGTTGTCCTTTGGCCAATGACACGTTCATGTGTAGAAAGAAAGGCTCAACTTTCTTGCCTAAATTTGTTAAAATTTCATAGAGTCATCTCTCAATAACAAAGCTCTTCAAATGATCTGCGGAGGCTTCAGTATCATTGCAGGTCTCCTTGTCTTAACTAATACACCTTCTTTACTTTCTTCCAGGTAAATCTTCTGACATTTGTTCCCAATAAACCTGCATGCAATACTTAGTCTGTTCCAGAGATCCTAATCAAAAACAATGATAATGATATTAAAGTGTGTGCATGTGTGTGTGTGTGTGTGTGTGTGTGAGAGAGAGAGAGAGAGAGAGAGAGAGAGAGAGAGAGAGAGAGAGATAATATCTATTCCCAATAGTACCTCAGTTGATGACTACCTGGGACCTCAGGTTCTGCAGCATAGGGGATAAATAGGCAGTATTGGAAAATAAAGTATTGTTATTGTAGCAATAAACTATTTCATTTATTTGAGAATCTATTTCTAGTTTCTTCACTTGTAGAATAGGTATACATTTGTACCTTGCATATGAAGTGGTTGGTGTTTTGTTTTTGTTTTGTTTTTAGAAGAGATGTAACTTTTAAAATATTCTGCATATAATAAACACTTAGCAAAGCTTATAATCATTATTATAAGTTTCAGTACTTTCATTTACAAGGTGAGGCTAATTATATCTACCTCCTAGGATATCTGAGAGATCACATGATCTGTTAAAAGTGAACAAACTGTTATCAATTATCATATTATATAAAGCATTTTTTTCCTATTATCGCCATACCAAAGAAAGATATACCGACCTAGGACCTACCAAATAAGGGTGAAACTCTGCTTTACAATTATAACTGAGGAAGGATCTTGGCTGATATACAATAACATCTCAAGAGAATGGAAAATAAATGAACCCAGACAGTTTTTCTTTGATGTTTATGATGGGTTGAGTCGATGACCTTGGATAGATCATATAGTACATCTTAGCTTCAATTACTTGCTATCTACTTCACAGACAGATTGTTTGATAAAGAGCTGATGAGATCATTAATGAGATAACATTTGGAGAGCTCTATATAATTCCTAGATAAAAGATACCACATGAACAAAACACATTATCTTACTGTTCTTTTGTTGGGGGGAAAAACAGCATAAAGTGCATTCTCAGTCAAAACACTTAACTGGTAAATATAATCAAATTGTTGTATTAATTCCACAGACTTTCTTTATAGTCTGGGAACAGAAAACCTGACCTTTTCTAGAATTTTCAAAGAGCAATGTGGACTAAGCACCTGTGTAAGCTATAAGTATATAAATAAAGGCAAACTAACTTATCTAATAAAAGAGTAATATGCAAATTGACCACCACTCCAAAACACAATATGGCTGTCCTCGTGTGGTCAAAGATGGATGCCCCATGTGGGCACAAGATGGCTAGCAAGGAAGGGCAGTTGGGGGCAACCAGGTCTGAAGGGGAGAACAGTTGGGGGCAACTAGACTGGCAAGGGAGGGCAGTTAGGGGTTACTAGGGGAGCAGTTTGGTGTCGATCAGGGTGGCAGGGGTGGTTAGGGGGTGATCAGGCTGCCAGGCAGAAATAGTTAGGGAAAATCAAAGAGGCAGGCAGGCAGGTGAGTGGTTGGGAGCCAGCAATCCTGGATTGTGAAAGGGATGTCCCTCCCAGATTGTAGAGGATGCAGGCTGGGCTGAGATACCCCCCCCCTCTCCCCCCCCCCCCCCCCCCCGTGCATGAATTGTGTGCACTGGGCCTCTAGTATTGATAATAAACACTTTTTTTATTTGTAGATTATGGTATAGTGTAAATATAAATATCAAGTTGAGAATCCAGAAAGTTGAAGATAGTGTAAGAAACCTCTGGGACAATTTCGAGTGAAACAACATCAGAATTATGGGAATTCCAGAAGAAGAGAGAGAGCAAGATACAGAAAGAATACTGAAAGAAATAGTGACAGAAAACTTCCCCCACCTGGGGAAAGAAATAGACTTACAAATCCAGGAAGCCCGCAGAGCCCCAAACAAAAGGAATCCAGAGCACCAAGACAAATCATAATTAAAATTCCAAGAGCAAAAGACAAAGAGAGAATATTAAAAGCAGCAAGAGAAAAGCAGGTAGTTACCTATAAAGGAACACCCATACGATTGTCAGCTGATTTCTCAACAGAAACCATGCAGGCCAGACGGGAATGGCAAGAAATATTCAAGGTGATGTATAGCAAGAACCTACAGCCAAAAATAATCTACCCAGCAAAGCTATCACTCAGAATCAAAGGACAGTTAAAGAGCTTCACAAATAAAAAAAAAAGCTAGAAGAGTTCATCACTGCCGAACCAGAATTATATGAATTGCTGAAGGGGGTTATTTAGGAAGGGGAAGAAGATAAAGATAAAAATTATGTTCAACAAATACGTAACTATCAACAAGTGAATCTAAAAACCAAGGGAATTAAAAAAATCTGATAAACAATATTAACTGGTGAATATAATAGAATCAGAGGTATGGAAGGGGAGTGGACTGACGATTCTCGGGGAAAAGGGGAGTGAGGGTGCGGGAAGAGACTGAACAAAAACTGTGCACCTATGGATGAGGACAATGGAGGATGGGGAAAGGGCAGAGGGTGGGGTGGGAACCTGGTGGAGGGGAGCAATGGGGGGGGGGGGGAAGAGGATCACATTTGTAATAATCTGAACAATAAAGATTTATTAAAATAAATAAATAAATAAATAAATAAATAAATAATTAAAATCCCAGAATTTCATGCTAATTCCTCTGAAACCCTGCTTCAAATAGCACAAAATTCATCTGTGTGACCTTCAGTAAATTACCCTCTTCTATTTGCCTCAGTTACTTTATCTGTAAAATGGGAATAATAATAAACTATACTTAATAGAGGAATGAGGATTAAGTGGGTAAAACTACAGCAGGTCTTTAAATAATATCATTTTGCTCAATGTCACTTTGTTATACTATTGATGAGGGGAAAAATAGATTTCCTGGCCAGAGTCACTTTCTGTGTGGAGTTTGCACATTCTTTCCATATCATCTTGGGTTTTTTCCAGATATGCCATTTCCCTCTCCCATCCCACAGATGTGTAGATGAGGATCACTGCCATGTTTACATTGTCCCTGGCTGATTGAGCATAGGTGTGGGTGTGGGTACGCACTGTGATGGCAGTGTGTCCTGCCAGGCTTGAGACCAGAGCAGCCAGGACAGGATCTAGCCTCCATGCCCCTGAACTTAAATAATTGGAAAATAATTATCTTACTTGTTTTTATTAATATTTCTCAAGTGTATGAGAGCTCACATTTATGTCAATGTTTAGTATCAGAAGTGTTTTAGGTCTTAATTTAAAAGTTTAGGGATATTTTTGTGACCAGAATTATGCCTCAGGAACTTCATTCTTGTTTATATCAATACCCTGTGGTGATATTGGTTTTGTATTACATCATTTTGCTTAAAGTTGCAATTTCCAAAACAATCTATCATCATGGTAAGTGGAAACTTACTGAATTAAAATGTAATCTTACATATAAGAATCATTCATTATAGGTCAGATTGTTATTATACATAGCCTTAAGTTACCTCACATTTGAAAATGCCAAACAATATATTGAGATAAGTAGCACAATACTTTCATGATACAAGAAGTTTGCACAAATTACAAGTGAGTCTAGAGTCAGTATTGTGAAAGCCAGTATCAGTTCCTGCATGATAAGCCAGCATTAGTAAGTTCTGGAAGTTCTTGTCCAAGAAGGGGCTCATGATTTGAACCCAAATATGCAAGCAGGTGGTTGGAGCAGTGAAATGGCTTAGAACAGAGCCTTTCCCATTACCTGGAGCTGTACTTAATGTCCTTCATGAGTTTATGGGGACTTCTATCTAAAAGTAAATTAAAGTTACCCCTTTGGCTTCTCACAAATATAGATCTTCTCATTTTAGACCATGAATTCAAGACCATGCATCTTTACCATATCGGGTAACTACCTTTTTTAAAGAAAAACAAACAAACACACAAACAAACAAACACAAATTCGTCATAGGGAATTATATCAAAAATTGTGATCATGATAGAAGCAAGTAGAAATTACTCCCTAAATTCTTCAGTAAATTTTTTATTTCTAGAGAAAGCAATGTGAGTGAGCTATTAGCTTAGGCATGAGTATTGCCTTAATTTAGCTAAAATCACTCAGTTACATATATTAAAACATTAACACTGGAATACACTTACAGAAGGATATAAGTCAAGAAGATGATAGGCATTTACTTATATAAAACTTCTTCTATGAGCTAAGTATAATGACACTAAATTATTTCAATTTCTCTCCAGTATAAGAGAGAACACCAGGCTCCAGTAACATTCATTAGATTACTTGGATAACAGAAAGATTTAAGAAAACAAATGGGTCCTCATAATTTGTCTAGGGGGAAATTTGAATAGATCCTGATCTTATTTTAGGTTCTTGGTGACATTTTTCAATACATTCATTATTTCTGGCCTTCCTTTAGTAATCACACAGTAATTCATTATTCTCTAGGATTTAAACTTTATAAATTCAGAGATTGTAGTTTAAATTAGCTACATTCTAAGATACCGTAATAAAATGCAGTAGCATCACATAATAGTGGCTTATTTTTCTCTCACATAATTTACAGAGTGAGCAACCCAGGGCTGGTGGGCATCTATCCTCAACACATGGATTCCAAGGCTTCTCCATGCATCATGACCTTCAAAACAGAAAAAAAAAGATGAAAGGAAGCATCTCTAACAATTCAATCGTGAAATAGGAACTCATCATTTATATTACAGCCCATGAACTCTCCATAGTCACAAAGCAGGGGAAGTAATAAAATGAAATCTCTAATTGAGTAATCATGCATCCATTTAAAGCTTGAGTTTGGGATACATTTGCATTGCTATAAGACAAATTACATCCCTTTGGTTACTACTTGAATATAGAAGTATAAATTGTAGCTAAAGAGGAGAGACAGTATGGATAGCAAAAGTCTATGAATCCAGAGGGCAGATCTTAAAAAAAAAATATATATATATATATTTTATTGATTTTTTACAGAGAGGAAGTGAGAGATAGAGAGCTAGAAACATTGATGAGAGAGAAACATCGACCAGCTGCCTCCTGCACACTCCCAACCTGGAATGTGACTGCAACCAAGGTACATGCCCTTGACTGGAATAGAACCTGGGACCTTTCAGTTTGAAGGCTGGCACTCTATCCACTGAGCCAAACCAGTTTCAGCAAGAGGTCAGTTTTTATCCTTACTTTATTTCCCTATGAGCCACATTTGAACAAAATAATTACTTTTCCATAATACCTGTTTTATCGGAATTCTGTAATACAAGCCTTTTTTGGTTTTCATCTGACATCATTGGCCAACCTGTTTCAGATTATCTGTTAGTTTGTACTTTTATCTCCAACAGGTAAATGCTAGCTTATCTACAAGCTTACCTTCCAGCTGTTTCTTTATTTTCACTTGCTCCCTAGGTGATATTAATCAATCTCATAGATTGTATACTGTATCCACATCTATAAGACAATGACTTTCAAAAGACAGCTCTCGCTTGGACTGCTCCTCTGAACATGATACATGCTAGTGCCTACTGAACATCTTCACCTGAGTAGCTAAGAGACATAACACAACTAATACCGCTAATACTGAACTTCTAATTTCTCCCCACTCTAAAACTGCAGATATCCTTGCTTCCTCATAAAAGTTTCATGGCATCTCCATCATTCCAGCACAACAAATGATTAAGAAAAAAAAAAGCTTTGACATCATTTCTCTTTTATCTCTTCTCCCATCTTGTCCCTCTACAATTCATCAGTGAACTCGTTAGATTTTTCTGCCATCCTCAATTCAAAAGCTTCTTATTTCCTTTACTACAACTGCCTGAGCTCAAGCCATCTTTATTTCTCACACTCGATTAGTTTATCTTCTAGTTCTCTTAATGACCACCCACAGTCATTTATCAACCCAGAAGCTGAGGTGATTCTTTAAAAATGAATTAAGATCATGTCATTCTACCAATCAGACCCTCTAGTCAATACTTATCTCATTCAAAACAAAAGTCTGCTCTTGTCCATGATCTGTTTCCTTGTTCTCTCTCTGAACTCACCTCCTCTGTCCCCTCTGGGAACACTGACATCCTTGTTCTTCATCAGACCTACCAACTATGATCCATCTTCAAGTTCATTGAAATTGTTTCTTCTTTCTGAATTTTGTTTCCTCCAGAGCATTCCTTACTTCTTTAGAATTAAGAAATATGACAAAACCCCACATTATCAAAAGTTTGTGCTAGCTTCCTAGTTATTGCTTCTTAACTCCACACCTGTTTTTCGTATTTTAGAAAATTACTTGGATAGCAGTTTGGAGAATAGATTGGTACAGAGTTAATCTGTTTGCAGATAGCATACTTGAAGTCTATCTTAATAGTCCAGGGAAGATTTCAAGGTTTTTAGAGGTAGTGTGTTGATAGGTGGGATTTAAGAGAAGTGGACTTGTTAAGAATCAACTTAAAATAGCAAAGTCAAGACATTACAATTGAATGGAAATGTAGATAAAGAACAGATAAAATCAGTCCTGGGTCAGAGAGACCAGCATATCAGTGTCCATCGATAGCTGAATGCCATAACAAGAAGATATAAAAGAAAACCAGTCCACATATTAAGTGAAGAGTTGCAAATAAAAAACAGAGCCTGGAGCTATATGATAAAAGACAATATAATTATCCATCTATTAATTTAATTATTCATGAAATGTTATTTTGGTGTTTCATTATAGCATTAATGAGTGATCATTGTATTAAGGAAGGAGTATAAATAATAGGTAATTGCTCATCTTCTTCATAATTACTAGAAATCTTCTTTCCTAGTAAGATATATCACTGTCCCTGGCCTGTGTTGCTCAGTGGTTGAGCATTGTCTTCTGAAACAGGGGGCCATGGTTTGATTCCTGTCCAGGACACATGCCATGGTTTAACTCCTGGCCAGGGCATATGTAGGAGATAGCCAATCAATCATTGATCTTTCATAATTGATGTTTCTATCTCTCTCTTCCTCTCTGAAATAAATTAAAATTGATTTTTTAAAAAGATATATCCATTGTGACAATTTTAGCTTTTTACAACTTGTGCTTGATATTTTCTATTTCTCTTTCAAAATTACCGGTATGCTTCATCCTTCATCATGCTCTGATCAACTGAAGGCTGAGGTTTTATCAAATGTTTCCTTGACCCTTTGTTTATCATTGAATTCAATTAATGAAGGAATCAGTAAGATATCTGAGAAATAAGTAAAATGTACTGAATTTTTAATGCCTTGGGTCTCACCTTATATATTGTCCACCAAGGGTTGACTATACCAAAGGCCACAGTTCTTGTCAGAACCCTTGTACTCTTTAGGTTTTTGTAATTGCTTTCTAGCCTGTCTCTTCATACTTGAATTTTTAAATGACAGTGATGATTCTGCAGCTAACATATCTAAGAATAAGATTACAACTGTTCCTGTGTTATGTAAGACACAGCTTTTTCGTTCTGATTATCCAGCAATGTGATTGCAGCATTGACATTTTTTATTTATTTATTTATTTGTTTGTTTGTTTGTTTATTTATTTATTTTTTACAGAGAGGAAGGGAGAGAGATAGAGAGCTAGAAACATCGATGAGAGAGAAACATCGATCAGCTGCCTCCTGCACACCCCCCATTGGGGATGTGCCCACAACCAAGGTACATGCCTTTGATCAGAATCGAACCTGGGACCTTTCAGTCCGCAGGCTGATGCTCTATCCATTGAGCCAAACCTGTTTCAACAGCAGCATTGACATTTTAAATTTTGCTTCTGGATAGTTGACATGGCTACTTACTATAAAAGTTGAGTAAAGTTAAAATCAGTATTGGAAATATTTGGTTCTAGAATTAAATTGTACTTAGTAGAAGAAATAACTTACAACATATAAAATACAGAAAATAAAATTTCATGTCTCTGGTGTGGTACTGGCTGGGAGACTCTGGGAAGGCAGTCAGTGTACAAACCATTGATTAAAGAAAATGTTCAGAATTAACATTTATGAATGGAAAGGGGAGTAAGCTGGGTTCAGCAGAGGGAGACTTGGAGCTGTGATGTAGTTCAAGGGGACTCTGTGGAGAATTCTGAAGTTAGTTTGACCCTTAAAGCTTTTTAGTATTTTTTCAGTATTGTTCTAAGACTTTCATGGTGCAACTTCAATCTGTCTTTGATTGCAGAAGATCTAGGGTAGGAAGCTCAACCATGGGCAAAAAACAAAAACAAAAAAAACAACAACAACTTACTTCAGGCTTAGAGGCAATCTTCAAGGAGGCTGACAACCGTGGGCTGTCAGCCAGCGAAAGAATGAGCTGCTGGGATGATATGTCTTCCTTCTGAAAGGTCGATCTTGGCAATAGATCCTACCACCCACCATGTGTTATGTTCCATTTGCAACATGTAATATTAATATTTGTATATTTTATTCCAAATGCTATTTTGTCTGTGGTTTTAGTTTCTGAATCATCTTCTTGTTCTTTTGGAAGTCTAGCAGAAAAGTATACCATTATCTCCTCCATTCCATCCCGCACATTGCTTTATCACATCACCCCTTTACCTGTCCTCAGAGCCTGAAATGTAAAGTTGCAATACAGCCTGACACATTACATGCTGCAATATATTAGTCCTGTCTACTTCCTGTACCTTACAACCTATCATTTCCAAGGATGCCCTTTCTCTTATGATTGTAGATTACCAAACACATGCTTAAGCTCACATTTCTATTTTTAACATTTAGGTTTTTCAGACTGATCATCCTTTACCCTGTCCATATCTAATTAAATCTTACATGTATTTTAAGATTAGGCTCATACATTACATAATTCACTATACCATTACTAGTCACCGCACTCTGGATTATTGCCTTCCTATTATTTTATACATACTTTTAATACTGTTTATATTATGATATGTAATAAGTTCTGGCTTACTTGTTTTATCCATTATCCAAATGATGAGCTCTTTGTAGGAAGGGATTGTGTATTATCTTTTTGTTTCAAATATATGCTGGTCCCATACACAATGAATGCATGTTGGGTGAATGTTTAACCAAATCCATAATAATAGTGCAAACTTTAGAAGGATAAAAATACAAGCTTTCTATGATTAGACCTATTTCACTTGATATTAGTTGTCAATCAATTTGTGAATGGTTAATAATACTAAAAATGATAATGGCTTAAGGATTTCATGGTCCCTACTGGCTCTAAAGTTCAATAATTCAATAATTTTATATGTCAGTAGAGTTATAGAGAAAAAAAAAAACAATGAAAAACTGGAAAATACAGACTTTCTTCACCCTTTTAATTTAGTTTGATTCTTCTCCACAGAGCAGCTTTCAAACTGGTCTGTAATTCTAATGCGAGTTAGTATGGGATAATAAGAGAAAAAAGAACTGACAGTGCTTTGCCTGCTCCTCATTTTTCTGTTTTATGTGTAGTTCCGCATACATTTTCACTTCTTGATACTTTCCATAATAATTCTGATCACATATGCTGAAACCATACCAATGAACAAGACATATCCATGTTCTTGGAAACTTAGCGGGAAAAACAGACATATTTAGATTTTTATCCTTCATAAGTGATAATAATAAAAAGTAAAACACAGCAAGCATATTGAGAATGATGAGAGGAGACCAACTTTACTTATACTCTACAATGTGCCAAGTGGTTTGCTAGGCACTTACTACTTTTTTATCATCAAAAGAAACAAAAGTGGTAGATTATTCATTTTTCTACGAAGATCTTTGAGACTCAGAATGTTAAGAAATAGTCTAATCAGATAATGGGCAGTAAAAACAGATACTCTTACAATAAAGTGTAAGGATACTTCAAAAGCCCCTTCAGTTGCTGCAATTCAGATGTATTTTCAGCACATTTCACCATTATCGGTAAGATTGGCTCAGAACCTGGAATAGCACTAATCAACTGACATCAAGAGTCTAGGTGTAAAGGCAGGAGGATGTAAAAATTTTCAGTAGCAACAGATAAATTCAGCCTCTGAACAGCAAGGAAGTCACTTGCAACAAAACAAAAAGGTTGTCTCGTTTTATCACAAGGCTTTTCAGCAAGGCAGCAGAAAAAGGAAGGGAAAGATCATAAGAAATGAGTAAAAGAACAAAAAAGCACTTAGCAGTAGGTTTTAATTTACATTTTAAAATACTACGTGGCTAGGAAAAAATAAACAAATGCTTTGGACCTGTTCTAGGAAACAGATTTATATTCCAGGTTCTTTTTTTCCTATAATATACATAAATATGTAGAGCAAGAAAAATAACAGATGCTCAAATGTGGTCCTGGTTTTATGCAAGTTAACAGCAAAGCATTAAACATATCTAAACCTGCCTGCAACTGCTTTGCATTTATATAGCACTCAATATTTTTGAAAAACATATTTTTACCATCACTGAAGTAAGCCACCCCTGCAAACCTTCTCATTTTGCAGATGAATAAAAGGTTACATAAAGGAGCTAGTATCACTGAATTTCAGATGAAGAAGAGACATACAGGTTTTATCCCGCTCAATGTTCTTATTTTATGGATGAGACAAGTGGATCCCTGAGTGGACAGTCAATTTGCTCAAGGTCACAGAACTATTCAATGGCAGAATTTAACCCGAAAGCAGTGCCTTTTTATTGCTAGGTCAGAGCTCCTGTAGCCACCACTACTATTATGTACGTGTGGTATAGACTTTAAACATCTTTTGAATTACAGAAAGCCTGGCAAATAGGATGCCCTTAAAAACTGGTGAATAATAAATTTCAATCTTTTCTTTCTTGTCTCCACACATCCTTCCTAAGCCTGTCCATGGCTGCAGAAGGGACAGGCTTATAATCTCCACCTATAAAGCCTGTCCTTCAGTGCTGATTGCAATGGAAAGAACTCTACCCAAATAGAGTCTTCCTGTTGGCTATTGAAAATGTTAACACACAAAGACAATGTTTTCTGTGTTAGTCATGGCTGAATAATAATAATGAATAAAGAGTCAGACCAGACCAACTCCATTTGGCCCTTGGCAGGTAGATAAAGAAGGTTAAAAAATGAAGGAGAAGTAATATTTAATTAGGGGCTTCTCTTTCAGGTCCAAAAGCATTAGCTGCCGGATCCTTCCCTTAAATCTAACTCTTGTGCCAGAAAACAGAGAAGGAACAGGCCATCTAATAAGCCGGGGGGAATACAGAAGATAGTTGTTGTTTATATATGGTGAGCTGAAGGCCAGGCATCTCAGATAGGGGAACAGTTGGAAGACTCCTGTCTAGTCTTGTGTTTTCTTTTGCTCCTGTTGTCATTGGCAGACAATTGTCCAAGTTCCCAGAGACAGAACCTGAGGCATGAAAAAAGTTCCTCCAAGCGCTCCTGGGTCTTCTTGGATGGAGCCTCCTATGTAGCTCCCTCGATGGAGATCATGTTCCCCAATGTTAACCCACAGGAGGAGCTGGTGCCCCGCACCCCCTCCCACCCAACCCCAGGCTGCATTGACTATTTGGCCTCTCTGACAAAGGCTCCTTGAGAAGAAAAAAATGACAAGTAATCTCTGAATTCTCTAAAAGACTCCCGGTTCTTTTTTGTTCCTTTGGGGTTACAGATGAACCATGGCCCTGACCCCCGTCACATTAATTGCAATGAAGAAGAAGTACGCCTTAGAAAGTAATAAAAACTGAAACCTTCCTGCAAAAACACCACTTGCCATTTGCAAGTAAATGTAGAGCTCTCATGGAGCCTGATCTCAGAGGTGAGTGTGCAGGAAAAGCCTTTGGCTAGAACGGAAAGCGGGAGCAATTCTGTTAGAGTGGCTCACTATACACGGCCATCTGTTCCCTTTGGGAAAGAGACTATGATTGCAAAATCTCCACGTTACCATTATAATATTTATTATAGTCTCGTTTGCAATAAGTTTATTTGGACTGCTAAAAACAGAGTTATCGACATTTATGCCCCACCATCAGTAAAAACTTAATGAGAACAAAATTGGTCTCATCAATTCTCTGTCACCACCAAGATTGCTCGTCGTATGCCATATCCTGGGCAAAGCCAATCATGAACTCTGTTTTGCTTGTAGTCTCTAAGAAAAACTGCCTCACCATACCCTTTAGGGAGAGAGCAGCAGCATCGGCAGGTCTCTAGCTGGTTTAACTCACATCAGCTATAGGAGCTTGAACCACTGGTAGGCAATGAACCCAAAACAATCAATCAATTATTATATTAGGCCAGAGACAACTATTTATTTCCCTTTATCCATGATATTTCTCCCTCCTTAGTAAACAAACTCCAAATTTTAACTTGGAAACATGGCTACCCAGTTAAATGGCTACATTTATTTACTAGCTTAGCATTGTGACTACGTTTTGGCCAATGTGATGAGTGGACAAGACATGCACAGAGCCAAAATTGGTTTGGCTCAGTGGATAGAGCGTTGGTCTGCAGACTGAAGGGTCCCAGGTTTGATTCCGGTCAAGGACATGTACATTGGTTGCAGGCACATCCCCGGTGGGGAGTGTGCAGGTGGCAGTTGGTCTATGTTTCTCTCTCATGGACGTTTCTAGCTCTCTATCCCTTTCCCTTCCTCTCTGTGGAAAATCAATAAAATATTTTTTTTTTTTAAAAAGACATGCACAGAGTTCCTTCTACGCACAAAGGTTCCCCTTTCCTTGTCCCCTGATGTGCAGAATGTGAACACAATGGTGGGAGTCCCTCAGCCTTGTTGTTACCCTGGAAATAAAAGTTACGTTGAGATACTGCTTCCTTGACACGCACATCCTCAAACTTCTTTAATGTAAAGGAAATAAATTACTTCCAGTCATTATTTTTTGAGACTTTACTATTTTCGGTAAAAAACAAAAAAAAAACACAAAACGATTGCAACAAATATAAGCTGGTGGCCTGTGCGAAGGAGTCACAGCAAGAATGAAGGAGTACATAATAGGCCCCCGATGTTCCCTCCTTCAGCATTCACGATGTAGATTTGGAGCGAGGATCATTGCTTTGCAGTGGGAAATGAAACAGAAGCCGCACCGACACGTGCTGCCTGTGCAGGTAGTACAGAGTCCTAATTAAATATCAACAAGCTCCTTACGCGGTAGGGACCATAAGACATCCTAACCTCCCTCACAGCCGTGGACCATGAATCACCAGTCTTTATGAAGCCTGGCAGTATAACAATTCCTGGAGTTCTGTTTGGATCCCAAGCTCCTCACTACCATGGATATTATTGCAATAAATCCCTAATTATAGGAGCAATTCTGAGAATAAAAATGAAACCTTCACACATCTGTTTTCTTTCATGGTCCTCTGAGACTGCTCATGAATACATGTGATTTTTTTTTCTGTCCCTATCATAGACTCATTTACCAAAACCTGAGGCTCTGACTTCATAGTATTTCCAGAACAGACCATTTCTTTTCCATTTCTGTTAAACCTTTAGGCAGAGATTCATTTTCCACTGCATACAGAATTACCATTGGCTCATCCTGATTAGTCTGTTCTCCCTAATTCAACATCAGGTGGTCTGTTTTATGAGTTAGGAAATGCTTCATCACCCCAGCTTTAATTATCCTGAACAAGGTACTATTTACTCCTGCAATGCTGGATTGCCCCATCTCCAAACAAACAAAAAAGAAATAATGCTAAAGAACTCCTCAAGACTTCCCATAAACTTATAAATTAAATCTTTAAAAATCTTTATTTTTATTTTTAAAGTATTATGTAAGTCTCCTTTTCCCCCATTGGCCTCTCCCCAGCCACTCCCAGACCTCATGTCCTCACCCCCCTACTGTCTGTCGATTGGTTATGCTCATATGCATGCATACAAGTCCTTTGCTTGATCTCATATGCCACCCCAAACCTCCCCTTCCTTCCCTCTTAGTTAGGTGGTCTGTTCAATGCTTCTATGACTCTGGCTTTATTTTTGTTCTATAGTTTATGTTCATTATATTCCAAAAATGAGTGAGATCATGTGATGTTTATCTTTCCCTGACTAGCTTATTTCACTTAGCACAGTGGTCAGCAAACTGCGGCTCTCGAGCCACATGAGGCTCTTTGACCCCTTGAGTGTGGCTCTTCCACAAAATACCGCATATCCTAAGTAAGCTACTAGTTACCTATAATAAGTACCTACCTATATAGTTTAAGTTTAAAAAATTTGGCTCTCAAAAGAAATTTCAATCATTGTACTGTTGATATTTGGCTCTTTTGACTAAGGAGTTTGCCGACCACTGACTTAGCATAATGCTCTCCAGGTCTATCCATGCTGCTGCAAATGGAAAGAGTTCCTTTTTCACAGCAGTTTTGTATTCCATTGTGTCGGTGTACCACCATTTTTTAATCTACTCATCTACTGATGGGCCCTTAAGCTGTTTCCAAATCTTAGATATTGTAAATTGTGCTGCTATAAACATAAGGGTGCATATAGCCTTTTTGATTGGTGTTTCTGTTTTCTTGGGGTATACTCCTAGAAGTGGAATTCCTGGGAGTTCCATTTTTAATTTTTTGAGGACACTCCATACTGTTCTCCACAGTGGCTGTACCAGTCTGCATTCCCACCAGCAGTGCACAAGGGTTTCTTTTCTCCACATCCTCACCAGTACTTGTCCTTTGTTGATTTGTTGATGATAGCCATTCTGACAGGTGTGAGATGATACCTCATTGTTGTTTTGATTAGCATCTCTCAGATGATTAGTGACTTTGAGCATATTTTTATATGTTTCTTGGCCTTCTGTATGTCCTCTTTCAAAAAGTGTCTATTCAGGTCTTTGCCCATTTTTGATTGGATTGTCTTCCTTTTGTTATGTTGTATGAGTTCCTTGTAAATTTTGGAGATTAAACTATTATCAGAGATAACATTGGTAAATATGTTCTTTAGTCTGACATTGGACATGACTTTACAACAGTCACCTTGCTCACCTGCTCTACACTTTTTATGTCTAATGTTTCATTCCATGGCCTCTCCTATACCCACATCTTTCTTTCTGTTTATCCTGCTTTCAAGAGCATCCTCTTTTCTCTTTTGAACCTCCTCACTATGGCCAAATTCACAACTATCCTACAAATCTTTTCTTTATGGAGCTTCCTGCATTGTCTCTCTCAATCCTTATCAGATGTGATCTTTCATCGGATAGTTTTTTATTTGTAATACTTGGAATAATAAGTTTTCCATTTCAATAGTTTATACCTTTATTTTCTTTTGGGGGACAAGGTCTGGGGCTTGATTTTTTCTGGGATACACCTATTTTGTTTGTAAATTTAATATGTGTTCAGTTGAATTGTGCTTTATTAAAATTCTTTCCCTGGAACAAGGTGATGAAATCTATGCTGTTAAGATTTAAATTTAAATTGACAGAACTAACTTTATTACAACATCTTGCATAGCCATTCAAAATACAAGGTTTGTAAAGAATGCATTATTTAAAGCTCAGAATGTATTAATAAAAATTATACAGATATATATAAATTCTGTTATTTAAATTGAGATATATAAATTCAGTTATTTAAATTGCCCGGTGGCTCAATTTTGTAGGGAAATTCAATTATTTATCCTTAATCAATGGCTGAGATAAACTAGACACATTTTTATCATTTGCAGATCCTCTCTCTATATAATTTTTCTTTCTAAAAAGAAATTAGTGAATTCCAGGAGAATAGTGTGAATTAAAGAGAATTTGAACTATCAATAAACTCCTGCTAAAACTCTTTTTGTTGAGAATGAAAATGGTCTACGCCTGGGGGAGAAGATAAGACTGTTGTGGCACTCACAGAAACAATATAGCAATTTAGGTTAACACAACAGCTTTTGTAGTTGGATCTGAGTTCAGATCCTGATTTTGCTTCTTCCTGTATATGTGACTATAGATGCTGGATTACTCTCTTTAAAACCTTTAGATCTTTCATATGTGAAATGGCCAGCACTTCCTTTTTCATAGATATTTGTGAGAATTAGGGGAGACAATGACTATAGAGAACTAAAGTACCACACCAGGCATGTAGCTGCTGCTCCCTAAGTTACTGTCTTTTTATTTTATTTTATTTTATTTTATTTTTTTTAGTTTGTACCTATGCATCCTTTGTTTTGTGAATTTGATTTAAAAAATGGAGATCCATCCTGTTGGTGCTATCACAATTAAATTACAAGTGCCCCTTATCTTTATTTCTAAGTAAGGACATCTTTCTAGCCCCTTTTCAAACATACTTCCAGTCTTAATATACCCTAAAATATAAGCAATTTCCAGAAGTAAACTAAGTCCCAATAACTAATATATTAGAGAGGTAATGAGGTTGTGTTGTTAATAGACAATTCCATTAAACAATCAAAAGAGAGAATTTTCTAAGCAGGCTTAGAAACTACCACTGTATAATGAATTTTTCCTATTGAAGGAAACCTTTTAGGCTTACATTTTAGATCTTAGACCTTACCTAGGACCTTTAGGATTTGTTATTGATAATTCCAACAAATCTAATGTCCAAAGAAGTGCAATTCCCCACCAGTTCATGAATCACCATGCTTCCAAGAAAAGGAACCCTTTCCTGTAACTTTCAATAAGCACCTTTAACATCTTTTCTCCAAATGAAGTAAATAATGACACACTCTAAATGTCAGAAGGTCCTCAAATCATAGTTGATGCAGCTATTTAAGATTATGTGTCAGAGGCCTTTTTTTTTACTATGTAAATATTTTATAGCTCTAAATATCTATGATGTTACCATATTCATAGTAAAGGGGCATTTAAATATGTACTGTCAAATTGAATGAACATAAATCTTTCATTACTTTCAAACAAAGAATGCTTTTTAATGTATAGTAATTTGCTAATTACTCCCAGATGTAAACAAGATTTTATATATATTATGCATTTGGGGAGTCTTGTGGGTGGGAGTTATGGGGACAAGGAACTAAAATATTTTGTTACTATTTCTTTACCTTTAAGGCTGTTACTTTTCTCTTATCAACACTAAGAGAGAACAAGAAAAAGAAAATAAATGAAAGTAGAAGTGGGAGAATTATAAAATACAGTTCTGCAGATTTACAAATGTACACCCAATATGGATAAGCAATTGAATTGAGAATTATTATGATTATTTCATGACAAATAGAATAAACTAAATTAATAGTGATAACAGGATAGATCAAGGGACATGAAAAAATAGGCAGAAATGGTGCCTGCTGTAGGAAGAATTTAGATCAAGAATCTAAACACTACATCCAATCCTGGCAATCCTCTCTCTCTCTCTCTCTTTCTCTCTCTCTCTCTCTCCCTCTCTTTTTCTCTCCTTGTCCTTCACTCTGATTTTCTATGCAGTGACTTTATTTTCTCTTAGAGACTACCCTCCCCATCCCACAAGGGGGAATACTGCCACCTACCCTCAGTTCTAAATTTTTTTTTTATTACATAAGGAGATGCAAACAATCCTGTTGTCTTTCTCAACCCTTCCATGGACATCTTTTCACTCATCCTCTCCTCACACATCTTTGCCTTTTAACAAACTGTCTCAGGAACTGAACCTCACATGGCCCCAATAGGGACCCATGGCTTGTCCCAGACTTTGACAGGAGGAAAATTTTCATATACATTACTAATTTTCTTTCATCACTGACACTTCTATTATAGAGAAAGGGCAAATAGAAATATTAAAATATTTCCTCTAATAAATTCCCTTTTAATGTGCATGAATTTCATGCACCAGGTCACTAGTGTGTATATAACAGACATAAGAAGGCTATAAAATGTGCAGACTGGCTAGGAGCATTTCAACCTAAGAAACAACAGTGCATTGATTTTTCTATTGCCTCAAATATCTTACACTTGCATCCAAAGAACCTGGCAACCCAGAAATGCCAAAAGTCAAAAAAGAAAAAAAGCTCAACAAAAGCATGCTTTCTCTGGCCAAGACCAAGAAAAGGGCATACTAGCAAGAGAGAAAATGTTTTGACAATCACTCTCTAATCCAGTCAAATATCACAGTAAAAATAGTGACCTATTCCCAGCCATGCCAGCCAATGTTGAGTGGGCAGTCTATTAGGAGGCACTTCAAACTCCTGCCAGTTTGGTGTCAGAGATGCCTAAATAGGAAGCCAGGATACTTCTCTGCACTTGGCGGTACAGAAAACCCCCCTTAAATGTAAATGGAATTAAATGTAAAACATAACCTAAAACCTTTTGGGGGAAAATAGGAGATAATCAGTTTTAGGGAAAGAGTTCTCAGACTTGACACCAATAGCATGATAAATTAAAAAAAAAAATAAGTTGGACTTTATACAAATTTTAAAAATAATAATTTCTTTGTAAAATTTCCTGCTAAAAGGATGAAAAGATAGCAAGAAAATATTTTCAAACCCTATATTCTAGATGCCAATGGACTTTTAAAATTCAATTTTTTAAAATTAGTCAGGAAATTGCCCAAACCGGTTTGGCTCAGTGGTAGAGCGTCGGTCTGCAGACTGAAAGGTCCAGGTTCGATTCCGGTCAGGGGCATGTACATTGGTTGCAGGCACATCCCCAGTAGGGGGTGTGCAAGAGGCAGCTGGTCGATGTTTCTCTCTCATCGACGTTTCTAGCTCTCTATCTCTCTCCCTTCCTCTCTGTAAAAAATCAATAAAATATATTTTAAAAAAATAAAATTAGTCAGAAAATGGACAAAAGACAGGAAGAGACATTTCAGCCACAGTGATGCAGGGGTAGGAAATAAGTATGTGAAAAAAAGTTCAACACCATTAACTATTATGAAAGTTCA
The DNA here is from genome assembly GCF_964339955.1 of Pipistrellus hanaki. NCBI lineage: Eukaryota > Metazoa > Chordata > Mammalia > Chiroptera > Vespertilionidae > Pipistrellus > Pipistrellus hanaki. Next base: position 58,341,854 of record NC_140511.1, on the reverse strand, counting down.
AATAAATACAATGAGATATCACTAGCAGAGTTTCATATTAAAAATAATAATATTTTATTGGTTTCAGAGAGGAAAGGAGAGGGAGAGAATGCTAGAAATATTAATGGTGAGAGAAAATCATTGATTGGCTGCCTGCTGTACATGCCCTACTTAAGATTGAGCCTGCAACCCAGGCATGTGCCCTGACCGGAAATGAAACCTTGACCTGCTGATTCAAAAATAGATGTTCAACCCCTGAGCCACACTGGACTGGGCAGAATTGTTAATTTTTCTTTTTAATTGACAAAACTCTAATGTTAGTGTGATGTAGAGAAACTGGGCCATACATACATTGCTGATAAGAAAGAAAGAAAGAAAGAAAGAAAGAAAGAAAGAAAGAAAGAAAGAAAGAAAGAAAGAAAGAAAGAAAGGAAAGCCAAAAGATTCAACTAGCACATGACCCAGCAACTCAGCAATTGTAGTCTTGGGAATTTATCCTGGATAAATAAAAATAGTGATGTGTTTTTTATGAAAACCTGTGCACAAATGTTTTAAAAAAGAACTTTATTCTTAACTAAGGTGACCAGATGTCCCACTTTTGGTGGGACAGTCTCAATTTTTAACAATTTTCCTGAGTCCCTCTTCATTTTAAAAAAAGTCCAGATTTTTGGAAAGAATGCAGGACAAGCTAGGGAATGGTGGGAGAACAGGAAGGGAATATATGGTTTTCTGCGGCCATGTGGCTATTTAGCCAAGATATGAGTTTTATATTATTTTTTTGTAAATTTTATAATGCTAACCTTTAACAATAACAAATAATTGTTGAGAATTGATTATCGAGAACTGCTTATCAAAGTTCACATTGTTGATCAGTTGTTAGAATTTGACCACCATTATTTGGACTTAATGAACAATGGCATTTTTGAGGATTGTCTCTCCGTTGATACACATCTTAACTGCATGCTAGTAAGCTAGTTAAACAAGTGATGTCATTACAAATCAGCTATTCAGATAATTTAGGTAATTTATTTATTTTATAAATACATAAATTTTCTTGAATTTAGCAGACAGTACTTGTATTATTTATATTTTATAGTGGTGGCAAAAAGTCTAGCACTGACCTTGAAAGTGACACTTATGACTATACATAATATTTTTATTTATTATATTTGTAAATTGTACTTATGTTGAAATTTAAAAAAATATATTACAATACTATTTTTGCATTCTATGAAAATTTTTGTTGCTCCATATAGACCAAATTTTTAATCAAGAACCCACCTGGTCAATGGTGTCCTGCTTTACTAATGTTAAAATATGGTCACCTTATCTTAACCCCAAATTTTAAATAACCCAGGTGTTCTTCAATAGATGAATAGTTAAACAAACTTTGTTAGACTACACCATGGAATACTACTCAGTAATAAAAAGAAAAAAAACTATTCACATATAACAAAAACCTGGACAAATTGCCAAAAAATTATGTTGAATGAAAAATAAATCCCAAAGTTTACATATTGTATTATTACATTTCCATAACATTCCTGAAATGACAAAATTATAGAAATGAAACCAGATTAGTGGCTGCTGGGGATTAAGTCCTGGGTGGGGATGGGAGGAAAGTGGATTTAGTTATCAAAGGCAAGAGGAGGAATTTTTGTAATGATAGAATGATAGACATGTTCTGAGTCTTGACTGAATCAATATTTTGGTTTTAATTTTATGCTAGATTTTCAGAATATTACCTATGAGGAAACTAGGTAAATGGTACACAAGATCTCTCCATATTATTTTTAACTGCATGCAAATCTACAATTATATAAAAATTAGAGGCCTGGTGCATGAAATTTGTGCACTCAGGGAGACCCTCAGCCCAGACTACACCCTCTCACAGTCCAGGAGCCCTCAGGGGATGTCAAAATGATTGCTTAGGCTCGCTCCCTGTGGCTGTCGGACACCTTAGTACTACTGCGGAGTGGGGAGTGTCTCCCACCACTGCTGCTTCACTCGCCAGCCATGAGTGTGGCTTCTAGCTGAGCAGCATTTCCTTGGTAGGAGGGCACTGACCACCAGGGGGCAGCTCCTGCATTGAACAACTGCCCTTGGTGGTCAGTTCACATAATAGTTCACATCATAGCAATCGGTCATTCTGTCATTTGGTTGATTTGCATATTAGACTTTTATTATATACTAGAGGCCTAGTGCATGAAATTCATGCATAGATGGTAGTTCCTCAGCCCAGCTTACACCCTCTCTAATCTGGGATGACTGGCTCCTAATCATTCACCTACCTGCCTAATTGCCCCCAACTGCCCTCCCCTGCAGCCTGATCACTCCTAACTGCCATCTCTACCTCAGCTCCCACCCCCATGGCTTTGTCTGGAAGGAAATAGGATGTCTGGAAGATGGCCCATTGACCTGGTCTAATTAGCATATTACACTTTTATTAGTATAAATAGATTACATAAGATAGATTGCTTAAATGGTGGTGGTGGGGGAAGCTTTTTTCAGCAGGAGATGATCTTGGCAAACAAAAAGACATAATCCCTATATCTGTACTTATAGCCAGCCATATGCCAGACTGGTCATTAAAAAATTGAACCACTTTCTTATACCTTACACCAAATATCCGTTGCCCTTAAAACTCCTCAGTCCCCTCCTTAGGTTCTGCCTTCACAGTTCACCTAGAGTAGGTTCTGATTGGTTGGTTTCCATGCCAGTTGGTGTCAAAAGCTCCGCCTCCTAGGCAACCACTGGCTCCTAGCACTTCACCCAGATTTGGTTCTGATTGGTCAGTTTCTATGCCAGTCAGCATCTCCGGGCTTATCTCCAGGCCTGATCATACAGATAGGATTGATTAACAGCCACCCCAGGCTGCTGGCAAGCAGGCTGAATTGCTAACCTCTGGAAGAGAGAGAGAGGCTTGGCTTCTGGTGAGGCCCGGAGAGAGAACCAGACCCTGCTTCTCTCTCTGGGCCTCACCAGCAGCTACTACCACTGCTGATCAGTCCCATTTCTCCATTTCTCTCTCTCTCTCTCTCTCTCTCTCTCTCTCTCTCTCTCTCTCTCTCTCTCTCCCTCTTTCTGGCATTCGGTTGTTTTGGATATTATAACCCTGGCTCTTTATATATAGATAGTTAGGATAAACACCATTCAAAGTATCATGAACCACATAAGGACTAAGAAAATTATTTTAAAAATGCAAAATAAGTGCAAAGAATGAATTTATAACCCATTATACAAACTTTCTGTTTTTTGGTGATCCTCAGAAAGTGAAAACCTGCTCAGTCTTGAAAGATAAATTATCTTTAAAAGAGAGAAAGATAATCAATGCATTCCAGGTAGAGTAACACAAATGGCAAAAAAGGGAGTACTGGGCTGCACATGGCATGTGGTGTGGAATAGTGGGCCAGTGAATATGGATGACTGACAGGCAGAATACATTATTCAAAATAAACCAGACAGCTTGTTTTTCTGCCAGGAGTCACCAAATCAGGCCATAAAAGTCCATCACCACATATCACTTTCAAAGGTTTCATTGCTCATCAAATGAGTCCTTCAGCCTCTCATTCACATTCCTAAAAATTCTCAAAATCCAAGTTCTTCTCTGACAGTCACACTTTATCATGATAGATGGTCTTGATCTCTTTACTGTAAGAATCACACAGACCTTGGGAACTTCCTTCTTACAAAAAAACAGTGTTGCCTTCTTACCTACCCCAGTACTGTTCAATTAATTCACCTCTAGAACCTCACCTTCATGGCCACTGGGTTCCTTTTATGCCAAAGTTGATTTTATTTTAGTGTGATGAGTAAGTTAATAATTATATAAAGATGCATATACAAGATTTTAAAAAGAAAGATGTTGAGAATGTATCATGTAAAATAGAACTTTGAAATAGATGAGTACTTTGCCTAGGTTTGAAAGCTTCCTAGCACATTTAGTTTCAGGAGATAGATTTTCCTAAATCTAATAGAAATAGTGTCATTGATTTTTTTTCTAAGATATATTTATGTATAGTCATTTTTATCTTTTACCAGATAGTTCTAATTATGATAACCACTTATATATACAACATCAATAATTTATATAATAATATTGGAATCTGTTGTTAATCTTAGTGATAACCAGATAGTCTCAAATTATATTTTAATGTATTTTTTAGTTTATTTTTTCCCCAGTCAGTGGCTGAGTTATTGTTACCTTTTTAAAAATGAAATGCAAACATTTTTTCATCTATTATAACAACCCCATATGTCCAAATATTAAATGCAACCTCTCAATGTATTTATAATGTATAGTATTTCATTTCCACATCCAAATAATAGTTTTATCAGGAAGGAATTAGTCATCACACTTGACAGCTGAGTAAGAGATGGGACACTGAGATAGAGAGAGGTTGAAAACTATAATTTTATAAAGAGGACAAAGGAGTGAGCTGGCATTTAGTGACTACTCAACTATAACCAAATATCATCTTATTTTATCAAGTTAAAAATTCAGTGAGCTAGTCTTATCATTTACACTAGACATACTTTGAGGATCAGAGGGACAAATTAATTTATTGGAAGTCACTTCTTTAACATGAGAGCTGAAATTAAATTTTACATTTTCTGATGCCAATTCAGAATGTCCCCATACCTAACTGTATTAAGCATTTGATATGTGGAAAACATTGTTGTAAGTGATTTTTAATGGCCATTGTTTTGTTTTTGGCAAAGAATTTGTTTTCCCCAAGATAATAGGGACGCACTCCTACATTCCAGTCAGAACACTTCTCCAGACTCTTATTTAATTGGAAGTGGAAGAGAAAAGCATTTTTCCTTTCTGATGATGCAGCTTTAAGAATATGAGTATGGGATTAGGCAGCCAGCTCTCTTATTTCATGGATAATTTTGTGTGATAGAACAAAGACAATAACTTTCAGAGAAAACAGATTTAGAAGCAGCAGCTTTGTTTTAAAAGCCTTGTTTCCAAAAATCCCTGTAGCTCTACAGGAAGATTTACTGCTATCTAGGCAGCAGTTTTAATGTTAACCAGTTAGAGTGCTTCTCTTTTGGTTTTGCTTTGTTTTAGCAACTTCCAGCATTTTTTTTTGTTTGTTTGTTTGTTGTTGTTGTTCTCTTGAAGATAACTTTACCAATGAAATATAATTTACACATATTATTTCATTCAAACCAAAACCAATATAAACTGTTTCATTTCTTCATTCAATATTATTGGACTTTATGTAAATGACACTGTTGTAGGTGCTAAACATACAACAGTGAAAAAATTAGGCCAAGTACCTTACCTTGTTCTTATTGAAAGGTGAAGAAATTGCGGTAATGAGAGTGTAAGTGTCTTAAACAAAGTTTTAGCTTTAGTAAGTGGAAAAGAAACTGAAACTAGGTTGGCCTGAGTTTCAGAGTTCAATTTCTTATTGTTTGAGAATGATCCTAATGAGACCCTGTATCTCCCTTCCATTTAGTCACTAGAGAAACCCAACTTTAAGTATAAAATATGATTCATGGTTGCTTAAGATATGTGTATTACATGGCTTGGGGAAGTATATGGAGTCATAATTCTCCTCTCAATCAAATGGTTCCTTCTTTGTGTAGTCAACTCACACTGCTAAGTCTAAGATGGATAGAGTTAAGAGAAATATTGATTTTCAGAGAAGTCACTCGGAGGATATTTTTCCATATTAAACTTTACATCTTGTAGGAATTAGTTATCTGCAAGAGTGATATATATTCAAAAAATCGTTTTTCAAACACTTTCTCTTGAATTTTGAAAACTCATGAAACACAGTCAATCCTATATAATAAAGATCTAATATGCAAATGATCTTCACACCCTCACACCATCGTGGCTCAGACCCTCAACAATGGGGAGAGTGGAGAGGGGACCAGCCAGGCATAATTGAGAAATGGGGACCAGCCAGGCTGCAGCCCAGGAGAGGAACAAGCCAGCCACCCCGCAGTCCAGGCACAATGTCTACACCTGTGCCTGTGGCCCAGGAGAGGGACAAGCCACATGCCCCATGGTCCCCTGTGGCTGCAGTCAGGCCTGGCAAAGCAGGCCTGTGTCCTGGGTGCCTGTGGCTGGCCAGAGGGAGGGAAGCCTGGGTCCCAGGTGCTGGACAAGGCAGAGGTGGCTAGAGGCCATCAGCCTAGCAGGGGAAATTAGGGGCAATCAGGCAGGCAGACAGAGGTGTTTAGGGGCTATCAAATAGGCAGAAGTGGTTAGGGGTGATCAGAGAGGCAGGCAGAGGGTTTAGGGGCATTCCAGCAGGTAGGCAGGCAGTTAGGAGCCACCGGTCCCAGATTGAAAGAGGCAGTGGGACTTCCCCCAAGGGGTCCCAGATAGGAGAGGCAGGCCAGGCTGAGGGGATCCCCCTGTGCATGAATTTAGTGCACTGAGCCTCTAGTGGTTAATAATCTTACTGAGAGAGATTTAGGTGCTCAAATTTATAGTCAAAATTATAGATCTTTCATTAACTTATCTAATAGAAAGTAAAAGTTCTATGAATTGGATTTTGTGCACTGAATGTAAACATGAATAACTAGAACTCAGGGTGATAGGAAACAAGATAGATTCCAAGGCATCATTCATAAGTTTTCCATGAATTTGTATATCTTTCTAAGAATTTTTCATGAATCAACTCACAATTCTCTTTGTCAATACTCTTTTAGTTTATTTTCTCTAAAGAGAAAACCTTATTGACCAAGCTCCAGACATGTGTCCTTGATTGATCTCATGAACAAAGGCCAGGGGAAACAAGCTCACAAACATAAACATGACTAAAATAAATCCATAAGTTGTGTTTTGGTAGAAGTTCCCACAGGTGTTTACTAATGTCACTTTGATTGATGTGACTTAGTGTCACTTTTATCAGAAAGGGTTATTTCTTTTCTGAAATATGTGAACCCAGCCTAAAATAACTTTTATAAGGAGCCATATTATTGCAAAAGTATCAGTTTGGCTCAGGGGATAGAGTGTTGGCCTGCAGACTGATGATGGGTCCTGGGTTCAATTTTGGTCAAGGGCACATGCTTGGGTTATGGGCTTGATCCCCAATTGGGCAGGGAGCGGGGGATGTGTGTGCAGGAGGCAGTCTATCAATGGTTCTCTCTCATCATTGATGTTTCTATCTCTCTCTCTCCCTCTCTGAAATCAATAAAATATATATATATTTTAAAACAAGCATGATTGGCATAGTAGTGACTATGGAGACTAATGGCATAAAAAATCAAGATTCATTGTAGAGCCGAATTTATGAGCATTTAAATAAACCATTCACCAAACACTTAATACTGTGTTGGCTTAAAATTATGCAGGGCCAAGTTCTGACTTTGTTCTTTCACATGTTGTTGTCTTAGATTCCCAACAACCATTCTAAGTAGATATAATTGTTATCTCTCCTCTCTTCAGTATTTTTTAAATAACACTCAAGGAAACAGTCAAAAAAAGGTTAAATACCAGCAGTTCGTGAATCTGAAAAGTAGTTTAAGTATACCAACAATAGTCAGCAAGCCACACCAAAAATAAAATAAAATAAGCCGGGACAGGTTTGGCTCAGTAGATAGAGCGTCGGCCTGCGGACTGAAAGGTCCCGGGTTCGATTCCGGTCAAGGGCATGTACCTTGGTTGCGGGCACATCTCCAGTGGGGGGTGTGCAAGAGGCAGCTGGTCGATGTTTCTCTCTCATCGATGTTTCTAAATCTCTGTCCCTCTCAATTCCTCTCTGTGTAAAATCAATAAAATATTTTTTTTAAAAATTAAAATAAAAATAAAGAAGGAACATTTGATCTGAAGCAAATTTAATTTGTCAAAAGTGGTATATGATCATGATCTCTCTCTCTCTCTCTCTCTCTCTCTCTCTCTCTCTCTCTCTCTCATCAATAAGTAAAAAGAACAAAGAAGAGGATACAACACTGGACAATAGTGGATTGGGTGGCAAAATTCATGTGGCAATCTTCATTAATGAGAGATCCTGAGCCAGAACCACCAGGCTAAGACTCTCCAGAATTCCTGAATCTCAGCAAACACCAGATATCTAAATTTTTATGAATATTATAATAAACTATAACAAATGTTGTTTAAAGCTTCTAATATTGAAGGTGATTTGGTACAGGAAAAAAGAGAGAAAATGAAATCTTTTTTTTTTTTTAAACTCCTCCAAGGATATTTTTTCCATTGATTTTTAGAGACAGTGGAAGGAAGGGATAGGGAGAGACAGAGAGAGAAACATCAATATTAAAGAGGCACATCAATTGATTGTCTCCCACACATATCCAGATAGGCTGGGATCAAACTTGCAATAGAAGTACATGCCCTTAACCAGGAATCATATCTGTGACCCTTAGGTCTGACACTCTAACCACTGAGAAAACTGGCCAGGACAAGAAAATACAATCTTATATAGAAAATTTAACTGAAAATCTGAGTCTAGATTGATAGTGACCCTTTGTGGTGTGACAGAACTAGCTCAAACACTGTGTGGAAAGTCAGATAGTTGCTCAGGACAGACTTGACACATAATTCCCAGTTAAAGCCATGGCAAAGATTTCACAAATCAAATTAAAAAAAAAAAAATATATATATATATATATATATATATATATATATATATGAAAAAGAAAAAAAAAGTCAACTTACCGGAGTAACAAAAGTAGGACATAAAAGATTTAAATAATTATTTGCAAAGTTGATCTGGGTATACATATATGTAAGTTAGTACCCACATTTAAAGTATCTATACTTAAACAATGTGTACAGTTTTAAATCAAAAGCAAATTTAAATAAACGTAAAAGTGTTTGTATTCTTTAGTTCATGTTTTTAAATCATGATTTAACTACATTAGAATTAAATATTAGCCGAAACCAGTTTGGCTCAATGGATAGAGCATTGGCCTGTGGCCTGAAGGGTCTAAGGTTCGATTCAGGTCAAGGACATGTATCTTGGTTGTGTGCACATCCCCAGTAGGGGGTGTGCAAGAGGCAGCTGATGGAGGTTTCTCCCTCTTTGATGTTTCTAACTCTCTATCCCTCTCTCTTCCTCTCTGTAAAAAAAAAATCAATAAAATATATTTTAAAAAAATATATATATATTAATATCATACTTAAAATATGCATATATTTGAGAAATTATAAACAGTCCTCTAAGTATCTTGAGTTAAAATAATTCATAATATATTAAAATATATATTAAAATATTTAACATTGCAGATAATTAAAATACTGCATTTTATAACTTGGGGTATGCCTAAAATAGAAATATAAATATTTATACTTGAAACAAAGAAAGATAAAAAATGACAAACTAAACTTTTGAGTTAAACAAGTAAACAAATAAATCAAATAGGTAGAAGAAATAAAGTAATAAAGAACTTTTAATAAAATTAATACTAATCAAAATTAGTTTATAAAGGTGAGAAAAAAAACATATACTTTTTTCTACACATTTTTATAAGTAGCTTGATAAAATTCAATGTAGAATGGTGATTAGCCCAGAAGTAACTAGAGAAATCGGGTATAATACAAGACTTCTGTTAGAAAGGACCAGAGATATGATTAAATACTAAGTAGAACTACTAAGGGCTAAGAGTCCAGAAAGGGATGTACAGCAGAGAGGTCAGCTGACCTTTTGAGGCCGATTCACCCCAGGGAGTATTTGTTGATTCTGGATTTTAACAGGACTCTGAGAATCCAGGTGTTACCTGAGCAAATGGAAGCTAATGAGAGATAGGCAATTTAGCAGAGCTTTGGTGAAAATATTAGATAATCAATTGTCTTCTCACAAGCTCAGTTATGACATTTGCTTATGTCTCATGCTTCCTGGAGAAGAGTCTACAAATTTAAGCTAAAAACTTCTTAAAAGTAGAGCAAGGGTTTTGGCTGTGTACAAGAAATTATTGATATTGATAAATGAATATAAGACAGGTCATTGAATAAAATGTCAATATAAAAAAAAATTACTGCATTATATGAATCAACAACAAATAGAAAATAAAAATTGAAAAACAAAGATATGATTTAAAATAGTATCCTGAAGCATCAAATAGCTGTGAATAAATCTTACAAAAACTTACAAGATTTTACACTGAAAAGAAATTTATTGAAGAAATATACAGAAGATCTCAATATTTTAATGTACATTCCAAAGATGTCAGTTTGCTCCCAAATTTAGTACAATCTAAATGAAAATACTTAATATCAATTTTTATCAATATCAATTTTTGGAAGCAAGTCATTCTGAAATGTTTCTAATCATTCAAAAGACCAAGATAAGCCAATGCAATCTCAAAGTAAAACAATTTAGCAGTGGAACTACCAGATACCAATAGTTATTGAGAAGTAAAGAAATTAAGAAAACATGGTATCAACACAGGAAAGACAGATGAAACAGTAGAGGTTCAGAAAAAGAATCAAACACCTGATTTTTGACATTGTTGTTGAGTACATATGTCTAATAAGTGATATTGAGTCAATTCAATACCAACATGGTGATGAAAATTATGAAACTTGAATTCTAATTCATACCTTATGGGAGGCAGAAAATGCCCCCCCCAAAAAAAAAAAACCACCATATTTTAATCCTTAGAAACTGTGAATATGTTACCTGATTTAGCAAAAGGGAGTTAAAGTTTCAGATGAAATCAAGGTTTCTAGTCATAGGACCTTAAAATATAGAGATCTAGAGATCCCCCTGTAATATCTGAGTAGACCTAATATAATCACAAAGGTCTTCAAAAGTGAAAGAAGAGAGAGAAAAGTTCAGAGTGATGTAATGAGGAAAACTCAAATTGCCTAGGCTGGCTTCAAGATAGACGGTGGTCATGAACCAATAAATGAGGATAGATTTAGAATCTGGAAAAAGCAAGGAAACAGATTTCCCATGAAGCCTTCAGAAAGGAACACCATCCTGCTGACACCTTATTTTTAGTCCATGGAACCAGAGTCAGACTTCTGACATATAGAACTGTAAGATCATAGCTTTGTATTTTAAGCCACTAAATTGGTGACAATCTGTTACATCAGTCACGGAGTAAAATGTCACAGACAAAAATCTATAGTAGAGGACATAAATCTAAACCTAAATACCAAAGATAAATTATGTAAAAAAAATTTTTTTGGAACACGTAAGAAAATAATTTAAAATTTGGATGTAGACAAACATTTCTTAAACAAGATTAGAAAAGCACTAACTAATAAGAGAGAATAATAAATCAGGCTATATAAAGAGTAAGTACATTTTTTAAAAATGCCATTAAACATGAAAGGGCAAGCCATAGACTGGATGAAGAGATTTTTTAGTATGTATACTGTATTTATCAAGGAACTTGACATAGATAAATAATGATTTTCTACATGGAATAAAAAGAGACATACAACTCAATAGAAAAATAATTGAAATGCTTTAATTTTTCGGAGGGGGGTTGTCACTCAGCCCAGCCTATCCCCTCTCAAAGTGAGGAGCAGGCATAAGCCATTAGTAGGACATCCTTAGCTCTGGGGCAGCTCCTGCATTTAGCGTCTGCCTGCTAGTGGTCAGTGTGTGTCATAGTGACTGGTTGTTCTGCTGTGGGGCCAAAAACAGTTCTTTGACATCCACTGAGGGGTCCTGGATTGCAAGAGTGCACAGGCCAGGCCAAGAGGCCCCATTGGTGCATGATCATTGGAACCCGGGAAAGACCATGGGAGGGCTCCAGGGTGTGTCTGACCCATCTCGCTCAGTCCAGATCAGCTGGACCCCAGAAGCAAGATAACCTATCAGTTGGAGTATCTGCTCTCTGGTGGTCAATGCACATCATAGTGTGCAGTTGAATGGCCTTAGCATATCATTATCACATTACACTTTGATTGGGTGAACAGCTGACCTGATGACCAGATACTTAGCATATTAGGCTTTTATTGTGTATGATTATTGACAATCAAAAAGTGTACATATTTAATTTGTATACTTTGATGAGTTTGAAGCTAGGTATATACTCATGCAACTGTCATTGTATACAATCCCTAACCTCATCACCATCTCCAGAAGTTTCCTCCTTTCTTCCTTTTAAAATAAAATTATTTAACATATAATCTATTCTCTTAACCAATTTTTAAGTATGTAATGCAATATTATTGGCTAAGCTCTACAGTAGATCTCTAGAAAGTACTAATCTTGAATAAATGAAACTATGCACGCTATGGTCAGCACCTCCCTCATTCCCCTTTCTTCCAGCCCCTGCACTCCCCACAGTGGGGGATCAAGCTTGCAACCAGAGCATGTTTCCTGACCATGAATTGAACTGTGACCTTCCAGTCCATAGCTCCCAGTTCAGAGCTCAACACTCAACCACTAAGCCATGCCAGCTAAGCAGAATTCAACTATTTTAGATTCCTACATAAGTGGAAGTCTGTGGTATTTACTCTGTGTCTGGTTTATTTCACTTAGCATAATGTCTTCTAAATTTATTCATGTTACAGTAAATGGCAGGATTTCCTCCTTTATTAAGACTAATTAATATTTCATTGTATTTGTATTCCACATTTTCTTTATGCATTCATCTGTCAATGGACATTTAGACTGTTCCCATACCTTTTCTAATGTAAATAGTGCCACAGTGAACATGAGAGTGCAGCTATATCTTCAAGATTCTGATTTCAATTATTTTTGGTGTACACACAGAGGTGGAATTCCTGGATCATATTATTGTATTTAATTTTTTAATTTTTTGAGGAACATCCACACTCTTTTCCATAGTAGCTGCACCAAGTTATATTTCAAGGAACTTTATAAATGATGACATAAATGTGTCATTAACTATTAGTCACCAGAGAAGTGCAAAATAAAACCACAATTCAAGGCTACAATACACTCATCAAAATGGCTAAACTGAAAAATGACACATAGAAAGATAAGTAGATTCATATATACATACATACATGTAAATATATATAGATACTGTTATAAAAATATAGTGATTGTTATGATATTTCAGCTGATATATGTGTGAATTGATCCAATCACTTTGAGAAACTATTTGGCAATATCTATCAAAGCTGAAACCATCCATAATTTATATTTTAACAATTTAGTGTTTAGATATGTAGCCAATATAAATGCAAACGTGTTCTCCACAATACCTGTGCACAAGTATTCAGAGCAATGCTATATATAATATGCAAAAACTAGAAAAACATAAATGTCCATTAGCATTGGAATGCATAAATTCATACTATTCAAAACATTGAATAGTATTCATCAGTGGCATTGAAAGAACTACAACTGCACATAACAATATGGATATCATAAATGTATTTGAGCAAAAGATGCTTAAAGCTAAAGAGTACCTCTAGCATATTTCCCTTTATATAAAGTTTATACTGATGATACCAGGTAAACTTTTAAATTAGGCATGAATGATATATGATTATTTTTAAATGACAGTAGTCATCCTTTTGGGTAGGAAAGGGAGGACAAAGTGACTGGTAAAAATAATTTTGGTGGGTGCTGTTAATATTCTATTTATTGGATTAAATGGAGGTAAGAATAGATACATTTAAAAGGACATTTAAATGCTCTATGTTATAAAGCAATAGGGGAAGAGACAGGTTACATTGTAGGTGTATGTTAATTGCATAGCAGACATAGAGAGGAAATTAAACTACCCATATGATCAGGTAACAGGATCCAGGGAAGAATGCTGAGTAGGACTGATTGACTATGGCAAGTCTTTTCTATCTCTAAAGCTCATTTTCTGTTTCTGTAAAGTAAGGGATTTAAGCTGGATGATTATAAAGCTACCTTTCCATTTAAAGAAATCACACTATTTTATGATACATGCATATTTCAAATAAAAAAATTCCATCCGTGTTAATACTTTCTTTAGCTTATTTAAACTACTAAATAATTTACAAATATATATTCACCAAATAGGAAAAGGAGGACAACATTTTAAAGAAGAAAAAAAGGCTTGTTTTTTTTGTAATCTGGTAGCAAAGTGGCACCACATTTGGCTTCATGGCTCATTGGGTATGAATAGCTTAAGATATTTTCACTCATTCTAGTCTAGCCAATTCTTCATTGTTAAAAGTCACTGAAACAGTATCCCTTGGTACTGGAGTTGGAACCTAGAGTTTTTTCTTATTTGTAAATTTTGCAAAAGAAAAATTTTGTGTTGCTGGAAAGGGAGAAGAATAAAAAATTATTCTAATGGCCTCTTATTAAAATAGCAATAATGTCATGTCCAGTATAGTAGGTTCTAGGAAAATGTGATGGCACACATTTTTTCAGCTTTCTCCTTTGAATGTGATAATACAATTATATTTGCTGAGTATGCCTTCTCCTTTGTATGTGATCATATAATTATATTTGCTGAGTATTAATGGGTACTATTAACTAATTTGGTATATGGTACTTGTCCCCTAAATGGAGCCTGCAAACAGCTCTTGAAATTTGGCATATCTAAATGATTGCAGGTGGGAAAATGTCCTAATAAAGGCATTATTTGTTTGCCAAGTTTTTGCAAGTCAACTCTAGTGAGTGGATTTTACTGTCACTGGTATGAGTCTTTTGCTTTTTAATTTCCACACTAGAAATGCGTTATTTAAAGAACTCTAACATTTTTACCTAATTAACTCATGGTTTAACCACCATACATTAATCCACTAAAATTCTAAAGGAAGGACAGTATTTTCTTTATTATATCTTACTTAATCCATACTGTCTAGGGAAAATAATTCCAGCATAAAAAAATAAACTATGACATGTCACATTAAATATGAATCTATGTCTATTAACTTTCCACACATATAGTGCCATGCTCTGGAATGAGTCTTGAGAAGTGAAGGTATTCAAATATACAGCTTAATCATATCTGATGTATCCTCACTACTCTTTTGGCTTCTCTTGTTGTATAGAAGTAATATCCATAATGGGACTGTCAAAAGAGGAAGAATTTTCTAAGCTGATGTTTAATTATAAATGTAGCTAAACACCTTGTTTCTTACCCTTGGGGAACAGCTCAATAATGACGATGCCAACTGTGGTGAACTCATAAGAATGCCTGTTGCCTGGCTGGGCATGGCTCAGTGATTGAGCTTTGACCTATGAACCAGGAGGTCTTGGTTCAATTCCAGGTCAGGGAACATGCCTGGGTTGTAGGCTTGATCCCCAGTGGAGGGGTGGGGTGTTCAGGAGGCAACTGATGAGTGATTCTTTCTCATTATTGATGTTTCTCTCTCTCTCTACCTGTCCCTTCTTTTCTGATATCAATAGAAGTGTTTATATATATAAAATGCTGGCTAGCAGGGCCAAAAAAATCAGTCTTTCATTAAATGGTACCTCTGTAAATATTGAGGAGTCTCACTTCTTTATCTATTAAAAAATTAAAGAAAAAAATCAAAATAATAATAAATACTTAGGACACCATACTATGTCTAAAATATATTCAGGAGTGCATATACTTGTACTCTTAAAATTTTATTAAGAATTTTTGTGTGTGTGTTTCAGGTTTCTTAGGATATATTCCTAGAAATGGGATCACTGGGTCAAATGGGACTTCCATTTTTTTTATTTTTTGAGAAAATTCCATTCTGTTATCAACAGTGGCTGCAGCACTACATTCCCACCAGCAGTATACTAGGGTTCCCTTTTCTACACATCTTTGCCAATAGTTATTGTTTGTTGATTTGTTGACAGTAGCCATTCTGGCAGGTGTGAGATGATATCTCATTGTGCAAAACTAGCCAAATGCTGGCTTGGACTGTGCTTTAATATGGAGCCAAGACCCTTGGCAGTGGCTTTAATCCTGACTCTGCTGAAGACAAAATGGGACTTTTTTCCATGGCAGGACGGCGGGAGATGGGACCATAGAGAGGAATTCCTTCAATGTTACCTCATCAATAAAGCTTTCCAGGATACCTAATCCTCCTGTGGGGGCCTCTGGAAAGTCTTGTTCTCATGCTACTCCAAGAACCCTACTTCCACCAGTAACAGGTTGGAACATAGAAAGAATCCCACTGATAACATATCAAAGTGTTTGCCTAACATGCTACCAAATGGCAAGATTAGAATGACCTTCTATTTAATCAATTAAATGATTAGTGCAACAAAAATACTTTCCCCACCACTTTTCATGTGTAACTGGTTAAATTCCACTCATCTACCCTCCCTCGTTTTATATCCAATGATTAGTGGGACTAGACATACATCTAGCTATAGAGATTAGAACTGGATGGGCCTTTCCAAATCAGCAAAGTCTCATCTCTGTTGCTATTGCTAGTGGTTCAAGTAAAGTTTATAACCCTAGCTCATGTCAATGAACACCCATAGTGACTGGCTCAGGTGCAGCCACCCTGGCTTTTCAATAATGGTGAAAGCCATGGATTTTTATGTGACAGTTGAGGAGGAGATTCTTGTAATATATCTGAGTCTTAAAAAAGAAGGTATTAGCCATAATTGGAAACAATAAAGAGCAAACTGACACTTGACAAAGGCAAAGGGGAGCTAAAGAACAAAACTTGGTTCAGAGATGTCATCCTTTGAGGGTATTGGATCAAAGATGCTTATGGTCGCCATACTTCTAAATTTACAACTTGCTTGGGCTAGTTAATTCCGTTCATTGTTTAAGCTTTTTTTTGTTGTTGTTGAGATTTCCCTTTACTTTTACATTTTAAAGTCACAGACAAATTCTAATATTATATCCTCAGTTTTTTTTAATGCTGCTTTATATTGTAAACAAAGTCAAGTATAAATATTGTCTAATTTATACATGGAGGATTTTTAATCCATAAAGATGGGATGTTTGATGTTGTTTTATTGACTTTGTTTAACAGTATATCTTGCTATTGATTTCTTCTGTAGGCTGTTTGCAGTACAAGACATGATAAGCAGAAGTTTTTGTCAAATAAGATTGTAGATAGTTAAAAAAAAAAAAAAAGTCCCAAGTGCCCTTTTCTGCTGTGATTAAGGAGTACAGAGATATGCAGGATATTAGTTTCCACCAATCACTCCCAGAGATCACAGATGAAAGTATCTTTGTCTCAAGACAGTTGCCAACCTGAAAATTACTACCCAAAGCTGAGGACACTTGTTTGCTTAATGACAAAATGATTGCTTGAGGCTGTTTAAATGCATGTACTAGGTGGACCAGTTAATAATGTGGATTTTTTCCAATAGATGGAGTTATACATATGTTGATATATATATATGTGATTTGATATGTATGCAATTTTGTTGTATTGACAGAAAGCTTCAAAACTTCATATGTCAAATTTGCTGAAGGTGTTAACATCATAAATATTTTTACTCTTAAAAAATGTTGGATTTCGTGACATAAAAAGAGCATTTGTGGGAAGTTTTAATTCATTACTTTTGAAGAAAAAGTTATCATATACTTTGGGAAGCTTATGGTGTACATGCTCCATTTCAAGATACTTATGAATGCTGGTTTAAACACTTTAAAAATGATGATTTCTATATGAAAGAGAAAGAATGTCCAGGTTAACCAAAAAAGTTTGAAGACCAACAATTACAAGCATTATTGGATGAGGATGTGTGTTCAACTTAGAAACAATTGACAATGCTCTGAGTATGGTGCTGTCAGGAAGGTGTGGTGTATTATGAGCTCCTAAAACCAGGTGAAACCATTTATACTGATCACTACCGACAACAAATAATCAATTTGAATAACGCTTTGATCGTGAAATGACCAGAACATTCCAGGAGACACGGCAAAGTAATTTTGCTTCATGATAATGCACCATCACACACTTCAAAATTAGTTAAAGACATGTTAATAGATCTTGCCTGGGAAGTTATTAACCCACCTGCTGTATTCACCAGACCTTGCTCCTTCAATTACCACTTTTTCAGATTGATGGCACATGCACTTTCTGATCAGCACTTCAAAACATATAAAGAAGTGGAAAATTGGTTCTCTGAATGGTTTGCCTCAAAACAAGCAAAGTTCTATTGGGACAGTATCCACAAATTACCTGAAAGATGGGGGAAATATGTAGCTAGTGATGGACAGTATCTTACCTAATAATAGACAAACATGTAAATTGACCATACCTCTGCTATGCCCACAGCCAATCAGAGTGAGTATGCAAATTAGAAGGCCAAAGACTTTAGCTGTCCAGATGCTCCAGGTGTGGAGTGGCTGGGCAAGGCAGGATGCCTGCTATGAGAGGGAGGGCGGGTGGCAAAGGGATCTAAAGGAGTGAAATGTAGCAGTGAAGACAAGATTGCAGACTCTGGAGTCTGCAGCAAAGTGGAAGACAGCATTCTGCAGTGAAGACAAGACAGCAGACTCCAGCTGGAGTCTGCAGCGAAGATGAAGAAGGCAGACTCCAGCCAGAGTGAAGGCCTGTTCCCGGTGCCAGAGGAAAACCAGGACTGGAAGCCAAGGGAGGGAGGGCCTATTGCATGAAACTCTTCATACAACGGGCCTCTAGTTTTGAATAAAGCACTTTTGATATTTCTCTTGAAATTATTGTGTTTTCTTTGATTACAAAATCCACCATTATTAACCATTACACCTAGTTTGCTCATGTTTAGGAGAACATGAGTGAGCCTTGCTGGTCTGAATAAAATGAGCGAATGAGACAGCTAACACTATCACCCAGCAGGTTAAAGGTAGCCTAACCAAGGCATAAGTGATTTGTGTTTGGAATGGAGCCCTTAACCCTATCAGCATTAACATGGGATTTTGAAACCTCGAAATGTCAAATTACATAGGAGAAACTTGGGTCTTTAAATTAATATGTAATTCTATATGTAATACTTTAAACAATAAAAAATAAAATAGCTAGAATAGATAAGTATTTAAAAAAATATAGAAAGTTGATTAGTGTTGCCTTAGAGTAGGTAGGAAAAGTATTAGAAGTAAATATGTAGTGACTGATAATGAATATAGTACCAAAAAGTTTATAAGATTAGATTGGGTTGATGGTTGCACAATTTTGTGAATATACTAAACATCATTAATTATATATTTTAGCCAAAACCGGTTTGCTCAGTGGATAGAGTGTCCGCCTGTGGACTGAAAAGCCCCAGGTTTGATTCTGGTCAAGGGCATGTACCTTGGTTGTGGGCACATCCCCAGTGGGGGTTGTGCAGGAGGCAGCTGGTAGATGTTTCTCTCTCATCGATGTTTCTAGCTCTCCATTTCTCTCCCTTCCTTTCTGTAAAAATCAATAAAATATATTTTAAAAATTATATATTTTAAATAGGTGAATTGTATCATGAGATAATTATATTTCAATAGATCCATTAATTTAAAAAAATGTAATGGGTTTTCAAGAATCAAGTAAACAGAGATAATATATGTCACCAGTGATACTTATAAGTTATCATGCAATTTGAATATAGCGAAGACATAATAAGCTGAAGAGGTGAGGTTTGAGAAATCTTAGAAGATACCTATGAAAACCAAGAAAACAATGTCATTTAAAATCTTTAGTCTCATCGTTCCCACTAAATTTCTCATGGTTAATATGTAGAATTATATTTTTGTATGTGATAGCCAGGTCCACTCATTCTCCTCCTCTAACACTCTTTAACAAGAGTTAAGTGAACTAGGCATTCCCCTCCACCTTTTAAGCTTTAGGTTGTGATTGCACTGGTTCAGATGAGGAGTTATTGGCGAATATGGGTTGTGGTTAGTACAGCAGTAAATAGGGGTAGAGACGTGAAGTATGGAGGGCTAGGATATTATTTTCAAGAACCAGTTTTTGAAAGGTTTTCCAAAATACATAAGCCATTTTCAATGATGTCTTAAGAAGCATTTAGCAAATGTTATCCAGAGAGTGAAAGAATCAAATTTTTTTATATGAGGGAAAACAGGTTTGTGGTGGATTTAAGGGAATGCAAGAGTAGCTGCCCCCCTAGCCTCAAAATTCAAACACCATTTGCCTAGGGTATGTGGACTGTGGCGTCAAACCAATTATAGCTCTCTGCTGTGATACATGCATATAAACAAGGAAATATAAATTCATAATATTCCTGGAGCTCAAAATTGTCCCACATTTCTTTGGTATTTTATCTAGAGTGCTTTGGCAAAATACAATTTAACATTACTTTGCACATTTGAAATGTAAATTTAAGCCCATAAAATTCTTATGGCATTTAGTGTGATTCTATCCATTGATCTGATTCAGATTACCTTCCTGGAACTAAAGTTTCCCTTCACATATTTATCATTGAGATTCTTAAATAATGTCTTGCACTTGAGTGTAAGCACTTCTAAGCAATGGAGTTATCTGAAAGTTGTTTTATTATTGTTTAAAACAGATTTCTGTAGTAAAACACTCTACAAAATAAAGACTTTTCACTCTGGCATACAAATTAAAAATAGGAAAAGGAGGTTATGTGGAGAAAACTAGAGCACGTGTTTGTTGCTTTTATGTAATAGCTGTTAAATTTAAATTAATCACACATTTAATTACTGGAGAAAATTTATGGTTGAAGAAATTATGGCATCTTGTTTGTAAAATCTAGTTCACTCATGTGACATTTACTGAGTGTTAGATATATACAAGTCTTATGGATTCTGTTATGGAACAAATGACTGCACAAAATTAGTGTGTCAGACACAGTGATACTTTCTCCTAAGAATTAAAAAAATCCACAGACAAGTACAACATTTATAGACTATTTGGTGATCATTATATATCCAGATTGAATAGAAAATTAAACATTTGTTTGGACAGTTTCATCAATCTATTATATTAATTATTGTTCTCT
Organism: Pipistrellus hanaki; assembly: GCF_964339955.1. Lineage (NCBI taxonomy): Eukaryota > Metazoa > Chordata > Mammalia > Chiroptera > Vespertilionidae > Pipistrellus > Pipistrellus hanaki. Next base: position 58,321,149 of record NC_140511.1, on the reverse strand, counting down.
CCAACATATAGCATTTGCAACTGCATACTGTTTCCAGTGTTATAAGATACATAGTAGATGCTCAATATTTGTAAAACTAATTAACTCATAATTAAGTTAATCTATTTGCCTATATGGTTTCTGCAAACTATAGTAAATTCAAAACATTCTGAGGTCTAGAAATGGGATATCTTTTAATGTAACCTACACTTATGTTATCTATTTTGACAAGACCATGATCTATTCTATTGCTATTGATGTTATAATTAAAGCACACCAAAGTGCTTTAAAAAATATTATTTAATATAATTCTTCCCAGTAGGTGAATTCAGCTCCAAACTTGGAGAGTTCAAGAATTACTGTGCTTGATGTACTGATGGCTAGACTAATATACTCTCAGTGAATCTAGCATTGTCTAATCTTAATTTTTACAATCTAGTGAATCTCAAAGGGGGCATGCATTCCCTTCCAAGAATAAAATCCACCCAGATTATGTGACTGTTAGTCGACATAAATGCTGTTGGCAATTATCTCACATCAGGAGTTCTAAATTTACTCTAAAGCAAGATTTCAATTATTGGGAAAGTTGTGCTTGCTTTAGCAGCACATATACTAAATTTGGAACAATACAGAGATTAGCATGGCCCCTGCACATGGATGACACCCAAATTCGTGAAGTGTTCCATATTTTAAAAAAATTATTGGGAAAGTTGATACCATGATATGAAATAAATATCATTAAAGAAATAAAATTACTGACCTAAATTATAGTAGGTACCATTTGAGTTAAAACTAGCATGAAGTCAATTACAGGAAGTAAATAATCTGATTGTATTCTTTCCTGTAAAAGTTGGAATTATAATATCTAATTTTAAATTAGTTCTGCAGATTATGAAAAATAGAATATGAGAGGTAAGTATTGTGGTGGTCGGCACATATTAAGACCTTGAAAAATAAATCATCTTACAATGATGTTAGCAATAGTGGTTGATGGTGGCAGTACTATTAATAGTAAGCATTTAAAAATAGATCTTGAAAAGAAATATTAGTAACTGGAGAAGTTGGTCCAAGCAGTTTACTTGGAATCATTTTCCAGAACTTCAGTCCTCTTCTTTTAGAGTATCTAGTATCTTGAATCTTACAAACCCCTGATGGCCTAAGAATGGAAATGATCTTCTTTATCATGTTCTCCTACTCTGAGCTGACCCGATTAGCTATAAAGGTGATCCCTTTGTCGGCTAAACCCGGGATTGGCCTGGCTCTGTTGAAAAAGATTATGTTACATATTTACCCTTATTATTGGGTCCTAAATAATTAGTGCCTCCAAACACTTACTGGCCTCTTATTGGCAAACTTTAATACAGAGTCTCCTTTTATTTGCAGTTTTGTAGTCAGTAGCACTTTTTTTAATTTTTTAAAATTTATTAATTTTAATTAATAAATTTCTCTAATCCTTGGCATTAGAGAGAACACAAGTTTAAGATAACTTTAATGTCCAGTAAAAGAGAAAGAGCTCAGAAAATTAGAAAATTATGAGAAATCTGGATAGAAAACTACACAGTAAAGCACACTGCAGTCATTCAAAACTGCATGTGTTTGCCCTGCAAAGGACACTGAACAATAATTAAATTATATCTACTAGTAAACAAGGTGTGCAAAGAGCTTTAATATAATTAGGAAAATCAAAAGAGGGTCATCCTGGTTAATTGTAACATTTTTAAAGGTTATTTTGAACTCTGAGCTGAATTACTCAGAATCAGAGCAGAGTCGCATACATTCCACCCAGAGCAAGCAGGCTTCCATTATTATAGAACATGACCCTCTGTCCCAATAGAGCAAACTCTTCGCTTATAAACCATCTTTTCAAGAATGAGTATAAGAAGTGCCAATGTAAGAGTTTGCCTGCCGTACTGATTTTTCAGGGTTGCAGACCTAATTTAGAATATTCGGTTTTAAGTTTTAGGTAATATAAAGGTAAAGATGTGTAGTCCTAGTGAAAACCAGATAGAGCAGCATCTGCTTAGTTTTTAACAAAGCCAGCCAGTCCCTCTGTTTTCTTTGCTTTTGTTTACTCCCTGCTCTCAGAACAATATCCAACACCTAAAGGCAATCTTAATATTGAGTGGGTTTTTATGGAGTAGTTAAAACCACATAAAACCACCATTTGTCCACCACCCAGAACTGAAAATACCATGGCTGACATGTACACATAAGGAACAGTTTGACATTGAAATTGGGACTCTGTTGGCCCAGAAAGAAACTCACTTCAGACTGATTCATTTGACTCTCAGTAAAACCATTATTGCTTATTTCATTTTCGGTTCTTATAAGTGTATTTCTAGTATCACGTGATCTCACTCATCTAGGGAAAATAATGAACAACATAAACTGATAAACAAAAACAGACCCGGAAACAGGGAAGCATAGATCAGACTGTCAAACCTCAGAGGTAAGGCCGCGAGGATGGGGGTAAGGGGAAGATATCAACCAAAGGACTTGTCTGCATGCATATAAGCTTAACCAGTGGTCATGGACAACAGGGGGGTGGGGCATATGTGAGGAGGGGTTTGGGATGGGAATAGAGAGATGAGGACAAATATGTGATACCTTAATCAATAAATTTAAAAAAAGAAATAGAATCAAGTTAGTGTAGCATTGTGCAAAACAAAAACTGGATATTAGTAACTATTAGTGTACAACAATGTGTGTGTGTGTGTGTGTGTGTGTGTGTGTGTGTTTTAGAAACACTTTTTTGAATCAGTGTATTAATTGTCTAAATTCTTGTCTTCATCTATGTACATACAGAATGGATGTGATAAAATAAAATTATTCTAAAATTTGAAAGAAAATTACTGACATAAATTACAGAAATTAAATATAACATTTCTAAATTAGGATAGTATCTTTAAAATCATTTACCTGAAAACTCTCCCTCCCCATCTCTCATAGACATTCATGTTTTTTCATTTCAAATTCAAATTTCATATTATTATTATTTTGCTATTAGGCCATGGTCAGAATTACTTTTAAAAATACCTGTGAGTAGATTATGACATTACAGTTGAGACTGAGAAGGGAGAGATGCTATATTTAAAATTAATATTTATAATTATAAATTTCAGGCTACAAAATAGATCATGAACAGAGAAAGTAGCAACAAAAATGTTTTAATATACCTTCATTTGGCTTAATTTTTAAAAATGTAATTCATGAAATTTTTTCCCAGCTAGCAAATATTGTATGAAGTTGCTGTGGCCAGGTTCCATTTGAGTATTACACCACACACACACACACACACACGAGGAATAATCTCAATATTTTGTTGGATAATGTTAAATAATCAAAGCAAGACAAACAGATACAGACAATATAAACAATTTATATGAATATTTTTAAGTGAGCAAACTTAATGGATAATCTGTTTTCATGGACATATGTGAGCAATAAATCTCTTTTAAATAGTCTAAAAATGATTAAAAAATATAAAGGCAAAATTCAAGATAATAGCTACTTCATATAGCTACTTCATAAATCAGGAAAACAGGAGGATAGGACAGGATCAAGAGGAATATTGGAAGAATATTATTTTTTAAGTTAGATAAATTATGGTTCAAGGTGGTAACATCAGAAGAACCGGAACTCACCTTCTCCCAAGAACACCCAGAATCTACAGTTTCCTGTAGAACAGCTTCCTGTGCAAAAAGCTAAAAACTGGCTGAGCAATGCGTACACATCATGAGGAGGAGAGGAGGCCCACATGGAAGCAGGGAGAAGCTGAGACCCATTTTCGCTGTCACGTCCCCCCCCCCCACCTCACCCCCAGTGATTCTCCTTGAGGGGAACTCAAAAGCAGAGCTTCTCCTGAAATAGCTAAAGATTTGAACCCCACATCAGGCATCCCCAACTTTATAAACCTGCACTTGAGAAACAAGCTCCCAAAACATCTAGCTTTGGAAAAACCCAGGGCTTGTGGGGAGGAGGCCCACAGAACCATAGTAACGTGAGGAGAGGCTCTTAGAGGGATCAGGGCGAGACTCAGGTGTGTGGAGTTTTGTGCGGGAGAGAGTCGGCTGCTCTGAGAACTGGTCTGATAGCAGGCATCTGATGTGACCCACATTTGGGACACAGGAGATGCCCTCCAGGGCAGAGAGGGGCAGCTGCCACTTTTCCCCTCCTTCCCACTCTGCTGGCTCCTGAACACCACTATCTCCATGAGGGGAGTGTGTAAAAGTGTTTTATGTCTGTCTGCTGCTCTGGTTTTTACAAAGGGCACACTTCTACATCACCTGAAGGTATGGGGGGTCCTTTGTTACTCTGTGGTCCCTGATGACTGAATGTATACATTTTTGTATTTTAAAATCTGCTGTCTGAGGGTCTGGCTTCCAATCAGCCTAAATCTGGGGGCTAAATGAGACCTTAGCCTTTTGGAGACAGTTGAGGGTTATGGCACAGCATCACCTACTAGGAGCCATAACAATACAATGATCTGCTCCAACTATCACCAAGTTTTGAGACACAAGCAAGAGGTAGGGCCTGGTTGGATAATAAGAGTCATCTACCTGATACCACTCCTTCAAGACTGGGAGATAAGGCTGTTTTAAGGAATGCACAGAAATGAACACAGGCACGCAGCAAAATGAAGAAATGGAGGAATCTGTATCCAAAGATAAAACATCAGAAAGAATAAAAGCAACACCTTAAAGTTAGACAGTCAACCTTAAAGTTAGACAGTGTCCTCACAAGTGTTTATATTATTATTATTTTTTTAAAAAAATATATTTTATTGATTTTCTTATGGAGAGGAAGGGAGAGAGATAGAGAGCCAGAAACATCTATGAGAGAGAAACATCGACCAGCTGCCTCCTGCACACCCCCTACCGGGGATGTGCCCGCAACCAATGTACATGCCCTTGGCCAGAATCGAACCTGGGACCTTTCAGTCCACAGACCGATGCTCTACCGCTGAGCCAAACCGGTTTCGGCTGTTTATATTATTATTACACATACCAGTTATGGGTAACTTACTTTGTATATTTAAGATACTTTACATATCGAAGTGACATACAAGGAACTTATCTGATATATGTTAAATACACCACTTTTTATAATTCAGGTATTGTATAATGAATGTAATAGGCATATATGTAAAATTAACACCTGATTTTAAAAGTATCTATGCACGTTACAACAATTAAAAAGTATGTCCATGATACATACTTGTTAGGGGCAAGTTCCTCAGCCAGGGACTTGACCCCTCTGGGTGCAGAGAACTGGAAAAACTCACGGGTGATAACAGGTAGGTGGGACGTGCTTTATTATGAACAAAGCAGCCAACAACTGGCTGGTTAGTGGCAATTTATGATATGAGCTCAAACAAAAGAAGCTGGTGCCAATTAGTGATTAGTGACGCTGGTACTATATTAGCATAAACAGGTTACATAAGGGTGCGCTTGCGCAGTACCTATATAGCTACTGCTATGTCCTCGGTGTAGTAGGGCAAAGGGGCCTTTCACCTATAATGCTGCTATGTCCCCGGCTGCATGCATGTGCAGGGCCAGGAGGCCTTGAAGCTCAGGAGTACTCTGGTCGGGCCCCCACAATACTTTAGCTCAGGGAGTTTCTAATCCTGGGACTCAAATATATAAACCGAATGTAACAAACCTTTTCTTTGTCAATATTACCAACATTAATGCCATAAGATAAATGAGGAGTTTATTCCCTAAATGTAGGAGATTTTTCTTTGTGAAATGGCAAAAGACCATATGGAAAGCACAGTAATGCAACTTATTCTGGAAAACACGTACCTCATTTTTACACTTTTCTAACACTTGTACTCTCCAAAACAAGTTTTTCCCCCCACATTTTTTCAAAGTGCTAATGTTTGATTTTATAAATTGTAAATAATGAAAAGAAAAGTAAGCCCTCATTCTAATAATAATTTTACCTCAATTTCTAGGACTTTCACTCCTGGCCTCTGTAAAAGAGATCCTTAGTCTAATAGAGCTCACTTCTCTCTCTCAAGTTTTGTGACCTAAGGTGAAGAGCCCCAAGTGGGATATGAAGTCTCTCACTCCCTCTTTATTCTTATATGGTGCTCTAAAAAACTTGTCAAAAGTTGGAGTCTTGCTTTCTGGAATGAACCAAAAGGTATGAAAAGCACATCTGTTACTGTACAGCTTCAGAGAACATAATGTTCGCCAATCACATCTCACACCAACGCAAATGTCTTCCTACACAGGCCAGCTGGAGAAGTGGAAGAGAGTGACTGGCACAAAGGTCAGGCTCACAATTCATGTCTGCCTACTCCTTTCCCCTTGTTAGCCTGGCATTTCAACAGCTTCTCTTATAAGCCTATTAGTTATTCTCCTACAAAGCTTTGTATTTCACATGTATTTTGCCTTTTGGATCATTTGAGACACCTTTAAGTGAGAGCAATAAATTACTGTAGTAATATTTAACAATGATACTTTTATAATGTAGAATTGGATGCCAATTTCAGCAGGAGGGTGTGTGTGTGTGTGCGTGCATGCGTGTGAAAGAGAGAGAGAGAGCTGCAGGGATGCAGGTGGGAAATAGGCCAAGTTGTATTTCATATCATATTATCAATTTATATATCAAAGTAAAGGAAGTGAATGATGAAAAATATAAGGAGCAGTGTCATAAACCACAAAGTGATGAGCTATTCTCTTGTGTTTTCCATAGTTGTGAATCTAATACAAATAAGGAAACCATCCTTGGTAAGCGCACTCTACTCTGCTTAGCTCTTGCACAGGTGCAATCACAATTCATTTTTACAACTGTAAAACCAAGGGATATTATTACCAGGAAAACTACATTAGACTCTGCAGTTCAAGGAGATTTCTCAAGGTCACAGACGGTAGAGACAAAGCAGATTACTAAATGCAGGGCTAAATCAAAAGTACCTGTTTTCCCACAGATTCTGAGAACACCCCATAAGTTTATTTTAATTCTCTGAGCAAGATTCTTTTTTATATGTTTACCTAGTACCTGTGTGGCATTTGGATATTTAAAAGTTTAATGTCAATATATAAATAGAATAACTTCCATTTAACTATTTTCTTAAATCATTGCAGTTTAGATCTTTTTTGTCCTAATGCTCATTGGATTGCCTTTTCAACAAACTGTTATTACTAACCTGAAAAGTTTTGTTAATATTCCTATTTGTGCTGGGAAAATTATTCATGAGAAGAAAACATTGCTGGTATTACCAAAGCTCACCTTCACCAGCCTATCAGATAGGAGTGATTTAATCCAGTTTTAATAAATAGAATCACCCTGGCACGGATACTGCAGCTAGCAGTGAGACACTGTAATTGTCTCTTATGTAGGTATTCTGTTTCCCTGCTTCCTGAAAAAGACTGTAAGCCCGTTGAGGACAGACACTATGTCCTTTTCTCTTTTTGGACCCATGCTTGGTGTTTTGCATTACCTGTATGAAATTTCATTTCAGTAACACTTAAACAATTCAACTAATACCACTGAAGAGGTTTCTGAGTATTATCTTAACCGAGGGAAAGTGAAACTACTGTATGTAATTAATCATTTTTGGCATTCTGAAGGTCACCAACATTAAGATTTAGTAGTAACAGAAAACATTAGGTAATCATTTAATATCTCTGTTTATGTTTTTCTCCCCAATGTTCTGTGTAGCATTTTTCAACTGCCACTTCTCTGCTTTGATGGGCAATTTTGTCAATTTATATGGGTCTTGGTACTTAAGGTATCAATGTTGGGTGAAATACTAGGATTCATGTTGTTGTAAAAGAAAGTCCTCTGCATGGGAGAATGTATTTGCCAATGTTATCACCGATAAGTGTTTAATATCCTTCATTTACAGGGAACTCATACAATGTAATCAAAGGAAGATAAACAACTCAACCAAAAAATGGGCAATGGACCTAAGTAGATAATTTTTGAAAGAGGACATAAGAAAGGCCAAGAGACATATGAAAACATGCTCAAAGTCACTAATATCTGAGAGATGCAAATCAAAATGAGGAGATATCATCTCACAACTGTCAGAATGACTATCATCAACAAACAAAGAAATGACAAGTGCTGGTGAGGATGTAAAGAAAAAGGAACCATTGTGTACTGCTGGTGGGAATGCAGATTGGTGCAGCCACTGTGGAGAAGAAGTATGGAGTTTCCTCAAGAAACAAAAATGAAACTCCCATTTGACTCAGTAATTCCACTTCTAGGAATATATCCCAAGAAACTAGAAACACCAGTCAGAAAGGGTATATGCAGCCCTATGTTCATAGCAGCAAAATTTACCATAGCTATGATTTGGAAACAGCTAAGTGTCCATTAGCAGATAAGTGGATTAAAAAACGGTGGTTTATCTAAACAATGGAATACTATGCTGCAGTAAAAAAGAAGGAACTCTTACTATTTGCAACAGCATGGATGGACCTGGAGAGCATTGTGTTAAGCAAAATAAGCCATTCAGAGAAAGATAAACATCACATAATCTAATTCACTTGTGGAATATAATGAATAACATAAACTGATGAACAAAAACAGATCCAGAGATAGAGAAGCATCAATCAGACATCAAGCATCAGTCAAACCTCAGAGGGAAGGTAGGGGAGGGTAGGGATATAAAGAAGAGATCAACCAAAGGATGTGTATGCATGCATATTAGCATAACCAATGGACACATACACCAGCGGGGTGAGGGCATGAATAGCAGGTGTGGAACAATGGGGGGGGGCGGTAAGGACACATATGCAATACCTTAATTAATAAAGAAAAAAATGAAGTTATTTTTAGATTGACTAATATTTAAATCAGTAGACTTTGAGTAAAATAGGGTCTCATCCAATCAATTAATGACCTTCAGGGGGAAAAAATAAAATACATACCTAAAAGTCCTGAGGAATAAGAAATTCTGCCTCTAGACTCCCTTTAGACTCAATTGGCAACATTAAGTCTTCTTTGGTTGTCCAGCCTTTCCTGTAGATTTCACACTTACTTTAAGGAATTGGTATAAACCAATATTCGTGCCTGCATATAAACCAATTCCTTAAAGTATATACCTTCCTCTCATCCTATATAATAAAAACCTAATATGCTAAGTATCTGGTGGTTCATTCAACCAATCAAAGCATAATATGCTAATTATATGCTAAAGCCTTCACCCTCAGGGAATGTCTGAGAGCCCGTCTTGGCCCAATCCCACAGGCCAGGCAGAGGGACCCCACTGGTGCACAAATTCATGCTCTGGACCTCTAGGGTACATACAATTTCCTGTGGGTTCTGTTTGTTTGCTTTTTGTTGGAGAATCCTGCTAGAAAGACAATATTTTATCAGCCTTATGCCCACTTTCTGTTCCCTTCATTTGGGACAGGAACATTAATTCCTTGTAATTCTATTCCATTGTTCTTTCTTATGCCTGGCACCATGAGAAGAAAACTTATGTTATCGTCTCAAAGTATAATAGAGGTTGTGGATATAGGTTTTTCTAAAGCAACTCAGGCTTAGAGTTTGAAGATAAACTTCATTTCTCACTAGATGCCTAGCCCTGAGTAAATGAAGCTGGTTTAGCTGTTTTGGAGACGGTTTGTATAACCATTAAATGTAATGCACTAGAGGTAAGGTCCTTAGCACAAGGTTAAGAAGAAATAATCAATTTTATTATTAGCTACTTCATCCAGTCAGGAAAGTAAAATGTCAGTAGAAGATTTCTGTATATTTAATTGCTACTGCAACTCTTATCCTCCCTAAAATTGATTGCTACTGAGATTGTTGTTATTTTACATTGACATTTTTCAAATGCATTTACTAAAGATAAAATAAGGTCATAACTCAAGTTCATGATTGGTTTCTGGATCACACACTAGGATGAAAGAGTAAAAGATCAGAGAAGATTCTAGTGTGTGGGGGGGATAGTTTTTGATCAAACCTATTACATTGACATAAGTAATTAGTTACAAACGATATTATATAGCTGTGGGTATTGACTGAGGATGTTCTGTGCTATGGTAAATTGTTTTAAATATCAATCCTATTTCCTTCTATTTTAGCAGCTACCTCACCAAATCAGGAGTTATTTTCTTTGGTGCAGTCAGAACAGTTTTCAGCTGAATTCCTCTTTCTTGTTCTCCAACATTTATCACCGTGGGCCAGGTGTCCATGGGCTCTTCAGAACAGAGTGGCTCGTACAAAGCAAGGTTTCATTCTGCCTTTGACTCATCTGTCTCCACATGCAGTTGTCATCCTTCACCTGCTGTGATCCAAAATCCTGCAGAAAAATGCACTGGTGTGATTCATCTCCTTCATGCGGATCTGTTATCTCCACTGCTGCTACAATCATCCCTGCCTTATATCATGCCTCAGAGATGATGAAAGGAAGCAGGAGCAAAGACATCTATCACAAATATTAAAGGGTTCCATTTCAGGACTGAATGCTACCATTTATGCTTTAGTCACAATAAGTAAAACCTGTTTCCTGACATCTGAATGATGGTTCTAAACTTCTGATTTTAAACCTGAGACTTTGTAGGACAAAGTTGGATCTCTCTATCTTGACTGAAGCCATGATCTGTAACCAACTGATGGTTGCCTATGGAAAAGATAATTAGCCAAAACCAGTTTGGCTCAGTAGATACAGTGTCAGCCTGCGGATTGAAGGGTCCTGGGTTTGATTCCGGTCGAGGGCATGTACCTTGGTTGTGGGCACATCCCCAGTAGGGGGTGTGCAAAAGGCAACTGATTGATGTTTCTCTCTCATCGATGTTTCTGACTCTCTATCCCTCTCTCTTACTCTGTAAAAATCAATAAAATATTTTAAAAAATAATTAACACCTTCTTTCTTCCTAAATGAATACAGTTTTGTTTGGGTTGATAAGGGGTCTTCCCAGGGCATTTACTGATTATTTTCCTGAGCATCTTCTCCAAACTTGGCCCCTAGATCTGTTATTATCTTTCAGGAATAACAGTGCCATGTTGTTTGGGGAGTTTTGTACAGTCTAACAAGCATGAAGCAAAGGACCCTCTTTCCCTCAAGCTAGCTTTAAAAGTGATCTTATACATTTAGATTCAGTAGTTATCTTCCTGACACAATATGAAATAAGTGTCCATTGTTTTTCCTCCTCTGAGTGTAGTCATCAATTAGATTTGGCTGACTCTTGTAAAGTGTAGAAATCATTGCTGAAAAATGAATTATTACTTACCTCTACATCATTTGTCAAGGCCTCTTGGGATGTCTGAACATATGATCAACGGCTGCATCTATCAAAGCTGTTAGTTCAAGTAACAGAAAACAACTCTGGCCATGATAAGCCAAAATGTGTTCAAAGTTTACCAGGCTTCTCTCAGAATTTCTAGGAGAATCTTACACCTAAGGTGGATACACAACTATAAAGTTTCAACTTTTTGGGCTCTTAACAGGTGCCAGACACAACAATTTTGCCTAGATCAACTAGTGGATACTTTCAACAGCCCATGTGGTGGATATTGCAATGCCTTCTTAGATATACAAAACACACACACACACACACAAAACACACACACACAAAACACACACACACACACACACACACACACACACACACACACACACAAAACAAACAAACAAAAAAACAAAAAACACTGAGTAATTTGCCCCAAGACAGGAAAATTTTAATGCCAAAATTAAAGTCTCATGCAATACTATATCAATTTGTTATTGTAGTTCTGAAATTAGGTCGAATGCATTTTGCATCTGCTGCTTATGTATGTTGAAGGAGTTATCCTGATAAGAGTACTGAGCACCATTCATAAGCATTGTCAACATCACACTGAGTGCCTGTGCTATCAGCAAATGAGTCATTGAAAAGGAAGATATACATTGCAAAGGAAATAAAAGGTGCATTGTACAGGAAAATGCTTTTACTGACAAACTGTTATTTTTTTTCTGGTTGATATCACAGTTAAAAAAAAAACACATGCAGATAAAATCTGGACATCAATATCAGACAATCATTGCCCATTTCTAAAACTGTGCATGCGTTCAAAAGTGGAACAACCACACAGAAGGCTTCAGTTAGACTGCAGAGCTGAGAACTGCCTGATTAAAAGCTGGTTCAGATGCCAGTCGTTGCTCATGAACGACAATGTTTCCCAGACAGCATCAATTATTTTTTGTTCTCAATTCTGAGGCAAGTGTAGGGGTTTTTTTTGTTGTTTTTTTGTAAAGCTGTGTACTTCTTTCCCCTTTTCAATGTAACCAAATATACCAATATTTTTCATCTTCACACATCATATTTTAAAACTTCACACATCATATTTATTTATTTGGGGTTTTTAAGATGCACAATTCTACAACTCATCATATGTACATTGTATTGTATGCTCACCATCACAAGTCAAATCCTGTTCCATCACCATTTATCCCTCCTATATTCTCTCCATCTCTCTCCCTCCCCATTCACCCTAGCAATCACCACACTATTGTCCACGTTCATGAGTTTTTCTTTATTGCTCAGTCCCTTCACCACCACCCACCATCCAGCAACTGTCAGTCTGCTCTCTGTCTATAATCTGTCACTATTTCACTTGCTACTTCATTTTGTTTATTAGCTTCTACAAATAAGTGAGATCATGTGATACTTTTCTTTCTCTGGCTGGCTTAATTCACTTAGCACAATGCCCTGCAGGTCCATCCAGGCTGTCAAAAAGGGTAAGATTTCCTTCCTTTTTTATGGCCAAGTAGCATTCCATTTTCTAAATGTGTCCCAGCATTTTTATTCACTCTCAGGCTGCTTCCAAATTTATAATAATAAATAATGCTGCAATGTACATAGGGTGTACATAATCTTTCAAATTAGTGTTTTTGGTTTCTTTGGATAAATTTCCATAAGTTGAATTGCTGGGTCATAAGACAGTTCCTTTTTTTTTTTTTTTATATATACTCCATACTATTTCCCATAGTGACTGCACCAATCTGCATTTCTACCAACAGTGCATGAGGTTCCCTTTTCTTCACATCCTCACCAGCACTTGTTTGTTGAAACATTGATGATAGCCACTCTGACAGGTATGAGGTGATATCTCATTGTAATTTTAATTTACATTTCTCTGATGATTGATTATGCTATGCATGTTTTCATATGCCTATTGGCCACCTGTATGTCCTCTTTGAAAAAGTGTCTAATCAGGCCCTTTGCCCATTTTTAAATTGGATTGTTTGGTGTGTGTTTTTGGTGTTAAGTTTTATAAGTTCTTTGTAAATTTTGGATATTAACTCCTTATCAGATAGATTGGTGAACATGTTCTTCCATTCAGCAGGTTGTCTTTTCATTTTGGAATTGTTTCCTTTGGTGTGGAAAACCTTTTCAGAATGATGCAGTCCCATTTTTTAAAAAAAATTTGTTTCCCTTGCCTGAGAATATATCAGATAAGAGATGGTCTTTTTAAAGAATTTCATAGCAGGTTTTGTATTTTGTTAACAGATTTTAATATTTTAATATTTTACGTTGATATTTATGAATGTTTTGCTGATATTTCTTTTATATTGTTATTTACAAATACTTGAGGATTATTCTATCCTTATTTTTTGTTTAGTTTTAATTTAATTTTTTAAATATATTTTTATTGATTTCAGAGAGGAAGGAAGAGAAAGAGAGAGATAGAAACATCAATGATGTGAGAGAATTCTTGATTAGCTACTTCCTGCACTGCCCCACTGGGGATCGAGCCTGCAATCCAGGCATGTGCTCTTGGCTGGAGGTTACACCACTGGAAGTGTGATCAACTTTAGGAGAATTGAAGAGGGAAGAGGCTTGAGCAGGCTCTGATAGCAATCAGGAGTATCATGTTCAGGGCACTGTAGGCTCAAGTTCCAGCATGGGGGTCTGGGTAGGGTTCGGAAGGTCTCCTAGTATACCCCCCCCCCTGCTCTGGGTACCCCTTTCTCAATGGAAAAGAACACCCTCTTGAAATTAGGAATGAGGTCAAGGAACACTCTTTCCTGGGTCTAGGAGAAGTTTGACAAGTAGACCTCAAGTTAAATATATTTCTTATTAATTCTTTGCTGTTTGCTTTTAGATAAATATCATAACCACTCTTATTTCTAGTTTTAAGCAAGAGTAACTAGATTTGAACCTCTTTTCTATCACTTAATTGTTGTGCAAGTTTGGGCAAATCACTTTATCTCTTTTTTACCTAAGATTTTATCTTCAAATGTGAGTAATATGATATCTGCTTATAATTTGTAATACAAATTCGGTTCATACTTATGAAGGGATTAAATAGTACCTATATTATAATAAGCATCATAGTTATTTGTTTTAAAAATTATAACTGAATATATTCTTATATCCATCATAAGAGGGTTGCAAAGATTAAAAAAGATAATACATGACATTCATAGGCAAGTGCTTGGATTGCAATGGCTAAATTATGACTAATAATGTAATGTAAAAATAAATAAAATATGTGGCCAAAAGATACAATGTACAATTAAATATCAAAGGTTTTTTTCTTACATTTTTTTTACTTTGTGTAGCATAGCATGCATTGAGTTTTTATTTTGATAATACAGGATAATGCATATTACCCTGATTTTGCTTATGCATTCAATATATATTTCCCTTATGTTTCATTTCCAACTTTTTCATGCACATTAATATAAGTGAGTGGAAAGTCCATATTATTCTTGTCATTGGGAACCAATCCACTGAATCTGAACATGAGCACTTGCTATATGTCCAAGCTGATACAAAGGCATGAGGGGTGTAAGACAGCATCAGTCAAATACATGAAGTTGATGTTGATGTTTTTTTTCTCTGAAGTAATATTCTACCCAGAGTGACAAATACTTAATGAACTAATCTGACCTTCACATGATAGTTGCAAATCATGTTAAAATTATATTTTAAAGTACATGTTCACTGTATTCTAAAGATACTATGAATTTGAATTTTAGAACTAATAACATTTTTGTCTTTGATATTCATTCCTTAATTTCAAAATGAGAAGAAATGATTCTTAATTTAATACAACAGAAGATGGCAATTTGTCACACTAAAGTTTCAGCACTTCAGTATTCATTTTAAATAAATGTTCACAAGATGATTTATAAAGATGTGTGTAATTTTGAATATACCATGTACATTGAAAAATCTTAGATTTAAATATAATACATAATTAATGTGATAGAGAGACAGAGATGTTATACCCCTATTTACAAGCTATATTTTTGAGAAAAATATAACCATGAAAATAAATGACTCATGTGCAATGGTTGCTGATAAATGATTTAACACTGTAAATTACTACTAAGGTTGTTTTAAATCATTTATTGGACATTCATATAGATATGAACATGCTTTTATAATTAAAATGTTTTGTACGTATTCACAATCTAATAGTCTTGCTGCCAACTGCTTTCTTAAGGCCATTACTTCTCTATCTTTAATTTAGAATATGCATATGAATATTCCTGTAAACTCCAACTTTCTTTAAAGGTTATTAGTCAGCCGGGACCGGTTTGGCTCGTGGATAGAGCGTCGGCCTGCGGACTGAAAGGTCCTGGGTTCGATTCCGGTCAAGGACATGTACCTTGGTTGCGGGAGCATCCCCAGTAGGGGGTGTGCAAGAGGCAGCTGATCGATGATTCTCTCTCATCGATGTTTCTAACTCTCTGTCCCTCTCTCTTCCTCTCTGTGAAAAATCAATAAAATATATTAAAAATAAATAAATAAATAAATAAATAAATAAATAAATAAATAAAATAAAGGTTATTAGTCAAAGGGCACATGGACAGCACTTTGAAATAGAAAGCTTTCTAAAGTGGCAAATATAAGTGGGGCCAGACCTGTTTCTGACAATTCAGGACTAATTTGAATCTCAACCTAATACTTTATGGAAAGTTCATTTACAGAGTTTCATAAAAATGTTTACAAATTATTTTATTTTAAACTCTTAGACAGCTTGTCATTTAAAAAGCTGTCTAGCTTCAGACTTTCTAGGATTTCTAAATATAATTAATGTGACATTACATGAGCAAGAAAAAAAGTTAAGTACCACATCTTGTTTGCAAAATTTATGTATAATATCTCAAAAATTGTAATAATAAAATATAATAGCTTAAAATACCCAAACCTAATATTTTGTCTGAATTTAAAAAAAAAATCTCTCTATTCCTTCTGTCCTGTAACCTTCTATTTTAATAGGATCACCTTTTCTTAATGTTTAAATGCTTGTTTGTTGTTCTCTGTGCACTTTTTTTACCAAAACATTTTCTTAAATTGTACATAATATATATGATGTGAAAAATATATACTTCATCTATATGCTCTATGTATTATATATATGACAGATACATGGTATGGTATGCATGTTCACACATATAAACACAAATACTTTATAATTACATCTATATGTGAAATAGAAGTATTCATCCAAATAAAACTTCATTATTACACATAGTATAACTTGGAACCTATCATAGCCAATGAAGTGTCTGCTTGTTTTTGAGGCAAGGTAGTTGCATTATTTTCTACTTTAAAGTACTGGTTGTGTATTAGTTAAGATAATGCCTTAAAAACACCCCCAAATACATATGGCTCAAATATAACTGATGTATGTTTTTTCCTCATACAATTAAGAGGCAGTTCTTTAATTAGTTGGTGATCCTCCTACATGTCTGATATCACCACATTAAGTGGTCTATTTTTTTTTTTTGCAGTAATAATCTGTACTACATAGGTAAATGGGGAAAGTTAATTACAACTTAGGAATTTGGGCTAGCCAGATCTGGAAGGGGACCAATATTTTTTCTCATATTTTATTGGTTAGAAATCAGTCATATGGCCACTCCCAAAGCAGCCTGGGAAATAAAGTGTACTGTGTGCTCAGGAATAAGAAGAAATAGATTGAGTTTCATTTGCAGTGAAAGGAAGATATAAGAAATCTTAAGATCTATTTAAAGAAAAAAAAAAAACAAAAACCTAATGTTAAATGAAAATACTTCTTTACTTATTATGCTATTTGCATATGGCCTATAAGTTTTCCTAGGTTAAAGTGGATACTTTATAAGAATAAAGAGTGAAAAACAAAATTATGTCAAAAATTTAGCAGCAGCCATTTGAAAACCAATAAAATGTTGATAAATGGAAAGAGGATAGCATATGAAGATTATTACAGGAAATAGAACAGGCTAATTAGGATATAGTAGTGACAAGGACAAAAATTGGTCTACAGGGAAAACTGCCATTTTTAGAAATGCAAGTAGATAAATGGGTTGATTATACTAAATTTTTATGAAAACAAACTTACAGAAAGTTACATACAGTTTAGTTACAAAAAATGAATCTGAGATGACCCTTCAGGGTTATCTTGAGTTGGAACAGGGGGCCAGAACATTATATTTCCACTTCAAATAGACTCTGGATGCCAGTAAGATAGACATCCTTGGATAAGGACATTTTCTTCAGCTGAGGCAATATTTTAAGTGGACTGAGAGCTAAAATTTGTTCAGCTACATTTTCTGCAGCCGGCACTACAAATTGTGCAATATATCCCAATGTCTACCCTTGTATACATTTAGAATAATTAAAATCTACTTTTACAAAGAAGTTCTGGAAAAAGCTCCCTCAATACTCTAGTGGGCCTCTGTTCCTGGGAGAAGCCTAGCAGATCAAGGTCAGAGAAACAAATTGCAGGCCCTGTCACAGTGGCTGATATTGGAGGCTCAAATGATATTCATCATCTCCCTGTACTGAACACTCAGCAATACTAAAACCTTTGATGGTCTTGTGGCTTATATGGTAGCAAGCTCCAGAGTCATCCATTAAGAGCCAAAACTCTTTATCATGATAACTTGTTCAAGTCATACTTACTTCTCTTATCATGTACCATAAACATTGAACAAGGGCATGTCAAAAAGCATCCAAGTGCCAACACACCTTAGAGTGTGTATGTGGCCCTACATCCCTGCTGAGAGAATAGCTCCTATTCTTTTCTTATTTATTTATTTTTGTATTGGTTTTTTTTTTACAGAGAGGAAGAGAGAGGCATAGAGAGCTAGAAACATCTATGAGAGAGAATCATCGAACAGCTGCCTCTTGCACACCCCTCACTGGGATGTGCCTGCAACCAAGGTACATGCCCTTAACCGGAATCGAACCTGGGACCCTTTAGTCCGCAGGCCAACGCTCTATCCACTAAGCCAAACCGGTTTTGGCTAGCTCCTATTCTTGCCTGCTGGTTCTTGGACATAACATCCTGAAGTGCTGAAGCCAGAGATGTAGCTGATGGTTCCGTAGGTCTCATGTTTTCTCCCTGAAGACATACTTCCCTTTTGGGAAATAGGACCTTGAAACTTACAGAACCCAGAGCTTCAGTAACAGAAAGCACAATTTCCCCAAACAATTCATTGGGGGTACGTTAAGGAGGGCCACTCATATACTGTATATCTATTGGAGACACAGCACTGCATAAAATTGACAGCTTAAGTTTACAGATAACTAACAACCCTTGCCAAGTTTTGACTTCAAACTGGTGTTTTCAGCTTTGCCTTCAGCAGGCATTTTGATAAAAATTTAAATGTTGGTGGACTCTAGGCTATGGATATGTTATATGACCAGTAAGTTCTATGATTATCTGCCTACCCCTGTCAGTCTTTGCTAATTTTTTTTAACTCCCTTGGTTTGATGAGTTATTATATGGGATGTCATGCTGATGCATCCAATATTCTCTGATGGTGCTACTGGTTGTAATTATTTGGGCAGGAAAGGCAAACACATACTTGGATTGTGTGTCTATTTCTTTTCAATATGAATTTTAGACTTTTCTAGAGTAGAAGGGGTCAAATTAAGACAATTCACTATCAATTGGCCAATTCACTTTCTGAAGAAATGATACTGGATTTAGAATTTAGGTTTGTTTCTGTTGCTGGCTGTAATAACAGTAGTAGCTAAAGCCACCATAATAATTAGGGGTTCATGCACTTGGGCATGAATGTTCCAAATGTATCCATATGAGGTAGCCAAGGAAGAAAATGATAGACTTCAACTGACCTAGTAATTTTCTCACCTGGGATTTTTAGTGTCCCTTCTCTGATGGATGCTCCCAAATGGACATTAACCTTTGGCACAAAGATCTTCACATTTAATTTATTATTGACAATTAGGTTTCCATAAATCTGTAAAAATAACACACATAACAGCACATCATATGATCCTTTCCTTCATACCTCTGTTATTAAAAAACAAAACAAAACACTCAATGGAGGAATGAGAATAACTTCTACTAGATGATATTTTCCTATAGTCTTCTGTTTGCTAACATTTTTTCATAAACAGGTTTATCCATTTACCATTTCACCTATGTATAACAGTACAGAAATATTATACATTAGATCTTGATTTGGCACTTACTATGCAGAATTTGAGCTTTACTACCAACCTTAAATTAATGAGGTTTCATACCTTATGAGCAGGAACTGAATCTGTTGGAGGCTGATTATTTATAGTGAACAGAATGTGCCTTTATCCATTAAAAAATATCCTGAGAATAAGAAAGATAAATAACAACTTTTCTGCAGAGTAAAGGACAAGATGTGTTAGGAAGGTTAAAAATATCAAAAATTTATAAAGATGTTAGAAGTATACATTATTTATTATTTTTTAGAAAATCAATAAAAATATGTGATAAAGTTTTCTGTAAGTGTTAATATAAACTGTCTTTCCAGGTAGATGTATTTGGCGCAGTCTAATCTTGCTCTTTTATCATTTAAGTGAAACCTGGAAAGACATACACTGTTTTAAAAACTATAACTTTTTGAAACTGTTTTCTGTATGTTTTATATAGTTTGAAGCTCTGAGTTGTTACAATTTATATTAAAATATTATACAAAACAGAGTAAATATAGCATGATTTCTCTCTTAAATATTGAATATACTAAAAACTGATTTGTAGCAAATAAGGTACAATTAAAAGTCATATACATTAGTGATTTTACTTCAGATTGTATTTAATTATTATGGAGTGTTTATGTAAAGTGGGGCACTGTATTGGACAAAAAATAATAAAATATATATATTCTATTCTCCAAAGGTTTACATAATCAAGCAGAGAAATCTTCTTCTTTTACTTATTTCCCTTCTTCGTTCCCTTTCTCCCTCCATATAATTATCTTCTTCCTAATATTTAATGGGTTCTGGAGGGTTGCCATAACTGTTGATGATGAGAAATTATTTCAGCTCTGGGCAGAAGCCCACCTCCTCTGATCAATGGTTCAGGCCTGTGGGCTGAGGACTGAGCTACCCTATTGTTCTGGCAACAAAAACATGATATTCCCACAATTCTGAAGCACTCCATGGTGATTTTTGTGCTTGGGAACAGATGCTATGAAAAGACAAATATTTTGAAAAAGTCAAAAGATGAGACTATAATGATGAGAAGAAATAAAGAGGACTAAATAAATGGACAGATACCCATGTTCATGAATTAGAACACATACTATTTTTAAGATATACATTCTCTCTTAAGTGGTCTTAGATTGAAAATGACCCATTCAAAATATTAGCAAGAAAGATGTTTAGTAGAATAACAAAAGGCTGATTCTAAAATTTATACAGAGATGCAAAGTACTTAGAATAGCCCAATTTAAAAAAAAGTAAGGTTTATCATTAATGACAGTAAAACATAACATAAAGCAACAGTAGTTAATGCAGTGAACTAAAAGTAAATAAAAATATAGTTCAATTGACCACATATATGATTCATTTTTAAAAGTTACCTGCAGTTTGAAATGTCACTAAGACTACCCTAAAGTTTCAAAATTTAGTAGAGGGACATATAGGACTAAGCAAAGTAATTGTATTTGGGGTCATTATTTATTACAATGAAAAAATACAGATTAAAATCAGCAATGGGAAAAGACACATAGGCTCACTCCCAAAAACTTCCAGGTGCAAGATTCTGACTGTTCTATTTTACGTAAGTCACTCATGCAAACAGCTCTTCACTTCTCTTAGAATGGAGTATTGTCAAACACAAAAGCTCAACTAAGACTCAGTGTCCAAGAATGTTATTAGGGATCAGTGAGGAATGTATGATGGACCACCTTTGTGACTGACATTAGTCTCCAGACCTCTAAAAGTCCAGATGCTGCTGCATAGCA
This sequence comes from Pipistrellus hanaki, assembly GCF_964339955.1. Classification (NCBI taxonomy): domain Eukaryota; kingdom Metazoa; phylum Chordata; class Mammalia; order Chiroptera; family Vespertilionidae; genus Pipistrellus; species Pipistrellus hanaki. The sequence continues at coordinate 58,300,034 of NC_140511.1, read as the reverse complement.
CAGGGCTTCCACCATAAATCAAGTTGTTGGCACAGACCATCTGGCATAGCCCACGATTCCCAGGTAAACAATACAGTATTATCAAGTGGGATATCAATAGGCTTAGATTATCTTCCAGGAGCTGGGCAAAACCAAACCTTGCTTAATCATTTGCTACACAATGCCAACACATTAAATTGAGAAAAGAAAACCTTTATATCAAGCAGTGCTGAAACAATTGATGGCCATGTGGAAAAAAAAATCAACTCTGAAACCAATTTCTCACGATACACAACAGATAACTCCAAACATATCATAACATAGTATAAAGGTAAAATTTAAAATTCCCAGAAGAAAACATATGAGAAAATTTATAACTATTAATTAGCAAGCAAAATTAATAACCATATAAGAAAGATATAAGAAAGATGATTGAGAAGTTACTTCATTTTAAACATATCTTCATATGTAATTGTGAAGAAAATTAAAAGACAAGTACTAATGATAGAAAATTATTTGTATCCAGAAAACATAAAGTTTACAACTCAATGAATCAAGAAGTGATAAACATACCAATAAAAAAATGTGAAAGTGTATTTTACAAAAGAAGGTACATAAATAAATAAGATAATAGACACTTGAAAAATACTAATTAAAACCATGATTTAAAATGCCAACATATGAAAGGTTAGCAAGAATATAGAGCAACTAGAAATTCTGACACGTTTATGGGAGGGTAAAATCTCACAACCATTCTGTTTCTTTTGATCTAAATATACACTGATTACATGGCCTAGCAATTCTAATTGACCTAAAAGAAATGAAAACATATATTCACAATAGCAACATATCCGAAAGTTTAATATACAAGAAGTTCTCATTCCACATATATATATTTGATTTTTAAAAAGTAACTATGAAGAATGGTAAAAGGTAATATTAGGTACTGAAATGTACAATTTTAGTTGAAAAGGAAACATTTTAAAGAATTATTTTATAGAAGTGTACACTTCTCTTTTTATTTTTTTCATATCCTTCTTTCTCTAAGATTAAGCATTCAGAGGAGTGGAGGAGAGAAATAAATTGTAGTTTGACCCACATTGGGGCAGAGAGCAATTCCATAATATTTAAAATGTAAGCCTTTAGGGAAATGTTGGACTTCTAATGGTATTACATGAGTTCTTTCCCTTTGAAATAGATCATATTTCCCACTTAAGCAAAATGAGGGTGGGTGCAAAATAAGACTTGCTAGTGAATTTGTGGATGATGTCATAGAATTTGAGTGTTTGTAGAACAAAGCTCATATTACCACTTATTCTGCTATTCCTTTTCAGGAAAAAAAAATCTGTTATTTATTTAATTTTCTAGTGGAAAATAATGTATTGAGAGAACATACTTGCTACATATTTAAATAGCTAACTATTGTTCTTGTTTCAATACAATTGTACTGAATGTGCAAATATCTGTCATTCAGCCCACCATGTGTGATCAGCTTAAAAATGCAGATAACAGGGCTAATGTAGCCCTAAATTTTATTTTGCAATCTAGCTAGGCATTCAGGAGGCAAAACATATTATTTTTTCTACTTTATCATTGCAAGTCTCTCATGGGTTATGCTGAATTGTCTCTATTTTTCAGGATGTTCTAGGTATTGAGGCTACAAATCCCATGTACTAAAAAAAAGTGTTAATTTTCATAGCAACATAGTTCAGGTGGATTTATTATATGGAAGCTTGGCTTTGTACTTATTTATTCTGCCTCTGTAAATTACAGTGTCTGTGCAATAGATTATCAGGGGAAGGAAATTATCTCTTTGTATTTCCACTTGGCCTGAAGATAAAAGTTTAACAAACACTATTTCACATATAAATGTAGTTTAGAACCCTATTTACTCATAAACACTGGCTACATCAGATAGCCACTATTTTGTGTTCCCTTGGAGTAATGGTATTTGGTACCCTGTATTCAACCTTCGCACCTTTGCTCACACATTTTTCACACTTGATTATTTTTCTCTTTCTACATTTACATAAATTATATTTGTTACTTAAGAGATAATTAAGTCTAAACTCCTCCAGGACCATGCATTATGAAAGCATTGTTTGTTTTTCTCTATTGCATTTGTTGTCTATGATGTTCATTTAAAATGTATGACTTCATGCTTCTGTAAATTTGCATCTGGCTATGGAAGATACAACTGATCTGCTGGATTCTCCCAATGAGCTTGTCAACTCTTTTAAAATAGAATCATATTTTATAAAGAGAACTAGACAATCCTATTCTTTTTTAAATATATATATATATATATATTTTATTGATTTTTTACAGAGAGGAAGAGAGAGGGAGTCATCGATCAGCTGCCTCCTGCATGCCCCCTTCTGGGGATGTGCCCGTAACCAATGTACATGCCCTTATCCGGAATCTAACCTGGGACCCTTTAGTCCGCAGGCTGACACTCTAGCCACTGAGCCAAACTGGTTTCGGCTAGACAATCCTATTCTTAGCTCCAGAGCCTACTGGAGGGCCTTTTGCTTTGTAGAGCTCCTCTCAAGTCTTCAAACTCCAATGATAGACTAAAGCAGGAGTCAGCAAATTATGGTCTATGGACAAAATCCATTGGTTGTAAATTTTTGTAAATAAAGTTGTATTGGGACACAGTGCCAGTCATTAATTTATGTATTGTCAATGGCTGGTTTCTTGCTGATAGAACTGTTTAGTTTCAACAGAGACCATAGGGCCCAAAAAGACAATTATATTTCCTATCTGGTCCTTTACAGAAAAAATGTTATACCTTCTCTCTCTCCATGAATATCATATTGCTTTGGCTAGGCTCGTGGGCTGATAGCATTACCTCCATTATAACCCTATCCCAAAGAAAAAGCTCATACTAGACTTTGCTCTATTCCCTGTTTGGAAGCCATTAAAACCCAGGTTTATGGTCACTTTTCCACTTTCCCAATCCCTACCCTCTACACCTACCTCCAGGTGCTCTAAAAGCTCAGCAAGGGGAAGAGAGCAGGGGAGTCCTAATTTTGATGAATGAATATCATGGCAAGTTGAGATGAAAGGCTAGAGTTTTCATGAAGCTTCATCCTGGGCAGGAAGCTCTATCTGCATAAGTAACTACAGAGAAAATCATAGATAGAATTTCATCAAAAGGTATTAGAGCCATTATAACAAAAATTACATTTGAACCAAGTATTATAGAGGGAAGGCTGAATTATCTCCCTGTTCTCTCTACATAAAATCTCATTACAGAACCAGTGGCCCCGTGCATAAAATTTGTGCATGAGGGGTGGGTCCCTAAACCAAGCCTGCATCCTCTCCAATCTGGGACCCTTTGGGAGATGTCCAACTGCTGATTTAGGCCTGTTCCTCGTGAGCATAATCTTGCACCTAACTGATCTCCCTGCTGTTCTGGTTGCCCCTAACTGTCTCTGTCTGCCTGATCACCCCTAACTGTGCTCCCCTGCTGGCCTCATCTCACCCCAAGTGACCTCCCCTGCAGGATTGATTTCACCCCCAACTGCCCTCCTCTGATGACCTGATCTTGCCCCCAATGGCCTGCCCTTGCTGGCCTGATCTCACCCCCAACTGCCCTCCCCAACTGCCCTCCCCCACCAGCCTGATCACCCCTAACTTTGCTCCCCTGCTGGCCTCATCTTGCCCCCAACTGACCTCCCCTGCAGGACTGATCTCACCCCCAACTGCCCTCCCCAGCCAGCCTGATCACCCCTAATGGCCTTTGCCTTGGCCTCCACCACCATGGCTTGTCTGGAAGGAAGTCAGACGACTGGAAGATGGCCAGTCGACCCGGTCTCGTTAGCATATTGCCTTTTAGTAGTAAAGATAGATAATATGGATAGGATTGCTTAAATGGGACCCCCTCCCATTTAAGCCTTTTTCATAGGGAGGAGATACTCTTGGCAGACAAAAATACAAAATCCCTATATCTGTACTGATAGCTAGCCATATGCACTATTCTGACAAACCAGTCATTAAAATATAAATCACTTTCTTACACCTTACACCAAACAGTTGTTGACCTTAAAACCCCTCCTCAGCCCCACCTTAGGTTCTGCCTTCGCATTTCACCCAGATTAGATTCTGATTGGTCGGTTTCTATGCCAGTCAGTGTCAAAAGCTCCGCCTCCTAGGCAGCCTTTGGTTCCTCACACTTCAACAGGATTTGGTTCTGATTTATCAGTTTCTATGCCAGTCAGCATCTCTGGTCCTATCAACAGGCCTGATCAGCAGCCCCAGCAGTGGCCTGAAAGAGAGGTGCAGCTGCTGGCCACACCCCGAGAAAAAGAGAGAGGCCAGGGCTGATCAACAGCTGTCACGGAGGCTACAGATCAGACCCTGTGTCTCTCTCTAGGTATCTTTCTGGGCCTGATCAGCAGCCACCTCAGCAGTCAGTGCTGGGTCGTGGCACCTGCAGTGGCGGGCAGTCAGTGCTGGGTTGCTACAACAATCTAGCACTAACTTGCAGTCAGTTGAGCCTTTGTTTTAGATGTCATGGACCTTGGTTTTTTATATATATTAGGATTGTTGTCATGGAAGACGTGACCTAGTAGCATATAGCCAAAAATATAAGCAAAACAGTGTTATAGAGGTGAGACAGGCAGCTAATTAAATGCTTCAATTACATTATTTTGCACAATTTTATAATAATTTTACATTGATTAATTGATACTGATAAGTGAGATAGTCTGGATCAGGTGCTTCCTGTGATATTAAATAATCATCTCAATCTCACTGCATAATACCAAAGTTTGGCCAAAACTGGTTTGGCTCAGTGGCAGAGCGTCGGTCTGCGGACTGAAAGTTCCCAGGTTTGATTCCAGTTAAGGCATGCATTTCAGCAGCTGGTCGATGTTTCTCTCTCAACGCCATTTCTAGCTCTCTATCTCTCTTCCTTCCTCTCTGTAAAAAATCAATAAAATATAATTTAAAAAAATACCAAAGTTTAAGTATTCACATCTATGATGAAGTATTTAAAATACTTCCAAGTATTGCATATCTTTTTATAGTCTGCTTTGATTTCTTGACTTGAAATGTTAGATTCAACTGGACAGAGGGGTATTTCAGTCAATACACTTATGCAGAGGTTCTACCTTACATGGTGAAAGAACAAATATAACCATTACATGGTTCCTCACTTCTATGCATTGCTTTCTGTAAAGAAGAATCATCTATCAAACAATTATTGGTATATACTGTGGGCCAGTAACTGTGTGTATGTATATATATCTATATTATAAAAGGCCAGTGGTCATAATTCTGTAATGACCAAATGTTTGGCTCTCACACAATTTACGTGCTGGACCTCTCTCATAGGAGGTCCAGCACGTAAATTGTGTGAGAGCCAAACATTTGGTCATTACATAAAATACAATTTATACATAACACATAATTTGTGTGTGTTTTATGGAGAAAGAACTTTAATGTATGATTGTAGTTAATATTAATATACAATATAGTGATTATTACATAATCAGTATTGCCTATTGTATACATAATTAGTTATTATTATTACATAATTATAAAATGATTCTATTTACCTACTGTATTCCCTAGACTGAAATGCTTTTAGTTTTAGGAAGATCCATTACTAGTCACAGTGTTCTGGTAAGCACATGTTTCCTAGCTAATAACAACCCATGTAAGTTCTCAAAATATCAGTACTATCCATGTTCTCATGATAGAGTCTATGTCTTCCTCTTCACCTGTGCCTTCTTTTTTTAAACATTAAATTTCTAGATGACTAGGCACATAGTGTAGCCTCTTTTTAGAGAGCATGTATGGATTTCAAGTATTTACCCCTCTATATTATCTACAGATACTGTGGTCCCTGAGCCAAATGCTAATGCAAATATCTATATCTTGTTATGAAAGATTTATATGTATCATTGCCTGTCCTCTAAACCAGTAATTACAAGTCCACAGGTATATTGTTTAATAATGAGTAGGCAGGCACTAAATCAATATTCCCACTTCACTGTTATTTCTGGTTGAGCGCTTGGAATGAAAAGCCATATTTATCTGTATCATTTCTTCCTGCCAATGAACCAGTCTTTCCATAATGCCTGCGCATCTCTACAAAAATGCTTTAGTAGAGCCAAAGTGGCAGAGAGAGACCAGACATTATGGAAAGATGGGTTCTAACAGGCATAGGGATTAACATAAAATCTTGCATTGTAGATTAATCCCTACATACAACTCAACAAATGAAATTGTTTGCTTAAGGAGTAGTGGCAATATGGATGATCTAAAGTTTACAGTTGAAATATTGGAATGAATAATATAAAAAGCAACATACTAAAACAAAGAAACTGTGTATGGTTTTTATTTTAAATATTTAATGGGTTGAGCTCTACACATATGCACACACTGCAGACACTTTTTTAACTTCATTAGCAACTGAGCTCTCAATCTTTACTCTTGATAATATAAAAATGTAGAAGACTACAATTGCGGTTAAACTGCATATCTGGTTGGGAAGACACAGGATATAAATATATTAAAATATAAACAGTAATGTACAAAGCAAAGCTACAATATAGAAGATAACATATTTAACAGGTAACTGAACTTAAAATATGTATGGTTTTAAAGAAAGAAAAAATCCTACAGAAGAAAATTGAAAATAAATGTATTTAAAATATTTAGCTATAGGGCCTGGTACTGAAGTTTGGGTGTGAAAGATAGAAAAGGTTCATTTAGTATTTAATTTTATGTTTTTCCATTTTATATAATTATTTGAATTTTTAGTGAAATGTTGATTTACTTAGACTTGCAGCTAAAGTCTTCCCACTAAAAATGCCTTTTATTGCTCTTTGCCAAGAAAAAAAATACAGGATTGAATCTTTCAGAGCAATGCAATCCACAACATCCATTTTCATATTCTTATGATAAAGGTTGGACACAAAGCATAGAAAAAAAAAAGGTAATATGTAAGAAATCAAAATTTTACACTCAAAACATGCATTAGGATTTAAATCCCACACACCAATATATTTGGCTTACCACAGTTACTTTATAAAATAAAATCCAATCCATTGATTAAGCAACACACACACAAACACACACACACACACACACACACACACACACACATATATATATATATATATTCAATAATTTTCTGAACACAGAAAGTTATTTATATTTGAAATTAATGCTTACATACTCATTGTACATAGCAAATAATATTTGGCTTAAATACATTAAGACATTTTCAATTCTGAAATCTGACATACTTAGCTCATATTACTTTCAGTAAATATATTAATTTTCCTCTACTCCTCAAATAATATTTTTTCAACTATGCTTTAGTATAATTAGGAATTGAAAAGGCTGCATTTGTTTTTTCAGGTTTCCACAGCCCAAAATTGATGTATATTCCACTCTGGACTCCCAAATTGAAGAGTTGATCATATTTAGCATATTTGATTTTGAAGAAATTAAATTTTACATGTAGCCTACTTGCTTTTAATACATTGAATTTTATTTGAGTTATTTGAAATATACAACTTACATATCTTGTAATCACTTCTTAAATAACTTCTTAAAATGTATCAGTAGCCAGTCTATTAAAGCATTGCTATTAATAGAGAACATGCCTTGAATTTTAAACATCAATAAGTACACTACACTAAAGTTTTATTATTATTTTTAGAACTTGAAAAGCATGCATTCAATATGAAGCATTTTTAAATTTTACAGGTGTTCAGTAGAGAAGCTGATAAACAGATGCAATTCTGAATGCCTAACAATTTTCCACCAACTGTGCTGATCTAAAATTAAGCAAAGCCAGAACTGGTTTGGCTCAGTGGATAGAGCATTGGCCTGAAGGCTGAAAGATCCTGGGCTCGATTCCAGTCTAGGGCATGTACCTTGGTTGTGGGCACATCCCCAGTAGGGGGTGTGCAAAAAGCAGCTGATCGATGATTCTCTCTCATCGATGTTTCTAACTCTCTATCCCTCTCTCTTCCTCTCTGTAAAAAATCAATAAAATATATTTTAAAATAAAATTAAGCAAAAATAAATAAATAAATAAGTCTATTGGTCACTGACTAGGAAAATAACATAAAATAATCATTTCCATGATGCCTCTTATTGCTCTTTGCCGAGAAAAAAAACCCCTCATGTTAGCATTGGGAGTGTCAATAACATTTTTAAATACCTGAAATAATATATAAACTGAGAAATTACATCTAGGATGACAAATGTAAAATTAAATTAACCTTGTATAGAATTGCTCAAATTATTGTCATTAAATCACTAAATTACTTTCTATCATGGATCTGCACTGAATAGCCCCACGCTTGATTCTATCATTGCTTTTTTCCTCATGCTCCCTTATCAATAATATCTTCTTGGAACAGATAAGTAGGAAATACACAACAAAGCAAGCAACTGCCCAGGGCAAAGTGCACAAGGCAAATTCAATTTATTTTGTCTGTTCCACTGTGTATTTTCTTTTGGGTTCAAAGTGAATGCATCTACTCACTTTGTTGTGACTATGCTTTATTAAAAAGTATAAAAGTATTGACATCTGAGAGTAATATAAGGAAATTATAGGCATAAGAATAAATAAAAATGATGACATTCCCCGTTTTGGAAAGGAGACCATTTTCCCTTGTTCTTTTTCTTAAGAGTCACCTTGAAGGCCCAGTGAATCTGAACCTTTCTATCCCCACACTTTGCCTGGACACTGAGAATCAAAATCACACTTTATTGTGCACATTGATGTTTTTATTATGTGACTGTTTTCAGATATGTCATATATGTCATTTGTAAAATGTGGATCATCATAGTACCTGATGCAAAAGGTTGTTATAAGATGATATGTATATTTGCAAAGAGTATCTGGTGCATAATGTGTCCTAAATAGTATTGGTTAAAGAATAGAAAAGAACTTATATTTCAACATCATCAAGCTTCCTACTCCCTTTTCTCTTGTTCCTTATCCACTAACCCACAAAACCTATAAAATTTGATCCAATCACTTGATCAACTTCTCTCCTATCTCTGGTTTAACTTTCTGCGGCTTTGGTGTTAGGTGTATTACTGCCACTATCCGAACATGGACGGGATATGTGTGCATGTGCAGAAGGGGAGCATGCTGATGCATCTAGCGTTCATTTAGAAACGAGGCTGCAAATAATTGAAAACATTAATGAACAATATTAACAACATTTATTAGATATCGTTTTTAAAGTATTTTAACTGAAAACACATTCTTTTCATAACCACTTTAACTTTGTAATTCTAAGAAAGACCATTTAAAGCTTTTCTCTGAGAACTGACACTTTTCTAAGACATTTTACACCGGAATAAATTGTTTGGTCCCACTGAGAACATGCTTGTCTAAAACATTCACCTTCATATTTTAAGGCCAGAAAAATATGTGTTCAAAAATAGAACAAATGTGGACAAAATTTGGACAATTCTGAGCCAAAATAACTTCTTCTTGATTCTCCTTGGATATGTTATCTCTACTGGCTGTCTCTGAGCAAAGATGTCAAGTTTAGATCCTCAGCCTGTCTTTCAAAATCCTCCACATTTTGTCCCTTCCTTTCCTTTCAAATCTTACATTGAATACACTCATCAGCTCCCTTGAGTTGGGTTTGCGTGTGGGTATTTTCAGTTTGATTGACTTACAAGCGATCCTTCAAACCCATATTCCTCTTCCTTGCCCCTGGCAGTTTGCTAAAGCTTCTTGCTCTTCCTCGCCCCTGGATAAGCCCAAAGAAAAATCAGCATTTCTGAGCCAGTTCAATTCCAAATTTAAACACTGACATCTAGTTTCTATACCCCGCTTTATATGTCTCTTTAGTCCTCTTATTTTCTTTTTCTTTTTTTCACAGTCTATTTCCAGCACTGCCAAAACTGAGTAGGAATATAAACATTTGAAAAATAAAAAGAATACTAAAGCATTGACATAGGTATGTCTGTGCGAGAGCCCCTAAGTGAGGCCCCGGCAGTTCCTGCCCTCCTTACTAGTAGTCACTGCCCCTTTCATCAAGTAGTAGAGCCTATTCTCCCCGCCCTTGAACCTGTACTGGCCTTGAGACGTGTTTTGTCTACAGCATTTCCAATAGCGACCTCCCAGTCCAAGCCCAGACCTTACAAGTACTGGCAGCTTTTGCTGCTTTTTTTTTTTTTTTTTTTTTTTTTTAACATTTATTTTGAAACCAGCTTTCACATAAGAAGTTCAACTACCTTAGATCATGCTGTGAGGACGCTGAGCTCGCCACATGGAAGAGCGCTGTAAATTGAAGCCTTCTTGATCTTTCAGCCTGCCTGACACATCACTGAGTGCATCTTATGTCCTGAGCAACAGAAGCAGGCAGCCCACCACAGTCATCACACAGAACTGTGAGAAATAAACAATGCTGCTCGTGCCATTACGTTTTCAGATCTGTTACTCAGCTATAAGCAACTGAAAGTGTCTTGGACTCCTTAGGAGATAAATATTAAATGTGCAGAGAGGAAATTAAAAATGAAACTCAAATTGTGTCAGGATCATCTCTGAATTTTGTCTATACTGTCTGTGTATTTGTTATCGATTTTTTTAAAAAAATATTAACCGGATTAACATCCTGCCTTCTTCCCTTGCTAGCTCCAAGAAGTTGGCCAGGTTACTTAATCTATTAAACTCTATGTGCCTTAACATCATTCTTAATAAAATTAAAATAATTATAGACTTGTTGTGAGTTAAGGTATATTAAGAGCTTATCATGAAATGTATGTAAAGTGCTTAGAAAAGTACCAAGCATGGAGAAATGCTACATAACTGTTAGCAATTGTCACTATTCTAATTTTCCCAAGAGATATTAATTCCAAAAGAGGGATAAGAAAAATTATTTTTTTCCCTGGATGAGTGGCTCAGTTAGCATAATGCCCTCTTTCCTAAAAGGTTTTGGGTTTGATTCCTGGCAGGGGCACATATCTAGGTTGTGGGTTCAAGCCTCAGTCAGGGCATGTGTGGGAGATAACAGATCAATTTCTCTCACATTGATGTTTCTCTCTCCCTTTCTCTCTCCCTTAAAAATCAATAAAAACATATCTTTGGGTAAGAATTAAAAAAATAAAGAAAATTATTTTTTAGAAAATTATCACATTATAGGAAGTCCCAGATAAAACCTTCTTTTTAGATCTCAGTATTGGGTAAAAAATTCACATTAACTCATTTAAGAACTAACATATTTTAGCTCATAATTATCCTTTTTCTTTCTGTTAAAATAGTTAAAAATTCAACTTACATTTTGCAATTACAAATATTTAGATATTAAAAATTATTCATATTTTGTCTTCTTCTAACTGGTATTAAAATATTAATTTGTACCTCCAATAGTCATATTTTATTTAGATATTTGTATTTTATGTATTTACTATAAAGTTTTATTCATCCATGGAACATATTAAGTTACTATATTCAATGCTTTCTATGAAGTGTTAAATATGCAAAGAGTTGACAAGAAATATAAAAATAAAAATAAATTTTCTATATTGATAAAAATTATTTTTTAACGCAAGAGGCTGACAATTATCAGAAATTAATGTAATGCTACAGTAATAAGTACAATAAACTATGCATGCTGCTCTGGGGGAATTTAATTGGGTTAAAAAAAAGTACTTACAAAAATCAGAGAAAGACTGTTAAGGAAGTGACCACTGAACTAAGTTCTGAAGAAGGTTCAAACACATGAAGGCTGTGTGTGTCTGTGAGTATATATCTAACTCGAATTATGAAAGGTTTTATGCCAGTCAATGAAGCAGAGAGGTAGGTAGTGGCCTGTAAAACTTTTGTTTAATCAGGGAGGAAGCGCAGGTATATATTTTCTGATTGATGTTTGAAAGATCACTATGTGGATCAAAGTACAAAAAAAAGTGTATGTGCCTCAGTAGAAAAATAATTAAATAAACTGTCATCCTTCTAACTCATGCAACATTTTGTGATCATTGAAAATAAATAGAGGTATTTGGATTAATTTATAGTAATATCTACAAGTTACTTAGGGACATTTTAAGGTGCAGCAAATAACTTAAAATAAATATTTCTAATATGTGTATGTATCTATATATAAACTTCTAATTTCACTGTGTGGTCATAGAAAAAATAATTTCGCCCTAACTGGTTTGGCTCAGTGGATAGAGCGTCAACCTGCAGACTGAAGGGTCCTAGGTTCAATTACAATCAAGGGCATGTACCTTGCTTGTAGGCACATCCCCAGTAGGGGGTGTGCAGGAGGCAGCTGATGGATGTTTCTCTCTCCCCGATGTTTCTGATCCTCTGTCCCTCTCCCTTCCTCCCTGTAAAAAAATCAATAAAATATGTTTAAAAAAAAGAAAAAAATAATTCCACTTTACAGTAGCCTTCCCTTAGTCTTGGTTTCAAGTTATTTCTGTAGTTTCAGTTACCCATAGTCAACCATAGTCCAAAAATATTAAATAATAAATTCCATAAATAAACAATTCAATAGTTATAAAATATACAACATTCTGAGTAGTATGATGAGTTCAAATAAAGGTTTTTTTTTATTATGCATAAATTTATTATGCACTCATTTGTAGTCAACTAAGCTTTCAACAAAGGGGTCAAGGTACATAATGGGGGAAGGATAGTTAGTCTCTTTAATAAATGCTTTTGGGAAAACTGAATAGCCACACACAAGAGTATGAAACTAGACCCTTGCTTTACACCATACAAAAAAAAAAAAGGAACTCAAATCGGCTAAGGACTTGAACTTAAATCTGCAACTGTTTATATCTGATTATCCAAATAACTCCCAATAATTCTTGTCTAAATGTTGATTCAACATATGAAAATTGAAGGGATTTGTATGTTCCTAATGCAAAATAATATTTGAGTCAGGTTGTCTGTTGTTTGTTTTACCTGCTTTAAATACAATGTATTGGGATTTGTGTCTGCTTATTTAGTAGACACAAAAGATGGGAATTAAATAAATCTTCTTTCCCCAGCCATACTCTCACCCCTTAACCAAAATTTCTGTGTACATTGTGAATTTTAAATGTATTGCTTCAATATACATGCTATTAACTATTAAAATGGAACAAAGAAAAGTTAGTTTTTCTTTGCTGAGGTAATAAGACAAAGCAATAAAGGAGTCCCAGAGGTTTTCTTTCATGCCAGCAAAATGCTTTTAAAACAGTTTTGTCTAGCAGCATTTATGCATTTTTCTAAACTAACGCTCACTGAACTATATTCAATATATTGCTAAAGTGCTGCTGAAGCTTTTTTGTATCAAAAGAGTTAATTTCAGCACATCTATTATCTCCCCACTCCAAGATATCCAAAGAGGAAAGGGAACCAACAAATGCTGATATATACACACTAGCATTTCACATTTCACCTGAGGTAGTCATTGGAGACCTAAGTAGCATATCCAACTTTTTAGAAATGCAAATTCTGGGACAGACCCACCCTTCTCCCCTTCCAACATACTAAACAGAAACTCTTCCAGGTAGAGCTCAGGAACTTGTGTTTTGACAAACTGTATTAGCTATACATATGTGACACTCAGATCTCCTGCTCCAGGAGCAAAATTAATGAATGGTCCCAACCGTAGCCCTTGGGAATCTGTCCTATTTTTTGCACGAAGGCTGCCCTGCTTAGCAGAGTAGGCTTACTCTAAGAAACTGCATTCTTGCAGGAGCCAGAACTCCTTTAAAAGGCCACGGTGGCCCATTGCCTCAGTCTCGCCAAAGCATTTTTAGAACTGTGCTGCAGTCTGAAGCTCTTCACCAAATATTCTTTCCTTTCCCCTCTCCCTCATTGGGATCACACTTTTTCTGAATTCTTTCTCTACCTTTATGTATGCTTCCCTTAATTTTACCAGGCATTTCATCCAGCTCCTCTCTTTAGCTCTAATTTCATTTTGGAATTGGCTTGCCAGAAGACTCTCACTAATCCAAGTGGTGCCAGGAATGATTCAAGAGAGAGGGAAATATAGGCAGGGTTTGGAAGAACTTCACATTCAACCTCATCGGGGATTCAGACGCACACTGAAGTTTGAGGAACAGTGCTTTAGACCTTTTCCATGTTTCAATAGTTGCCAATACTAAGTGGGTCGCAATGCTCATATTGGGGGATTATCATGTATTTTGTACTTGAGGGTATTGATCCTTAGAGGATTATAGAGTTCTTAAGAGAATCGACAAGGGAAATATTTATATCTATTAAATGTCTAGTCAAACTGAAAAGCAAAGAGAATTGAAACTATTATCTAGTAGCATGACATGTGCTGCTACAGAATCTGTACAAGGTAAAGAGAAAAAAATCAAGATAGAAAACAACTCCTTGAGAATAAATAACATCTATGGAATGATGAAGTAAAAGTGTATTCTTGCTTCAGATTTTAATTGGATGACATTAAAACTTCCTTCTGTTTGATCCATTTAAAGCTTATTATTCTGAATCCCTAAATGTTGCATTACTCAGGTTATTGCATTCAAAATAAGGTGCTAGCCTTGATTATGGGATAAAAATGGGAACACATTCTTTTGAAAAGCCCTCAAATTCTTATTGACACTCTGAAGATTTGGATTTTTACCTCTTTCACCTTATAAATCTTGCAAGAAATGATGCTTAGTGATCCGGCAGAATATATTCAGAGAGAAACAAATTCCTTCTAGAGAGAAGGAACACTAGTACAATGCTTTTCTCATTTTCACAAATTCTGGGTGCTGATATGACTTCTTAAAGAAAAAAATATTTTTTAAATGCAGTTCATATTGATTTCTTTCAAAGTACATATTTTGCTTCAACCCTTGTGGTCAAGGATGGCATGATATACTACTTGCTGAAAATTGTTTCATACTCTGTAGTCAGGAGGAACTAAAATTGTCTTTCTGTATCCAGACATTTATAAAGTAAAACTGATTTAATCATATTGGTAAGTTTGTAAGTTTTTTATTTTGCAGATTTATATTTGCATATTTTTTTAGTTAAAATGGATTATTTTTTCAAACATATAACCAAATAATTCATTTAATAAACAGTTTTTTAAACTAGGTTTATCACATTTCATTAAATGTATTTAATGACATTTTTTTAACTATTGATTTTAGACAGAGAGAGAGAAAGAGTGAGAGGGAGACATTGATTTTATGTTCCACTTATTTAGGTATTCATTGGTTGATTCTTGAATGTGCTCTGACCAAGGATCGAATCCACAATCTTCCTGTATTGGGAAGACATTCTAACCAACTGAGTAGCCCTACCATTTAAATATCAAAAATAGCCCTAACTGGTTTGGCTCAGTGTATAGAGTGTCAGCTTGTGGACTGAAGGGTCCAAGGTTCCATTCTGGTCAAGGGCATGTACCTTGATTGTGGGCACATCCCCAGAAGGGGGTATACAGGAGGCAGCTGATCGATGTTTCTAACTCTTTATCCCTCTTCCTTCCTCTCTATAAAACAGTAAATATATTAAAATATATATAAAAATAAATATCATTATTTGTAATTCTTAAGTATAATTTGGCATACAAATTCTAATCTACATCTTAATCCTGACCTGCCTAGAACAGGCCTTGCAACAAGGTTTTAGGCTCTATTGATTGTAAGTGATGGTATCATGGGTATTTGCATATGCCCAAACTCATCATTGCACACATTAAGTATGTGCAGTTCTTTGTATATCAATTATATATCAATAAACTTGTTTTTAAAGTTTAGCATCTGCCATTATATTTATATCCTATCACTTAACTGTAAATGCTATTAGGCTCTGAGATTCATTTTTCACATCCAAAATATGGAGAAGGAATAAAATGCTAGTATATACACTACAAATCACTTAATTTTTATACTATTACTGCAGAAAAATTTAATACTATTACTGCAAATAAAAATTCAGAAAAGTAGGAAATGACTTTCAAAGGCACATAAATGCCTACATTATAAATACATTAACTTAAAACATAAATTTATGTTCAAATGTCAACAAATGGCACTTGCTTTAAACAAGTTGCATTAAATGATATCCTGATGTTATCTTTAAAGAAACCCTACACATAAATATATTATCTGAGGGAAATAAAGACTCTGTGAAGGAGATGTGAAGGAGAATTTTTTTTTTTTTAGAATATTATGACTTTCTCCCAGTCTTTTGTACTTGCCTCTTCTCTGCTTACTTAACAAATTCTTAAGCATCTCTGATTTATTGAGTCTATTTTAAACATTCTCACAAATTTTCCTATGGGAAAAAACTATTTTTGTACTTTAATTTTATTTTTTTACTTGCTTCACCATTGGAAGTTCAATAAAATGCTTAAATCACAAATGTATAGCTAGATATATTTTACATATGTATACCTCTATGACCCTTAACAAACTCAAAGAATAGAATATTTCTTTCACTCCTAAAGTTAGTTTCCCTTATGTATCTTACCATTTCCGTTTAATATCTGCCCCTGCAATGTTATCACTAACGACTTTTTTCACCATAGAAGCTCTTAACTTCACATAAAAGGAGTCATGAGTAAATACTCTTTTGTGTCTACTGAAGACCAGAATAGGATTATGATTGTCACCCAAAACTTCCCATTCCTTTGCTATTAATTCTCTTTCTCTTTCTCTCTCTTTCTCTCTCTCTCTCTCTCTCTCTCTCTCTCTCTCTCTCTCTCTCTCTCTCACACACACACACACACACACACACACACACACACACACACAATCTTTTAGTCTCCCTGACCTCTCCCGCAGCAGTGTAACCATCAAAGAATTATTTTCAAAACATGAGTTGTTCTACTGAACTTATTTTCAAAAATATCCCTTCCCCCAGATCTTCTGGAATGACCTAATCTGGATGGGTGGCTCATGTCATAGGCTGTAGAACTGATGAACTTCTTTTCTTCCTGTATTATCTCTGATTTTCCCTTCAGATCTTCTTATTTTGAATTCCCTCTTTCCTCGGACTCTGGATTTTTCCTCTACTTGATTTAGTTTGCTTAGGGATATTCATTTTAGAAGCTTACTAAGTATTAGGCAATGGTTTAATAATTTGCATACATTTTTTTCCATTTATGGATAAAGAAAAAAAAAAAAAAAAAAGCTTAGAAAGCCTTAATTCTTTGCCCAAGGTCTCAGAGCTAGAAAAGTTTGATTTAAACTTAGGTCAATCTGGTCACAATTTAATGCTCTTAATTAGGGTGTTATGTATAATGGTATCCATAGCAAAGGGATCAAACAACTATATACCCCACAAACTAAGTAGTTTCTTTCTAGACATATACTTATTGCTTACAGAAATCATATCCTCAAAGCTTCTGTAAAACTGCATTTTTTTTTAAATTAACAAAAATACAAAAATTTCATTAATACTTCAGAAGTCTCCAAAATGCAGTTTCTTGCTTTTAGCCCAATGATACCAATGAGTTTTGTAATGATAAAGTTTTTTTTCTTTCAAGGTCTTTTGCAAGCGTGTTTCTGCAAGAAAAAGATATAAAGAGAGGCATTTTACAAGACTCAATATCTGAAAACTCTTTTACTCCATGGGGTACTTTACTAACGCTTTCATTTCTGTCTTCATTTTCTGTCTTCGTAATTGATCTGCAAACTAGTTGCTCTGAGAACTGATGCATTTAGACAGCTTCAGTATGGTGGAGGGGAGTTGCTAGGCAACCTCACCTGTAAGAGCTAGGTTGCTGGGCTTTTTACCTCTGAGACCCTTGTTTGGGAGAGCATCTGAAGCAAAGGCTACTTCTAACACTTGTGCCTTTAGGCCGTGAAAATCAGAGATTTGAAATGAACACTTAAGGTACTTAAAAAGGACTGTCTTCAAATAGAAAAAGTCGTATATCAATATTTTACTCTCAAACTTTAAGTGGCTTCTTAAATAATTTCCTTTGGCAATTTTTTAATTATCAGATCAAAGTTTTATTAAGATCTTACAATATGAGCTAAGACATTTATTTCATCTGTTTGTAGGGTCTTCTGATTGACCTTTCTATTTTTTTCAAAACACAACTTCATAATTATTTATAGTTTATTACTTATAAATATCATTGTGGTTATGATTATTTTCTTTTGAAATAAGGTAATTCTTATAAGACCTTCAATTCTGGAGAAAGATAACAAAATGAATATTGAGAAATATTACAGGGCTACAGTAGTATTACATAATTCAATTTTATGATTATATCTATTAAATAAGTATTGATTAGGATCCAATTATAGAGAAGAGAGGAATAATGAAATATTGCCATTAGATTTGGTTCATGCAGGTAGTAAATTTTTAGACCTCATTAGAAGCCAAATCTCTACTTGAAGACAGTTAAATAAGAGATAAATTCTCTGGGGGAGTCAAAAGTACAATTTTCTCCCTACTACTCTCATATCATCTCAGTACAGGAGAGGAGATTTGGTTGGCTCAGAAATAAAAAAGCACTTTGCTAAATGTGGTCTGCTCTGTTGGAGAAAATCTGCCATTAGTTTGTTTTTAGATTTACTGTGGCCTATCTCTATGTCATGCTCCCAAAACCCACACTCTCATTTCTGGGACATTTAATCCTTCTCAAGACTTTTGGATATTTCCCCAGGGTCCTAAAGTGATATTCTGGCATTTCATCTATATTATATCAAAGTCAGATTATCCTAAATATGCTCAGAGTTAGTTAAAATGCACCTAACTGATTTGGCTCAGTAGATTGAGCATTGGTTTGCTGACTGAAGGATCCCGGGTTCAATTCTGATCAAGGGCATGCACCTTGGTTGCGGGCACATCCCCAGCGGGGTGTATGCATGAGGCAGCTGCAATGTTTCTCTCTCATTTTTGTTTCTAACTCTCTATCCTTCCCCTTTCTTTCTGTAAAAAATCAATAAAATATATATTTTTAAAAATGTACCTACTCATTTTCAGGTGATATTATAATGGACAATTAGAAACACTTCCATTATTTGATTGATTATATACAATACTAGAGACCCAGTCCATGAAATTCATGCATGGGTAGGGTCCCTAGCAGCTGCCAGCCAGGACCTTCCTTCATTCCATGCCATCCCCTGATGGTCCATCAAACTCCCAGTTGGTCAAACTCCTGGTTGGTAATGTATTTATTAATTAACTGCAGAAAGTTCTCTATGTTATCAAAGTTCCTTACTCAAATGAGGTATGTCAGGTAAATAAAAATTTAGTTTCCTTATAAGCTTGACATCTTAATACTATGATGATGGTTTGAGAAGTAAGCACTAATTCATAAGAATGTCTCAAATTGTTTCCATCCTCAAAGTTCACAAATTTGGCATCAATTTTGAATTGCTTATATTATAATCTGAAATAATTAGGAGGTATATAAAGGTGAATTGGAACATCATTTATTAAATTCACTGGCTTGCTTTTCCCAATTATTTACTAATATTTCACCGACTTACCATTTTTTTCATAGGAGATTTCTCTCCCTCCAGTTTACCTTTCTATTGTGCATCTCAGCTCTTACCTTGAAGTAATTTTCATCTTTACATTTGATGATGAAAACAAGTACACTAGATAAATTATGTGAAATATGAGTTTTAAACTTTAGAGTTTCAGGAGTTATGAGCGAGCCTTACTTTACATGGGCTTGAGTTTTAAACCAAGATTGATTGAAAATGCTTCTTTCAGAGAAGTATTTTATTGGGAGCACACTTGGATAATGTGGAGAGTTCAAAGTAATGTCTGCAAGAACAGGAAAAAAAAAAAGGCAATTCTTTTACTTTGCTGTAGCCTTCCACAGTTTATAAGAAGCACCTTATAAACCCAAGATTGTTAGCTCCTCTAATTTAAACAGCCCCTATGCTCAAAGTGCAAGACAAGATAAGTTACTGTCAAGGCTACATTCTTCAATACACCTCCTCTCTGCTGGTTTTACAACTCAAGTATAATTCTTTCCTTCCCTTCCAACAGGCCTTTTTCAAACTCTTTGTAACTTTCACTCTAAGAATGTTTTACAGCTTGTGAAGACACTGATAAGGATACTTCCCTAGGACATCTGCCCTGGACTAAAAAAGCAAACAAACTTTTCAAAGACAACTGCCCTGATGCCTGCTCAATTTCAGTCCCAAAATCCCCTACCCTTCCTTGTCACATAGCAACAGCAGCTAAAGCTTTAAAACAGGAGGCAGCGTTTTGTTCTTTGCCCTAATATTGATTAGCAAGGCATGGACTCTTTCCCTTCAGGGAAAGTAAAATAAACTTCCTCCCTGCATCTCTTCTTTTAGACATGGATTTTTTCACAGCCTGCATCACCTGCCGAAAACCCTAACATTGTCTACTCAAATGACTGTGTCAGGACAAGAGAAGGTGTGAATCTGTCCACATGATTTCACTTTTTCATCTTCATTTACCTGGAAATATGAAGCATGAATAATAAACAGAGGAGTGCAATTCTAAGAAAACATATACAATGTGATTTATTTATTTTTCTACATATTTCAAGAGAAAATTTTGGAGGTTAAGTTCCAATTTACAAAACCTGTCATTTCAAGCTAGACTGTGAAATGTTCCCAATTCATTGGTGTATATTTTGTATGCATATTTCCTAGAGATGCAATGGAAATTATTTGAAATGAATAAATTTTGGGAGGCATTATGTGTTTCCTAAGTTTTATACCCTCAGGTTATTGTACTGATTGCTAAAGAAAATGCACTGCAGACAAAAAATATTAATAGAGAAGCACATATATTAAAGCCTCTGGTGCTGCACTACCTAGGTTTATATCCCAGCTCCACCACTGTCTGTAGCATGTAATTCATCATCTGTAAAATGAGATAATAATAGCACCTACCTCTGTACTTACTGTATTTTATTCGCTATTTTTTCCTAAAATCATTAGACTGAAAATCGAGGTCATCTTATACTGGTACATGGAAGTCAGCTGAGGAGGGAGCCTCATCAGTGTGTAGCTTCCCATACCTTGTCAAACATGCTTCCTCCAATCAGGAGCCTTATTGTTACTGAGGTCAGCTGATGCTGTAATTGGAGGTGTAGGTGGAGAGTAAGTAGATGCAACAGGAACCAAGCATCCTGAGCCCTTTATCTTTATGATGTCAAAATTAAAAAGATAAATACCAGTAAGGATTGTTTCACTCTGCAAAATTCAAACTGAATGTAATCAGCTAAGCAAAAGAGTATTGAAATAAAGCTGCAGAGAGACAATTTGGACCTCCTCCCACGGAGTATATGATCAGACTGTGGAGAAAACAGGAAGAACAACTCCTTAAGATGCTAAAAAAGAAGAAGGCCTTAAGATGAAAGCCAGCAACATGTTTAAAATATTGATTTCTTAATTTTGGGTTGGAAAAGTGGGGGGGGAGTCTTATACATGGAGGTGTCTTATACATGGAAAATATGGTAATATAATGCATGTTCCTCAGAAATGTGCCTGGCTTAATGTAAGGAAGGACATATGCTTCAGTTTGCACAACTCTTTGAGGCACAGTTCATATTGAATATTTTGTACATGATGTCTAAAAATAAAATATCATTAATATTTTCAAATAAAAATACATAGTTCTATTATTAAAATATTTTGCATTATAGTTCTTTATTTAAAACTAGAGGCCCAGTGCATGAAATTCATGCACTGGGGGGTGTCCCTTAGCCCAACCTGCACCCTCACCAATCTGAGACTGCTGGCTCCTAGCCACTTACCTGACTGCCAACCTGATCACCCTCTAACCACTCCCCTGCCAGCCTGATTGACACCTAACTGCTCCCCTGCTGAATCAATTGCCCCCAAATTGTCCTCCCCTGTAGGCACGGTTGCCCCCAACTGCCTTCCCTTACAGGCCTGGTCCCCAACAACTGCCCTCCCCTGCAGGCCTGGTCACCCCTAACCGCCCTCTTCTACCAGCCTTGTCACTCCAAACTGCCCTCCCCTGAAAGCCTAGCCTCCCACAACTACCCTCTCCTGCCAAACATCTTGTGGTGGCCTGCAGCCATCTTGTGCGAAGGTGTGAGGGTCAACTTGCATATTATCTCTTTATTACATAGGATAATACTTCTACAATTCAACCAAAATTATAATTTTATTATTTCTTTCTCACTTATTAATAATTATACATTATTTTATGCTTCTATTTCTTTTTATATTCTTTTTATTACCCTGCTGCTTGCTAACTATAGTTTGAATGTAGTATGCCAATTGTAAAACTAGAACCCAGGCTTTTTATAAAGATTTATTATTTTTTTATTTGGAATCATATGTAATAATGTTTCTGAGCAATACTTTCTCACTTTTCCTGAGAGGGGTTATTGTGTGACCCTAACATCATTCTAGAAAATAGAAATGCTATAGCATTCAAAAAGAAATTAAAAGGCTGATGGAGGTTTTATTAACAGATTTTCAAAAGCAAGTTTGAAAATGTGGACACAAGTGTTGGTTTTCTTGGAGATACTTTTTTCCAGCGGTATTATATCAATTATTTGGTGCTACTCACAGATGGCCAGTTATTCAGGGGACCTGATAAAGCAATAGACTGTGGAAATAAAGATAAAAAGAATAGATGTAAGTGTCCAGGTCAGTATTTTCTAGACATTATTGACAGACAGAAGGAACCAAAGGAAAATGCAGGGGGGGGGGGGGAAAGGTAAAAGTCTCATTCTGGATAGGACAGGAAATAAAGGACATACAATTTTTATGTTAATCAACACAAAAATCATCATGGTGAGTCTCATGAGGGTAAGGAATCCTACACATTTTCTTCACTGTCATAGTTCAAGTACCCACAGCGAAGGAGATACACAATGTATACTGAATGCATGGAAGAATAAATGGATAAGATGTAGCTGTCATAGCTTGCTTGATGTAAGCCAGGATATAAAACTCAAAAGAACAAAGAAAATAGGAGCTAAATATAAACCCAGGTAACAACCCAGGTAATCACATATTTTTAAAGTAACCTGAATAGAACTAGCCAGAAAAAAGGGAGGCTCTTCTGACTCTGAATTACATTATCAGAAGATCTTAGTTATTTGACTATATGTCTATTATCTATCTATCTATCTATCTATCTATCTATCTATCTATCTATCTATTTATCTTTCTATTTTCATTCACATCCAAGTTTAGTTATTCATTTTTCCTATAATTCCTAAAATAGTTTTGAGGGCCTAGCCTGCATAGAGGGAGGATCAGCCATGGGATGAAAATATTTGTTTTAATAAGACTGAATATAATGACCCAGATTGACACTTTACATTTATTCATACAATAAATGCAAAACCATTCGCCGTTTTCACCTTATGAAAGGTTAAGTCTGAGGCATGCTACATGCAGTGACAAATTCAGAAGATTTGTTTAATGTCTCGCATATGCTGTGGCATTTCTGGAGGTGACTAGCTAAGCAAATACAAGACTAAAACCTCTCTACCTTAGCCTTTCTGAGATAAAATCCTTTTTCTGTCATAGAATGATTATAAAAGCCTGCAAGCCATGGTCCTCTCCAGTGGGCAGAAAAGCTGTAGTTACTGTAGTTACTCTCAGGTCACAAAGAACGTCCCCAAAGAGCTATCTTGAATCCCAAACTTCAGTCAATGTGACAGCTGGGGGATGGCCTCTGAGATTTTTTACTAAGGAGGGAGGAACTCAGTGACCTCTTCTTTCTTCCAGTCTTCACTCTGATTTGCTGTAAATCAGAGTTTTAAACCCCTCACAATGTCTATAGCTACTGAGAAAGAAGCCGTATGCCAAGTCCTGTTACTCTGTAAGCATGAGGGACTGGCATTGTCTTCTTTGAGATTTATTCTTAGTTCTCTGCAGTGGGTGTTAGCCAGGCCCAGGGCAGGCCCAATTGCATAATAAAATAAACAGATGTTAGATACTTATAACTTTGGTATATCTATCAGTAAGAAGTACTTCCACTATAATGCAAGCTTTTTATTGGTGGTACGGTTATCTTCTTTTTTCTCTAATGTAACCCTTGTTCCTAGAATGATGGCACATAATATGTATTGAAAGTACTTGTTCAAAGAAGGATTATAGGCAGACCTGTGTATACTTATACTAGAGGTCTGGTGCATAAAATTCATGCACTAGAGGGGTGGTCCCTCAGCTCGACCTGTGCCCTCTCATAGTCCGGGACCCTTCAGGGATTGTGCCTAAGCCAGCAGTTGGACATTCCTCTCATAGTCTGGGACCCCTTGCTCCTTACCCCCCGCTTGATCATTGCTCCTTACTGTTCAGCTCACTGCTCCTTAGTGCTGCTGCAGAGATGGGAGAGGCTCAAAACCAGTGTTTGCAATGAACTGTGTTTCTCAGATACAAAAGACAATATAGTAAAATGTGAGATATGATGGAAGCCCTGTGGAATAATATGAATGGGAAACCAGATGTAGTTAAGACAATTACGTAAGGGAAGACATAAGTTTCTGTGTAAACACTTCAAAATGAGGGACACAGATAAAAAAAAAAAAAAATTCGAAGATGGACTGAGCTCCTTAGGCTAGAGAAGACATGGCACCTGATTGAGAAGGAAATAAATTTATCTCTGCTTTAGAGTATGTGAATTTGCATACAGAGAAGAGGCAGGGCATTTAATTAGAAGCTGGTTACATTAATATCATGCTGTCTCTAGTTTTCTGAGTCCTAGGCACATTTTTCTATTTTTTCTGCTGACAAATGAGCAATTTTTATTTTCTTACCGGAGTGCCTTTGGCATGAAATTTTCTTTTTCTGGAATGCAGTTTGATCCCTCCTATCTCCTTGATTGAGTTTCCTTTTGATTCTAAGCTAAAGTTTTATTTGTTTATTTGTTTATTTGTTTATTTGTTGATTTATGTACGTATTACTAGAGGCCCAGTGCATGAAATTCATGCATGGGGGGGTCCCCTCAACCCAGCCTGCATCTTCTCCAATCCAGGATTTCTCTCACAATCCTGGACCGCTGACTCCCAACTGCTCACTTGCCTGTCTGCCTGATTGCCCCTAACCGCTTCTGCCTACTAGCCTGATCACCCCCTAACCATTCTCCAGCCAGCCTGATTGATGCCTAACTGCTCCCCTTCCAGCACAAATGCCCAACTTCCCTCCCCTGCTGGCCTGGTCACCCTTAACTGTCCTCCCCTACAGGCATGATCACCCCAAACTGTTCCCACTGCAAGCCTGGTCACCTCTAACTGTCCTGCCCTGCAGGCCTGGTCACCACCAACTACTTTCCCCTTCAGGCCTGGATCCCCCTTAACTGTCCTTCTCTGCCATCCCAGTCACCCCAAACTACCCTCCCTTCTGGCCTGATTGCCCACAACTGTCGCCCTCTGCAGGCCTGGGTCCCCCTCCTCAACAGCCCTCTCCTGCTGGCCTGGTCACCCCTAACCCCCTGCTGGCCATCTTGTGGTGGTCATCCTGTGTCCACATTGGGGTGGCCATCTTGTGTGTTGGAGTGATGGTCAATTTGCAGATTGCCTCTTTAATTTATAGGATATAGGATTCTGTCTACACTTCTTTCTCTTCCCTCCCCCTTCTTTCTCTCTCTCTCTATCATTTCAGTACACACTAAAATATACATTGGAATCTTTTAACTACTATGTTGTGGAAAACTATTAATGTTATACTGCTGATAATTTTATACATGCAATTGGAAATGAATCTATAATAAAAGTCTCAAATGTGTCCTAATTGGTTTGGCTCAGTGGCTAGAGCATGAGTCCCATGGACTGAAAGTCCTGGGTTCAATTAAGGTCAAGGGCATATACCTTGCTTTGGAGCTTGATCCCAAATAGGGGGCATGCAAGAACCAGCTAATCAATGTTTCTTTCTCACTGATGTGTCTATCTTTCTCCCTTCTTCTCTGTAAAAATCAATAAAATCTATTTTTAAAAAATTGTGTTTATTTTAGGCCTTTAAATACTAGCTGTCTTTTCTCCTTTGAGACAATTCCCTTTATTTCCCTCATTGTGTCTCACGTGAACAAATGGAAAATTTGCCCTTATATTTGCAGGGAGTCTCTGAGGAAACTCCATTGCAACAAGATTGTGCTTTTATTTGCACATCTAAAATTACTGACGGGTCCAATCAAGAGATTGCCTACATCAAATAAATTTGTTTCAAAGAGGAATAGGAGTCGCCATTTATAGTGAGACAGAATAATAATAATACAAATAACTATTCATCTTTCTCCATCATTTTTTAA